>NW_027362943.1:0-2400000 GCF_046119375.1 Phyllobates terribilis
GCGTGGAAAAAAAAAGGGGTTACATCTTGCTGCCAGGTGGAAAAAAGGGGATAAATCTTGCTGCCAGGTGGTAAAAGGGTTAAATCTTGCTGCCAGGTGGAAAAAAGGGGTTAAATCTTGCTTGCCAGGTGGAAAAAAGGGGTTAAATCTTGCTGCCAGGTGGAAAAAAAAGGATTAAATCTTGCTACCAGGTGGGAAAAAAAGGGTTAAATCTTACTGTCGCGTGGAGAAAAAAAAGGGTTACATCTTGCTGCCAAGTGGAAAAAAGTTGATAAATCTTGCTGCCAGGTGGTAAAAGGGTTAAATCTTGCTGCCACGTGAAAAAAAGAGGTTAAATCTTGCTGCCAGGTGAAAAAAAAAGGATTAAATCTTGCTGCCAGGTAGTAAACGGTTAAATCTTGCTGCCAGGTGGTAAGCGGGTTAAATCTTGCTGCCAGGTGGTAAACAGCTTAAATATTGCTGTCAGGTAGTAAACGGGTTAAATCTTGCTGCCAAGTGGTAAAAGGGTTAAATCTTGCTGCCAGGTGGTAAATGGGTTAAATCTTGCTGCCATGTGGTAAACGGCTTAAATCTTGCTGCCAGGTAGAAAAAAGGGTTAAATCTTGCTGCCAGGTAGTAAAAGGGTTAAATCTTGCTGCCAGGTGGTAAAAGGGTTAAATCTTGCTGCCAGGTGGTAAAAGGCTTAAATCTTGCTGCCAGGTAGTAAACTGCTTAAATCTTGCTGCCAGGTAGTAAACTGCTTAAATCTTGCTGCCAGGTAGTAAACGGGTTAAATCTTGCTGCCAGGTGGAAAAAAGGGGTTAAATCTTGCTGCCAGGTGGAAAAGGGGGTTAAATCTTGCTGCCAGGTGGAAAAAAAGGATTAAATCTTGCTACCAGGTGGGAAAAAAGGGTTACATCTTGCTGCCAGGTGGAAAAAAGGGGTTAAATCTTGCTGCCAGGTGGTAAAAGGGTAAAATCTTGCTGCCAGGTAGTAAACGGGTTAAATCTTGCTGCCAGGTGGTAAAAGGGTTAAATCTTGCTGCCAGGTACTAAAAGCATTAAATATTGTCTTGCTGCCAGGTTGTAAAAGGATTAAATCTTGCTGCCAGGTGGAAAAAAGGGGTTACATCTTGCTGCCAGGTGGAAAAAAAAAAGGGTTAAATCTTACTGTCGCGTGGAAAAAAAAAAGGGTTACATCTTGCTGTCAGGTGGAAAAAAGGGGATAAATCTTGCTGCCAAGTGGTAAAAGGGTTAAATCTTGCTGCCAGGTGGAGAAAAGGGGTTACATCTTGCTGCCAGGTGGAAAAAAAAGGGTTAAATCTTACTGTCTCGTTGAAAAAAAAAGGGTTACATCTTGCTGCCAGGTGGAAAAAAGGGGATAAATCTTGCTGTCAGGTGGTAAAAGGGTTAAATCTTGCTGCCAGGGGGTAAAAGGGTTAAATCTTGCTACCAGGTTGTAAAAGGGTTAAATCTTGCTGCCAGGTTGTAAAAGGGTTAAATCTTGCTGCCAGGTGGAAAAAAGGGGTTAAATCTTGCTGCCAGGTGGGAAAAAAAGGGTTAAATCTTACTGTCGCGTGGAAAAAAAAGGGTTACATCTTGCTGCCAGGTGGAAAAAAGGGGATAAATCTTGCTGCCAGGTGGTAAAAGGGTTAAATCTTGCTACCAGGTGGTAAAAGGGTTAAATCTTGCTGCCAGGTGGTAAACGGGTTAAATCTTGCTGCCAGATGGTAAACGGCTTAAATCTTGCTGCCACGTAGAAAAAAGGGTTAAATCTTGCTGCCAGGTGGTAAAAGGGTTAAATCTTGCTGCCATGTGGTAAACGGGTTAAATCTTGCTGCCAGGTGGTAAACGGCTTAAATCTTGCTGCCAGGTAGAAAAAAGGGTTAAATCTTGCTGCCAGGTGGTAAACGGGTTAAATCTTGCTGCCATGTGGTAAACGGGTTAAATCTTGCTGCCAGGTGGTAAACGGCTTAAATCTTGCTGCCAGGTAGAAAAAAGGGTTAAATCTTGCTGCCAGGTGGTAAACGGGTTAAATCTTGCTGCCAGGTAGTAAACGGGTTAAATCTTGCTGCCATTTGGTACAAGGGTTAAATCTTGCTGCCAGGTAGAAAAAAGGGTTCAATCTTGCTGCCAGGTGGTAAGTGTTAAATCTTGCTGCCAGGTGGTAAAAGGGTTAAATCTTGCTGCCAGGTGGTAAACGGCTTAAATCTTGCTGCCAGGTAGAAAAAAGGGTGAAATCTTGCTGCCAGGTGGTAAAAGGGTTAAATCTTGCTGCCATGTGGTAAACGGGTTAAATCTTGCTGCCAGGTGGTAAACGGCTTAAATCTTGCTGCCAGGTAGAAAAAAGGGTTAAATCTTGCTGCCAGGTGGTAAACGGGTTAAATCTTGCTGCCAGGTGGTAAACGGGTTAAATCTTGCTGCCAGATGGTAAACGGCTTAAATCTTGCTGCCACGTAGAAAAAAGGGTTAAATCTTGCTGCCAGGTGGTAAAAGGGTTAAATCTTGCTGCCATGTGGTAAACGGGTTAAATCTTGCTGCCAGGTGGTAAACGGCTTAAATCTTGCTGCCAGGTAGAAAAAAGGGTTAAATCTTGCTGCCAGGTGGTAAACGGGTTAAATCTTGCTGCCATGGGTAAACGGGTTAAATCTTGCTGCCAGGTGGTAAACGGCTTAAATCTTGCTGCCAGGTAGAAAAAAGGGTTAAATCTTGCTGCCAGGTGGTAAACGGGTTAAATCTTGCTGCCAGGTAGTAAACGGGTTAAATCTTGCTGCCATTTGGTACAAGGGTTAAATCTTGCTGCCAGGTAGAAAAAAGGGTTCAATCTTGCTGCCAGGTGGTAAGTGTTAAATCTTGCTGCCAGATGGTAAAAGGGTTAAATCTTGCTGCCAGGTGGTAAACGGCTTAAATCTTGCTGCCAGGTAGAAAAAAGGGTGAAATCTTGCTTGCCAGGTGATAAACGGGTTAAATCTTGCTGCCAGGTGGTAAACGGCTTAAATCTTGCTGCCAGATGGTAAACGGCTTAAATCTTGCTGCCACGTAGAAAAAAGGGTTAAATCTTGCTGCCAGGTGGTAAAAGGGTTAAATCTTGCTGCCATGTGGCAAACGGGTTAAGTCTTGCTGCCATGTGGTAAACGGGTTAAATCTTGCTGCCAGGTGGTAAACGGCTTAAATCTTGCTGCCAGGTAGAAAAAAGGGTTAAATCTTGCTGCCAGGTGGTAAATGGGTTAAATCTTGCTGCCAGTTAGTAAATGGGTTAAATCTTGCTGCCATTTGGTAAAAGGGTTAAATCTTGCTGCCAGGTAGTAAACGGCTTAAATCTTGCTGCCAGGTAGTAAATAGGTTAAATCTTGCTTGCCCGTTGGTAAACGGCTTAAATCTTGCTGCCAGGTAGTAAACGGGTTAAATCTTGCTGCCAGGTGGTAAAAGGGTTAAATCTTGCTGCCAGGTGCTAAAAGCATTAAATCTTGTCTTGCTGCCAGGTTGTAAAAGGGTTAAATCTTGCTGCCAGGTGGAAAAAAGGGGTTAAATCTTGCTGCCAGGTGGGAAAAAAAAGGGTTAAATCTTACTGTCGCGTGGAAAAAAAAAGGGTTACATCTTGCTGCCAGGTGGAAAAAAGGGGATAAATCTTGCTGCCAGGTGGTAAAAGGGTTAAATCTTGCTACCAGGTGGTAAAAGGGTTAAATCTTGCTGCCAGGTGGTAAACGGCTTAAATCTTGCTGCCAGGTAGAAAAAAGGGTGAAATCTTGCTTGCCAGGTGATAAACGGGTTAAATCTTGCTGCCAGGTGGTAAACGGGTTAAATCTTGCTGCCAGATGGTAAACGGCTTAAATCTTGCTGCCACGTAGAAAAAAGGGTTAAATCTTGCTGCCAGGTGGTAAAAGGGTTAAATCTTGCTGCCATGTGGTAAACGGGTTAAATCTTGCTGCCAGGTGGTAAACGGCTTAAATCTTGCTGCCAGGTAGAAAAAAGGGTTAAATCTTGCTGCCAGGTGGTAAACGGGTTAAATCTTGCTGCCAGGTAGTAAACGGGTTAAATCTTGCTGCCATTTGGTAAAAGGGTTAAATCTTGCTGCCAGGTAGTAAACGGCTTAAATCTTGCTGCCAGGTAGTAAATAGGTTAAATCTTGCTTGCCCGTTGGTAAACGGCTTAAATCTTGCTGCCAGGTAGTAAACGGGTTAAATCTTGCTGCCAGGTGGTAAAAGGGTTAAATCTTGCTGCCAGGTGCTAAAAGCATTAAATCTTGTCTTGCTGCCAGGTTGTAAAAGGGTTAAATCTTGCTGCCAGGTGGAAAAAAGGGGTTAAATCTTGCTGTCAGGTGGGAAAAAAAAGGGTTAAATCTTACTGTCGCGTGGAAAAAAAAAAGGGTTACATCTTGCTGCCAGGTGGAAAAAAGGGGATAAATCTTGCTGCCAGGTGATAAAAGGGTTAAATCTTGCTGGCAGGTGGAAAAAAGGGGTTAAATCTTGCTGCCAGGTGGTAAAAGGGTTAAATCTTGCTGCCAGGTGGAAAAAAGGGGTTAAATCTTGCTTGCCAGGGAATAAATTTGTTAAATCTTGCTACCAGGTGGTAAAGGCTTAAATCTTGCTGCCAGGTGCTAAAAGCATTAAATCTTGTCTTGCTGCCAGGTTGTAAAAGGGGTTAAATCTTGCTGCCAGGTGGAAAAAGGAGTTAAATCTTGCTACCAGGTGGGAAAAAAGGGTTAAATCTTACTGTCGCATGGAAAAAAAAAGGGTTACATCTTGCTGCCAGGTGGAAAAAAGTTGATAAATCTTGCTGCCAGGTGGTAAAAGGGTTAAATCTTGCTGCCAGGTAGTAAACGGGTCAAATCTTGCTGCCAGGTAGTAAACGGGTTAAATCTTGCTGCCAGGTGGTAAGCGGGTTAAATCTTGCTGCCAGGTAGTAAAAGGGTTAAATCTTGCTGCCAGGTAGTAAACGGCTTAAATCTTGCTGCCAGGTAGTAAATATGTTAAATCTTGCTTGCCCGTTGGTAAACGGCTTAAATCTTGCTGCCAGGTAGTAAACGGGTTAAATCTTGCTGCCAGGTGGTAAAAGGGTTAAATCTTGCTGCCAGGTGCTAAAAGCATTAAATCTTGTCTTGCTGCCAGGTTGTAAAAGGGTTAAATCTTGCTGCCAGGTGGAAAAAAGGGGTTAAATCTTGCTGCTAGGTGGGAAAAAAAAGGGTTAAATCTTACTGTCGCGTGGAAAAAAAAAAGGGTTACATCTTGCTGCCAGGTGGAAAAAAGGGGATAAATCTTGCTGCCAGGTGATAAAAGGGTTAAATCTTGCTGGCAGGTGGAAAAAAGGGGTTAAATCTTGCTGCCAGGTGGTAAAAGGGTTAAATCTTGCTGCCAGGTGGAAAAAAGGGGTTAAATCTTGCTTGCCAGGGAGTAAATGGGTTAAATCTTGCTACCAGGTGGTAAAAGGCTTAAATCTTGCTGCCAGGTGCTAAAAGCATTAAATCTTGTCTTGCTGCCAGGTTGTAAAAAGGGTTAAATCTTGCTGCCAGGTGGAAAAAAGGGGTTAAATCTTGCTACCAGGTGGGAAAAAAAGGGTTAAATCTTACTGTCGCGTGAAAAAAAAAACGGTTACACCTTGCTGACAGGTGGAAAAAAGTTGATAAGTCTTGCTGCCAGGTGGTAAATGGCTTAAATCTTGCTGCCAGGTAGTAAACGGGTCAAATCTTGCTGCCAGGTAGTAAACGGGTTAAATCTTGCTGCCAGGTGGTAAGCGGGTTAAATCTTGCTACCAGGTGGTAAACAGCTTAAATCTTGCTGCCAGGTAGTAAACGGGTTAAATCTTGCTGCCAGGTGGTAAACGGGTTAAATCTTGCTGCCATGTGGTAAACGGCTTAAATCTTGCTGCCAGGTAGAAAAAAGGGTTAAATCTTGCTTCCAGGTAGTAAAAGGGTTAAATCTTGCTGCCAGGTGGTAAAAGGGTTAAATCTTGCTGCCAAGTGGTAAACGGGTTAAATCTTACTGCCAGGTAGTAAACTGCTTAAATCTTGCTGCCAGGTAGTAAACAGGTTAAATCTTGCTTGCCAGTTGGTAAACGGCTTAAATCTTGCTGCCAGGTAGCAAACGGGTTAAATCTTGCTGCCAGGTGGTGAAAGGGTTAAATCTTGCTGCCAGGTAGTAAACTGGTTAAATCTTGCTGCCAGGTGGTAAAAGTGTTAAATCTTGCTGCCAGGTGGTAAAAGGATTAAATCTTGCTTCCATGTGCTAAAAGCATTAAATCTTGTCTTGCTGCCAGGTTGTAAAAGGGTTAAAGCTTGCTGCCAGGTGGAAAAAGGGGTTAAATCTTGCTGCCAGGTGGAAAAAAAGGATTAAATCTTGCTACCAGTTGGGAAAAAAAGGGTTACATCTTGCTGCCAGGTGGAAAAAAAGGGGTTAAATCTTGCTGCTAGGTGGTAAAAGGGTTAAATCTTGCTGCCAGGTAGTAAACGGGTTAAATCTTGCTGCCAGGTGGTAAAAGTGTTAAATCTTGCTGCCAGGTGGTAAAAGGGTTAAACCTTGCTGCCAGGTACTAAAAGCATTAAATATTGTCTTGCTGCCAGGTTGTAAAAGGGTTAAATCTTGCTGCCAGGTGGAAAAAAGGGGTTACATCTTGCTGCCAGGTGGAAAAAAAAAGGGTTAAATCTTGCTGTCAGGTGGAAAAAAGGGGATAAATCTTGCTGCCAGGTGGTAAAAGGGCTAAGTCTTGCTGCCAGGTGGAGAAAAGGGGTTAAATCTTGCTGCCAGGTGGAAAAAAAAGGGTTAAATCTTACTGTCTCGTGGAAAAAAAAAGGGTTACATCTTGCTGCCAGGTGGAAAAAAGGGGATAAATTTTGCTGCCAGGTGGTAAATGGGTTAAATCTTGCTGCCAGGTGGAAAAAAGGGATTAAATCTTGCTGTCAGGTGGTAAAAGGGTTAAATCTTGCTGCCAGGGGGTAAAAGGGTTAAATCTTGCTACCAGGTGGAAAAAAGGGGTTAAATCTTGCTTGCCAGGTGGTAAACGGCTTAAATCTTGCTGCCAGGTAGTAAACGAGTTAAATGTTGCTGCCAGGTAGTAAACGGGTTAAATCTTGCTGCCAGGTGGTAAAAGGGTTAAATCTTGCTGCCAGGTGCTAAAAGCATTAAATCTTGTCTTGCTGCCAGGTTGTAAAAGGGTTAAATCTTGCTGCCAGGTGGAAAAAAGGGGTTAAATCTTGCTGCCAGGTGGGGAAAAAAGGATTAAATCTTGCTACCAGGTGGGAAAAAAAGGTTAAATCTTACTGTCGCGTGGAAAAAAAAAAGGGTTACATCTTGCTGCCAGGTGGAAAAAAGGGGTTAAATCTTGCTGTCAGGTGGTAAAAGGGTTAAATCTTGCTGCCAGGGGGTAAAAGGGTTAAATCTTGCTACCAGGTGGAAAAAATGGGTTAAATCTTGCTTGCCAGGTGGTAAACGGCTTAAATCTTGCTGCCAGGTAGTAAACGAGTTAAATCTTGCTGCCAGGTAGTAAACGGGTTAAATCTTGCTGCCAGGTGGTAAAAGGGTTAAATCTTGCTGCCAGGTGGAAAAAAGGGGTTAAATCTTGCTGCCAGGTGGGAAAAAAAGGATTAAATCTTGCTACCAGGTGGGAAAAAAAGGTTAAATCTTACTGTCGCGTGGAAAAAAAAAGGGTTACATCTTGTTGCCAAGTGGAAAAAAGTTGATAAATCTTGCTGCCAGGTGGAAAAAAAAGAATTAAATCTTGCTGCCAGGTGGTTAACGGCTTAAATCTTGCTGGCAGGTAGTAAACGGGTTAAATCTTGCTGCTAGGTGGTAAAAGGGTTAAATCTTGCTGCCAGGTGGTAAACGGGTTAAATCTTGCTGCCAGGTGGTAAACAGCTTAAATCTTGCTGCCAGGTAGTTTGCGGGTTAAATCTTGCTGCGAGGTGGTAAAAGGGTTAAATCTTGCTGCCAGGTGGTAAACGACTTAAATCTTGCTGCCAGGTAGAAAAAAGGGTTAAATCTTGCTGCCATGTGGTAAAAGGGTTAAATTTTGCTGCCAGGTAGTAAAAGGGTTAAATCTTGCTGCCAGTTGGTAAACGGGTTAAATCTTGCTGCCAGGTAGAAAAAAGGGTGAAATCTTGCTGCCAGGTGGTAAAAGGGTTAAATCTTGCTGCCATGTGGTAAACGGGTTAAATCTTGCTGCCAGGTGGTAAACGGCTTAAATCTTGCTGCCAGGTAGAAAAAAGGGTTAAATCTTGCTGCCAGGTGGTAAACGGGTTAAATCTTGCTGCCAGGTGGTAAACGGGTTAAATCTTGCTGCCAGATGGTAAACGGCTTAAATCTTGCTGCCACGTAGAAAAAAGGGTTAAATCTTGCTGCCAGGTGGTAAAAGGGTTAAATCTTGCTGCCATGTGGTAAACGGGTTAAATCTTGCTGCCAGGTGGTAAACGGCTTAAATCTTGCTGCCAGGTAGAAAAAAGGGTTAAATCTTGCTGCCAGGTGGTAAACGGGTTAAATCTTGCTGCCAGGTAGTAAACGGGTTAAATCTTGCTGCCATTTGGTAAAAGGGTTAAATCTTGCTGCCAGGTAGTAAACGGCTTAAATCTTGCTTGCCAGGTAGTAAATAGGTTAAATCTTGCTTGCCCGTTGGTAAATGGCTTAAATCTTGCTGCCAGGTAGTAAACGGGTTAAATCTTGCTGCCAGGTGGCAAAAGGGTTAAATCTTGCTGCCAGGTGCTAAAAGCATTAAATCTTGTCTTGCTGTCAGGTTGTAAAAGGGTTAAATCTTGCTGCCAGGTGGAAAAAAGGGGTTAAATCTTGCTGCCAGGTGGGAAAAAGGGGTTAAATCTTACTGTTGCGTGGAAAAAAAAAGGGGTTACATCTTGCTGCCAGGTGGAAAAAAGGGGATAAATCTTGCTGCCAGGTGGTAAAAGGGTTAAATCTTGCTGCCAGGTGGAAAAAAGGGGTTAAATCTTGCTTGCCAGGTGGAAAAAAGGGGTTAAATCTTGCTGCCAGGTGGAAAAAAAAGGATTAAATCTTGCTACCAGGTGGGAAAAAAAGGGTTAAATCTTACTGTCGCGTGGAGAAAAAAAAGGGTTACATCTTGCTGCCAAGTGGAAAAAAGTTGATAAATCTTGCTGCCAGGTGGTAAAAGGGTTAAATCTTGCTGCCACGTGAAAAAAAGAGGTTAAATCTTGCTGCCAGGTGAAAAAAAAAGGATTAAATCTTGCTGCCAGGTAGTAAACGGGTTAAATCTTGCTGCCAGGTGGTAAGCGGGTTAAATCTTGCTGCCAGGTGGTAAACAGCTTAAATATTGCTGTCAGGTAGTAAACGGGTTAAATCTTGCTGCCAAGTGGTAAAAGGGTTAAATCTTGCTGCCAGGTGGTAAATGGGTTAAATCTTGCTGCCATGTGGTAAACGGCTTAAATCTTGCTGCCAGGTAGAAAAAAGGGTTAAATCTTGCTGCCAGGTAGTAAAAGGGTTAAATCTTGCTGCCAGGTGGTAAAAGGGTTAAATCTTGCTGCCAGGTGGTAAAAGGCTTAAATCTTGCTGCCAGGTAGTAAACTGCTTAAATCTTGCTGCCAGGTAGTAAACTGCTTAAATCTTGCTGCCAGGTAGTAAACGGGTTAAATCTTGCTGCCAGGTGGAAAAAAGGGGTTAAATCTTGCTGCCAGGTGGAAAAGGGGGTTAAATCTTGCTGCCAGGTGGAAAAAAAGGATTAAATCTTGCTACCAGGTGGGAAAAAAGGGTTACATCTTGCTGCCAGGTGGAAAAAAGGGGTTAAATCTTGCTGCCAGGTGGTAAAAGGGTAAAATCTTGCTGCCAGGTAGTAAACGGGTTAAATCTTGCTGCCAGGTGGTAAAAGGGTTAAATCTTGCTGCCAGGTACTAAAAGCATTAAATATTGTCTTGCTGCCAGGTTGTAAAAGGATTAAATCTTGCTGTCAGGTGGAAAAAAGGGGTTACATCTTGCTGCCAGGTGGAAAAAAAAAAGGGTTAAATCTTACTGTCGCGTGGAAAAAAAAAAGGGTTACATCTTGCTGTCAGGTGGAAAAAAGGGGATAAATCTTGCTGCCAAGTGGTAAAAGGGTTAAATCTTGCTGCCAGGTGGAGAAAAGGGGTTACATCTTGCTGCCAGGTGGAAAAAAAAGGGTTAAATCTTACTGTCTCGTTGAAAAAAAAAGGGTTACATCTTGCTGCCAGGTGGAAAAAAGGGGATAAATCTTGCTGTCAGGTGGTAAAAGGGTTAAATCTTGCTGCCAGGGGGTAAAAGGGTTAAATCTTGCTACCAGGTTGTAAAAGGGTTAAATCTTGCTGCCAGGTTGTAAAAGGGTTAAATCTTGCTGCCAGGTGGAAAAAAGGGGTTAAATCTTGCTGCCAGGTGGGAAAAAAAGGGTTAAATCTTACTGTCGCGTGGAAAAAAAAGGGTTACATCTTGCTGCCAGGTGGAAAAAAGGGGATAAATCTTGCTGCCAGGTGGTAAAAGGGTTAAATCTTGCTACCAGGTGGTAAAAGGGTTAAATCTTGCTGCCAGGTGGTAAACGGGTTAAATCTTGCTGCCAGATGGTAAACGGCTTAAATCTTGCTGCCACGTAGAAAAAAGGGTTAAATCTTGCTGCCAGGTGGTAAAAGGGTTAAATCTTGCTGCCATGTGGTAAACGGGTTAAATCTTGCTGCCAGGTGGTAAACGGCTTAAATCTTGCTGCCAGGTAGAAAAAAGGGTTAAATCTTGCTGCCAGGTGGTAAACGGGTTAAATCTTGCTGCCATGTGGTAAACGGGTTAAATCTTGCTGCCAGGTGGTAAACGGCTTAAATCTTGCTGCCAGGTAGAAAAAAGGGTTAAATCTTGCTGCCAGGTGGTAAACGGGTTAAATCTTGCTGCCAGGTAGTAAACGGGTTAAATCTTGCTGCCATTTGGTACAAGGGTTAAATCTTGCTGCCAGGTAGAAAAAAGGGTTCAATCTTGCTGCCAGGTGGTAAGTGTTAAATCTTGCTGCCAGGTGGTAAAAGGGTTAAATCTTGCTGCCAGGTGGTAAACGGCTTAAATCTTGCTGCCAGGTAGAAAAAAGGGTGAAATCTTGCTGCCAGGTGGTAAAAGGGTTAAATCTTGCTGCCATGTGGTAAACGGGTTAAATCTTGCTGCCAGGTGGTAAACGGCTTAAATCTTGCTGCCAGGTAGAAAAAAGGGTTAAATCTTGCTGCCAGGTGGTAAACGGGTTAAATCTTGCTGCCAGGTGGTAAACGGGTTAAATCTTGCTGCCAGATGGTAAACGGCTTAAATCTTGCTGCCACGTAGAAAAAAGGGTTAAATCTTGCTGCCAGGTGGTAAAAGGGTTAAATCTTGCTGCCATGTGGTAAACGGGTTAAATCTTGCTGCCAGGTGGTAAACGGCTTAAATCTTGCTGCCAGGTAGAAAAAAGGGTTAAATCTTGCTGCCAGGTGGTAAACGGGTTAAATCTTGCTGCCATGTGTAAACGGGTTAAATCTTGCTGCCAGGTGGTAAACGGCTTAAATCTTGCTGCCAGGTAGAAAAAAGGGTTAAATCTTGCTGCCAGGTGGTAAACGGGTTAAATCTTGCTGCCAGGTAGTAAACGGGTTAAATCTTGCTGCCATTTGGTACAAGGGTTAAATCTTGCTGCCAGGTAGAAAAAAGGGTTCAATCTTGCTGCCAGGTGGTAAGTGTTAAATCTTGCTGCCAGATGGTAAAAGGGTTAAATCTTGCTGCCAGGTGGTAAACGGCTTAAATCTTGCTGCCAGGTAGAAAAAAGGGTGAAATCTTGCTTGCCAGGTGATAAACGGGTTAAATCTTGCTGCCAGGTGGTAAACGGCTTAAATCTTGCTGCCAGATGGTAAACGGCTTAAATCTTGCTGCCACGTAGAAAAAAGGGTTAAATCTTGCTGCCAGGTGGTAAAAGGGTTAAATCTTGCTGCCATGTGGCAAACGGGTTAAGTTTTGCTGCCATGTGGTAAACGGGTTAAATCTTGCTGCCAGGTGGTAAACGGCTTAAATCTTGCTGCCAGGTAGAAAAAAGGGTTAAATCTTGCTGCCAGGTGGTAAATGGGTTAAATCTTGCTGCCAGTTAGTAAATGGGTTAAATCTTGCTGCCATTTGGTAAAAGGGTTAAATCTTGCTGCCAGGTAGTAAACGGCTTAAATCTTGCTGCCAGGTAGTAAATAGGTTAAATCTTGCTTGCCCGTTGGTAAACGGCTTAAATCTTGCTGCCAGGTAGTAAACGGGTTAAATCTTGCTGCCAGGTGGTAAAAGGGTTAAATCTTGCTGCCAGGTGCTAAAAGCATTAAATCTTGTCTTGCTGCCAGGTTGTAAAAGGGTTAAATCTTGCTGCCAGGTGGAAAAAAGGGGTTAAATCTTGCTGCCAGGTGGGAAAAAAAAGGGTTAAATCTTACTGTCGCGTGGAAAAAAAAAGGGTTACATCTTGCTGCCAGGTGGAAAAAAGGGGATAAATCTTGCTGCCAGGTGGTAAAAGGGTTAAATCTTGCTACCAGGTGGTAAAAGGGTTAAATCTTGCTGCCAGGTGGTAAACGGCTTAAATCTTGCTGCCAGGTAGAAAAAAGGGTGAAATCTTGCTTGCCAGGTGATAAACGGGTTAAATCTTGCTGCCAGGTGGTAAACGGGTTAAATCTTGCTGCCAGATGGTAAACGGCTTAAATCTTGCTGCCACGTAGAAAAAAGGGTTAAATCTTGCTGCCAGGTGGTAAAAGGGTTAAATCTTGCTGCCATGTGGTAAACGGGTTAAATCTTGCTGCCAGGTGGTAAACGGCTTAAATCTTGCTGCCAGGTAGAAAAAAGGGTTAAATCTTGCTGCCAGGTGGTAAACGGGTTAAATCTTGCTGCCAGGTAGTAAACGGGTTAAATCTTGCTGCCATTTGGTAAAAGGGTTAAATCTTGCTGCCAGGTAGTAAACGGCTTAAATCTTGCTGCCAGGTAGTAAATAGGTTAAATCTTGCTTGCCCGTTGGTAAACGGCTTAAATCTTGCTGCCAGGTAGTAAACGGGTTAAATCTTGCTGCCAGGTGGTAAAAGGGTTAAATCTTGCTGCCAGGTGCTAAAAGCATTAAATCTTGTCTTGCTGCCAGGTTGTAAAAGGGTTAAATCTTGCTGCCAGGTGGAAAAAAGGGGTTAAATCTTGCTGTCAGGTGGGAAAAAAAAGGGTTAAATCTTACTGTCGCGTGGAAAAAAAAAAGGGTTACATCTTGCTGCCAGGTGGAAAAAAGGGGATAAATCTTGCTGCCAGGTGATAAAAGGGTTAAATCTTGCTGGCAGGTGGAAAAAAGGGGTTAAATCTTGCTGCCAGGTGGTAAAAGGGTTAAATCTTGCTGCCAGGTGGAAAAAAGGGGTTAAATCTTGCTTGCCAGGGAATAAATTTGTTAAATCTTGCTACCAGGTGGTAAAGGCTTAAATCTTGCTGCCAGGTGCTAAAAGCATTAAATCTTGTCTTGCTGCCAGGTTGTAAAAGGGGTTAAATCTTGCTGCCAGGTGGAAAAAGGAGTTAAATCTTGCTACCAGGTGGGAAAAAAGGGTTAAATCTTACTGTCGCATGGAAAAAAAAAGGGTTACATCTTGCTGCCAGGTGGAAAAAAGTTGATAAATCTTGCTGCCAGGTGGTAAAAGGGTTAAATCTTGCTGCCAGGTAGTAAACGGGTCAAATCTTGCTGCCAGGTAGTAAACGGGTTAAATCTTGCTGCCAGGTGGTAAGCGGGTTAAATCTTGCTGCCAGGTAGTAAAAGGGTTAAATCTTGCTGCCAGGTAGTAAACGGCTTAAATCTTGCTGCCAGGTAGTAAATATGTTAAATCTTGCTTGCCCGTTGGTAAACGGCTTAAATCTTGCTGCCAGGTAGTAAACGGGTTAAATCTTGCTGCCAGGTGGTAAAAGGGTTAAATCTTGCTGCCAGGTGCTAAAAGCATTAAATCTTGTCTTGCTGCCAGGTTGTAAAAGGGTTAAATCTTGCTGCCAGGTGGAAAAAAGGGGTTAAATCTTGCTGCTAGGTGGGAAAAAAAAGGGTTAAATCTTACTGTCGCGTGGAAAAAAAAAAGGGTTACATCTTGCTGCCAGGTGGAAAAAAGGGGATAAATCTTGCTGCCAGGTGATAAAAGGGTTAAATCTTGCTGGCAGGTGGAAAAAAGGGGTTAAATCTTGCTGCCAGGTGGTAAAAGGGTTAAATCTTGCTGCCAGGTGGAAAAAAGGGGTTAAATCTTGCTTGCCAGGGAGTAAATGGGTTAAATCTTGCTACCAGGTGGTAAAAGGCTTAAATCTTGCTGCCAGGTGCTAAAAGCATTAAATCTTGTCTTGCTGCCAGGTTGTAAAAAGGGTTAAATCTTGCTGCCAGGTGGAAAAAAGGGGTTAAATCTTGCTACCAGGTGGGAAAAAAAGGGTTAAATCTTACTGTCGCGTGAAAAAAAAAACGGTTACACCTTGCTGACAGGTGGAAAAAAGTTGATAAGTCTTGCTGCCAGGTGGTAAATGGCTTAAATCTTGCTGCCAGGTAGTAAACGGGTCAAATCTTGCTGCCAGGTAGTAAACGGGTTAAATCTTGCTGCCAGGTGGTAAGCGGGTTAAATCTTGCTACCAGGTGGTAAACAGCTTAAATCTTGCTGCCAGGTAGTAAACGGGTTAAATCTTGCTGCCAGGTGGTAAACGGGTTAAATCTTGCTGCCATGTGGTAAACGGCTTAAATCTTGCTGCCAGGTAGAAAAAAGGGTTAAATCTTGCTTCCAGGTAGTAAAAGGGTTAAATCTTGCTGCCAGGTGGTAAAAGGGTTAAATCTTGCTGCCAAGTGGTAAACGGGTTAAATCTTACTGCCAGGTAGTAAACTGCTTAAATCTTGCTGCCAGGTAGTAAACAGGTTAAATCTTGCTTGCCAGTTGGTAAACGGCTTAAATCTTGCTGCCAGGTAGCAAACGGGTTAAATCTTGCTGCCAGGTGGTGAAAGGGTTAAATCTTGCTGCCAGGTAGTAAACTGGTTAAATCTTGCTGCCAGGTGGTAAAAGTGTTAAATCTTGCTGCCAGGTGGTAAAAGGATTAAATCTTGCTTCCATGTGCTAAAAGCATTAAATCTTGTCTTGCTGCCAGGTTGTAAAAGGGTTAAAGCTTGCTGCCAGGTGGAAAAAGGGGTTAAATCTTGCTGCCAGGTGGAAAAAAAGGATTAAATCTTGCTACCAGTTGGGAAAAAAAGGGTTACATCTTGCTGCCAGGTGGAAAAAAAGGGGTTAAATCTTGCTGCTAGGTGGTAAAAGGGTTAAATCTTGCTGCCAGGTAGTAAACGGGTTAAATCTTGCTGCCAGGTGGTAAAAGTGTTAAATCTTGCTGCCAGGTGGTAAAAGGGTTAAACCTTGCTGCCAGGTACTAAAAGCATTAAATATTGTCTTGCTGCCAGGTTGTAAAAGGGTTAAATCTTGCTGCCAGGTGGAAAAAAGGGGTTACATCTTGCTGCCAGGTGGAAAAAAAAAGGGTTAAATCTTGCTGTCAGGTGGAAAAAAGGGGATAAATCTTGCTGCCAGGTGGTAAAAGGGCTAAGTCTTGCTGCCAGGTGGAGAAAAGGGGTTAAATCTTGCTGCCAGGTGGAAAAAAAAGGGTTAAATCTTACTGTCTCGTGGAAAAAAAAAGGGTTACATCTTGCTGCCAGGTGGAAAAAAGGGGATAAATTTTGCTGCCAGGTGGTAAATGGGTTAAATCTTGCTGCCAGGTGGAAAAAAGGGATTAAATCTTGCTGTCAGGTGGTAAAAGGGTTAAATCTTGCTGCCAGGGGGTAAAAGGGTTAAATCTTGCTACCAGGTGGAAAAAAGGGGTTAAATCTTGCTTGCCAGGTGGTAAACGGCTTAAATCTTGCTGCCAGGTAGTAAACGAGTTAAATGTTGCTGCCAGGTAGTAAACGGGTTAAATCTTGCTGCCAGGTGGTAAAAGGGTTAAATCTTGCTGCCAGGTGCTAAAAGCATTAAATCTTGTCTTGCTGCCAGGTTGTAAAAGGGTTAAATCTTGCTGCCAGGTGGAAAAAAGGGGTTAAATCTTGCTGCCAGGTGGGAAAAAAAGGATTAAATCTTGCTACCAGGTGGGA
Organism: Phyllobates terribilis; assembly: GCF_046119375.1. Taxonomy (NCBI): domain Eukaryota; kingdom Metazoa; phylum Chordata; class Amphibia; order Anura; family Dendrobatidae; genus Phyllobates; species Phyllobates terribilis. Next base: position 15,999 of record NW_027362943.1, read on the forward strand.
AAAAAAGGTTAAATCTTACTGTCGCGTGGAAAAAAAAAAGGGTTACATCTTGCTGCCAGGTGGAAAAAAGGGGTTAAATCTTGCTGTCAGGTGGTAAAAGGGTTAAATCTTGCTGCCAGGGGGTAAAAGGGTTAAATCTTGCTACCAGGTGGAAAAAATGGGTTAAATCTTGCTTGCCAGGTGGTAAACGGCTTAAATCTTGCTGCCAGGTAGTAAACGAGTTAAATCTTGCTGCCAGGTAGTAAACGGGTTAAATCTTGCTGCCAGGTGGTAAAAGGGTTAAATCTTGCTGCCAGGTGGAAAAAAGGGGTTAAATCTTGCTGCCAGGTGGGAAAAAAAGGATTAAATCTTGCTACCAGGTGGGAAAAAAAGGTTAAATCTTACTGTCGCGTGGAAAAAAAAAGGGTTACATCTTGTTGCCAAGTGGAAAAAAGTTGATAAATCTTGCTGCCAGGTGGAAAAAAAAGAATTAAATCTTGCTGCCAGGTGGTTAACGGCTTAAATCTTGCTGGCAGGTAGTAAACGGGTTAAATCTTGCTGCTAGGTGGTAAAAGGGTTAAATCTTGCTGCCAGGTGGTAAACGGGTTAAATCTTGCTGCCAGGTGGTAAACAGCTTAAATCTTGCTGCCAGGTAGTTTGCGGGTTAAATCTTGCTGCGAGGTGGTAAAAGGGTTAAATCTTGCTGCCAGGTGGTAAACGACTTAAATCTTGCTGCCAGGTAGAAAAAAGGGTTAAATCTTGCTGCCATGTGGTAAAAGGGTTAAATTTTGCTGCCAGGTAGTAAAAGGGTTAAATCTTGCTGCCAGTTGGTAAACGGGTTAAATCTTGCTGCCAGGTAGAAAAAAGGGTGAAATCTTGCTGCCAGGTGGTAAAAGGGTTAAATCTTGCTGCCATGTGGTAAACGGGTTAAATCTTGCTGCCAGGTGGTAAACGGCTTAAATCTTGCTGCCAGGTAGAAAAAAGGGTTAAATCTTGCTGCCAGGTGGTAAACGGGTTAAATCTTGCTGCCAGGTGGTAAACGGGTTAAATCTTGCTGCCAGATGGTAAACGGCTTAAATCTTGCTGCCACGTAGAAAAAAGGGTTAAATCTTGCTGCCAGGTGGTAAAAGGGTTAAATCTTGCTGCCATGTGGTAAACGGGTTAAATCTTGCTGCCAGGTGGTAAACGGCTTAAATCTTGCTGCCAGGTAGAAAAAAGGGTTAAATCTTGCTGCCAGGTGGTAAACGGGTTAAATCTTGCTGCCAGGTAGTAAACGGGTTAAATCTTGCTGCCATTTGGTAAAAGGGTTAAATCTTGCTGCCAGGTAGTAAACGGCTTAAATCTTGCTTGCCAGGTAGTAAATAGGTTAAATCTTGCTTGCCCGTTGGTAAATGGCTTAAATCTTGCTGCCAGGTAGTAAACGGGTTAAATCTTGCTGCCAGGTGGCAAAAGGGTTAAATCTTGCTGCCAGGTGCTAAAAGCATTAAATCTTGTCTTGCTGTCAGGTTGTAAAAGGGTTAAATCTTGCTGCCAGGTGGAAAAAAGGGGTTAAATCTTGCTGCCAGGTGGGAAAAAGGGGTTAAATCTTACTGTTGCGTGGAAAAAAAAAGGGGTTACATCTTGCTGCCAGGTGGAAAAAAGGGGATAAATCTTGCTGCCAGGTGGTAAAAGGGTTAAATCTTGCTGCCAGGTGGAAAAAAGGGGTTAAATCTTGCTTGCCAGGTGGAAAAAAGGGGTTAAATCTTGCTGCCAGGTGGAAAAAAAAGGATTAAATCTTGCTACCAGGTGGGAAAAAAAGGGTTAAATCTTACTGTCGCGTGGAGAAAAAAAAGGGTTACATCTTGCTGCCAAGTGGAAAAAAGTTGATAAATCTTGCTGCCAGGTGGTAAAAGGGTTAAATCTTGCTGCCACGTGAAAAAAAGAGGTTAAATCTTGCTGCCAGGTGAAAAAAAAAGGATTAAATCTTGCTGCCAGGTAGTAAACGGGTTAAATCTTGCTGCCAGGTGGTAAGCGGGTTAAATCTTGCTGCCAGGTGGTAAACAGCTTAAATATTGCTGTCAGGTAGTAAACGGGTTAAATCTTGCTGCCAAGTGGTAAAAGGGTTAAATCTTGCTGCCATGTGGTAAACGGCTTAAATCTTGCTGCCAGGTAGAAAAAAGGGTTAAATCTTGCTGCCAGGTAGTAAAAGGGTTAAATCTTGCTGCCAGGTGGTAAAAGGGTTAAATCTTGCTGCCAGGTGGTAAAAGGCTTAAATCTTGCTGCCAGGTAGTAAACTGCTTAAATCTTGCTGCCAGGTAGTAAACTGCTTAAATCTTGCTGCCAGGTAGTAAACGGGTTAAATCTTGCTGCCAGGTGGAAAAAAGGGGTTAAATCTTGCTGCCAGGTGGAAAAGGGGGTTAAATCTTGCTGCCAGGTGGAAAAAAAGGATTAAATCTTGCTACCAGGTGGGAAAAAAGGGTTACATCTTGCTGCCAGGTGGAAAAAAGGGGTTAAATCTTGCTGCCAGGTGGTAAAAGGGTAAAATCTTGCTGCCAGGTAGTAAACGGGTTAAATCTTGCTGCCAGGTGGTAAGCGGGTTAAATCTTGCTGCCAGGTGGTAAACAGCTTAAATATTGCTGTCAGGTAGTAAACGGGTTAAATCTTGCTGCCAAGTGGTAAATGGGTTAAATCTTGCTGCCATGTGGTAAACGGCTTAAATCTTGCTGCCAGGTAGAAAAAAGGGTTAAATCTTGCTGCCAGGTAGTAAAAGGGTTAAATCTTGCTGCCAGGTGGTAAAAGGGTTAAATCTTGCTGCCAGGTGGTAAAAGGCTTAAATCTTGCTGCCAGGTAGTAAACTGCTTAAATCTTGCTGCCAGGTAGTAAACTGCTTAAATCTTGCTGCCAGGTAGTAAACGGGTTAAATCTTGCTGCCAGGTGGAAAAAAGGGGTTAAATCTTGCTGCCAGGTGGAAAAGGGGGTTAAATCTTGCTGCCAGGTGGAAAAAAAGGATTAAATCTTGCTACCAGGTGGGAAAAAAGGGTTACATCTTGCTGCCAGGTGGAAAAAAGGGGTTAAATCTTGCTGCCAGGTGGTAAAAGGGTAAAATCTTGCTGCCAGGTAGTAAACGGGTTAAATCTTGCTGCCAGGTGGTAAAAGGGTTAAATCTTGCTGCCAGGTACTAAAAGCATTAAATATTGTCTTGCTGCCAGGTTGTAAAAGGATTAAATCTTGCTGTCAGGTGGAAAAAAGGGGTTACATCTTGCTGCCAGGTGGAAAAAAAAAAGGGTTAAATCTTACTGTCGCGTGGAAAAAAAAAAGGGTTACATCTTGCTGTCAGGTGGAAAAAAGGGGATAAATCTTGCTGCCAAGTGGTAAAAGGGTTAAATCTTGCTGCCAGGTGGAGAAAAGGGGTTACATCTTGCTGCCAGGTGGAAAAAAAAGGGTTAAATCTTACTGTCTCGTTGAAAAAAAAAGGGTTACATCTTGCTGCCAGGTGGAAAAAAGGGGATAAATCTTGCTGTCAGGTGGTAAAAGGGTTAAATCTTGCTGCCAGGGGGTAAAAGGGTTAAATCTTGCTACCAGGTTGTAAAAGGGTTAAATCTTGCTGCCAGGTTGTAAAAGGGTTAAATCTTGCTGCCAGGTGGAAAAAAGGGGTTAAATCTTGCTGCCAGGTGGGAAAAAAAGGGTTAAATCTTACTGTCGCGTGGAAAAAAAAGGGTTACATCTTGCTGCCAGGTGGAAAAAAGGGGATAAATCTTGCTGCCAGGTGGTAAAAGGGTTAAATCTTGCTACCAGGTGGTAAAAGGGTTAAATCTTGCTGCCAGGTGGTAAACGGGTTAAATCTTGCTGCCAGATGGTAAACGGCTTAAATCTTGCTGCCACGTAGAAAAAAGGGTTAAATCTTGCTGCCAGGTGGTAAAAGGGTTAAATCTTGCTGCCATGTGGTAAACGGGTTAAATCTTGCTGCCAGGTGGTAAACGGCTTAAATCTTGCTGCCAGGTAGAAAAAAGGGTTAAATCTTGCTGCCAGGTGGTAAACGGGTTAAATCTTGCTGCCATGTGGTAAACGGGTTAAATCTTGCTGCCAGGTGGTAAACGGCTTAAATCTTGCTGCCAGGTAGAAAAAAGGGTTAAATCTTGCTGCCAGGTGGTAAACGGGTTAAATCTTGCTGCCAGGTAGTAAACGGGTTAAATCTTGCTGCCATTTGGTACAAGGGTTAAATCTTGCTGCCAGGTAGAAAAAAGGGTTCAATCTTGCTGCCAGGTGGTAAGTGTTAAATCTTGCTGCCAGGTGGTAAAAGGGTTAAATCTTGCTGCCAGGTGGTAAACGGCTTAAATCTTGCTGCCAGGTAGAAAAAAGGGTGAAATCTTGCTGCCAGGTGGTAAAAGGGTTAAATCTTGCTGCCATGTGGTAAACGGGTTAAATCTTGCTGCCAGGTGGTAAACGGCTTAAATCTTGCTGCCAGGTAGAAAAAAGGGTTAAATCTTGCTGCCAGGTGGTAAACGGGTTAAATCTTGCTGCCAGGTGGTAAACGGGTTAAATCTTGCTGCCAGATGGTAAACGGCTTAAATCTTGCTGCCACGTAGAAAAAAGGGTTAAATCTTGCTGCCAGGTGGTAAAAGGGTTAAATCTTGCTGCCATGTGGTAAACGGGTTAAATCTTGCTGCCAGGTGGTAAACGGCTTAAATCTTGCTGCCAGGTAGAAAAAAGGGTTAAATCTTGCTGCCAGGTGGTAAACGGGTTAAATCTTGCTGCCATGTGTAAACGGGTTAAATCTTGCTGCCAGGTGGTAAACGGCTTAAATCTTGCTGCCAGGTAGAAAAAAGGGTTAAATCTTGCTGCCAGGTGGTAAACGGGTTAAATCTTGCTGCCAGGTAGTAAACGGGTTAAATCTTGCTGCCATTTGGTACAAGGGTTAAATCTTGCTGCCAGGTAGAAAAAAGGGTTCAATCTTGCTGCCAGGTGGTAAGTGTTAAATCTTGCTGCCAGATGGTAAAAGGGTTAAATCTTGCTGCCAGGTGGTAAACGGCTTAAATCTTGCTGCCAGGTAGAAAAAAGGGTGAAATCTTGCTTGCCAGGTGATAAACGGGTTAAATCTTGCTGCCAGGTGGTAAACGGCTTAAATCTTGCTGCCAGATGGTAAACGGCTTAAATCTTGCTGCCACGTAGAAAAAAGGGTTAAATCTTGCTGCCAGGTGGTAAAAGGGTTAAATCTTGCTGCCATGTGGCAAACGGGTTAAGTTTTGCTGCCATGTGGTAAACGGGTTAAATCTTGCTGCCAGGTGGTAAACGGCTTAAATCTTGCTGCCAGGTAGAAAAAAGGGTTAAATCTTGCTGCCAGGTGGTAAATGGGTTAAATCTTGCTGCCAGTTAGTAAATGGGTTAAATCTTGCTGCCATTTGGTAAAAGGGTTAAATCTTGCTGCCAGGTAGTAAACGGCTTAAATCTTGCTGCCAGGTAGTAAATAGGTTAAATCTTGCTTGCCCGTTGGTAAACGGCTTAAATCTTGCTGCCAGGTAGTAAACGGGTTAAATCTTGCTGCCAGGTGGTAAAAGGGTTAAATCTTGCTGCCAGGTGCTAAAAGCATTAAATCTTGTCTTGCTGCCAGGTTGTAAAAGGGTTAAATCTTGCTGCCAGGTGGAAAAAAGGGGTTAAATCTTGCTGCCAGGTGGGAAAAAAAAGGGTTAAATCTTACTGTCGCGTGGAAAAAAAAAGGGTTACATCTTGCTGCCAGGTGGAAAAAAGGGGATAAATCTTGCTGCCAGGTGGTAAAAGGGTTAAATCTTGCTACCAGGTGGTAAAAGGGTTAAATCTTGCTGCCAGGTGGTAAACGGCTTAAATCTTGCTGCCAGGTAGAAAAAAGGGTGAAATCTTGCTTGCCAGGTGATAAACGGGTTAAATCTTGCTGCCAGGTGGTAAACGGGTTAAATCTTGCTGCCAGATGGTAAACGGCTTAAATCTTGCTGCCACGTAGAAAAAAGGGTTAAATCTTGCTGCCAGGTGGTAAAAGGGTTAAATCTTGCTGCCATGTGGTAAACGGGTTAAATCTTGCTGCCAGGTGGTAAACGGCTTAAATCTTGCTGCCAGGTAGAAAAAAGGGTTAAATCTTGCTGCCAGGTGGTAAACGGGTTAAATCTTGCTGCCAGGTAGTAAACGGGTTAAATCTTGCTGCCATTTGGTAAAAGGGTTAAATCTTGCTGCCAGGTAGTAAACGGCTTAAATCTTGCTGCCAGGTAGTAAATAGGTTAAATCTTGCTTGCCCGTTGGTAAACGGCTTAAATCTTGCTGCCAGGTAGTAAACGGGTTAAATCTTGCTGCCAGGTGGTAAAAGGGTTAAATCTTGCTGCCAGGTGCTAAAAGCATTAAATCTTGTCTTGCTGCCAGGTTGTAAAAGGGTTAAATCTTGCTGCCAGGTGGAAAAAAGGGGTTAAATCTTGCTGTCAGGTGGGAAAAAAAAGGGTTAAATCTTACTGTCGCGTGGAAAAAAAAAAGGGTTACATCTTGCTGCCAGGTGGAAAAAAGGGGATAAATCTTGCTGCCAGGTGATAAAAGGGTTAAATCTTGCTGGCAGGTGGAAAAAAGGGGTTAAATCTTGCTGCCAGGTGGTAAAAGGGTTAAATCTTGCTGCCAGGTGGAAAAAAGGGGTTAAATCTTGCTTGCCAGGGAATAAATTTGTTAAATCTTGCTACCAGGTGGTAAAGGCTTAAATCTTGCTGCCAGGTGCTAAAAGCATTAAATCTTGTCTTGCTGCCAGGTTGTAAAAGGGGTTAAATCTTGCTGCCAGGTGGAAAAAGGAGTTAAATCTTGCTACCAGGTGGGAAAAAAGGGTTAAATCTTACTGTCGCATGGAAAAAAAAAGGGTTACATCTTGCTGCCAGGTGGAAAAAAGTTGATAAATCTTGCTGCCAGGTGGTAAAAGGGTTAAATCTTGCTGCCAGGTAGTAAACGGGTCAAATCTTGCTGCCAGGTAGTAAACGGGTTAAATCTTGCTGCCAGGTGGTAAGCGGGTTAAATCTTGCTGCCAGGTAGTAAAAGGGTTAAATCTTGCTGCCAGGTAGTAAACGGCTTAAATCTTGCTGCCAGGTAGTAAATATGTTAAATCTTGCTTGCCCGTTGGTAAACGGCTTAAATCTTGCTGCCAGGTAGTAAACGGGTTAAATCTTGCTGCCAGGTGGTAAAAGGGTTAAATCTTGCTGCCAGGTGCTAAAAGCATTAAATCTTGTCTTGCTGCCAGGTTGTAAAAGGGTTAAATCTTGCTGCCAGGTGGAAAAAAGGGGTTAAATCTTGCTGCTAGGTGGGAAAAAAAAGGGTTAAATCTTACTGTCGCGTGGAAAAAAAAAAGGGTTACATCTTGCTGCCAGGTGGAAAAAAGGGGATAAATCTTGCTGCCAGGTGATAAAAGGGTTAAATCTTGCTGGCAGGTGGAAAAAAGGGGTTAAATCTTGCTGCCAGGTGGTAAAAGGGTTAAATCTTGCTGCCAGGTGGAAAAAAGGGGTTAAATCTTGCTTGCCAGGGAGTAAATGGGTTAAATCTTGCTACCAGGTGGTAAAAGGCTTAAATCTTGCTGCCAGGTGCTAAAAGCATTAAATCTTGTCTTGCTGCCAGGTTGTAAAAAGGGTTAAATCTTGCTGCCAGGTGGAAAAAAGGGGTTAAATCTTGCTACCAGGTGGGAAAAAAAGGGTTAAATCTTACTGTCGCGTGAAAAAAAAAACGGTTACACCTTGCTGACAGGTGGAAAAAAGTTGATAAATCTTGCTGCCAGGTGGTAAATGGCTTAAATCTTGCTGCCAGGTAGTAAACGGGTCAAATCTTGCTGCCAGGTAGTAAACGGGTTAAATCTTGCTGCCAGGTGGTAAGCGGGTTAAATCTTGCTACCAGGTGGTAAACAGCTTAAATCTTGCTGCCAGGTAGTAAACGGGTTAAATCTTGCTGCCAGGTGGTAAACGGGTTAAATCTTGCTGCCATGTGGTAAACGGCTTAAATCTTGCTGCCAGGTAGAAAAAAGGGTTAAATCTTGCTTCCAGGTAGTAAAAGGGTTAAATCTTGCTGCCAGGTGGTAAAAGGGTTAAATCTTGCTGCCAAGTGGTAAACGGGTTAAATCTTGCTGCCAGGTAGTAAACTGCTTAAATCTTGCTGCCAGGTAGTAAACAGGTTAAATCTTGCTTGCCAGTTGGTAAACGGCTTAAATCTTGCTGCCAGGTAGCAAACGGGTTAAATCTTGCTGCCAGGTGGTGAAAGGGTTAAATCTTGCTGCCAGGTAGTAAACTGGTTAAATCTTGCTGCCAGGTGGTAAAAGTGTTAAATCTTGCTGCCAGGTGGTAAAAGGATTAAATCTTGCTTCCATGTGCTAAAAGCATTAAATCTTGTCTTGCTGCCAGGTTGTAAAAGGGTTAAAGCTTGCTGCCAGGTGGAAAAAGGGGTTAAATCTTGCTGCCAGGTGGAAAAAAAGGATTAAATCTTGCTACCAGTTGGGAAAAAAAGGGTTACATCTTGCTGCCAGGTGGAAAAAAAGGGGTTAAATCTTACCTGCTAGGTGGTAAAAGGGTTAAATCTTGCTGCCAGGTAGTAAACGGGTTAAATCTTGCTGCCAGGTGGTAAAAGTGTTAAATCTTGCTGCCAGGTGGTAAAAGGGTTAAACCTTGCTGCCAGGTACTAAAAGCATTAAATATTGTCTTGCTGCCAGGTTGTAAAAGGGTTAAATCTTGCTGCCAGGTGGAAAAAAGGGGTTACATCTTGCTGCCAGGTGGAAAAAAAAGGGTTAAATCTTGCTGTCAGGTGGAAAAAAGGGGATAAATCTTGCTGCCAGGTGGTAAAAGGGCTAAGTCTTGCTGCCAGGTGGAGAAAAGGGGTTAAATCTTGCTGCCAGGTGGAAAAAAAAGGGTTAAATCTTACTGTCTCGTGGAAAAAAAAAGGGTTACATCTTGCTGCCAGGTGGAAAAAAGGGGATAAATTTTGCTGCCAGGTGGTAAATGGGTTAAATCTTGCTGCCAGGTGGAAAAAAGGGATTAAATCTTGCTGTCAGGTGGTAAAAGGGTTAAATCTTGCTGCCAGGGGGTAAAAGGGTTAAATCTTGCTACCAGGTGGAAAAAAGGGGTTAAATCTTGCTTGCCAGGTGGTAAACGGCTTAAATCTTGCTGCCAGGTAGTAAACGAGTTAAATGTTGCTGCCAGGTAGTAAACGGGTTAAATCTTGCTGCCAGGTGGTAAAAGGGTTAAATCTTGCTGCCAGGTGCTAAAAGCATTAAATCTTGTCTTGCTGCCAGGTTGTAAAAGGGTTAAATCTTGCTGCCAGGTGGAAAAAAGGGGTTAAATCTTGCTGCCAGGTGGGAAAAAAAGGATTAAATCTTGCTACCAGGTGGGAAAAAAAGGTTAAATCTTACTGTCGCGTGGAAAAAAAAAAGGGTTACATCTTGCTGCCAGGTGGAAAAAAGGGGTTAAATCTTGCTGTCAGGTGGTAAAAGGGTTAAATCTTGCTGCCAGGGGGTAAAAGGGTTAAATCTTGCTACCAGGTGGAAAAAAGGGGTTAAATCTTGCTTGCCAGGTGGTAAACGGCTTAAATCTTGCTGCCAGGTAGTAAACGAGTTAAATCTTGCTGCCAGGTAGTAAACGGGTTAAATCTTGCTGCCAGGTGGTAAAAGGGTTAAATCTTGCTGCCAGGTGGAAAAAAGGGGTTAAATCTTGCTGCCAGGTGGGAAAAAAAGGATTAAATCTTGCTACCAGGTGGGAAAAAAAGGTTAAATCTTACTGTCGCGTGGAAAAAAAAAGGGTTACATCTTGTTGCCAAGTGGAAAAAAGTTGATAAATCTTGCTGCCAGGTGGAAAAAAAAGAATTAAATCTTGCTGCCAGGTGGTTAACGGCTTAAATCTTGCTGGCAGGTAGTAAACGGGTTAAATCTTGCTGCTAGGTGGTAAAAGGGTTAAATCTTGCTGCCAGGTGGTAAACGGGTTAAATCTTGCTGCCAGGTGGTAAACAGCTTAAATCTTGCTGCCAGGTAGTTTGCGGGTTAAATCTTGCTGCGAGGTGGTAAAAGGGTTAAATCTTGCTGCCAGGTGGTAAACGACTTAAATCTTGCTGCCAGGTAGAAAAAAGGGTTAAATCTTGCTGCCATGTGGTAAAAGGGTTAAATTTTGCTGCCAGGTAGTAAAAGGGTTAAATCTTGCTGCCAGTTGGTAAACGGGTTAAATCTTGCTGCCAGGTAGAAAAAAGGGTTCAATCTTGCTGCCAGGTGGTAAGTGTTAAATCTTGCTGCCAGGTGGTAAAAGGGTTAAATCTTGCTGCCAGGTAGTAAAAGGGTTAAATCTTGCTGCCAGGTGGTAAAAGGGTTAAATCTTGCTGCCAGTTGGTAAACGGGTTAAATCTTGCTGCCAGGTAAAAAAAAAAGGGTTAAATCTTGCTGCCAGGTAGTAAACAGGTTAAATCTTGCTGCAAGGTGGTAAAAGGGTGGTAAATTGTACGCTCGGCGAAACCATTATATACTGTGGGGCTGTATTATACTCTATGGGGCTGCAATGTACTCTATGGGGCTGCATTGTACTCTTTGGGGCTGCATTGTACTCTTTGGGGCTGCATTGTACTCTATGGGGCAGCATTATACTCTGTGGCTGTGTTTTACTCTAAGGGATGGCCTGCATTATACTCTATGGGGTAGCTGCATTATACTCTATGAGGGGGGCTGATTTATACTCTATGTGGGGCTGCATTATGCTCTATGTGGCGGCATTATACTCTATGCGGTGGCATTATACTCTATGGGGCGGCATTGTATGATATACGGCGGCATTATACTGTATGGGGCGGCATTGTACTCTCTGAGGCAGCATTGTTTTCTATGGGGCTGCATTGTACTCTGTGGGGCGGAATTATACTCTGTGGGGCTGAATTATACACTATGGGGCAGCATTATACTTTATGGTGGGATGGCAATATACTGTATGGGGCTGCATTGTACTCTATGGGGCGGCATTGTACTCTATGGAGCTGCATTGTATTCTATGGGACGGATTTATACTCTGTGGGGCGGCATTGTACTCTATGGGGCAGTATTGTACTCTATGGGGCAGCATTATACTCTGTGGGGCAGCATTATACCCTATGGGGCTGTATTATACCCTGTGGGGCTGCATTGTACCCTGTGGGGCTGCATTGTACCCTGTGGGCCTGCATTGTACTCTATGGGGCTGCATTGTACTCTATGGGGCTGCATTGTACTCTATGGGGCGGCATTATACTCTATGGGGCGGCATTGTACTCTATGGTGGAACGACATTATACAGTATGGGGCTGTATTATACTCTATGGGGCCGCAGTTTACTCTAGGGGGCTGCATTGTACCCTATGGGGCGGCATTGTACGCTATGGTGGGGCGGCATTATACTGTATGGGGCTGTATTATACTCTATATGGCGTAATTGTACTCTATGGGGCTGCATTGTTCTCTATGGGGCTGCACAGTACTCTATGGCGAGGCACTGTAATCTATGGGATGGCCTGCATTATACTCTTTGAGGAGCTGCATTGTGCTCTATGAGGGGGGCTGCATTATACTCTTTGGGGCTGCATTGTACTCTGTGGGGCTGGATTATACACTGTGGGGCTGCATTATACTTTATGGTGGGATGTCAATATACTGTATGGGGCTGCATTGTACTCTATGGGGCGGCATTGTACTCTATGAGGCGGCATTATACTCTTTGGGGCGGCATTATACTCTGTGGGGCGGCATTGTACTCTATGGGGCGGCATTGTATTCTATGGGACGGATATATACTTTGTGGGGCGGCATTGTACTCTATGGGTCTGCATTGTACACTATGCGGCGGCATTATACTCTATGGGGCAGCATTATACTCTGTGGGGCTGGATTATACACTATGGGGCTGCATTATACTTTATGGTGGGATGGCAATATACTGTGTGGGGCTGTATTATACCCTATGGGGCTGCATTGTACTCTATGGGGAGGCATTATACTCTATGGGGCGGCATTATACTCTATGGGGCAGCATTATACTCTGTGGGGCGGTATTATACTCTATGGGGCGGTATTGTACTCTATGGGGCGGTATTATACTCTATGGGGCTGCATTGTACTCTATGGGGCTGCATTGTACTCTATGGGGCTGCATTGTATTCTATGGTGGGGCGGCATTATACTGTATGGGGCTGTATTATGCTCTATATGGTGGAATTGTACTCTATGGGGCTGCATTGTACTCTATGGGGCTGCACTGTACTCTATGTGGATGCACTGTAATCTATGGGATGGCCTGCATTATACGCTATGGGGTAGCTGCTTTTTGCTCTATGAGGGGGGGCTGCATTCTACTCTTTGGGGTGGCTATATTATACTCTATGGGGTAGAATTATACACTATGGGGTGGCATTGTACTCTATAAGTCTGCATTGTATGCTATGCGGAAGCATCATACGCTAAGCAGCAGCATTGTATGCTACGCGGCAGCATTGTACTCTGTGGGGCAGCATTGTACTCTGTGGGGCAGCATTGTACTCTTTGTGGCAGCATTGTAGTCTGTGGGGCTGCATTGTACTCTATGAGATGGGCTGCATTATTAGCTATCGGTTAGTTGTATTATACTCTATGAGAGCGGCATTGTACCCTATGGGGCAGCATTGTACCCTATGGGGCGGCATTATACTCTATGGGGCGGCATTATACTCTATGGGGCGGCATTATACTCTATGGGGCGGCATTATACTCTATGGGGTGGCATTATACTCTGTAGGGCAGCATTGTACTCTATGGGGCTGCATTGTACTCTATGGCATTCTATGGGGTAACATTATATTGTATGGGGCGGCATTGTACCCTATGGGGCGGCATTGTACTCTATGGGGCTGCATTGTACTCTATGGGGCTGCATTGTACTCTATGGCATTCTATGGGGTAACATTATATTGTATGGGGCGGCATTGTACCCTATAGGGCGGCATTGTACCCTATGGGGCGGCATTGTACCCTATGGGGCGGCATTGTACTCTATGTGGTGGCCTGCATTATACTCTATGGGGTGGCCTGCATTATACTCTATGGGGTTGCCTGCATTATACTCTATGGGGTGGCCTGCATTATACTCTATGTGGCGGCATCATACTCTATTGGGCAGCATTATACTCTGTGGCTGCATTATACTTTATGGTTGGGTGGCATTATACTGTATGAGGCTGTATTATATTCTATGGGGCTGCATTGTACTCTATGGGGCAGCATTGTACTATATGGGGCGCCATTGTTCTCTATGGGTCTGCATTTTATGCTATGCAGCGGCATTATACTCTATGGGGCATCATTATAATCTATGGGGATGCATTGTACTCTATGGGGCAGCATTGTACTCTATGGGGCAGCATTGTACTCTATGGGGCAGCATTGTACTCTATGGGGCAGCATTGTACTCTATGGGGCAGCATTGTATTCTCTGGGGCTGCATTATGCTTTCAGGTGGGGTGGCATTGTACTCTATGTGGCGGCATTGTACTCTATGGGCCTGCATTATACTCTATGGGGTAGCTGCATTATGCTCTGAGGGGGTTTGAATTATACTCTTTGGAGTGGCTGCATTATACTCTATGGGGTGGCTGGTTTATACTTTATGGGGCAGAATTGTACTCTATAGGTCTGCATTGTATGCTATGCTATGTGGCGGCATCATACTCTATTGGGCAGCATTATACTCTATGTGGCTGCATTATACTTTATGGTGGGGTGGCATTGTACTGTATGAGGCTGTATTATATTCTATGGGGCTGAATTGTACCCTATGGGGCTGCATTATACTCAATGGGGCGGCATTATACTCTATGGTGGGGCAGTATTGTACTGTGCGGGGCGGCATTGTACTCTATGGGGCGACACTGTACTCTATGGGGTGACATTGTACTCTATGGGGTGGCACTGTACTCTATGGGGCGGCATTGTACTCTAAGGGGCGGCATTGTACTCTATGGGATGGCATTATACTTTTTGGAGCGCCATTATACTGTATGGGGCTGTACTATATTGTATGGGGCGGCACTGAACTCTATGGGGCGGCACTGAACTCTATGGGGCGGCATTGTACCCTGTGGGGCGGCATTGTACCCTGTGGGGCGGCATTGTACCCTGTGGGGCGGCATTGTACCCTGTGGGGCGGCAGTGTACTCTGTGGGGCAGCAGTGTACTCTACTGGGCTGCAGTGTACTCTATTGGGCTGCAGTGTACTATATATGTACTATATGGGGCTGCATTATACTGTATGGAGGACTATGTGGAATGCATTATAGTATATGAAGGACTATGGGATGCATTATACTATATTGAGGACTATGGGGAGTGTATTATACTATATGGAGAAATATGGGATGCATTATACTATATTGAGGACTATTGGGAGTGTATTATACTATATGGAGGACTATGGGTTGTGCATTATACTGTATGGAGGCCTATGGGCTGTGTATTATACTATATGGAGGACTATGGGGAGTGCATTATACTATGTGGAGTACTATGGGCTGTGTATTATACTATATGGAGGACTATGGGGTGCATTATACTATGTGGAGTACTATGGGGAGTGTATTATACTATGTGGAGTACTATGGGCTGTGCATTATACTATGTGGAGTACTATGGGCTGTGCATTATACTATATGGAGGACTATGAGGAGGGGTGTATTATACTATATGGAGGACTATGGAGTGTATTATACTATATGGAGGACTATGGGGTGTATTATACTATATGGAGGACTATGGGCTGTGTATTATACTATATGGAGGACTATGGGGTGCATTATACTATGTGGAGTACTATGGGGAGTGTATTATACTATGTGGAGTACTATGGGCTGTGCATTATACTATGTGGAGTACTATGGGCTGTGCATTATACTATATGGAGGACTATGAGGAGGGGTGTATTATACTATATGGAGGACTATGGAGTGTATTATACTATATGGAGGACTATGGGGTGTATTATACTATATGGAGGACTATGGAATGTATTATACTATATGGAGGACTATGGGGTGTATTATACTATATGGAGGACTATGGGGTGTATTATACTATATGGAGGACTATGGAATGTATTATACTATACGGATGACTATGGAGTGTATTATACTATGCGGAGGACTATAGGGTGTATTATACTATATGGAGGAATATGGCCTGTGCATTATACTATACGGAGGACTATGGAGTGTATTATACTATGCAGAGGACTATGGGGAGTGTATTATACTATGTGGAGTGCATTATACTATATGGAGGACTATGGGCTGTGCATTATACTATATGGAGGAATATGGGCTGTGCATTATACTATATGGAGGACTATGGGCTGTGCATTATGCTATGTGTAGTACTATGGGGAGTGTATTATGCTATGTGGAGTACTATGGGGAGTGTATTATACTATGTGGAGGACTATGGGCTGTGCATTATACTATATGGAGGACTATGGGCTGTGTATTATACTATGTGGAGTACTATGGGGAGTGTATTATACTATGTGGAGTACTATGGGCTATGCATTATAATATATGGAGGACTATGGGTTGTGCATTACACTAAACAATCAAAATGCTGCCTATTCATTCAGTGACTGGATTGTTTATGCCGGTACAAAAATCATTGTTCTCTGCAGCACATCGCTCAGAGAAAAGTTCAGATATGCTGCTGATAACATGATACTGTATGGGGACAGATTGATCTATCAGTGATTGTGTCCATCGTTCTTCCTCAGTCGGTGTAAAGAGGCCGGGAAACAATGGTTGAACGACTTCAATATTGTTGATCGCACTCGTTTAACGGCCTGAACTCAGCACATGTGAATACAACTGAAATGTTTCTGTGTGATGCTGCAATATGTGAACATTGGGGGTCCCACTTTAAACTTTTGCCCAGAGCCCACTTTGTCTAAAACCGGCCCTGTGCGCACCACACCACTGTACAGTGAGAGGAAGGACTTTTACCTGTGATTTACACTTGCATCTGAAAACACAAACAATAGTTTAGAATTAGATTTACTGAAGTATTTAATAAAAGTCACTCAGTTGGGCGACTCATTTTTAGGCCATATTCACACGTGATTTTTTATCTCATCTGCACAAAACCAAACAATCTAATTTTCATTAGTGTGCGGCTTCCGATTTTCATCTTTTTTTTTTTTTGGTCCATGTGTCCATTTTTACCATCAGTATGTCATCCATTTATCTTTGTATGAAAAAATAAAAAAGCTGATGGAAATTTCCCAAGTTTTTCCCAATAGTCAGTCAATGGGTGAGTGTGATCCACAATTCACCCCAAACCTGACAGGTTACTAGCTCCATAGAATATAAGGGCCAGTGAAAAAAACTTTTCTCTCTCCTGTGACGTTCTGCCTGTGGTTGGGCGTCATAGAAGACAGTGATTTTTACTATATACCGGAATACTGCTGTATGTGGCATAAGAGATCAGACAATCGCAGATTCAAGTCCCCTAAGAGGACTAACAAATAGAGAAAGAAGTGAAGAAAAACGTGTTTAAAAAGTAAAAAAAAAGTTCAAATCACACCCCCTCTTCTCCAGTTAACATTAAAGAAAGAAAAAAAAGAAAAAATACACATATTTGGTATCAACGTGTTCAGAAAAGTCCAATCTATGAAAATATAAAATTAATTGACCCAATCTGTAAAAACTGTAAAGCAAAGAAGAAATCAAAATGGCAAAATTGCAGGTTTTTGATTGCTACAATTCCACAAAAAATGCATTAAGAAGCGATCAAAGCGTTGAAACTACCCCAAAATAGTATCAATAAAACCATCAGGTCACCATGCAAAACACAAGTCCTCACACAGCTCCATCGACAACAAATTAAAATGTTACGGGTATTCAAAAATGCAGACTCAAGCTAATTTTTGCTAATTTTTTTTCACCACTTTAAATGAAAAAATACAAGTTTGGTATCGTGGTAATCGTACTGGCCTGACTGGTCCGGGCATTTGCCGTGCGTAAAGAACGGACATCAGAAAACAGAAATTCATTATTATATATGCTTATAGAGACAGCATTACAATCACTGTTCTGAATTACATGACTTTTCTTATTTAGGACTTACCGGTACATAAATTGAGCTTCGATTTTTGCTCGATATTTTTCAAATCTAAATAACTGCAAAATCCTGAATTGAAGAAATAGAGAGGTTTCCTTATGAATAGCCTGATCTTAAAAACCAATTGTATCAATAGTAAATATTGCCATAACGAGCTAATTAATAAATATAAGGCTTTCTTATTAAAAATGTATGGGAAATGAGAATTGGGGAGTAGATGAAGCTTGTCATAAGAAATCAGAAACGTATATAGACAGAAAATGGGAAATAATACGGACAGACCAGGAGTAGAAGAAACACTTACTCACTCTGAACGCCTACTATAAACTCTCAGAGGAGTTCCGGGTGAGCGGTTGCTTATATATTCCTCATGATGTCATAATATCCAGGCAGAGGTGACGATGGTGAAGATCTTGTGATGTCACAACATTCTAGAATGTGCTTAGGACAAGCCCTGCAGCCAATGCTATTCAATATAATCATGTGTAATAAAGTCCATGGAGGGTTTATAATTGATTTTGCTAAATATTAATATTAACATATTAATTACAATTAATATTAATATAAAATAATTAGAACACTTAATATTGAACAGAATTAAGTATGCTTATTTCCCCCTATATACCTTGTATATATAAATATTTCCCCTTCTATATAACATATGAGCCCCCTATATACCGTAAGAGGCCACACACAGCCCCTATAAACCTTAAGAGCCCCACATAGGCTCCCTATATATAGCATGAGCCCCACATAGCCTTCCTATATACACCATGAGCCCCACATAGCCTCCCTATATACAGCATGAGCCCCACATAGCTTCCCTATATAGAGCATGAGCCCCACATAGTCTCTCTATATACAGCATGAGCCCCACATAGCCTCCACATATACAGCATGAGCCCCACATAGCTTCCCCATATACAGCATGAGTTCCACATAACCTCTATATACAGCATGAGTCCCACATAGCTTCCCCATATACAGCTTGAGCTCTACATAGCCTCCTATTTACAGCATGAGGCCCACATAGCCTGTCTATATACAGTATAAGCCCCCACATAGCCTCCCCATGTCCAGCATGAGCCCCACATAGCCTCTCCATGTCCAGCATGATGCCCACATAGCCTCCACATATACAGCATAAGCCCCACATAACCTCTATATACAGCATGAGGCCCACATAGCCTCTCTATTTACAGTATAAGCCCCCACATAGCCTCCCCATGTCCAGCATGAGCCCCACATAGCCTCTCCATGTCCAGCATGAAAAATTGTTGTCTATTTCTTGCGACTGAACATATGGGCTTCTCATTACAGTAGGGGCATATTGTTGTCCTCTCCTTGCCCCGAATTATCAGCACTGCTGCACTTTATTTGTCTAGAACGGCTTTTTGAGCTAATACTTTTACATCCTATCAACGTAATCACTTATTGGTACATTTGACTTAGTTGTCCATATCAGTGCACTATATTTATTTTTGCATTTCCCTTGTTTTTGCTTTTTTGCTTGACTGATGTATTATATACTGCTTGGAGGAGGGAGCGTCAGCAGACGCATCCACCTCCATCATTCTGTGCATGTGGTCGGCCAGGCAGTACGGGTGCTGATGGGCGGAGGTGGGCAGTAACACGACTGCAGGTATCCTTCAATCTTTGATGACTTTTTTATGTAAGTGTATGTCTGTTTAAGGGTAAAAAGGGTTAAGGGAGAGCCGACGTGGAGAGGGGACACCAAATCCATTCGCTAGGGTGTCAACCTCCACTGCTAAGAAGGCCACGAGTCCAATAGGGAATTCTAGGGATAGCCTGGGTTGTGTCTTTATGTATATTGATAAGGGTACTTTTAGATTTATCTATTAAAAGTTATTTTAAGTTTGTTTGTTTTTTTTGCTTTGGTTACTGTTTGACTTTACACCCCACCTTCTTTATCTTTGTTTTGGCATATAGTTTTGTCCAACATGAAGCTCCAATAGCCTCCCCATGTCCAGCATGAGACCCCCATAGCCTCCCCATGTCCAGCACGAGAGCCCCATAGTCTTCTCATCTCAAGCCAAACATCCCATACACACACAGTGGCGTACCGCCAATGGAGGCAGGCCATCACTGCTATGGGGACGTGAACCGGGGAGGGGGGCGCACCACACTGGGTCCTCCCCGCACCGGGCCCCACCTCCGCCCATCAGCACCCGTACTTCCTGGCCGACCGCCCACACAGAATGATGGGGGTGGAAGCGTCAACTGACACTCCCTCCTCCATCATCATTGCTCGCGCTGATGGCCGGAGGGGGGGGCCCAGTGCAAGCAATGAGGATGGAGGAGGGAGGGTCAGCAGTCACTTCCACCCCATAATTCTTCCTCGTCGTCTCACGTCTTAGAGCAGCGGTTGCGATGACGCCAACACATGGCGCCCGTTGCTCTGAGATGCCCGGCGCTTCACAATGCACGCTGAGGAGACTGGAGCACTGGGTGGAACCAGGAGAGGTGAGTACTGTATTAATTTTTTTAAAATCAGGGACCAGTGGCCATAATACAGTATGGGGGGTGCATTATATTGTGTGGAGGACCATGGGGAGTGCATTATACTGTGTGGAGGACCATGGGGGTGCATTATACTGTATGCAGGATCATGGTGGGAGCATTATATTGTGTGGGGGACCACGGGGGTGCATTAAACTATATGGAGGTCTATGGGGGTACATTATTCTTGTATAGAGGACCATGGGGGGTGCATTATATGGTGTGGAGGACCATGGGGAGTGCATTATACTTGTATAGAGGACCATGGGGGGTGCATTATATTGTTTGGAGGACCATGGGGAGTGCATTATACTGGGTGGAGGATCATGGTGGGCGCATTATATTGTGTGGGGGACCATGGGGGTGCATTATACTGTATAGAGGATCTTGGGGGGCACATTATACTGGTATAGGGGACCATAAGGGGGTGCATTATATTGTGAGGAGGACCATGAGGAGGTAGTTTTTTTTTGGGTGGGGCGGCTCAATTAGAACTTCTGTTATTGGGCCACATGATTTCTATGCACAGTTATATGAAAAAGTTTGGGCACCCCTATTAATCTTAAGCTTATTGTTTTATAAAAATTGGTGTTTTTGCAACAGCTATTTCAGTTTGATATATGTAATAACTGTTGGACACAGTAATGTTTCTGCTTTGAAATGAGGTTTATTGTACTAACAGAAAATGTTCAATCTGCATTCAAACAAAATTTGACAGGTGCATAAGTTTGGGCACCTCACCAGAAAAGTGACATTAATATTTAGTAGATCCTCCTTTTGCAAAAATAAGAGCCTCTAGTCGCTTCCTGTAGCTTTTAATGAGTTCCTGGATCCTGGATGAAGGTATTTTTGACCATTCCTCTTTACAAAACAATTCCAATTCAGTTAAGTTTGATGGTCGCCGAGCATGGACAGCCCTCTTCAAATGATCCCACAGATGTTCAATGATATTCAGGTCTGGGGACTGGGGTGGCCATTTCAGAACATTGTAATTGTTCCTCTGCATGAATACCTGAGTAGATTTGGAGCGGTGTTTTGGATCATTGTCTTGCTGAAAGATCCATCCCCTGCGTAACTTCAACTTTGTCACTGATTCTTGAACATTATTGTCAAGAATCTGCTGATTCTGAGTGGAATCCATGCGTCCCTCAACTTTAACAAGATTCCTGGTGCCGGCATTTGCCACACAGCCCCAAAGCATGATGGAACCTCCACCAAATTTTACTGTGGGTAGCAAGTGTTTTTCTTGGAATGCTGTGTTTTTTTGCCGCCATGCATAACGCCTTTTTGTATGACCAAACAACTCAATCTTGGTTTCATCAGTCCACAGGACCTTCTTCCAAAAAGAAATTGGCTTCTCCAAATGTGCTTTTGCATACCTCAGCCGACTCTGTTTGTGGCGTGCTTGCCGAAACGGCTTCTTTCGCATCACTCTCCCATACAGCTTCTCCTTGTGCAAAGTGCGTTGTATAGTTGACCGATGCACAGTGACACCATCTGCAGCAAGTTGATGCTGCAGCTCTCTGGAGGTGGTCTGAGGATCGTCCTTGACTGATCTCACCAGTAGTGTTGAACGATACCTCCCGATATCAGGAAATATCGGATCGGATTGGATCGGGCCGATTCCCAAAAAGTATTGGACATCGCTGATTCCGATACCGGAAACCAATGCAAGTCAATGGGACACAAATATCGGAATGAAAATAAACCCTTTCTTTCCTTGTAGGTTAATTCTACATGAAGGAAAACAACTAACAATAATGTAGAATGTATTGGGGGAGGTGGTTGCCCAAATCGATGGGAACAGTGCACAGTGAAACATGAAAAGCCGGCAATTCAGCAGCGGCATACACCGGTACCCGACAATTTATAACAGAAAGAATAGAGCTTCACACATAGATTAGATAGATAGAAACATGTCAGTCACATATATATGAAGTACAGTGATAGTATTGGTTACTGTACTTGTCATTTAGTGTAAAGGATTTATTAAAAAAAATATTAGTGTTTTCATGCACCGTCTCTTTAAAAAAGCCGGCCGGCAATTCAGCAGCGGTACCCGACAATTTAGAATAGAAAGAATAGAGAATCACACATAGATTAGATAGATAGAAACATGTCAGTCACATATATATGAAGTACAGTGACAGTGTTGATTACTGTACTTGTCATTTAGTGTTAAAATAAAGGATTTATTAAAAAAAAAATTGGCGTGGGGTTCCCCCTAATTTTAGTCTCTAGCGGAGGTTAAGCAGACGGCTGGGGCAGATGTTTGAAGCCTGGGAAGGGGGTAATACCCACGGAGCTTCCCAGGCTACTAATATCAGCCCCCAGCTGAATACCTAGCCTTTACTAGCTATTAAAATGGGGGACCCCCCCAAAAAAATGACGTGGGGTCCCCCCTATTTTAATAGCTAGCAAAGGCTAGGCAGACAGCTGGGGGCTGATATTAATAGCCCAGGAAGGGTGCCATGAATATTGGCCCCCTCCCAGGCTAGAAACACCAGCCGTCAGCCGCCCCAGAAATGGCGCATCCATAGGATGCGCCAATTCTGGCACTTAGCCTCGCTCTTCCCACTGCCCTGGTGCGGTGGCAGTGCGGTAATAGGGCTGGAGTTGATGTCAGCTTATAATGCCAGCTGACATCAAGCCCAGGTTAGTAATGGAGAGGCGTCTATAAGACACCCCCATTACTAACCCCATAGTCAAAGTTACAAAAAAACACAAACACCCAGAATAAAGTCCTTTAATTGAAATAAAGACACATCCAGACACGGATGAGCGCAACCATGCCTGCGCTTCTCAGTGTCAGCGGCATGTCAGGCTGGATGGCAGCTTTCGGCTGCGATCCAGCCTGTCATCTCGATGTAGCAGAGCTGGAGCCGTCCTGGGAACCATGGAGAGGTAAGGATGATGTTGGTTTATTATTTTACTTTTATTGCAGGAGATCGTTGGCTTCAGCTGGAATGGGCGTGACGATAAGTATGGTTTAATTTAGAACATTAAAAAATTGTGTGTTTATTTCAATTAAAGGACTTTATTCTGGGTGTTGTGTTTTTTTTAAATACTTTACTAGAAATTCATGGCGGTCATGTCTAATATTTGCGTGACCCCATGAATTTCGGGCTTAGGGACAGCTGATAATACCAAGCTGGCCCTAACCCCTTTATTACCCAGTGAGCCACCGCACCAGGGTCCTGGATGAGTTGGGTACAGCGCCAGAAGATGGCGCTTCTATGAACGCGCCATTTTCTGGGGTGGCTGCGGACTGCAATTTGCAGCGGGGGGGTGGCCCCAGAAAGCTTGGGCCTCCCTGCGCTGCGGATTCCAGCCCCCAGCTGCCTAGTTGTACCTGGCTGGACACAAAAATAGGGAGAAGCCCCACGTATTTTTTTTTTTAATTATTTCATGAAATTCAGCTGCCTATTTGTACCTGGCCGGACACAACAATATAGGGAAGCCCTTTTTTTATTAATATTTCATGAAATTCATGAAATAATTAAAAAAAGGGCTTCCCTGTATTTTTGTTTCCAGCCAGGTACAAATAGGCATCTGGTGGTTGGGGGCAGCCCGTTCCTGCTTGCTGTACCTGGCTGGATACAAAAATAGGGCGAAGCCCCACGTATTTTTTTTTTAAATTATTTCATGAAATTCATGAAATAATGAAAAAAAAATTGACGTGGGGCTTCGCCCTATTTTAGTGTCCAGCCAGGTACAACTAGGCAGCTGGGGGCTGGAATCCGCAGCGCAGGGAGGCCCAAGCTTTCTGGCCCCACCCCCCGCTGCAAATTGCAATCCGCAACCACCCCGGAAAATGGCGCGTTCATAGAAGCGCCATCTTCTGGCGCTATACCCAACTCATCCAGGGCCCTGGTGTGGTGGCTCACTGGGTAATAAAGGGGTTAGGGTCAGCTTGGTATTATCAGCTGGCCCTAAGCCCGAAATTCATGGGGTCATGCCAATATTAGACATGACCGCCATGAATTTCTAGTAAAGTATTTAAAAAACACAACACCCAGAATAAAGTCCTTTAATTGAAATAAACACACAATTTTTTAATGTTCTAAATTAAACCATACTTACCGTCACGCCCATTCCAGCTGAAGCCAACGATCTCCTGCAATAAAAGTAAAATAATAAAGCAACATCATCCTTACCTCTCTATGGTTCCCAGGACGGCTCCAGCTCTGCTACATTCACATGACAGACTGGATCGCAGCAGAAAGCTGCCATCCAGCCTGTCATCCCGCAGACACTGAGAAGCGCAGGCATGCTTGCGCTCCTCAGTGTCTGGCTGTGACAGCATCCAGATGAGCCGAGGTCATGTACAATGAACTCGGCTCACCTCATGCACGTCACTGACAGCATGGGAAAATTATCCTGCGCTTGCCATCAGCGCAGGAGAATTCTCTCACGCTTACCGCATGCGCAGGAGAATTTTCCCACGCTGTCAGTGACGTGCATGAGGTGAGCTGAGTTCATTGTACATGACCTCGGCTCATCTGGATGCCGTCACAGCCAGACACTGAGGAGCGCAAGTATGCCTGCGCTTCTCAGTGTCTGCGGCATGACAAGCTGGATGGCAGCTTTCTGCAGCGATCCAGCCTGTCATCTCGATGTAGCAGAGCTGGAGCTGTCCTGGGAACCATGGAAAGGTAAGGATGATGTTGGTTTATTATTTTACTTTTATTGCAGGAGATCGTTGGCTTCAGCTGGAATGGGCGATACAGTAAGTATGGTTTAATTTAGAACAATAAAGAATTGTGTCTTTATTTCAATTAAAGGATTTTATTCTGGGTGTCTGTGTTTTTTTTTAACTTTGACTATGGGGTTAGTAATGGGGGTGTCTTATAGACGCCTCTCCATTACAAACCTGGGCTTGATGTCAGCTGGCATTATAAGCTGACATCAACCCCAGCCCTATTACCCCACTGCCACCGCTACAGGGCAAATACATACACTATAAAAAATCCATCGTAATGTAGGACCGACACGGTCCGTTCTGTGAGAATCACAATAGCTCAGTGGCCATGTGCACTATCATTAAGTGACCCACCTAGCCATACTAGTGTCCAAGTAAATGTACGAGCATAGAAGTTAAAGTTGTCCAGGGAAATAATACTGGTCTATGGTAAACAGTTCATTGAATAGTCACCAAATAGTTAGGCATCAAACTATCCACAAGAGATAGATGTATGGACAATTAATTCATGCCTGGACACAGGACCATATGGTGTGGGAGCACACAGAAGGGCCACACGTCCACCCCAACGCGCTGCCTTCTTCAGGTGGCGTAAAGCATCTCAGGAGGTGTGTCTCTTTAAATGATAGCCCAGCCAATGGGTGAAGATGGGAGGACCATGGGTGATGCATGTAGCGTCACGGTTGCCGGGTCGACCCGTGACGTCAGTGTCAAGCGGCGGATCACGCGGAAGTCACGTGGGCCCATGTGACTCCGCAGGTCCTTGCAGGTAGACGCCGAAGACCACGGGGCGCTGTGCCAGCCCGCGAAGCGCATGCGTACAGGTCCTATCAGCCCCAAACACTATCCCAGTGCTCAAAGAATGCAATGCATAACCACATAAATGGCATACCCCCCCAATGTTACATGTCACCTTTACCACAACTCATACAATGTGGTCTGAAGGTCAGTTTAGCAATACATTTAGATCTGGATAGTAATACATTATCATATACAACGCAATATATCAGATATGTTATAATTAATAGAAAAGTTTCATACATTAACCAACTCAATGACAACATGTACATACTTTATAATGTCTTCATTCACATAAATATAGATAGTTAACATATCAGTGTACAGACAATAACTCACATATAATAAAATTGACATACATCACAACCACTACAGTCCTCACACCTAAACCATCCATACATGTAAAACAGTCACTATGGGGTCCAAAATATATATATAGGCTTGCACTACATCCCACAAGAATGTAAGTGTCCCTATAGGGGAACGTGTGTGCACCCACCAATATAGACAAAATATCATGGACAGGAGGTGTCCACGCTGGGCACTACAAAACCCCAAATGAGTCCGTACATGACCCGACGTGGACACCCCCTGCACTACATAAGACACATGGCCAAACTGCAATGGATAAGCTCTCATACAATGGGTACAAAAAATCACAGTATCAACGGGTCCGGAAACCAATCGATGCACAGTAAGGCACTTGTCATTCCTGGATCAAGTGAATTTTCCTCTCCACCCATGGTCGAATATAAAGGGCATCAGAAGAGATGTAACTAGGCCACATCCATCCCAAGAAGATTTAGCAACAAATATAGATGGATACACGCTGTGAAAAATAAAATCAAAATTAAGAACAATTTAAAAACAATATAGATGTATGTTGCAGGCAGAGAGCGATCAGAGAAAAGGGACAAAATTGAGGTTCTCGTTCAATCCATTTGGATGTACCGTACCTAAATTCCAAATCCATCGTGACCCTAATTGAGCTAAACGTTGACTAAGTTTTCCTCCACGAATTCTATACTTAAGTGAATCAATCCCTCTAATATTTAATAGGGAACTATCACAGCCATGACATAGCTTGAAGTGTCTTGGTATTGTCCTGAGTGTGGAAGTGTCCACGCAGTCGGTGGCTGCCAAAATACCCAACACATTTTCCCTTACTCTCACTTTCAGTTGGTGCGTAGTTAGGCCAATATAAATTAGTCCACAAGGACAAGTGGCATAATAGATGACATAGCGTGAGGTACAGGTGATGCGGCTCCTGATTCCATATATCTTTCAGCAGCAGATGGAAGGAAGGGAGACACAGTCATTACTAGTGAGGGAGACACAGTCATTACTAGTGGGTAGGCGGAGCCCACATAGGATAGAACACCTCAGATTAAAAAAGAGTGTTGTCCGGCCCCTCCAGCTTGGGCTCCTCCTACTCCAGCTCCCCAGTCTAAAATTTGAGGTCACAGAGGATGGTCGCTGCTGGAAGCAGCTCCTCAGAAAATTTTTTTATTTTTATCGGACAGAGACTTGGACCCCCGTGGTCTTGAGGTCTCAGGGGTCTCAGCGCTGCTGGACCCCCACCCCTCCCTTGGCGGATCTGCATTACCCTTTGAGAGAGGTCCCTGCAGAACCCTGCCGGCCCCGGAGGATGAGGGATGCTTCCCTGGCGGTGACGCAAACCGCGCATCTGGGGTCACTGCGTTCTCCGCCCTGGGGGGAAGCTTGGGCACAGCGCCACAAATCCCTGGGGGTCCCTGTGGCGCTCAGCTGGGTGAGTACTCAGCATGTTAATGTGTTTTGAGTGCTTCAGCGGCTGCTGCGGCAGCCGCTGCTACATGTATTCAGGTGGTGACTTGTGTTTTTTTGTCCGCAGGTGGATGCCTGCAGGACATGGAAGCGGGGCAGGAGCGGAGAGCGGAGGAGTCGCGCGCGCTTTTTTTGAAGCCGGCGGGGGGCGTGGCTTCGCGCCTTCCCGGTCTTTCGCGGGCAGGAAGCGCTCTGAGCGCGCGCTTTCTCCTGCCCCTCCTCTTCCGGCTTCTCTCTCCTCACAGCGCGGCGGCCATTACTAAACGGCTTCCATCGGGCTCCTCACTCTCCTCTCCTCCCGACAGACCGAAGGAACACTGCACCGCGGCCAGCTGGGTGAGTCGCTTCTGCCTGTCAGAGCAGAAGCTTAACCCCTCACCCCCTCAGCGCAGGGCACCTTTCTGAGGCACAATAAGGTGGCAGACTGTGCTGTCCTGCAGCTATTACCTCATATAGAGGTTCCTTTTTTTGTCTGGGGCTCGCACATCCTTTTCATTTACAGAGGTTGTGGGGAGTCTGCGACATTAACCCCTTATTAGGCGGTTATCCCTTAATTGGGGGTCAGCTGGGGTAGCTCTCTCTTTAAGAGCTTTAACCCTTCAGCTTTCTTTTAAGAAACCACACTGTCCTACTTACTGACAGGTTTAACCTGCCATATACTGTGTGAGGGCATGTCAGATCAGGGTCCAGGAGGTGCAGACCGTCTCCCAGGTCCGCTACAGGATCAGTCTCGCGTGTCTGACACGCAGGAGTCCTCGACGGCGTCAAGCGCAGCGGTCGGGGGTTTCGGTGATGGGGCAGTGGTCAAAATGGAGGCCCTCACTCGTTCTATTGATGACCTTCTAGGTTATTGGGTGTCAGCTAGATCCTCTCATGGCAGGAAGCGCCACAGGCCGGTACTGCCCTCCCCGCGCAGCGACTCGGAGATCTCTGTTATGGAGGGTTCCCCTTCAAGCTCAGATGGGGAGATGTCCGATTCGGATAAGGAGGATCGGCAGGGGCACTCTGCCTCTTTTTTGGGCCGTGCAGAGGCTTTTATTGGAGCCATGAGGGAGGCGTTACAGTTTCCGGAGGAGGTAACTAGACGTCCTGGTAAGTCGGCCCGGATGTTTCAGGAGTCGCATAGGTCGCGCTTGGCATTACCATCTCTGGATGAGCTTAATGGGGCAGTGGAGAAGGAACGCCTGTGTCCAGATAAACGTTTTCAGGGGACACGGTTTTTTGAGGCACTGTATCCGTGTTCCACGGAGTTGATTGATAATTGGATTCCTTCTCCTGAAGTGGATGTCCCTTTATCCCAGCTTAGCAAATCCTCATTACTGCCTGTTAAAGGGAAGGCGAGTCTGCAGGATCCGCTGGACAGAAAAACGGAGATGGCGGCGAAATCCATCTACGAAGCCGCGGGTCATGGATTCAGAGCGGTGATAGGATCCATGTGTGCTTGTAAAGCTTCCCTAAGCTGGTTGGACCGTCTACGGACGGCGTGGCAGGATGGATCCCCGCTATCCGAGGTAGATGGGCTTTTCAAGTTTTTGGAGGATGCGGCCCGATATGGCAGTGATGCAGGTTTGGATACCGCGTCACTGCTGTCCAGGGCGCAATCCTCGGCGGTCACAGTCAGAAGAGCACTGTGGCTCAGACAGTGGACCGGGGACGCGGTTTCCAAGCAAGGTTTGCTATCTTTAGCTTACAAGGGTGGTCAGTTATTTGGATCTGACCTCACGGAGCTGATTGTCAAGGCAAAGGCAAAAGAAGCGGCCTTACCACAGCGAAGAACTGTGGCTTCTGCGTCGGGCAGGCCTAGTGCCGGTAGTAGTCGGCGGCCCTTTCGGTCCAGGGGACGGTCCGGTCAGCCCTCTTGGGGATCGGGTCGTCCCTCTTTTTCAGGAAAAAAGGCTTCTCAGAAATCCCGCACTCCCTGGAAACAGAGCTTCCGTCAAGACAAGCGGGAAGCTGACAAAAAGCCCGCTAAGGCGGACTGACGCCAGGTTTTCACTCGAGGGCTCTTGAGTGGGGGGTCGCCTGCTCCAATTCGAATCGACTTGGGCGTCCCGCGTTTCGGACGCCTGGGTGACGCAGGTTGTGTCAGCAGGCTACTTCATAGAGTTTCTTTCTCGACCCCCGGACAGGTTTTGCCGATCTCGCATTCCGTCAGAGCCCGAGCTAGTTGCCGCTCTACGGCAGGAGGTCGATTCCCTTCTGCAGAATGGTGTGGTGGTACCGGTTCCGCCGGAGGACCGGGGAAGAGGGTTTTATTCAAACCTCTTTGTGGTCCCCAAAAAGGAGGACAAATTTCGCCCCATTCTGGATCTCAAAAGATTGAATCGGCATGTCCGCACCCGGAAATTCCGCATGGAGTCGCTTCGCTCGGTTGTGGCGGCCCTGTCGCAGAACGACTTTTTGGTGTCAATCGACATTCGCGACGCTTATTTGCATGTTCCCGTCGGAAGGGCCCACCAACGCTTCCTTCGTTTTACCATAGGTCAGGACCATTTCCAGTTTGTGGCCCTACCATTCGGGTTGGCCTCGGCGCCCAGAGTTTTTACAAAAATTCTGGCACCTCTCATGGCGATCCTTCGAAGATAGGGGGTTACGGTTCTTCCCTACCTGGACGACCTTTTGATTGTGGCGTCCTCAAAGGAGGAGGCGGTGACGGCTCGCAATCTATCCCTTCAGCTACTGGAGGACTTCGGGTGGCTGGTCAATTGGAAGAAGTCGTCTCTGGAACCGTCGCAGTCAATCCTGTTTTTGGGGATGCATTTCGACACGGTACGAGCAGTGGTGTCCCTGCCTCCAGACAAGCAAGCACCTTCGAAGGTGTATGCGCCTTTTGGGTTTGATGGTGGCGTCAATGGAGGCACTTCCGTTTGCCCAATTTCATTCCAGGACTCTCCAAATGCTCATTCTCCTCAGTCGCGAGAAGGTGGATCCCGGAGAATGGAGTCTTCACCCAGAAATTTTTGCACAGCTGTGCTCCCGTTGGGGAACTCCTCAAGTGGATTTGATGGCATCAAGGTTCAACACCAAGTTACCGACGTTCATGTCCAGGTACAAGGACCCGAAGGCTGTGGCGGTGGATGCTCTGGTGGCTCCGTGGGACCAATTCGAGCTAATCTATGTGTTCCCGCCGATATCCTTACTTCCTCTGGTGTTGCGTCGGATCAGACTGGAAAGAGTCCCGGCTATGTTAGTAGCCCCAGACTGGCCAAGGAGGACGTGGTTCTCGACGCTGGTGTCGCTTCTGGCTGTGCCTCCACTTCCTCTCCCTCTTCGCCCGGACCTGTTAACCCAAGGGCCCGTTCGTCATCCGGACCTGAAGTCTCTGCGTTTGACGGCGTGGCTCTTGAGACCGAAATCTTGACTCGTCAAGGTTTTTCAGCCGAAGTCATTGCCACTCTGCGAGCTGCCAGGGGTCCTGCCACTACTAGGATCTATCACAAGACTTGGGAGGCCTTCTTTTCATGGTGTTCGGGTTCTTCAAGGAACCCGAGGATTTTTTCCATTCCCAATTTGTTGGCCTTTTTGCAGTATGGCCTGGACAAGGGTTTGGCAGTTAGCACTCTGAGGGGTCAGGTTTCTGCTTTGTCCTTGCTGTTTCGGAAGGCTATCGCCTCGCGTAGGGACGTTCGTTCCTTTTTTCGCGGGGTAACCCGTCAGTTTCCGCCGCGGAAGGCGCTTGTGTCCCCTTGGCGGCTCAATCTGGTCTTGGAGGCTCTTCAACATGGGCCTTTTGAGCCTATGGACTCCGTTAGCCTTTCTTTGCTTTCTTGGAAGGTTGCCTTTTTAGTGGCAGTCACCTCTTTGAGAAGGGTTTCTGAACTGGCGGCTCTTTCTTGCTCGCCTCCTTTTCTGGAGTTTCTCCCGGATCGCGTGGTGCTTCGCACACGGGGCGACTTTCTACCTAAGGTGGTGTCACAATTTCATGTTAACCAGGATATTATGTTGCCCTCGCTCTGTCCGGAACCGAGGAATGCGAAGGAACGGGCCTTGCACTCATTGGATTTAGTGCGGGCTTTGAAGTTCTATTTGTCTATTACTCAAGGTTTTCGGAAATCGGACTCTCTGTTTGTGATTCCAGCAGGTCGTCGGCGTGGTCAACGAGCTTCCAAGGACACTATAGCTCGATGGATTCGGTCGGCCATTTTAGAGGCTTACCGACTCAAGGGCTAATCTTGTCCAATTAAGATTCGAGCTCACTCCACGAGAGCTGTGGGTTCATCGTGGGCTTTTCATCAAGGGGCCTCGGCAGCTCAACTCTGCCGGGCGGCTACCTGGCGCTCCGTCCACACTTTTACAAAGTTTTAGAAGGTGGACGTCAGTGCTTCCGCTGATGCAGCCTTAGGACGTAGGGTCCTGCAGGCGGCTGTAGTTTAAGTTATCGTTAACTTGTATTTAGCGCTAGTTGCGCATTTTTCTAGGTTGTTGGGATTCTGCCTCTGTTGGTTTTTTCCCACCCTTAATTTTTGGACTGCTTTGGGACGTCCCACTAGTAATGACTGTGTCTCCCTTCCTTCCATCTGCTGCTGAAAGACGGATTTTGGTAAGACCTTACCTGTAAAATCCTTTTCAGCGAAGGAAGGAAGGGAGACACAGCTCCCTCCCATGGCAGAAGTGTGTTGTTGTGTTTTCAGATGCAGCGTGACCCTTCTCTGATAGCGATTAACTGGGCTGAGGTCGGCACGCTAAGGCTCTGTTCCAGCATTGCCAGCTCATCGCAGTGGTCAGGTCCAGTGAGTAGTACCTGGGACTGTGTGGTTTTTCTGTTATATGCATAACCTGTCTCTTGTTTTTTCTCTGAAGTTCTTCAGAAGGGGTTATGTTGCTCCGCTGGTGATATTTGCTCTTCCTTAGCTTGTGTACGGACTGGGGAGCTGGAGTAGGAGGAGCCCAAGCTGGAGGGGCCGGACAACACTCTTTTTTAATCTGAGGTGTTCTATCCTATGTGGGCTCCGCCTACCCACTAGTAATGACTGTGTCTCCCTCACTAGTAATGACTGTGTCTCCCTCACTAGTAATGACTGTGTCTCCCTTCCTTCCTTCGCTGAAAAGGATTTTACAGGTAAGGTCTTACCAAAATCCGTCTTAGTGCCAGCTGCATTAGTGAAAGTATTCACTCTTTCCACATTAGGGCAGGCAACACATCGACCGCAAGGAAAACTTCCACACACAGGACTTGAGGCACCCAAAATTGTAGTCACGGATTCAGTCTGGTAATGACTATGTATTAATTGGTCCCGTAGATTTTTGGAGCGCCGTACAGTGATAGATGGACGATCAGGAAGAATTTTTGACAGCGTGGGATCTGTCAATAAAATTGGCCACGACTTGGTCAAGCATTCCCTCATACGTCCAAACTGCCCATGGTAATTTGTTATAAATCTCACTTTGTCCTCCATCTTGGGGCTCTTTTTTTATATAATAATTCATGTCGACTAGAGTATTTGGCACGATGATATGCTCTTTTTACAATGCGTTTGCTGTAGCCCCTCTCGTAGAATCTATTTTTCAGGTGTTCTGACTGTCTAACAAATTCTATGTCATCAGAGCAAATCCTAAGCAAACGTAGGAATTGGCCTGTTGGTACAGCCTGAATCATATGAGGGGGATGAGAGGATGTCGCATGGAGTAGCATATTTGTGGAAGTGTCTTTCCTATAGATACTAGTCTGTAAGAAATTATTTCGATCCCTGGTAAGGGTCACATCTAAGAAATTAATTACATTTCTATCCCACGTATATGTGATAAAAATGTTCATATCATTCTTATTGAAGGATTCCATGAACTCAAATAAAGCTTCAACAGTGCCCTGCCAGATCAGCAGGATGTCATCAATGTACCGCGTCCACAGAGGGACGCAGTCCATTGATGCCCGCCGATCCAGCAGGGAGAGGTCCCTCTCCCACAGCCCCAGGAAAAGATTAGCATAAGCCGGGGAAAATGCTGCCCCGATGGCAGTACCCTGGAGCCCAGTATTGCTAAACTGACCTTCAGATCGCATTGTATGAGTTGTGGTAAAGGTGACATGTAACATTGGGGGGTATGCCGTTTATGTGGTTATGCATTGCATTCTTTGAGCACTGGGATAGTGTTTGGGGCCGATAGGACCTGTACGCATGCGCTTCGCGGGCTGGCACAGCGCCCTGTGGTCTTTGGTGTCCACCTGCAAGGACCTGCGGAGTCACATGGGCCCACGTGACTTCCGCGTGATCCGCCGCATGACGCCGACGTTACGGGTCGACCTGGCAACCGCGACGCTACATGCGTCACCCATGGTCCTCCCATCGTCACTCGTTGGCTGGGCTATCATTTAAAGAGACACACCTCCTGAGATGGTTTACGCCCCCTGAAGAAGGCAGCGCCGAAACGCACGTTGGGGTGGACGCGTGGCCCTTCTGTGAGCTCTCACACCATAAGGTCCTGTGTCCAGGTATGAATTAATTGTCCATACATCTATCTCTTGTGGATAGTTTGATGCCTAACAATTTGGTGACTATTCAATGAACTGTTTACCATAGACCAGTATTATTTTCCTGGATAACTTTAACTTCTATGCTCGTATATTTACATGGACTCTAGTATGGCTAGGTGGGTCACTTAATGATAGTGCACATGGCCACTGAGCTGTTGTGATTCTCACAGAACGGACCGCGTCGGTCCTACATTACGATGGATTTTTTATAGTGTATGTATTTACACAATTTCTGTCAAGCATGTGTATTGCATTTTGCATTTTATATTTATACAATAAAATTTGTTTTTTATATTGAGAAACATTCTTTTGGGTGATCTTGATCGCTTTGTTCTTCTATGAGTCTACACGACCGATAAAGCAGCCACAGCCGGTGACTGGGAAGAATCTGTGACTTTTCTGCATTTAGTGGTTACTACTCACCTGGTCGGTTATATGTAGGAATCTCCTCTTTACACCGCTCATCATAAAACATATAATACTGGTGGATAAAACAAGACTGAGCACAAGACCTTCACAGCCATCTACACATCATAGGGGAGATCTCATGACACCTTATCTCCATCTACCTGATGATCCTGAGGAACATTGGGATCTTCTTGTTTACAGTCCTGTGGAAGAAGAGGATGGGGACATCTCTCTGGTGTTGTCCTCTTACTGGATAGAACTGGAGGAAACACATACAGGGGCTGAATTCATTCTTTACATACAGATAATTATAGGCCGTGTGTATTTAGTCCTGTCTATTACCTGATGATGTCAGGGGCTGGGGAACCTCCATGACGTCCTTGTACAGATCTTTGTGTCCTTCTAAATACTTCCATGGAGAAATAGACAGCGACATCCTGACACCTTACAGGAACCTGACACATACAATGATACCGTCATCCCCCGATCCTTTCATAGCGTTACTGTATAATGTCCCAGCATTCCCAGCAGTGTCACCTCTCCAGTCAGCAGCTCAATCATCTTGCAGGTAAGTTCTAGGATCTTCTGGTCATTGATGTCCTCATGTATCAGGGGGTGAGATGGAGGCCCCGTGATTGGGCTCAGAGGTCTCTCCCTTCCCTCAGACACAGGGTCCTGACAGCGCCCACTAGAGGTCTTCTTCACTACTGTGTAATCCTGGTTATGGAGAGACACATTAATAAATCTCACTACAGACATTTCCAGAGTCCTCACCTCTCCAGTTCTGTCCATCTGTTATTCCCATAGATAAGAATGATGTAATGTGAGGTCATCAGAATCTCTCACCTCTCCAGTAAGACGGAAGAGGATCTCTAGGGTGAGGTGTAATATCCTCTCCGCCATCTTGTCTCTGTCCATATCCATATTTGATGGGTAAATAAGGAAAATTCTCTTATATAGAAGATCTTCACTGAGAGGATCTGATATGGTAGAGACCTAAATGAGAAGAAGATGAGCCTATGTAACATCATAAAAATCCTGTGTAATAATACAATTACTGGAGACAATGAGGGAAACATATGAGGAGATTTATTATTTTACAGTATTTAGTTTTCTTCTTTACATCTCGTCTCTTTTATGGACACTGGATTAGCAATACTGCAGGAGATATTCATTACACGACATGAGAAGTAATTACTTCATGATGAGGACGACATCTTCATCGTCTACTACGGCTCTAGAAACATAGTTAGCCAGAGTCCGTCACTGACTACATCACCACCGGTCGTCTATATGAATGTTTCCCGTCTTCACCGGACTGAAATCTTCTATCACTTTAGATCTGATGTCTGATTCACACACAGAAGTTTGAGGCATTTATAAAGCTTATTTGTTTGCACAAACACCGAGGGCAGAAATGATTTGATACCAAAGTCTACATGCACAGTGTTTTATGGGGTTTATTTCTGGCCTTAGGCTTTCCTATATTACAAGAGAAACACCAGAAAAAAGTAGATATTATTGGCATCAACAATTCTTGTAAAAAGAAAAGAACATGCAAAAACCAAAGAACACATTTTGTTATTTTTTAACACGTTAAACATTTGTTGTAAAAAAAATGAACTCTTTTGGGCACCAGAACATAGATTTTCACTGCAGGGATGGCACAGGTGCGGCAGCAACAAAAACCCTGGTAGTTTAACCACTTGCTGCTGTCAAATGCAAACATGGCATCTAATAAGGTTTGACAGAATTCAACTAAATGCCCCTCCTCCCCCAAGTACTCGATTGTATGGGGCTACTTAGTTACTATGATACTTAAATGCCTAATAATGGTGTCTGGGCCTGCAATGTATGAAAGTCTACTATGCCGGACCAGAGACAGCTTCCAATAAGTTACCTTTTATCGCCCCCTATTCACATTAGACTAAAGTTGCATGAAAGCACTGATTTCGGGGGGGTTGGTCGACTATATCATTTATTTGGGGGCCTTCCGACCTATGATGTCAGGGCAGAGAAGGATTTGGCATCCTGAATTTCAGAGACTAATCCGTTTGCTCTTCCTGTAGAGGAGTCTGCAGCCGACTCTATTATACAGACCATAGGAAATTTGAACATTTGTGTGTATAGGGGAGTTATGAGAGATAGCCGTCTGCCAAATGACCATTCAGCCAACACTTATCTCATGTGTATGGGGTCGTTAATATTACACTGACAGGCAGTTGTTATAGCAGAAGATGAGGCCCCTCAAGTCAAAAGCCCCATCTATGCTATATAAGTCTGAAAGTTACTTTAGGTCAAAAGAAAAACACCAGCTATGAATGTTCCTTCTTAAATCAATAATGCGTCCTTGCCAGTCATCAGAATGTATCTGATTTAATGTGTCTAATTCAATGTGTCCGATTGAATGTTTCAACACAAGCACGAGAATAGAAGTTAGTCTTTGTGTGCTAAAATTATATAATCAAACCATATATGGTAAATCTGTTTCCTGCCTTCAGGGTGGATATAAAACCCATGCTTTGTAATAAAGTTTACAGCTTGTTTGACACACATCCTGTCCTGTGTCTCACTCTCTCTCCGATATCGTAATCCAAAGGATAGAAGACTCAGAATGCAGTGACCACACAGTGATGATACACAGCACTACAGTAGTACAGTGCATCACCGGAGCAATCAAATGCTTGTATGTTGTATGATCGCACTAATCAGAATTGTTTAAAAAAGTTTAGTTAAAGGTTAAAAGTGAAAAAACAATATAAAAGTTTTAGCAACAAGAAATATCCGTCACTATAGGGAAAACAGAGTCACTGCAAAATGTAATTTAAGTCTCGTCCATAACAACTTTATTATACTCTATTATCCTATACACAGTGGTGTAGATAGAAATCACAGGTCCCACAGCAATAGCTGTTATTGCCCCCCCGACCTCTAAGGGAGAAAAAAAAAAATTATATATATATATATATAATGGAGTCATATTCCCCGACTCTACAGACCACATGCTGCTGTTGTACTTGGCAGGCCCGGACCGGATGGAGTGGAGACGAATGAGGGAGACCAAAGTCCAAAAATAAACTTTTCTTTACTTAACAACAACTTGATGAGAGTTATACACTTCAGATAGCAGGCACAACACTTTATGAATGCTTCTCCTGCATTATGCAGAGTCAGGAAGTTTCCGGTTACATGTGGTGGTACATAACTTTTTTTTACAAGCTACGACAGCCAGCAAAAAAAAAATGTGGGAAGGCCCATCATACCTTGTGGGGACCATATGGGTCGAGATGTGTCACTACGGCCCCTCAGAGCAATTCCCAGTTGATTTGTGAGGACCTCATTGGCTGAGGTGCATTGGTACGACTCGTTACTTGTGCTCTCAAAGTCCATTCGATGAGGGCCACACACACCTTGCAGTGGCACAGCATCTTCAGCTCTCAGTAGGAGAACTTGTGTCCCACTTTAGTGACACTGTGGCTTCTTCTCTAGTATAGACCTTGATTAAATCCTGGTCTTTCAAGTGGCTCACGTCGACAGTTTTCATTTAAAAACCTGCAGCAAAGGTTTGGGAATGTCAGTAGTTTGTTTGCTAGTTCCAGTGCAGGAGGCTCTTTGCACTGCAAGCCTGTGTGAAGGCATAACACAGGCCTGTGAAGGCAACGTAACTGGCGCACCTCAGAGGAAAAGAGCGCTGCAGTCGCCCACGTCAACCAGTGTACACGGGCTGTTTGGACCACCCAGCTGCAATCCGGAGGATATCATTTGCATTTAAGTTGTGAGTTTTTGCAAATAAAGACATTTAAGTTGAACTTTCCTTGGGTCATTGCCTCATTACCCCACATTGTGAACACCCGCGCACTACAATATTTACTGCTGCAGCAACCTAAAACAAAAGTCCTTTTCAGGCTACATATTTTCTTTTCCCTATTAAGAACTGCCAAAAATAAGAAGGAAAAGGATCTCCGATACACCCTGTATTAGACATAAAAAGAGCTCATAGAACATTCTGTTAAAATTGTTAGATAGTGGGACTCCCGAGTCATAAAGCATATGCACTAAGTGCAAGGGCGGTCAAAAATTAGAAGGAGGGACTTCAATATGCCTTAGAAGAGACGTAGAGGAGGGCCTCAGAAAACATTTGTTTCCCAGTTGAAAGGAGTGGGACTCCTAGATTGGTAAAGCCTATTCACTAAGTGCAAGGGCTGAAAAACATTTCCCCCTGGGAATTATACACATACAGTGCCTACAAGTAGTATTCAACCCCCTGCAGATTTAGCTGGTTTGATAAGATGCAAATAAGTTAGAGCCTTCAAACTGCAAACGAGAGTAGGTTTTATGAACAGAAGCATAAATCTTACAAACCAAAAAGTTATGTTGCTCAGTTGAATTTTATTAAATTTTAAACATAAAAGTGTGGGTCAATTATTATACAACCCCTATGTTTAATATTTTGTGGAATAACCCTTGTTTGCAATTACAGCTAATAATCGTCTTTTATAAGACCTGATCAGGCCGACACAGGTCTGTGGAGTTATCTTGGCCCACTCCTCCATGCAGATCTTCTCTAAGTTATCTAGGATCTTTGGGTGTCTCATGTGGACTTTATTCTTGAGCACCTTCCACAAGTTTTCAATTGGGTTAAGGTCAGGAGACTGACTAGGCCACTCCAGCACCTTGACTTTTTCCCTCTT
The DNA here is from genome assembly GCF_046119375.1 of Phyllobates terribilis. NCBI lineage: Eukaryota > Metazoa > Chordata > Amphibia > Anura > Dendrobatidae > Phyllobates > Phyllobates terribilis. The sequence continues at coordinate 54,449 of NW_027362943.1, forward strand.
GAACCAGGCCTTGGTTTTCTTGGCTGTGTGCTTTGGGTCGTTGTCTTGTTGGAAGATGAAATTACGACCCATCTTAAGATCCATGATGGAGGAGCGGAGGTTCTTGGCCAAAATCTCCAGGTAGGCCGTGCTATCCATCTTCCCATGGATGCGGATCAGATGGCCAGGCCACTTGGCTGAGAAACAGCCCCACAGCATGATGCTGCCACCACCATGCTTGACTGTAGGGATGGTATTCTTGGGGTCGTATGCAGTGCCATCCAGTCTCCAAACGTCACGTGTGTGGTTGGCACCAAAGATCTCGATCTTGGTCTCATCAGACCATAGAACCTTGAACCAGTCTGTCTCAGAGTCCTCCAAGTGATCATGAGCAAACTGTAGACGAGCCTTGACATGACGCTTTGATAGTAAAGGTACCTTACGGGCTCGTCTGGAACGGAGACCATTGCGGTGGAGTACGTTACTTATGGTATTGACTGAAACCAATGTCCCCACTGCCATGAGATCTTCCTGGAGCTCCTTCCTTGTTGTCCTTGGGTTAGCCTTGACTCTTCAGACAAGCCTGGCCTCGGCACGGGAGGACACTTTCAAAGGCTGTCCAAGCCGTGGAAGGCTAACAGTAGTTCCATAAGCCTTCCACTTACGGATGATGCTCCCAACAGTGGAGACAGGTAGGCCCAACTCCTTGGAAAGGGTTTTGTACCCCTTGCCAGCCTTGTGACCCTCCACGAACTTGTCTCTGACGGCCTTGGAATGCTCCTTTGTCTTTCCCATGTTGACCATGTCTGAGTGCTGTTCACAAGTTTGGGGAGGGTCTTAAATAGTCAGAAAAGGCTGGCAAAAGAGATCTTTAATCCACACATGTGAAGCTCATTATTCTTGGTGCCTGAACTACTTCTTAATACTTTAGGGGGACCAAACAGAATTCTTGTGGTTTGAGGGGTTGATTAATAAATGACACTCTGAATTAACTTTTAACGTTTAAAAAAAAAAAAAAAAGTTTGCTGCAGTGCATTTCCCACTTCCAGGCTGATCTACAGTACAAATGTCACAATGCCAAGTTAATTCCGCATGTGTCAACCAGCTAAATCTGCAGGGGGTTGAATACTACTTGTAGGCACTGTATATGTGTGCGTGTAAGAGATTTTTAGAGATAGGCTTCTCAAAATGATGATGGAGGGCATCATACACACCCTGTAAAAAATAAGAGCGAGGGTCTCACGAACACCCTGTTGATATGGTAGATGAGGAGGACACGGAAAATAATAAACCATGAACCGTATACACTTGTTTGAGTGGAAAAGGGGTGTATGGGAATACATCAGAAAAAAAGGAACATTTTAATTGGATTTATGTTCCGCTGCTGTCATCCGGTGGGGTTGAGAAGCCTGGGCCAATCTAGATCTTGTTCATTTTGATAAGAGTCAACCTGTCAGCCTTTTCATTTGACAGAAGGATGCACCTATCAGTTATTATGCCCCAGCTGCACTAAAAAACCCTGACAAAACCCTAGTGGCAAGAAAGGCCATCACCTCCAAGGCGTAGAGAAACAGTTGATGCCACATGTCCACATATCCTATAGTTGTATGGCACAGAGGAATCACGGGGGGATGCTGTTCCAAACCACCCCCATAGGGAAACATAAATTGTCACCCTATGAGATACTATTTCGGTCGCAACTAGCTATAGCTCGATTTACCCCACAACAATTGTCAGAGGAAACGGATTATGTTGTACAGTATGTGATTCAGCTTGCCAAAGCACTAACTAACACCCATGCGTTAGTATCATCTTCTATTCCAGATCCAGCTGATGCAGAATGTTGTCATACCCTCAAGCCCGGAGATTATGTGTATGTGAAGAAGCATGTTCGGAAACACGGACTAGAACCATTGTTTGACGGACCATACCAAGTGCTCCTTACAACCTCAACAGCAGTAAAACTTGAAGGGAAGTCAACATGGATCCATGCTTCACACTGCAAACGTCAACCATCCTGAGATGTTTTATGATAATATGCGTGGTTAGACTAGTCAATACCTGGAATAGCCTACAACAGAGTACTGACCCTTTTAATAACAAGTTCATTACTTACCACCAGATTTTGGTACAATAATTGGGTCAATTAGAGAACAACCAGATCAGTGACTGTTGGATATATACTCACTCACCAGTTTCAGCCACTAGTATGCCTTTTCTGGCGGTCCCAGTCACTCTGCAGGAATTATTAAACTGGCCCAATTGTAGCGACGCCCTTGCTAATAACGCTACTAAGTTTAGTAGATTATGGAACACCACTGTAGGTATACCAGTAGTTGGGTGGGTGGATCTCCCCTGGTGGCAAGGAAATCTTACTGCCACCAGTAGACACCTACAATTTCTTGCCCTTAAAGGAAACAAATGGGTTCCCAGAAACAAGTCCTCCTTGACTAATTTAGGCTTCATACCAACTGAAGGTCTACAAATCAGTTTTAATGCTACCTCTAGTACGGCAGATGCTTTTAAACCGTCATTGTTGGAAAGATACATTCATAATCACTCATGGGTACATGCAAATCTGTTTATAAAAGGTACCACTGACAAATGTTATAAAATATCTGGTAACATCCCTTGCAATGAATCTTCTGAATATAAGCCTAGTGATCCAACATGTGGCAATCCGGATGTTGGATATTGTAGCCCCCTGGGACAAATGCCTTCATGGTGTATGTTATCAAATAACACCGTTTTTATCGATTTGGTAGATAAATTAGTATTACAGCACTCTGCTTTATGTGATCTGCCATCCGCCACATATTAGGTCTGTGGGAATAATGCATATAAATGGCTCCCAGTTGGAGTAGGGGGGACTTGTACGTTGGCCCGGCTAACACCAGCCACTTATCTTATTCCCCATAGTGAAGTAGATATGAGAGCCATCCCTCTTCATACCATTTATAAACGTGCCAAGGACAACACCCCACGCCCATCAGGAAGACCTCATTTAGTACAAATGAGTATACCCGATAAGATAGCCAGAACTGTCTTCCTCTACCCTATGGTAACACAAATGTGGGATAAATTAGTGGAAGTCATTGACTACTTAGATGACCAGAATTGGAGTGTATTTGAAGTAATTAATACTACTGTTGCGGTGCAGAATAAACTTATTATAGTGGCCAATCAACATACTTTAGTGCTGGACTATTTGACAGCAGCTCAAGGAGGGATGTGTCAGGTTATAATGTAAGGTGCCCCAGCGAGGTAGTCGTGGGCGAGCTGTAGCCCCCTCTCGCTATGGCACCCTACAGACAATACGTGTCCTCCCTCTGAAGTGTGGCTGTGTATGTAGTGCTCTTCACTTATTTCAAGCCATCCGATCGCGGCTGTCTCCAGGTAATTTTCTTCTGGGACCAGGGCAGCAATAATTTCAGAGGACACGAGGTTCTTAACCAGAACTTGGACTTTACTTGGGGAAGAGGAATATTTACAGTCAGATATAATGGATAAGGCCCGACAGGCAATCATCTCTCTCACAGGCGCTGTTAACTGCTTCAGCCCTGGTTCCCTCTTTAAGCGGAGCATCTCTGTGGCTATAATCCCTGGCCCAAGAGACTCCTCTGTATTGACAGTGACTTGGATCCGATATCTCTCCCCCACGTCTTAGCCTGGAGTCCTATTTAGCTTCCTCTGCTTCCTGCAGACTAGAAGTGCCCCGTGTCCTCACTACACTTTGATGAGTTTCACCGGGCTGGCGGACAGGACTCGTGCTCTTGTGTGGGGAGACTTGCACGCTGGGATCCCACTGTCTGAGGGTACGGAGCTCCCGTCTACCCTAGCAGCCACTATAATCAGGCTGTCTGAACAACTTGAGGTCTCAACTCGTACTACTCAATCACTTCCTGATTCTGGAAATTAAAACAGAGACTTTCCTAATATGCCCACCCTCGGTGAGCTGTCATCACAGAACTTTAACCCATCACTGTCTATGACTCTGCTGGGAGACTCAACCTGACGTCTGCAACCAGAACAGTGGCATCTTGTGGCTGTTTTCAGGTACTACAGCCCAGAAGGAACTATACCAGGAACAAGCTCTATATCCCTCTAGGCTTGATAAGAGCACTAAGTTCCCCCTTTACTCTATTAACTGGACCACCAAAGCCAACCCCCTTAGCTTGGTCTACCACAGTTGGAGGAGGTCTGACTTAGGAACACTTCCTTTAACTACCTCAGTACCAAGGGAAGGCTACGCCCTTCCCCACTATTACAATAGGCCCAGCCTGTTGTCACTATATTGACCCCGATTCTACCATACGGTTAAAGACTAAAATGGAAGACATTAGGAAACTCAGGGAAGAATATAACAAACATAACGAATTGACCAAAGACAGTTGGTGGTCTGACACGTTCTCCTTTTTAAATCCTACTAATTGGTTTAAAGGGATTGGTGGATGGATTGCTGGAATATTACAAGGAGTGTTGCATATTGCTGCTTGCATCTTGTTAATGTAGGTCTTACTAAAACTAGTCTTTTTTTGTATCCCAATTTGCATGAGGAAAACCTGCCAGTCATCAGAGAGCAAGGAGAATGCTGTCAAACAACATCCAGTGCTACTATACACGGACATTCCAGATGTAACCAGAATTGAGGACTTGGACGGCAAGGGAATGATGACCATCACCCGCACACCCCGACCAACCTCACGTCTGAAGATCAGAGCTTTATGATTATATCAAAGGACAAGGGGGAATGGACATGCCGAGACGGCCTCAATTGGTGACAAGGGCACTAATTGAGTGAAGACCAATGTCCCTCAGACTCAAACCATGACCCTGGGAAAGCACTTCTATTGTTGATAATAACATAATTTTTAGGGGGAAATGTAAAGGACATATCGATATTCATGCTATAGTTACTTTTATAGTTACGTCATTTTTTGATTGCTTGCTTCTAAAATCATGTTATTATTACTCCTTGCATAGCATACATTCTTTTATTCTTTTCTCCTTCTTCACATGCAATTTTCTCACAAGAACCTTTTCTCTCAAGAATATTCTATGAAATACCCTGCTCCTGTTATCTAACTAGTCTGAGTCGGGTTGTATAACCTTGTAACTTTCCATCATGTGCCGAACTAACGATAATATGACCATATGTGTGTTTCCGTAATAATTGTACTAACATTGGTTTAAGCCTGTAGTATGGCTGTAGGTGATTGGCTATTGATATACTCAAAACAATATATAATGCTAAGTAAAATAAACGGGATTAGAGATTCTCCGAATCCTCCCATACAGAGCTCTGTCTCCGTCCCCTGATTGCAATCAACCTTGTAACATAATAATTTGACATTCACTTGGTCAACCGTGAAGGGTCATTGCTGCCCTCCCTCAACAGTGTTATAGCACCACCTATAGATACTATGTGTAATTTCATATTTAGGTTGAATGTATATGTTACATACAGTGGGTATGGAAAGTATTCAGACCCCTTTAAATTTTTCACTCTTTGTTTCATTGCAGCCATTTGGTAAATTCTAAAAAGTTCATTTTTTTTCTCATTAAAGTACACTCTGCACCCCATCTTGACTGAAAAAAACAGAAATGTAGAAATTTTTGCAAATTTATTAAAAAAGAAAAACTGAAATATCACATGGTCATAAATATTCAGACCCTTTGCCCAGTATTGAGTAGAAGCACCCTTTTGAGTTAGTACAGCCATGAGTCTTTTTGGGAATGATGTAACAAGTTTTTCACACCTGAATTTGGGGGTCCTCTGCCATTCTTCCTTGCAGATCCTCTCCAGTTCTGTCAGGTTGGATGGTGAACGATGGTGGACAGCCATTTTCAGGCCTCTCCAAAGATGCTCAATTGGGTTTAGGTCAGGGCTCTGGCTGGGCCAGTCAAGAATGGTCACAGAGTTGTACTGAAGCCACTCCTTTGTTATTTTAGCTGTGTGCTTAGGGTCATTGTCTTGTTGGAAGGTGAACCTTCGGCCAAGTCTGAGGTCCAGAGCACTCTGGAAGAGGTTTTCATCCAGGATATCTCTGTACTTGGCCGCATTCATGTTTCCTTCAATTGCAACCAGTCGTCCTGTCCCTGCAGCTGAAAAACACCCCCATAGCATGATGCTGCCACCACTATGTTTCACTGTTGAGATTCTATTGGGCAGGTGATGAGGAGTGCCTGTTTTTTTCCACACATACCACTTAGAATTGTCACCAAAAAGTTCTATCTTTGTCTCATCAGACCAGAGAATCTTATTTCTCATAGTCTGGGAGTCCTTCATATGTTTTTGAGCAAACTCTATGCGGGCTTTCATATGTCTTGCATTGAGGAGAGGCTTCCGTCTGGCCACTCTGCCATAAAGGCCCGACTGGTGGAGGGCTGCAGTGATAGTTGACTTTGTGGAACTTTCTCCTATCTCCCTAGTGCATCTCTGGAGCTCAGCCACAGTGATCTTGGGTTTCTTCTTTACCTCTCTCATCAAGGCTCTTCTCCCACGATTGCTTAGTTTGGCTGGATGGCCAGGTCTAGGAAGACTTCTGGTGGTCCCAAACTTCTTCCATTTAAGGATTATGGAGGCCACTGTGCTCTTAGGAACCTTGAGTAATGCAGAAATTCTTTTGTAACCTTGGCCATATCTGTTCCTTGCCACAATTCTGTCTCTGAGCTCCTTGGGCAGTTCCTTTGAGCTCATGATTCTCATTTGGTCTGACATGTGAGCTGTGAGGTCCTATATAGACAGGTGTGTGTCTTTCCAAATCAAGTCCTATCAGTTTAATTAAACACAGCTGGACTCCAATAAAGGAGTAGAACCATCTCAAGGGGGATCAGAAGGAAATGGACAGCATGTGACTTAAATATGAGTGTTTGAGCAAAGGGTCTGAATACTTATGACCATGTGATATTTCAGTTTTTCTTTTTTAATAAATTTGCAAACATTTCTACATTTCTGGGCTTTTTTTTCAGTCAAGATGGGGTGCAGAGTGTACTTTAATGAGAAAAAAATGAACTTTTTAGAATTTATCAAATGGCTGCAATGAAACAAAGAGAAAAATTTAAAGGGGTCTGAATACTTTCCATACCCACTGTACAATGTACTGCGGCACTTACAGTTATTTCGCCCATACTGAAGCCCCTAAGGGTTCTTGTCCATTATGATATCCCTTCTATGAGCCCCCATAGATAAATGCCCACAAAAATGGCCCCATACAGAATGATGTTCCCACATTCCTGCACCTACACAGCATGATGGCCTTGCAATCCCCACACAGTAATGGTCACCCTAGCCCCCCACACACAGTATGTTCGTGACTATAGTCCCCCCTCACATTATGATGGTCACCTCAGCCCCCTAAATAGTATGATGGTTACCACAGCCCCCCACACATTATGATGAGCATATACCAATAAAAATGCTCCCCATCTGTGCATAGAACGGGTTTAATAGCTACTAATGTATGTCACAATATAGGTTTTCCATGGTAAAAATGGGTATGAAACCTGGCGAATTTGAATTTTAAAAAATGCAATCATCCTTAAAGTATATCACAATAAAGTATACCACAATATAGCTTCTTCACGGTAAAAAAGGGTATGCTGATTTTACAGCTCACATTTAGTATCGACTATGATTGAACTAAAAACTTTAACAAAAATGAGCTTGCCACAGCACCATATTAATAAAATCTTTAGAAGGTTGAGTTTGTGATACGCTTACCTGTTAGTGTTGTCCATGAAGGAACAGCAAGTTGTAAATGGCTTAAATGTTAATAAGCTGTTGCTGGTCTGACTTCATCAGAGTCTTGGTAATAGGACAAAATGCCTTGGTAAAAGGAATGAGTCTTAGGGTCTGTTCAGATAAATGGATTTCCATTTGCAAACAGTTTGGCACACAATGAATATACCAATGTACCACACACAGACCGTTGCAAGTTAATGTTCAGACATATGTAACCTTGATCACTGCAGATGCAATACTCGGATCCATTTTTGGATCAGGCTTGCCTATTAAACTCAATGGGTGTGTAAAATGACATATGGACACAATATGTATGGCATCTGTTGTTCACGAAGCCATTGCATTTATTAACAGAGAAAACTGTATGTGGCCTTGCGTAATTTTTTAGCTTTTTGATGTGTAAATTAATATATTTGATATTGATGACAAAAATAGACATACACGTGAAAAATTGTAGTTTTTTATGGATGAAAATCAAACTATTTTTCATACAGATATCTGAAAAAGTAGTGAAGTATTGGTGCAGCTGCAACTAAATGCATTGTATACATTCAATAAATGACTTAAAGGGGTTTTCCGATGAAGGAAAGTTGATTTTAATCAATAGACCTTGGACTACTAATAAGTTCCACAATTGTATGTGTTTAAAAATGTTCCTATGCTGAGATAATCTTATAAATGTTCCCCTGTGTAATGGCTGTGTCTGACCGTGTACAGAACATGGTCTGATCATACCACAGCTCCTGGGCAGGGGAGGAAGCAAAAGAGTATACAGACATTACAGCAGGGGATCACAGCTGATTCTTTTTGTGAGGTAAAACATTTCCCTGCCTGTTTTTAAACAATGTTTTATTCAAAGAAAGAATCAGCTGCAATCCCATGCTGTAATGTCTGTATACTCTCCTGCGTCCTCCCCTGCTGTAATGTCTGTATACTCTTTTCCTTCCTCCCCTGCCCAGGAGATGTGGTATGATCAGACCATGTTCCGTACACGGTCAGACACAGCTATTGATTAAAATTAACTTTTGTTCGTGGGAAAACCCCTTTAAGGGACATTTACACTGCAAGATAATCATGAATGAGCATTGTTAAAAATGCGCTCTTCATTATTATCTTGCCATATAAACAGTTTGCTGAACATTCACTGGGTGGAATGATTTCTTCCGCATTCTCAGCCGTGCATTGTCCTGTATAGACAGGGCTCACACTGCCGAGAACTATGGCCGCCCACACTATGTGCACTGAGGGATTTACTACAGATCGCTCCGTGCACATCATTTACTGCTGTCTGTCTGTGTAAACCGGCAAATAACTGCAGATCTGTAAAAGTTATCTGATCGGCAGTTGTATTGTGCCACTGGTTGGACAATGAAAATGGACCTTTATTGTACTAACAATAGAGAATAAAGATTTCTACATGACTTCCAGACACATAGAAGTTCCCTATAACAGGAGTCCGATTCATTTTTAGCTACAGTATATCCACATTTATGGTCCATTTAGACATGCAGATAATAATTATAGTTCAAATGCGAATAATAATCTTTATTTTTATATAGCGCCAACATATTCCGCAGCACTTTACATACATTATCATCGCTATCCCCATTGGGACTCACAATCTAAATTCCCTATCAGTAGGTCTTTGGAGTCTTTGCTAATGAGTACTTGTTAGGCATAACTGTGTAAACAGGTCTTAAACCTTTGGGATTTGTATAAAAATGATCATTGCTCTTCATTTATGCGAGGAAAAAAAATTGTTGGCAGTAAATTGTTCAATGTAAATGTAAATTTCATGATCTGTCATCAGTATGTTACATGATACCAAGATGTGGTTAACCCAAATGCAGTGACTGTGAACAAGTCACTTGTCAGCAAAGATGAGTGAATCGATTACATGCAAATCAAATACCGGTCTGATTTTTATAAATAGGAAAACTGGAATAACAATAAAGCACAAATAGGGTTTTATCCGAGTAGCAAAGGGGAGACGAAAGGCAACGGTACTCACCTGGTGTGGTTGCGTATCCACAGCCACTAAAAGGCTCAAGGCTGCTGTGGACACGAGGCGTGGAAAACAAGTAATTAGAATATTAGGGTTAATTCTGCACTGCCGGTATTGAAGAATAGAATGATATCCAGGTAAGCGGTTTATTAGTCAACGCGTTTCGAAGTTCAAAACTTCTTCATCAGGACAAACCACTGTGACTGTTGACTAATAAACCTCTTTCCTGCATATCTGTCACCCCAGGAATGGGGAGAACCCAGCGTATAACGATGGGAAAATGGGAGGGAGCCCTACAAATAGAGAAAGGGAGATCTAACGACAAACCGTGACTCCCCTATAGACCCTAAATTGCTTCTGCATCTATCGCCAAGCAGGACACTTGTCCCTAGCTGACCCTAAGGCTAGGCCCTAGGTAGGGAGTGGGAGGGGTGAGCACTAAGTCAGCCCCACTACAAACTAAAGAACACACAGGGGAAACAAACAGAGGAATACACTTAGCTCCAAGATGACACAGAAGAAAGCACGGCAACAATCCACGAAGGAACTCCAAGGGAATTCTAGTCGACTACTAGAATCTCAGGACTGAATATGTAAAAACACGCTATCACCAGCAACTCTCTGAGGTTCTGCGTGTATTTAAGGACACGGCAAGAAAGTGTTGATTAACAGCAGAAAGGTGAGGATACCTCAGGGTCCTAAAGGGAAAGGTATAATCCCCAAGCAAGGGGAGGATCACCTCTGGGTTCTAAAGAGAGAGGAATCCTAAAAGGATTAGGGAGATGTTTGTAAGGCCAAATGCAACGACCTTCTACAGCCGGACACCGTATGACTGTCTGTCAACCTTGACACACCCGTGCCACCACCCCTCAGAAGGGGACAAAACATAATTAAACAGTTGAAGAAACGTGGGGCATTTTGGATTTTCTTACTTCAAACTCTAGACCCAAAAGGTTTGAACAGAGACTATGACATGGTGAGTTTTCTTTGAGACCATGAGATAACACTCCGGATGTCTGGATGCTGATCTCTTAACCGCTTCCCGACCGCCCACTGTACATAAACGTCGGCGATGCCTGGGCTCTGTGCAGCGCCGACGTTTATGAACGGTCGGTGGTCCCACAGCCCTGAGGACCCCCAGGGTCCTGCAAGTACTGCGGTTGCGGTTCAGAGCGACAGTTCTGACAGAGGACATCATCGGGACCTGATTGGATCAGGTCCCAATGATGTTAACCCTTTGCTATCTTCTATATGCCATGATCTATAGCGATCACGGCATTTAGAAGATCGTGAGAGGAGAGGGGGCCGTCGGAGAGGTAAGTGGACGACCCCCTCTCCTCTCACGATCTTCTGGTGATGTCTTCCAGGACCTGCCATTGTTATGGCAGCCGGAGGTCACATGACCGCCTCCGTATCTGCCATATATGGTGTCCTGCTAGGCTCAGCCTGAAGCTGAGTCAAGCAGGAGACAGACAGTGTGAAACTGTCAGCAAAGTTCTCATGCAATGCAATACATGTCTATTGCATTGCATGAGAACAGTGATTAGAAAAATACAAATTAATGTCCCATACAGGGACTAAGTAAAAGTGTAAAAAAAAGTCTAAAAAATGTTTTCAAACTGTTAAAAAAAATCACAAAATAAATAAAAATAAATAACTAAAATATTAAACCAATAAATCCGTATATTTATGCAAAAACAAAAAAAGTACATATATTTGGTATCGCCGCATCTGAAACAACCCGATCTATAAAACTGTCACACTAATTAACTCCTTCTGTGCACACCGTTATAAAAATAAATAAAAAACGGGGCAAAAAACTATGCTTTTTCATCATATTGCCAAACAAAAAGTGGAAAAAAATGCGATCAAAAAGCAACATGGAAATAAAAATGGTACCGCTGAAAACATCATCTTGTTCTGCAAAAAAAAAGCCGCCATACAGCTCCATCAGCCGAAAAATAAAAAAGTTATAGCTCTCAGAATAAAGCGATGCAAAAAAATTTTTTTTCTATAAAATTGTTTTATTGTGTAAAAGCGCCAAAACATAAAAAAATATACAGTAAGTGTAGTATCACTGTAAACGTACTGACCCAAAGAATAACGCTGACTTATCAGTTTTACCACACGCAGAACGGCATAAAACAAACCTCAAAAAACAATTCCTGAATTGTTGGTTTTTGTCAATTTTACCTCCCAAAAAACGGAATAGCAAGCGATCAAAAAATGTCATGTACCCAAAAATGGTACCAATAAAAACGTCAACTCGTCCCGCAAAAAACAAGCCATCACATGACTCTGTCGGCCGAAATATGGAAAAATTATAGCTCTCAAAATATGGCGATGTGAAAACTAGATTTTGCAAAAAAAAGCGTCTCTTAGTGTGTGACAGCTGTCAGTCATAAAAACCCGATATAAATCTGGTATCTCTGTAATCGCACCGACCCGAAGAATAAAGTAATCTAATCAGTTATATCACACTAGGAGCGGCGTAAAAAATAAATAAAACCAATTCTTCACCTGCTACTGATTTGTTTATTATGTCTCCCAAAGATCGCTGTAAGGCTCTGCTCACATTTATCCTGCGCTCAGCGCTGAACACTTACACCAGAGTTTCCGTGTAAATCTCTGAAATACGTGATTCAGACGGAGCCCATGACGGAAGATTCCCTGTAATGAGGCAGATATAGGCCACTGTGGATGCCGTCTGGCCTGGGATCCCACGGTGTCATTTGTTTTAGGCGTGCATAAAAGTGCGGTTGGCCACAGTTTTGTGCACTTCTGAAAAAAAGGACACTGCTAAACAGAGGCCAGACGGAGTCCAGAGTAACTCTGCTGCCTCATTACAGTGAATGGATCCCGCAGGGGTTTCATCTGAATTACATCACTTGAAAATTTAGATGGAAACCCCGATGTAAGTGCTCAGCCTAGAGCGCCGGATAAATGTTACGTAAAATGTTCCCAATAAAAGCTTCAACTCAGTCCTCAAAAAAAGCTAGTCCCCACTCAGGTCTGTCATCTGTTAAAAATATAAGGGACTTCCAAGTTACTGGTAGCAGAAAGGCTCTGGAAAAGCGAAATGGCCCTTGCCCCCCAAAAGAAATTCAGAAAATGTTGTGCTCCCAAATCCAAATGCCTATTCTACAATAATTTGTTCTCCAATTGTCAAATAGCGCTTCGTCCCCCCCAGATCTCGCCGTATGGCTGAGCGGTACGATACAGCCACATATGGGGTATTGCCACTTTTAGAAGAAATTGTGTGACACATTTTGGCACCATTTTTACCCATTGCCCTGTGTGAAAATGTAAAATCTGAGGGTAAAACATTTTTTTGTGGTAAAAATACAATTAAGTTTTCTTCACTGCCCAATGGTATAAATTTAAAAATTAAAAAATACTCACTACTTCCCTAGATGAATTCCTTGAGAGGTGTAGTTTACAAAATGGGGTCACTTGTGGGGGTTTCTGCTGTTTCGGCATGTCAGCGACTCTTCAAATGTGACATGGTGTCTGCCACCTATCCCAGACAACATAGCGCTCCTTTCTCTTCCGAACCCTGCCGTACACCAAAGCAGTGGTTTTCCCCCACATATGGGGTATGGGCGTACTCAGGAGAAATTGCACAACAAGTTTCATGGTGCAATTTCTCCTGTTATCCTTATGATAATGCAAAATTAAGGGATGAAAAACATTTTTGTGGGAAAAATGTAAAAATTTTATTTTTACGGCTCAATATTATAAACTTCTGTGAAGCACCTGGGGGTGCAAGGTGCTCACCACACATCTAGATAAGTTCCCTAAGGGGTCTAGTTTCCAAAATGGTGTCACCTGGGGGGGGGTTCCACTGTTTAGGCACATCAGGAGCTCTCCAAACGCAACACGGCATCCGCTAATTATTCAAGCAAATTTTACATTCAAAAAGTCTAATGGCGCTCCTTCCCTTCCGAACCCTGCCGTGCGCCCAAACAGTGGTTTTCCCTCACATATGGGGTATCAGCGTGCTCAGAAGAAATTGCACTACAAATTGTGTAGTCCATTTTTTCCTGTTACCCTTGTGAAAATAAAAAAAATTGGGTCAAAAGTAACATTTTTGTGAAAAAAAGTTAAATGTTCATTGCTTTATTCGACATTCCAAAAATTCCCGTGAAGCACCTGAAGGGTTAATAAACTTCTTGAATGTGGTTTTGAGCACCTTGAGGAGTCCAGTTTTTAGAATGGTGTCACTTTTGGGTATTTTCTGTCATAAAGGCCCCTCAAAGTCACTTCAAATAAGATGTGGTCCCTAAAAAAATGTTTTTGTAAATTTTGTTGGAAAAATGAGAAATCGCTGGTCAACTTTTAACCCTTATAGTTTCCTAACAAAAAACAATGTTGGTTCCAAAATTGTGCTGATGTAAAGCAGACATGTGGGAAATGTTATTTATTAACTATTTTGTGTGACATATCTCTCTGATTTAAGGGCATGAAAATTCAAAGTTTGAAAATTGCAAAATTTTCACCAAATTTCTGATTTTTTCACAAATAAACGCAAGTGATATCGAAGAAATTTTACCACTATCATGAAGTACAAGATGTCACAAAAAAACAGTCTCAGATTCAGGGGGATCCGTTGAAGCATTCCAGAGCTATTACCTCATAAAGTGACTGGTCAGAATTGAAAAATTTGGCCTGGTCACGAAGGCGAAAACAGGCTCTGGCGCAAAGAGGTTAAACATGGACAGCTGGCTATTAGGCACACTATGCTGAACATCATGAATTATCATCCCTGTATCAAAGCTCCTGATGAAGCTGTTGGGGAAACTCGTTGAGGCAGATTATTGAAACATTCTCTGATGAGTACCATATCCTTTCCTTTATACAGTGGGGAAACTTAGTATTTGATACACTAATGATTTTGCAAGCTTCCCCACCTACGAAGAATGGAGAGATCTGTAATCTTTATCGTAGGTAAACTTCAACTGTGAGAGACAGAATCTAATAATAAAAAACAGAAAATCACATTATATGATTTTTACATAATTAATTTGCATTTTATTGCATGAAATAAATATTTAATACAATAGAAAAACAGAACTTAATATTTGGTACAGAAACCTTAGTTACAGAGGTCAGACGTTTCCTGTAGTTCTTGACCAGGTTTGCACACACTGCAGCAGGGATTTTGGCCCACTTCTCCATACAGATCTTCTCCAGATTTTTCAGGTTTCGGGGCTGTCGCTGGGCAATATTGAGTTTCAGCTCCCTCCAAAGATTTTCTATTGGGTTCAGGTCTGGAGACTGACTAGGCCACTCCAGGACCTTGAAATGATTATTACATAGCCACTCCTTAGTTGCCCTGGCTGTGTGTTTTGGGTGTTTGTCATGCTGGAAGACCCAGCTATGACCCATCTTCAATGCTCTTACTGAGGGAAGGAGGTTGTTGGCCAAAATCTCTCGATATACTGTATGATCCCATCCATCCTCTCTTCAATACGGTGCAGTCATCCTGTACCCTTTGCAGAAAAACACCCTGAAAGTATGATGTTTCCCCCACCATGCTTCATGTTTGGGATGGTGTTCTTGGGGTTGTATCCATACGCCTTCTTCCAAACACGGCAAGTGGAGTTGATACCAAAAAGTTCTATTTTGGTCTCATCTGATGACATGACCTTCTCCTGAGTCATCCAAATGGTCATTGGTGAACTTCAAAAGGGCCTGGACATATGCTGCCATGAGCAAGTGACTTTACGTGCCCTGTAGGATTCTAATGATGGCATAGTGTGTTACTAACAGTAATGTTTGAGACTGTGGTCCCAGCTCTCTTTAAGTCATTGACCGGGTTCTCCCGTGTAGTTCTGAGCTGATTACTGACTTTTCTCAAAATCAGCCTTACCCCACAGGCGAGATCTTGGATGGAGCAACAGACCGAGGAATACTGACAGTCATTTTGTGTTATTTCCATTTTCTAATAATTGTGCCAACAGTTGTTGCCTTTTCACCAAGCTGCTTGCCTGTTATCCGATATCATATCCCAACCTTGTTCAGGTCTACAATTTTGTCCCTGGTGTCCTTAGACAGCTCTTTGATCTTGGCAATGTTGGAGAGGTAGGAGTGTGATTGAGTGTGTGGACAGGTGTCTTTTATACAGGTAATGAGCTCAAACAGGTGCAATTGCAATTAATACTAATATTAATAGGTAATGAGTGCAGAGTAGGAGGTCTTCTTAAAGAAAAACTAACAGGTCTTTGAGAGCAAGAATTCTTGCTAGTTGGTAGGTAATCAAATACTTATTTCATGCAATAAAATGCAATTTAATTTTTTAAAAATCATACAATGTGATTTTTCTGTTTTTTATTTTTAGATTCTGTCTCTCACAGTTGAAGTGCACCTATGATAAAAATCACAGACCTCTCCATTCTTTTTAAGTGTGAAAACTTGCAAAATCGGCAGTGTATCAAATAGTTATTTTCCCCACTATATATACCATGACCCGTATCTGGTCTTATTTAATTTATCAGTGTATTTTCTTTATATACAAATATATCAGGGTTAACTAGGGCTTTTGAGGGGCAGCCACTGGTGATTCTATGAAATTTTCACAATAGAATCATATTGAATGCGCTAACTCCACATGGTTCAGTGAACACTTGCGGATTTACCTGCGTGATTAGAACGCAGCGCTTTGGACGCAGCGAGAATAACACTGATTGTGGTAATGTAGCCTAAAAGTGTTAAAAATACTAAGCAATTAAAAAAAATTTTTTTAGTGTCTACTAAGGTCTTGAACGCACAACCTTCATATTACAGATAGATGGGAGCTTTGTTGTGCTGAGCCTCAAGCTCCAGTGGTGTAATAAGGAGGATTTCATGTACTTGATCTGTACTGCAGACTATGACTAGGCTGATAGAACTGATAGAAATACACTGCTGTGTACAATGTATGGATTTTTATTCTACAGGGAGAATCAGGGTATGTGCCCACGATGCGTACCAGCCTGTGGCCCTGACACTGCGGAATAGCCGCCGGCAGCTTCTCTCAATATGCAAATGAGCGACGCCATTTTTATTTTTTTTTTCACCTGCGAACCTTTGTCATAGATGTTAGATCTATGGAGAAAGCCCGCATGCGGATCTGCAAGAGACATTGACATGCTGCGGTTTGGAAGAACGCGCCACATGTCAATTTCTGCGAGTGTACAGAGACGCATAGTGGGCATGGGATTTCTAGAAATCCATCCACTATGCTGTAACAGCCGGATGCTGCGGGTTTGACGCTGCAAAAACACGCAGCATCAAACCCGCGGCAGCTCCTGATAGGGTGCACATACCCTAAGAGATTTTTTCATCTTATAAAATTACTAAAAAAATAATAATGAAAAACACTTGATAATGAAAAAAAAGTTATTTTTAATGCATTTATTTTTAAATAATAAACATCACAAATCAGCAAATAACAAGGACATATTTGGAGTTCCTGTAATCGTAATGACCCACACAACACAGTGATCAGATTATTTACGGGGATCGGTGAAGGATGTAAAAAAAAATGGCGTCATTTATATTTTTCTTTATTAAATCCATAAAAATGTAATAAAACGGTAATGCTGAGGCCATGTTCACATGTAGCGCAAATTCTGCGTTCTTTCTGCTGCTTTTTTTCTGCAGGTGTCCGCACCATACAACGCAGTAACAATCTTCTCTGATTACAGCGTCTTTGCTGCGTTTCTTTTATGCATTTTCCTTTTTGTTTGATGCGATTTTGGGGCAGATATGAAGCAGAGGTTTTAACGCTTTTTAACAGTACAGAAAAGCTTTGATTCTTATTGTGGAGTTTTGTGCAGATCCTGCAGAAAGCAAAAAACACAGTATTTCTGCAACATGTGAACACGGCCTTACAGACACAAAAAGCCGGATGTCGTATAGTGAAGCTACATAAAGATGAGAAAGTTCTGAAGGGTCCGACTGTGAATGAGGAAACATAAAATAATCCACAGGTCCCAACTAGAGAAGAGCAGGACGCACAGATGATATTGCGCTGCCCTGGGTGATCAAAAGCTGCCGAGGACGCCGGAAGGTTAAAGATTCACAGTCTCCTATCCATCTGCCAGGTACCACTGTTCTGCACGCTGAACCAGAGACCCAGGAATCCATTCACTCATCTCTAGTCCCAATTGTCAGAGATACAACCGACAGTCCTGGATTTGGGTCTATGCCCTGCAGTCTCGGGACATCTGCTGAATGCCCCTCTTTACCAGCGCCCCTCTGACATCTCCTCCTGCCAGGGGAGAAAGAAATGGTAAATGGGCGTGGGTTGGGTGTGGCCAGGGGCGTGGCCAAGATTTGCAGTGACACATTACGCGCACCGCATAATGTATCTCTCTTTCTGTTCTTAAAAAGTTGGGACGTATGCTAAGTGCTGCTCCCCCCTGTAAGCAACAGCCAGCCTGCGGAGAGGAGGCATGGCATGCCCCCTGTACTCTGCAGAGAAACAGCTGTTAGACTGGCTGATAATAGTACAAAGCTGCACCTTGCTATAATGTCCCTGTAATGTAATGAGGGGTGAGCAGTGCAGTGAAAACTAGCTTCTGTCACGCCAGCCCCCTAATAATGGCCCCCTGTCTGCAGCACGAGGTGAGGGGTGCGTCTGCTAGCAGATTCTAGTAGGGCTACTAGCCGGGAGCAGGGCATGCCTCCTCGCCTCGTGCTGCACACAGGGAGCCATTATCATCAGGGGGCTGTTACTAGAATCTGAGAGCAGGCCACGTCCCCTCACATCAGACTGCAGACGGATGTGAGGGGGCGTACCCCTTTAAGTATATATGTATGTTGTTCAGTTTTTTATACATATATTTAATAAAGATTTAAGATTTTACTTTAGAGGGCTTTTCCCACAGTATTGCCCCCTAAACACATAATATGGTATGTGATGACACAGCATTTAATCTTAATTATCCAGACATAAATTCAGTAGGCCAGGAGACATAAGGTATTATCTTTATGTTGTCTTTTGAATTTATGCGGGTTTTTTTTGTCAAGAAGCATAGACTATTGTTTGTATGAGCCCGGATGTTGACACTTGAGGTGATATTTACTGCAACTTATTGTCTGCTATTCAAGACAATGACGCAGGGTCATTGAACAATGGATGTTTGCTAAATATGTTGATTGACCATTGTGTGGGCTCTGTGACTTGTTGACAGTAAAACAGAGAAGAGGGAACTATGCAGATTGATTGAATGCACAAACAATGAGAGTTAAATGCATCCTACCTCCCCCCTAACCTATGGATAATGACCCGAGTTACAGATGTAAGTATAAAATGGGATTACTATCATTCTGCAAGAAGAATCAGAGTGAACTGCCAGTGCAACAGCTAGGACAACATGGCTCCATCAAGAGGGACACAGATTTGACTTTCTACAAGATGTTAGCTTAGGGGACCACGGCCTCAGCTGGAAGAACACAGATCTGCTCCATTGGATATCCCTGAACCCATGGATACGTTTGAGGAAGCTAGGATTGTTCCGCTCCGGTCACCTGATCCCCAGGAATACATTTGGGTAAAACCAGGTTGGGTCCTGTCACCTGTTACCATGGAGATGCTTTGGGTAGACAGCTTGGGACCCTCCGGTCACCTGGAATCCATGGATACGTACGGAGAAGCCAGTTTGGGACCCTCCGGTCACCTGGTCAAGTATCTCAATGGTCTGTCAGCTTCCTAAGCTTGTCATTACCTCCTCTCTGTGGGTGCCTGCCAAAAGCAGGATGCCACTGGTGGGGGTATTCGGCCCTGTATGCCCTGAAGTCGCAACAGCTTTGGAAAACCATAGAGAAATGTGTTGACGCATAGACACAGCTTAATACATGGGCCAGGTGATTGAACGAGGATGTGTATTGCTTATAGATCAAGAGTACCTATTGATTAGATAGGAAACGGCTTGTTAAAGATCAGAGGGAATATCTTACACTCTTTAGAAATAGCATTGTACTTCACAGGTGCACATTCCTTTCATCCACACATAATTGCTGGACACTAAGGCACCAAAAGAAAATATGGAATATGGGAATTTCTATAAATTTGATTGTGCTAGACATATATTTTTAGCGGCAGGGCAAATTGGGGGACAATATGCATATTATTTCCTATCTGTGATACCTGCCGATGAGCCATTAATCAACAGTGAAAAGATAACTGACAACAGCTATGCTATGTTTGGTCTCTAAGTAATGATAAAATCTAGTGATTAGCGAGCACAAAAATGCTCGGGTACTCATTGTTCGAGTCGAGCAAATTGGAATGCTCGAGTGCTCAGTCCGAGTAACAAGCCTAATGTAAGCCTATGGGAAACTCAAGCATTTTTCCGGCGGCTCCCCCTGGCGATCTGCACAGGGCCTAAAAATTGCCCAAATCAATGGGAACAGTGCTCAAATGACATGGGAACAGCCTGGGGAAGACCCCTGGAACCATTTCGGACTCCCAAGTCACTGCTGTCAACAATGTTGTCAGAGGTATTACGCCACTTTTACGGACTCACAATAAAACATAAAAAAACAAATCAAAATGGATTTTCCTGGAAAATATGTTAAGGAACATTGTTACACGCACGCCACTAGGTTCAGATAGGGCGAGACAGGTTTCATGAATTTGTTGGAATCCTGGGGGAACTGTTACCCAGGGCGACCATAGGCTGCAGTTTCTCTCAGGCACACGATAGATTCAATTGCTGACCAGACACATCTGACAAGAGTCTTCATAAACAGTTGAACAGTGGAGTCAGTACCATTTAACTCTTTGAAGGAAGAGGCTTCACCACAGTACAGTCTATTAAAGCAGGCACAGCAACGTCAGTCTCTTCAGTAGCATAATTCAGCAAAGATTAGATCTCTTTACAGCACACTTCTATGCATACACAACCACAGGTTTTTCCTTCACAAGGACACAATAGTGCACAGCATTTTTTATCCTGCATGGAGATGGAGGTGGGGAGGGTTTGATGAGAGAGATGATCCCTATGACAGGATTCATTCCAGTCCTTATCTTCCTGCCCAATGATAGACTTCCTGAACTAACAGTGCAGGGTATCTGACCTGTGTTGAGCTTCACCCTGGACTTGAATCCTGTTCTCTTTCCTGCACTTTTGTGAGATACTGATCACACACACCACTTCTCCCTTTGGCTGAAGCCAGACAGTAAACAACTTCCCCACAATCCTCCTGGGGCTCTGCTAAAACAATCCCTGTCTCCTGTGGCTGTGTTAACCCCTATAGTTTCTGGATGCTTCTGGAGAAAAACACTTTGTGTATCCTGTTCTTGCATTACTTCTAATTGTTGCTGGATGCTTTTGAAGCAACAGCTCTACTTATGCATGTCACAACATCCTTTCCAGGGTAATGACTTGTATATAAGGCGAAACAAATATACAAAATCCAAAATGCTCCTCCACACCTTGGGCTATGTTCACACGTTGCATTTTTGATGAGTTTTTTCACTTTTGCATTGCTTTCAACCAAGACGAATGCATTCACCAGGAAATGTCATTTTAACATTTTACAATCTTATCTGGCCATGTGGTGTGTGACACATCATCAGACACATCATGTTTCATTTATGATGGAGGGACTCTGAAAGTCGCTAAGCCTATTTTTATAGGGCCATCAGGCGGCCCTTTCCATTCTTAAAGGGCCAGCAGTCGGCCCTCGCTATTGTTAGAGAGCCATCAGCCGGTTATGCTTTGTTGTTTCCATTATTAACGAGTGGGTCTCCTATACTGTTATTGCATATGCAGTGACTGCAAGGGCTGCAAAAAATTTGGACGCAACCCAATACCCCTTTGAAGAGACATAGAGGAGGGTCTCAGTAAAAAATATGTTCCCGTTATAAAAGAGCGGGTCTCCTATAGTAGTAATGCCCATGCTGTGACTGCCAAAATTTGGGAAAAACCCCACTAACAATTTAAATATACATAGATTTGGGCCACAGTAATGACATGTTCCCATTAGAAAGGAGAGGGTCTGCTATTCAGTTATAAGGTATTTTGAAAAAGGAGAAACAATGAGTTTTGTGGCATAAAAAAACATGATTTTATTAAGTGGAATTTACATGATAACAAATACAGTATTTTTTTAAATAATTCACAACACAAGGGGAATAAAGTGCATGGTGCCAGGTATCAGGGGATCACATGGGTAATGGGGCAAACGGACTACATGGGTGTAGATAGCTACACACATATGTTAGGGGTGAGCATAGGGACAAACATCAGAGAAATAGTAACAGGAACCATTACTGAATACTAAACTGCTTGATGCAAATAGTAAGGGGTTAAAGCAAAGTGTATGAGCAGTCCCACTCGCAGTTCATCCCACCCCACATAAGTCAGAGCAGAATCACATATATCACTCACCCAAATTCACTGTCCGCAAAGCCCCCAGATCAATTGGACCCCCCAGCACAGGTGATGATGAAGATGACGCGCCCCGACGCGCGTTTCGCCAGACTTTTTCAAGAGGCGCATGTATTGGAGCGCCTGAAGGACCTGCTATAAGTACGCCCCTGACCCATCATGTGATCACGAGGGGCAGGGAAGCCCATTGGAGTAAGATAGCGCGTGCGCCCGGAGCCCCGCCCCCCCCGACGCAAGCACCCAAGCCGTCATGTCCCAGGCGCACGTACGGGAGCGCACCTGTTGGCCTGCCCCCAGGGGTGGGCCAGGGACATTGAGACAGCCGGGCACGGGCACGGGAGTGCAGGGGACCACGGCACAAGCGCACAACTCTATGGTAAGTATACGGGATAACAACTGCCCATTCATGGTGTATACAGGAGAGGGGGATCAAATGCAGAGGTGCACAAGAGAAAAAGAGGGAAGGGGAGAAAGGGGGCCAGGTGAGACACGCCAGTCCTATTGTAGAAATGATTTTTCAGAAGGCACAATTTGTCTATACATCTATACATCTATTAAGTAAACATCAAAAGGAACCCAGGCGTGTCACCCCCATAATCAATAAATGATCCCCAACCACAAAAAGTCTCCAAATATGCCACCCTGCGCAGGGGCACACAGGAGGTAATCATATGAGGTAGACACATGTGATAAGAATATAAAAAATACAGCAATTTCACATGTATATCAAATTAGTCACAGAGAGTGAGACTTCTCCAGAATCTCCTCGAGATTGGATGCAGCGTATCCCAGAGTCCATATATGGGCCAAGGTAAGGCACTCAAAGCTTGTTGGTGTGAAGACACTATATCTATAAGAATCAAAAAGGATAAATATGTGAAAAAATTAAAAACAAAGAGAATAAAAACTACAAACTAAAACATCATCATGACCAGATGGAACTCCGGACAAGGGAGCAGCGGGAGAGCATCACAAGCCAGATTATAGGATGGTGATCCATCTGGCCTCTTTTTGCGCCAGACATTGTTTAACGTTACCGTCTCAGGAACCCAAATGTACCACATCTATGCCACCTACTCGCAAGGTACGTGGATCGCAGTTATGAACTGCTTTAAAGTGGCGTGGTAATGTTTTGAGCTCCCGTGGGTACATCACTGATTTGGCTGCATCAATGTCCTGTACATGTTCCCGCGCTCTAACTCTCATTTCTCTGGTGGTTAGTCCAACGTATATCTTATTACAACCACATGTGGCGTAGTACACCACATGGGTTGTGCTACATGAAATTAATTTTGAGATTTTAAAAGTGCGGGAACCGTCAGATGAAGTGAAAGACGTACAGCAAAGGACATTGGCGCAAGCCACACAGTGACCGCAGGGAAAGGATCCACCGTGGGACCGCGTGACCCAAAGGGATTAGATGGAGGAGGGACATAGTGACTGGAGACAAGAAGGTCTCCAAGATTGTTGGCTCGTCTAGCCGTCATCAATGGGTAGTCACCCATCATATCCCTAAGGGAGAGCTCCGTGTTGAGAATATTCCAGAGTCGGGAGAGGATCCGCCTCATAGTCCCCCACTCATGATTGAATGTGGAATTGAAGCGGGTCCTCTCAGGGATCTGATTTAAAAAATTACTGTATTTGTTATCATATAAATTCCACTTAATAAAATCATGTTTTTTATGCCGCAAAACTCATTGCTTCTCCTTTTTCAAAATAATTGCTATATGAGTAGGCAACAATCGGCCCAGTATCTGGCAATCTTGACCAGATACCGTGGTCCGGTCAGCTTCATATGGTGGGCCACTGTTTGTTCATCAGTTATAGGGTATGCAGTGAGTCCAATGGCTGTCAAAATTTAGGAAAAACCCTACTAACAATTTAAAGACACATAGAACTGGGCTACAATAATGACATGTTCCCATTAGAAAGGAGAGGGTCTGCTATTCAATTATAGGGTATACAGTGAGTCCAACGGCTGTCAAAATTTAGGAAAAACCCTACTAACAAGTTAAAGACACATAGAACTGGGCCACAATAATGACATGTTCCCATTAGAAAGGAGAGGGTCTGCTATTCAGTTATAGGGTATGCAGTAAGTCCAACGGCTTTCAAAATTTAGGAAAAACCCTACTAACAATTTAAAGACACATAGAACTGGGCCACAGTAATGACATGTTCCCATTAGAAAGGAGAGGGTCTGCTATTCAGTTATAGGGTATGCAGTGAGTGCAACGGCTGCCAAAATTTAGGAAAAGCCATACTAACAATTTAAACACACATAGAGCTGAGCGACAGTAATGGCATGTTCCTATTAGAAAGGAGAGGGTCTGCTATTCAGTTATAGGGTATGCAGTGAGTCCAACGGCTGCCAAAATTTAGGAAAAACCCCACTAACAATTTAAAGACACATACAGCTGGGCCACAGTAACGAGTACAACATGTTCTCATTAGAAAGGAGACGGTCTGCTATTCAGTTATAGGGTATGCAGTGAGTGCAACGGCTGCCAAAATTTAGGAAAAACCCTACTAACAATTTAAAGACACATAGAGCTGGACCACAGTTCCTTGCAAGAGATGTAGACGTCAGAGGACCTCCTGAAAACAATGTTCCCATTATTAGGAAGTGGGTCTCTCATACTGTTTGCCTATGCAGTGAAGCAACGGCTGCCCAAAATTTGGAGGAACTCCAATGTCCCTTGCAAAAGACGTAGATATGTTGATATGGTACATATGGTGGTGGAGAATGAGGATGCGGAGAAGGAGGAGGACAAGAGCAAATAGACAAAATCAGGAAGCGTATACCCATGTCTGGGTGTGAAGACAGAAGTGCATGGGAATAGAGTTAGACCTCCCCAAAAAAAGACACTGTATTTGAGTTTATGTTATGCTGCTATCATTCTTTGGTGTTGAGAAGTCTGGCCCAATCCAGCCCTTGCTCAATCTTAAGAGTCAGCCTGTCAGCATTTTCAGTTGACAGGCGGATGCGCCTATCAGTTATAATCCCACCAGCGGCACTAAAAACCCGCTCTGACAAAACGCTAGCGGCAGGGCAGGCCAGGACCTCCAAGGCGTAGAGAGCCAGTTCATGCCATGTGTCCAGCTTGGATACCCAATAATTATAAGGCACAGAGGAATCATGGAGGACATTAGTACGGTTGGCAAGGTACTCCCTCAGCATTTTCCGAAACTTTTCCCTCCTTGGGAGAGAACTCCGCGCCTCAGGTCGTGTGCGATGGGAGAGTCTGAGAAAACTGTCCCAGAACCTTGACAGTGTTCCCCTGCCTCTGCTGGATTGCATTTGTGTCTCTCTCGTCTGTACTTCTTGGTTGTCCAACGAACTGTGACCTCTGCTGCCAGCGTTTTCAGATGGGAATTTTTTTAATAATTCCACAACAAGGACCTTCTTGTAATGCCCTATTTATTAGGTCTGTCCTTTGCGGGAATAAGAGACAGAAATTTCTCCTTGTAGCATGGGTCTAGAAGTGTTACCAATCAATAATGACTCTCACCCAAAAAGCTTCGGGTGGCCATACCTTGGGATTTGCTCCCTTACGGGTGAGCGCAGATATGGGCGCAGTCCGAGACGAGAAGTGAGGAATGAAGAGACGATAGTAATTAGCGAAGCCCAGGAATCGCTGTATCGCCTTCAAGCCCTCCGGACGGGGCCACTTTAGGACAGCAGAGAGCTTCTCGGGATCCATTCGCAAACCTGTCTGGGAGATAACATAGCCCAGAAATGGAAGAGAGGTCTGCTCAAAAAGGCACTTCTCGTATTTAGCATAGAGGTGGTTCTGCCTGAGCCTCAGCAGGACCTGACGAACATCCCTCCGGTGTGAGGGAAGATCCAGAGAGAAGACCAAGATGTCGTCCAGGTATACCACCACGCAGGAGTAAAGAAGGTCACGGAAGATGACGTTGACCAGTTCTTGGAAGACGGCGGGAGCATTGCAGAGACCGAAGGGCATCACACGGTACTCATAGTGTCCGTCTCGGGTATTAAATGCCGTTTTCCACTCGTCTCCCTGACGGATACGGACCAGGTTATACGCTCCACGTAGATCCAGCTTGGAAAAGATCCTGGCGCCTTTAAGGCGATCAAATAACTCAGAGATGAGCGGAAGGGGGTATTTATTTTTAACCGTGATCTGATTGAGTCCTCTATAGTCAATACAGGGGCGTAGCGAGCCATCCTTTTTTTTGACAAAGAAGAATCCGGCTCCAGCCGGGGAAGTAGACTTCCAGATGAATCCCCTGGCCAGATTCTCCTCTATGTACTCAGACATGGCCCGGGTTTCGGCCGCAGACAATGGATAAATACGCCCACGGGGTGGAGTGGCGCCAGGTACCAAGTCGATCGGGCAATCATATGGCCTATGAGGTGGCAATGTCTCTGCTTCCTTCTTACCAAAGACGTCAGCATAGGTCCAGTAAGGAGCCGGAAGACCGGGTAAATTAGCTGGGGTAGGTGGAGGACGAACTGAACGAACCGGAACCAGGCAGGTCTTATGGCAGTCCGGCCCCCACCGGAGTACTTCACCGGAATGCCAGTTCAACACGGGTTCATGTGTCTGGAGCCAAGGTAGACCTAGCAATAGGGAGTGGGAGAGTCCGGGCAACACATGGAAGGAGATTACCTCAGAGTGCAGCATTCCCACCTGCAGGGTTATGGGTTCCGTGGCAAGCAGGATGGTCACCGGAAGGAGTCTTCCATCCACAGAGGCGACCGACAAAGGTTCAGCCAGAGACTTGGTGGGAATACGGTATTTCTCAACCAGGGACTGGGAGATGAGGTTTCCAGCGGATCCAGAATCCAGGTGGGCGAGTTCAAAGTGACGGTTCTCTCCCCAGGAGATAGATACAGACAATGTCAGGGTTGGAGGGGATTTATTTTTGTCTAGGGCGACCTCTCCGAGCGGTCCTAGACACTGGAGTTTCCCGGCCTCTCCGGGCAGGAACTAATCAGGTGCTCCTTACTGCCACAATAGAAGCAGCTCCCCTCGGCTCGGCGAGACTCTTGGCGAGATTTGACCATCTTGGTCTGGTCGATCTGCATGGGCTCGGGTGAGTGCGCCCGGGGAGTGACAGAAGAGGAGACAGGTTTCTGGAAAGTAGGAGCTAGGCGGGGAAACCTTCTCTCACGGGTGGTTTCTTTGGAGCGTTCTTGAAACTGGATGTCAATCCGGGTAGCCAGTGACACCAGGTCATCCAGGGTGGTATCCCGACCGGCGAGCTCATCTTTAATCCGACCGGAAAGACCCTCTCAGAAGATGAACACCAGGGCCTCATTATCCCAGGCAAGCTCAGAAGCGAGGGTGAAAACGTATGGCATATTGGCCCACAGTGAGACTCCCTTGACGGAGACTTAGCAAAGAGGAGGCAGATGAGGTCTTTCGTCCCGGTTCATCGAAGACTCTCCGGAAAGCAGTGAGGAAAGACGACAGGTCGGACACCAGGGGATCCCCTCTCTCCCACAGGAGGTTAAGCCATGCCAGTGCCTCCCCAGTGAGATGGGACATGATGAATGCCACTTTGGCCCGGTCGGAGATAAACTGGTGAGCCAAGAGTTCAAAGTGCAGGGTGCACTGGTTTATGAAGCCCCGAGCTTGAGCAGGGTCGCCTTCGAAGCGAGGAGGTGCAGACAGCTGGGGTCCGGGACAGGATGCCATGGTATTGGTTGGTAACGGCGCTGCCGGGGTGCGAGTCGTGACACTAGCGGTGGTTGCTGGTGGAGCAGTCAGTGTGTCCAGGCGGGAGTTGACATTCCGCAGGTGGTTCAGGATGGACTCCTGCTGGGATCTCTGACGGGAGACTTCATGGTATAGGTCAGAGAGCGAGGGAGCTTGGGTGCCACCGGGTTCCATGGCCCGAGCTAACTGTTACGGGTCCGGGAGGTGGAACTTCTGAGCTGCAATACAAGGGGGAAGTCCTTGTAAGGAAGCGGGTGACTCCCAGGGAGGGCAAGCAGGTAGTCACAGCAAGTGACGGGGACACTCTCTGGGTAAGCGGGCAGGTGGTCTCGGCAGGTGACGGGGACAGTCTCTGGGAAGACAGGCAGGTGGTCACGGCAAGTGACGGGGGCAGTCTCTGAGTAGACAGGCAGGTGGTCACGGCAAGTGACGGGGGCAGTCTCTGGGTAGATAGGCAGGTGGTCACGGCAAGTGACCGGGGCAGTCTCTGGGTAGACAGGCGAGGCGGGTACCTGACAGGTAGCTGGCGGGCGCTCCCAGGTGAGCGGGCAGACGGAGACAGCAGGAAACAGGCAGGTAACTGGTGGACGCTCCCAGGTGAGCAGTCTGACAGACGAGGCAGGAGACAGGCAGGTGACTGGTGGACGCTCCCAGGTGAGCAGTCAGCAGACAAGGCAGGTAACAGGCAAGTCACTGGTGTACGCTCCCAGGTGAGCGGTCTGACTGACGAGGCAGGTAACAGGCAGGTAACTGAAGGACGCTCCCAGGTGAGCGGACTGGCAGACAAGGCAGGTAAGTAGTAGACGCTCCCAGGTGAGCGGTCTGACGGACAAGGCAAGTAACAGGCTGGCAGGCAGGACGAGAAGTCAGGCTAGCAGCGGAACCTGAGGGCTGAAGCACAGGTGAGACACAGTGCAAACAACATAGCTCGGGCACCTCCATTTTGGAGGAGGTGCCTTATAAATGGGAAGTCCTCCGGCAATTGGCCGGGGACTCCTTAGGACGGCGCGCGTGGTCCCTTTAAGAACGGGGGAGCGAGCGCGCGCGCCCTAATGAAAACTGCCGCGGAAGGAGCGCGTGCCGGAAGCAGCGGGGAGAGAAGCGCTGGAGGACGCCGCGCCAGGAGCGGGGAGGTGAGAGGGACGGCGTCTCTGCCTAGTACGGGGCAGAGACGCCGATGCTACAATATGTCTTATATTCTAGGTTCTTCAAAGTAGCCACTTTTTGCTTTGATGACTGATTTACACACTCTTGGCATTCTCTTGATGAGCTTCAAGAGGTAGTCACCGGAAATGGTCTTCCAACTATCTTGAAGGAGTTCCCAGAGATGCTTAGCACTTGTTGGCCCTTTTGCCTTCACTCTGTGGTCCAGCTCACCCCAATCCATCTCGATTGGGTTCAGGTCTGGTGACTGTGGAGGCCAGGTCATCTGGCATAGCACCCCATCACTCTCTTTCTTGGTCAAATAGCCCTTACACAGCCTGGAGGTGTGTTTGGGGTCATTGTCCTGTTGAAAAATAAATTATGGTCCAATTAAACGCAAACCAGATGGAATAGCATGCTGCTGCAAGATGCTGTAGTAGCCATGCTGATTCAGTATGCCTCAATTTTGAATAAATCCCCAACAGGGTCACCAGCAAAGCACCCCCACACCATAACACCTCCTCATCCATGCTTCACGGTGGGAACCAGGCATGTAGAGTCCATCGATTCACCTTTTCTGCGTCGCACAAAGACACGGTGGTTGGAACCAAAGATCTCAAATTTGGACTCATCAGACCAAAGCACAGATTTCCACTGGTCTAATGTCCATTCCTTGTGTTCTTTAGCCCAAACAAGTCTCTTCTGCTTGTTGCCTGTCCTTAGCAGTGGTTTCCTAGCAGCTATTTTACCATGAAGGCCTGCTGCACAAAGTCTCCTCTTGACAGTTGTTGAAGAGATGTGTCTGCTGCTAGAACTCTGTGTGGCATTGACCTGGTCTCTAATCTGAGCTGCTGTTAACCTGCGATTTCTGAGGCTGGTGACTCGGATAAACTTATCCTCAGAAGCAGAGGTGACTCTTGGTCTTCCTTTCCTGGGGTGGTCCTCATGTGAGCCAGTTTCTTTGTAGCACTTCAGGGTTTTTGCAACTGCACTTGGGGACACTTTCAAAGTTTTCCCAATTTTTCAGACTGACTGACCTTAATTTCTTAAAGTAATGATGGCCACTCGTTTTTCTTTACTTAGCTGCTTTTTTCTTGCCATAATACAAATTCTAACAGTCTATTCAGTAGGACTATCAGCTGTGTATCCACCAGACTTCTGCACAACACAACTGATGGTCCCAACCCCATTTATAAGGCAAGAAATCCCACTTATTAAACCTGACAAGGCACACCTGTGAAGTGAAAACCATTTCCCGTGACTACCTCTTGAAGCTCATCAAGAGAATGCCAAGAGTGTGCAAAGCAATCATCAAAGCAAAAGGTGGCTACTTTGAAGAACCTAGAATATAAGACATCTTTTCAGTTGTTTCACATTTTTTTGTTAAGTATATAATTCCACATGTGTTAATTCATAGTTTTGATGCCTTCAGTGTGAATGTACAATTTTCATAGTCATGAAGATACATAAAAATCTTTAAATTATTATTATTATTTATTATTATAGCACCATTTATTCCATGATGCTTTACATGTGAAAAAGGGGTATACATACAAGAACAATTACAATAATCTTGAACACAATGTGACAGTTACTGGTACAGGAGGAGAGAGGACCCTGCCCGTGAGGGCTCACAATCTACAAGGAATGGGTGAGGATACAGTAGGTGAGGGTAGAGTGGGTCGTGCAGCGGTGGTTACTGCAGGTTGTAGGCTTGTCTGAAGAGGTGGGTCTTCAGGCTCCTTTTGAAGCTTTCCACAGTCGACGAGAGTCTGATGTGTTGGGGTAGAGAGTTCCAGAGTAGGGGGGAAGCACGGGAGAATTCTTGTATGTGATTGTGGGAGGAGGAGATAAGAGGGGAGTAGAGAAGGAGATCTTGTGAGGATCAAAGGTTGCATGCGGGAGACTAGGTCAGAGATATATGGAGGAGACAGGTTGTGAATGGCTTTGTATGCCATGGGTAGCGTTTTGAACTGGAGTCTCTGAGCAATGGGGAGCTAGTGAAGAGATTGACAGTGAGGGGAGGTCGGGGAATAGCAGGGGGACAGGTGGATTAGGTCGGGCAGCAGAGTTTAGGATGGATTGGAGCGGTGTGAGAGTATTGGAAGGGAGGCCACAGAGCAGGAGGTTGCAGTAGTCAAGGCGGAAGATGATGAGGGCGTGCACTAGTTTTTATGCAGATTCATGTTTGAGGAATGTGTGGATCCAGGAGATATTTTTAAGTTGGAGTCGGCAGGAAGTGGAAAGGGCTTGGATATGTGGTTTGAAGGAGAGTTTATAGTCCAGGGTTACCCCAAGGCAGCGAGCTTGAGTGACTGGGGAGAGTGGACAGCCATTGATGTTGATAGATAGGTCAGTTGGGGGGGGTGAATGAGATGGTGGAAAGATGATGAATTTTGTTTTGTCCATGTTAAGTTTTAGAAATCTAGCAGAGAAGAAGGATGAAATAGCAGACAGACATTGTGCGATTTTGGTTAGTAAGGAGGTGTTATTGGGTCCAGAGAGGTAGATCTGTGTGTCATCAGCATAGAGGTGATAATGAAAGCCATGAGACTCTATGAGCTGTCCCAGGTCTAAGGTGTAGATGGAGAAGAGCAGGGGTCCTAGAACTGAACCTGGGGGGACACCGACAGATAGGGGGCGAGATGAGGAGGTGGTGTGAGTGGGAGACACTGAATGTCCTGTCTGTTGGGTATGAGGAGATCCAGGATAGGGCCAAGTCTGTGATGCCGAGAGATGAGAGAGTTTGTAGTAAGAGGGAATGGTCGACTGTGTTGAAGGCAGATGACTGGTCTAGGAGGAGGAGGACAGAGTAGTGTCGCTTAGATTTGGCAGTTAGTAGGTCGTTGGTGACTTTAGTCAGTGCAGTTTCAGTAGAATGGTGCGGTCGGAAACCAGATTGCAGGCGGTCGAAGAGGGAGCAGGAGGAGAGGTGGGAGGACAGCTCAGAATGGACGTGTTGTTCCAGTAGTTTTGAGGCATAGGGGAGAAGTGATATGGGGCGATAGCTAGTCAGAGAGGATGGGTCAAGGGAGGGCTTTTTGAGGATGGGTGTGATTGAGGCATGTTTGAAGCATGAGGGGAAGACACCAGTTGTTAGTGACAGGTTGAAGAGGTGGGCTAGGGGTGGGATGAAGATAGTGGTAAGGTTTGGGATGAGGTGGGAGGGGATTGGGTCAAGTTTACAGGTGGTGAGGTGTGATTTGGAGAGTAAAGAGGAAAGTTGATCTTCTGTAATGGTGAAGAAGGTGGTTTTGGAGGAGGAGGATTGAGTAGGTGTGGGAAGGGGCTGTGGGGGCTTTAGGCAAAAGCTTTTTCTGATGGTGTCAATCTTCTGCTTGAAGAATGAGGCAAAGTCTTCGGCTGAAATAAGAGGAGAGGGAGGAGGCACTGGGGGACGCAGGAGAGAATTGAAGGTGTTGAATAGTTGTTTGGGGTTGTGAGACAGGGAGGATATGAGAGATGAGAAGTATGTTTGTTTTGCTGCAGTGAGTGTGGACTTGAAGGTAGTGAGGGACTGTTTGTATGCGATGAAGTGCTCATTGGAGTGGGACCTTTTCCATCTATGCTCAGCAACCCTGGAGGCCCGTCGGAGTTCTTTAGTTAGGCTGGTGTGCCAGGGTTGTCTGTTGATTGTGTGAGCTTTGGCATGTGTGAGGGTGGCAACCGAAATGAGAAGGTGTGTCCAAACTTTTGGTCTGTACTGTATATGTTGTGGAATACCCATACTAACAGAACGTTCAATGGACCCTCTTGTGCTGTATCCTGCACTGTAGTCTGCCACATACACTGCCTGCCTAACTCCTGCTATCACCACTGAATATATGCATCTGGATTAGTCCTCAGAAGGACTGTTAGTTGAGCTGGATATACAGCTCTGGCAAAAATTAAGAGACCACTGCACAGTTTTCTAAAAATCCCCATCTCTACATTTCTGACAGCCATTCCATTCCAATGTCAGTTGAATTCCAACCAAAGTACACCTCATTCTACTTAATGTGCTTCTTGAACCAAATCTTATGTAACAAGATTTGTGTTAATTCATAGTTTTGATACCTTCAGTGTGAATGTAGAATATTCAAAGTCATGAAAATACAGAAAAATCTTTAAATGAGAAGGTGTGTCCAAACTTTTGGTCTGTACTGTATATATATATATATATATATATATATATATATATATATATATATATATATATATATTGTTGATGGAGGACAATAACCCTTCACGGTTGACCAAGTGAGTGTCAAATTATTATGTTGATTGCGCAATCCACAGAAAACCAAACGGAGGCAACGCTCTGTATGGGAGGATTCAAAGAATCTCTGATCCCGTTTATTTTGCTTAGCATTTTATTTTGTTTTGAGTTTATCAATAGCCAATCACAATCCCCTACAGACATACTACCATACTATAGTACTACAGGCTAACCAATGTTAGTGCAATTATTACGAAAACATATATATGGTCATATTATCATCGTTAGTTCGAAGCTCGCTGGAAATTTACAAGGTCAATCCTGGCCTAGACTAGTTTGATAACAGGAGCAGGTGTCTGAACAAAATGTTCTCTTGAGAAAAAGTTAGTGTCAGAAAGTTCCATGTAAAGCATG
Source organism: Phyllobates terribilis (assembly GCF_046119375.1). Classification (NCBI taxonomy): domain Eukaryota; kingdom Metazoa; phylum Chordata; class Amphibia; order Anura; family Dendrobatidae; genus Phyllobates; species Phyllobates terribilis. Next base: position 88,005 of record NW_027362943.1, read on the forward strand.
AGAAAAGATGGAAAGAATGTATGTTATGCAAGGAGTGATAATAACATGATTTTGAAACAAGCAGACAAAATGATATTCATGCTATAGCAACTCCAATATGTCCTTTACACTTGGATAGCATGAATATTAATATGTCCTTTACATTCCCCCCTAAAAATTATGTTATTATCAACAATAGAGGTGCTTTCCCAGGGTCATGTTTTGAGCCTGAGGGACATTAGTCTTCACTCAACTAGTGCCCTTGTTACCAATCGAGGCTGTCGCGGCATGTCCATCCCCCCTTGTTAATTGATATAATCATAAAGTTCTGATCTTCAGACGTGAGGTTGGTTGGGGCATGCGGGTAAAGGTCATCATTCCCTTGTCATCCAGGTCCTCAATGCTGGTTACATGTGGGAGGTCCGTGTACAGTAGCACTGGATGTCGGTTAACAGCGTCCTCCTTGCTCTCTGATGACTGGCAGGTTTTCCTCATGCAAAATGGGATACAATAAAAGACTAGTTTTAGTAAGACATATATTACCAAGATGCAAGCAGCAATATGCAACACTCCTTGTAGTATTCCAGCAATCCATCCACCAATCCCTTTAAACCAATTAGCAGGATTCAAAAAGGAGAATGTATCAGACCACCAACTGTCTTTGGTCAATTTGTTATGTTTGTTATATTCTTCCCTGAGTTCCTTAATGTCTTCCATTTTAGTCTTTAACCGTATGGTAGAGTCGGGGTCAATATAGTGACAACAGGCTGGGCCTATAACCTGACACATCCCTCCTTGAGCTGCTGTCAAATAGTCCAGCACTAAAGGATGTTGATTAACTACTATAATAAGTTGATTCTGCACTGCAACATTACTTCCAAAATATTCCAAATCTGGTCATCTACGTAGTCAGTGACTTCCACTAACTTTTTCTCAAGAGAACATTTTGTTCAGACACCTGCTCCTGTTATCAAACTAGTCTAGGCCAGGATTGACCTTGTAAATTTCCAGCGTGCTTCGAACTAACGATGATAATATGACCATATATGTGTTTCCGTAATAATTGCGCTAACATTGGTTAGCCTGTGGTACTGTAGTATGGTAGTATGGCTGTAGGGGATTGTGATTGGCTATTGATAAACTCAAAACAATATAAAATGCTAAGCAAAATAAATGGGATCAGAGATTCTTTGAATCCTCCCATTGCCTTCGTTTGGTTTTCTGTGGATTGCGCAATCAACATAATAATTTGACACTCACTTGGTCAACCGTGAAGGGTTATTGCCCTCCCTCAACAGCTGGTGCCGTGACTCGGATCCCTAACCAGGGACGCCCCACCACCTCTGGACGTCCACAAAGAGAGACTTGCCTTCAGCCTCCCCCACTGGAATTGGGACTGATCATCCCCCACAAAAAGCCACAGTAAGTGCACAAGATCTTTACTAGTGACACTGACCGTTTGGCGTGGTTTCCACGTGGTGTGTGGTTGTTTGCAGTATCTCCGGACGTCTTGGTTGGATATAGTCAAAGGTGAGACTATAAGGGGTGTAGTCCCATTAAGGGTCTGATATTATTTACTTTTAAAGCAGTATCACCTCGGATTGACAAGTGAATATTGTGTGAATCTTTCTCAACTTCTGACAAAAATCCTTAGGAGACTGAACATTAGTTTCAGTCGCGACAGGTGAGAGAGACAGGAGGTGAGAGAGAGACAGGAGGTGAAAGAGAGAGAGGAGGAAAAAGAGAGAGAGGAGGAAAAAGAGAGAGAGGAGGGGGAGAATGTGATGAATATCACGATCGGTCGAAAAGAGAAAAGATCATTTAAGAATGCACTAAAAGTGTTTAAGGTGTTAAATTTTCCTGTGAGAGGGAGACTTCAGCCTGCCATCCGCCGTCTCGCTCGCAGAGGAGGAGACGAAGCCTGGTTGTTTTAATTATTTTTATGTCAAGAAGGGAGAATTATCTAGCACTGTAATAGTAGTGACTGTGACTGTTTTGTGCTACAAAATGCAGCTGATGTGAAAAAAGGCTGCGCTTAGTTTATCGAAAGAAGGGAAAAAAGTTATGTACAGAAACTTAAACAGTTAACTAAAACATGCAAGCTACCAGATAAGGGCCGGTTAATTATGAAGAAGAGAAAGGGCAAGTTAGAAGATAAAGGATTGTTGCAAATAGCTTTGGCTTGGTACAGAACAGCAGAGAATTTGTCGGGAAAGGGTGAATGGAGGAAGAAAATACAGATAATAAGGGAAAGACGTTATGTTATGTGTGTTACAAAGATACTGCTCTCCGATAATAGCGGTGCAATGAATTGTTGGGAATGTTCTAATTGTGGCCATCAGAATCCATTGTCAGCAGATTATTGTGTTGCATGTCACGCACCCCGTCCAGGAGGCCCACCCCTTGCTACTACCCAAGCCACTCCTAGTGCCCCATCCTCACCATGCAGCGGCCATGTTGCTACACCCATTGCATCACCTCCGGCCTCTGACCAGATGTCAGTGGGTGTGCTCCTTCCCAGTGGAACGCACCCTTCCTGTGGTATGCTTCCTTCTGGTGGCGGCCATCTTGGCACACCGGGAATACAGGCCGCAATACACACTACACCCAGAATGTGTATGAGGAAGATCATCATGATCAGTGTGTGACAGATCATTATGGTGATGTAAACTAATTCTCTAGATGGTCATATATCCTTAAGTTTCTAATAGATGCACATACACGTTGTCTGGTTTACAGTAATTGATTTAGCAAACGATTTTTTTTAGCATTCCACTACACAAAGACTGTCAGCTTTTGTTTGCATTTACATATCAGGTCAGACAATTGACTTGAACAGTGATGCCGCAGGGTGCGCAGAATAGCTCTAATCAGTTTGCAAAGAACATGTCTAGCTGTCTGCTGCCGTGGCAGCTGGACAACTCTGAGGCAGTGCTATTACAATATGTGGATGATCTTCTTTTGTGTGCCCCCACGGACAAAATGTCCATCAGGGCCGGTGTTAGCCTCCTCAAGCATCTAGCAAAACTGAATTGTCGAGTCTCAGCCTCGAAACTTCATTTTTGCCTTGGTCAAGTGGTCTTCTTAGGTCACTGCCTTACTCAGGGTGCCAGACATCTCACAGAAGAAAGGAAGACGGCCATCTACCTGCTACCATTCCCAAAAGATCCCATAGAGCTGCAACGGTTCCTTGGACTATGTACATATTGCAGACAATGGATCCCAGACGCCTCACGTCTGATACAGTCCCTATATGATGCATTAAAAGAAGACACTCTGGCTGATGTAAACAACTAGGACCACCAAGAACTGCTGCAACTGTTATGAACTGCTACAAGCACTAAGGAAAGATCGGAAGACTGTCCCTACAATAGGACTTAGCTGATTTCCTACGATGCAGCGGGGGACCTGTTCCTTGTGAACAGACCCGCCTAAGTCCTCGGCTAGTCTGAACACAGACCTATAGATACAAGGGAGGGGTCCCTACAAGAACTAAGGACTGGGATATAGTTGGACACCTCCTAGCAGAAATTGTAGCAGAGCAAAGACAAACAAACAAAAAGTACTAGTGGTCCAAGGACCAAGCAAACTACAGAGTTAGGTACAAGGCACCTGGCTAGCTTAAGAATAAATGTAACACTGAAGTCCAGCAAGGCCAGAAGGGTGGAGCTGGATTAAATAGGCAGAAAGTCATGTGACCAACAAAATAGAAAAAAGACTAACAGAAGGGTTCTAACAGCAACAAGCCTTTGAGCAACTAAAATCAAGGATAATGACAGCCCCTGACCTTGGAAATCCGGACTATGCTCAACCTTTCCATTTGTATGTCTCTGAGACAGGAGGACATGCAGCCAGAGTACTCACGCAGAGACACTGTACAAAGCAGCACCCAGTCGGGTATTACTCAGCGCATCTGGACCCGGTAGCCAGGGCCTCCCCCAGCTGTCTACGAGAGGTTCACGCCACACAGCAGTTACTTGAGAAGACGGTGGATATCATCCTTGGACATGAGACTCACATTTATGTCCCACACGATATTGCGGCTGTTCTGGCTTTACAGCAACCTAAACATCTGTCCACACAGAGACACCTGCAGCTGCAGTGTTCGTTGATTTTGCCAGAAAATGTTAAATTACACCGGTGCACCACCATCAACCCAGCCACCCTCCTGCCTGCACCTGAAGGAGAGGGGAAAGAGGCTCCACCGCATGATTGTCTGGAACAAATTACTGCGGAGTCAACTCCACTTGTTCTAGTGGGGGAAGCTGGTCTCTGAAGTTGTTTGCCGGTATGGAGTCCCAGAACTCATCGAAAGTGATCAAGGACCAGCCTTTTCCTCATGCGTATATCAAGAAATACTTACCATGATCGGATCAACAGTAGCGTTACATACTCCTTTCCATCCACAGTCAAGTGGCCTGGTGGAGAGATTGAATGGCACACTGAAAGGGCAATTAACCAAAATGATGCAGGAGACTACGGCTCAGTGGCCTGAGCTCCTTCCCATTGCACTGTATCACATACAGACTACCCCCATAGGGAAACACAAACTGTCACCCTATGAGATACTATTTGGGTCACAACCAGCCATAGCTAGATTTACCCCACAACAGTTGTCAGAAGAAACAGATCATGTTGTGCAATATGTGATTCAGCTTGCCAAAGCCTTGACTAACACCCATGCGCTAGTATCATCTTCTATTCCAGATCCAGCTGATGCAGAAGGTTGTCATACCCTCAAACCTGGAGATTACGTGTATGTGAAGAAGCATGTTCGGAAGCACGGACTAGAACCATTGTATGACGGGCCATACCAAGTGCTCCTGACAACCTCAACAGCAGTAAAACATGAATTTTCTGAATATAAGCCTAGTGATCCAACATGTGGCAATCTGGATGTTGGATATTGTAGCCCCTGTAACAAATGTCCGCATGGTGTATGTTATCAAATAACACCGTTTTTTTCGATTTGGTACATAAATTAGTATTACAGCACTCCGCTTTATGGGATTTGCCATCAGCCACATATTGGGTCTGTGGGAATAATGCATATAAATGGCTCCCAGTCGGAGTAGGGGGGACTTGTACGTTGGCCCGCCTAACTCCAGCCACTTATCTTATTCCCCATAGTAAAGTAGATATGAGAGCCATCCCTCTCCATACCATCTATAAACGTGCTAAGGACAACACCCCACGCCCATCAGGAAGACCTCATTTAGTAAAAATGAGTATACCCAATAAGATAGCCAGTACTGTCTTCCTCTACCCTATGGTAACACAAATGTGGGACAAGTTAGTGGAAGACACTGACTACTTAGATGACCAGATTTGAAATATTTTGGAAGTAATTAATACTACTGTTGCAGTGCAGAATCAACTTATTATAGTAGCTAATCAACATACTTTAGTGCTGGACTATTTGACAGCAGCTCAAGGAGGGATGTGTCAGGTTATAGGCCCAGCCTGTTGTCACTATATTGACCCCGACTCTACCATACGGTTAAAGACTAAAATGGAAGACATTAAGGAACTCAGGGAAGAATATAACAAACAAAACGAATAGACCAAAGACAGTTGGTGGTCTGATACATTCTCCTTTTTGAATCCTGCTAATTGGTTTAAAGGGATTGGTGGATGGATTGCTGGAATACTACAAGGAGTGTTGCATATTGCTGCTTGCATCTTGTTAATATATGTCTTACTAAAACTAGTCTTTTTTTGTATCTCATTTTGCATGAGGAAAACCTGCCAGTCATCAGAGAGCAAGGAGGACGCTGTTAACCGACATCCAGTGCTACTGTACACGGACCTCCCACATGTAACCAGCATTGAGGACCTGGATGACAAGGGAATGATGACCTTTACCCGCATGCCCCAACCAACCTCACATCTGAAGATCAGAACTTTATGATTATATCAACTAGCAAGGGGGAATGGACATGCCGCGACAGCCTCGATTGGTAACAAGGGCACTAGTTGAGTGAAGACCAATGTCCCTCAGGCTCAAAACATGACCCTGGGAAAGCTTGTTTCAAAATCATGTTATTATCACTCCTTGCATAACATACATTCTTTCCATCTTTTCTCATGCTTTACTTGGAACTTTCTCACACTAACTTTTTCTCAAGAGAACATTCTGTTCAGACACCTGCTCCTGTTATCAAACTAGTCTAGGCCAGGATTGACCTTGTAAATTTCCAGCGTGCTTCGAACTAATGCTGATAATATGACCATATATGTGTTTCTGTAATAATTGCACTAACATTGGTTAGCCTGTAGTACTGTAGTATGGTAGTAAGGCTGTAGGGGATTGTGATTGACTATTGATAAACTCAAAACAATATAAAATGCTAAGCAAAATAAACGGGATCAGAGATTCTTTGAATCCTCCCATACAGAGCATTGCCTCCGTTTGGTTTTCTGTGGATTGCGCAATCAACATAATAATTTGACACTCACTTGGTCAACCGTGAAGGGTTATTTCCCTCCCTCAACAGTATATATATATATATATATAAGCTATTGAGCCCATTCTCCGCCCGGGTGCCGAGCGTTTTTATTGGTATATGGTCTCCCATGCTGGTATGTGCTGCCCCCATCCTGGTATTTGTGCTCCCCAATCCTGTTCCTCCATCCTGTTATGTGCTGCCCTCATCCCCAATCCTGGTATGCATGGCACTCCTCATCCCTAATCCTGGTATGCATGGCACCCCTCATCCCCAATCCTGTATGCATGGCACCCCTCATCCCCAATCCTGGTATGCATGGCACCCCTCATCCCTAATCCTGGTATGCAGAGGCTTCAGACAGAGGGACGCTTGCAGTGTTATATTATAGATATATATATTGTAAGGTAGCGCTAGTCATCATACTGGGGGATACGCGCTGCACCGGGTCAATTAAAGCATACATGCAATGTCTTTCTGGTATTTCTCAATTCAGCAGTTTATTATTTTATCATAAACCGCAGTTCACACATATAATGTCCACGAGCCCCAAGTGGCAGACAGGCCCACTTGGCTCCAGGTACAGCCTTCAGCAAGGTAATAATATAGCAATGTCCATATAACGCAGTATTTTACCTTTGCCGGGTTTTTTAGGTGCTTCAGTCCATTTGGTTTGCCACCACTGTGGCTTTGCGGCTTCCCAGATGGGGGTCTCTAGCCGTCGCTCCCTCTAAGGCTACTGGTATGCTTACACAGCCAACATCCAGCCTCTGCCTTTCAGGACTCTTCACCAAGCCGGCTTTCCCAGATGGGGGTCTCCAGTCCTCGTACCCTCAAAGGCTACTGGTATGTCTTTCACACTTGACATCCAGCCTGCTCCTTTCAGGACTCTTCACCAAGCCGGCTTTCCCTGCAAGGCCACTAGCATCCACACACAGGATCCAGGCTCGACCTTTCAGGCTGCCAGGCTTCACTCGGCCTCACTAGGCCTCACTAGGCCTCACTAGGCCTCACTAGGCCTCACACGAATGGTGTCCCGCACACGGGGAACAGGCCTCACGCCTATCACACCTGTCTCAAATTACCAGGGTTTTTATATCCTCCAATACACACACACACACATAGGACCTGAGCTGATGTCACAGTCAAGTGTGCAGGCCTTCTGTGTGCAGAAGGACCTGTGTGATGTCACAGTCATGTGACCAGTCAGCTGAGGGGGAGGTACCTGGTCGGCCAAAACATACACTGGACCATTAAAGTAATGCTTCTCACAAAATTAGAATATCATTAAAATGTTAATTTATTTCAGTTCTTCAGTACAAAAAGTGAAACTCATATATTATATAGAGTCATTACAAACAGAGTGATCTATTTCAAGTGTTTATTTCTGTTAATGTTGATGATTATGGCTTACAGACAATGAAACCGCAAAACTCATTATCTCAGTAAATTAGAATACTTTATAACAACAGCTTGAAAAATGATTTTAAAATCCGAAATGTTGGCCTACTGAAATGTATGTTCAGTAAATGCACTCAATACTTGGTCGGGGCTCCTTTTGCATCAATGTGGCAATGTGGCATGGTGCAAAGCAGTCATCAAAGCAAAAGGTGGCTACTTTGAAGAACCTAGAATATAAGACATATTTTCAGTTGTTTCACACTTTTTTGTTAAGTATATAATTCCATATGTGTTAATTCATTGTTTTCATGCCTTCAGTGTGAATGTATAATTTTCAAAGTCATGAAAATACAGAAAAATCTTTAAATGAGAAGGTGTGTCCAAACTTTTGGTCTGTACTGTAAGTGAGTAAAATAAATAAATAAATACTTTTTTTTTCCCTTTTCAGCTGTTCCTGAGGAACCTGTGATTTCTATCTATGCCACTGTGTATAGGATAATGGAGTATAATAAAGTTGTTAAGGACATGATTTACTAACATTGTGCAGTGAGTCTGTTTTCCCTATAGTGACGAATATTTCTTGTTGCTAAAACTGATATTAATAATAACTGATATTTTTTTTCATGTTAAACCTTTCTTTAAACTTTTTGAAACAACTCTCCTTAGTGCGATCATACAACATACAAGCCTCTGATTGCTCAGGTGATGCACTGTACTACTGTAGTGCCGTGTATTATCACTGCCTGTCAGTGTAATACTAACGGCCCCATACAGCCGAACTCTGTCAAACCTTCTTAGATACCATGCTTGCAGATGACAGCAGCAAGTGGTTAGACTGTCAGGGTTCTTGTTGCAGCCACACTTATGCCATCCTTGCGGTCTACATCAATGTTAGGGTTCCCAAAAGAGTTAATTTTTTTGTTATTTAAAAAATAACAGAATGTGTCTTATGCTTTTTGCATGTTTTTTTCTTTTTCCAAAAATTGTTGGTGCCAATTTTTTTTTGAAACATTTCAATTTCTGCTTTTTTTCTGGTGTTTCTCTCTTGTAATATAGGAAAGCCTAAGGCCAGAAACATTCATACAGATAGTCAGTGGTGATGTGGTCAGTGACGGACTCTGATCAAATATGTTTCTAGAGCTGTAGTAGAAGATGAAGATGTCGTCGTCCTCATCATGAAGTAGTTACTTCTCATGTCACGTGTAATGAATATCTCCTGCAGTATTGCTAATGCCGATTCCAGTGTCAGTAAATGAGACGAGAATTAGCAATAAGGAAAATGAGTCTATGGGAAACGTATTCAGCTGCAGACTCCGAGGAAGAAACAGCTTGTTGTCTGTGGCCTAAAATATGTAGGTTTTATTACTAGATGTAAAGAAGAAAACTTGTTTGCCCAGACACAATTCTTTGAGGAGGGGGAGAAGGTAGGACACTTACTGGCCATGATAGCAAGAGCCCAGATGGGGAGTTCTTTTATTGGTGCTTTGAAGGACAGGGAAGGAGTGGTAGTAAACCAGACTTACCAGATCTCAAACACTCTGCTAGAATTTTATAAAGATTTATATACATCCAAACTGCAATTTAATAGAGAACAAACCTTATCCTACTTGAGGGAAATCAAACTACCGACATTCAGTGGTAAAGATCAAGAATTTTTAAAAAGACCACTACAGCTGGAGAAGTTACAACTGGCAGTAGCCTCTATGGCTAATAACAAATCGCCAGGACTAGATGGGCTTCCCACAGAAATATATAAGAAATTTGGAAATATTCTACTTCCCCACTTACTGGCTAACTTCGAGGAGGCGGGGAACCCTACCCAATTCAATGCAAGAGGAGGTGATAGTAGTCATACCTAAGCGAGGTCCCTTTAATCCCTGACTCATATAGACTCATATCTTTATTGTCAACTGATGTTAAAATTATTGCGAAGGTTCTGGCATCTAGATTGAATACAGTAATTTCTACAGTTATTCATACTGACCAGTCAGGCTTCATGCGGGCTAGATCCACAGCTGTAAATATCCGGAGATTGTTTCTTAATCTTCAGTTGCCGGTGGATGGTGATAGGGACAGGGCAGTATGTTCTCTGGACACCACTAAGGCATTCGATTCTGTTGAGTGGGAATATTTATGGGCGGTGTTGGTAAAGTTTGGTATAGGACCTAGTTTTATTTCATGGGTTAAATTGCTGTATGGTAGGCCGATGGCTAGAATACGGGTAAATGGACACCTCTCCCCGGCTTTTGGACTGAGTAGAGGTATGCGGCAGGGATGCCCATTGTCGCCCCTGTTCTTTGCATTGGCCATTGAACCCCTGGCATCAGTTATCAGGGAGCATCTAGGAATAGTTGGGTTTCATAGAGGGAATAGTGAAGAGAAGGTCGCGTTATACGCTGATGACACTGTATTATTTTTGGTTAAAACTTCTGAGTCCCTTCCTATAGCAATGGAAACGATAGAAACATTTGGAAAATACTCTGAAGATAAACTGAAGCAAATCAGTCATACTTCCATTGGATAATACAGATGAGAATGCTTCCCACTACATTAACTCTGGTTTACAAGGGGTATCGGAGTTTAAATATGTAGGCATCAATATATCGGCAAAAATAAATGATTATGAGAAGTTGAATCTTGATCCAGTTTTTATTAAATTTAGAGGTAAACTAGGAGCATGGTCTAAGTTACCGTTGTCGGTTGTGGACCGTGCTAACCTGGTCAAAATGATCTGGATGCCACAGTTACTGTATGTTCTACACAACTCCCCAATATGAATAAATCGGAGGTTTTTCTTTAAAGTCAGTCAGGAGTTTAGAAAATTAATATGGGGCAAACAGACTCCGAGAATTAAACTGTAAACATTGCAAAGAAACAAAACAATGGGAGGGCTTGGGGTTCCTAATCCATGGGAATATTATGTGACATCTCAGCTTCAACATATTCGGGGATGGGACGATCCTGGGGGAGGAGGAGCTCAGCGTATGTTGCTACAGCATTATTTCCAATAAGATAAACTCTATGAGGTATTGGAGGAGCATAAATATGGGACACTTGGAGGCAAAATACCGACTATGCTGTTGACGCGCCCAGGGGATGGGGACGACTCGGCGCCCAGGTCTTGTTGTTGCCTGACCTTGGGGGATGTCGCGGTGGTCGGCTCCTGGGCCCGTACCCTGGGGTCGCTCTTAAAAGAAGGGGGGAAAGTTTATATGGGGTAGGGAAATGTTCGTGACGCCACCTGTAGATTCTGGTGAGGATCACCAGCGCTGCGGCAGTCCTCTGAGGCCGGTGTTCAGGCAGCTTAGTTGGTGCGGCTCCCCACAGGGGGAGCAGGGCCTCAGGGCAGTGTAGGAAAAGAGGGTGTCGAGTAGAGCGTTGGCGGGCGCAGAGCCGCGGAGGAAATAACAGACAGAGGCAGTAGTTGAAGTCATCCAAGTCTTTACTCACTGTGGTGGTTACTCAGCTCAGAGCTTCTCTCTGCTGTTACACGGCGAGCTGCGGCCGCCAGGGTGGGGTTCAGCACACTCCAGGTAGTTCAGGAGCACTTGACAGGACCCCCCCGCTCTAGTGTGTTCCTCTCTTGTACTACTTCTCTGGCCTTGTGTCCCCTACTGAGTCCTGTACGAGTACTGCGATGTCCTTTAAGGGTAACGTGTAGCTCCCGGACCGACTGGGTGCCCGTTTTGGTGACTTGTGGTGAGAACGTGACGTAAGGCCGGGTCCCTCTGGATAAACTCAGATTAGGGCATACAGGTGGCGACTCCGCTCCGTCCGTGTCCCCCTGGGATCCACATAAGCCTCCGGACTTTTCCGACAGAGACATAAAGTGCAAAGTCAGATAATCGGGGACCGGTACCCCCTCTTGCGGCAGGGTCTCTCTGGCTGGGCCAGAATAAGGTATGCAGGTGGCGACTCCGCTCCGTCCGCACCCCCTGAGATCCTTTTGCCTGTGGAGCCTATCTCCTCTGCTCCCCTCCTGGGCCTTCTTGGTTGGACCCTGACCGGGGACAGAGCCAGTTACAACTCGGCCACGACCCCCCATCTCGAGGCCTGAGACCGGGGACCGTGGACTCTCAGCCGGCCGCAGCCTTGTGCTGACTTGCCGTCCCGAAAACCCACGACCAAAGACCTTGTTTTTAAGATGGCCTCCAGTTATATACAATTCTAATAAAGTGCTTAGGCAAATGCTTCCTCCACCCTCACTCACTACATGATTCCCTCTAACTTTGGTTCCCCCCAACTCCTCCATTCAGGCCCGGGGCAGCACTATGGTGCTTTAGGCCCCCTTCAGAACTGGAGTGGTGTAGTGTTGAGTGTGTGGTGGGGTCCTGTGTGGTACTCCATCCTTACCTAGGAGAGGAGATACCACACCCCGTTCTGAGGTGCAGTACCCCTGTGGCGGCTGAACCCTCAGGGGCGCCACACTGTTATGTCACAAACTTTGGGGGACGGTGAAAAAATTACAAGGAATAGGTGTTTCGCAATTTACTTCATTATGGAACACTCCATGGTTTCCAAGTCTATATCATCTGGTGGGATTTGGCTCCTGGAGCGCCAAGGGTTTAAACAGACTTAATCAAGCGCTAATAGGTGATGTGATTAAGGAATTGTCACAGCTGCAAAACGAATATGGGTTACCTCACTCTGAATTATATAAATACTTACAATTTAGGAAAGCAGATCGGGCAGAAAGCATTGTTTTGGAAGGAGGGGTACCCCGAAACTCAATAATACAGAGAATAACTAACCTACCCAGTTCTCGTGGACTGATCTCATTACTTTATAACATTCTTTTATACATTATATTGACAAACCCGCCTATATGAGCAAAAGAGAAATGGGAGAGTGCAATGGGACCCATAGAGGAAAATCACTGGTCAGATATAGTGGAAAGAGTTCCACAACTGTCTTTAAGTGAATCCCATAGATTATCCCATATATATGTGATGCACCAGGTATACAGGACACCTCAATTCTTATTTAACATAGGATTTTATTCAAGTCCCCACTGTCCTAGATGCAAAATTAACGTAGCAGATATGCTTCATATGATGTGGAATTGTCCTTTTGGAAGAGTGCTGTAACAATGATTAACAGGGTTTATTCAATTGACGTAGAGCTCTCACCATTAGTATGTATACTGGGATATGTTGAAGATCTGACTACTGATGAGTATGGCAAAATTGCGGCGGCACGTATGTTATATATGGCAAGAAAATTGATTACCCAAAAATGGATAGCAGATCAGGAGCCTATGAAATCAGAATTTATTGATAAAGTTAACTGGCTAGTAAATTTGGAAAAACACATATACCTAAAAAGAGATGCTATCTCTAAATTGGACAAGATATGGGGACTATGGATTGATGGTTCTGGTTTGACATCCAGGGAACTGAGGAGATTTTGCCTCGGCTTGCTTTGAGTTACTTTTATGTGCGACTCCACGGGGAAATGGAGGGACAGACGGGGATGTTGTTTCGGCTCTCCTTCCCCTCTCGCTAGCCCTACCCTGAGAGTTGGGGTACTCGGAGCCGGGCCACTGTGTTAGGTGGAGGTAGTCGCGGCCTAGGCCCGGTCCGTGCCCAGGGTTGTCACACGAAAATAAGGGGGCTAGGAGGGACGGTGACGGGTGGACAGTGATTCGAGTGGTTTTGACTACGCTACCTGTGGTGTCTGGTGATGAGCCACCAGCGCTGCAGCAGTCCTCTGAGGCTGGATGAATAGGCAGCCGGCGTTGGTATAACTCCCCACAGGCGGAGCTAGGCCTCAGGGCAGAAGATGTGGATGGAGGGAGTAGTAGTGTCTGGTTCTGGTGCTGTGCGGTGAGGTGCGATAATAAGAGTCCGGAGGCCATAGGGGTAGTCTTCCAAGTCTTTACTCACGGTAGAGAGTACAGCGGCAAGGCTTCTCCCTGCTCCTCACGGCGCTCTGCGGCCACCAGGACCGGGGGTCCGACAACCTCCGAGTAACTCAGGTACTTAGCCAGGTCCCCGCACCAGAGTGTTCCTAGACTTCTTACTAAGTCCTCTCCTGTCCGTGTGTGTAGAAAGTCCGGGTCTCCCTCTGGACAATGCACAGAACTAGGGTACGGCGGCAACTCCATTCCGTCCGTCACCCGATGGGATCCACTTAGCCTCCGGGCTTCTCTGACTGAGACGTAAAGTGACAGAGTCAGATATCGGGGGCCGGTACCCCTCTTGCAGCAGGAGTCCCTCTGACTAGGCCAGAATGGAGAGTACAGGTGGCGTATGCCGCTCCGTCCGTATTCCCTGGGATCCTTTTGCATGTGGAGCTCTCCTACTTTGCTCCCCTCCAGGCCTTCTGAAGTAAGGACCTTGACCGGGTAGAGACAACCGTTAACTCTCGCCCGCTCCTCGACTCAAGGCCAGAGTAAGAGGACCATGTCCCTATCAACTGCAGGTTCCACCCGGAAAGCCACGTTCAGTGATGAAGATCACAATCAAAGACCTTGAACTTAAGATGGCTGGCCTTTATATATAAATTTAGTACGTGTAACCTTAAGTGTGTCCTCCACCCTCACCCACTACTAGGTTCCCCCTATCTTTTGGTTCCCCCATCTCCACTTATCCCGGCTGGGGCAGCACCCTAGTGCAATTTAGCCCCCCCTACAGGTGGGATTAGTGTATTAGTGAATGCAGAGGTGGGGTCCTGACAGCAGCACCATCCTTACCTCGAAGGGAGATACCACACCTCATTAGAGAGATGCAGTACTTCTGTGGCGACCGCACCCTCAGGGGCGCCACATTTACAGCGGGTACGGACAGTATTCAGACCCCTTTAAATTTTTCACTCTTTGTTTCATTGCAGCCATTTGGTAAATTCTAAAAAGTTCATTTTTTTTCTCATTAAACTACACTCTGCACCCCATCTTGACTTAAAAAAAACAGAAATGTAGCAATTTTTGCAAATTTATTAAAAAAGAAAAATTGAAATATCACGTGGTCATAAGTATTCAGACCCTCTGCTCAGTATTGAGTAGAAGCACCCTTTTAAGCTAGTACAGCCATGAGTCTTCTTGGGAATGGTGCAACAAGTTTTTCACACCTGGATTTGGGGATCCTCTGCCATTCTTCCTTGCAGATCCTCTCCAGTTCTGTCAGGTTGGATGGTGAACGTTGGTGGACAGCCATTTTCAGGTCTCTCCAGGGATGCTCAATTGGGTTTAGGTCAGGGCTCTGGCTGGGACAGTCAAGAATGGTCACAGAGTTGTTCTGAAGCCACTCCTTTGTTATTTTAGCTGTGTGTTTAGGGTCATTGTCTTGTTGGAAGATGAACCTTCGGCCAAGTCTGAGGTCCAGAGCACTCTGGAAGAGGTTTTCATCCAGGATATCTCTGTACTTGCTCCTATTTCTTGCATGTGTACCATCTTAGACCTCAGTTCACATTGCTTGTTTTTTTGTCTTGTTTGCAAATTAAGGGTGTGGCATCCCCTTTGTTGAGCTGATTAGTATATATGTAGCTTATCACGGGCCTAGGTGGTCTAGAGTTGGGACCCGGTCCTATTTGTCTACCCTTTTATATGCATTACTTCAACTTTGATATACAGTAAGGTTTTTAATATAGACAGTGTAGGTACCGTCCCAATTTAGGGTCGCCTTGTCGCTGGTGGGACGGCTTGTATACTTTTTTTGATCAAAAATAGTTCACTAAGTACCCTATATTTAATATGCAACTTTGCTTTACATTTATATATAATGATGGTAGGGTATGAGATATATTTTTTGTCTTTTGTAGGTTTTGCTTCTTTTTGCTAGTGTGAACATGCTCCTATTTCTTGCATGTGTACCATCTTAGACCTCAGTTCACATTGCTTGGTTTTTTATCTCTGTACTTGGCTGCATTCATGTTTCCTTCAATTGCAACCAGTCGTCCTGTCCCTGCAGCTGAAAACACCCCCCTAGCATGATGCTGCCATCATCATGTTTCACTTTTGGGATTGTATTGGACAGGTGATGAGCAGTGCCTGGTTTTCTACACACATACCACTTAGAATTATCACCAAAAAGTTCTATCTTTGTCTCATCAGACCAGAGAATCTTATTTCTCATAGTCTGGGAGTCCTTCATGTATTTTTGAGCAAACTCTATGCGGGCTTTCATAAGTCTTGCACTGAGGAGAGGCTTCCGTCGGGCCACTCTGCCATAAAGGCCAGACTGGTGGAGGGATGCAGTGATAGTTGATTTTGTGGAAATTTCTCCCATCTCCCTACTGCATTTTTGGATCTCAGCCACAGTGATCTTGGGGTTCTTCTTTACCTCTCTCACCAAGGCTCTTCTCCCACGATTGCTCAGTTTCGCTGGATGGCCAGGTCTAGAAAGACTTCTGGTGGTCCCAAACTTCTTTCATTTAAGGATTATGGAGGCCACTGTGCTCTTAGAAACCTTGAGTAATGCAGAAATTCTTTGTAACCTTGGCCAGATCTGTGCCTTGCCACAATTCTGTCTCTGAGCTCCTTGGGCAGTTCCTTTGAGCTGATGATTCTCATTTGGTCTGACATGCACTGTTAGCTGTGAGGTCTTATATAGACAGGTGTGTGCCTTTTAAAATCAAGTCCTATCTGTTTAATTAAACACAGCTAAACTCCAATGAAGGAGTAGAACCATCTCAAGGAGGATCACAAGGAAATGGACAGCATGTGACTTAAATATGAGTGTCTGAGCAAAGGGTCCGAATACTTATGAACATGTGATATTTCAGTCTTTCTTTTTTAATAAATTTGCAAAAATTTGTACATTTCTGTTTTTTTTCAGTCAATATGGGGTGCAGAGTGTACTTCAATGAGAAAAAAATGAACTTTTTTAGAATTTACAAAATGGTTGCAATGAAACAAAGAGTGAAAAATTTAAAGGGGTCTGAATATTTTCCGTACCCACTGTATATGATGCTCTGTAAATTAAACGTCTTTGAAAATTAATAAAAAATGTTATTAGTACTTCCCCAAGTTACCGTATTTTTCGGACCATAAGTCGCACCCCCCCCCCAAATTTAGGAGGAAAATGGGGGGTGCGTCTTATGGTCCAAACCTTAACATTTACTTGCGTTGGTGGGTGCGGCAGCAGGGCCGATGCAGCAGAGCAGCGATGGGTGCGGCGGCGAGGCAGAGCGGTTGTGCGGCGCTGCGGCAGCGAGGCAGAGTGGCGGTGGGAGCACAGTGATCTACAGGAAAATGGCCGCCCGAGCCGGCGCATGCGCCGTCTGGGAACTCGGGGGGCCATTTTTCTGTGGATCACAGCTTCATGAAGATGGCCACGGCTACCGGAAAGCCGCACCGCAGCACCCACCACTGCTCTGCCGCACCGCTGCACACGTCGCTCACAGGCCCGGGACCCGGCCCCATACTACAGGCCCCAGCCAAGCTCCAGACCCAGCACAGGCCCCACCACAGGCCCCAACCCCCACCACAGGCCCCAGGCCCCCACCACTGGCCCAGGCCCCACCACAGGCCCTAGGCCCCACTACAGGCACCGGCCCCGCAGCATCTCACCTCTTCTGCTGCAGCCGCCATGTTTCTGAGGGAGGGAACGGAGGGCCCTGCGATCCTGCTCCACCACCACCACACCTCCCCGCTGCTGGAGCACCAACTTCTCGCATCCAGGGTCCACAGCATTCATCCACTTCCGCCAGGCTTCCTGAAGGACCCTGCCTCCTGTGACCCTCGCTCCAACGCCCCCCAGGTAAGCTACCTATTCAGACTATAAGACGGACCCCCATCTTATAAAAAATATTTTTTTCCTATTTTCCACCCCAAAATTTGGGGTGCATCTTATTGTCCGGTGCGTCTTATAGTCTGAAAAATACGGTATATGTAATTGGATTGACTATTGTTACTATGTTCAAATATTTGTTCATCTACTTATGCTGGTTTTGCAGAGCCAAGATGTATAAATAACTCATGTTTAATGCTTCTTAGGGTTAGGGGGTGGAGAACTGTGTTTCTCCAATGTTTGTCTAATTTTATTTTTACCTTTGTGAAAATCTTAATAAAAATCAATAAAAAGCATTTGATTTAAAAAATAATTATTATAAAACTATGCCTCTAGATCAGGGGTCCTCAAACTACAGGGGTCCTTAAACTACTATTTTTATCTGGCCCGCCGGGCTGTGGGAGGAGGAGACCGGTGTCAGCGCCTGCCCTTCCCCCCGCTTGCTCAGGGCCCTGGCAGCCGAATACTTACCTCTCCCCGTGCCTCTGCAGATCCGCTGTCTTCCTGCTGTGCGCTCCCTGTGACGTCTCAGGTCAGAGGGTGCGGTGACATCTTTACACCGCGCCCTCCCGAGTGCCGTCACAGGCAGCGCAGAGCGGGAAGACGCCAGCGACACTGGAGTCCAGACCCGAGCAGCGGCAGCAGGTGAGAAGTGAGGTGAGTATTGGATTTTTTTTATGTATGGAGGCATGGGGCATTATATGGGGGGGGTGACATCCTGCATGGGGCATAATATGGGGGAGTGACATCCTGCATGGGGCATTATATGGGGGTGGGTGACATCCTGCATGGGGCATAATATGGGGGAGTGACATGCTGCATGGGACATTATATGGGGGAGTGACATGCTGCATGGGGCATTATATGGGGGAGTGACATGCTGCATAATATGGGGGAGTGACATGCTGCATGGGGCATTATATGGGGGTGGGTGACATCCCGTATGGGGCATAATATGGGGGAGTGACATGCTGCATGGGGCATTATATGGGGGGAACAGCCTGCATGGGGCATAATATGGGGGAGTGACATGCTGCATGGGGCATTATATGGGGGAGTGACATGCTGCATGGGGCATTATATGGGGGGAACAGCCTGCATGGGGCATTATATGGGGGAGTGACATGCTGCATGGGGCATTATATGGGGAGAACAGCCTGCATGGGGCATAATATGGGGGAGTGACATGCTGCATGGGGCATTATATGGGGGAGTGACATGCTGCATGGGGCATTATATGGGGGGGGACAGCCTGCATGGGGCATTATATGGGGGAGTGACAAGCTGCATGGGGCATTATATGGGGGAGTGACATGCTGCATGGGGCATTATATGGGTGTGACCTCCTGCATGGGGCATAATATGGGGGAGTGACATGCTGCATAGGGCATTATATGGGGGAGTGACATGCTGCATGGGGCGTTATATGGGGGAGTGACATGCTGCATGGGGCATTATATGGGGGAGTGACATGCTGCATGGGGCATTATATGGGGGAGTGACATGCTGCATGGGGCATTATATGGGGGAGTGACATGCTGCATGGGGCATTATATGGGGGAGTGACATGCCGCATGGGGCATTATATGGGGGGTGACATCCTGAATGGGGCATAATATGGGGGAGTGACATGCTGCATGGGGCATTATATGGGGGTGGGTGACATCCCGTATGGGGCATAATATGGGGGAGTGACATGCTGCATGGGGCATTATATGGGGGGAACAGCCTGCATGGGGCATAATATGGGGGAGTGACATGCTGCATGGGGCATTATATGGGGGAGTGACATGCTGCATGGGGCATTATATGGGGGGAACAGCCTGCATGGGGCATTATATGGGGGAGTGACATGCTGCATGGGGCATTATATGGGGAGAACAGCCTGCATGGGGCATAATATGGGGGAGTGACATGCTGCATGGGGCATTATATGGGGGAGTGACATGCTGCATGGGGCATTATATGGGGGGGAACAGCCTGCATGGGGCATTATATGGGGGAGTGACAAGCTGCATGGGGCATTATATGGGGGAGTGACATGCTGCATGGGGCATTATATGGGTGTGACCTCCTGCATGGGGCATAATATGGGGGAGTGACATGCTGCATAGGGCATTATATGGGGGAGTGACATGCTGCATGGGGCGTTATATGGGGGAGTGACATGCTGCATGGGGCATTATATGGGGGAGTGACATGCTGCATGGGGCATTATATGGGGGAGTGACATGCTGCATGGGGCATTATATGGGGGAGTGACATGCTGCATGGGGCATTATATGGGGGAGTGACATGCCGCATGGGGCATTATATGGGGGGTGACATCCTGAATGGGGCATTATAATGACAGGGGAGTGACATCCAGCATAGGGCATTATATGGGGGTGTGACATCCTGAATGGGGCATTATAAAGACAGGGGAGTGATATCCTGCATGGGGCATTATATGGTGGGAGAAAGGGACATCCTGCATGGGGCATTATAAGGGGGGGAACAGCCAGCATGGGGCATTATAAGGGGGGAACAGCCTGCATGGGGCATTATAAGGGGGGGAACAGCCTGCATGGGGCATTATAAGGGGGGGGGACAGCCTGCCTATTGAGGGCCTATGCTGCCTATTGGGGACATTTACCTGCCCATTGAGGACCTATGCTGCCTATTGGGGACATTTACCTGCCTATTGGGGACATTTACCTTACCCTTGGGGACCTATGCTGCCTATTGGGGACATTTAACTTGCCTATTGGGGAACTATGCTGCCTATTGGGGACATGTACCTGCCTATTGGGGAACTATGCTGCCTATTGGGAACATGTACCTGCCTATTGAGGACCTATGCTGCCTATTGGGGACATTTACCTGCCTATTGGGGACATTTATGTGACAGGTTGATTTAACTTTACTTGTTCTTCATTTTAAATATTGTATTTGTTCCTGTATTGTTTTTTTTACTTCAAAATAAGATATGTGCAGTGTGCATAGGACTTTGTTCATAGTTTTTTTTAAAAACTATATTCCGGCCCTCCAATGGTCTGAGGGACAGTGAACTGGCCCCCTGTTTAAAAAGTTTGAGGACCCCTGCTCTAGATAATTCCTTGAGGGGTGTAGTTTCCAAAATAGGGTCACTTGTGGGGGATTTCCACTGTTTAGGCACATCAGGGACTTTCCACACGACATGATGCATGTAGACCTTTCCATCACAATCTGCGCTCCAAACCGTCACTCCTTCCCTTCCAAGTCCTGCCTTGCGCCCAAACAGTAGTTTTCCACCACACTTGGGGTATCAGCGTACTCAGGGGAAATTGCACAATAGTTTTTGCTGTCCATTTTCTTTTTTTTACCCTTGTTGAAATAAAAACATTTGGGCTAAAAAACATTTTTGTGGAAAAAATTCAATTTTTTTATTTTCAGGGCTCAATGTTATAAATTTCTGTAAAGCATCTAGGGGTTCAAGGTACTCACTACACATCTAGATAACTTGTGTTTTTTTTTTCACTGTTTAGGCACATCAGGGGCTCTCCAAAGGCGACATGACTTCCACTCTCAAATCCAGCCAATTTTGCGTTCAAAAAGTCAGACGATGCTCCTTCTCTTTTGGGCCTTGCTGTATACACACAAGGCTCCACTGCGTACATGTATGGCTCTGCTGTGTACACACATGGCTCAGCTCCGAACACGTCGCACACACACGGCTCTGTTCCGAACATGTTGTACACTCGCGGCTCCGCTCTGAACACGTCATACACTTGGGCTCCGCTCTGAACACATGTGTATCTGCTCCATACATTTTGCACACAGACAGCTCCGCTCTGTACACGTTGTACACAGACGGCTCCACTCCATATACGCATGGCTCTGCTGCATACAAGTTGTGGAGACACGTGGGTAAGTGGGTGCTCTTGTCTGCTGGTCCAAGATAGCATGGACCAGGGTTCATCCCACTCAATGCCCGCTCTCCTTTCCCCTGGCAGAACACTACTCAGACAACACAGGGTAAGGGTAAAACAGTGTGGCAATACTTTAGAAAACCTTCAACAGACAATAACACATAAAACAGTCTGAACAAATACACAAAATGGTGCAAATTACAGAATCTCACCCTTCTGCTGACTCGCGGGGATTAGAGCAGCTGTGACTTCGGTGCTTCAAGGCCGATTACCCCCAACAGCAGCACATAGCTTTTGGTGGGCACCCACAGAGAGGAGGTAACGACAATCTTAGGGAGCTAACCGAGTGCAGTGAAGTATGTGGCCACGCGACCGGATTGTCCCAACATGGATTTTTCAAAACATCTCTGAGGGTTCAGCAATGGTCAATGCACCTCCAATGTATTCCTCAAGCTGGAGCTGTGGTCCCCTAAGCTGAAATCCTGTGGAGTCTTTCCTGCAACAGAGGCAGAGCCTCCTTTTATAATGCACAACTGTCCTTCAAGCCATCATCCACAGGTCAGGCGGAAGGTGAGATGAGGTCATCTCTCATTGTTGAGTATTTAATCAATCTGCATAGTTTGTCCTTCAGGCTATGTGCCCACGATGCAGAAATGCTCCGGATTTTTCCTGAGCGTTTCTGCATCTCCCTGGCAGAAAAAACGCATACGAATTTTACATGTTTTTTTCTGCCAGGGACAAGCGTTTGTCAAGCGTTTTTAGCATCACTTGGATAAGTGCTTGAAAGTTGGTCACACAATATAAATCCATGCAACCGGCATGGATTTATATTGTGTGACTGTAGAGATCTGAGGTTGTGGGTTGTAATCACCTAGGCAGGTTAACAATGTAGCAATATTTTATTAATCACCTCCATGGTAATGCAGCAATTCCAAGTAAATGGCCAAAATACAGTTCTCTCAGTCCTTAAGTTCTCAACCTGGGATCAGTAGTTCCACTTGTTTTGCATCAGGTGATACCCACTGTCTCCCAACTTTTGGTTGGCCCACAGATTTCGTTATCTCCAGCCAGTATAGTCTGTAACCACAGTCCACAATCCTCCAGATGAATCATAGAATCATAGAATGGTAGAGTTGGAAGGGACCTCCTGGGTCATCTGGTCCAACCCCCTGCTCAAAGCAGGATTCACTAGATCATCTCAGACAGATGTCTGTCCAGCCTCTGTTTGAAGACGTCCATTGAAGGGGAACTCACCACCTCTCGTGGCAGCCTGTTCCACTCATTAATCACCCTAACTGTCAAAAAGTTTTTTCTAATATCTAATCTGTGTCTCCTCCCATTTAGTTTCATCCCATTGCTTCTAGTCTTTCCTTGTGCAAATGAGAATAAAGACGATCCTTCTACAATGTGACAGCCCTTGACATATTTGTAGACAGCTATTAAGTCTCCTCTCAATCTTCTTTTTTGCAAGCTAAACATTCCCAAATCCTGCAACCGTTCCTCATAGGACATAGTTTGCAGACCAGTCACCATTCTGGTCGCTCTTCTCTGAACTTGCTCCAGTTTGTCTATGTCTTTTTTAAAATGTGGTGCCCAAAACTGTACACAGTATTCCAGATGAGGTCTGACCAAAGAGGAGTAAAGACCGATAATGACTTCACGTGATCTAGACTGTATGCTTCTGTTAATACATCCCAGAATTGTATTTGCCTTTTTTGCTGCTGCATCACACTGTTGACTCATGTTCAGTCTATGATCTATTAGTATACCTAAGTCTTTTTCACATGTACTGTTGCTTAGCTCTATTCCTCCCATTCTGTATATGCTTTTTTCATTTTTATTGATGATAAATGACAGATGACAGATAAAACATTGAAAGCACAGGTATCCAGTAGCAGCAGTCCTTCAATAAAGTTTAAATCCAAATGACATATCCACAACTGAAGCACGTTTATCCACTTTAGTTGATAACAGATCTTCAACACTCCGTAAGTCATCCATCCAACAGCTCCAGGTTCACAGCCACAAATCCTAACCCTCCGGCATCCTTCCACCAACTCTTCCTAAAACATGACTCTCCGTTCTTTCACTGGGATCAGTCCCCTCCCAGGTCAGACGTGATCACCCTCCCCCTTAAGCATTTACTGTTCGCTAAAAACAATGAAGAATATTCTAGAAGCCATCATCTGAGACTGCATGTGTGGTGACGGTTCCACTGTGTCTACAATCTACACGCACATAATGAGATTATTGGCTGTTGGAACAATGGTTAGATACTCCTGAGATACAGATTAGTGGAATGCTGGACATTTTACTAGTGCACATACTGAAAAGTTAGCAGAACTATATAAAACATAACAAGTAAATCACTAATAAAACACAATAATAATATTGACAAAAATGGTGGTCCATTGCTGACAAAGTATCATAGTCTTTAGTAAGTGGGCAGCTCCTCACAGTGACCAACATGATATTAAAAAAAAAAAGAATTAGAACGTAAAAAACTTATACTCACCTTTCCGGCGGCCTCGGTCTGCTCCCTGCATCGCTACTGGCTCTGTGGCAGGTGCCCGTAATGTAAAAGGACCTTCCATGACATCAGTGGTCATGTGACAGGTCACGCGACCGCCGACGTCAGCGGTTGCGTGACCCGTCACATGACCGCTGACGTCATGGAAGGTTCTTTTACATTACCGGTACCCGCCACAGAGCCAGCAGCGACACCGGGAGCAGAGTGGGGTCCATCAGAAGATCTCCTCTTCTCCAAACCCAGGTACCATCCGTGCATTGAATCGCATAATATCCGCATGTGCACGTGTAGTCATGCGGATATTATGTGGTCCAATGCAAGTCAATGGTGACTAAAACCCTGCGATTCCGCAAAACTAATGGTTGTGCTGCAGATTTTTCCGCAATGATAATCCGCAGAGGGAATTTCCACAGCATGTGCACAGCACATGCGGATTATCATTGGGAAACATGGCAGACAACTTAACATGCGTTTTTAATGCGTTTTCACAGTGGAAATGGTGCCGCGGAAACGCATTAAATCTGCATCGTGGGCACGCAGCCTCACTGTTTGCAGGTCAACAAGCTACATGGACTTATACAATGGGTAATCAACATATTAGCAAACATCAATTATTCAATGACTCTGCGACCCTGTCCTCCAAACATAGCAACACAATATGCTGCAACAACATCAACTCAAGAGTCAACGTTCAGGCTCATATAACAATGGCCTATGTCTCTTGACCCACCAAACAAACACGTCTGGCTTAATTAACAAGAAAGGCTGTCATCACACAAGCACGCCTTTGCTCTGAACACGTTGTACACGAACAGCTCCGCTCTATACACTTCGTACACACAAGGCTCCGCTCCGTACACGTTGTACATACATGGCTCTGCTCCATACACGTCACACACACACGGCTCCGCTCTGTACACCTCGTACACACACAGCTCTGTGCACCTCCTATACACATCGATCCGGTCTGTACACGTTGTACACATGCGGCTCCGCTCTGTACAAGTCGCAGACACACAGCTCCGCTCTGTACACACGTCACACACACACGGCTAAGCTCCATATACCTCATATACACATGGGTTCGGTCCGTAAACGTTGCACACACACGGATCCGCTCTGTACACCTCGTACACACACAACTCTGCTCCGTGCACCTCCTATACACATAACTCCGGTCTGTACACGTTGTACACATGCGGCTCCGCTCTGTACAAGTCGCAGACACACGACTCCGCTCCATACACCTCCTATACACATGGGTCGGGTCCGTAAACGTTGCACACACACGGCTCCACTCTGTAGACGTCGCACACAAATGACTCTGCTCCGTACATGTCATATACACACAAATCCGTTACGTACACCTCGTACACACATGGCTCCGCTGCGTATGCCTTGCACATGTGCGACTCTGCTCCGTACCCCTCGCACACGTGTAGCTCCGCTCCGTACCCCTCGTACACGTGCGGATCTGCTCCTTACACGTTGTACATACGCGGCTCTGCTCCTTACACATCGTACACACGCGGCTCCACTTCGTACACCTCGCACACACACGGCTCCGCTACGTACAAACACGGCTCTGCTACATACATCTCGTACACACACAGCACTGGTCCTTACATGCCTTACAAGGCTCCGCTCCGTACACCTTGTACACACACGGCTCCACTCCTTACCCGGCCTACACACACGGCTCTGCTCCGTACACCTCGTACACACACGGCGCCGTATACCTCGTACACGCATGGCTTCACTCCGTACGCCTCGTACATACACGGCTCCGTTCTTCACGCCTCGTACAAGCCCGGCTCCACTCCGTACACACGCGTCTCTGCTCCATACACCTCGTACACACGCGGCTCTGCTCCATACACCTCGTACACACGCAGTTCTGCTCCATACACCTTGTACACACGAGGCTCCACTCCGTATGCCTCGTACATACACGGCTCCGTTCTTCACGCCTCGTACAAGCCTGGCTCCACTCCGTACACACGCAGCTCCGCTCCGTACACCTCGTACACACGCGGCTCCGCTCCGTACCCCTCTTACACGCGCGGCTCCGCTCCGTACACCTCGTACACACGCGGCTCCGCTCCGTACACCTCGTACACACGCGGCTCCGCTCCGTACACCTCGTACACACGCGGCTCCGCTCCGTACACCTCGTACACACGCGGCTCCGCTCCGTACACCTCGTACACACGCGGCTCCGCTTCGTACACCTCGTACACGCGCGGCTCCGCTCCGTACACCTCGTACACGCGCGGCTCCGCTCCGGAAACCTCGTACACACGTGGCTCTGCTCCGTACACACGCAGCTCTGCTCCGTACACCTCGTACACGCGGCTCCGCTATGTACACCTCGTACAGATGTGGCTCTGCTCCGTACACACGCGGCTCTGCTCCGTACACCTCGTACACGCGGCTCCGCTCCGTACACCTCGTACACACGCGGCTCTGCTCCGTACACCTCGTACACACGCGGCTCTGCTCCGTACACCTCGTACACACGCGGCTCCGCTCCGTACGCCTCGTACACGCGAGGCTCCGCTCCGTACGCCTCTTACACGCGAGGCTCCGCTCCGTACGCCTCGTATACGCGCGGCTCCGCTCCGTACGCCTCGTACACGCGCGGCTCCGCTCCGTACCCCTCGTACACGCGCGGCTCCGCTCCGTACACCTCGTACACACGCGGCTCTGCTCCGTACCCCTCGTACACACGCGGCTCAGCTCCGTACACCTCGTACACACGCGGCTCCGCTCCGTACACCTCGTACACACGCGGCTCTGCTCCGTACGCCTCGTACACACGCGGCTCCGCTCCGTACACCTCGTACACACGCGGCTCCGCTCCGTACACCTCGTACACACGCGGCTCTGCTCCGTACACCTCGTACACACGCGGCTCTGCTCCGTACACCTCGTACACACGGCTCTGCTACATTCACACTGTAAACCCCTCCTGACCCCACACTATAAACTTCAGCTCATCCAGCACCATGACAACCAGCACAGCAGAGTCCTGCATCCACTGAGGCCCCTGATCATGTGACCCCTGACTCCTCCCCTCCTGTGACCTCATCACAGCTCCTGTGCGCACAGAGCAGCCATATATGTGGTGGCGGCTCTGCAGGTGGAGGTATGTGGAGACCCCATTACTGGGCGCAGGGGGCATTAACCCCTTCAGCACGGAGACTCTTTTGGGGTCTTGTGTTGCCCCTTTATAAGAATCATAAGGTTTTTGTTCTGTTTCCTGTAATAGATACATACGACCCAACTATGGAGACAGGAAGGGAGGAAACGTATTGTTCTCATAGTACAGGACCCCTTTACTGCCCCACAGTGTAATGCCCCCATTATGCCCCTTATGCAGGATGTATGATGCCCCCACACAGTGTAATGCACCCATTATGCCCCTTATACAGGATGTATGATGCCCCCACACAGTGTAATGCCCCCATTATGCCCCTTATGCAGGTTGTATGATGCCCCCACACAGTGTAATGCCCCCATTATGCCCCTTATGCAGTATGTATGATGCCCCCCACACAGTGTAATGCCCCCATTGTGCCCCTTATGCAGGATGTATGATGCCCCCACAGTGTAATGCCCCATTATGCCCCTTATGCAGTAGGTATGATGCCCCCCCACAGTGTAATGCCCCCATTATGCCCCTTATACAGGATGTATGATGCCCCCACACTGTGTAATGCCCCCATTATGCCCCTTATGCAGTATGTATGATGCCCCCACACAATGTAATGCCCCCATTATGCCCCTTATGCAGGATGTATGATGCCCCCACAGTGTAATGCCCCATTATGCCCCTTATGCAGTATGTATGATCCCCCACTCAGTGTAATGCCCCCATTATGCCCCTTATGCAGGATGTATGATGCCACCCACACAGTGTAATGCCCCCATTATACCACTTATGCTGGATGTATGATGCCCCCACACAGTGTAATGCCCCCATTATGCCCCTTATGCAGTATGTATGATGCCCCCACACAGTGTAATGCCCCCATTATACCCCTTATGCAGGATGTATGATGCCCCCACACTGTGTAATGCCCCCATTATGCCCCTTATGCAGGATATATGATGCCCCCACACAGTGTAATGCCCCCATTATGCCCCTTATGCAGGATGTATGATGCCCCCACACAGTGTAATGCCCCCATTATGCCCCTTATGCAGTATGTATGATGCCCCCATTATGCCCCTTATGCAGGATTTATGATGCCCCCACAGTGTAATGCCCCATTATGCCCCTTATGCAGTATATATGATCCCCCACTCAGTGTAATGCCCCCATTATGCCCCTTATGCAGTATGTATGATCCCCCACTCAGTGTAATGCCCCCATTATGCCCCTTATGCAGGATGTATGATGCCACCCACACAGTGTAATGCCCCCATTATACCCCTTATGCAGGATGTATGATGCCCCCACACAGTGTAATGCCCCCATTATGCCCCTTATGCAGTATGTATGATGCCCCCACACAGTGTAATGCCCCCATTATACTCCTTATGCAGGATGTATGATGCCCCCACACTGTGTAATGCCCCCATTATGCCCCTTATGCAGGATATATGATGCCCCCACACAGTGTAATGCCCCCATTATGCCCCTTATGCAGAATGTATGATGTCCCCCACAGTGTAATGCCCCCATTATGCCTCTTATGCAGTATGTATGATGCCCCCCCCACAGTGTAATGCCCCCATTATGCCCCTTATGCAGGATGTAGGATGCCCCCACACAGTGTAATGCCCCCATTATTCCCCTTATGTAGTATGTATTATGCCCCCCTAATGCCCCCATTATGCCTCTTATGCAGTATGTATGATGCCCCCCCCCCCCCACAGTGTAATGCCCCCATTATGCCCCTTATGCAGGATGTATGATGCCCCCACACAGTGTAATGCCCCCATTATTCCCCTTATATAGTATGTATTATGCCCCCCACACAGTGTAATGCTCCCATTATGCCCCTTATGCAGTATGTATTATGCCCCTTATGTAATATGTCTTATTCCCCCACACAGTGTAATGCCCCTTATGCAGGATGTATGATGCCCCCACACAGTGTAATGCCCCCATTATGCCCCTTATGCAGGATGTATGATGCCCCCCACACAGTGTAATGCCCCCATTATGCCCCTTATGCAGAATGTATGATGTCCCCCACAGTGTAATGCCCCCATTATGCCCCTTATGCAGGATGTATGATGTCCCCCACAGTGTAATGCCCCCATTATGCCTCTTATGCAGTATGTATGATGCCCCTACAGAGTGTAATGCCTCCATTATGCCCCTTATTTCACAGGGGCAATACATTATACCTGTGAAAAAATTACCATATCGGGACTAAGTAAAAAAAAAATTGTAAAAAAAATGTTAAAAAATAATAGTAAAATATATTACACTAATAAATACACATTTTTATGTAAAAAAAAAAAAAAAAGTAAACATATTTGGTATCGCCTTGTCTACAATGACCAGTGTCACACTAGTTAACCCCTTGAGTGAATAGCGTAAATGCCTTTTCATCATACTGCTGGAAAAAAGTGGAATAAAACGCAATCAAAAAGACAGATGTAAATAAAAATGGTATTGCTGAAAACGTCATCTTGTCCCGTAAAAATCAAGCTTCCATATAGCCGAAAGATTAAAAAGTTACAGCTCTCAGCATACAGCGATGTCAAGATAAAAACTTTTATAGAAAAAATAATTATGTAAAAGCGCAAAAACATAAAAAAATTACATAAATGAGGTATCTCTATAATCGTACTGACCCGAAGAATAAAGCTGCCTTATCAATTTTACCACACAAGTAACGACAAAAAAAAACAATTCCTGAATTGCTGGTTTTAGTTCATTCTGCCTACCCAAAAATCAGAATAGAAAGCAATCAAAAAAATGTAATTTGACCGAAAATTTTACCAATAAAAACGTCAACTTGCCCCGCAAAAAACAAGCCCCTACATGACTCTGTCGGCAGAAATATGGAAAAATTATAGCTATCAAAATATGGCAATGCAAAGACTAGTTTTTAAAAAAAAAACATTTTTCTAGTGTGTGACAGCAGCCAATCATAAAACCCAATATAAGTCTGGTATCACTGTAATCGCACCGACCAAAGAATAAAGTCGCCTACTTACAGTGCACAAGGAACAGCGTAAAAAACAAATAAAACCAATTATGCACCTGC
The DNA here is from genome assembly GCF_046119375.1 of Phyllobates terribilis. Taxonomy (NCBI): domain Eukaryota; kingdom Metazoa; phylum Chordata; class Amphibia; order Anura; family Dendrobatidae; genus Phyllobates; species Phyllobates terribilis. The sequence goes on from NW_027362943.1 coordinate 118,209, forward strand.
TGTTGATTTGTTCATTCTGCCTCCCAAAGATCGCAGTAAGGCTCAGTCACACATTTATCCTGCACTCTGCGCTGAGCGCTTACACCGGGGTTTCCGTGTAAATCTCTGAAATAAATGATTAAGACTAGTGTTGAGCTAGTATGTTCTATTAACCCTTTCTCCGAGTATTTACAGCTGCTCGGTGATATGGTTGAATCGCTCCCGTGTGCATGATTTGCAACTGTTTGACAGTTTTAGTACAAGTAAGGAATGTCTATTTCTTACACATTCCTCACATGTAATAAAGCTGTCAAACAGTTGCAAATCATGCACACGGGAGCGATTCAACCATTTCACCGAGCAGCTGTAAATACTCGGAGCTCGGCCCAAGCATACTCGGACCAGAACATACTCGCTCAACACTAATTAAGACAGAACCCCCAGTGGAAGATTCCCTGTAATGAGGCAGATGGCGGCACTGTGGACGGCGTCTGACCTATGATTCGGTGGTGTCCTTCTTTTTAGCCGTAGATAAAAGCACAGTCAGTCACAGTTTTGTGCACCTCTGAAAAGAAGGACAATGCTGAATAGAAAAAAAATACAGTAATTCCCCAGACGGAGTCCAGAGTAACTCTGCTGCCTCATCTCATTATAGTGAATGGATCTCTCGGGGATTTCATCTGAATCACATCATTCTGAGATTTAGATGGAAACCCCAAAGTAAGTGCTCAGCGTAGAGCGCTGGATAAATGTGATCCAAAATGTTATGTAAAATATTCCCAATTAAAGCTTCACATAAAAAGCCCCCACTCAGGTACGTCATGTGTTAATGGAATTATAGGGAGCTTCCACGTTACTGGTAATACAAAGGCTCTGGAAAAGCAAAATGGCTTCTCGCCCCTTTCCCCTCGCCAAAAGAAATTCAGCAAATTCTGCTCTCCCAAATCCCCCCTCCCTTCTGAGTACCACCGTGTGTCTTAACCTCATTTAGCGTCCACATGTTTGGTAGGGGTATGATTTCCAAAATGGGGTCACTTGAGGGGGGATTCTGCCCTTCTAGCACTTAGGGGCTCTGTATATGGAGTCCGCAAACTATTTTAGGACAATCTGCCCTCCAGCAGGCAAATAGCTCTCTGTCCCTCCCAAGTCTCACTGTGTGGCTAAGCCGTACTGTACAGCCACATATGAGGTATTGCCACGTTCAGCAGAAATTGTGTGACACATTTTGATGCCATTTTTTTTTTTTTACCAATTTCCCCATGCGAAAATGTAAAATCTGGGGCTAAAACAAAATATTTGTGGTAAAAATGTAATTATTTTTTCCTTCACTGCCCAATGGTATAAAATTCTGTGATATACCTGTGGTGTCAATATGATAACTGCACCCTTAGATGAATTCATTGAGAGGTGTAGTTTGTAAAATGGGGTCACTTATGGGGGATTCTGCTGTTTTGGCACCTCAGGGGCTCTGCCAATGTGACATGGCATACTCAAACCATTCCAGCAAAATTTGAACTCCAAAATGGCGCTTCTTCCCTTCTGAGTTTTGCACTGTGCCTCAAAGGTAGTTTTCGACCACTCATTGTATATTGGTGAACTCAGGAGAAATTGCACAACAACTTTTGAGGTCCATTTTTTCATGTTACCCTTGTGATAATAAAAAATTTGGGACTAAAAGATCATTTTTGTAGAAAAAAATAGACATTTCATTTTCACAGCTCTACGTTATAAACTTCTGTGAAGCACCTGGGGGTTCAAGGTGTTCACCACACATCTAAATATTCCTTGAGCGGTCTTGTTTCCAAGATGGTGTCACTTGTGGTATGTTTCCACTGTTTAGGCACCTCTTTTAGAACTTTTATTTTAACCCCTTAATGAACGCCAATACGCATTAAAACGGCTGTCATTAAGGGGCTTTATTCCCTCATTGCCGTTTTAAAACTGCAATTGGGAATAAAGGAATATTGCCACCCGGCGGTGGCAATTCGCGTGGGTGTCAGCTGTATGTGACAGCTGGCACCCTGAAGTATCGACCCCGGACGGTTTTGCAACCGTTCAGGGCCGATTAAACCCTTAAATACAGCTGTCAATTGCGACAGCAGTATTTAAGTTGTTGCAAGGGGGTCACAAGACCCCCTTTGTAACCATGAGACCCCCGCGATGAAAATTGCCGATCACGATGGTTACAATGGTACCCTGAGGTCATGTGATGACCCCAGGGTACGGTGGCCTTTGAGATCCAGCCATAAGCTGACTACACTACACGAGTACTGCAGTGTATGAGACCAGTGATAAAAATAAAAATTATACATGTCCCACAGTGAAAAAAGAAAAAAACGCACACGTCACAAAAGCTGTTTCACCATTCAAAACACAGCGTTTGTGATAAAACAAAAGTAAACAAAAAAGTACACATAAAATTGGTATCGCCGCGTCCGGAACGGCCCGCTCTATAAAACTGGCACATTATTTATTCCGTTTGGCAAACACCATAAAAAAAAGCCAAAAACGTTGCTTTTTCATCATACTGACTCACAAAAAAGTGAATTAAAAGCAATCAAAAAGTTATGTAAAAAAATGGTAAAAGTGAAAACGCCAAACTGCAAAAAACTAGCCCTAAAATAGCTCATTCGGCAAAAAAATTAAATTTACAGCTCTCAGAATATAGCTGTAACATCCCTGGCGGCATGCTTGCATGGTGCACCACCTCCCACCATGCAAGACCGCAATCTTACCCTTCAGTCCAGCCTGCAAACCGTGTTCCAGATCATGCTGTGTGCTTACATCTTGACTGTCTGCTTAGGGCAGCGGCCCCCCCGGTTACTTCCTGATTCTTATAGCTGCTGTGGGCACACCCCTAATGCGTCTCCTGCCTATTGCTGTCAGTCACTGGATATTTAAACCCCCTCCACCCAGAAGGAGGTGCCTGAGCAACACCTTCACTCAGTTTGTCTTTGCATACTGTATTGCCAGGTCCTGTCCTGTCCTGTCACCTCTGTCTTCTAGTCTGTTTTCGCTACTCTGGGAGCTGTACTCCCAGACTCGCTCCTGTATCTCTTGCAGTAGCAGTTCCTGTCTGAACTGTACCCTAGCCTGTTTGTCCGCCATTCTGGGGGCCATATACCCAGACTTGCTCTTGTATCTCTTGCAGTAGCAGTTCCTGTCTGAACTGTACCCTAGCCTGTTTGTCCGCCATTCTGGGGGCCGTATACCAGACTTTCTCCTGTATCTCTTGCAGTAGCAGTTCCTGTCTGAGCTGTACCTTAGCCTGTTATCTGTTTTTCTCTATGTCCGTACCTTCCCTTTTCCTGCATTGTCTGACCCTGCACCTAACTCCTACTCGTTGTCTCTGTACTTCTGTTTGTGAGTTTTGTGTCCACTCACTACTTCCTAGCATGTACCTTGTGTGTATCTGGTTCTGCTTGTCCCTTTTCCCTTCCTCCGTATCTTCCTGTATTTTCCAGTCTGTTCCACGTGAACATAGCCCTGTCCTCTCCGCCTTGTCCACCGCACTTGTGGTTTCGCGCCGCTCTGACTTGCCCACCGCTCCGGCGGTTTCTCTCTGCTCTGACTTGCCCACCGCTCCGGCGGTTTCTCTCTACTCTGACTTGCCCACCGCTCCGGCGGTTTCTCTCTGCTCTGACTTGCCCACCGCTCCGGCGGCTTCTCTATGCTCTGACTTACCCACCGCTCCGGCGGCTTCTCTTCTCTGACTTACCCACCGCTCCGGCGGCTTCTCTCTGCTCTGCCTTGTTCACCGCTCCTGCGGTTTCGCTCTACTCTGCTTTGCTCACCGCTCCGGCGGTTCCCCTCTGCTCTGCCTAGCTCACCGCTCCGGCGGTTCCTCTCCGCTCTACCTAGCCCACCGCTTCGGCAGTTCCTCTCTGCTCTACCTGGCTACCGCAACTGCGGCTCTGCTCCAGTCTCCCAGTCTGTACTGGCCTCTATCCAGCCTGGGCTCCAACCTGCTAGTGCCTCCCTGTCTGCACTCCAGCCGTGCTCGCCAGTACCCCCCTGTCTGCATACCAGCCGTGCTTGCCAGTATCTTCCCGTCTGCCCTCCAGCCGTGCCTGCCAGTGCCCGCCTGTCTGCATGCCAGCCTAACCTGCCCATTCCTGCATTCCCCGGTGTAGGTCAACAGCTGTGATCGGGGTCTGACCTGGAGTCGCACCTGGTCCCTCTGCTCGGTTCCTCCTTGGTTCACGGAGTTGTTAGCCGCCGTGCAACCTTGGTTGGATCGGGTTGATACTTAGTTACGGCCCTCCAGGCACTCCTCGGTTCATGGTACAGTGGGATCACGCATAACATAGCTACAAAAAAACCTAGTATTTTATAAAAAAAAAAAAAAAAAACATTTTTACTGTGTGATGGCAGCAAAAGCTTAAAAAATATACAGTATATATAAATCTGGTATCGCTGTAATCGCACCGACCCGAAGAATAATCTGCCTTATCACTTTTACCACACGGAAAACGGCGAAAAAATAAAAATAAGGACTATTCTTGTACTGCTGTCTATTTGTTCATTCTACCTTACAAAAATCGGAATAAAGCTTAACTCACATTTATCCTGCGCTCTCCACTGAGAGCTTACGTCTAGGTTTCCGTGTTAATTCCTGAATACCGTGATTCCGACAAAACCCCAGACGGACCCACTTACTTATGAGGCTGATGGAGTCACTTTGGACTGGTCTCTGATCCAGGGTGTCCCATTATTTAGGACGTCTTTTTAGCGCACAAGTGTGGGCAACCCCAGATCTTTGCACGCCTAAAAAGATGGAGACCACCGGAGCAGATGCCAAACGGAGCCCAAAGTGTCTCCATCTGCGTCGTTATGGTGGGTGGGTCTATTGGGGGTTTCGCCTGTATCGCATTTTTGTGGAATTTACACGGAAACCCTGCGGTAAGTTCTCAGCATTGAACACAAGAATGTGATTCCAGCCTTATTCTGGAAGCGATCAAAAGATATTATGCGTCCCAAAATGTTACCAATAAAACCCCCTAATTTATCCCCAAAAAAACAGACTCTGGTCCGTCATCTGTCACTGAAACTATATGGGGTTCCCACGTTACTGGTAGAACAAACTGAAAAGCGACATGTCTCTCTTCCCTCTCGAATTAAATCCAGTGAATTCTGCTCTCCCAAATCCAATTGTCCCTCTTCTGAACCCCATTGTGCCTAAACCACTATAAGCGGCCATATGTTTGGCATTGTTATAGTGGGAAGAGAGCACTTGACGGTTTACGGGCTGCGTATCGCCAGAAGCACAAGCTGGGAACAATGTATGGGGGCACTACAATATATGGGGGCACTACACTGTATGTGGGCACAATGTGTGGGCACTAATCTGGCAGTTTTGCAATTCTCCAGAAAAAAAGCCTGGCATGGATGTTACAAAATAGTCACTGCAGCCGTAGATGAATTCATTGAGAGGTGCAATTTCTACAATGGGGTTACTTTTGGGGTTTTTCTGCTGTTCTAACACCTTCAGAGCTCCAAAAATGTCGCCCGTAAACTATTGTAGCAAAATCTGTGCTCCAAAAGCCAAATAGCGCTCCTTCCTTTTCAGCCCTGACGTGTGGCCTAAAAGTAATTTCTGACGACATATGGGGCATCACCGCGTTCGGAAGAAAGTGTGCAATAAATTATGGGGTTCAGTTTCACCTATTCACCCTTGTGTACCTGAAAATTTTCAGCAAATACAATAATTATATTTTTCCCCTCCCCCATGACAGCACACCTTGAGAGAGAGGATCCGCCCCACCAAGGACAGGAAACCGTCTGAAATAAAAGGGCGGTACCTCTCCCTCGCTTCAGTTGGTTTCCTGTCCTTGATGGGGAACCTGTCTGGAAGAAAGAAGACTTACCTGGGGCTGTCCCGGTGTGGAAGAGCGGGCACTGGCCTGTGCACCGGGTTCAGTATCCCAGAAGCGCCGTCCGCAGCTTCCCCTGGGGTCTCTGCGCCGAGCGGGGCGCACGCGGTGAGGCAGGCTCTGTCCTCCCGGAGACCGCGGCGCCGTCCTCCCCCTGCAGTGTGGAACGCTTCCGGGTGTGACGCGCCTGACGTCACGGCGCAGGGCACGCTGGGAGCGGCGCGCTGGGTGACGTCAGGAGGCGGCGCCGATCCAAGATGGCGGCGCCCATCGGAGCGTCCCAGGCCGGTTTTTTTCAACGGAGCTCCGGCCTGGCGAAGGGGGAGGACCCACAGACCGGAGGAGGCTGGATGGCCCTATATTTAAGGGGGGGGAGCTTTCCTGGAAGCGTGGTGCGCTTCTGAGACATGGCTGATCCAGATTGCCAGGAGCAGCAGCTTACCCCCCCACCTCAGCAACAGAAGCAGAGGGATGCATCGTATACAGACAGCCGCTCGAGTAATCGTAGTGGCAGCCGCAGGAGTAAGGCTTCGAGCGCCTCGGGACCATCCAGAATGGAATCATCAGTTCCGCGACAGCCTCCGAATCCGGTACCCGTTTGTGACCTCCGAGGGTGAGTGAGCTTCGTGAATGTCACTGATTAGTAACGGGAAGTCTCTTATGTGCTTCCTTTTTTTAGGAGCCTAAGAAGAGTAGTGCCAAGCAAAAGCATAGGATGTGTGCCCTTTGCCAAGCTTCTCTCTCAGTAGAGTGGCAGAAACCACTTTGCCAGGGCTGTGTGACCAAAACCATAGCTGAGAATTCCCAGGATTTTGCTGCAAATTTAAAGTCCATAGTACATGCAGAAGTTCAGGGGTCCCTGAAGGGGTTCCTTAGAGGGAAGAAAAGGCCCCGTAGAGAGGTTTCCTCCGTCTCTGATTCCTCCCAGTCCGAGGAGCAGTGGGATTCATCGTCCTCTTCCTCATCGGGGGGCGGTAGACCCTGCTTCCCCATTGAGAATACAGACAGACTGGTTAGGGCAGTAAGATCAACCATGGGTCTGGAGGAAGAGAGAGCATCTAAATCCCGGGAGGACATCATGTTTGCGGGCTTGGGAGAGCGGAAGAGACGCTCATTTCCGGTGAACAGTAAGATTCAGAGGGGGGTTCAGGAAGGCCTATGCCTTTCCGCCATTAGTGATGATTCCAGTAGTGGTGAGGAAGATCCGGGAGGAAGGCGCCAGGGTGATTTTGATAGCCCCTTTTTGGCCCAAGAGGCCTTGGTTCTCTCTGCTTCGGCTAATGTCGGTGTCAGATCCCTGGATTCTACCAGAGAGGCCGGACCTTCTCATGCAGGGACCAGTATTCCATGCCCAGGCCAGGGGATTCCATCTTTCGGCATGGAATTTGAGAGGTCGCTATTGAGTAGCAAGGGGTTTTCACCAGGCTTAGTTTCTACTTTATTGGGGAGCAGAAAACCGATTACAACTAAGATTTATAGCAGGGTTTGGGGTAAATTCCTAGAGGTTATAGATATTCCGCTATCGAGCAAACCTCCGATCAGAGGGATCCTGGAATTTCTGCAAAAGGGGCGGGACCTGGGTCTAGCTACAGGGACCCTTAAGGTTCAAGTTTCAGCTTTGGGAGCACTCTACAATTGTAATCTGGCTGGGAATAGGTGGATCTCGAGGTTTATCAAGTCCTGTGCCAGAGCTGGACCGGTTAGGTCCATGGGTGTTCCTCCTTGGGACCTGAATTTAGTCTTGAACGCTCTTACTAGTGAACCATTCGAACCCCTACACAAGGTTTCTCCAAAAATTCTCACCCTTAAGACCATCCTTCTAGTGGCCTTAACATCAGCCCGTAGGGTGGGGGATCTGCAGGCCCTCTCGGTTAATCCTCCTTACACACAAATCTTTGAGGATAGGGTCACCTTGCGGCCAGATCCAGCATACCTTCCCAAGGTGGTATCTAGATTTCACCGTAGTCAGGAGATTGTGCTACCCTCGTTCTGCAGCAATCCCAAGAACCCAGGGGAAGTCAGGTTCCATAGCCTAGATGTTAGGAGGTCCCTGCTACAGTACATTCACATGACTAGTCTGTGGAGGAAAGACTGTTCTCTGTTCCTGGCCTTTCAAGGGTGTAGGAAAGGTCATGGGGTGTCCAAGGGTACCATCTCTAGGTGGCTCAGGGAGGCCATTTGCTTAGCCTATACGTCCACAGGGGTTCCAGCCCCGGACAATGTGAGGGCTCATTCCACCAGAGCCGTTGCAACCTCCTGGGCAGAGAGAGCAGACGTCTCGATCGAGCAGATATGTAGGGCTGCTACTTGGTCTACACCATCCACCTTCTTTAAGCACTATTGGTTGGATCTATCCTCTTCTGATCTCACCTTTGGGAGAAGGGTACTTCAGGCGGTGGTCCCTCCCTAGGGTGCTCATAAATTCTCCAAAATTCTCTCAAGGTGTGCTGTCATGGGGGAGGGGAAAACACCAAGGTTACTTACCGGTAGCCGGTTTTTCCTGAGCCCATGACAGCACCCGTAGTTTCCCCCCCTTATTTTTTCTATGTTTCTCACACCCTGGTGTGCACTGTGTGGGGTGGTGTGTATTTGTATATTGTGGTGTTGGTTATGTGCCTAACCTGTTTAGGGAGGTCCTCTCAATGCTCTGTAAACAACTGAAGCGAGGGAGAGGTACCGCCCTTTTATTTCAGACGGTTTCCTGTCCTTGGTGGGGCGGATCCTCTCTCTCAAGGTGTGCTGTCATGGGCTCAGGAAAAACCGGCTACCGGTAAGTAACCTTGGTGTTTTACCACTAAAATGTCATATTTCCATGTTTCAGTGTTATAAAATTCTGTGAGGCACCTATGAGTTCAAAATACTCACTACTCCCCTAGATGAATTCCTTAGGCAGTGAAGCTTCAAATATGGGGTCACCTGGGGGATTGTTTCTGCTGTTTTCGCATGTCAGGTGCTTTCCAAATGCCACATTCACAATTTATTCCAAACAAATAGTTCTCTTTCCTTTCCTAACCCTGTCATGCGCCCAGACAGAAATTTTTGACCACATATGCAGTATCATCGCGTTCGGGAGAAATTGCGTAACAAATTATGGTGTCCATTTTACCTATTATCCATTGTGAAAATTACAAATTTGAGGCTAAAACAATATTTTCGTGAAAAAAAAATTCAAATTTTCCATATGACGACCTAATGTTCCTTCCCTTCCAAGCCCTGCCGTGTGCCTAGACAGTGGTTTTCCCCCACATATGGGATATCGGCATGCTCAGAAGAAATTGCACAACACATTTTGTGGTCCATTTTCTATTATTACCCTTGTGAAAATAAAAAAATTTGGGTCTGAAGTTTAATTTATGTGAAAAAAGTTAAATGTTTATTTTTTCCTTCCACGTTGCCTCAGTTCTTGTGAAGCATGTGACATAACTCTGATTTAAGGGCATAAGAATTCAAAGTTTGAAAATTGCAAAATTTTCGCCAAGTTTCCATTTTTTTTCACAAATAAATTTAAGTCATATTGAATAAATTTTACCACTATCGTGAAGTACAATATGTCGCTAAAAACAATCTTTGAATTAGTAGGATCCGTTGAAGCGTTCCAGAGATATTGCCTCATAAAGTGACACTGGTCAGAATTGTAAAATTTGGCTTGGTCAATAAGGTCTAAATTGGCTCTAAGGGGTTAAACAACTCTCCTTTGTGCGATCATAAAACATACAAGCCTCTAATTGCTCAGATAATGCACTGTACTATTGTAGTGCAGTGTATCATCACTGCTTGTCATGTAATACTAACGGCCCCATACACATGAGTTAAGTGTTGGCTGAATGGTCATTGGGCAGATGGCTATCTCTCCCGACTCCCCCATACACACAAATATTCCAGCTTTCCTGTGATCTGTATGAGGGTCCCTTTGACTCTTCTAGCGGAGGATTATCTACAGGAAGAACAAACGGATTAGCCTCTGAATGCCAAATCCTTTTCTGCCCTGACATCATCTGTCAGGAGGCCCCCAAATACATTATATAGTCAACCAAACCCCCGAAATTAGTGCTTTCATGCAACTTTAGTCTAATGTGCTTATATTTGACCACATACCAGTACATTAAATGGGTACTGGCAAATTACATTTTTATTAATCGAAGTTTACAAAGACAAAAATATATTAAAATTCAAGAGGAGATACAAGAGAGAGTCACTCCTCACCCACAATAAATTAAAACTGGTACTCCTGAGTATGTCACAATTACAAAAATTCATGTGATATAAAAATAATAATCATAGTGTACCAACCAAGTGGATAGTATATAACGTGGTTCTCTTACAACATATTCCTAGTGCAATGAAATATATAAAAATTAATTAGACCCACAATGGTACCAGTTCAATAGATCATGTACTACTAGAGTAGTTTAAGTAACAAAAAAACAGAATTAAATCTATAAGGAATATGTATATATTAATAAGTAAATGCTTATAATACAGCATATAAATAAATGCATAAAGTGCCTTGCGTGCAATAGACGTACCAGCTAAAAAGCTGAAGGGGTTAAGAGAACTACCATATAAATATATAAGAGCATAGATATATGTATAGGATTAGTACCTAGGATAGTCGCAGCCACTGGGTAGGCGGAAGCCCCCGACGCGCGTTTCGCACTTGCTTCTTCCTGGGGGAGTGTGTTTTAGTCCAAATGTATATGGAAAAAGTAACTTATTGGACGTTGCTTAATAGACTTTCGTGCATTGCAGGCCCAGACACCATTATTAGGCATTTAATTATTGTAGTAACTAGGCAGCCCCATACTATTGAGTACTTGGGGAGGAGGGGAATTGAGCCGAACTCTGCCAAACATTCTTGGATTCCATGTTTGCATTTGACATAAGCATGTGGTTAAACTGCCAGGGTTGGTGTAGCAGCTGTACCTGTGCCATCCCTGCGGTGTAGATCTGTTCTGGTGCTCAAAAGAGTTACTTTTTAACATGTTAAACATTTGTTTTAACCCCTTTACCCCCGAGGGTGGTTTGCACGTTAATGCCCGGGCCAATTTTTACAATTCTTACCACTGTCACTTTATGAGGTAATTACTCTGGAACGCTTCAACGGATCCCCCTGATTCTGAGATTGTTTTTTCGTGACATATTGTACTTCATGATTGTGGTAAAATTTCTTCTATATCACTTGCGTTTATTTGTGAAAAAAACGGAAATTTGGCGAAAATTTAGCAATTTTCAAAATTTGAATTTTTATGCCCTTAAATCAGAGAGATACAGTACAGACCAAAAGTTTGGACACGCCTTCTCATTTAAAGATTTTTCTGTATTTTCATGACTATGAAAATTGTACATTCACAGTGAAGGCATCAAAACTATGAATTAACACATGTGGAATTAGATACTTAACAAAAAAGTGAGAAACAACTGAAAATATGTCTTATATTCTAGGTTCTTCAAAGTAGCCACCTTTTGCTTTGATGACTGCTTTGCACACTCTTGGCATTCTCTTGATGAGCTTCAAGAGGTAGTCACCAGAAATGGTTTTCACTTCACAGGTGTGCCCTGTCAGTTTTAATAAGTGGGATTTCTTGCATTATAAATGGGGTTGGGACCATCAGTTATGTTGTGCAGAAGTCAGGTGGATACACAGCAGATAGTCCTACTGAATAGACTGTTAGAATTTGTATTATGGCAAGAAAAAAGCAACTAAGTTAAGAAAAACGAGTGGCCATCATGACTTTAAGAAATGAAGGTCAGTCAGTCCGAAAAATTGGGAAAACTTTGAAAGTGTCCCCAAGTGCAGTTGCAAAAACCATCAAGCACTACAAAGAAACTGGCTCACATGAGGACCACCCCAGGAAAGGTAGACCAAGAGTCACCTCTGCTTCTGAGGATAAGTTTATCTGAGTCACCAGCCTCAGCAATCGCAGGTTAACAGCAGCTCAGATTAGAGACCAGGTCAATGCCACACAGAGTTCTAGCAGCAGACACATCTGTTCAACAACTGTTAAGAGGAGACTTTGTGCAGCAGGCCTTCATGGTAAAATAGCTGCTAGGAAACCACTGCTAAGGACAGGCAACAAGCAGAAGAGACTTGTTTGGGCTAAAGAACACAAGGAATGGACATTAGACCAGTGGAAATTTGTGCTTTGGTCTGATGAGTCCAAATTTGAGATCTTTGGTTCCAACCACCGTGTCTTTGTGCGACGCAGAAAAGGTGAATGAATGGACTCTACATGCTTGGTTCCCGCTGTGAAGCATGGAGGAGCAGGTGTGATGGTGTGGGGGTGCTTTGTTGGTGACACTGTAGGGGATTTATTCAAAATTGAAGGCATACTGAACCAGCATGGCTACCACAGCATCTTTCAGCGGCATGCTATTCCATCCTGTTTGCGTTTAGTTGGACCATCATTTATTTTTCAACAGGAAAATGACCCCAAACACACCTTCAGGCTGTGTAAGGGCTATTTGACCAAGAAAGAGAGTGATGGGGTGCTACGCCAGATGATCTGGCCTCCACAGTCACCAGACCTGAACCTTGGGGGTGAGCTGGACCGCAGAGTGAAGGCAAAAGGGCCAACAAGTGCTAAGCATCTGTGGGAACTCCTTCAAGATTGTTGGAAGACCATTTCCGGTGACTACCTCTTGAAGCTCATCAAGAGAATGCCAAGAGTGTGCAAAGCAGTCATCAAAGCAAAAGGTGGCTACTTTGAAGAACCTAGAATATAAGACATATTTTCAGTTGTTTCTCACTTTTTTGTTAAGTATATAATTCCACATGTGTTAATTCATAGTTTTGATGCCTTCAGTGTGAATGTACAATTTTCATAGTCATGAAAATACAGAAAAATCTTAAAATGAGAAGGTGTGTCTAAACTTTTGGTCTGTACTGTATGTCACACAAAATAGTTAATAAATAACATTTCCCACATGTCTACTTTACATCAGCACAATTTTGGAAACAAATTTTTTTTTTATTAGGGAGCTATAAGGGTTAAAAGTTGACCAGCGATTTCTCATTTTTCCAACAAAATTTATAAAACCATTTTTTTAGGGACCACATCACATTTGAAGTCACTTTGAGGGGCCTTTATGACGGAAAATACCCAAAAGTGACACCATTCTAAAAACACACAACACATTTAGCGGGCACTGCTCAATGATTAGCTATAAAAACATTTTTTGTTTTTAACAAAGGGGTGCTACTGTAAACCCACGCTGGGAATCAATTGGTATACAGAAGAGAAAAGGGCATAGGGCAAACAAAGACCATGCACTCCCAAATGTAATGCAAAATATCAAAAAGTTTTTATTAATAATACATCAACAATACACAAACAACCAAGTTTTTTTAAAAACACTTAAAACAAAACCTGTGTAGAAAATATTCAGATACAAGAGGTATGGGAAAATAACCCAGCAATGCAGAAAACCTCTAAACTTTGTAGGTACTGTGAAAAGTCAAGTATTTATTGAGTCCAGATAGAAAACAATACCTTAGGTCACTGACCACTGGATCAATATATTAATAAACAGTCAATATTTGCGGTAAAAACGTGACCTTGGCAGATGAAAGCATTATATATAGGATCAATGCATATAGTTTACCTACAAAGTGAGTGGACCCAACACGTGTCGCTGCTCACCAGCAGCTTCGTCAGGAAAGCCTAAGGTATACCACCAACCCAGGCAGTTTAACCACTTGCTGCTGTCAAATGCAAACATGGCATCTAAGAATGTTTGACAGAGTTCGGCTCAATGCCCCTCCTCCCCAAGTACTCAATAGTCTGGGGCTGCCTAGTTACTACAATAATTAAATGCCTAATAATGGTGTCTGGACCTGCAATGTACGAAAGTCTATTAAGCAACGTCCAATAAGTTACTTTTTAATGCCTCCATATACATTGGACTAAAACACACGCCCCCAGGAAGAAGCAGGTGCGAAACGCACGTCGGGGCGTCCGCCTACTCAGTGGCTGCGACTATCCTAGGTACTAATCCTATACATATTTTGCATCACATTTGGGAGTGCATGGTCTTTGTTTGCCCTATGCCCTTTTCTCTTCTGTATACCATTCTAAAAACTTTATTAACCCTTCAGGTGCTTCACAGGAATTTTTGGAATGTGGAAGAAAAAAATGAACATTTAACTTTTTTCACAAAAATGTTACTTTAGACCCAATTTTTTTTTATTTTCGCAGGGGTAACAGGAAAAAATGGACCCCACAATTTGTTGTGCTATTTCCCCTGAGCACGCTGATACCCCATACTTGGGGAAAAACACTGTTTGGGAGCACGGCAGGGTTCGGAAGGGAAGGAGCGCCATTTGACTTTTTGATTGTAAAAATTGCTTGAATAATTAGCGGACACCATGTTGCGATTGGAGAGCCCCTGATGTACCTAAACAGTGGAAACCCCCCACAAGTGACACCATTTTGGAAACTAGACCCCTCAGGGAACTTATCTAGATGTGCGGTGAGCACCCTGAACCCCCAAGTGCTTTATTGAAGTTCATAACATGGAGTCGTGAAAATAAAAAAAATCCAACTTTTTCCTCAAAAATTATGTTTTAGCCTCAATTTTTTTATTTTCACAAGGGTAAGAGGAGAAAATGGACCCCAAAAACTGTTGTGCAATTTCTCCTGAGTACGCCAGTACCCCATATGTGGGGAAAATACTGTGTTTGGGCGCACGGCAGAGTTCAGAAGGGAAGGAGCACTGTGTGGCTTTTTGAACGCAAAATTGGCTGGAATTGAGAGCGGATTTTATGTCGTGTTTGGAGAACCCCTGATGTGCCTAAATAGTGGAAACCCCCCCACAAGTGACCCCATTTTGGAAACTAAACCCCTCAAGGATTTTATCAAGGGGTATAGTGAACATTTCGAACCCAGAGGTACGACACAGAATTTGATAGCATTAGGTCATCATATTGAATAAGTTGTCATTAGTCTTGAGTGCAAGAGCTCGCTACTTGAGTTTGCATCGGGTACTCAGGTATTCACCATGTATCACGGGTGCTCGAGTGACATGCTTGAGTCTCCGCCCGCATGTTTCACGGTCATTAGACACCCAAAAAAAAACATGCGGGGGTCGCTCGTGCATGGCAGGCAATCCCCGCAAGTTTTTTTTTGGCCACGAAGCATATTGGGCGGAGACTCGAGCATGTCACTCAAGCACCCGCAATACTCAGTGCATGCCCGAGCACCCGATGAAAACTCAAGGAGCGAGCACTTGCGCTCAACACTAGTCGCCATATCGTCATCTTTTTTTTTACTTTTGAAAAAAATCCTAACCCAAGCCCAACCCTAACCCTCGCCTAGTCTAAGCCTAACCCCAACCCTAACCCGAGAGTTTATTTTTTTTCACCGTTCCTTGTGTGGTATAAGTGATTAGACGACTTTATTCTTCGGGTCGGTGCGATTACAGCGATACCAGAATCATATCAGGTTTTTTTGATTGACAGCTGTCACACTCTAAAAGACGCATTTTTTTGTAAAATCTAGTTTTTGCATCGCCATATTTTGAGAGCTATCATTTTTCCATATTTTGGCCGACAGAGTCATGTGACGGCTTGTATTTTGCAGGACGAGTTGACATTTTTATTGGTAACATTTTCAGTCACTTGACATTTTTTGATTGCTTTCTATTCCGATTGTTGGGAGGCAGAATAAACAAAAACCAGCAATTCCGGAATTGTTTTTATGTTATTTTGTTTTTTTTTATGCTGTTCCGTTTGGTAAAATTGATAAGGTAGCTTTATTCTTCGGGTTAGTACATTGCAGCGATACCACATTTATATCGTTTTTCTATGTTTTGGCGCTTTTACACAATAAAAGCTATTTTATAAAAAAAAATATTTTTTTGCATCGCTTTATTCTGAGAGCTAGAACTTTTTTATTTTTTGGCTGATGGAGCTGTATGGCAGCTTGTTTTTTGCGGGACCTTTTCAGCGGTACCATTTTTATTTATATTCGTCTTTTTGATCGCGTGTTATTCCATTTTTTGTTTGGCAGTATGATGATAAAGCATTGTTTTTTGCTTTGTTTTTTTTTTTACCGTGTTCACTAAAGGGGTTAACTAGTGGGACAGTTCTATAGGTCAAGTCGTTCCAGACGCGGCGATACCAAATATGTGTACTTTTATTGTTGTTTTTTTTTTTTTTTTTTTTTTCATAATAATATTTTTTGATGGGTACATTATATTTTTGCGTTTTAGCATTGAGGGGGTTAATGTGCCGGGAGCGGTGTGGGACCTTTGGGGTATGGTGCAGTCTCAGCCTCGCTCGGATCCAGCCAAGGCAGCCTGGTTTATGAATCAGAAAATAGGAGGAACAATCCAGGGTATCAGGCTATGAACTTGAATTAAACATAGCTTTTATTGAGCCATTAAAAAATGCTGCTATCACCATAATAAGTCTTAGGCTGAGTTCACACGATGCGTTTTTCATGCGTTTCCGCGGCGTTTTTGCAGTTGCGTAAACGCCGCGGAAACGCATGAAAAACGCATGGTAGAAGGGAAGCAATGTTCCCCAATGGAAATCCGCATGTGCTGTGCCCATGATGCGGATTTTTACGCAGCGTAAACGCTGCGGTCAAAAATTCGCAGCATGTCAATTAATTTTGCGGAAACGCTGCTCTTTTGCCGCCATTGACTTGCATTAGACCGCAGGGAATCCGCATCACTGTATATGTTGATGCGCTTTTCATGCGGTCTAATGTGCGGATGGTACCCGGGTGTGGATGAGAGGACTCTCATCCAGACCCAGGTACCATTAAAAAAAAAAGAATAAAATAAAAAATATATATATTCTCACCTTCTGACGGCCCGCGCTGCGTCCTGCCGGCTTCCCGGGCACTTCGCGGTTGAATGAAGAAGGACCTTCGCTGACGTCAGAGTCATGTGACCGGGTCACGTGACGCTGACGTCGGAAGGTCCTAAAGTCTTAACTGCCGGCAGCCGGGACCGATGAAGCAGGACACCGGGGGCCATCAGAGGGTAAAGTATATATTTATTTTTTATTTTTTGACATTCACACACTATATAAATCCATGCCGGCTGCATGGATTTATATAGTGTGAAGTTGACAAGCACTTTCCAAGTGATGCTAAAATCGCTTGGGAAGCGCTTGTCAACCCGCATGCGGAAATGAAAGTGAAGACCGCTTCATTTCCGCATGTCCCTGGCAGGAAACCGCATGTACAATCCGCATGCGTTTTTTCCTGCCAGAGAGATGCAGAAACGCTCAGGAAAAAATCCTGAGCATTTCTGCATCGTGTGCACATACCCTTAGTGCACACAAGGATCACAGCTGTCTCGACCTGCTCTTTTCGACGTGCAGTCTTAATCATGGTCTGTCTGAACTGTGGACTAGTGCGCATATAAAGGTAGGTTGTAATTAAAGATAATAGTTATGTGCTCACTAGTCTCTAAGGTCAGTATGATTAGCATAGACAATAGTGAAATAAAAACGTTAGTGACACATATTATTACCCTCTAAAATTAATATCATTAACTTGTAGAAAAAAAAAATATTTGTGATACAAATATAGAGTAAATATAAAAACTAGCAATATACCATGTCCAAGGTGTAAACAAAACTGTCATTAATATTGTAGTATTAGATCCTGCCTGAGATTTAAAAATCTCAAGAATTAAAAATCTGCTGGGATTTTACAACTCTGGAAATGTATGTGAAAAAGGAGATGATACCAAGGGGATTAAGGCTAAAATAAGTGGCCACAGGCCTGTATGATGAGACATTTCAAGCAGAGTGGAACTGCATCCTTAGCGATTGTTCATTGAAGTTGATGGGATTACCGTATTTTTTGGACTATAAGACGCAACGGACCATAAGACGCACCTACGTTTTAGGAGAGGAAAATAATAATAAAAAAATTAAGCAAAAAATTTGCTCATGATGCACTTTTAAGAGGGAGGGGGTCTTCTGCTGACACTGGTATAGGGGTAATGTCCCCCAATTCTGACAATATCCTCCTTCCTGGTATATATGCCCCCCCCTTCCTTTTATACGTGGTCCCCATCCCAATCCTGGTATGCCTGGCGTCCCTCCATCCTGGTATGCATGGAACCCCCCCATCCTGGTATGCATGGCACCCCTCATCCCTGTCCTGGTATGCATGGCACCCCTCATCCATTCCTGGTATGCATGGCACCCTTCATCCTTATCCTGGTATGCATGGCACCCCTTATCCTGGTATGCATGGCACCCCTCATCCTGGTATGCATGGCACCCCTCATCCTGGTATGCATGGCACCCCTCATCCTGGTATGCATGGCACCTCTCATCCTGGTATGCATGGCACCCCTCCATCCTGGTATGCATGGCACCCCTCATCCTTATCCTGGTATGCATAGCACCCCTCATCCTTATCCTGGCATGCATGGCACCACTCATCCTTATCCTGGCATGCATGGCACCCCTTATCCCTGTCCTGGTATGCATGACACCCCTCATCTTTATCCTGGTATGCATGGCACCCCTCATCCTTATCCTGGTACGCATGGCACCCCTAATCCCTATCCTGGTATGCATGGCACCCCTCATCCTTATCCTGGTATGCATGGCACCCCTCATCCTTATCCTGGTATGCATGGCACCCCTAATCCCTATCCTGGTATGCATGGCCCCCTCATCCTTATCCTAGTATACATGGTCCCCCTAATCCCCATCATGCTGCACATAAAAAAAAATAAATAAACACTCTTACTCACCTCTCTTCTCTCCTCCAGCGCTGCGTCCTGTCTGCCCGCACTGATCTCTCCATGTGAGCCGCGCATGGCGTCAATACCATGCGCGGCTCACAAGGAGAGATCAGCTGACGGAAGTCACTGCTCCCCGCGCGGGGAGCAGTGACTTCACTCTCCTTCATAGCCAGCACACAGCATAGCAGCGCTGCAGCTCCTGCTGTTGCCGGGCTATCGCGTGTGCCCGCTTATTAAAGGGCATAAATATTCACCCTGTCCCCATGGACGTGGAGAGAGGTTGAATATTCATGCCCTTTAACAGCGGGCACAGGCGATTCTGGCAGCAGCAGGAGCCGCAGCGCGGCTACGCTGTGTACC
The DNA here is from genome assembly GCF_046119375.1 of Phyllobates terribilis. Classification (NCBI taxonomy): domain Eukaryota; kingdom Metazoa; phylum Chordata; class Amphibia; order Anura; family Dendrobatidae; genus Phyllobates; species Phyllobates terribilis. The sequence continues at coordinate 137,138 of NW_027362943.1, forward strand.
GCTATTAAGAAGGGCGTGGGGAGCAGTGAATATTAATTTTCTTTAGCAGTGGGGACAGTGTACGCTGCAGCAGGTGGCTGCTGCCTCCTGTGCCCCGCTCCTCCACCGCTACCGCTCCCCACCATAGCCACCATATATATATATATATACACCCCCCCCAACATTCGGACTATAAGACACCCCCCATTTTCCTCCAAAATTTTGGAGGAAAAAAGTGCATCTTATAGTCTGAAAAATACGGTAATCCTGAAATATGAGGAGCTCGAACTTACAAAAAGTAAAACAGTAATAAAAAGTATCCAATCCTCATTGGAAAAATTTGTGCACAAGGATTTCACTAGCCATAATGACAAACTGAAAGCTAATTTAGCGATGATGGAAGATTTTATTATGAACATTAAAAAAACGAAATTCAAATTGATAGTGTGGATTACTTACAGAACAAAGTGTATGATTGGAATAAAGCTCCATTTTCTATTCTAAAAAAACGTCCCTACAAACATACAACAAAACCTGCCAACGTCATTTTCAAGGGTATGGCTGTTTCTACAGATTTTTCTTCTACCTTTTCTACATCAGATGAATATTCAGATTCCTCAGTAAGCTCGGCAAGTGAAAATCAGCAATTTATGACCAGCAGAAGTATCCAGCAAAATACATCTACTAGCATGCCAAAAAATGGAGGAAGGGAGGCCGCAAACACAAGAGGAAACAGATATACCACCCGGAACAGAAACCACCGCAATTAGAGCTACCGATTTGGAGTTTGTCCAGTTTTGTGTTATCAGAGGAACAATTATCACTTTTAGTAAAAGGCCTAAGTTTTGCCCCTACCAATGAGTTTGATGTATTTAGAGCAATTTTGAATGTTAATAGACTGGCGCGGAACCTTACTGTGAAATGTCATTGTGATAGCTCTGATAATGATGTTGAAAATATTACTGATGTTGCAACAGTTAATTCTGATATTACTCCTAACAAATCTTTTTCAGAACAAAAGGTGTTATTACAATTGAAATCATTGGAGAGGGAATCTATGAAATCTGATACCTCTCTGAATAGTCTGTTTCATAAGGGAAATCCATCCTTTAATCCACTTCAACCACGTTCCATGGTTTTAGACCACTTTCAGGATCTTACTGAAAAGGATTTGGTTTCTCTAAAAAAATGAAATCACTCATAAAGGAAATAAAAATAACAATTTAACTAGAAAAGAAAAAATTGCCCTGAGGGAACTCAAAACTAATATGAATTTGACAGTGCGTCAAGCAGACAAGTGGGGCACAATAGTGGTATTACATTCTATTTAGCTCAAGCGCAATTTGATTGATTTAAGAAACACTGATGTGTATTTGGAACTAACCAGAGACCTCAATATGGAATTATATATATTGCTACAAGAAGGTTTGAGTACAGGAGCCTTGGATAAAAAAAACTGGTGGAACAGCTCTTTGTGGAACAACCTTTAATAATAATAGTAGTAGTAGTAGTAGTAGTAGTAGTAGTAGTAGTAGTAGTAGTAGTAGTAGTACTAGTAGTACTAGTAGTAGTAGTAGTAGTAGTAGTAGTAGTAGTAGTTTTTTATTTATATAGTGCCAACAAATTCCGCAGCACTTTACAATTAAGTGGGGACATGTACAGACAATAAATTCAATGCAATTTGAGGACAGTTTAAACAGTTACATTAGGAGTGAGGTCCCTGCTCGCAAGCTTACATTCTACAAGGAAATGGGGGGACACAATAGGTGAAAAGTGCTCAGTATTTCAGATCTGGCAATTATAATAAATAGGGATCTTCATATAAAGCTGTATGATCCGGTCATCAGCCTGTATGTTTAAGTGCAATACTCGAGTACCGAGTGCAGTTATCTTGTGCATGGAGGCTGTGGAGACAGATGAAGAGAAGGGAACAGATTCTGAATGATATTTAGAAGGAAGGAACAGGGGAAAGTTAATTTACTGAGTAGTTAAGGTGGTAGGCTTGTTTAAAGAGATGGGTTTTTAAAGCGCGCTTGAAGATATGGGGGCTAGGCATCAATCAGATCGCCTGGGGTAGTGCATTCCAGAGAACTGGCGCAGTAAAGGAAAGTGTTGAATATGACCCCAAGGCAGCGGGCGTGCTGCTTGGGAGTTATGGTTGAACCCTCCAAGGTAATTTCGATGTTAGGTAGAGTTGGGTTAGTAGAGGGGAGAAACACAAGAAGTTCAGTTTTAGAGAGATTCAGTTTAAGATAGAGGGAGGACATGATGTTAGAGACAGCGAACAGACAATCCTTGGTATTTTGTATTAGGGTAGGGGTGATGTCAGATGAAGAGGTGTATAGTTGGGTGTCGTCAGCATAGAGATGATACTGGAACCCAAATCTTCTGATTGTTTGTCCAATAGGGGCAGTGTATAGAGAGAAGAGGAGGGGGCCTAGGACTGAGCCCTGCGGAGCTCCGATAGTAGGGGGACGAGGAGAGGAAGAGGAGCCGTCAAAAGATACAGTGTAGAAGCGGTCAGAGAGGTAGGAGGAGACTAGGAGAGAACTTTTTCTTTGAGGCCTATAGAGCGGAACATAGTGAGGAGGAGCTGGTGATCCAAAGTGTCAAATGCGGTGGAGAGATCCAGGAGAATCAGCAGGGAGTAGTGACCTTTGGAATTGGCTGTTAGTAGATCATTAGAGACTTTAGTGAGGGCAGTTTCAGTGGAGTGTAAGGAGCGGAAACCATATTGTAGAGGGTCGAGGAGAGAGTTATCTGAGAGATAGCGGATTAGACGGGAGTGAACCAAGTGTTCCAGGAGTTTAGAGATGAAAGGAAGATTAGAGACAGGTCTGTAGTTAGCAGTGCAGTTCTGGTCCAGGAATGGCTTTTTAAGTAAAGGGGTTATGATGGCTTGTTTAAATGAGGAGGGAAAGATACCTGAAGAAAGAGAGAGGTTAAATATTTTAGTCAGGTGAGTGGTGACCACTGGTGAGAGAGACTACAGGAGATGTGAAGGAATGGGGTCACTGTTGCAGGTTGTAGGTCGAGAAGAAATGAGGAGCTGGGTAACTTCTTCTTCTGTAACAGGCTCAAAGATGGCTAGTGAGCTTGAAGTGTGGCAGGGAAGGGGATCCAGGCACTGAGGAGATTGGGCTGAGATATCCTGATGGATGTGGTTGATTTTTTCTAGGAAATAAGTGGCCAGGTCCTCCCCGCTGAGGTTGGTGGTGGGGGTCTGTGCTTTAGGGCTCAGGAGGGAGTTTAAGGTTTCAAAAAGTCATTTTGGATTGTTGGACAGGGAAGTGATGAGAGTGGTGAAGTAGGATTGTTTGGCCAGATGAAGGGCAGAGTTATAGGTTTTGAGCATGAATTTATAGTGGATGAAGTCCTCTGCTAAAAGAGATTTTCTCCACTGACGCTCAGCGCACCTAGAGCAACGCTGAAGAAAGCGTGTTTGCATTGTGTGCCAGAGCTGCCGTTGTCTGTGTCTGTGTTGGGTCTTTCTGTGTGTAGAAGGTGCTGCTTCATCTAGGGCACTCTTCAGTGTATTATTGTAGTGTGACAATGCTAAGTCTGGACAGGAAAGGGAGGAGATGGGGGCTAAAGATGTGTGGAGATTGCCCATAAGCTGCTGGGTATTAATGGTACATGTGTTTCTATTGTAAGTGTGGTAAGTGGGGATGTCCCGGGTGAAGAGACTGTTCTTGACAGAGAAGGAAAGAAGGTTGTGGTCCGAGAGCGGGAGAGGGGAGTTAGTAAAGTCATGCAGCGAGCAGAGACGGGAAAAAAACAGGTCCAGAGTATTCCCGTCTTCATGGGTAGGAGAATTAGTAAATTGTGAGAGGCCAAATGAGGAGGTTAGAGAAAGTAGATGAGAGGCAGATTGGGAGAGGGGATCATTGATGGGGATATTATACCTATATATCATTAATTTCCTAAGATCCACAAAAACTTATTTTCACCACCACTCAGACCAATAGTAGCGGGCTTAGGTTCTATGGGAGAGAGACTGGGTGCGTGGATAGATTTCTATCTTCAACTAAATTTGTGGCTACTGTATTTGCAGATTTTTCTATAGCAAGAAAATTATCACTGGCTATCATGCGATGTTATACACACGTGGTCAAAATTGTTGGTACCCCTCGTTTAATGAAAGAAAAACCCACAATGGTCACAGAAATAACTTGAATTTGACAAAAGTAATGATAAATTAAAAACCTATGAAAATGAACAAATGAATGTCAACCCTGCTTCCACAGAATTTTGAAAAAAAATAAACTCATGAAATAGGCCTGGACAGAAAATATGGTACCCCTGAAAATAATGTGACAAAAGGGACATGTTAAATCAAGTTGTGTCCACTAATTAGCATCACAGGTGTCTACAATCTTGTAATCAGTCAGTGGACCTGTATATGGGGCTACAGATATTCACTGTGCTGTTTGGTGACATGGTGTGTACCACACTCTGTTATGATCTGCAACATAAACTAAGGAAAGATAAGGGAAAGCTGTCCCTACAGTAAGACTAAGCTGAATCCCTACGATGTAGCAACAGACCCACCTTCGTCCTCGGCTAGTCTGAACGGAGACCTATAGAATTAAGGGAGGGGTCCCTAAAAGAACTAAGGACTGGGACAAAAATGGGAAACCTCCTAACAGAAGTTGTTGCAGAGCAAAAAGACAAACTGACAAAAAGTACTAGAGGTCCCAGAGGACCAAGCGAACTGACATAGATAGGCACCGAAGCACCTGGCTAGAAAGACAGTCAAGACAACACTGAAGTCCAGCAAAGCCAGAAGGGCGGAGCTGGAATATATAGGCAGATGGTCACGTGACCGCAAAACACAAGATGGCAAAACTAACAGGAGGGTTCTAACACACTCAACATGGACTGGAGGAAGCAAAAGAAAAAGTAGTCTCAGGAGATTAGAAAGAAAATTATAGAAAAGCATTTTAAAGGTAAAGGTTATAAGACCATCTCCAAGCAGCTTGATGTTTCTGTGACTACAGTTGCACATATTATTCAGAAATTTAAGATCCATGGGACTGTAGCCAACCTCCCTGGACATGGCCGTAGGAGGAAAATCAAATCAAAGAGACGGATAATACGAATGGTAACAAAAGAGCCCAGGATAACTTCTAAAGAGATTAAAGGTGAACTTCAAGCTCAAGGAACTGTTACGGGTCCGGGTGGTGGAACCTCTGTGCTGCGGTTCAAGAAGGGACCCAGAGGGGAGTGACTAAGTATCAGCTCGGACCGACCTAGGTTGTACGGCGGCTAACGACTCCGTGACCAGGGAGGGACCGAGCAGAGGGACCAGGTGCTACTCTGGGGACAACCTTGTAAGAGAGCAGGTGACTCCCACGTGTCAGATGGCTGGGACTGACCGATATAGCAGATGGGCACAGCGCGCAGGCTGATGAGTGGTCCTGGTGGATGGACTGGCAGACACGGCAGGTGACAGGCGGGAGCCTCCAGGTAGGCTGTCAGGTGGTCACGGCAAGTGACAGGCAGGAGCCTCTAGGTAGGCTGTCAGGTGGTCATGGCAAGAGACGGGCAGGAGCCTCTAGGTAGGCTGTCAGGTAACAGGCAGGTAACAGGTGAGTGCTCCCAGGTGAGTGGGCTGGCTGGCACGGCAGGTAACAGGCCAGTGCTCCCAGGTGAGCTGGCTAGCAGGCACGGCAGGTAACAGGCGAGTGCTCCCGGGTGAGCGGGCTGGCTGGCACGGCAGGTAACAGGCAGGTAACAGGCCAGTGCTCCCAGGTGAGCGGGCTGGCAGGCACGGCAGGTAACAGGCAGATAACTGGCAGGTAACAGGCAGGCAGGACAGGAAGTCAGGCTAGCAGCGGGACCTGAGGGCTGAAGCAGAGGTCAGAAACACTGTTCGACAACTTTGCTCAGGCACCTCCATTTTGGAGGATGTGCCTAATATATGGGAGGACCCACGGCAATTGGCCGGGGACGCCTTAGGACGGCGCGCGCGGCCCCTTTAAGAGGGAGGGAGCTCGCGTGCACGCCCTAAGCACAGTGCCCGGGGAGCGCTGGAGAAGGCAGAGCGGGAAGCGCGGGGAGCATGGAGGTGAGTGGGACGGCGTCTCTGCCTGGCAGGGGGCAGAGACGCTGATGCTACAGGAACATCAGTGTTAGATCGCACCATCCGTCATTGTTTGATCCAAAGTGGACTTCATGGGAGAGGACCAAGGAGAACATCATTGTTGGAAAAAAAAAAAATAAAAAAGCCAGACTGGAATTTACCAATCTACATGTTGATAAACGACAAAGCTTCTGGGAGAATGTCCTATGGACAGATGAGACAAAAATGGAAGTTTTTGCCAAGGCACATCAGCTCTATGTTCACAGACAGAAAAATGAAGCATATCAAGAAAAGAACACTGTCCCTACTGTGAAACATGGTGGAGGCTCTGTTGTGTTCTGGGGCTGCTTTGCTGCATCTAGCACAGGGTGTCTTGGATCTGTGCAGGGTACAATGATATCTCAAGACTATCAAGAGATTCTAGAGAGCAATGTGCTGCCCAGTGTCAGAAAGCTTGGTCTCAGTCGCAGGCCATGGGTCTTGCAACAGGATAATGACCCAAAACAGACAGCTAAAAACACTCAAGAATGGCTAAGAGGAAAACATTGGACTGTTCTGAAGTGGCCTTGTATGAGCCCTGACCTAAATCCTATTGAGCATCTTTGGAAAGAGCTGAAACATGCCGTCTGGAAAAGGCAACCTTCAACCATGAGACAACTGGAGAAGTTTGCTCATGAGGAGTGGGTCAAAATACCTGTCGAGAGGTGCAGAAGTCTCATTGACAGTTACAGGAATCGTTTGATTGCAGTGATTGCCTCAAAAGGTTGTTCAACAAAATAGTAAGTTAAGAAGAACCATCATTTCTGTCCAGGCCTATTTCATGAGTTACATTTTTTTTTTAATTCTGTGGAAGCAGGGTTGAGATGCAATGTCTGACTTTCATTTGTTCATTTTCTAAGATTTTTAATTTATTATTACTTTTGTCAGATTCAAGGTATTTCTGTGACCATTGTGGGTTTTTCTTTCATTAAACGAGGGGTATCAATGATTTTGACCACTTGTGTAGCTCTATATCCATCCATACCACACAGTGGAGCATTAACTAGCCTGAGCTATCACTTGGATACCTATAGCACGTATACAGTAGAAATAAAAGATTTCATTATCATGTCAAATTTCTTCTGGATCATAATTATTTCTGCTTTGACAATCAATTTTTTTTTTTTTTTTTTACAAAGGAGGGGAGTAAGTATGGGTAGCAAATTTTTGTCATCATTGGATTAACCCCTTTACGACATAGGGCGTATTAGTACGTATCTGTGCCCTGGGACTTATGGACCAGATACGTATTAATACGCCCTGGCGATTTCGCCCGCACACAAGTGGTGGGGGCGCGATCGCCGCCGGTTGTCAGCTGATTGTCACTGCTGACACCCAGTACTATGTGCAGGGAGCGGTCCCGTACCGCTCCCGGCACATTAAGCCCCGCAATGCTGCGATCGAAGTCGATCGCAACATTGCCGTGGCTAAGGGGAGGTGATCGGTATACTCACCTCCTCTTCCTGGAAGCCGCGGCAGACAGCGCTGGAGGCCGGATGTTGCCTTGACGACCTGATGTCGTCATAACAACATCCGGGTCACCAGACAGCAGGAAGAGTTTTTGGACATGCACAGAGCATTTCCAAACTATCTTCTCCCTGTCCAGCGCTGACCGCCTGCATGGCACAGGGATGGTGCTCCATCCCTGTGCTGTGCAGGCGATCAGAGTTAAAAAAGTGAAAGTCCCATAGTGGGACAAAGTAAAAAAATAAAAAAAAAACTGTCAAAGTGAAAAAAAAAAATTGTAAAAATATTTTAAAAAAAATAAAAAAAATAATCCACCAAAAATAAAAATATAATGTACCCATCAATAAATATTATTCTGAAAAAAAAACAATAAAAGTACACATATTTGGTATCACCGCGTCCGGAACGACCTGACCTATAAAACTGTCCCACTAGTTAACCCCTTCAATGAACACGGTAAAAAAAAAAAAAAAAAAAAAAAAAACTAAGCAAAAACAATGCTTTATCACCATAATGCCAAACAAAAAATGGAATAACACGCAATCAAAAAGACGAATATAAATAAAAATGGTACCGCTGAAAACGTCATCTCGTCCCGCAAAAAACAAGCCGCCATACAGCTCCATCAGCCGAAAAATAAAAGTTACAGCTCTCAGAATAAAGCGATGCTAAAAAATAATTTTTTCTATAAAATTGCTTTTATTATGTAAAAGTGCAAAACATAGAAAAACTATATAAATGTGGTACCGCTGTAAACGTACTGACCCAAAGAATAAAGCTACCTTATCAATTTTACCACATGCGGAACAGAATTAATTAAAAAAAAAAAAATCCTGAATTGTTGTTTTTTGTTTATTCTGCCTCCCAAAAATCGGAATAGAAAGCGATCAAAAAATGTCACGTGCCTGAAAATGGCACCAATAAAAACGTCAACTCATCTCACAAAAAAACAAGCCATCACATGACTCTGTCTGCCAAAATATGGAAAAATTATAGCTCTCAAAATATGGCAATGCAAAAACTAGATTTTACAAAAAATGCATCTTTTAGTGTGTAACAGCTGTCAATCATAAAACCCCCATATAATTCTGGTATCGCTGTAATCGCACCGACCCGAAGAATAAAGTCGTCTAATCACTTATACCGCACGAGCAACGGTGTAAAAAAATAAACTCTCGGGTTAGGGTTGTGCTAGGGTTGAGGTTGGGGTTAGGTTTGTGATGGGGTTGGGATTTTTTTCAAAAGTAAGAAAAAAAGATGACGATATCGCGACTAGTGTTGAGCGCAAGTGCTCGCTACTTGAGTTTGCATCGGGTGCATTGAGTATGCATTGAGTATCGCTGGTGGTCGAGTGACATGCTCGAGTCTCCGCCCCATATGCTTCGCGGCCAAAAAATTTTTGCGGGGATTGCCTGCCATGCACGTGCGATCCCCGCATGTTTTTTTTTGGGTGTCTAATAACCGTGAAACATGCGGGGCAGGGACTCGAGCATGTCACTCGAGCACACGCAGTACATGGTGCATACCCGAGTACCTGATGCAAACTCAAGTAGCGAGCACTTGAGCTTAAGACTAATGACAACTTATTCAATATGATGACCTAATGTTATCAAATTCTGTGTCGTACCTCTGGGTTCAAAATGTTCACTATACACCTTGAAAATCCTTGAGGGGTCTAGTTTCCAAAATGGGGTCACTTGTGGGGGGTTTCCACTGTTTAGGCACACAGGGGCTCTCCAAACGCGACATGGTGTTCGCTAACAATTTGAGCCGATTTTCCAATTCAATTTGTTAGCAGACACCATTTCGCGTTTGGAAAGCCCCTGTGTGCTTAAACATTGGAGCTCCCCCACCAGTGACCACATTTTGGAAACTAGACCCCCCAAGGCACCTATCTAGATGCATATTGAGCACTTGGAACCCCCAGGTGCTTCACAAATTAATCCGTAAAAATAAGTGTTTTTTTCTCCACTTTTTCATTTTTACGAATCAATTTGTGAAGCACCTGGGGGTTCCAAGTGCTCACTATGCATCTACATAGGTGCATTGGGGGGTCTAGTTTCCAAAATGGGGTCACTTGTGGGGGAGCTCCAATGTTTAGGCACACAGGGCTCTCCAAACTCAACATGGCATCCGCTAATTATTCAAGCAAATTTTACAATCAAAAAGTCAAATGGTGCTCTTCCCTTCCGAGCCCAGCCGTGCACCCAAACAGTGGTTTTTCCCCACATATGGGGTATCTGCGTGCCCAGGGGAAATTGCACAACAAATTTTGGGGTCCATTTTTTCTTGTTACCCCTGCGAAAATAAAAAAAATTGGGTCTAAAGTAACATTTTTGTGAAAAAAGTTAAATGTTCATTTTTTTTCTTCCACATTCCAAAAATTCCTATGAAGCACCTGAAGGGTTAATAAAGTTCTTGAATGTGGTTTTGAGTACCTTGATGGGTGCAGTTTTTAGAATGGCATCACTTTTGGGTATTTTCTGTCAAAAAGACCTCTCCAAGTGACTTCAAATGTGATGTGGTCCCTAAAAAAAAATGGTTTTGTAAATTTTGTTGGAAAAATGAGAAATCGCTGGTCAACTTTTAACCCTTATAGCTCCCTAACAAAAAAAAATTTTGGTTCCAAAATTGTGCTGATGTAAAGTAGACATATGGGAAATGTTATTTATTAACTCTTTTGTGTGAGATATCTCTCTGCTTTAAGGGCATAAAAATTAAAATTTTGAAAATTGCAAAATTTTCGCCAAATTTCTGTTTTTTTCACAAATAAACGCAAGTGATATCGAAGAAATTTTACCACAATCATGAAGTACAATATGTCACGAAAAAACAGTCTCAGAATCAGGGGATTCATTGAAGCGTTCCAGAGTAATTACCTCATAAAGTGACGGTGGTCAGAATTGTAAAAATTGGCCTGGTCATTAACGTGCAAACCACCTTCGGGGGTGAAGGGGTTAATGTCCAAATGGGAGGAGCAACACATTTCCAATGAGAGCAATATTTACAGCCCAAAAATCATATGGTACGGTCGATTTATCGACGACCTCCTGATGTGGGGAGACACACAGGGAGGAGGTGATGAAAGTTGCAGAAAATCTCAAAAACATTGATTTCAATTTGAGATTCACACATTGTTTTGATTCTAGAGAAATACATTTTTTTGGATTTTAAATTGAACGGTGACAAATATCTCAATACAGTAAAAATAACACCCTATAGAAAGGAGACTGCCAGTAACAGTATTCTGCAGGCCAATTCTTACCATCCGCTGCATATCAAGCGCAATATTCCATATGGGGAATTAATTAGGGCGAAACAAAATTGTACAGATAATACTGCGTTTGATATGGAAGCCAGAGAAGTTTATGACAGATTGGCAAAAAAAGGTTATCCTGATTGGAATGTTATAAAATCATACAAAATGGTATCGAGCCTAGAACGTAAGGATCTTTTCAAAAATAAGGAGCGGAAAAATGATTTGGGATGTGAAACTTCTAGTGTAACATTCTCTACAACTTATAGTCCGCAGTATAACAAAGTGGTGTCCATTATAAAGAAATACATACAATGTTACACCAGGATCCGGGCTTAATAAAATTCTTACCAAGGATATTGGGTTTGTGGCTGTGGTACCATCCTGTCCCCCAGTCTTTTCCTGAGTGAAGACCATAGGCATTCTCAATCTACTACCTGGTTAAACCTTAGTGTTTTTTTCAAATGCGGAGCGAGCCGCTGTACAGCGTGTTCACACACAGTGACAAAGGATACTTTTACCTCACTGCATAATAATCGTATATACAAAATACATGACTTTATTAATTGCAGCACACTCTGGCTTATATACCTTGTTGAATGTATTACATGTAAGATCCCATACATTGGTTGTACTACCGGCCCTTTAATACTACGGGTTAGAGGACACATATCTGATGCGGTTAATCCTTTGGCCACAAATATTTCAGCAGCGTCAACACATTTCCGAACGTTCCATAAATGGGAAGTTTCAGCACTGAAATTTCAAGGCATAGAAAGAGTGTATAGACCTATCCGGGGGGGAGACCATAGACGCAAACTGCTAAATAGGGAACCATATTGGATTTTTATGTTAGAAACCCGAGTACCCTTTGGATTGAATCTCAGGCAGGATCTAATGCTACAATATTAGTGACAGTTTTGTTTACACCTTGGACATGGTATATCGCTAGTTTTTATATTTATTCTCTATTTGAATCACAAATATTTGCATTTTTTCTACATGTTAATGATATTAATTTTAGAGGATAATAATATGTGTCGCTAACGTTTTTATTTCACTTCTGTCTATGCTAATCATACTGACCTCAGAGACTAGTAAGCACATAACTATTATCTTTAATTACAACCTACCTTTATATGCTCACTAGTCCACAGTTCAGACAGACCATGATTAAGACTGCGCGTCAAAACACATAGGTCGAGACAGCTGTGATCCTTGTGTGCACTAAGACTTATTATGGTGGTAGCAGCATTTTTTAATGGCTCAATAAAAGCTTTGTTTTATTCAAGTTTATAGCCTGATACACTGGGTCATTCCTCCTTTTTTCTGATTTTAATATCTGCTTTTTTTATGGAGTTTTCTTGTATTATAGGAAAACCTAAGGCCAGAAATAAACCCTATAAAACACTGTACATGGAAACTTTGGTATCAAATAACTCCTGTCTTTGTGTTCTTACAAACAAGCTTTTATTAATGCCTCAAACTTCTGAGTGTGAATCAGACCTGAGATCTAACATGATAGAAGATTACAGTCCGGGGAAGACTGGAAACATTCATATAGACGGCCGGTGGAGATGTAGTCAGTGACGGACTCTGGCCAAATATGTTTCTACAGCCGTAGTAGACGATGAAAATTTCGTCCTCATCATAAAGTAGTTATTTCTCATGTCACGTGTAATGAATATCTCCTGCAGTATAGATAATGCCGATTCCAGTGTCGGTAAATGAGATGAGAATTAGCTTTATGGAAGATGAGTCTATGAGAAAGGTATTCACTTGCAGATTCTGAGGAAGAAACTGCTTGTTGTCTGTGGCCTAAAATATATAGGCTTTATTAGTAGATGTAAAGAAGAAAACTAAATACTGTAAAATAATAAATCTCCTCATATGTTTCCCTTATTATCTCCAGTAATTGTATTATTACACAGGATTTTTATGACGTTACATCTGCTCAACTTCTCATTCAGGTCTCTACAATATCGGATCCTCTCAGTGAAGATCTTCTATATAAGAGAACTTTCCTGATTTACCCATCAAAGATGGATATGGACAGAGACAAGATGACAGAGAGGATACTACACCTCACCCTAGAGATCCTCTTCCGGCTTACTGGAGAGGTGAGAGATTCTGATGGCGTCACATTACATCATTCTTATCTATGGGAATAACAAATGGACAGAATTGGAGAGGTGAGGACTCTGGAAATGTCTGTAGTGAGATTTATTAATGTGTCTCTCCATAACCAGGATTACACAGTAGTGAAGAAGACCTCTAGTGAGCGCTGCCAGGCCCCTGTGTCTGACAGATGGAGAAGACCCCTGAGCCCAATCACGGGGCCTCCACCTCATCACTTGGTACATGAGAACATCAATGACCAGAAGATCCTAGAACTCGCCTACAAGATGATTGTGCTGCTGACTGGAGAGGTGACACTGCTGGGAATGCTGGGACATTATACAGTAACGCTATGAAGGGATTGGGGGATGACTGTATCATTGTATGTGTCAGGTTCCTATAAGATGTCAGGGTGTCGCTGTCTATTTTTCCATGGAGGAGTGGGAGTATTTAGAAGGACACAAAGATCTGTACAAGGATGTCATGATGGAAGTTCCCCAGCCCCTCACATCTCCAGGTAATAGACAGGACTAAATACACACGGCCTATAATTATCTGTATGTAGAGAATGAATTCCGTCCCTGTATGTGTTTCCTCCAGATCTATCCAGTAAGAGGACAACACCAGAGAGATGTCCACGTCCTCTTCTTCCACAGGACTGTAAACAAGAAGATCCCAATATTCCTCAGGATTATCAGGTACATGGAGAGAAGGTGTCATGAGATTTCTCCCGTGATGTGTATACGGCTGTGAAGGTCTTGTGTTCGGTCTTGTTTTATCCACCAGAATTATATGATTTATACTTTTGTAATGAGAATGGTGGAGATGGCAGGATTAGAGCTGATCATTAGTGATGAGCGAGTGTATTTGTTACTATTCGTACGGATAGTACAGTATTCGGGTTACTCGTTATTCTGCAAGTATTTGTGTAATCGCCTCGCTATATTCGAATGTCCCACCCTGTAGTTTTGGCGCCTCCTTTGCAGCCACTAAACATGCTGGGCTTCTTAACCAATCACAGTAATGCCTCAGACATCTTGGTTGTGGCATTACTGTGATTGGCTGGCCGCCCAGCGTCATAGGGTCTATTTAAGCCCTGCCGCTGCCATTTTGTGCACATTGCGTCTGGTGCCTGCATTCGATAAGCATAGGGAGAGATTGCTGAGCTGCTAGGGAGAGTGTTTAGGCCTCTTGATAAAACAAAAGCCCTTTTAAATGCTACCTGCAGTGTATACTAGTTCTGTGTTTAAAGGAGCCGCTCACTAGCTCCATAATACCACCAAAAAAGAGCTCTTTTCAGAGTTGAAGACAGACAACAAAGTCAGAGTACAAGGAGGGAGAGATTGTGTATTAGGTAGGGAGTGTAATAGGTAGCTTTCTTCCAGTGTCCATATAAAAACGGCTCTTGTCAGAGGCAAAGCAATATTTTTCCAGCACACACAGAAGTAGCATTTTGTGCTGCCTTTTTTTTTTTTTAGCACCGGTCTATTTTCCCTGCTGTTTTAGGGGTCAGTGCCTGCTTTCTGTCCATATTAGTCCACTTAAAAAAGCGTTTTGTGCCCTACACTAAGCAGTAGTCCAAACATTTCCTACTGCCTGCTACAAAGCACGCACCAGGCCATTTTAACCACTATTTTGGCTGTGACAGCTAGCTTGACTTGTGCCATCAACATCTGAAAATCTGTCAACAAAGCCCAAAATGCCAAAAAAGACTGTTGTTAAGGGACGTGTCAGTGGTGCGCAAGAAGGCACTCAGTCTGTTTCAGGTCAGAAGAATCTTGATGCATCCACTATGTTCCTGGAAAAATTTCCCGGTCTGGAACGTAAACGTGTGTGGAAGCCAGAAGAGCGAGAGCAGATTCTGTCTTGGATAGAAGACAAGGCCTCTACGCATTTGTCAAGCAGCAACAAATCTTCCACGACCACACAGTCTACTGTGGATACACAGAAGGCTGGCCCATCCAATCCTGAAGCTGGTTCTCCTTCCTCCAACAATTTTCAGTCACAGGAGACATATGACCCCAAGCTTGGCCACTCTGAGGATCTGTTTAGTACGTATCCTTTGGTTGGCTCTGAACTATCACTGTGCAGCATTGAAGAGGGACAAGAAGAGGTGGCGTGCGTTTATGCTTATGTATTTGAGGACCTATGGCCAGAAGAAAGACTCTTGGCGGAACATCATTTTTTTTCTCCAGAGGTGGAGGCTGATGATGATGAGACACAGTTGCTATCAGGTCAGCCTACAATGTCAACTGGGAAGGAGGATGAGATGGAAGACGAGGTAGTCGGTTATGAGTCCACTGATCCGACCTGGACCGTTGGCATGCATAGCCATGACAGCAACACAGAGGAAGATGGATATGTAGCACCAAAACAGGCACCAAGGAGTTGTGGTTTGCCCAGAGTGAGAACTGGGTCAACTGTTCCCAAGAGCACTGCCGCTGTGCGCCAAGTCAGGGCAAGGGGGCGTTCAGCTGCTGTGTGGAATTTTTTTTTCTGAAAGTCCTTCAGAGAAAAACATTGTAGTCTGTAGCATCTGCCATGCCAAGTTAAGCAGAGGCCAGGACAAAGGCAACCTACATGCTCACCGTCCAAGGCTCAAGTTCGATGCTTGCAAACCTATTCAGGAGACATAAATACAAAACAAAAGACATCAGCCCACCACCTGGATATAGGAGTACTACCAGACTAAGGCACCCTGAAGGAAAAGCCCCTCCAGAGACGGGCCACCCTCCCGTCAGCCAGTCTTTCATACTCCAGAGAACGTGCCTTCACCAGGTCACCTAGGATGTTCCTACAAACTTCATTTGCACTTAGGATTTTACTCTGCGTCGAAACTAAAACTCGTGCTTTCCACGTGAAATACCTGACCACTACACTTAGTATGAATAAAGTGGTTCGGTCCCTTCTCCCAAGGTCTCCGAACGCTCCATAGGCCCACCTGGCATAGGATAGAGTAGCCAGCCATGGCCAACCAATGGAAGCTCCCACCCTGTTGTACACCTCTGTATTAAAGGGACAATGAAGAAGGAAGTGCTCCATGCTTTCAGCATGTTAGCACAAGCTGCACGGGGGCAATTCCTGTCCTCTGAGCTCCTGTACTTCAAATTGCCCCTTACACACAGCTTACCTTGGAAGCAGCGCCAAGTCAAGTTCCAGTACTTCTTGGGGATCCTGCTAGAATTTAACAAACTCCCCCCAACCTCCAGATCCCAACGGTGGGAAATGAGAAAGCAAGACCCTCCTATCGAGGAGTTTCCTCGGGAGGGACCTCACCTCCCACATTCCCAGATCCCACCGGTGGATCATTTTCAGAACCGGGGTAACATAAGCTGGGAGATGCCCATGCAGTGTGTGAAGATCTTTCAATCTTCCCCCTGAAGATTGATGGCTGAAACCATCCCTTGCAGGATAATACCCATGGAGGAGCCCTCTCTTTCCAGAGGTTTGCCACGTTAACTTTCAAGAAGGTGTTCACTAGGAACACGACGGGTTCACCATATCCAACCACCCTAGTCTCCTCGTGCGGTAAGTGACCTCCCGCTTGACTAGGTTCAGTCTATTCCCCTATATCATCTGGAAGAACAGACTGTAGACCCGTGTCCAGAGAGGCTCTGGCAAGACACAGACGCTGCCCAGGTAGATTAGCAAGGGGAGCAGGAAAGCTTTGCACAGGCCAACCCTTTCCCTCAGGCTCAAAGACCAACCCTTCCATTGGTCCACTCTTTGGGCGACACCTTTGATTCTGCCTTCCCAGTTTTTCATGGGGTAATCACCCTGGCCGAATTCAGTGCCCAGGACTTTGGCGTGTTCTTGGGGTTCGGGGAGGGTGTCCGGAAGATCAAACCCGGGATCTCCGCCTCCCAGCCATAGACTTTCACACTTATCCTGGTTAACCTTGGACCCGGATGCCTCCGAGTAGCGCTCCTCTTCTGACATCACCACCATTGCCTCATCTTGCGAAGAAACAAAGACGGTGACATCGTCTGCTTAGGCCACTACCCTCAAGATGGGAAGGGATCAATTGCAAAGGCATAAAGCAAAGGGCTAAGAGGACAGCCCTGACGGACACCAGATCCTACCCTGAAAGGTTGTCCAATCCACCCATTTGTTTCAATTGACATCTCTCATGTTGGAGCCATGATTCATGTCAGTTCACTTGGTGCAACAGCTCTCCAAGGTGTGATCACTCCTTTTTAGATGCAGACTAACGAGCAGATCTAATTTGATGCAGTTGTTAGTTTTGGAAATTATAATTTACAGGGTGATTCCATATTTTTTTCCTCAGAATTGAGTGATTTCATAATTTTTTCCCTCTGCTTGGTCTGAAAAAAATTACTCTTACTGGGTACCACATTTTTAATCTTGATTTCTTTTAGTGTTTCTTAAAGCCCTAAAGTTGCCATTTGAAATTACTTTAGTTTTGTGCCATGTCTGTGATCTCCTTTTTTTCAACAACATTAAACAACTGAATGAACATCCTCCGAGCCCGGTGATTCCATAATTTTTGCCAGGGCTTGTACAATGGAATCGTTTAAGAGGGCCGTTGTAGATCAGTTGCTGAAAACATCACCCTCAGATAATGCTGGTAGCAGAGGTACCAGCTCTTTTCAACACCAAAGGATAATGGGGAGAGACACGAACACCAGCTCCAACGGAGGAGGGGGGAAAATGTGCCCAAATTGGGCAATTTTCAATATACCAGCAAAACAGCAAGGGCTATCTGCCTATAAAAATGCCTAGGAGGGATAAGTTGCAGAACATGGTCAAGGGTTACTTTAAGTGACCATACGTGTGTCCTTTCTGACGCTTCAGTTCCCTTTAATTATTGGGTGTCTAAGCTGAACACTTGGCCCGACCTCTCTTTATATGCCTTGGAGGTGCTGGCCTGCCCGGCTGCTAGTGTGGTGTCTGAGCGTGTTTTCAGTTCCACTGGGGCAATCATCACTGATAGGCGCACACGCCTCTCCACGGAAAATGCAGACAGACTTACTCTGATTAAATTCAGTAAGGACTGGATATATCCACAGTTTGTAATCCCTCCAGATGACAGCTAGCCAACCTAAATTCACCAAAAATGCAGATTCATGCTACTGCTGTTAACGTCACCCCCTTCCCATAAAACAAGATTCCTTCCATCGTCAATCATGACTCAGCCCATAGGGCTAATTTTTACATACTATGCACATTGTACAGTGGACAAACCAGGACAGTATTCCTACTCCAGCCTAACTACTATTTGTGATTGGAGACCCTTGGGATGGTGGCTTCTTGTGTCAACCATGACTCAGCCCATTGGGCTAATTTTTACAAACCCTATGCACATAGTGCAGTGGACAAATCTGTAATGTACAGTGGTCCTACCAAACTAATATTTGTCATTGGAGGATGGAGGCCCTTGTCACAGGTTGTGCCACATTGTGACTGAGATTTGGAATACATATTCAATACCAAATACCAGAAAATAACCAACATACGTTGGAAGGAGGGTAAGTAAAGATTATCTACCAAAAAAGACAATTACCCATTAAAAATTAACTTTTAATTTAAACACACTAAAATAATGTACTCAATAGTACAGTTGGGACAAACTAACATATAAGAAAGGAGACATAGAGGGATATAAAGGTGAAAAAGGAATAGAAATAGTGTCAGCTAGGCCGTAAATAATACGCTATAAGGGATAATAGACTAATCCCTTTCTGGCAGTGGAGTATATCAGCCCCCAATATTCAAATAGTGCCCCCACTGTACCCACGGCTATCCTTCACCTAGTCCCCAAGGAACCTTACTAATGCAATTCAACGAGTACACATATGAATTTGACAAACAGCGTCCTCAGTAGCGTATTCAGCAAATATCCAATAATGACATCAATGGCATATAGAAAGCTAAATGTCCACAGTAATACTGTGACTGCATTCCGGTTTGGTAGCATTTATTATCGATGCACCCTATCCCTCATTTAAACTTTCTTTTTTTCCCCTGATGAGCCCCACATTCAAG
The DNA here is from genome assembly GCF_046119375.1 of Phyllobates terribilis. NCBI lineage: Eukaryota > Metazoa > Chordata > Amphibia > Anura > Dendrobatidae > Phyllobates > Phyllobates terribilis. The sequence goes on from NW_027362943.1 coordinate 156,088, forward strand.
GAGGGGGGGCGAAACGCGTAGAGATTATGGGAACATTTGATCCATTGGTATATTTTCATATTGAAGTGAAGCCTGATGTCTTTTTGGATATATGTTAACTCTTTCCTCTGGTGATCGCATCATTGAATTTGATCTCTACAAACTGAATATTTTTGGATCAACAAGTGGAACTTGACTTTACACCAGCCTAAACACTTCTTGGATGCAACAAGATAAGTCATTGATTTTTATTACATGTATACGTGTTTTTTTCTGACTAGCAGCGTTTTTTTCTCATTGGATTTTCTTTATTTGGGACATTGTCATCTTTGTATCCATCAGCACCTCTAATATCGTTTAGATTTCCTGTAACTGTTTTGGTGATTACTGGACTTTTATTTTGCTTTACACTGGTCATCTGATATGGCTTTTTGAAAAATCTCTGGACTTTATATTTTTTTTCAAGATTTAATTGGCCTTTTTTTTTTTTTTTTTTTTGGGTCTTGCATGACTCTGCATGCTGGTGGACTACATTTCCATACGCCTCAATTTTTTTTTGACTTTTTGGGGTGTTAGTATTACTGTGGACATTTAGCTTTCTATATGCCATTGATGTCATTATTGAATATTTGCTGAATACGCTACTGAGGACGCTGTTTGCAAAATTCATATGTGTACTCGTTGAATAGCATTATTAAGGTTCCTTGGGGACTAGGTGAAGGATAGCCGTGGGTACAGTGGGGGCACTATTTGAATATTGGGGGCTGATATACTCCACTGCCAGAAAGGGATTTGTTTATTATCCCTTATAGCGTATTATTTACGGCCTAGCTGACACTATTTCTATTCCTTTTTCATCTTTATATCCCTCTATGTCTCCTTTCTTATATGTTAGTTTGTCCCAACTGTACTATTGAGTACATTATTTTAGTGTGTTTAAATTAAAAGTAAATTTTTAATGGGTAATTGTCTTTTTTCGTAGATAATACATATTCAATAGAAATGTACTGTCAGTCAACCTATTTGGCAAAAAACATGCCTGGCTTGTGCCACATTGTGACTGAGACAGGGGATACATATTCAATAGAAATTTACACTGACTGTTGATGACCGACTGATGGCCCTCTGAAAATTTGAATTGAGGGCCACAACTACTACAGTACTCCATCGTAGATAATGTTTGACAAGGGAAGCCCTTGTCAAGGAATCTCCCTGCACTTATGACACAGCCCCCAGGAGTAATTTTTGGAAATACAATGCACATTCTGCACTGGACCAAGTAGTACAATATCAAGAAGTCTTCTCTGCCTATATAATCTGGGAAATATTGACCATCAAAATCTCGGAGCCATTTGGAGAAGCTTCTCCAACCCATCCTGGAGTTGGGGCACTAATATATCCTTTGTCCATTGACTTGCACAAGTGATATATTTGAGCTCGTCATCCAGTTGACTAGTGCAGCTTTATTTTTCCAGTTCACTGAGTTCAGCCATACCTGAGGATCGCAGGCCGTACTCACTGCTACCTTCTAGTACTCCATGTCTCTTGACTTTTTCTCTGTAGTTTCTGCCCCTAAATGAGTTAAATAATACAGTGAGGGCCTTACAATATGAGTAAGTGAGGGCACTCTCAGATGTACACGAGGGACCTCCAAAATCTCTACAGGAGGGCACTTCAAAATGTATGTTACAGGGCCACACGAGGGCTCTCACAAAATTCCTGCCTCCTGCAGGGCCTCTGAACATTTGAATTTAGGGCCACAGTATCACATGCTGGTGGTGGAGGAGGAGGAGGGTCAAGCCCAACGCTACAATGGGCACATTGTAAACTGCTATTGAATATGTATTCCACTATCTGAGTGTCAATGATGGAGGGACCGCCCAAATGTCTAAGGAACAGCTGTCCCTCCAAAACGCATGTTACAGAGCCACCTGAGGCCTCTCAGGTCAAAGATCAACATACCTACTAGTACGTTCTTGCTGTGCTTGTAAAGTGCTGGGGAATAGTGAACTAAAAATGATGTATGACAGAGGGACCTACAAAATGTATCAGGACCCTCTCAATTGTAAAAGGTGAAAAAAAGCCGCAACAGTATGTGTGAACAAAGGCTAAAAGGGATATTTTTTGGTTTCTCTGGTTTATTTAGCCTTATATACAAGTGATTGTGCAGGAAAACTGTTTCTTAACCTTTTTGGCCTGTTAAATGCAATTTAGGTTAGGTTTGCTAGTTGTTCTTGTGTGTCTGTAAAAGTGGCGTAACACTGCAACAAACTTATTCCCAGAAACCATATGTGAGTCAGAAATGCATGCAGGCTCATTCTCCAGGCTCTTCTCATTCTGTTTCATCACTTTCCCATCCATCAGCCTTTTCCTCAGGCCCCCAGACCACTTTTTAGGGTCTATCAGAAAATTACTCACATTTCCCATTGACTTACCTTGTACTCGCTATTCGGAGCGATTATTACAAAGTGCTCGTTACGATTATAGCGATTACGAATATTACGGTACTCGCTCTTCACTACTGATCATAGATGTGACTTCTCCATCTGTCTGTGACTTTTACAACATTTGTTTCAGGGTGAAGATCTGACCCATATTAATACTACAGAGACATATGTGAGGGGCGATGAGCGGTGTAAAGAGGAGATTCCTACATATGGCTACCCAGGTGAGTAGTAACTACTAAATGCAGAGAAGTCACTGATTCTTCTCCGTCACCGGCTGTGGCTGGTTTACCGGTCAAAGAGTCCAGCTGGATCACAATTGTGTAATCACCATTTTGCATCTAGACCAAAACATTGTCCTCCACCTAAAACTGTTCAAATGACTTTGGACATTGAAACTCCTCAAATGACTTTGGACATTGAAACTCCTCAAATGACTTTGGACATTGAAACTCCTCAAATGACTTTGGATATTGAATCTCCTTTTCTATAGAGCTTACAACCTGGAAGATCCACCTACCAACTGAAATTGGAAGATCCTGACTCTTACCTGCCCAGATTTGTAAGCTACCAATCCAAATAACAGTGTACGTAGAATGTGCTGACAAGTTACAAAAATCACTTGAAGAAAAATATTATGATGGGCCTGTAAGAGAAAGCGGAGGGTAATGATGCTGTTGGCTTCCTAGATTCCTGTTATCTTATTGGATGAATCTACCGTCTCTCCCTTCTGTGCTGCTGAATGTGCTCATATGGTCCCTACAAGACCAGGTCCAGTCTTTATGACCAAACCTCACTTTTATGATCGACAACATTAAATGTACAGTGAGGGCCAAGTGTGAATTTCTGTATAATAACAGAGTTTCCCGTTACCCTTACTTTTCTATTTCTTTTTAAACCAAATTACTTCCAATAGATAAAGTATACAAAAACATTACACCTGTGCCATGATATATCTCTAAGCTGTGCGTGGCTGATGGCTGTAATATACATATATTCACGCCTGCAGGAGATGTGTTGGCATGACTCGAGCCCTGGTTTCATGGATTCACTCCACGTCATAAATAATATTATCAATCCTAAAGAATTTAGATACAATTTATCCTAAAATGGGGGCACTAATACTTTCTCTACTCTTCTGGTCAGGACTCATAGTAGCTCCAACGGTCTACCATAAATAAGTGCAACTCCGGTTTAGTGTTGGAGTCCCCCCCTCCCCCACAAACATGCATTCCTGTTGGGGATGTAATGTGTTTTTTTTTATTCTGTCTTTTTTTTTTACAGGTTCATTCTGTATGATAGTTTGATTGTGGTGGGATCGGCCTGCCTCACTTAACTCTGTAATTCCCTGATAGTCTTTCCAAAAAGGTCTCTATTGTCTCTTCCAAATGCCTGAGATCTAAATTTAAGACACCTCAGCTCTGCACTATTATAAAAAGTTCTCATTAAATGTATATTTCTTTTTGAGACTCATTTGACATAAAATATTGGCCCTTACTATAGTTTAAATTGCCAGGAGCTATCAAGAAGCATACTCTAATTATCCCGGAGAGGTTTCACCACTAGTTACTCTTTTTTTTGATCTTCTCATTAGATGTGTTATTGTCTATAGTCAAAGTTTTGCCCATCACCCTTTAACCCCTCTACACCGTGTGCAGAATTATTAAGCAAATGCGTATTTTGATCACATGATACTTTTTATACATGTTGTCCTACTACAAGCTGCATAGGCTTGAGAGCCAACTACTAATTAAGTAAATCTGGTGATGTGCATCTCTGTAATGAAGAGGGGTGTTGTCTAATGACATCAACACCCTATATATAAGGTGTGCTTAATTATTAGGCAACTTCCTTTCCTTTGGCAAAATGGATCAGAAGAGAGATTTGACGGGCTCTAAAAAGTCCAAAATTGTGAGATGTCTTGCAGAGGGATGCAGCAGTCTTGAAATTTCAAAACTTTTGAAGCGTGATCACCGAACAATCAAGCGTTTCATGGCAAATAGCCAACAGGGTCGCAAGAAGTGTGTTGGCCAAAAAAGGCGCAAAATAACTGCCCATGAATTGAGGAAAATCAAGCGTGAAGCTGCCAAGATGCCATTCTCCACCAGTTTTGCCATATATCAGAGCTGCAATGTTACTGGAGTATCAAAAAGCACAAGGTTTGCGATACTCGGGGACATGGCCAAGATAAGGAAGGCTGAAAAATGACCACCTTTGAACAAGAAACATAAGATAAAATGTCAAGAATGGGCCAAGAAATATCTTAAGACTGATTTTTCAAAGGTTTTATGGACTGATGAAATGAGGGTGACTCTTGATGGGCCAGATGGATGGGCCAGAGGGTTGACCAATAAAGGGCAGAGAGCTCCACTCCGACTCAGATGCCAGCAAGGTGGAGGTGGGGTACTGGTATGGGCTAGTATTAAAGATGAACTTGTGGGACCTTTTCGGGTTGAGGATGGAGTGAAGCTCACCTCCCAGACCTACTGCCAGCTTCTGGAAGACAACTTCTTCAAGCAGTGGTACAGGAAGAAGTCGGTATTGTTCAAGAAAAACATGATTTTCATGCAGGACAATGCTCCATCACATGCATCCAACTACTCCACAGCGTGGCTGGCCAGTAAAGGTCTAAAAGAAGAAAAAATAATGACATGGCCCCCTTGTTCACCTGATCTGAACCCCATAGAGAACCTGTGGTCCATCATAAAATGTGAGATCTACAGGGAGGGAAAACAGTACATCTCTCAGTACAGTGTCTGGGAGGCTGTGGTGGCTGCTGCACGCAATGTTGATCGAAAACAGATAAAGCAACTGACAGAATCTGTGGATGGAAGGCTGTTGAGTGTCATCATAAAGAAAAGTGGCTATACTGATCACTAATTTTTTTGGTTTTTGTTTTTGCATGTCAGAAATGTTTATTTCTAAATTTTGTGCACTGATATTGGTTTACCTGGTGAAAATAAACAAGTGAGATGGGATTAGATTTGGTTTTTATTAAGTTGCCTAATAATTCTGCACAGTAATGGTTACCTGCACAAACAGATATTCTCCTAAGATAGCCAAATCTAAAAAAAAAAACACTCCATCTTCCAAAAATATTAAGCTTGGATATTTGAGTCTTTTGGGTTGATTGAGAACATAGTTGTTGATCAATAATAAAAATAATCCTCTAAAATACAACTTGCCTAATAATTCTGCACACAGTGTACATGGATCTGTACTTACACAAAGACCCCTAGGCTTGGACTTGGTGTTGCCTGCTGTTCTGTGATGTGAGATGACAAGAAGAATAGTCAGGTGGCCTGATCAGAACCAGGAGGGCAGAGAAAATACAAAATCAGAAGACACAATAGTAGTCAGTAAATGGGCTGGGATCACAAGAAGAAACGAAGAAGAAAATACACAACACGGGAGCTGAACACAGAAGACTTAACCAGCGGAGAACAAGGCTGTATCAGGCAGCTTCCGGCATTATGCATGAGCTTTAGTAGGGTGTGGTGCTTTCCATTTGAGTTAAGTAGGAAGCATACTTGACTTTGGAAGAGCGGATTTTGCTGGATTGGTTTATGGAAGCCATGTTGCTTTTCAAGAGTTTTTGAGCCACTAATGATGTGGAAACCTCTGTTTTTCCGTTGATAGATGATGGACCTGAGTGGAGGCTTGTTTTTTGTGATACGAGTAGAAATTTTTATTGGTATAATTTTCGCATATTTGATATTTGGGAGGCAGAATGAACAAACAGTTGAACACCAAACTCTACTGGATCATGCTATGAGGTTTTCTATTAGACTGTGAACTATCATTGTCTTGGTGAATAATTCAATATTTTTACATAACTTGCCATTTGTACCAACAGTTTAGAAATGTTCAAAAATATAAATTTCAAGAATATTTTATTCAAATATATTTTTTTTACTTGGCAGATGACTGTACTAGGAGATCAGAGGGACAGCTGACATCTTCAATTTTCAAATCAGATGAGCTGGAGATCTCACAGGATACAATTGAAGGGAATGCTATTACTCCAAATATACCATCATCCCTTTACAGCAAAGATGTGTCATCTGATCCTTTGAAACAGGTCCTATCTTCTGATTCATTACCGACTACTAAGGAAAATCAAAGTCACAAACTAAGCATTAAAAAACGAACTGCTCCTAAAGCTAAGAAGCCATTTGCATGGTCAGAATATGGAAATAGTTTTCCCCTCAAAGAGCTTTTTCTTAAACATCAAAAAATTCACACAGCAAAGAATAGATTTTCTTGTTTCAAGTGTATGAAATGTTTTAACATGAAAGCAAGTCTTCTTAGTCACCAGAGAACTCACACAGGGAAGATGCGTTTTTCATGTTCAGAATGTGGGAAATGTTTTAACAAGAAATCACATCTTGTTACACATCAAAGAACTCACACAGGGGAAAAACCTTTTTCATGTTCAGAATGTGGGAAATGTTTTACAGTGAAATCAAGTCTTGTTAATCACCGGAGAACTCACACAGGAGAGAAGCCTTTTTCATGTTCAGAATGTGGGAAATGTTTTACAGTGAAATCAAATCTCGTTAAGCACTGGAGAATTCACACAGGGGAGAAGGCTTTTTCCTGTTCAGAATGTGGGAAATGTTTTTTCCAGAAAGCGACACTTGATATACATCAGAGAACTCACACAGGGAAGATGCCTTTTTCATGTTCAGAATGTGGGAAATCTTTTATCAAGAAATCAGATCTTGTTACACATCAGAGAACTCACACAGGGGAGAAGCCTTTTTTCTGTTCAGAATGTGGGAAATGTTTTACAGTGAAATCAAGTCTTGTTAAGCACAAGAGAACTCACACAGGAGAGAAGCCTTTTTCATGTTCAGATTGTGGGAAATATTTTACAGAGAAATCAAGTCTTGTTAAGCACAAGAGAATTCACACAGGGGAGAAGCCTTTTTCATGTTCAGAATGTGGGAAATGTTTTAACCAGAAATTAGGTCTTGTTACACATCAAAGAACTCACACAGGGGAAAAACCTTTTTCATGTTCAGAATGTGGGAAATGTTTTACGGGGAAATCAAGTCTTGTTACGCACCAGAGAACTCACACAGGAGAGAAGCCTTTTTCCTGTTCAGAATGTGGGAAATGTTTTAACCAGAAATCACATCTTGTTACACATCAGAGAACTCACACAGGGGAGAAGCCTTTTTCATGTTCAGAATGTGGGAAATGTTTTACAATGAAATCATATCTTGTTACACATCAGAGAACTCACACAGGGGAGAAGCCTTTTTCATGTTCAGAATGTGGGAAATGTTTTAACCAGAAATTAGATTTTGTTACACATCAAAGAACTCACAGAGGGGAAAATCCTTTTTCATGTTCAGAATGTGGGAAATATTTTACAAGGAAATCAAGTCTTGTTAAGCACCAGAGAATGCACACAGGGGAGAAGCCTTTTTCCTGTTCAGAATGTGGGAAATGTTTTCACCGGAAAGCTTATCTTGATAGACATCAGAGAAGTCACATCGGGGAGAAGTCTTTTTTATATCCTTAATGTGGAAAATGTTTTACTTGAAAAGACACACTTTTAGCAAGAAAAAATTGTGCTAATATGTGAGTGTGTCCTATAGACTGAAGGTAGCTTCCTGTGACTGAGAACAATGAGACAGTGTCCTTCCTGATCAGTGAGAGAACTGCTCTCTTCTCAAGCCCCACACTTATCTAACTGATTGGTGCAGAAGAGGAGAGGAAGGTACTGGGACCTGTACAGAGGCTGGACGTCCTGACTGAGCAGCTGAAGAACCTAGCTTATGGACCTTTCAGATCATGTAACACTGTTTTACATATTTTTAAAAGTTGTCAGGTTCCGTTATGAACTGTGCCATTTCTTAATGAGTTTGACCTCCTGAATTCAAATTGGACAACGAGTTTTCCTTTTACTGCTACATATAATTTAATGACTAAAGGTTCCAGTACTTTGAAACATTATTATTCTTGTAAATATACAGATGCAGAATATTTTGTTATGCCAATTTTCTGATATTTATTTAGAGAAAACTTAGAAACAATTCAAATAACTAAAACCTGTGTAAACCCTATTGCGAATTTTAAACAGTTACAGAAATTGCACTACAAAATTAGTCCTTATTCAGTGACAACTGTTTTTTGCTTGTTTCTTGTACTCCTGTATCAGATCATCTCTTAAAATTATGCAACAGTAATCTGCAAGCATTGATGGATTTAATTTCCCTTTATATCTTTTCTCCATAGCTGCAATATCTTGGTTACATTTCTCACCATCCTCGTCTCTCACTACTCCACAGTTTGGTAGAAGAAAAGTCTAGAATATAAGAAATGAATCATTAAGGACATGTTAAAGCCAAGATCCTTACATGTTTTGAGTAGAAATAACACCAACTCTTCATAGTTACTGTATCTACTCTTGAGTTTCTCAAAAAGTTAGTTACTGCAAATGTAAACCATACAGCCTTTTTCTTGCCCTGGAACAAATGAAGAAACTCCTCATCTTGAAGAAGCGTACGAATCTGAAGTCCAGTAAAGACTCCTTCTTTTATATTTGCTTCACTTAACCTTGGAAAGTTATCAATCAGATGCATTAATGCTTTTACATTTTTATCCATAGCCTTTACAAAGTTCTTCATTAGGCCCAACTTGATAAGATTTTGTTACCACCATTGCCTAGGTGGATCCTCAACTTCTGAATGCAGGACAGTTTACTCCCTTGCAGAAGTGAATGTTGGAGAGGCCAGTCCCTTTTTTTGTAGCAATATTTTCTTGCACGACTATCCCACTCACACAGAAAGTAGCAGTACTTTTGGGCAACAACCCTGACGACATATGTAAACAAGCAGATGTAGGAACTCCTGCCGAGCATCTAGCTATTTATCCAATATAATACTTGACGACCATCCTAAAAATCGGCATACATCTACTAGTTAACTGTCTGAGTGTGGAAGTACTTTGCTCCAAGGGAAAAAAATGACCAGGAAAAGCCACATAAAGACTTCGGGAGAAGCAGGCTCTCCGCTCCAAGATGACACCATGGTTGTCACGCTAGAGACAGATTGAGCAGGGGAGACTAGGAGGAGGGAAGTGGTGGCTAGGCTGTAGCAATTTGCCTGCACAGAAACACAGGTGTCAGCAGGTGACAGTGGCCTTCTTATAACAGCTACCCCACACCTGTGCATGGGCTCCAAGTGAAGGAGTTGGGTGTGCAGGAGATGGGAGAGGCAGCTGCTTTGAAGGGGATGAAAAGACCACAAATTTGCATGTAGCACAATACTCACTGCCCCACGGCCTAATCTGCGCCAATGGGACATACAGGTACCTGAGGAACCTACTTTAAAAGATGTTTTCATTGCAGTGGTACATTGTAAATTCTCTCTCTGCTTTCAATGTACATTTTGGTGGTCTTAAAGATGAGATAGCAGGTATATGACAGAAACTGCAGAAAATAGAGCCGGGGCAGTGGAAGGCTAAGTCGGTGCCATTGAGGACCAGATAGCTGATGCAAGCAATGAGAACAGGCTTGCAGAACAGAAAATATCAGCACTGCTGGCAGAAACCGATGATCTTGAAAATAGGTCAAGGCTCAATGATATACCACTTATTGGTGTGACTGAAAAAAATAGAAGGCTCCTTTCCTACTGAATTCTTTGAAAACTGGCTGAAATTAATAATCAGGCTTGAAACCTTAACCCTCTATAAGCTGTAGAACGAGCTCATAGAGTGCTCATCTTCCTCCTGGGCTTCCACGAAGACCTGTGCTGGCTAAAGTTTTACACTACCGGGACAAAGATATTATCCTGCGACAGGCAAGGCATCACCCAGATGTAACAATCAGTGGGTCCAAAATCTAGATCTTTACAGATTATTCTATAGAAGTGCAGAAACATAGAGCCAGATTCATTGATATCAAAAACATCTGAGAGATCTGCACGTTCCATATTCAATAATTATATTTAATAAACCTTTCTGAATTGACGTCTTCAATAAACCAGCAGCACTAATTATCCACAAATTTCTCTATTATCAAGGGAACGGCTCATGTTACAAATTATTAGACAAACAGGAGGATCCATTATGGACATGGACAGTTCTACAAACATTTCCTAATGACAATAAGTTTACACTTGAATGGGACTCTAATTTAAATAATTGTCTGCACATTATGTTAACATGTTTACATAAAAAGAGAACACAATTGTATGAAACTGCAACTGAAAAAGTTTTATATCTTTAGCTAAGGACTGAAGACCTGGGGTCTTCCGTTGGCATAATACTACTCAGACAACACAGTGTGAGGGTAAATGAGCGTGGCAATATTTTATTGAACCACCAAACGGACATTAACCAGAACAGTCAAAGCAAATACCCAAGGTGGTACAACATTACACAGTCTTTCCTTCCGCTGACCCGTCGTGGATAGAACTGTAATTTTGGGACTTCCAGGGTCAACTACCTCAACCAGTGGCCACCACTTTTGGTGGGCGCCCACAGAAAGGAGGTAGCAGCAAGCCTAGGAAGCTGACAGTCCATTGAGGTACAAGTCCAGGAGACCCAAGAGTCCCACCCTGGCCTCTCCGAGAGTTTCCATGGGTTCCAGGCGACCAGAAGGTCCCACCTGGCAACCCCAAATAACATATCAATGGGGCCAGGTGACTTCATTGTCCCAACCTGGTCTCCCCAAATGTATTCATGGGTTCTCTGATGGTCAATGGAGCAGATCCGTATCCTTCCAGTCAGGGCTGTACATCCTTAGGCCGGAATCGTGTAGAATCCAAATCTGTGTCTCTATGGATTGAGCCGTGCTACCAAGCTGATGCCCAGAAGACTGTGACTGATTTTTGATTCTCTCTTTCAATTCTCACTGCTACAGAGGCATATGTCCCCTAAATAGTTACAGTTGTAACTATTCACGTACGCATGTACAGGTCAAGGATTAGGGAGGGTATTATTCCACAGGGCTCATGTCTCATTGTTTGAGCATTTAATCAATTTATATAGTTGGTATAGCAGGGGGCTCTTGTAAATCAACATCTAGATGGCTTTAGTACAATATGCAATTAGCATAGTAACAAACATCATTGTTTAAAAAAAAAAGAGACATTAACATTCAGCTTTATACTAATAATCGTATGTCCTTCTTGACCAGCCACAGAAATACACATACATTGACAAGTCAACACAAACAGAATAGTGGATTTTTCTTGGCTTAACAAATGTAGACTTCTGGCTGATTAAGATAAAAAGCTGTTTTTTCACAAGGACCTGTTAAGGTTTGAATCTCATCCATAATATAAAAAAATTTCTAACACTATCACATCCATATTACAATTGGAACATGAGCCAATAATGAATAAATCAAAAAATGAATAAATCTACTTATGCAACTAAAGGACAAGGCTAATGAATGTATTGATACAAATAAAAAAAAAATATTTAAAAAAAATGAAAATAATAAGATCGAACCGAAGATAACAAATAACAAAATAATTGAGAAAGGCCTACCAAATAGAATTGAACCTCTATCAATTGCAACAGTTGAATCTAAAAAAAGTACTATGAATAGGAGAACAAATTTGACAAACTCTCCTCCTATACAAAATTCAAATACAATACTTCCATCTTCTGAATGGAAAACCTCTACCTTCATTTTGGTTCTTAATGCAACAAAACATCTAGACAACATTAGACTACAAATAGAATAAATGAAGAAAGGGAAAGTGCTTGTGTAAGTAAAAATAAAACTGAGACAAGGGCAATAAATTAAATAAAAGTCTAATTCCACCTAATGAAATTGAATCTCTTGCTCTAATCAAATTCTCAGATCCCATTTCTACTCCACTTCTGGACCTCTCAATACATTGTTTCCTCTACTAAAAAAGCAAGCAATACTATTATAGTGGACAATACCACAACTGGGACTAAAGGTCTGGTACCTTTTTTACCCCGGCTGTGTTTCCCAAGAAAGGGCAATTAACCAATACTTCTCCTCCAAACCTGGGGAAAGAAAAAACCTACTAGAGGAACACGAGGAGGAAGAAAAGAGGGAAAATAAACCTACCCCAAGCCCCAAACAATAATAACCACAAATATTTTAATCTGTTGGACTACCTTTTATCAAATGATGTTATCAAAATAACTTTCCTTTTATCCCACAAACAAACCCAAAGACTTTGATCTTTTTTTAAATCTTCAGGTATTTATGAGGAAAATGACTGATTAAAAAAACATTTTACAATAAAGTGAGAGAACTGCCTGTTTTATCTTCATTACAAACTGATTTACAATTTCAAGTGAACGTAAAAACAAAATCCCATTTTTATCCGATCGAGAGTAAGGAACATCACATTAGCACCTTCCATGATATAATTCTTGATAAATTAAAAGAACTTACAATTAGAAGAGGCCCACCACAAAAAAAAAATGTCAATATCTGAGAAAAAAAGCCCTACAATCCTTATGTAATAATGACTGCACAGATTATTGCAGAGAAGCATACAGGATGATATCAGATGTGGAATCCTATCAGACAATTCCTTCAGGCCCTTTACCTAAAGTGATGCCAATAAATAATAGTTTGATCAACAGAGCAATGGAGGAAAATATATTAAATCTAAAAGAAAAAACGTTTCTCTTAATCAAAAATCCCTCTACTCCCTTCTTTTATCACCTTCCAAAAATCCATTAGAGTCTTACCAATCCCCCTGGAAGACCTATAATATCAGGCATTGGATCTCTGACTATCAATCTGTCAGAATATATTGACAAAATAATGCAGGATCATGTGTCAAAATTACCTAACGATCTAAAAGATTCTACACATCTAATTCAACTTCTACAAGAGATACAATGGGAGCCAAATTATGGTTTTCTCACATTTAGATGTATCATCTTTATATTCAAATATATTAAATGATATCGGATTGACATGTTTCAAAAAATATTTGACGGATGTCAGATTGTCCAGTAGACAAATCCTTCATCTACACAGGGCTATCCTTTATTTAAAAAAATAATTATTTTACATTTGAAGGTGAACATTACCATCAGACGTGAGGCACTGCGATGGGTTCAAAGGTCGCACCAACCTACGCAAATCTATTCATAGGGGTATTTGAGGAGATTTTTATTCAAAATAATAAATGGAAAAAGTATATAACTTTATATAAAAGCTTCATTGATGACCCTTTCTTTATATGGGACAATTGTAACAATAACATGCAATCCTTTATTAGCTACATAAATTCTAATAATTGGGGTATTTCCTTCTCACCCCTATATGATTTTGTAAATATTAATTTTTTGGATATAAATGTGTTTATTAAGGAATAGTCCATATGTACGAAAACCTTTTTTTAAAAAGTTGACACAAACAGTTATATCCATTATCAGAGCGGACATTATGTGAAGTGGCTGTGAATTGTAGGGTTGACATTGATTTTATCCATACACTAACAAAATCTGTTCAGAGGTCAGCTTAGGGTTTACTGAATACACACACAGATTGCCAAAGGCCAATAGAGATCCCGAATATAGACCTAAAGATAAAACAGAACTTTTATTTCACTTATTAGATATAACGGAAGGACACACACTTTAAAAACACACAGTAATGGATAGTGGAATTCTTTCAGTGAAGGGTTAAATAACCCATAACTACTAAAGCGCTTGTGCTTCTATATTGATGGTTGTATATCAATTATTTATTATAATTCTTGGGGACCAGTCCTCAATCCAATCTTATTCCGTGCGTTCTGATCATTCAGTATTAAGATTTTTATTTGTCCTAGACTAGGATATAGGGAATTATGCTGTACATAACTGGGATATAGGGACTAGGATATAGGGAATTATGCTGTACATAACTGGGATATAGGGAATTATGCTGTACATAACTGGGATATAGGGACTAGGATATAGGGAATTATGCTGTACATAACTGGGATATAGGGAATTATGCTGTACATAACTGGGATATAGGGACTAGGATATAGGGAATTATGCTGTACATAACTGGGATATAGGGACTAGGATATAGGAAATTATGCTGTACATAACTGGGATATAGGGAATTATGCTGTACATAACTAACTGGGATATAGGGACTAGGATATAGGGAATTATGCTGTACATAACTGGGATATAGGGACTAGGATATAGGGAATTATGCTGTACATAACTAGGATATAGGGACTAGGATAAAGGGAATTATGCTGTACATAACTAGGATATAGGGACTAGGATATAGGGAATTATGCTGTACATAACTGGGATATAGGGACTAGGATATAGGGAATTATGCTACACATAACTGGGATATAGGGACTAGGATATAGGGAATTATGCAGTACATCACTGGGATATAGGGACTAGGATGTAGGGAATTATGCAGCACATAACTAGGATATAGGGACTAGGATATAGGGAATTATGCTGTACATAACTGGGATATAGGGACTAGGATGTAGGGAATTATGCAGCACATAACTAGGATATAGGGACTAGGATATAGGGAATTATGCTGTACATAACTGGGATATAGGGACTAGGATGTAGGGAATTATGCTGTACATAACTAGGATATAGGGATTAGGATATAGGGAATTATGTTGTACATAACTGGGATATAGGGACTAGGATATAGGGAATTATGCTGTACATAACTGGGATATAGGGACTAGGATATAGGGAATTATGCTGTACATAACTGGGATATAGGGACTAGGATATAGGGAATTATGCTGCACATAACTGGGATATAGGGACTAGGATATAGGGAATTATGCTGCACATAACTGGGATATAGGGACTAGGATATAGGGAATTATGCTGTACATAACTAGGATATAGGGACTAGGATATAGGGAATTATGCTGCACATAACTGGGATATAGGGACTAGGATATAGGGAATTATGATGTACATAACTAGGATACAGGGACTAGGATATAGGGAATTATGCTGTACATAACTGGGATATAGGGACTAGGATATAGGGAATTATGCTGTACATAACTAGGATATAGGGACTAGGATATAGGGAATTATGCTGCACATAACTGGGATATAGGGACTAGGATATAGGGAATTATGCTGTACATAACTAGGATACCGGGGCTAGGATATAGGGAATTATGCTGTACATAACTGGGATATAGGGACTAGGATATAGGGAATTATGCTGTACATAACTGGGATATAGGGACTAGGATGTAGGGAATTATGCTGCACATAACTGGGATATAGGGACTAGGATGTAGGGAATTATGCTGCACATAACTGGGATATAGGGACTAGGATATAGGGAATTATTTTGTACATAACTGGGATATAAGGACCAGGATTTAGGGAATTATGCTGTACATAACTAGGATACAGGGGCTAGGATATAGGGAATTATGCAGTACATTACTGGGATATAGGAACTAGGATATAGGGAATTATGCTGTAAATAAATGGGATATAGGGACTAGGATATGGGGAATTATGCAGTACATAACTGGGATAGAGGGACTAGGATATAGGGAATTATGCTGTACATAACTGGGATATAGGAACTAGGATATAGGGAATTATGCAGTACATTACTAGGATATAGGGACTAGGATATAGGGAATTATGCTGTACATAACTGGGATATAAGGACCAGGATTTAGGGAATTATGCTGTACATAAATACGATACAGGGGCTAGGATATAGGGAATTATGCGGTACATAACTAGGATATAGGGACTAGGATATAGGGAATTATGCGGTACATAACTAGGATATAGGGACTTGGATATAGGGAATTATGCAGTACATAACTGGGATATAGGGACTAGGATATAGGGAATTATGCAGTACATAACTGGAATATAGGGACTAGGATATAGGGAATTATGCTGTACATAACTAGGATATAGGGACTAGGATATAGGGAATTATGCTGTACATAACTAGGATATAGGGTTATAGGATATAGGGAATTATGCGGTACATAACTAGGATATAGGGACTAGGATATAGGGAATTATGCTGTACATAACTAGGATATAGGGACTAGGATATAGGGAATTATGCAGTACATAACTGGAATATAGGGACTAGGATATAGGGAATTATGCTGTACATAACTAGGATATAGGGACTAGGATATAGGGAATTATGCGGTACATAACTAGGATATAGGGACTAGGATATAGGGAATTATGCTGTACATAACTGGGATATAGGGACTAGGATATAGGGAATTATGCAGTACATAACTGGGATATAGGGAATTATGCTATACATAACTGGGATATAGGGACTAGGATATAGATAATTATGCAGTACATAGCTAGGATATAGGAAATTATGCTGTACATAACTGGGATATAGGGACTAGGATATAGGGAATTATGCAGTACATAACTGGGATATAGGAACTAGGATATAGGGAATTATGCTGTACATAACTAGGATACAGGGGCTAGAATATAGGGAATTATGCAGTACATAACTAGGATATAGGGAATTATGCTGTACATTACTGGGATATAGGGACTAGGATATAGGGAACTATGCAATACATAACTGGGATATAGGGACTAGGATATAGGGAATTATGCTGTACATAACTGGGATATAGGGACTAGGATATAGGGAATTATGCAGTACATAACTGGGATATAGGGACTAGGATATAGGGAATTATGCTGTACATAACTGGGATATAGGGACTAGGATATAGGGAATTATGCTGTACATAACTGGGATATAGGGACTAGGATATAGGGAATTATGCAGTACATAACTGGAATATAGGGACTAGGATATAGGGAATTATGCTGTACATAACTAGGATATAGGGACTAGGATATAGGGAATTATGCTGTACATAACTGGGATATAGGGACTAGGATGTAGGGAATTATGCTGTACATAACTGGGATATAGGGACTAGGATATAGGGAATTATGCTGTACATAACTGGGATATAGGGACTAGGATATAGGGAATTATGCAGTACATAACTGGAATATAGGGACTAGGATATAGGGAATTATGCTGTACATAACTAGGATATAGGGACTAGGATATAGGGAATTATGCGGTACATAACTAGGATATAGGGACTTGGATATAAGGAATTATGCTGTACATAACTGGGATATAGGGACTAGGATATAGGGAATTATGCAGTACATAACTAGGATATAGGGACTAGGATATAGGGAATTATGCTGTACATAGCTAGGATATAGGGACTAGGATATAGGGAATTATGCAGTACATAGCTAGGATATAGGGAATTATGCTATACATAACTGGGATATAGGGACTAGGATATAGGGAATTATGCTGTACATAACTGGGATATAGGGACTAGGATATAGGGAATTATGCAGTACATAACTGGAATATAGGGACTAGGATATAGAGAATTATGCTGTACATAACTGGGATATAGGGACTAGGATATAGGGAATTATGCAGTACATAGCTAGGATATAGGGAATTATGCTATACATAACTGGGATATAGGGACTAGGATATAGGGAATTATGCAGTACATAGCTAGGATATAGGGACTAGGATATAGGGAATTATGCAGTACATAGCTAGGATATAGGGAATTATGCTGTACATAACTGGGATATAGGGACTAGGATATAGGGAATTATGCAGTACATAACTGGGATATAGGGACTAGGATATAGGGAATTATGCTGTACATAACTAGGATACAGGGGCTAGGATATAGGGAATTATGCAGTACATTACTAGGATATAGGGACTAGGATATAGGGAATTATGCTATACATAACTGGGATATAGGGACTAGGATTTAGGGAATTATGCTGTACATAACTAGGATACAGGGGCTAGGATATAGGGAATTATGCAGTACATAACTGGGATATAGGGACTAGGATATAGGGAATTATGCTGTACATAACTGGGATATAGGGACTAGGATATAGGGAATTATGCTGTACATAACTGGGATATAGGGACTAGGATATAGGGAATTATGCAGTACATAACTGGGATATAGGGACTAGGATATGGGGAATTATGCAGTACATAACTGGGATAGAGGGACTAGGTTATAGGGAATTATGCTGTACATAACTGGGATATAGGAACTAGGATATAGGGAATTATGCTGTACATAACTAGGATATAGGGACTAGGATATAGGGAATTATACTGTACATAACTAGGATACAGGGACTAGGATATAGGGAATTATGCTGTACATAACTGGGATATAGGGACTAGGATATAGGGAATTATGCTGTACATAACTAGGATATAGGGACTAGGATATAGGGAATGATGCTGTACATAACTAGGATATAGGGACTAGGATATAGGGAATTATGCTGTACATAACTGGGATATAGGGACTAGGATATAGGGAATTATGCTGTTCATAACTAGGATACAGGGGCTAGGATATAGGGAATTATGCTGTACATAACTATGGATATAGGGACTATGATATAGGCAATTATGCTGTACATAACTGGGATATAGGAACTAGGATATAGGGAATTATGCTGTACATAACTGGGATATAGGAACTAGGATATAGGGAATTATGCTGTACATAACTGGGATATAGGAACTAGGATATACGGAATTATGCTGTACATAACTGGGATATAGGAACTAGGATATAGGGAATTATGCAGTACATAACTGGGATATAGGAACTAGGATATACGAAATTATGCTGTACATAACTGGGATATAGGGACTAGGATATAGGGAATTATGCAGTACATAACTGGGATATAGGGACTAGGATATAGGGAATTATGCAGTACATAACTGGGATATAGGGACTAGGATATAGGGAATTATGCTCTACATAACTGGGATATAGGGACTAGGATATAGGGAATTATGCAGTACATAACTGGGATATAGGGACTAGGATATAGGGAATTATTTTGTACATAACTGGGATATAAGGACCAGGATTTAGGGAATTATGCTGTACATAACTAGGATACAGGGGCTAGGATATAGGGAATTATGCAGTACATTACTGGGATATAGGAACTAGGATATAGGGAATTATGCTGTAAATAAATGGGATATAGGGACTAGGATATGGGGAATTATGCAGTACATAACTGGGATAGAGGGACTAGGATATAGGGAATTATGCTGTACATAACTGGGATATAGGGACTAGGATATAGGGAATTATGCAGTACATAACTGGGATATAGGAACTAGGATATAGGGAATTATGCAGTACATTACTAGGATATAGGGACTAGGATATAGGGAATTATGCTGTACATAACTGGGATATAAGGACCAGGATTTAGGGAATTATGCTGTACATAAATAGGATACAGGGGCTAGGATATAGGGAATTATGCAGTACATTACTGGGATATAGGGACTAGGATATAGGGAATTATGCTGTACATAACTGGGATATAGGAACTAGGATATAGGGAATTATGCTGTACATAACTAGGATATAGGGACTAGGATATAGGGAATTATGCTGTACATAACTAGGATACCGGGGCTAGGATATAGGGAATTATGCTGTACATAACTGGGATATAGGGACTAGGTTATAGGGAATTATGCTGTACATAACTAGGATATAGGGACTAGGATATAGGGAATTATGCTGCACATAACTGGGATATAGGGACTAGGATATAGGGAATTATGCTGTACATAACTGGGATATAGGGACTAGGATATAGGGAATTATGCTGTACATAACTGGGATATAGGGACTAGGATATAGGGAATTATGCTGTACATAACTATGGATATAGGGACTCTGATATATATGCAATTATGCTGTACATAACTGGGATATAGGGACTAGGATATAGGGAATTATGCTGTTCATAACTGGGATATAGGGACTAGGATATAGGGAATTATGCAGTACATAACTAGGATATAGGGACTTGGATATAGGGAATTATGCTGTACATAACTGGGATATAGGGACTAGGATATAGGGAATTATACTGTACATAACTGGGATATATGGACTAGGATATAGGGAATTATGCTGTACATAACTAGGATATAGGGACTAGGGTATAGGGAATTATGCTGTACATAACTAGGATATAGGGACTAGGATATAGGGAATTATGCTGTACATAACTGGGATAAAGGGACTAGGATATAGGGAATTATGCTGTACATAACTAGGATACAGGGGCTAGGGTATAGGGAATTATGCTGTACATAACTAGGATATAGGGACTAGGATATAGGGAATTATGCAGTACATAACTGGAATATAGGGACTAGGATATAGAGAATTATGCTGTACATATCTGGGATATAGGGACTAGAATATAGGGAATTATGCAGTACAGTCATGGCCAAAAGTATTGAGAATGAGACAAATAGTAATTTTTCCAAAGTTTACTGCTTCATTTTTTATAATGGCAATTTGCATATACTCCTGAATGTCAAAGAGTGATCAGCTTAACAGCAATTACTGTACTTGCAAAGTCAATATTTGCCCAGAAAATAAACTTTAACCCCCAAAACACATTTCAACATCATTGCAGTCCTGCCTTAAAAGGAGCAGCTAACATCGTTTTAGTGATTGATCCATTAACACAGGTGTGGGTGTTGATGAGGACAGGGCTGGCGATCAATCAGTCATGATTAAGTAAGAATGACATCACTGGACACTTTAAAAGGTGGCTGGTTCTTGGTATCATTGTTTCTCTTCAGTTAACCATGGTTATCTCTAAAGAAACACGTGCAGCCATCATTGCACTGCACAAAAATGGCCTAACAGGGAAGAGTATCGCAGCTACAAAGATTGCACCTCAGTCAACAATCTATCGCATCATCAAGAACTTCAAGGAGAGAGCTTCCATTGTTGTCAAAAAGGCTCCAGGGCGCCCAAGAAAGACCAGCAAGCGCCAGGACCGTATCTTAAAACTGTTTCAGCTGCGGGATCGGACTACCAGCAGTGCCGAGCTTGCTCAGGAATGGCAGCAGGCTGGTGTGAGTGCTTCTACACGCACTGTGAGGCGGAGACTCTTTGAGCAAGGGCTGGTTTCAAGGAGGGCAGCAAAGAAGCCACTTCTCTCCAGAAAAAACATCAGGGACCGACTGATATTCTGCAAAAGGTACAGGGAGTGGACTGCTGAGGACTGGGGCAAAGTCATTTTCTCTGATGAATCCCCTTTTCGATTGTTTGGGACATCTGGAAAACAGCTTATTCGGAGAAGAAGAGGTGAGCGCTACCACCAGTCTTGTCTTATGCCAACTGTAAAGCATCCTGAAACCATTCATGTGTGGGGTTGCTTCTCAGCCAAGGGTATCGGCTCACTCACAGTCTTGCCTAAAAACACAGCCATGAATAAAGAATGGTACCAGAATGTCCTCCAAGAGCAACTTCTCCCAACCGCCCAAGAGCAGTTTGGCGCCCAACAATGCCTTTTCCAGCATGATGGAGCACCTTGCCATAAAGCAAAGGTGATAACTAAATGGCTCATGGAACAAAACATAGAGATTTTGGGTCCATGGCCTGGAAACTCCCCAGATCTTAATCCCATTGAGAACTTGTGGTCAATCATCAAGAGACGGGTGGACAAACAAAAACCAACAAATTCTGGCAAAATGCAAGCATTGATTATGCAAGAATGGACTGCTATCAGTCAGTATTTTGGTCCAAAAGTTGATTGAGAGCATGCCAGGTTGAATTACAGAGGTCTTGAAGAAGAAGGGGCAACACTGCAAATATTGACTTGCTGCATTAACTCATTCTAACTGTCAATATAACCTATTGGTACTCATAATATGATTGCAATTATATTTCTGTATGTGATATAAACATCAGACAAACACTAATAAAAACCAGAGGCCAGCAGATCATGTGAAAATATAATTTTGGTGTCATTCTCAAAACTTTTGGCCATGACTGTACATAACTGGAATATAGGGACTAGGATATAGAGAATTATGCTGTACATAACTGGGATATAGGGACTAGGATATAGGGAATTATGCAGTACATAACTGGAATATAGGGACTAGGATATAGGGAATTATGCTGTACATAACTAGGATATAGGGACTAGGATATAGGGAATTATGCAGTACATAACTGGAATATAGGGACTAGGATATAGAGAATTATGCTGTACATAACTAGGATACAGGGGCTAGGATATAGGGAATTATGCAGTACATTACTAGGATATAGGGACTAGGATATAGGGAATTATGCTGTACATAACTGGGATATAAGGACCAGGATTTAGGGAATTATGCTGTACATAACTAGGATACAGGGGCTAGGATATAGGGAATTATGCAGTACATTACTGGGATATAGGGACTAGGATATAGGGAATTATGCTGTACATAAATGGGATATAGGGACTAGGATATGGGGAATTATGCAGTACATAACTGGGATAGAGGGACTAGGATATAGGGAATTATGCAGTACATAACTAGGATATAGGGACTAGGATATAGGGAATTATGCTGTACATAACTAGGATATAGGGACTAGGATATAGGGAATTATGCTGTACATAACTGGGATATAGGGACTAGGATATAGGGAATTATGCTGTACATAACTAGGATATAGGGACTAGGATATAGGGAATTATGCTGTACATAACTGGGATATAGGGACTAGGATATAGGGAATTATGCTGTACATAACTGGGATATAGGGACTAGGATATAGGGAATTATGCTGTACATAACTAGGATATAGGGACTAGGATATAGGCAATTATGCTGTACATAACTGGGATATAGGGACTAGGATATAGGGAATTATGCTGTACATAACTGGGATATAGGGACTAGGATATAGGGAATTATGCTGTACATAACTAGGATATAGGGACTAGGATATAGGGAATTATGCTGTACATAACTGGGATATAGGGACTAGGATATAGGGAATTATGCTGTACATAACTATGGATATAGGGACTATGATATAGGCAATTATGCTGTACATAACTGGGATATAGGGACTAGGATATAGGGAATTATGCTGTACATAACTAGGATATAGGGACTATGATATAGGCAATTATGCTGTACATAACTGGGATATAGGGACTATGATATAGGCAATTATGCTGTACATAACTAGGATACAGGGGCTAGGATATAGGGAATTATGCAGTACATTACTGGGATATAGGGACTAGGATATAGGGAATTATGCTGTACATAAATGGGATATAGGGACTAGGATATGGGGAATTATGCAGTACATAACTGGGATAGAGGGACTAGGATATAGGGAATTATGCTGTACATAACTGGGATATAGGAACTAGGATATAGGGAATTATGCAGTACATAACTAGGATATAGGGACTAGGATATAGGGAATTATGCTGTACATAACTAGGATATAGGGACTAGGATATAGGGAATTATGCTGTACATAACTGGGATATAGGGACTAGGATATAGGGAATTATGCTGTACATAACTGGGATATAGGGACTAGGATATAGGGAATTATGCTGTACATAACTGGGATATAGGGACTAGGATATAGGGAATTATGCAGTACATAACTGGGATATAGGGACTAGGATATAGGGAAATATACTGTACATAACTGGGATATAGGGACTAGGATATAGGGAATTATGCAGTACATAACTGGGATATAGGGAATTATGCTGTACATAACTGGGATATAGGGACTAGGATATAGGGAATTATGTTGTACATAACTGGGATATAGGGACTAGGATATAGGGAACTATGCAGTACATAACTGGGATATAGGGACTAGGATATAGGGAACTATGCAGTACATGACTGGGATATAGGGACTAGGATATAGGGAATTATGCTGTACATAACTAGGATATAGGGACTAGGATATAGGGAACTATGCAGCACATAACTGGGATATAGGGACTAGGATATAGGGAATTATGCTGTACATAACTAGGATATAGGGACTAGGATATAGGGAATTATGCTGTACATAACTGGGATATAGAGACTAGGATATAGGGAATTATGCTGTACATAACTGGGATATAGGGACTAGGATATAGGGAATTATACTGTACATAACTGGGATATAGGGACTAGGATATAGGGGATTATGCTGTACATAACTAGGATATAGGGGCTAGGATATAGGGAATTATGCTGTACATAACTGGGATATAGGGACTAGGATATAGGGAATTATGCTGTACATAACTGGGATATAGGGACTAGGATATAGGGAATTATACTGTACATAACTGGGATATAGGGACTAGGATATAGGGAATTATGCTGTACATAACTGGGATATAGTGACTAGGATATAGGAAATTATGCAGTACATAACTGGGATATAGGAACTAGGATATAGGGAATTATGCTGTACATAACTGGGATATAGGGACTAGGATATAGGGAATTATGCAGTACATAACTGGGATATAGGGACTAGGATATAGGGAATTATGCTGTACATAACTGGGATATAGGGACTAGGATATAGGGAATTATGCAATACATAACTAGGATACAGGGGCTAAGATATAGGGAATTATGCAGTACATAACTAGGATATAGGGACTTGGATATAGGGAATTATGCTGTACATAACTGGGATATAGGGACTTGGATATAGGGAATTATGCTGTACATAACTGGGATATAGGAACTAGGATATAGGGAATTATGCTGTACATAACTGGGATATAGGGACTAGGATATAGGGAATTATGCAGTACATAACTGGAATATAGGGACTAGGATATAGGGAATTATGCTGTACATAACTAGGATATAGGGACTAGGATATAGGGAATTATGCGGTACATAACTAGGATATAGGGACTTGGATATAGGGAATTATGCTGTACATAACTAGGATATAGGGACTAGGATATAGGGAATTATGCTGTACATAACTGGGATATAGGGACTAGGATATAGGGAATTATGCAGTACATAACTAGGATATAGGGACTAGGATATAGGGAATTATGCTGTACATAACTAGGATATAGGGACTAGGATATAAGGAATTATGCTGTACATAACAAGGATATAGGGACTAGGATATAGGGAATTATGCTATACATGACTGGGATATAGGGACTAGGATATAGGGAATTATGCTATACATAACTGGGATATAGGGACTTGGATATAGGGAATTATGCTGTACATAACTGGGATATAGGAACTAGGATATAGGGAATTATGCTGTACATTACTGGGATATAGGGACTAGGATATAGGGAACTATGCAATACATAATTGGGATATAGGGACTAGGATATAGGGAATTATGCTGTACATAACTAGGATACAGGGGCTAGGATATAGGGAATTATGCTGTACATTACTGGGATATAGGGACTAGGATATAGGGAATTATGCTGTACATAACTGGGATATAGGGACTAGGATATAGGGAATTATGCTGTACATAACTAGGATATAGGGACTAGGATATAGGGAATTATGCTGTACATAACTAGGATATAGGGACTAGGATATAGGCAATTATGCTGTACATAACTAGGATATAGGGACTAGGATATAGGTAATTATGCTGTACATAACTAGGATATAGGGCCTAGGATATAGGGAATTATGCTGTACATAACTGGGATATAGGAACTAGGATATAGGGAATTATGCTGTACATAACTGGGATATAGGGACTAGGATATAGGGAATTATGCTGTACATAACTGGGATATAGGGACTAGGATATAGGGAATTATGCTGTACATAACTAGGATATAGGGACTTGGATATAGGCAATTATGCTGTACATAACTAGGATATAGGGACTAGGATATAGGGAATTATGCTGTACATAACTGGGATATAGGGACTAGGATATAGGGAATTATGCTGTACATAACTGGGATATAGGGACTAGGATATAGGGAATTATGCTGTACATAACTAGGATATAGGGACTAGGATATAGGGAATTATGCTGTACATAACTAGGATATAGGGACTAGGATATAGGGAATTATGCTGTACATAACTGGGATATAGGGACTAGGATATGGGGAATTATGCTGTACATAACTGGGATATAGGAACTAGGATATAGGGAATTATGCAGTACATAACTGGGATATAGGGACTAGGATATAGGGAATTATGCAGTACATAACTGGGATATAGGCAATTATGCTGTACATAACTGGGATATAGGGACTAGGATATAGGGAATTATGCTGTACATAACTAGGATATAGGGACTAGGATATAGGGAATTATGCAGTACATAACTGGGATATAGGGACTAGGATATAGGGAAATATAATGTACATAACTGGGATATAGGGACTAGGATATAGGGAATTATGCAGTACATAACTGGGATATAGGGACTAGGATATAGTGAATTATGCTGTACATAACTGGGATATAGGGACTAGGATATAGGGAATTATGCTGTACATAACTGGGATATAGGGACTAGGATATAGGGAATTATGCAGTACATAACTGTAATCTAGGGACTAGGATATAGGGAATTATGCTGTACATAATTAGGATATAGGGACTAGGATATAGGGAATTATGCGGTACATAACTAGGATATAGGGACTAGGATATAGGGAATTATGCTGTACATAACTGGGATATAGGGACTAGGATATGGGGAATTATGCAGTACATAACTGGGATATAGGGACTAGGATATAGGGAATTATGCGGTACATAACTAGGATATAGGGTCTAGGATATAGGGAATTATGCGGTACATAACTAGGATATAGGGACTAGGATATAGGGAATTATGCTGTACATAACTGGGATATAGGGACTAGGATATAGGGAATTATGCAGTACATAACTGGCATATAGGGACTAGGATATAGGGAATTATGCTGTACATAACTAGGATATAGGGACTAGGATATAGGGAATTATGCAGTACATAACTGGGATATAGGAACTAGGATATAGGGAATTATGCAGTACATAACTGGGATATAGGGACTAGGATATAGGGAATTATGCTGTACATAACTGGGATATAGGGACTAGGATATAGGGAATTATGCTGTACATAACTGGGATATAGGGACTAGGATATAGGGAATTATGCAGTGCATAACTAGGATACAGGGGCTAAGATATAGGGAATTATGCAGTACATAACTAGGATATAGGGACTTGGATATAGGGAATTATGCTGTAGATAACTAGGATATAGGGACTAGGATATAGGGAATTATGCTGTACATAACTGGGATAGAGGGACTTGCATATAGGGAATTATGCTGTACATAACAAGGATATAGGGACTTGGATATAGGGAATTATGCTGTACATAACTGGGATATAGGGACTAGTATATAGGGAATTATGCAGTACATAGCTAGGATATAGGGAATTATGCTGTACATAACTGGGATATAGGGACTAGGATTTAGGGAATTATGCTGTACATAGCTAGGATATAGGGACTAGGATATAGGGAATTATGCTGTACATAACTGGGATATAGGGCCTAGGATATAGGAAATTATGCTGTACATAACTGGGATATAGGGACTAGGATATAGGGAATTATGCAGTACATAACTGGGATATAGGGACTAGGATATAGGGAATTATGCTGTACATAACTAGGATATAGGGACTAGGATATAGGGAATTATGCTGTACATAACTGGGATATAGGGACTAGGATATAGGGAATTATGCAGTACATAACTGGAATATAGGGACTAGGATATAGGGAATTATGCGGTACATAACTAGGATATAGGGACTTGGATATAGGGAATTATGCTGTACATAACTAGGATATAGGGACTAGGATATAGGGAATTATGCTGTACATAACTGGGATATAGGGACTAGGATATAGGGAATTATGCAGTACATAACTAGGATATAGGGACTAGGATATAGGGAATTATGCTGTACATAACTAGGATATAGTGACTAGGATATAGGGAATTATGCTGTACATAACTAGGATATAGGGACTAGGATATAGGGAATTATGCTGTACATAACTGGGATATAGGGACTAGGATATAGGGAATTATGCTATACATGACTGGGATATAGGGACTAGGATATAGGGAATTATGCAGTACATAGCTAGGATATAGGAAATTATGCTGTACATAACTGGGATATAGGGACTAGGATATAGGGAATTATGCAGTACATAACTGGGATATAGGGACTAGGATATAGGGAATTATGCTGTACATAACTAGGATATAGGGACTAGGATATAGGGAATTATGCTGTACATAACTGGGATATAGGGACTAGGATATAGGGAATTATGCAGTACATAACTGGAATATAGGGACTAGGATATAGGGAATTATGCGGTACATAACTAGGATATAGGGACTTGGATATAGGGAATTATGCTGTACATAACTAGGATATAGGGACTAGGATATAGGGAATTATGCTGTACATAACTGGGATATAGGGACTAGGATATAGGGAATTATGCAGTACATAACTGGAATATAGGGACTAGGATATAGGGAATTATGCTGTACATAACTGGGATATAGGGACTAGGATATAGGGAATTATACTGTACATAACTGGGATATAGGGACTAGGATATAGGGAATTATGCTGTACATAACTGGGATATAGTGACTAGGATATAGGAAATTATGCAGTACATAACTGGGATATAGGAACTAGGATATAGGGAATTATGCTGTACATAACTGGGATATAGGGACTAGGATATAGGGAATTATGCAGTACATAACTGGGATATAGGGACTAGGATATAGGGAATTATGCTGTACATAACTGGGATATAGGGACTAGGATATAGGGAATTATGCAATACATAACTAGGATACAGGGGCTAAGATATAGGGAATTATGCAGTACATAACTAGGATATAGGGACTTGGATATAGGGAATTATGCTGTACATAACTGGGATATAGGGACTTGGATATAGGGAATTATGCTGTACATAACTGGGATATAGGAACTAGGATATAGGGAATTATGCTGTACATAACTGGGATATAGGGACTAGGATATAGGGAATTATGCAGTACATAACTGGAATATAGGGACTAGGATATAGGGAATTATGCTGTACATAACTAGGATATAGGGACTAGGATATAGGGAATTATGCGGTACATAACTAGGATATAGGGACTTGGATATAGGGAATTATGCTGTACATAACTAGGATATAGGGACTAGGATATAGGGAATTATGCTGTACATAACTGGGATATAGGGACTAGGATATAGGGAATTATGCAGTACATAACTAGGATATAGGGACTAGGATATAGGGAATTATGCTGTACATAACTAGGATATAGGGACTAGGATATAAGGAATTATGCTGTACATAACAAGGATATAGGGACTAGGATATAGGGAATTATGCTATACATGACTGGGATATAGGGACTAGGATATAGGGAATTATGCTATACATAACTGGGATATAGGGACTTGGATATAGGGAATTATGCTGTACATAACTGGGATATAGGAACTAGGATATAGGGAATTATGCTGTACATTACTGGGATATAGGGACTAGGATATAGGGAACTATGCAATACATAATTGGGATATAGGGACTAGGATATAGGGAATTATGCTGTACATAACTAGGATACAGGGGCTAGGATATAGGGAATTATGCTGTACATTACTGGGATATAGGGACTAGGATATAGGGAATTATGCTGTACATAACTGGGATATAGGGACTAGGATATAGGGAATTATGCTGTACATAACTAGGATATAGGGACTAGGATATAGGGAATTATGCTGTACATAACTAGGATATAGGGACTAGGATATAGGCAATTATGCTGTACATAACTAGGATATAGGGACTAGGATATAGGTAATTATGCTGTACATAACTAGGATATAGGGCCTAGGATATAGGGAATTATGCTGTACATAACTGGGATATAGGAACTAGGATATAGGGAATTATGCTGTACATAACTGGGATATAGGGACTAGGATATAGGGAATTATGCTGTACATAACTGGGATATAGGGACTAGGATATAGGGAATTATGCTGTACATAACTAGGATATAGGGACTTGGATATAGGCAATTATGCTGTACATAACTAGGATATAGGGACTAGGATATAGGGAATTATGCTGTACATAACTGGGATATAGGGACTAGGATATAGGGAATTATGCTGTACATAACTGGGATATAGGGACTAGGATATAGGGAATTATGCTGTACATAACTAGGATATAGGGACTAGGATATAGGGAATTATGCTGTACATAACTAGGATATAGGGACTAGGATATAGGGAATTATGCTGTACATAACTGGGATATAGGGACTAGGATATGGGGAATTATGCTGTACATAACTGGGATATAGGAACTAGGATATAGGGAATTATGCAGTACATAACTGGGATATAGGGACTAGGATATAGGGAATTATGCAGTACATAACTGGGATATAGGCAATTATGCTGTACATAACTGGGATATAGGGACTAGGATATAGGGAATTATGCTGTACATAACTAGGATATAGGGACTAGGATATAGGGAATTATGCAGTACATAACTGGGATATAGGGACTAGGATATAGGGAAATATAATGTACATAACTGGGATATAGGGACTAGGATATAGGGAATTATGCAGTACATAACTGGGATATAGGGACTAGGATATAGTGAATTATGCTGTACATAACTGGGATATAGGGACTAGGATATAGGGAATTATGCTGTACATAACTGGGATATAGGGACTAGGATATAGGGAATTATGCAGTACATAACTGTAATCTAGGGACTAGGATATAGGGAATTATGCTGTACATAATTAGGA
Source organism: Phyllobates terribilis (assembly GCF_046119375.1). Taxonomy (NCBI): domain Eukaryota; kingdom Metazoa; phylum Chordata; class Amphibia; order Anura; family Dendrobatidae; genus Phyllobates; species Phyllobates terribilis. Next base: position 187,350 of record NW_027362943.1, read on the forward strand.
TATAGGGACTAGGATATAGGGAATTATGCGGTACATAACTAGGATATAGGGACTAGGATATAGGGAATTATGCTGTACATAACTGGGATATAGGGACTAGGATATGGGGAATTATGCAGTACATAACTGGGATATAGGGACTAGGATATAGGGAATTATGCGGTACATAACTAGGATATAGGGTCTAGGATATAGGGAATTATGCGGTACATAACTAGGATATAGGGACTAGGATATAGGGAATTATGCTGTACATAACTGGGATATAGGGACTAGGATATAGGGAATTATGCAGTACATAACTGGCATATAGGGACTAGGATATAGGGAATTATGCTGTACATAACTAGGATATAGGGACTAGGATATAGGGAATTATGCAGTACATAACTGGGATATAGGAACTAGGATATAGGGAATTATGCAGTACATAACTGGGATATAGGGACTAGGATATAGGGAATTATGCTGTACATAACTGGGATATAGGGACTAGGATATAGGGAATTATGCTGTACATAACTGGGATATAGGGACTAGGATATAGGGAATTATGCAGTGCATAACTAGGATACAGGGGCTAAGATATAGGGAATTATGCAGTACATAACTAGGATATAGGGACTTGGATATAGGGAATTATGCTGTAGATAACTAGGATATAGGGACTAGGATATAGGGAATTATGCTGTACATAACTGGGATAGAGGGACTTGCATATAGGGAATTATGCTGTACATAACAAGGATATAGGGACTTGGATATAGGGAATTATGCTGTACATAACTGGGATATAGGGACTAGTATATAGGGAATTATGCAGTACATAGCTAGGATATAGGGAATTATGCTGTACATAACTGGGATATAGGGACTAGGATTTAGGGAATTATGCTGTACATAGCTAGGATATAGGGACTAGGATATAGGGAATTATGCTGTACATAACTGGGATATAGGGCCTAGGATATAGGAAATTATGCTGTACATAACTGGGATATAGGGACTAGGATATAGGGAATTATGCAGTACATAACTGGGATATAGGGACTAGGATATAGGGAATTATGCTGTACATAACTAGGATATAGGGACTAGGATATAGGGAATTATGCTGTACATAACTGGGATATAGGGACTAGGATATAGGGAATTATGCAGTACATAACTGGAATATAGGGACTAGGATATAGGGAATTATGCGGTACATAACTAGGATTTAGGGACTTGGATATAGGGAATTATGCTGTACATAACTAGGATATAGGGACTAGGATATAGGGAATTATGCTGTACATAACTGGGATATAGGGACTAGGATATAGGGAATTATGCAGTACATAACTAGGATATAGGGACTAGGATATAGGGAATTATGCTGTACATAACTAGGATATAGTGACTAGGATATAGGGAATTATGCTATACATGACTGGGATATAGGGACTAGGATATAGGGAATTATGCAGTACATAGCTAGGATATAGGGAATTATGCTGTACATAACTGGGATATAGGAACTAGGATATAGGGAATTATGCTGTACATTACTGGGATATAGGGACTAGGATATAAGGAACTATGCAATACATAATTGGGATATAGGGACTAGGATATAGGGAATTATGCTGTACATAACTAGGATACAGGGGCTAGGATATAGGGAATTATGCTGTACATTACTGGGATATAGGGACTAGGATATAGGGAATTATGCTGTACATAACTGGGATATAGGGACTAGGATATAGGGAATTATGCTGTACATAACTAGGATATAGGGACTAGGATATAGGGAATTATGCTGTACATAACTAGGATATAGGGACTAGGATATAGGGAATTATACTGTACATAACTGGGATATAAGGACTAGGATATAGGGAATTATGCTGTACATAACTAGGATATAGGGACTAGGATATAGGGAATTATGCTGTACATAACTGGGATATAGGAACTAGGATATAGGGAATTATGCAGTACATAACTGGGATATAGGGACTAGGATATAGGGAATTATGCTGTACATAACTAGGATATAGGGACTAGGATATAGGGAATTATGCTGTACATAACTAGGATATAGGGACTAGGATATAGGGAATTATGCAGTACATAACTGGGATATAGGCAATTATGCTGTACATAACTGGGATATAGGGACTAGGATATAGGGAATTATGCTGTACATAACTGGGATATAGGGACTAGGATATAGGGAATTATGCTGTACATAACTAGGATATAGGGACTAGGATATAGGGAATTATGCAGTACATAACTGGGATATAGGGACTAGGATATAGGGAAATATAATGTACATAACTGGGATATAGGGACTAGGATATAGGGAATTATGCAGTACATAACTGGGATATAGGGACTAGGATATAGTGAATTATGCTGTACATAACTGGGATATAGGGACTAGGATATAGGGAATTATGCTGTACATAACTGGGATATAGGGACTAGGATATAGGGAATTATGCAGTACATAACTGTAATATAGGGACTAGGATATAGGGAATTATGCTGTACATAACTAGGATATAGGGACTAGGATATAGGGAATTATGCGGTACATAACTAGGATATAGGGACTAGGATATAGGGAATTATGCTGTACATAACTGGGATATAGGGACTAGGATATGGGGAATTATGCAGTACATAACTGGGATATAGGGACTAGGATATAGGGAATTATGCGGTACATAACTAGGATATAGGGACTAGGATATAGGGAATTATGCTGTACATAACTGGGATATAGGGACTAGGATATAGGGAATTATGCAGTACATAACTGGCATATAGGGACTAGGATATAGGGAATTATGCTGTACATAACTAGGATATAGGGACTAGGATATAGGGAATTATGCAGTACATAACTGGGATATAGGAACTAGGATATAGGGAATTATGCAGTACATAACTGGGATATAGGGACTAGGATATAGGGAATTATGCTGTACATAACTGGGATATAGGGACTAGGATATAGGGAATTATGCAGTACTTAACTGGGATATAGGGAATTATGCAGTACTTAACTGGGATATAGGGACTAGGATATAGGGAATTATGCAGTGCATAACTAGGATACAGGGGCTAAGATATAGGGAATTATGCAGTACATAACTAGGATATAGGGACTTGGATATAGGGAATTATGCTGTAGATAACTAGGATATAGGGACTAGGATACAGGGAATTATGCTGTACATAACTGGGATAGAGGGACTTGCATATACGGAATTATGCAGTACATAACTAGGATATAGGGACTAGGATATAGGGAATTATGCTGTGCATTAGGATATAGGGATTTGCATATAGGGAATTATGCTGTACATAACAAGGATATAGGGACTTGGATATAGGGAATTATGCTGTACATAACTGGGATATAGTGACTAGTATATAGGGAATTATGCAGTACATAGCTAGGATATAGGGAATTATGCTATACATAACTGGGATATAGGGACTAGGATATAGGGAATTATGCAGTACATAGCTAGGATATAGGGAATTATGCTGTACATAACTGGGATATAGGGACTAGGATTTAGGGAATTATGCTGTACATAGCTAGGATATAGGGACTAGGATATAGGGAATTATGCTGTACATAACTGGGATATAGGGACTAGGATATAGGAAATTATGCTGTACATAACTGGGATATAGGGACTAGGATATAGGGAATTATGCAGTACATAACTGGGATATAGGGACTAGGATATAGGGAATTATGCTGTACATAACTAGGATATAGGGACTAGGATATAGGGAATTATGCTGTACATAACTGGGATATAGGGACTAGGATATAGGGAATTATGCAGTACATAACTGGGATATAGGGACTAGGATATAGGGAATTATGCGGTACATAACTAGGATATAGGGACTTGGATATAGGGAATTATGCTGTACATAACTAGGATATAGGGACTAGGATATAGGGAATTATGCTGTACATAACTGGGATATAGGGACTAGGATATAGGCAATTATGCAGTACATAACTAGGATATAGGGACTAGGATATAGGGAATTATGCTGTACATAACTAGGATATAGTGACTAGGATATAGGGAATTATGCTATACATGACTGGGATATAGGGACTAGGATATAGGGAATTATGCAGTACATAGCTAGGATATAGGGAATTATGCTGTACATAACTGGGATATAGGAACTAGGATATAGGGAATTATGCTGTACATTACTGGGATATAGGGACTAGGATATAAGGAACTATGCAATACATAATTGGGATATAGGGACTAGGATATAGGGAATTATGCTGTACATAACTAGGATACAGGGGCTAGGATATAGGGAATTATGCTGTACATTACTGGGATATAGGGACTAGGATATAGGGAATTATGCTGTACATAACTGGGATATAGGGACTAGGATATAGGGAATTATGCTGTACATAACTAGGATATAGGGACTAGGATATAGGGAATTATACTGTACATAACTGGGATATAAGGACTAGGATATAGGGAATTATGCTGTACATAACTGGGATATAGGAACTAGGATATAGGGAATTATGCAGTACATAACTGGGATATAGGGACTAGGATATAGGGAATTATGCTGTATATAACTAGGATATAGGGACTAGGATATAGGGAATTATGCTGTATATAACTAGGATATAGGGACTAGGATATAGGGAATTATGCTGTACATAACTGGGATATAGGGACTAGAATATAGGGAATTATGCTGTACATAACTAGGATATAGGGACTAGGATATAGGGAATTATGCTGTACATAACTGGGATATAGGAACTAGGATATAGGGAATTATGCTGTACATTACTGGGATATAGGGACTAGGATATAAGGAACTATGCAATACATAATTGGGATATAGGGACTAGGATATAGGGAATTATGCTGTACATAACTAGGATACAGGGGCTAGGATATAGGGAATTATGCTGTACATTACTGGGATATAGGGACTAGGATATAGGGAATTATGCTGTACATAACTGGGATATAGGGACTAGGATATAGGGAATTATGCTGTACATAACTAGGATATAGGGACTAGGATATAGGGAATTATGCTGTACATAACTAGGATATAGGGACTAGGATATAGGGAATTATACTGTACATAACTGGGATATAAGGACTAGGATATAGGGAATTATGCTGTACATAACTAGGATATAGGGACTAGGATATAGGGAATTATGCTGTACATAACTGGGATATAGGAACTAGGATATAGGGAATTATGCAGTACATAACTGGGATATAGGGACTAGGATATAGGGAATTATGCTGTACATAACTAGGATATAGGGACTAGGATATAGGGAATTATGCTGTACATAACTAGGATATAGGGACTAGGATATAGGGAATTATGCTGTACATAACTGGGATATAGGGACTAGGATATAGGGAATTATGCTGTACATAACTAGGATATAGGGACTAGGATATAGGGAATTATGCTGTACATAACTGGGATATAGGAACTAGGATATAGGGAATTATGCGGTACATAACTGGGATATAGGGACTAGGATATAGGGAATTATGCTGTACATAACTAGGATATAGGGACTAGGATATAGGCAATTATGCTGTACATAACTAGGATATAGGGACTAGGATATAGGGAATTATGCAGTACATAACTAGGATATAGGGACTAGGATATAGGGAATTATGCTGTACATAACTAGGATATAGGGACTAGGATATAGGGAATTATGCTGTACATAACTGGGATATAGGGACTAGGATATGGGGAATTATGCAGTACATAACTGGGATATAGGGACTAGGATATAGGGAATTATGCAGTACATAACTGGGATATAGGGACTAGGATATAGGAAATTATGCTGTACATAACTAGGATATAGGGACTAGGATATAGGGAATTATGCAGTACATAACTGGGATATAGGGACTAGGATATAGGGAATTATGCTGTACATAACTGGGATATAGGGACTAGGATATAGGGAATTATGCTGTACATAACTAGGATATAGGGACTAGGATATAGGGAATTATGCAGTACATAACTGGGATATAGGGACTAGGATATAGGGAAATATACTGTACATAACTGGGATATAGGGACTAGGATATAGGGAATTATGCAGTACATAACTGGGATATAGGGACTAGGATATAGTGAATTATGCTGTACATAACTGGGATATAGGGACTAGGATATAGGGAATTATGCTGTACATAACTGGGATATAGGGACTAGGATATAGGGAATTATGCAGTACATAACTGTAATATAGGGACTAGGATATAGGGAATTATGCTGTACATAACTAGGCTATAGGGACTAGGATATAGGGAATTATGCGGTACATAACTAGGATATAGGGACTAGGATATAGGGAATTATGCGGTACATAACTAGGATATAGGGACTAGGATATAGGGAATTATGCTGTACATAACTGGGATATAGGGACTAGGATATAGGGAATTATGCAGTACATAACTGGCATATAGGGACTAGGATATAGGGAATTATGCGGTACATAACTAGGATATAGGGACTAGGATATAGGGAATTATGCTGTACATAACTGGGATATAGGGACTAGGATATGGGGAATTATGCAGTACATAACTGGGATATAGGGACTAGGATATAGGGAATTATGCGGTACATAACTAGGATATAGGGACTAGGATATAGGGAATTATGCGGTACATAACTAGGATATAGGGACTAGGATATAGGAAATTATGCTGTACATAACTGGGATATAGGGACTAGGATATAGGGAATTATGCAGTACATAACTGGCATATAGGGACTAGGATATAGGGAATTATGCTGTACATAACTAGGATATAGGGACTAGGATATAGGGAATTATGCAGTACATAACTGGGATATAGGAACTAGGATATAGGGAATTATGCAGTACATAACTGGGATATAGGGACTAGGATATAGGGAATTATGCTGTACATAACTGGGATATAGGGACTAGGATATAGGGAATTATGCGGTACTTAACTGGGATATAGGGACTAAGATATAGGGAATTATGCAGTACATAACTAGGATATAGGGACTTGGATATAGGGAATTATGCTGTAGATAACTAGGGTATAGGGACTAGGATATAGGGAATTATGCTGTACATAACTGGGATATAGGGACTAGGATATAGGGAATTATGCTGTGCATTAGGATATAGGGATTTGCATATAGGGAATTATGCTGTACATAACAAGGATATAGGGACTTGGATATAGGGAATTATGCTGTACATAACTGGGATATAGGGACTAGGGTATAGGGAATTATGCAGTACATAGCTAGGATATAGGGAATTATGCTATACATAACTGGGATATAGGGACTAGGATATAGTGAATTATGCTGTACATAACTGGGATATAGGGACTAGGATATAGGGAATTATGCTGTACATAACTGGGATATAGGGACTAGGATATAGGGAATTATGCAGTACATAACTGTAATATAGGGACTAGGATATAGGGAATTATGCTGTACATAACTAGGATATAGGGACTAGGATATAGGGAATTATGCGGTACATAACTAGGATATAGGGACTAGGATATAGGGAATTATGCTGTACATAACTGGGATATAGGGACTAGGATATGGGGAATTATGCAGTACATAACTGGGATATAGGGACTAGGATATAGGGAATTATGCGGTACATAACTAGGATATAGGGACTAGGATATATCGAATTATGCGGTACATAACTAGGATATAGGGACTAGGATATAGGGAATTATGCTGTACATAACTGGGATATAGGGACTAGGATATAGGGAATTATGCAGTACATAACTGGCATATAGGGACTAGGATATAGGGAATTATGCTGTACATAACTAGGATATAGGGACTAGGATATAGGGAATTATGCAGTACATAACTGGGATATAGGAACTAGGATATAGGGAATTATGCTGTACATAACTGGGATATAGGAACTAGGATATAGGGAATTATGCTGTACATAACTGGGATATAGGGACAAGGATATAGGGAATTATGCAGTACATAACTGGGATATAGGGACTAGGATATAGGCAATTATGCTGTACATAACTAGGATATAGGGACTAGGATATAGGGAATTATGCAGTACATAACTAGGATATAGGGACTAGGATATAGGGAATTATGCTGTACATAACTAGGATATAGGGACTAGGATATAGGGAATTATGCTGTACATAACTGGGATATAGGGACTAGGATATGGGGAATTATGCAGTACATAACTGGGATATAGGGACTAGGATATAGGGAATTATGCAGTATATAACTGGGATATAGGGACTAGGATATAGGAAATTATGCTGTACATAACTAGGATATAGGGACTAGGATATAGGGAATTATGCAGTACATAACTGGGATATAGGGACTAGGATATAGGGAATTATGCTGTACATAACTGGGATATAGGGACTAGGATATAGGGAATTATGCTGTACATAACTAGGATATAGGGACTAGGATATAGGGAATTATGCAGTACATAACTGGGATATAGGGACTAGGATATAGGGAAATATACTGTACATAACTGGGATATAGGGACTAGGATATAGGGAATTATGCAGTACATAACTGGGATATAGGGACTAGGATATAGTGAATTATGCTGTACATAACTGGGATATAGGGACTAGGATATAGGGAATTATGCTGTACATAACTGGGATATAGGGACTAGGATATAGGGAATTATGCAGTACATAACTGTAATATAGGGACTAGGATATAGGAAATTATGCTGTACATAACTGGGATATAGGGACTAGGATATAGGGAATTATGCGGTACATAACTAGGATATAGGGACTAGGATATAGGGAATTATGCGGTACATAACTAGGATATAGGGACTAGGATATAGGGAATTATGCTGTACATAACTGGGATATAGGGACTAGGATATAGGGAATTATGCAGTACATAACTGGCATATAGGGACTAGGATATAGGGAATTATGCGGTACATAACTAGGATATAGGGACTAGGATATAGGGAATTATGCTGTACATAACTGGGATATAGGGACTAGGATATGGGGAATTATGCAGTACATAACTGGGATATAGGGACTAGGATATAGGGAATTATGCGGTACATAACTAGGATATAGGGACTAGGATATAGGGAATTATGCGGTACATAACTAGGATATAGGGACTAGGATATAGGGAATTATGCTGTACATAACTGGGATATAGGGACTAGGATATAGGGAATTATGCAGTACATAACTGGCATATAGGGACTAGGATATAGGGAATTATGCTGTACATAACTAGGATATAGGGACTAGGATATAGGGAATTATGCAGTACATAACTGGGATATAGGAACTAGGATATAGGGAATTATGCAGTACATAACTGGGATATAGGGACTAGGATATAGGGAATTATGCTGTACATAACTGGGATATAGGGACTAGGATATAGGGAATTATGCGGTACTTAACTGGGATATAGGGACTAAGATATAGGGAATTATGCAGTACATAACTAGGATATAGGGACTTGGATATAGGGAATTATGCTGTAGATAACTAGGATATAGGGACTAGGATATAGGGAATTATGCTGTACATAACTGGGATATAGGGACTAGGATATAGGGAATTATGCTGTGCATTAGGATATAGGGATTTGCATATAGGGAATTATGCTGTACATAACAAGGATATAGGGACTTGGATATAGGGAATTATGCTGTACATAACTGGGATATAGGGACTAGGGTATAGGGAATTATGCAGTACATAGCTAGGATATAGGGAATTATGCTATACATAACTGGGATATAGGGACTAGGATATAGGGAATTATGCAGTACATAGCTAGGATATAGGGAATTATGCTGTACATAACTGGGATATAGGGACTAGGATTTAGGGAATTATGCAGTACATAGCTAGGATATAGGGACTAGGATATAGGGAATTATGCTGTACATAACTGGGATATAGGGACTAGGATATAGGAAATTATGCAGTACATAACTGGGATATAGGGACTAGGATATAGGGAATTATGCAGTACATAACTAGGATATAGGGACTAGGATATAGGGAATTATGCTGTACATAACTGGGATATAGGGACTAGCATATAGGGAATTATGCTGTACATAACTAGGATATAGGGACTAGCATATAGGGAATTATGCTGTACATAACTGGGATATAGGGACTAGGATATAGGGAATTATACTGTACATAACTGGGATATAGGGACTAGGATATAGGGAATTATGCTGTACATAACTGGGATATAGGGACTAGCATATAGGGAATTATGCTGTACATAACTGGGATATAGGGACTAGGATATAGGGAATTATACTGTACATAACTGGGATATAGGGACTAGGATATAGGGAATTATGCTGTACATAACTGGGATATAGTGACTAGGATATAGGAAATTATGCAGTACATAACTGGGATATAGGAACTAGGATATAGGGAATTATGCTGTACATAATTGGGATATAGGGACTAGGATATAGGGAATTATGCAGTACATAACTGGGATATAGGGACTAGGATATAGGGAATTATGCTGTACATAACTAGGATATAGGGACTAGGATATAGGAAATTATGCAGTACATAACTGGGATATAGGGACTAGGATATAGGGAATTATGCTGTACATAACTAGGATATAGGGACTAGGATATAGGGAATTATGCTGTACATAACTGGGATATAGGGACTAGCATATAGGGAATTATGCTGTACATAACTGGGATATAGGGACTAGGATATAGGGAATTATGCAGTACATAACTAGGATATAGGGACTAGGATATAGGAAATTATGCTGTACATAACTAGGATATAGGGACTAGGATATAGGGAATTATGCTGTACATAACTGGGATATAGGGACTAGCATATAGGGAATTATGCTGTACATAACTGGGATATAGGGACTAGGATATAGGGAATTATACTGTACATAACTGGGATATAGGGACTAGGATATAGGGAATTATGCTGTACATAACTGGGATATTGGGACTAGCATATAGGGAATTATGCTGTACATAACTGGGATATAGGGACTAGGATATAGGGAATTATACTGTACATAACTGGGATATAGGGACTAGGATATAGGAAATTATGCAGTACATAACTGGGATATAGGAACTAGGATATAGGGAATTATGCTGTACATAACTGGGATATAGGGACTAGGATATAGGGAATTATGCAGTACATAACTGGGATATAGGGACTAGGATATAGGGAATTATGCTGTACATAACTGGGATATAGGGACTAGGATATAGGGAATTATGCAGTACATAACTGGGATATAGGGACTAGGATATAGGGAATTATGCAGTACATAACTAGGATATAGGGACTAGGATATAGGAAATTATGCAGTACATAACTGGGATATAGGGACTAGGATATAGGGAATTATGCTGTACATAACTAGGATATAGGGACTAGGATATATGGAATTATGCTGTACATAACTGGGATATAGGGACTAGGATATAGGGAATTATGCTGTACATAACTGAGATATAGGGACTAGGATATAGGGAATTATACTGTACATAACTGGGATATAGGGACTAGGATATAGGGAATTATGCTGTACATAACTGGGATATAGTGACTAGGATATAGGAAATTATGCAGTACATAACTGGGATATAGGAACTAGGATATAGGGAATTATGCTGTACATAACTGGGATATAGGGACTAGGATATAGGGAATTATGCAGTACATAACTGGGATATAGGGACTAGGATATAGGGAATTATGCTGTACATAACTGGGATATAGGGACTCGGATATAGGGAATTATGCTGTACATAACTGGGATATAGGGACTAGGATATAGGGAATTATGCAATACATAACTAGGATACAGGGGCTAAGATATAGGGAATTATGCAGTACATAACTAGGATATAGGGACTTGGATATAGGGAATTATGCTTTACATAACTGGGATATAGGGACTTGGATATAGGGAATTATGCTGTACATAACTGGGATATAGGGACTCGGATATAGGGAATTATGCAGTACATAACTGGGATATAGGGACTAGGATATAGGGAATTATGCAATACATAACTAGGATACAGGGGCTAAGATATAGGGAATTATGCAGTACATAACTAGGATATAGGGACTTGGATATAGGGAATTATGCTTTACATAACTGGGATATAGGGACTTGGATATAGGGAATTATGCTGTACATAACTGGGATATAGGAACTAGGATATAGGGAATTATGCTGTACATAACTGGGATATAGGGACTAGGATATAGGGAATTATGCAGTACATAGCTAGGATATAGGGAATTATGCTGTACATAACTGGGATATAGGGACTAGTATATAGGGAATTATGCTGTACATAACTAGGATATAGGGACTAGGATATAGGGAATTATGCGGTACATAACTAGGATATAGTGACTTGGATATAGGGAATTATGCTGTACATAACTAGGATATAGGGACTAGGATATAGGGAATTATGCTGTACATAACTGGGATATAGGGACTAGGATATAGGGAATTATGCTGTACATAACTGGGATATAGGGACTAGGATATAGGAAATTATGCTGTACATAACTGGGATATAGGGACTAGGATATAGGGAATTATGCAGTACATAACTGGGATATAGGGACTAGGATATAGGGAATTATGCTGTACATAACTAGGATATAGGGACTAGGATATAGGGAATTATGCTGTACATAACTGGGATATAGGGACTAGGATATAGGGAATTATACTGTACATAACTGGGATATAGGGACTAGGATATAGGGAATTATGCTGTACATAACTAGGATATAGGGACTAGGATATAGGGAATTATGCTGTACATAACTAGGATATAGGGACTAGGATATAGGGAATTATGCTGTACATAACTGGGATATAGGGACTAGCATATAGGGAATTATGCTGTACATAACTGTGATATAGGGACTAGGATATAGGGAATTATACTGTACATAACTGGGATATAGGGACTAGGATATAGGGAATTATGCTGTACATAACTGGGATATAGTGACTAGGATATAGGAAATTATGCAGTACATAACTGGGATATAGGAACTAGGATATAGGGAATTATGCTGTACATAACTGGGATATAGGGACTAGGATATAGGGAATTATGCAGTACATAACTGGGATATAGGGACTAGGATATAGGGAATTATGCTGTACATAACTAGGATATAGGGACTAGGATATAGGAAATTATGCAGTACATAACTGGGATATAGGGACTAGGATATAGGGAATTATGCAGTACATAACTAGGATATAGGGACTAGGATATAGGAAATTATGCAGTACATAACTGGGATATAGGGACTAGGATATAGGGAATTATGCTGTACATAACTAGGATATAGGGACTAGGATATAGGGAATTATGCTGTACATAACTGGGATATAGGGACTAGCATATAGGGAATTATGCTGTACATATCTGGGATATAGGGACTAGGATATAGGGAATTATACTGTACATAACTGGGATATAGGGACTAGGATATAGGGAATTATGCTGTACATAACTGGGATATAGTGACTAGGATATAGGAAATTATGCAGTACATAACTGGGATATAGGAACTAGGATATAGGGAATTATGCTGTACATAACTGGGATATAGGGACTAGGATATAGGGAATTATGCAGTACATAACTGGGATATAGGGACTAGGATATAGGGAATTATGCTGTACATAACTAGGATATAGGGACTAGGATATAGGAAATTATGCAGTACATAACTGGGATATAGGGACTAGGATATAGGGAATTATGCTGTACATAACTAGGATATAGGGACTAGGATATATGGAATTATGCTGTACATAACTGGGATATAGGGACTAGGATATAGGGAATTATGCTGTACATAACTGAGATATAGGGACTAGGATATAGGGAATTATACTGTACATAACTGGGATATAGGGACTAGGATATAGGGAATTATGCTGTACATAACTGGGATATAGTGACTAGGATATAGTAAATTATGCAGTACATAACTGGGATATAGGAACTAGGATATAGGGAATTATGCTGTACATAACTGGGATATAGGGACTAGGATATAGGGAATTATGCAGTACATAACTGGGATATAGGGACTAGGATATAGGGAATTATGCTGTACATAACTGGGATATAGGGACTAGGATATAGGGAATTATGCAGTACATAACTGGGATATAGGGACTAGGATATAGGGAATTATGCTGTACATAACTAGGATATAGGGACTAGGATATAGGGAATTATGCAGTACATAACTAGGATACAGGGGCTAAGATATAGGGAATTATGCAGTACATAACTAGGATATAGGGACTTGGATATAGGGAATTATGCTGTACATAACTGGGATATAGGGACTTGGATATAGGGAATTATGCTGTACATAACTGGGATATAGGAACTAGGATATAGGGAATTATGCTGTACATAACTGGGATATAGGGACTAGGATATAGGGAATTATGCAGTACATAACTAGGATATAGGGACTTGGATATAGGGAATTATGCTGTACATAACTGGGATATAGGGACTTGGATATAGGGAATTATGCTGTACATAACTGGGATATAGGAACTAGGATATAGGGAATTATGCTGTACATAACTGGGATATAGGGACTAGGATATAGGGAATTATGCAGTACATAACTAGGATATAGGGACTTGGATATAGGGAATTATGCTGTACATAACTGGGGTATAGGAACTAGGATATAGGGAATTATGCTGTACATAACTGGGATATAGGGACTTGGATATAGGGAATTATGCTATACATAACTGGGATATAGGTACTAGGATATAGGGAATTATGCTGTACATAACTGGGATATAGGGACTAGGATATAGGGAATTATGCAGTACATAACTGGAATATAGGGACTAGGATATAGGGAATTATGCTGTACATAACTAGGATATAGGGACTAGGATATAGGGAATTATGCGGTACATAACTAGGATATAGGGACTTGGATATAGGGAATTATGCTGTACATAACCAGGATATAGGGACTAGGATATAGGGAATTATGCTGTACATAACTGGGATATAGGGACTAGGATATAGGGAATTATGCTGTACATAACTGGGATATAGGGACTAGGATATAGGAAATTATGCTGTACATAACTGGGATATAGGGACTAGGATATAGGGAATTATGCAGTACATAACTGGGATATAGGGACTAGGATATAGGGAATTATGCTTTACATAACTAGGATATAGGGACTAGGATATAGGGAATTATGCTGTACATAACTGGGATATAGGGACTAGGATATAGGGAATTATACTGTACATAACTGGGATATAGGGACTAGGATATAGGGAATTATGCTGTACATAACTGGAATATAGGGACTAGGATATAGGGAATTATGCTGTACATAACTAGGATATAGGGACTAGGATATAGGGAATTATGCTGTACATAACTGGGATATAGGGACTAGGATATAGGGAATTATACTGTACATAACTGGGATATAGGGACTAGGATATAGGGAATTATGCTGTACATAACTGGGATATAGGGACTAGGATATAGGGAATTATGCTGTACATAACTAGGATATAGGGACTAGGATATAGGGAATTATTCTGTACATAACTAGGATATAGGGACTAGGATATAGGGAATTATGCTATACATGACTGGGATATAGGGACTAGGATATAGGGAATTATGCAGTACATAGCTAGGATATAGGGAATTATGCTGTACATAACTGGGATATAGGAACTAGGATATAGGGAATTATGCTGTACATTACTGGGATATAGGGACTAAGATATAGGGAACTATGCAATACATAATTGGGATATAGGGACTAGGATATAGGGAATTATGCTGTACATAACTAGGATACAGGGGCTAGGATATAGGGAATTATGCTGTACATAACTGGGATATAGGAACTAGGATATAGGGAATTATGCAGTACATAACTGGGATATAGGGACTAGGATATAGGGAATTATGCTGTACATAACTAGGATATAGGGACTAGGATATAGGGAATTATGCTGTACATAACTAGGATATAGGGACTAGGATATAGGGAATTATGCTGTACATAACTGGGATATAGGGACTAGGATATAGGGAATTATGCTGTACATAACTAGGATATAGGGACTAGGATATAGGGAATTATGCTGTACATAACTGGGATATAGGAACTAGGATATAGGGAATTATGCAGTACATAACTGGGATATAGGGACTAGGATATAGGGAATTATGCTGTACATAACTAGGATATAGGGACTAGGATATAGGCAATTATGCTGTACATAACTAGGATATAGGGACTAGGATATAGGGAATTATGCAGTACATAACTAGGATATAGGGACTAGGATATAGGGAATTATGCTGTACATAACTAGGATATAGGGACTAGGATATAGGGAATTATGCTGTACATAACTGGGATATAGGGACTAGGATATGGGGAATTATGCAGTACATAACTGGGATATAGGGACTAGGATATAGGGAATTATGCAGTACATAACTGGGATATAGGGACTAGGATATAGGAAATTATGCTGTACATAACTAGGATATAGGGACTAGGATATAGGGAATTATGCAGTACATAACTGGGATATAGGGACTAGGATATAGGGAATTATGCTGTACATAACTGGGATATAGGGACTAGGATATAGGGAATTATGCTGTACATAACTAGGATATAGGGACTAGGATATAGGGAATTATGCAGTACATAACTGGGATATAGGGACTAGGATATAGGGAAATATACTGTACATAACTGGGATATAGGGACTAGGATATAGGGAATTATGCAGTACATAACTGGGATATAGGGACTAGGATATAGTGAATTATGCTGTACATAACTGGGATATAGGGACTAGGATATAGGGAATTATGCTGTACATAACTGGGATATAGGGACTAGGATATAGGGAATTATGCAGTACATAACTGTAATATAGGGACTAGGATATAGGGAATTATGCTGTACATAACTAGGCTATAGGGACTAGGATATAGGGAATTATGCGGTACATAACTAGGATATAGGGACTAGGATATAGGGAATTATGCGGTACATAACTAGGATATAGGGACTAGGATATAGGGAATTATGCTGTACATAACTGGGATATAGGGACTAGGATATAGGGAATTATGCAGTACATAACTGGCATATAGGGACTAGGATATAGGGAATTATGCGGTACATAACTAGGATATAGGGACTAGGATATAGGGAATTATGCTGTACATAACTGGGATATAGGGACTAGGATATGGGGAATTATGCAGTACATAACTGGGATATAGGGACTAGGATATAGGGAATTATGCGGTACATAACTAGGATATAGGGACTAGGATATAGGGAATTATGCGGTACATAACTAGGATATAGGGACTAGGATATAGGGAATTATGCTGTACATAACTGGGATATAGGGACTAGGATATAGGGAATTATGCAGTACATAACTGGCATATAGGGACTAGGATATAGGGAACTATGCTGTACATAACTAGGATATAGGGACTAGGATATAGGGAATTATGCAGTACATAACTGGGATATAGGAACTAGGATATAGGGAATTATGCAGTACATAACTGGGATATAGGGACTAGGATATAGGGAATTATGCTGTACATAACTGGGATATAGGGACTAGGATATAGGGAATTATGCGGTACTTAACTGGGATATAGGGACTAAGATATAGGGAATTATGCAGTACATAACTAGGATATAGGGACTTGGATATAGGGAATTATGCTGTAGATAACTAGGATATAGGGACTAGGATATAGGGAATTATGCTGTACATAACTGGGATATAGGGACTAGGATATAGGGAATTATGCTGTACATAACAAGGATATAGGGACTTGGATATAGGGAATTATGCTGTACATAACTGGGATATAGGGACTAGGGTATAGGGAATTATGCAGTACATAGCTAGGATATAGGGAATTATGCTATACATAACTGGGATATAGGGACTAGGATATAGGGAATTATGCAGTACATAGCTAGGATATAGGGAATTATGCTGTACATAACTGGGATATAGGGACTAGGATTTAGGGAATTATGCAGTACATAGCTAGGATATAGGGACTAGGATATAGGGAATTATGCTGTACATAACTGGGATATAGGGACTAGGATATAGGAAATTATGCAGTACATAACTGGGATATAGGGACTAGGATATAGGGAATTATGCAGTACATAACTAGGATATAGGGACTAGGATATAGGGAATTATGCTGTACATAACTGGGATATAGGGACTAGGATATAGGGAATTATGCTGTACATAACTAGGATATAGGGACTAGGATATAGGGAATTATGCTGTACATAACTGGGATATAGGGACTAGCATATAGGGAATTATGCTGTACATAACTGGGATATAGGGACTAGGATATAGGGAATTATACTGTACATAACTGGGATATAGGGACTAGGATATAGGGAATTATGCTGTACATAACTGGGATATAGTGACTAGGATATAGGAAATTATGCAGTACATAACTGGGATATAGGAACTAGGATATAGGGAATTATGCTGTACATAACTGGGATATAGGGACTAGGATATAGGGAATTATGCAGTACATAACTGGGATATAGGGACTAGGATATAGGGAATTATGCTGTACATAACTAGGATATAGGGACTAGGATATAGGAAATTATGCAGTACATAACTGGGATATAGGGACTAGGATATAGGGAATTATGCTGTACATAACTAGGATATAGGGACTAGGATATAGGGAATTATGCTGTACATAACTGGGATATAGGGACTAGCATATAGGGAATTATGCTGTACATAACTGGGATATAGGGACTAGGATATAGGGAATTATGCAGTACATAACTAGGATATAGGGACTAGGATATAGGAAATTATGCTGTACATAACTAGGATATAGGGACTAGGATATAGGGAATTATGCTGTACATAACTGGGATATAGGGACTAGGATATAGGGAATTATACTGTACATAACTGGGATATAGTGACTAGGATATAGGAAATTATGCAGTACATAACTGGGATATAGGGACTAGGATATAGGGAATTATACTGTACATAACTGGGATATAGGGACTAGGATATAGGGAATTATGCTGTACATAACTGGGATATAGTGACTAGGATATAGGAAATTATGCAGTACATAACTGGGATATAGGAACTAGGATATAGGGAATTATGCTGTACATAACTGGGATATAGGGACTAGGATATAGGGAATTATGCAGTACATAACTGGGATATAGGGACTAGGATTTAGGGAATTATGCTGTACATAACTGGGATATAGGGACTAGGATATAGGGAATTATGCAGTACATAACTGGGATATAGGGACTAGGATATAGGGAATTATGCAGTACATAACTAGGATATAGGGACTAGGATATAGGAAATTATGCAGTACATAACTGGGATATAGGGACTAGGATATAGGGAATTATGCTGTACATAACTAGGATATAGGGACTAGGATATATGGAATTATGCTGTACATAACTGGGATATAGGGACTAGGATATAGGGAATTATGCTGTACATAACTGAGATATAGGGACTAGGATATAGGGAATTATACTGTACATAACTGGGATATAGGGACTAGGATATAGGGAATTATGCTGTACATAACTGGGATATAGTGACTAGGATATAGGAAATTATGCAGTACATAACTGGGATATAGGAACTAGGATATAGGGAATTATGCTGTACATAACTGGGATATAGGGACTAGGATATAGGGAATTATGCAGTACATAACTGGGATATAGGGACTAGGATATAGGGAATTATGCTGTACATAACTGGGATATAGGGACTCGGATATAGGGAATTATGCAGTACATAACTGGGATATAGGGACTAGGATATAGGGAATTATGCAATACATAACTAGGATACAGGGGCTAAGATATAGGGAATTATGCAGTACATAACTAGGATATAGGGACTTGGATATAGGGAATTATGCTTTACATAACTGGGATATAGGGACTTGGATATAGGGAATTATGCTGTACATAACTGGGATATAGGAACTAGGATATAGGGAATTATGCTGTACATAACTGGGATATAGGGACTAGGATATAGGGAATTATGCAGTACATAGCTAGGATATAGGGAATTATGCTGTACATAACTGGGATATAGGGACTAGGATATAGGGAATTATGCTGTACATAACTAGGATATAGGGACTAGGATATAGGGAATTATGCGGTACATAACTAGGATATAGTGACTTGGATATAGGGAATTATGCTGTACATAACTAGGATATAGGGACTAGGATATAGGGAATTATGCTGTACATAACTGGGATATAGGGACTAGGATATAGGGAATTATGCTGTACATAACTGGGATATAGGGACTAGGATATAGGAAATTATGCTGTACATAACTGGGATATAGGGACTAGGATATAGGGAATTATGCAGTACATAACTGGGATATAGGGACTAGGATATAGGGAATTATGCTGTACATAACTAGGATATAGGGACTAGGATATAGGGAATTATGCTGTACATAACTGGGATATAGGGACTAGGATATAGGGAATTATACTGTACATAACTGGGATATAGGGACTAGGATATAGGGAATTATGCTGTACATAACTAGGATATAGGGACTAGGATATAGGGAATTATGCTGTACATAACTAGGATATAGGGACTAGGATATAGGGAATTATGCTGTACATAACTGGAATATAGGGACTAGCATATAGGGAATTATGCTGTACATAACTGTGATATAGGGACTAGGATATAGGGAATTATACTGTACATAACTGGGATATAGGGACTAGGATATAGGGAATTATGCTGTACATAACTGGGATATAGTGACTAGGATATAGGAAATTATGCAGTACATAACTGGGATATAGGAACTAGGATATAGGGAATTATGCTGTACATAACTGGGATATAGGGACTAGGATATAGGGAATTATGCAGTACATAGCTAGGATATAGGGAATTATGCTGTACATAACTGGGATATAGGGACTAGGATTTAGGGAATTATGCAGTACATAGCTAGGATATAGGGACTAGGATATAGGGAATTATGCTGTACATAACTGGGATATAGGGACTAGGATATAGGAAATTATGCTGTACATAACTGGGATATAGGGACTAGGATATAGGGAATTATGCAGTACATAACTGGGATATAGGGACTAGGATATAGGGAATTATGCTGTACATAACTAGGATATAGGGACTAGGATATAGGGAATTATGCTGTACATAACTGGGATATAGGGACTAGGATATAGGGAATTATGCAGTACATAACTGGGATATAGGGACTAGGATATAGGGAATTATGCTGTACATAACTAGGATACAGGGGCTAGGATATAGGGAATTATGCAATACATTACTGGGATATAGGGACTAGTGTTGAGCCACCCCCGTAGTGTTCGAGTTCGGTTCGTCGAACACCCATGTGTTCGCCGAACTGTTCGTCGAACTGTTCGTCGAACACCTTCGAACACCGTTAAAACCAATGGCAGGCAAACAAAAACACATAGAAACACATAGAAAACACCTTCAAAGGTGTCCAAAAGCTGACAAACTGCTCAGAAGACACAACTAACACATGGAAAAGTGACAAGTACATATAGTCATGCGAAAAGAAAAGAGGTGGAGGAGTAAAAGGAGGGGGAGACACAGATATAGGCATGTCATGCCCTTCTAAAATCCAAAAAGTGAGAAGCCGACACGTTCAGTCCGCTCCTGCCCGTGCCACCTCCGTGTCGCCGGGTTTGTGCCAGAGCCGCGGTGAACCCTGACGGCCAGCCCCCCTCTCCCAATACTGGTGCCTGTCCGCTGGTGGGTCGAGCGAGCCCCCCTGTGGTGGAGGCAGCTCTAAGCTTTTTAATTTAAATTGTCTCTCTAATTTGAATGAATACACTTTAAATCCATTTACAAGGATCTATTGGAGGGCAAGTCTCCTGCCAGCAGCCGCGTAATTCCAGCTCCAGTAGCGTCCACTAAAGCTGCTGCAGTTAAAAAGCTTTTATAAGGATCGAGCTCGGCTGTCCACCGCAAGGCATCCTACTGCCAGTCCCAGCCCCTATGCCTTGGGGTGCCACCTGATGCTCTTCACTGAGTATCCCGTGGTCCCGAAGCATTTCCTTTGAAAAAATTAAGTGTCCAAACTACAGGTGGTGTAGCTTGCTTAACAGCCGGGATAATCCGCTGACTAGCAGACACTGCTACTAGGCACAAAGTATTTCCTGGGCTAGATGCAGTTAAAAATTTGTAATTAGATACTCTCGTTGGATGCTGAGAAAGCATTCCATAGAGTCTCCTGGCACGCCATATATGATTCTCTTAAAAAGCTTGGGGTACGGGTCTAGGGGACCCTTTTATAGCCAAAATCACGGCCCTGTATCGCAATACGTCACCTAGGCTGAAGATAAATGGAACTGTAGCACCCTGAGGGCTCGGTTGCTACAGAGGTATTGCACCTCACCCAGAGGTGTGATATCTCACTCTCAGGTAAGGATGGAGTGTGGATCAGGACCCGACACCTGCATGCATTACACCACATTGCCGTGGGCCAGGGCGACCAATATGCCTCTGAGATGGGCACGACAGTCCCTGTCCCTGGCTGGAGTGGGGGGAGGGAACACTGAGGAAGGGGAACCCTGTAGTGCAGGAGCAGGGAGGAAGTAGTTCCTGGGTGCATTGAGAAGGGAGTATAAAAGGTGGGCACCATCTTAGTTCAGTGCAGAGAAGTCTGAGCAGAAGTGGCAGGGAGCAGGGGCTCTGCATGAGCTCTGCTCCGGTGGCGGGCCTAGTAACAGAGGCCCAGGCCTGGAAGAGGGAGAAGGAAGGAAGAGGAGCGGAGAAGGCTCCAGGAACGAGGAATGAAGGGATCCCAGGGGTGCGGACGGGCGAGTCACCACCGCACGCCCGAATCCACCTGCGTGGAGGGGTCAGGCCAAAGGGGGAGACCGGTCCCCGAAACTAGTGGAGGCAGGAAACGACCCTCAGCTAGAAACCGGAGGCTGTGACATTTTATGTGGCGCAGCCCCTCGCTACACCCGCTAGGAAGGCACCACATAGGGTCAGGGAAACTGGCGCCAAGTTTACCAAGAGAAGGCCCGAGGCAGCCGGACAGAAGGGTTGGTAAGAAAGGCCAGACAAAGGACACACAAAGGGGGTCCTGTGAAGCGCTCCAAAGTTATCTGGGAGTTGTCTGAGCCCCTCACCTGGTGAGCACAGTACGACGTGGGCAGCCGTTACCTGCAGATGTGGTCTGGATAATAAGAACTGTGAGTAAAGGCCCTGGACTGCATCACTGACTCCGTGTCGTTACTGCTGCTGCCCTGCACCATCACCCCCATCCTCCGCATACACTGCCCTGAGGCTATACTCCTCCCGTGGGGAGTTATGCTACGCTCTGCTGCACCCACAACACCAGCCTCAGCGGTCTGCCCTGCAGCGGCGGTTCACTCTGACCGCAATCCACGGGTGGCGTAGTCGGACATTTAAACATCAAAACCACATAAATAGTTCCGCCACTGGTTTGACCGCCCTGAGCCACGGAACCGGATCGCCGCCACGAAGACTACAACCACCAGCATCCACCAAAAAGGGTCCGGCTCCGGGTGTCCCAAGGCCCAGGGGGTGCGTCAGAACATTTTCATCACCTTTCACAATCACCAATGGGACAAGGCAGGGATGTCCTCTGTCCCCTCTCTTATACATCCTAGTGACGGAGCACCTGCTCTCATCAATTCGCCATAACCCCAATATTAGGTGGATTGAGGTGGGAGGCACCGAGTACAAGTGCTCTCTATTTGCTGATGATGTCCTAGTATATATCACTCAATCACATATATCCATCCATGCTGTTATGGCTGAAATAGATCACTTTGTTACATGGTCAAATTTTAAAATCAATGCAGCGAAGTCTGAGGCCCTCGATGTCTCCCTCCCCAAATCCATATAGGATTCCATCCAGTCCAACTTTCCCTTTGCCTGGCCCTCACAGGGTATCAAATACTTAGGAATTCCTATTCATAGAGACCTCTCCCATCTATGTTATCTTAATTTTGGGCCCTTTATTGAACAACTCCATACAGACCACGGTTGGCAAGTTAGAACTGTAAGATTCACTACGTGAACCACTGGTGTTTTGTGGAAAAGCACATGTACACTGTGTTCCAAATTATTATGCAAAAAGTGTTTAGGAGTGATAAGGGAAGAATTTGTTTGTTTGTCAGTTAAACTCATTGATGGTGATGTGTGTCAGGGCTCTTTATATCACTGTAAGCAATTGCAGACACCTGTGCTAATTAGTTTGGCAGGTGTGTCCAATGAAAGGCAAGACTACTTAAGAAGGCTGTCTCACATTATTAAGCAGCCTACATTTTCTGCCAAAATGGGAAAGAAAAAGGATGTGTCGGCTGCTGAGAAGCAACAAATTGTGGAGTGTTTAGGTCAAGGCATGACTACAATCAACATTGTGCGATGATCAGGATGAAGTGTCTTGGCAATCAAGAAGTATGTAGCTGATTCACAGTACACACGTGTGCGTGCTGATAAGGGCAAATTGAGGACTCTTTCCTACAGGCAACTACGTCAGGTTAAAAGAGCAGCGGCAAAAAAGCCTTGTCATAGCAGCAGACAAGTTTTTGAAGCTGCTGGTGGCTCCAACGTCCCCCGAACAACAAGATGCAGGGTCCTTCAGAGGTTTGCAGCTGTGCATATGCCATCCTGTCGACCTCCTCTATCCACTTCACACAAGCAGAAACGGCTCCAGTGGGCCAAACATTACATGAAGACTGATTTCAAAACTGTTTTGTTCACGGATGAGTGCCGTGCAGTGCTCGATAGTCCAGATGGATGGAGTGGAGGATGGCTGGTTGATGGACACCCCACGCAAACACGGCTACAGCGCCAACAAGGAGGAGGTGGAGTAATGTTTTGGGCTGGAATCATGGGGAGAGAGATTGTCGGCCCCTTTAGGATCCCTGAAGGTGCTAAAGATGAACTCCATAATGTATGCGGATTTTCTCAAACAGCACTTCCTGCCATGGTTCAAGAAGAAGAACCGTGTATTTCACAGCAAGATCATTTTTTTGCATGATAATGCACCATCTCATGCTGCACATAAAACATCTGCATCTCTGGCTGATATGGGCATAAAAGGGGACAAACTTATGGTGTGACCCCCATGCTCCCCTGACCTCTACCCCATTCAGAACCTCTGGAGCATCATCAAAAGGAGTGTCTATGATGGCGGGAGGCAGTTCACATCTAAGCAACAGCTCTGGGAGGGTATTCTGTCCTCATGCAAAACAATTGAAGCAGAAACCATCCAAAACCTGACAAATTCAATGGACGAGAGAGTTCAGAAGCTCCTTTCGAACAAGGGGTCCTATGTGAAAATGTAACATCACCTAGAATAAAGTTTTGAGTTGAAAACTGTTTGATTTCAGTTTCTAATAACCTGCTAATGCTTATAATTTCAAAAATGACCATTTTTTTGGTCTTTATTAAAATGAAAAGGTTGATCGAAAAGTTTGGGGGATCTAAGAGTGTGGCAACCCAGTAGTCATGATTACTTCGAATTCTGACAATATGAGGGTCATGTTGCAGGTAGTGCAGCAAGAAGGCACTTATGTGTCTTGCGCATCTCGGAGCCCCAAAATTATTTTCCGGGCTAGATGCAGCTAAAAATTATTATTAATTTTAAATCTGGTGGAGCTTAGTATAGATGGCCTAATAGGATCAGTGCTGCACACTGCTACAAAGCCCAAATTATTTTCCAGTCAAGATACAGATAAACATGATTAGTAATTTTAAATCTGGTGGAGCTTATTATAGATGGCCTAATAGAATCAGTGCTGCACACTGCTACAAAGCCCAAATTATTTTCCAGCCAAGATACAGATAAACATGATTAGTAATTTGAAAGCTTAAAACGGTTGGTAGGGTGATTTTAACCAATCATCAAGCTTTTACTCTCCCCAGGATGACACAGGGGTAGAAAAGTCGTTTCGGATCCATGATTTGTTCATCTTTATGAACGTGAGTCTGTCTACATTATCAGTGGAGAGCCGCGTGCGCTTATCTGTCAGCACACCACCAGCAGCGCTGAACACACGTTCAGACAGAACGCTGGCTGCGGGGCATGACAAGATCTCCAAGGCGTAAGTGGCTAGCTCCGGCCATTTATCCAGATTGGAAGCCCAAAAAGAGCAAGGGTCCAGTGACACAGTCATGGCTTCAATGTTTACTTGGAGATACTCCTGTACCATCGTCTCTAGGCGTTGACTATGTGTCAGACTTCTTGTCTCCTGTGGCCTTGCAAAGGATGGGCTAAAAAAGTGGTGAAATGATTCCGCAAAATTGATGTTACCAGCAGATACTGTGGTTCTGTTACGGTTTGAGTGCTGAACACTTGACGGTCCCACGGTTGGCAAGTTGGAACTGTGAGATTCACTACGTGCACCACTGGTGTTTTGTGGAAAAGCACATGTAAGATTCTGCAACAGTCTCTGCTGATACTCCTGCATGCGTGCATCCCTTTCTATGGCAGGAATAATTTCGGCAAATTTACTTTTGTACCGGGGATCTAACAGTGTGGCAACCCAGTAGTCAGGATTATTTCTAATTCTCACAATTCGAGGGTCATGTTGCAGGTAGTGCAGCAAGAAGGCACTCATGTGTGTTGCACATCCAGGAGCACCAAGTCCCTGTTGTGTTGGTGGCGAGGTAACAATCATGCTTCCTTCCTCTCTCCTCTCCCCTCAACCTCGCACAACAGAAATGTGATCAAGGTCTCCCTCATCTGATGAGTCTTCCATCAGTTCGTCCTCCACTTCTTCCTGGGCTCCTGCACCTTCCTCACTAGTTTGGCTGCTACCATGCGCCCTGGTGAAACCATCTCCCCCACCCTCACATGCCTGCCGCCTTGGTGCAGCCGACCGTCTGGACCTTGCAGATGTTAGCCCTTCCGCATACAACTCCTCCTCCTCTACTTCCTCCACCTCCTCTTGTGCCACCATCTGACTCCGAATTCTGTTTAACATGTGCTCCAGCATGTAAATCACCGGAATAGTCATGCTGATAATGGCATCGTCAGCACTAAACATCTTCGTCGCCATTTCAAAACTGTGCAGAAGGGTGCATAGGTCCCTGATCTGAGACCACTCCTCCAGCGTGATTTGCCCCACCTCTGGATCTCGTTGGCCCAGGCTATACGTCAGAACGTATTGCACCAGGGCTTGTCGGTGCTGCCACAATCGCTGCAACATGTGCTGAGTTGAATTCCACGGGTAGGCACATCGCATTTTAGCCGGTGAAGTGGCAGGCCCAACGACTTCTGTAGAGATGTAAGTCGCTGAGCTGCGGGATGCGAACGGCGGAAGTGAGCACACAGCGACCGTGCCCTCTGCAGAAGGCCATCTAGTCTGGGATAGTGGGCTAAAAATTGCTGGACAACCAGGTTCAACACGTGAGCCATACAAGGCACGTGTGTGACATTGCCCCGGCGAAGGGCCGCACCCAGGTTTGCAGCATTGTCGCACACGGCCTTCCCTGGTTTCAGGTCCAGTGGAGACAACCATTCATGAAATTGGTTCTCCAGAGCTGACCACAACTCCTCAGCTGTGTGACTCACATTTCCCAGACATTTCAAAGTAAAAACCGCCTGATGACGTTGAGCCCTACTGCCAGCATAGTAAGGAGGTGTGCAGGATCCCTTCTGCGCAGTTAGAAAGCTTGTGGCATGACCAGACAGGCTTTGGGTGCAGGTGGAAGACTGAGAGGAGGTTGAGGAGGCAGAAGCAGTGGAGGAACTTTGACATAAAGAGGATTGACGCACAACTCGTGGGGACGGCAAGACTTGGACAGCAGCCCCTTGTCCTGCTGTCACCATAGTTACCCAGTGCCCAGTCAGCGACATGTAACGCCCCTGTCCATGCCTACTCGTCCAAGTGTCTGTGGTGAAATGCACCCTGTCACACACAGAGTTTCTCAAAGAAGCGGTGATGTTGTGTGCGACATGCTGGTGGAGCGCAGGCACACCTTTCTTTGAGAAGTAGTGCCGACTGGGCATCTGGTACTGGGGCACTGCGACGGACATAAGGTCTCGAAAATCCTCTGTGTCCACCAGGCGGAAAGGCAGCATTTCTGTAGCCAAGAGCTTGCAGATGGTGAAATTCAACCTCTTAGCTTTCTCATGGCTAGGAGGAAATGGTCTTTTACTTGTCCACATCTGAGGGTCCGAGGGCTGGCTATTGTGCTTAGACGGGGTTGATAAGGGTGTCCCCGGCAAACTGCCGGTCTGTGAGGAAGATGCAGGCGAACATGTTAGGTTGCCTTGATCCAAAGGTGGTGCTATCGATGTCGGACAGCGCTCAACACCAGCTGGTGTTACCACCTCCAAAGAAAATGATGACCTGCCAATCACGCTGGCTGTTGCGGGTAAAGAGGTGGCAGGTCTGCGCCCCAAAACAGGTGTGACTGCTGTCCCCCCAGTCACAGAGGATGAAGAGGCCGCGGATGCACAAGATATGGCAGACGGTGGTTGGCCCGGCCGGCTAGGCCGCATTGTAGCACACTGAGCTTCCCACTGCAACTTATGCTTCATGTCCATGTGCCGGTTCATGCATGAAGTACTCAAACTATGTATTTTTTGGCCTCTACTTAGCTTTTGCTAACAAATGTTACAGATAACACGAGTTGGGTCATCTTTATCGATCTGAAAAAATGCCCAGGCTATGCAAGGCTTAGCACCCATGCGACCTGAAGAGCCACCACGACTTGTGGTGAGAGGCAGAGTTGTGTTTGAGGATGCAGTTGTTGACGTGCTTCCAGTACTACGTCTCTGTCCAGGAAGGCGCAACCTGACCTCGTCGTCACTAGCATCTTCCTCCACCTCCTCTGCTGACCTCATCTCTTGGCTGACTGTGGGTTGACAGTAAGTGGGATCTCCAACCTCATCATCATCACCCTGTGCGCTATCACACCCGTCGTCCTCAGAGCCAACCTGTTCCTGCCCTGACAAAAAACTAAAGTTGTCGCTCCAATCAGGTATTTGAGTCTCATCATCGTCTTCCTCATTGTCTCCACCAACAGGAGTTACAGTTTGGGAATGAGGGTCTACATTATGGTCAGAACCTTCTGCGTCTGGTCCTGGATCCGACTCATAAAGATTCTGGGCATCAGTGCAGATCATTTCCTCGTCTGGATTCACAGAAGCGCTGGAGTCGACCTTTGATTCCCAGGCTATAGTATGAGTAAACAGCTCTGCAGACTCAACCATCTGTTCTACCTCATACTCAGACGGGCAGCTGGAGATTTGGGAGCTGTGAGGAAGCAAGTGCGATTGGGGTGACACCTTTGAGGACTGGAGTATTTGTGATGTTGAAGTTGATGTGGAGGAGAGCCCACTTAAAGGAGCACTTGATATCCGTTGAAGCACCTGCTGTTTTTGTGCCTCATCTGGAATTTGTAGCGATTGGCGTGGCCGTAAGAAAGGGATCTTATCACATTGTCCGCTAAAAGAAGTAGACATTTTAGTTTGGCTGGAAGATGGTCTTTCTTCTGCAGATGTTACTGTTGCTTTAACACCTACCCCACGGACACAACCTTTTTTCCCCTTCCCAACATGCCTATTCCCCTTTCCACCAGCAGCAGGCCTTTTTCCACTCATTTTGGTGGTTAACTAATTCACAACTCTGGAGTTGTTTGCACAAAAAAACAATGGATGGGAACCGAGCAGAGCTGAGTGGCCAAACTGTGGTATTAGGCCAAAACTATTGGCTGGGTTAGATGCAGAAAAAAATTATATTCAATTTGCAACCTGATGGAGGTCAGTATAGATGGACTAATAGAACAAGTCCCACACACAGCTAGAAGCCCAAATATTTTTTCAGAGGTAGATGCAGAAAAAATGGTATTCAGTTTGCAACCTGATGGAGGTCAGTATAGATGGACTAATAGAACAAGTCCTACACACAGCTAGAAGCCCAAATATTTTTTCAGAGGTAGATGCTGAAAAAAATTATATTCAGTTTGCAACCTGATGGAGGTCAGTATAGATGGACTAATAGAACAAGTCCCACACACAGCTAGAAGGCCAAATATTTTTTCAGAGGTAGATGCAGATAAAAATTATTTTTAATTTGCAGCCTGATGGAGGTCAGTATAGATGGACTAATAGAACAAGTCCCACACACTGCTAGAAGGCCAAATATTTTTTCAGAGGTAGATGCAGAAAAAAATTATATTCAGTTTGCAACCTGATGGAGGTCAGTATAGATGGACTAATAGAACAAGTCCCACACACAGCTAGAAGCCCAAATATTTTTTCAGAGGTAGATGCAGAAAAAATATATATTCAGTTTGCAACCTGATGTAGGTCAGTATAGATGGACTAATAGAGAAAGTCCCACACACTGCTAGAAGGCCAAATATTTTTTCAGAGCTAGATGCAGACAAAAAATTATTTTTAATTTGCAACCTGATGGAGGTCAGTATAGATGGACTAATAGAACAAGTCCCACACACTGCTAGAAGGCCAAATATTTTTTCAGAGCTAGATGCAGACAAAAAATTATTTTTAATTTGCAACCTGATGGAGGTCAGTATAGATGGACTAATAGAACAAGTCCCACACACTGCTAGAAGGCCAAATATTTTTTCAGAGCTAGATGCAGATATAAATTATTTTTAATTTGCAACCTGATGCAGGTCAGTATAGATGGACTAATAGAACAAGTCCTACACACTGCTAGAAGGCCAAATATTTTTTCAGAGCTAGATGCAGATAAAAATTATTTTTAATTTGCAACCTGATGGAGGTCAGTATAGATGGACTAATAGAGAAAGTCCCACACACTGCTAGAAGCCCAAATATTTTTTCAGAGCTAGATGCAGACAAAAAATTATTTTGAATTTGCAGCGTGATGGAGGTCAGTATAGATGGACTAATAGAACAAGTCCCACACACTGCTAGAAGGCCAAATATTTTTTCAGAGCTAGATGCAGATAAAAATTATTTTTAATTTGCAACCTGATGGAGGTCAGTATAGATGGACTAATAGAACAAGTCCCACACACTGCTAGAAGAACAAATATTTTTTCAGAGCTAGATGCAGAAAAAAATTATATTCAGTTTGCAACCTGATGGAGGTCAGTATAGATGGATTAATAGAACAAGTCCCACACACTGCTAGAAGCCCAAATATTTTTTCAGAGATAGATGCAGATAAAAATTATTTTTAATTTGCAACCTGATGGAGGTCAGTATAGATGGACTAATAGAACAAGTCCCACACACAGCTAGAAAGCCAAATATTTTTTCAGAGATAGATGCAGATAAAAATTATTTTTAATTTGCAGCCTGATGGAGGTCAGTATAGATGGACTAATAGAACAAGTCCCACACACTGCTAGAAGGCCACATATTTTTTCAGAGCTAGATGCAGATAAATATTATTTTTAATTTGCAACCTGATGGAGGTCAGTATAGATGGACTAATAGAATGATGCTATGCCCAAAAGATTTTACTTCACTAGGTGCAGAAAAAAAAAATTGGTATTCTATACACAGGTGTTATATCTTGCAACACAGATAGGCTACTCCACTGACTAACACACTCTGCAATAGGCCAAAAAGGATTAGCTTTGCTAGATTCAGCCAAATGCTGTGAAAAAAACTTGCACAGCACTGGCACAGACCTGCCTGGCAAAAACTGCAGCTGCAGCAGTGAGAAAATGGTGGCGACGGGGAAAATGGCTTGGTCTTATAGGGCAGGACATGTGACATACACTGCCAATGACACATGCCCTTGCTTGTGTGAAAAAAAGCACTTCGCTCCGTGTGTGCGCTGCTGATAGGCTGACAGATTGCACCTACCCACTGTAAATGCGGGAAAGAGAAAAAAAAATGGAGATCTTCATTGTTCCTGCAGAGATCCATCCCCTGCCCCTCCCCCCACCCCGCTGTACACTCAAACTGCGTATTAACATTAATTTTCATCATTACTGAGAAAAAATCCAGTTATGATTTTGGTGCACGAACAGTTATCGAACATAACCTCGAACAGCCGAATTTTTCTCAAATCGTTCGTGTTCGCCGAACGGCTCGAACACCGCCCAAAACAGCTCGAATTTGAGATTGGCGAACAGTTCGAGTAGAACAACGCTCATCTCTAATAGGGACTAGGATATAGGGAATTATGCAGTACATTGCTGGGATATAGGGACTAGGATATAGGGAATTATGCTGTACATTGCTGGGATATAGGGACTAGGATATAGGGAATTATGCTGTACATAACTAGGATATAGGGACTAGGATATAGGGAATTATGCAGTACATAACTGGGATACAGGGACTAGGATATAGGGAATTATGCTGTACATAACTAGGATACAGGGACTAGGATATAGGGAATTATGCAGTACATTACTGGTATATAGGGACTAGGATATAGGGAATTATGCTGTACATAACTAGGATACAGGGCCTAGGATATAGGGAATTATGCAGTACATTACTGGGATATAGGGACTAGGATATAGGAAATTATGCTGTACATAACTAGGATATAGGGACTAGGATATAGGGAATTATGCTGTACATAACTGGGATATAAGGACCAGGATATAGGGAATTATGCTGTACATAACTAGGATACAGGGCCTAGGATATAGGGAATTATGCAGTACATTACTGGGATACAGGGGCTAGGATATAGGGAATTATGCAGTACATAACTGGGATATAGGGACTAGGATATAGGGAATTATGCAGTACATAACTGGGATATAGGGAGTAGGATATAGGGAATTATGCTGTACATAATTAGGATACAGGGACTAGGATATAGGGAAATATACTGTACATAACTGGGATATAGGAACTAGGATATAGGGAATTATGCTGTACATAACGAGGATACAGGGACTAGGATATAGGAAATTATGCTGTACATAACTGGGATATAGGGAATTATGCTCTACATAACTGGGATATAGGGACTGGGATATAGGGAATTATGCTGTACATAACTAGGATACAGGGACTAGGATATAGGAAATTATGCTGTACATAACTAGGATATAGGGAATTATGCTGTACATATCTGGGATATAGAGACTGGGATATAGGGAATTATGCAGTACATAACTGGCATATAGGGACTAGGATATAGGGAATTATCCTGTACATAACTAGGATACAGGGACTAGGATATAGGGAATTATGCAGTACATAACTAGGATATAGGGAATTATGCTGTACATAACTAGGATATAGGGAATTATGCTGTACATAACTAGGATACAGGGACTAGGATATAGGGAATTATGCAGTACATAACTAGGATATAGGAAATTATGCTGTACATAACTAGGATATAGGGAATTATGCTGTACATAACTAGGATATAGGGAATTATGCTGTACATAACTGGGATATAGGGAATTATGCTCTACAAAACTGGGATATAGGGACTAGGATATAGGGAATTATGCTGTACATAACTAGGATATAGGGACTAGGATATAGGGAATTATGCAGCACATAACTGGGATATAGGGAATTATGCTGTACATAACTGGGATATAGGGACTAGGATATAGGGAATTATGCAGTACATAACGAGGATACAGGGACTAGGATATAGGAAATTATGCTGTACATAACTGGGATATAGGGAATTATGCTCTACATGACTGGGATATAGGGACTGGGATATAGGGAATTATGCTGTACATAACTAGGATACAGGGACTAGGATATAGGAAATTATGCTGTACATAACT
The DNA here is from genome assembly GCF_046119375.1 of Phyllobates terribilis. Lineage (NCBI taxonomy): Eukaryota > Metazoa > Chordata > Amphibia > Anura > Dendrobatidae > Phyllobates > Phyllobates terribilis. The sequence continues at coordinate 221,442 of NW_027362943.1, forward strand.
AGGATATAGGGAATTATGCTGTACATATCTGGGATATAGGGACTGGGATATAGGGAATTATGCAGTACATAACTGGCATATAGGGACTAGGATATAGGGAATTATCCTGTACATAACTAGGATACAGGGACTAGGAAATAGGGAATTATGCAGTACATAACTAGGATATAGGGAATTATGCTGTACATAACTAGGATATAGGGAATTATGCTGTACATAACTAGGATACAGGGACTAGGATATAGGGAATTATGCAGTACATAACTAGGATATAGGAAATTATGCTGTACATAACTAGGATATAGGGAATTATGCTGTACATAACTAGGATATAGGGAATTATGCTGTACATAACTGGGATATAGGGAATTATGCTCTACATAACTGGGATATAGGGACTAGGATATAGGGAATTATGCTGTACATAACTAGGATATAGGGAATTATGCTGTACATAACTGGGATATAGGGACTGGGATATAGGGAATTATGCAGTACATAACTGGGATATAGGGACTAGGATATAGGGAATTATGCTGTACATAACTAGGATACAGGGACTAGGATATAGGGAATTATGCTGTACATAACTGGGATATAGGGACTAGGATATAGGGAATTATGCTGTACATAACTAGGATACAGGGACTAGGATATAGGGAATTATGCTGTACATAACTGGGATATAGGGACTAGGATATAGGGAATTATGCTGTACATAACTAGGATACAGGGACTAGGATATAGGGAATTATGCAGTACATAACTAGGATATAGGGAATTATGCAGTACATAACTAGGATATAGGGAATTATCCTGTACATAACTAGGATACAGGGACTAGGATATAGGGAATTATGCAGTACATAACTAGGATATAGGGAATTATGCTGTACATAACTAGGATATAGGGAATTATGCTGTACATAACTAGGATACAGGGACTAGGATATAGGGAATTATGCAGTACATAACTAGGATATAGGAAATTATGCTGTACATAACTAGGATATAGGGAATTATGCTGTACATAACTAGGATATAGGGAATTATGCTGTACATAACTGGGATATAGGGAATTATGCTCTACATAACTGGGATATAGGGACTAGGATATAGGGAATTATGCTGTACATAACTAGGATATAGGGAATTATGCTGTACATAACTGGGATATAGGGACTGGGATATAGGGAATTATGCAGTACATAACTGGGATATAGGGACTAGGATATAGGGAATTATGCTGTACATAACTAGGATACAGGGACTAGGATATAGGGAATTATGCTGTACATAACTGGGATATAGGGACTAGGATATAGGGAATTATGCTGTACATAACTAGGATACAGGGACTAGGATATAGGGAATTATGCAGTACATAACTAGGATATAGGGAATTATGCTGTACATAACTAGGATATAGGGAATTATCCTGTACATAACTAGGATACAGGGACTAGGATATAGGGAATTATGCAGTACATAACTAGGATATAGGGAATTATGCTGTACATAACTAGGATATAGGGAATTATGCTGTACATAACTGGGATATAGGGACTGGGATATAGGGAATTATGCAGTACATAACTAGGATATAGGGAATTATGCTGTACATAACTGGGATATAGGGACTAGGATATAGGGAATTATGCAGTACATAACTGGGATATAGGGACTAGGATATAGGGAATTATTCTCTACATAACTGGGATATAGGGACTAGGATATAGGGAATTATGCAGTACATAACTAGGATATAGGGAATTATGCTGTACATAACTGGGATATAGGGACTAGGATATAGGGAATTATGCAGTACATAACTGGGATATAGGGACTAGGATATAGGGAATTATTCTCTACATAACTGGGATATAGGGACTAGGATATAGGGAATTATGCAGTACATAACTGGGATATAGGGACTAGGATATAGGGAATTATGCTCTACATAACTGGGATATAGGGACTAGGATATAGGGAATTATGCTGTACATAACTGGGATATAGGGACTAGGATATAGGGAATTATGCAGTACATAACTGGGATATAGGGACTAGGATATAGGGAATTATGCTCTACATAACTGGGATATAGGGACTAGGATATAGGGAATTATGCTGTACATAACTAGGATATAGGGAATTATGCTGTACATAACTGGGATATAGGGACTGGGATATAGGGAATTATGCAGTACATAACTGGGATATAGGGACTAGGATATAGGGAATTATGCTGTACATAACTAGGATACAGGGACTAGGATATAGGGAATTATGCTGTACATAACTGGGATATAGGGACTAGGATATAGGGAATTATGCTGTACATAACTAGGATACAGGGACTAGGATATAGGGAATTATGCTGTACATAACTGGGATATAGGGACTAGGATATAGGGAATTATGCTGTACATAACTAGGATACAGGGACTAGGATATAGGGAATTATGCAGTACATAACTAGGATAAAGGAAATTATGCTGTACATAACTAGGATATAGGGAATTATGCTGTACATAACTGGGATATAGGGACTAGGATATAGGGAATTATGCTGTACATAACTGGGATATAGGGACTGGGATATAGGGAATTATGCAGTACATAACTAGGATATAGGGACTAGGATATAGGGAATTATGCAGTACATAACTGGCATACAGGGACTAGGATATAGGGAATTATGCAGTTCATAGCTAGGATATAGGGAATTATGCTGTACATAACTGGGATATAGGGACTAGGATATAGGGAATTATGCTGTACATAACTAGGATACAGGGGCTAGGATATAGGCAATTATGCTGTACATAACTAGGATATAGGGACTAGGATATAGGGAATTATGCAGTACATTACTGGGATATAGGGACTAGGATATAGGGAATTATGCAGTACATTACTGGGATATAGGGACTAGGATATAGGGAATTATGCAATACATAACTGGGATATAGGGACTAGGATATAGGGAATTATGCTGTACATAACTGGGATATAGGGACTAGGATATAGGGAATTATGCGGTACATAACTAGGATATAGGGACTAGGATATAGGGAATTATGCAGTACATAACTGGGATATAGGGACTAGGATATAGGGAATTATGCAGTACATAACTGGGATATAGGGACTAGGATATAGGGAATTATGCAGTACATAACTGGGATATAGGGACTAGGATATAGGGAATTATGCTGTACATAACTGGGATATAGGGACTAGGATATAGGGAATTATGCAGTACATTACTGGGATATAGGGACTAGGATATAGGGAATTATGCTGTACATAACTAGGATATAGGGACTAGGATATAGGGAATTATGCTGTACATAACTGGGATATAGGTACTAGGATATAGAGAATTATGCAATACATAACTAGGATATAGGGACTAGGATATAGGGAATTATGCAGTACATAACTAGGATATAGGGACTTGGATATAGGGAATTATGCAGTACATAACTGGGATATAGGGACTAGGATATAGGGAATTATGCAGTACATAACTAGGATACAGGGGCTAGGATATAGGGAATTATGCTGTACATAACTGGGATATAGGGACTAGGATATAGGGAATTATGCAGTACATAACTGGGATATAGGGACTAGGATATAGAGAATTATGCTGTACATAACTGGGATATAGGGACTAGGATATAGATAATTATGCAGTACATAACTGGGATATAGGGACTAGGATATAGAGAATTATGCAGTACATAACTAGGATATAGGGACTAGGATATAGGGAAATATGCTGTACATAACTGGGATATAGGGAATTATGCTGTACATAACTGGGATATAGGGACTAGGATATAGGGAATTATGCAGCACATAACTGGGATATAGGGACTAGGATATAGGGAATTATGCTGTACATAACTAGGATACAGGGACTAGGATATAGGGAAATATGCTGTACATAACTGGGATATAGGGACTAGGATATAGGGAATTATGCAGTACATAACTAGGATACAGGGGCTAGGATATAGGGAATTATGCAGTACATAACTAGGATATAGGGACTAGGATATAGGGAATTATGCTCTACATAACTAGGATATAGGGACTAGGATATAGGGAATTATACTGTACATAACTGGGATATAAGGACTAGGATATAGGGAATTATACTGTACATAACTGGGATATAAGGACTAGGATATAGGGAATTATGCTGCACATAACTGGGATATAAGGACTAGGATATAGGGAAATATGCTGTACATAACTGGGATATAGGGAATTATGCTGTACATAACTGGGATATAGGGACTAGGATATAGGGAATTATGCAGTACATAACTGGGATATAGGGACTAGGATATAGGGAATTATGCAGTACATAACTGGGATATAGGGACTAGGATATAGGGAATTATGCTGTACATAACTAGGATACAGGGACTAGGATATAGGGAAATATGCAGTACATAACTGGGATATAGGGAATTATGCTGTACATAACTGGGATATAGGGACTAGGATATAGGGAATTATGCAGTACATAACTAGGATACAGGGACTAGGATATAGGGAATTATGCAGTACATAACTGGGATATAGGGACTAGGATATAGGGAATTATGCAGTACATAACTGGGATATAGGGACTAGGATATAGGGAATTATGCAGTACATAACTAGGATATAGGGAATTATGCTGTACATAACTAGGATATAGGAACTAGGATATAGGGAATTATGCAGTACATAACTAGGATACAGGGACTAGGATATAGGGAATTATGCTGTACATAACTGGGATATAGGGACTAGGATATAGGGAAATATGCTGTACATAACTGGGATATAGGGACTAGGATATAGGGAATTATGCAGTACATAACTAGGATATAGGGACTAGGATATAGGGAATTATGCAGTACATAGCTAGGATATAGGGAATTATGCTGTACATAACTAGGATATAGGAACTAGGATATAGGGAATTATGCAGTACATAACTAGGATACAGGGATTAGGATATAGGGAATTATGCAGTACATAACTAGGATATAGGGACTTGGATATAGGGAATTATGCTGCACATAACTGGGATATAGGGACTAGGATATAGGGAATTATGCTGTACATAACTAGGATACAGGGACTAGGATATAGGGAATTATGCTGTACATAACTAGGATACAGGGACTAGGATATAGGGAATTATGCTGCACATAACTGGGATATAGGGACTAGGATATAGGGAATTATGCTGTACATAACTAGGATATAGGGACTAGGATATAGGGAATTATGCTGTACATAACTAGGATACAGGGACTAGGATATAGGGAATTATGCTGTACATAACTAGGATACAGGGGCTAGGATATAGGGAATTATGCAGTACATTACTGGGATATAGGTACTAGGATATAGGGAATTATGCAATACATAACTGGGATATAGGGACTAGGATATAGGGAATTATGCTGTACATAACTGGGATATAGGGACTAGGATATAGGGAATTATGCTGTACATAACTAGGATACAGGGGCTAGGATATAGGGAATTATGCAGTACATTACTGGGATATAGGGACTAGGATATAGGGAATTATGCTGTACATAACTAGGATATAGGGACTAGGATATAGGGAATTATGCAGTACATAACTAGGATATAAGGACTAGGATATAGAGAATTATGCAATACATAACTAGGATACCGGGGCTAGGATATAGGGAATTATGCAGTACATAACTAGGATATAGGGACTTGGATATAGGGAATTATGCAGTACATAACTGGGATATAGGGACTAGGATATAGGGAATTATGCAGTACATAACTAGGATACAGGGGCTAGGGTATAGGGAATTATGCAGTACATAACTAGGATATAGGGTCTAGGATATAGGGAATTATGCTGTACATAACTAGGATATAGGGACTAGGATATAGGGAATTATGCAGTACATAACTAGGATATAGGAACTTGGATATAGGGAATTATGCAGTACATAACTAGGATATAGGGACTAGGATATAGTGAATTATGCTGTACATAACTAGGATACAGGGGCTAGGATATAGGGAATTATGCTGTACATAACTGGGATATAGGGAATTATGCTGTACATAACTGGGATATAGGGACTAGGATATAGGGAATTATGCAGTACATAACTGGGATATAGGGACTAGGATATAGGGAATTATGCAGTACATAACTAGGATATAGGGACTAGGATATAGGGAAATATGCTGTACATAACTGGGATATAGGGAATTATGCTGTACATAACTGGGATATAGGGACTAGGATATAGGGAATTATGCAGTACATAACTGGGATATAGGGACTAGGATATAGGGAATTATGCAGTACATAACTAGGATATAGGGATTAGGATATAGGGAATTATGCTGTACATAACTAGGATACAGGGACTAGGATATAGGGAAATATGCTGTACATAACTGGGATATAGGGACTAGGATATAGGGAATTATGCAGTACATAACTAGGATATAGGGACTAGGATATAGGGAATTATGCAGTACATAACTAGGATACAGGGACTAGGATATAGGGAATTATGCAGTACATAACTAGGATATAGGGACTTGGATATAGGGAATTATGCTGCACATAACTGGGATATAGGGACTAGGATATAGGGAATTATGCTGTACATAACTAGGATATAGGGACTAGGATATAGGGAATTATGCTGTACATAACTAGGATACAGGGACTAGGATATAGTGAATTATGCTGTACATAACTGGGATATAGGGACTAGGATATAGGGAATTATGCAGTACATAACTGGGATACAGGTACTAGGATATAGGGAATAATGCTGTACATAACTGGGATATAGGGACTAGGAAATAGGGAATTATGCTGTACATAACTAGAATACAGGGACTAGGATATAGGGAATTATGCAGTACATAACTGGGATATAGGGACTAGGATATAGGGAATTATGCTGTACATAACTAGGATACAGTGACTAGGATATAGGGAATTATGCTATACATAACTAGGATACAGGGACTAGGATATAGGGAATTATGCTGTACATAACTGGGATATAGGGACTAGGATATAGGGAATTATGCAGTACATAACTAGGATATAGGGAATTATGCAGTACATAACTGGGATATAGGGACTAGGATATAGGGAATTATGCAGTACATAACTGGGATATAGGGACTAGGATATAGGGAATTATGCTGTACATAACTGGGATATAGGGACTAGGATATAGGGAATTATGCTGTACATAACTGGGATATAAGGACTAGGATATAGGGAATTATGCTGTACATAACTGGGATATAGGGACTAGGATATAGGGAATTATGCAGTACATAACTAGGATATAGGAACTAGGATATATTGAATTATGCAGTACATAACTGGGATATAGGGACTAGGATATAGGGAATTATTCTGTACATAACTGGGATATAAGGACTAGGATATAGGGAATTATGCTGTACATAACTGGGATATAGGGACTAGGATATAGGGAATTATGCTGTACATAACTGGGATATAGGGACTAGGATATAGGGAATTATGCTGTACATAACTGGGATATAGGGACTAGGATATAGGGAATTATGCTGTACATAACTGGGATATAAGGACTAGGATATAGGGAATTATGCTGTACATAACTGGGATATAGGGACTAGGATATAGGGAATTATGCTGTACATAACTGGGATATAGGGACTAGGATATAGGGAATTATGCTGTACATAACTGGGATATAGGGACTAGGATATAGGGAATTATGCTGTACATAACTAGGATATAGGGACTAGGATATAGGGAATTATGCTGTACATAACTGGGATATAGGGACTAGGATATAGGGAATTATGCAGTACATAACTGGGATATAGGGACTAGGATATAGGGAATTATGCAATACATAACTAGGATACAGGGGCTAAGATATTGGGAATTATGCAGTACATAACTAGGATATAGGGACTAGGATATAGGGAATTATGCTGTACATAACTGGGATATAGGGACTAGGATATAGGGAATTATGCAGTACATAACTGGGATATAGGGACTAGGATATAGGGAATTATGCAATACATAACTAGGATACAGGGGCTAAGATATAGGGAATTATGCTGTACATAACTAGGATATAGGGACTAGGATATAGGGAATTATGCAGTACATAACTGGGATATAGGGACTTGGATATAGGGAATTATGCTGTACATAACTGAGATATAGGAACTAGGATATAGGGAATTATGCTGTACATAACTGGGATATAGGGACTAGGATATAGGGAATTATGCAGTACATAACTGGAATATAGGGACTAGGATATAGGGAATTATGCTGTACATAACTAGGATATAGGGACTAGGATATAGGGAATTATGCGGTACATAACTAGGATATAGGGACTTGGATATAGGGAATTATGCTGTACATAACTAGGATATAGGGACTAGGATATAGGGAATTATGCTGTACATAACTGGGATATAGGGACTAGGATATAGGGAATTATGCAGTACATAACTAGAATATAGTGACTAGGATATAGGGAATTATGCTGTACATAACTAGGATATAGGGACTAGGATATAGGGAATTATGCTGTACATAACTGGGATATAGGGACTTGCATATAGGAAAATATGCTGTACATAACTAGGATATAGGGACTAGGATATAGGGAATTATGCTGTGCATTAGGATATAGGGATTTGCATATAGGGAATTATGCTGTACATAACAAGGATATAGGGACTTGGATATAGGGAATTATGCAGTACATAACTAGGATATAGGGACTAGGATATAGGGAATTATGCTGTACATAACTAGGATATAGGGACTAGGATATAGGGAATTATGCAGTACATAACTGGGATACAGGGACTAGGATATAGGGAATTATGCTGTACATAACTAGGATACAGGGCCTAGGATATAGGGAATTATGCAGTACATTACTGGTATATAGGGACTAGGATATAGGGAATTATGCTGTACATTACTGGGATATAGGGACTAGGATATAGGGAATTATGCTGTACATAACTAGGATATAGGGACTAGGATATAGGGAATTATGCTGTACATAACTGGGATATAAGGACCAGGATATAGGGAATTATGCTGTACATAACTAGGATACAGGGCCTAGGATATAGGGAATTATGCAGTACATTACTGGGATATAGGGACTAGGATATAGGGAATTATGCTGTACATAACTGGGATATAGGGACTAGGATATAGGGAATTATGCAGTACATTACTGGGATACAGGGGCTAATATATAGGGAATTATGCAGTACATAACTGGGATATAGGGACTAGGATATAGGGAATTATGCAGTACATAACTGGGATATAGGGAGTAGGATATAGGGAATTATGCTGTACATAATTAGGATACAGGGACTAGGATATAGGGAATTATGCTGTACATAACTGGGATATAGGGACTAGGATATAGGGAATTATGCTGTACATAACGAGGATACAGGGACTAGGATATAGGAAATTATGCTGTACATAACTGGGATATAGGGAACTATGCTCTACATAACTGGGATATAGGGACTGGGATATAGGGAATTATGCTGTACATAACTAGGATACAGGGACTAGGATATAGGAAATTATGCTGTACATAACTAGGATATAGGGAATTATGCTGTACATATCTGGGATATAGGGACTGGGATATAGGGAATTATGCAGTACATAACTGGCATATAGGGACTAGGATATAGGGAATTATCCTGTACATAACTAGGATACAGGGACTAGGATATAGGGAATTATGCAGTACATAACTAGGATATAGGGATTTATGCTGTACATAACTAGGATATAGGGAATTATGCTGTACATAACTAGGATACAGGGACTAGGATATAGGGAATTATGCAGTACATAACTAGGATATAGGAAATTATGCTGTACATAACTAGGATATAGGGAATTATGCTGTACATAACTAGGATATAGGGAATTATGCTGTACATAACTGGGATATAGGGAATTATGCTCTACATAACTGGGATATAGGGACTAGGATATAGGGAATTATGCTGTACATAACGAGGATACAGGGACTAGGATATAGGAAATTATGCTGTACATAACTGGGATATAGGGAATTATGCTCTACATGACTGGGATATAGGGACTGGGATATAGGGAATTATGCTGTACATAACTAGGATACAGGGACTAGGATATAGGAAATTATGCTGTACATAACTAGGATATAGGGAATTATGCTGTACATATCTGGGATATAGGGACTGGGATATAGGGAATTATGCAGTACATAACTGGCATATACGGACTAGGATATAGGGAATTATCCTGTACATAACTAGGATACAGGGACTAGGAAATAGGGAATTATGCAGTACATAACTAGGATATAGGGAATTATGCTGTACATAACTAGGATATAGGGAATTATGCTGTACATAACTAGGATACAGGGACTAGGATATAGGGAATTATGCAGTACATAACTAGGATATAGGAAATTATGCTGTACATAACTAGGATATAGGGAATTATGCTGTACATAACTAGGATATAGGGAATTATGCTGTACATAACTGGGATATAGGGAATTATGCTCTACATAACTGGGATATAGGGACTAGGATATAGGGAATTATGCTGTACATAACTAGGATATAGGGAATTATGCTGTACATAACTGGGATATAGGGACTGGGATATAGGGAATTATGCAGTACATAACTGGGATATTGGGACTAGGATATAGGGAATTATGCTGTACATAACTAGGATACAGGGACTAGGATATAGGGAATTATGCTGTACATAACTGGGATATAGGGACTAGGATATAGGGAATTATGCTGTACATAACTAGGATACAGGGACTAGGATATAGGGAATTATGCTGTACATAACTGGGATATAGGGACTAGGATATAGGGAATTATGCTGTACATAACTAGGATACAGGGACTAGGATATAGGGAATTATGCAGTACATAACTAGGATATAGGGAATTATGCAGTACATAACTAGGATATAGGGAATTATCCTGTACATAACTAGGATACAGGGACTAGGATATAGGGAATTATGCAGTACATAACTAGGATATAGGGAATTATGCTGTACATAACTAGGATATAGGGAATTATGCTGTACATAACTAGGATACAGGGACTAGGATATAGGGAATTATGCAGTACATAACTAGGATATAGGAAATTATGCTGTACATAACTAGGATATAGGGAATTATGCTGTACATAACTAGGATATAGGGAATTATGCTGTACATAACTGTGATATAGGGAATTATGCTCTACATAACTGGGATATAGGGACTAGGATATAGGGAATTATGCTGTACATAACTAGGATATAGGGAATTATGCTGTACATAACTGGGATATAGGGACTGGGATATAGGGAATTATGCTGTACATAACTGGGATATAGGGACTAGGATATAGGGAATTATGCTGTACATAACTAGGATACAGGGACTAGGATATAGGGAATTATGCTGTACATAACTGGGATATAGGGACTAGGATATAGGGAATTATGCTGTACATAACTAGGATACAGGGACTAGGATATAGGGAATTATGCAGTACATAACTAGGATATAGGGAATTATGCTGTACATAACTAGGATATAGGGAATTATCCTGTACATAACTAGGATACAGGGACTAGGATATAGGGAATTATGCAGTACATAACTAGGATATAGGGAATTATGCTGTACATAACTAGGATATAGGGAATTATGCTGTACATAACTGGGATATAGGGACTGGGATATAGGGAATTATGCAGTACATAACTAGGATATAGGGAATTATGCTGTACATAACTGGGATATAGGGACTAGGATATAGGGAATTATGCAGTACATAACTGGGATATAGGGACTAGGATATAGGGAATTATTCTCTACATAACTGGGATATAGGGACTAGGATATAGGGAATTATGCAGTACATAACTAGGATATAGGGAATTATGCTGTACATAACTGGGATATAGGGACTAGGATATAGGGAATTATGCAGTACATAACTGGGATATAGGGACTAGGATATAGGGAATTATTCTCTACATAACTGGGATATAGGGACTAGGATATAGGGAATTATGCAGTACATAACTGGGATATAGGGACTAGGATATAGGGAATTATGCTCTACATAACTGGGATATAGGGACTAGGATATAGGGAATTATGCTGTACATAACTGGGATATAGGGACTAGGATATAGGGAATTATGCAGTACATAACTGGGATATAGGGACTAGGATATAGGGAATTATGCTCTACATAACTGGGATATAGGGACTAGGATATAGGGAATTATGCTGTACATAACTAGGATATAGGGAATTATGCTGTACATAACTGGGATATAGGGACTGGGATATAGGGAATTATGCAGTACATAACTGGGATATAGGGACTAGGATATAGGGAATTATGCTGTACATAACTAGGATACAGGGACTAGGATATAGGGAATTATGCTGTACATAACTGGGATATAGGGACTAGGATATAGGGAATTATGCTGTACATAACTAGGATACAGGGACTAGGATATAGGGAATTATGCTGTACATAACTGGGATATAGGGACTAGGATATAGGGAATTATGCTGTACATAACTAGGATACAGGGACTAGGATATAGGGAATTATGCAGTACATAACTAGGATAAAGGAAATTATGCTGTACATAACTAGGATATAGGGAATTATGCTGTACATAACTAGGATACAGGGACTAGGATATAGGGAATTATGCTGTACATAACTGGGATATAGGGACTAGGATATAGGGAATTATGCTGTACATAACTGGGATATAGGGACTGGGATATAGGGAATTATGCAGTACATAACTAGGATATAGGGACTAGGATATAGGGAATTATGCAGTACATAACTGGCATACAGGGACTAGGATATAGGGAATTATGCAGTTCATAGCTAGGATATAGGGAATTATGCTGTACATAACTGGGATATAGGGACTAGGATATAGGGAATTATGCTGTACATAACTAGGATACAGGGGCTAGGATATAAGGAATTATGCAGTACATTACTGGGATATAGGGACTAGGATATAGGGAATTATGCAATACATAACTGGGATATAGGGACTAGGATATAGGGAATTATGCTGTACATAACTGGGATATAGGGACTAGGATATAGGGAATTATGCGGTACATAACTAGGATATAGGGACTAGGATATAGGGAATTATGCAGTACATAACTGGGATATAGGGACTAGGATATAGGGAATTATGCAGTACATAACTGGGATATAGGGACTAGGATATAGGGAATTATGCAGTACATAACTGGGATATAGGTACTAGGATATAGGGAATTATGCTGTACATAACTGGGATATAGGGACTAGGATATAGGGAATTATGCAGTACATTACTGGGATATAGGGACTAGGATATAGGGAATTATGCTGTACATAACTAGGATATAGGGACTAGGATATAGGGAATTATGCTGTACATAACTGGGATATAGGTACTAGGATATAGAGAATTATGCTATACATAACTAGGATATAGGGACTAGGATATAGGGAATTATGCAGTACATAACTAGGATATAGGGACTTGGATATAGGGAATTATGCAGTACATAACTGGGATATAGGGACTAGGATATAGGGAATTATGCAGTACATAACTAGGATACAGGGGCTAGGATATAGGGAATTATGCTGTACATAACTGGGATATAGGGACTAGGATATAGGGAATTATGCAGTACATAACTGGGATATAGGGACTAGGATATAGAGAATTATGCTGTACATAACTGGGATATAGGGACTAGGATATAGATAATTATGCAGTACATAACTGGGATATAGGGACTAGGATATAGAGAATTATGCAGTACATAACTAGGATATAGGGACTAGGATATAGGGAAATATGCTGTACATAACTGGGATATAGGGAATTATGCTGTACATAACTGGGATATAGGGACTAGGATATAGGGAATTATGCAGTACATAACTGGGATATAGGGACTAGGATATAGGGAATTATGCTGTACATAACTAGGATACAGGGACTAGGATATAGGGAAATATGCTGTACATAACTGGGATATAGGGACTAGGATATAGGGAATTATGCAGTACATAACTAGGATACAGGGGCTAGGATATAGGGAATTATGCAGTACATAACTAGGATATAGGGACTAGGATATAGGGAATTATGCTCTACATAACTAGGATATAGGGACTAGGATATAGGGAATTATACTGTACATAACTGGGATATAAGGACTAGGATATAGGGAATTATACTGTACATAACTGGGATATAAGGACTAGGATATAGGGAATTATGCTGCACATAACTGGGATATAAGGACTAGGATATATGGAAATATGCTGTACATAACTGGGATATAGGGAATTATGCTGTACATAACTGGGATATAGGGACTAGGATATAGGGAATTATGCAGTACATAACTGGGATATAGGGACTAGGATATAGGGAATTATGCAGTACATAACTGGGATATAGGGACTAGGATATAGGGAATTATGCTGTACATAACTAGGATACAGGGACTAGGATATAGGGAAATATGCAGTACATAACTGGGATATAGGGAATTATGCTGTACATAACTGGGATATAGGGACTAGGATATAGGGAATTATGCAGTACATAACTAGGATACAGGGACTAGGATATAGGGAATTATGCAGTACATAACTGGGATATAGGGACTAGGATATAGGGAATTATGCAGTACATAACTGGGATATAGGGACTAGGATATAGGGAATTATGCAGTACATAACTAGGATATAGGGAATTATGCTGTACATAACTAGGATATAGGAACTAGGATATAGGGAATTATGCAGTACATAACTAGGATACAGGGACTAGGATATAGGGAATTATGCTGTACATAACTGGGATATAGGGACTAGGATATAGGGAAATATGCTGTACATAACTGGGATATAGGGACTAGGATATAGGGAATTATGCAGTACATAACTAGGATATAGGGACTAGGATATAGGGAATTATGCAGTACATAGCTAGGATATAGGGAATTATGCTGTACATAACTAGGATATAGGAACTAGGATATAGGGAATTATGCAGTACATAACTAGTATACAGGGACTAGGATATAGGGAATTATGCAGTACATAACTAGGATATAGGGACTTGGATATAGGGAATTATGCTGCACATAACTGGGATATAGGGACTAGGATATAGGGAATTATGCTGTACATAACTAGGATACAGGGACTAGGATATAGGGAATTATGCTGTACATAACTAGGATACAGGGACTAGGATATAGGGAATTATGCTGCACATAACTGGGATATAGGGACTAGGATATAGGGAATTATGCTGTACATAACTAGGATATAGGGACTAGGATATAGGGAATTATGCTGTACATAACTAGGATACAGGGACTAGGATATAGGGAATTATGCTGTACATAACTAGGATACAGGGGCTAGGATATAGGGAATTATGCAGTACATTACTGGGATATAGGTACTAGGATATAGGGAATTATGCAATACATAACTGGGATATAGGGACTAGGATATAGGGAATTATGCTGTACATAACTGGGATATAGGGACTAGGATATAGGGAATTATGCTGTACATAACTAGGATACAGGGGCTAGGATATAGGGAATTATGCAGTACATTACTGGGATATAGGGACTAGGATATAGGGAATTATGCTGTACATAACTAGGATATAGGGACTAGGATATAGGGAATTATGCAGTACATAACTAGGATATAGGGACTAGGATATAGAGAATTATGCAATACATAACTAGGATACCGGGGCTAGGATATAGGGAATTATGCAGTACATAACTAGGATATAGGGACTTGGATATAGGGAATTATGCAGTACATAACTGGGATATAGGGACTAGGATATAGGGAATTATGCAGTACATAACTAGGATACAGGGGCTAGGGTATAGGGAATTATGCAGTACATAACTAGGATATAGGGTCTAGGATATAGGGAATTATGCTGTACATAACTAGGATATAGGGACTAGGATATAGGGAATTATGCAGTACATAACTAGGATATAGGAACTTGGATATAGGGAATTATGCAGTACATAACTAGGATATAGGGACTAGGATATAGTGAATTATGCTGTACATAACTAGTATACAGGGTCTAGGATATAGGGAATTATGCTGTACATAACTGGGATATAGGGAATTATGCTGTACATAACTGGGATATAGGGACTAGGATATAGGGAATTATGCAGTACATAACTGGGATATAGGGACTAGGATATAGGGAATTATGCAGTACATAACTAGGATATAGGGACTAGGATATAGGGAAATATGCTGTACATAACTGGGATATAGGGAATTATGCTGTACATAACTGGGATATAGGGACTAGGATATAGGGAATTATGCAGTACATAACTGGGATATAGGGACTAGGATATAGGGAATTATGCAGTACATAACTAGGATATAGGGATTAGGATATAGGGAATTATGCTGTACATAACTAGGATACAGGGACTAGGATATAGGGAAATATGCTGTACATAACTGGGATATAGGGACTAGGATATAGGGAATTATGCAGTACATAACTAGGATATAGGGACTAGGATATAGGGAATTATGCAGTACATAACTAGGATACAGGGACTAGGATATAGGGAATTATGCAGTACATAACTAGGATATAGGGACTTGGATATAGGGAATTATGCTGCACATAACTGGGATATAGGGACTAGGATATAGGGAATTATGCTGTACATAACTAGGATATAGGGACTAGGATATAGGGAATTATGCTGTACATAACTAGGATACAGGGACTAGGATATAGTGAATTATGCTGTACATAACTGGGATACAGGTACTAGGATATAGGGAATAATGCTGTACATAACTGGGATATAGGGACTAGGAAATAGGGAATTATGCTGTACATAACTGGGATATAGGGACTAGGATATAGGGAATTATGCTGTACATAACTAGGATACAGTGACTAGGATATAGGGAATTATGCTGTACATAACTAGGATACAGGGACTAGGATATAGGGAATTATGCTGTACATAACTGGGATATAGGGACTAGGATATAGGGAATTATGCAGTACATAACTAGGATATAGGGAATTATGCAGTACATAACTGGGATATAGGGACTAGGATATAGGGAATTATGCAGTACATAACTGGGATATAGGGACTAGGATATAGGGAATTATGCTGTACATAACTGGGATATAGGGACTAGGATATAGGGAATTATGCTGTACATAACTGGGATATAAGGACTAGGATATAGGGAATTATGCTGTACATAACTGGGATATAGGGACTAGGATATAGGGAATTATGCAGTACATAACTAGGATATAGGAACTAGGATATATTGAATTATGCAGTACATAACTGGGATATAGGGACTAGGATATAGGGAATTATTCTGTACATAACTGGGATATAAGGACTAGGATATAGGGAATTATGCTGTACATAACTGGGATATAGGGACTAGGATATAGGGAATTATGCTGTACATAACTGGGATATAGGGACTAGGATATAGGGAATTATGCTGTACATAACTGGGATATAGGGACTAGGATATAGGGAATTATGCTGTACATAACTGGGATATAAGGACTAGGATATAGGGAATTATGCTGTACATAACTGGGATATAGGGACTAGGATATAGGGAATTATGCTGTACATAACTGGGATATAGGGACTAGGATATAGGGAATTATGCTGTACATAACTGGGATATAGGGACTAGGATATAGGGAATTATGCTGTACATAACTAGGATATAGGGACTAGGATATAGGGAATTATGCTGTACATAACTGGGATATAGGGACTAGGATATAGGGAATTATGCAGTACATAACTGGGATATAGGGACTAGGATATAGGGAATTATGCAATACATAACTAGGATACAGGGGCTAAGATATTGGGAATTATGCAGTACATAACTAGGATATAGGGACTAGGATATAGGGAATTATGCTGTACATAACTGGGATATAGGGACTAGGATATAGGGAATTATGCAGTACATAACTGGGATATAGGGACTAGGATATAGGGAATTATGCAATACATAACTAGGATACAGGGGCTAAGATATAGGGAATTATGCTGTACATAACTAGGATATAGGGACTAGGATATAGGGAATTATGCAGTACATAACTGGGATATAGGGATTTGGATATAGGGAATTATGCTGTACATAACTGAGATATAGGAACTAGGATATAGGGAATTATGCTGTACATAACTGGGATATAGGGACTAGGATATAGGGAATTATGCAGTACATAACTGGAATATAGGGACTAGGATATAGGGAATTATGCTGTACATAACTAGGATATAGGGACTAGGATATAGGGAATTATGCGGTACATAACTAGGATATAGGGACTTGGATATAGGGAATTATGCTGTACATAACTAGGATATAGGGACTAGGATATAGGGAATTATGCTGTACATAACTGGGATATAGGGACTAGGATATAGGGAATTATGCAGTACATAACTAGAATATAGTGACTAGGATATAGGGAATTATGCTGTACATAACTAGGATATAGGGACTAGGATATAGGGAATTATGCTGTACATAACTGGGATATAGGGACTTGCATATAGGAAAATATGCTGTACATAACTAGGATATAGGGACTAGGATATAGGGAATTATGCTGTGCATTAGGATATAGGGATTTGCATATAGGGAATTATGCTGTACATAACAAGGATATAGGGACTTGGATATAGGGAATTATGCAGTACATAACTAGGATATAGGGACTAGGATATAGGGAATTATGCTGTACATAACTAGGATATAGGGACTAGGATATAGGGAATTATGCTGTACATAACTGGGATATAGGGACTAGGATATGGGGAATTATACAGTACATAACTGGGATATAGGGACTAGGATATAGGGAATTATGCTGTACATAACTGGGATATAGGAACTAGGATATAGGGAATTATGCAGTACATAACTGGGATATAGGGACTAGGATATAGGGAATTATGCTGTACATAACTGGGATACAGGGACTAGGATATAGGGAATTATGCTGTACATAACTAGGATACAGGGACTAGGATATAGGGAATTATGCTGTACATAACTAGGATACAGGGACTAGGATATAGGTAATTATGCTGTACATAACTAGGATATAGGGACTAGGATATAGGGAATTATGCTGTACATAACTAGGATACAGTGACTAGGATATAGGGAATTATGCTGTACATAACTGGGATATAGGGACTAGGATATAGGGAATTATGCTGTACATAACTGGGATACAGGGACTAGGATATAGGGAATTATGCTGTACATAACTAGGATACAGGGACTAGGATATAGGGAATTATGCTGTACATAACTAGGATACAGGGACTAGGATATAGGGAATTATGCTGTACATAACTAGGATACAGTGACTAGGATATAGGGAATTATGCAGTACATAACTAGGATACAGGGACTAGGATATAGGGAATTATGCTGTACATAACTAGGATACAGGGACTAGGATATAGGGAATTATGCTGTACATAACTAGGATATAGGGAATTATGCTGTACATAACTAGGATACAGTGACTAGGATATAGGGAATTATGCAGTACATAACTAGGATACAGGGACTAGGATATAGGGAATTATGCTGTACATAACTAGGATACAGGGACTAGGATATAGGGAATTATGCAGTACATAACTAGGATACAGGGGCTAGGGTATAGGGAATTATGCTGTACATAACTAGGATACAGGGACTAGGATATGGGGAATTATGCAGTACATAACTAGGATACAGGGACTAGGATATAGGAAATTATGCTGTACATAACTAGGATACAGGGACTAGGATATAGGGAATTATGCTGTACATAACTAGGATACAGTGACTAGGATATAGGGAATTATGCAGTACATAACTAGGATACAGGGGCTAGGGTATAGGGAATTATGCTGTACATAACTGGGATATAGGGACTAGGATATAGGGAATTATGCTGTACATAACTAGGATATAGGGACTAGGATATAGTGAATTATGCAGTACATAACTGGGATATAGGGACTAGGATATAGGGAATTATGCAGTACTTAACTGGGATATAGGGACTAGGATATAGGGAATTATGCAGTACTTAACTGGGATATAGGGACTAGGATATAGGGAATTATGCAGTGCATAACTGGGATATAGGGACTAGGATATAGGGAATTATGCAGTACTTAACTGGGATATAGGGACTAGGATATAGGGAATTATGCAGTACATAACTAGGATATAGGGACTTGGATATAGGGAATTATGCTGTAGATAACTAGGATATAGGGACTAGGATATAGGGAATTATGCTGTACATAACTGGGATATAGGGATTTGCATATAGGGAATTATGCTGTACATAACTAGGATATAGGGACTAGGATATAGGGAATTATGCTGTACATAACTGGGATATAGGAACTAGGATATAGGGAATTATTCTATACATAACTGGGATATAGGAACTAGGATATAGGGAATTATGCTGTACATAACTGGGATATAGGGACTAGGACATAGGGAATTATGCTGTACATAACTGGGATATAGGGACTAGGATATAGGGAATTATGCAGTACATAACTGGGATATAGGGACTAGGATATAGGGAATTATGCTGTACATAACTGGGATATAGGGACTAGGATATAGGGAATTATGCTGTACATAACTGGGATATAGGGACTAGGATATAGGGAATTATGCTGTACATAACTGGGATATAGGGATTTGCATATAGGGAATTATGCTGTACATAACTAGGATACAGGGGCTAAGATATAGGGAATTATGCAGTACATAACTAGGATATAGGGACTTGGATATAGGGAATTATGCTGTAGATAACTAGGATATAGGGACTAGGATATAGGGAATTATGCTGTACATAACTAGGATATAGGGATTTGCATATAGGGAATTATGCTGTACATAACTAGGATATAGGGACTAGGATATAGGGAATTATGCTGTACATAACTGGGATATAGGAACTAGGATATAGGGAATTATTCTATACATAACTGGGATATAGGAACTAGGATATAGGGAATTATGCTGTACATAACTGGGATATAGGGACTAGGATATAGGGAATTATGCTGTACATAACTGGGATATAGGGACTAGGACATAGGGAATTATGCTGTACATAACTGGGATATAGGGACTAGGATATAGGGAATTATGCTGTACATAACTGGGATATAGGGACTAGGATATAGGGAATTATGCTGTACATAACTGGGATATAGGGACTAGGATATAGGAAATTATGCTGTACATAACTGGGATATAGGGACTAGGATATAGGGAATTATGCTGTACATAACTGGGATATAGGGACTAGGATATAGGAAATTATGCTGTACATAACTGGGATATAGGGACTAGGATATAGGGAATTATGCTGTACATAACTAGGATATAGGGACTAGGATATAGGGAATTATGCTGTACATAACTGGGATATAGGGACTAGGATATAGGGAATTATGCTGTACATAACTGGGATATAGGGACTAGGATATAGGGAATTATACTGTACATAACTGGGATATAGGGACTAGGATATAGGGAATTATGCTGTACATAACTGGGATATAGTGACTAGAATATAGGAAATTATGCAGTACATAACTGGGATATAGGAACTAGGATATAGGGAATTATGCTGTACATAACTGGGATATAGGGACTAGGATATAGGGAATTATGCAGTACATAACTGGGATATAGGGACTAGGATATAGGGAATTATGCTGTACATAACTGGGATATAGGAACTAGGATATAGGGAAATATGCAGTATATAACTGGGATATAGGGACTAGGATATAGGGAATTATGCAATACATAACTAGGATACAGGGGCTAAGATATAGGGAATTATGCATTACATAACTAGGATATAGGGACTAGGATATAGGGAATTATGCTGTACATAACTGGGATATAGGGACTAGGATATAGGGAATTATGCAGTACATAACTGGGATATAGGGACTAGGATATAGGGAATTATGCAATACATAACTAGGATACAGGGGCTAAGATATAGGGAATTATGCAGTACATAACTAGGATATAGGGACTAGGATATAGGGAATTATGCTGTACATAACTAGGATATAAGGACTAGGATATAGGGAATTATGCAGTACATAACTGGGATATAGGGACTTGGATATAGGGAATTATGCTGTACATAACTGGGATATAGGAACTAGGATATAGGGAATTATGCTGTACATAACTGGGATATAGGGACTAGGATATAGGGAATTATGCAGTACATAACTGGAATATAGGGACTAGGATATAGGGAATTATGCTGTACATAACTAGGATATAGGGACTAGGATATAGGGAATTATGCTGTACATAACTGAGATATAGGGACTAGGATATAGGGAATTATGCAGTACATAACTAGGATATAGGGACTAGGATATAGGGAATTATGCTGTACATAACTGGGATATAGGGACTAGGATATAGGGAATTATGCTGTACATAACTGGGATATAGGAACTAGGATATAGGGAATTATGCTGTACATAACTGGGATATAGGGACTAGGATATAGGGAATTATGCTGTACATAACTGGGATATAGGGACTAGGATATAGGGAATTATGCTGTACATAACTGGGATATAGGAACTAGGATATAGGGAATTATGCTGTACATAACTGGGATATAGGGACTTGCATATAGGGAAATATGCTGTACATAACTAGGATATAGGGACTAGGATATAGGGAATTATGCTGTGCATTAGGATATAGGGATTTGCATATAGGGAATTATGCTGTACATAACAAGGATATAGGGACTTGGATATAGGGAATTATGCTGTACATAACTGGGATATAGGGACTAGGATATAGGGAATTATGCTGTACATAACTGGGATACAGGGACTAGGATATAGGGAATTATGCTGTACATAACTAGGATACAGGGACTAGGATATAGGGAATTATGCTGTACATAACAAGGATACAGGGACTAGGATATAGGGAAATATGCTGTACATAACTAGGATATAGGGACTAGGATATAGGGAATTATGCTGTGCATTAGGATATAGGGATTTGCATATAGGGAATTATGCTGTACATAACTGGGATATAGGGACTAGGATATAGGGAATTATGCTGTACATAACTGGGATACAGGGACTAGGATATAGGGAATTATGCTGTACATAACTAGGATACAGGGACTAGGATATAGGGAATTATGCTGTACATAACTAGGATACAGGGACTAGGATATAGGGAATTATGCTGTACATAACTAGGATACAGTGACTAGGATATAGGGAATTATGCTGTACATAACTGGGATACAGTGACTAGGATATAGGGAATTATGCAGTACATAACTAGGATACAGGGGCTAGGGTATAGGGAATTATGCTGTACATAACTGGGATATAGGGACTAGGATATAGGGAATTATGCAGTACATAACTAGGATACAGGGACTAGGATATAGGGAATTATGCTGTACATAACTGGGATACAGGGACTAGGATATAGGGAATTATGCAGTACATAACTAGGATACAGGGACTAAGATATAGGGAATTATGCTGTACATAACTGGGATATAGGGACTAGGATATAGGGAATTATGCAGTACATAACTAGGATATAGGGACTAGGATATAGGGAATTATGCTGTACATAACTAGGATATAGGGACTAGGATATAGGGAATTATGCTGTGCATTAGGATATAGGGATTTGCATATAGGGAATTATGCTGTACATAACAAGGATATAGGGACTTGGATATAGGGAATTATGCTGTACATAACTGGGATATAGGGACTAGGATATAGGGAATTATGCTGTACATAACTGGGATACAGGGACTAGGATATAGGGAATTATGCTGTACATAACTGGGATATAGGGACTAGGATATAGGGAATTATGCAGTACATAACTGGGATACAGGGACTAGGATATAGGGAATTATGCTGTACATAACTAGGATACAGGGACTAGGATATAGGGAATTATGCTGTACATAACTAGGATACAGTGACTAGGATATAGGGAATTATGCTGTACATAACTAGGATACAGTGACTAGGATATAGGGAATTATGCTGTACATAACTAGGATACAGGGACTAGGATATAGGGAATTATGCTGTACATAACTAGGATATAGGGACTAGGATATAGGGAATTATGCTGTACATAACTAGGATACAGTGACTAGGATATAGGGAATTATGCTGTACATAACTGGGATACAGGGACTAGGATATGGGGAATTATGCTGTACATAACTAGGATACAGGGACTAGGATATAGGGAATTATGCAGTACATAACTAGGATACAGGGGCTAGGGTATAGGGAATTATGCAGTACATAACTAGGATATAGGGAATTATGCAGTACATAACTAGGATATAGGGAATTATGCAGTACATAACTAGGATATAGGGACTAGGATATAGGGAATTATGCTGTACATAACTAGGATACAGGGACTAGGATATAGGGAATTATGCTGTACATAACTAGGATACAGTGACTAGGATATAGGGAATTATGCAGTACATAACTAGGATACAGGGGCTAGGGTATAGGGAATTATGCAGAACATAACTAGGATATAGGGACTTGGATATAGGGAATTATGCAGTACATAACTGGGATATAGGGACTAGGATATAGGGAATTATGCAGTACATAACTGGGGTATAGGGACTAGGATATAGGGAATTATGCTGTACATAACTGGGATATAGGGACTAGGATATAGGGAATTATGCTGTACATAACTGGGATACAGGGACTAGGATATAGGGAATTATGCTGTACATAACTGGGATATAGGGACTAGGATATAGGGAATTATGCTGTACATAACTGGGATATAGGGACTAGGATATAGGGAATTATGCTGTACATAACTAGGATATAGGGACTAGGATATAAGGAATTATGCAGTACATAACTGGGATATAGGGACTAGGATATAGGGAATTATGCTGTACATAACTGGGATATAGGGACTAGGATATAGGGAATTATGCTGTACATAACTGGGATATAGGGACTAGGATATAGGGAATTATGCTGTACATAACTGGGATATAGGGACTAGGATATAGGGAGTTATGCTGTACATAACTAGGATATAGGGACTAGGATATAGGGAATTATGCTGTACATAACTGGGATATAGGGACTAGGATATAGGGAATTATGCTGTACATAACTGGGATATAGGGACTAGGATATAGGGAATTATGCTGTACATAACTGGGATATAGGGACTAGGATATAGGGAATTATGCAGTACATAACTAGGATATAGGGACTAGGATATAGGGAATTATGCTGTACATAACTGGGATATAGGGACTAGGATATAGGGAATTATGCTGTACATAACTGGGATATAAGGACTAGGATATAGGGAATTATGCTGTACATAACTGGGATATAGGGACTAGGATATAGGGAATTATGCTGTACATAACTGGGATATAGGGACTCGGATATAGGGAATTATGCTGTACATAACTGGGATATAAGGACTAGGATATAGGGAATTATGCTGTACATAACTGGGATATAGGGACTAGGATATAGGGAATTATGCTGTACATAACTGGGATATAGGGACTAGGATATAGGGAATTATGCAGTACATAACTAGGATACAGGGGCTAGGGTATAGGGAATTATGCTGTACATAACTAGGATATAGGGACTAGGATATAGGGAATTATGCTGTACATAACTAGGATACAGGGGCTAGAATATAGGGAATTATGCAGTACATAACTAGGATATAGGGAATTATGCTGTACATTACTGGGATATAGGGACTAGGATATAGGGAACTATGCAATACATAACTGGGATATAGGGACTAGGATATAGGGAATTATGCAGTACATAACTGGGATATAGGGACTAGGATATAGGGAATTATGCTGTACATAACTAGGATATAGGGACTAAGATATAGGGAATTATGCTGTACATAACTGGGATATAGGGACTAGGATATAGGGAATTATGCTGTACATAACTGGGATATAGGGACTCGGATATAGGGAATTATGCTGTACATAACTGGGATATAGGGACTAGGATATAGGGAATTATGCTGCATATAACTGGGATATAGGGACTAGGATATAGGGAATTATGCTGTACATAATTAGGATATAGGGATTAGGATATAGGGAATTATGCTGTACATAACTAGGATATAGGGACTAGGATATAGGGAATTATGCTGTACATAACTGGGATATAGGGACTAGGATATAGGGAATTATGCTGTACATAACTGGGATATAGGGACTAGGATATAGGGAATTATGCTGTACATAACTAGGATATAGGGATTAGGATATAGGGAATTATGCTGTACATAACTAGGATATAGGGACTAGGATATAGGGAATTATGCTGCACATAACTGGGATATAGGGACTAGAATATAGGGAATTATGCTGCACATATCTGGGATATAGGGACTAGGATATAGGGAATTATGCTGTACATAACTGGGATATAGGGACTAGGATATAGGGAATTATGCAGTACATAACTGTGATATAGGGACTAGGATATAGGGAATTATGCTGTACATAACTGGGATATAGGGACTAGGATATAGGGAATTATGCTGTACATAACTGGGATATAGGGACTAGGATATAGGGAATTATGCAATACATAACTGGGATATAGGGACTAGGATATAGGGAATTATGCTGTACATAACTGGGATATAGGGACTAGGATATAGGGAATTATGCTGTACATAACTAGGATACAGGGGCTAGGATATAGGGAATTATGCTGTACATAACTGGGATATAGGGACTAGGATATAGGGAATTATGCTGTACATAACTGGGATATAGGGACTAGGATATAGGGAATTATGCAGTACATAACTGGGATATAGGGACTAGGATATAGGGAATTATGCTGTACATAACTGGGATATAGGGACTAGGATATAGGGAATTATGCTGCACATAACTAGGATATAGGGACTAGGATATAGGGAATTATGCTGCACATAACTGGGATATAGGGACTAGGATATAGGGAATTATGCTGTACATAACTAGGATACAGGGGCTAGGATATAGGGAATTATGCTGTACATAACTGGGATATAGGGACTAGGATATAGGGAATTATGCTGCACATAACTAGGATACCGGGGCTAGGATATAGGGAATTATGCTGTATATAACTGGGATATAGGGACTAGGATATAGGGAATTATGCTGTACATAACTAGGATACAGGGACTAGGATATAGGGAATTATGCTGTACATAACTGGGATATAGGGACTAGGATATAAGGAATTATGCTGCACATAACTGGGATATAGGGACTAGGATATAGGGAATTATGCTGTACATAACTAGGATACCGGGGCTAGGATATAGGGAATTATGCTGTATATAACTGGGATATAGGGACTATGATATAGGGAATTATGCTGTACATAACTGGGATATAGGGACTAGGATATAGGGAATTATGCTGCACATAACTGGGATGTAGGGACTAGGATATAGGGAATTATGCTGTACATAACTAGGATATAGGGAATTATGCTGTACATAACTAGGATATAGGGACTAGGATATATGGAATTATGCTCTGCATAGCTAGGATATAGGGACTAGGATATAGGGAATTATGCTGTACATAACTGGGATATAGGGACTAGGATATAGGGAATTGTGCTGTACATAACTGGGATATAGAGACTAGGATATAGGGAATTATGCTGCACATAACTCGGATATAGGGACTAGGATATAGGGAATTATGCTGTACATAACTGGGATATAGGGACTAGGATATAGGGAATTATGCTGTACATAACTGGGATATAGAGACTAGGATATAGGGAATTATGCTGCACATAACTGGGATATAGGGACTAGGATATAGGGAATTATGCTGTACATAACTGGGATATAGGGACTGGGATAGAGGGTATTATGCTGTACATAACTGGGATATAGGAAATTATGCAGCACATAACTAGGATATAGGGACTAGGATATAGGGAATTATGCTGTACATAACTGGGATATAGTGACTAGGATATAGGGAATTATGCTGTACATAATTGGGATATAGGGACTAGGATATAGGGAATTATGCTGTACATAACTGGGGTATAGGGACTAGGATATAGGGAAATATACTGTACATAACTGGGATATAGGAACTAGGATATAGGGAATTATGCTGTACATAACTAGGATATAGGAAATTATACTGTACATAACTGGGATATATTATGAATTATGCAGCACATAACTAGGATATAGGGACTAGGATATAGGGAATTATGCTGTACATAACTGGGATATAGGGACTAGGATATAGGGAATTATGCAGTACATAACTGGGATATAGGGACTAGGATATAGGGAATTATGCTGTACATAACTGGGATATAGGGACTAGGATATAGGGAATTATGCTGTACATAACTGGGATATAGGGACTAGGATATAGGGAAATATACTGTACATAACTGGGATATTGGAACTAGGATATAGGGAATTATGCTGGACATAACTGGGATATAGAGACTAGGATATAGGGAATTATGCTGTACATAACTAGGATATAGGGAATTATGCTGTACATAACTGGGATATAGGGACTAGGATATAGGGAAATATACTGTACATAACTGGGATATAGGAACTAGGATATAGGGAATTATGCAGTACATAACTGGGATATAGGGACTAGGATATAGGGAATTATGCAGTACATAACTGGAATATAGGGACTAGGATATAGGGAATTATGGTGTACATAACTAGGATGTAGGGACTAGGATATAGGGAATTATGCGGTACATAACTAGGATATAGGGACTTGGATATAGGGAATTATGCTGTACATAACTAGGATATAGGGACTAGGATATAGGGAATTATGCTGTACATAACTGGGATATAGGGACTAGGATATAGGGAATTATGCACTACATAGCTAGGATATAAGGAATTATTCTATACATAACTGGGATATAGGGACTAGGATATAGGGAATTATGCTGTACATAACTAGGATATAGGGAATTATGCTGTACATAACTGGGATATAGGGACTAGGATATAGGGAAATATACTGTACATAACTGGGATATAGGAACTTGGATATAGGGAATTATGCAGTACATAACTGGGATATAGGGACTAGGAAATAGGGAATTATGCAGTACATAACTGGAATATAGGGACTAGGATATTGGGAATTATGCAGTACATAACTGGGATATAGGAACTTGGATATAGGGAATTATGCAGTACATAACTGGGATATAGGGACTAGGAAATAGGGAATTATGCAGTACATAACTGGAATATAGGGACTAGGATATTGGGAATTATGCAGTACATAACTGGGATATAGGAACTAGGATATAAGGAATTATGCAGCACATTACTGGGATATAGGGACTAGGATATAGGGAACTATGCAATACATAACTGGGATATAGGGACTAGGATATAGGGAATTATGCTGTACATAACTGGGATATAGGGACTAGGATATAGGGAATTATGCTGTACATAACTGGGATATAGGGACTAGGATATAGGGAATTATGCTGTACATAACTGGGGTATAGGGACTAGGATATAGGGAATTATGCTGTACATAACTGGGATATAGGGACTAGGATATAGGGAATTATGCAATACATAACTGGGATATAGGGACTAGGATATAGGGAATTATGCAGTACATAACTGGGATATAGGGACTAGGATATAGGGAATTATGCAATACATAACTAGGATACAGGGGCTAAGATATAGGGAATTATGCAGTACATAACTAGGATATAGGGACTAGGATATAGGGAATTATGCTGTACATAACTAGGATATAAGGACTAGGATATAGGGAATTATGCAGTACATAACTGGGATATAGGGACTTGGATATAGGGAATTATGCTGTACATAACTGGGATATAGGAACTAGGATATAGGGAATTATGCTGTACATAACTGGGATATAGGGACTAGGATATAGGGAATTATGCAGTACATAACTGGAATATAGGGACTAGGATATAGGGAATTATGCTGTACATAACTAGGATATAGGGACTAGGATATAGGGAATTATGCTGTACATAACTGAGATATAGGGACTAGGATATAGGGAATTATGCAGTACATAACTAGGATATAGGGACTAGGATATAGGGAATTATGCTGTACATAACTGGGATATAGGGACTAGGATATAGGGAATTATGCTGTACATAACTGGGATATAGGAACTAGGATATAGGGAATTATGCTGTACATAACTGGGATATAGGGACTAGGATATAGGGAATTATGCTGTACATAACTAGGATATAGGGACTAGGATATAGGGAATTATGCTGTACATAACTGGGATATAGGGACTTGCATATAGGGAAATATGCTGTACATAACTAGGATATAGGGACTAGGATATAGGGAATTATGCTGTGCATTAGGATATAGGGATTTGCATATAGGGAATTATGCTGTACATAACAAGGATATAGGGACTTGGATATAGGGAATTATGCTGTACATAACTGGGATATAGGGACTAGGATATAGGGAATTATGCTGTACATAACTGGGATACAGGGACTAGGATATAGGGAATTATGCTGTACATAACTAGGATACAGGGACTAGGATATAGGGAATTATGCTGTACATAACTAGGATACAGGGACTAGGATATAGGGAATTATGCTGTACATAACTAGGATACAGTGACTAGGATATAGGGAATTATGCTGTACATAACTGGGATACAGTGACTAGGATATAGGGAATTATGCAGTACATAACTAGGATACAGGGGCTAGGGTATAGGGAATTATGCTGTACATAACTGGGATATAGGGACTAGGATATAGGGAATTATGCAGTACATAACTGGAATATAGGGACTAGGATATAGGGAATTATGCTGTACATAACTAGGATACAGTGACTAGGATATAGGGAATTATGCTGTACATAACTGGGATACAGGGACTAGGATATGGGGAATTATGCTGTACATAACTAGGATACAGGGACTAGGATATAGGGAATTATGCAGTACATAACTAGGATACAGGGGCTAGGGTATAGGGAATTATGCAGAACATAACTAGGATATAGGGACTTGGATATAGGGAATTATGCAGTACATAACTGGGATATAGGGACTAGGATATAGGGAATTATGCAGTACATAACTGGGGTATAGGGACTAGGATATAGGGAATTATGCTGTACATAACTGGGATATAGGGACTAGGATATAGGGAATTATGCTGTACATAACTGGGATACAGGGACTAGGATATAGGGAATTATGCTGTACATAACTGGGATATAGGGACTAGGATATAGGGAATTATGCTGTACATAACTGGGATATAGGGACTAGGATATAGGGAATTATGCTGTACATAACTAGGATATAGGGACTAGGATATAAGGAATTATGCAGTACATAACTGGGATATAGGGACTAGGATATAGGGAATTATGCTGTACATAACTAGGATATAGGGACTAGGATATAGGGAATTATGCTGTGCATTAGGATATAGGGATTTGCATATAGGGAATTATGCTGTACATAACAAGGATATAGGGACTTGGATATAGGGAATTATGCTGTACATAACTGGGATATAGGGACTAGGATATAGGGAATTATGCTGTACATAACTGGGATACAGGGACTAGGATATAGGGAATTATGCAGTACATAACTAGGATACAGGGACTAAGATATAGGGAATTATGCTGTACATAACTGGGATATAGGGACTAGGATATAGGGAATTATGCTGTACATAACTGGGATACAGGGACTAGGATATAGGGAATTATGCAGTACATAACTAGGATACAGGGACTAAGATATAGGGAATTATGCTGTACATAACTGGGATATAGGGACTAGGATATAGGGAATTATGCAGTACATAACTAGGATATAGGGACTAGGATATAGGGAATTATGCTGTACATAACTAGGATATAGGGACTAGGATATAGGGAATTATGCTGTGCATTAGGATATAGGGATTTGCATATAGGGAATTATGCTGTACATAACAAGGATATAGGGACTTGGATATAGGGAATTATGCTGTACATAACTGGGATATAGGGACTAGGATATAGGGAATTATGCTGTACATAACTGGGATACAGGGACTAGGATATAGGGAATTATGCTGTACATAACTGGGATATAGGGACTAGGATATAGGGAATTATGCAGTACATAACTGGGATACAGGGACTAGGATATAGGGAATTATGCTGTACATAACTAGGATACAGTGACTAGGATATAGGGAATTATGCTGTACATAACTAGGATACAGTGACTAGGATATAGGGAATTATGCTGTACATAACTAGGATACAGGGACTAGGATATAGGGAATTATGCTGTACATAACTGGGATACAGGGACTAGGATATGGGGAATTATGCTGTACATAACTAGGATACAGGGACTAGGATATAGGGAATTATGCAGTACATAACTAGGATACAGGGGCTAGGGTATAGGGAATTATGCAGTACATAACTAGGATATAGGGAATTATGCAGTACATAACTAGGATATAGGGAATTATGCAGTACATAACTAGGATATAGGGACTAGGATATAGGGAATTATGCTGTACATAACTAGGATACAGGGACTAGGATATAGGGAATTATGCTGTACATAACTAGGATACAGTGACTAGGATATAGGGAATTATGCAGTACATAACTAGGATACAGGGGCTAGGGTATAGGGAATTATGCAGAACATAACTAGGATATAGGGACTTGGATATAGGGAATTATGCAGTACATAACTGGGATATAGGGACTAGGATATAGGGAATTATGCAGTACATAACTGGGGTATAGGGACTAGGATATAGGGAATTATGCTGTACATAACTGGGATATAGGGACTAGGATATAGGGAATTATGCTGTACATAACTGGGATACAGGGACTAGGATATAGGGAATTATGCTGTACATAACTGGGATATAGGGACTAGGATATAGGGAATTATGCTGTACATAACTGGGATATAGGGACTAGGATATAGGGAATTATGCTGTACATAACTAGGATATAGGGACTAGGATATAAGGAATTATGCAGTACATAACTGGGATATAGGGACTAGGATATAGGGAATTATGCTGTACATAACTGGGATATAGGGACTAGGATATAGGGAATTATGCTGTACATAACTGGGATATAGGGACTAGGATATAGGGAATTATGCTGTACATAACTGGGATATAGGGACTAGGATATAGGGAGTTATGCTGTACATAACTAGGATATAGGGACTAGGATATAGGGAATTATGCTGTACATAACTGGGATATAGGGACTAGGATATAGGGAATTATGCTGTACATAACTGGGATATAGGGACTAGGATATAGGGAATTATGCTGTACATAACTGGGATATAGGGACTAGGATATAGGGAATTATGCAGTACATAACTAGGATATAGGGACTAGGATATAGGGAATTATGCTGTACATAACTGGGATATAGGGACTAGGATATAGGGAATTATGCTGTACATAACTGGGATATAAGGACTAGGATATAGGGAATTATGCTGTACATAACTGGGATATAGGGACTAGGATATAGGGAATTATGCTGTACATAACTGGGATATAGGGACTCGGATATAGGGAATTATGCTGTACATAACTGGGATAT
Organism: Phyllobates terribilis; assembly: GCF_046119375.1. Classification (NCBI taxonomy): domain Eukaryota; kingdom Metazoa; phylum Chordata; class Amphibia; order Anura; family Dendrobatidae; genus Phyllobates; species Phyllobates terribilis. The sequence continues at coordinate 255,559 of NW_027362943.1, forward strand.
AAGGACTAGGATACAGGGAATTATGCTGTACATAACTGGGATATAGGGACTAGGATATAGGGAATTATGCTGTACATAACTGGGATATAGGGACTAGGATATAGGGAATTATGCAGTACATAACTAGGATACAGGGGCTAGGGTATAGGGAATTATGCTGTACATAACTAGGATATAGGGACTAGGATATAGGGAATTATGCTGTACATAACTAGGATACAGGGGCTAGAATATAGGGAATTATGCAGTACATAACTAGGATATAGGGAATTATGCTGTACATTACTGGGATATAGGGACTAGGATATAGGGAACTATGCAATACATAACTGGGATATAGGGACTAGGATATAGGGAATTATGCAGTACATAACTGGGATATAGGGACTAGGATATAGGGAATTATGCTGTACATAACTAGGATATAGGGACTAAGATATAGGGAATTATGCTGTACATAACTGGGATATAGGGACTAGGATATAGGGAATTATGCTGTACATAACTGGGATATAGGGACTCGGATATAGGGAATTATGCTGTACATAACTGGGATATAGGGACTAGGATATAGGGAATTATGCTGCATATAACTGGGATATAGGGACTAGGATATAGGGAATTATGCTGTACATAATTAGGATATAGGGATTAGGATATAGGGAATTATGCTGTACATAACTAGGATATAGGGACTAGGATATAGGGAATTATGCTGTACATAACTGGGATATAGGGACTAGGATATAGGGAATTATGCTGTACATAACTGGGATATAGGGACTAGGATATAGGGAATTATGCTGTACATAACTAGGATATAGGGATTAGGATATAGGGAATTATGCTGTACATAACTAGGATATAGGGACTAGGATATAGGGAATTATGCTGCACATAACTGGGATATAGGGACTAGAATATAGGGAATTATGCTGCACATATCTGGGATATAGGGACTAGGATATAGGGAATTATGCTGTACATAACTGGGATATAGGGACTAGGATATAGGGAATTATGCAGTACATAACTGTGATATAGGGACTAGGATATAGGGAATTATGCTGTACATAACTGGGATATAGGGACTAGGATATAGGGAATTATGCTGTACATAACTGGGATATAGGGACTAGGATATAGGGAATTATGCAGTACATAACTGGGATATAGGGACTAGGATATAGGGAATTATGCTGTACATAACTGGGATATAGGGACTAGGATATAGGGAATTATGCTGCACATAACTAGGATATAGGGACTAGGATATAGGGAATTATGCTGCACATAACTGGGATATAGGGACTAGGATATAGGGAATTATGCTGTACATAACTAGGATACAGGGGCTAGGATATAGGGAATTATGCTGTACATAACTGGGATATAGGGACTAGGATATAGGGAATTATGCTGCACATAACTAGGATACCGGGGCTAGGATATAGGGAATTATGCTGTATATAACTGGGATATAGGGACTAGGATATAGGGAATTATGCTGTACATAACTAGGATACAGGGACTAGGATATAGGGAATTATGCTGTACATAACTGGGATATAGGGACTAGGATATAAGGAATTATGCTGCACATAACTGGGATATAGGGACTAGGATATAGGGAATTATGCTGTACATAACTAGGATACCGGGGCTAGGATATAGGGAATTATGCTGTATATAACTGGGATATAGGGACTATGATATAGGGAATTATGCTGTACATAACTGGGATATAGGGACTAGGATATAGGGAATTATGCTGCACATAACTGGGATGTAGGGACTAGGATATAGGGAATTATGCTGTACATAACTAGGATATAGGGAATTATGCTGTACATAACTAGGATATAGGGACTAGGATATATGGAATTATGCTCTGCATAGCTAGGATATAGGGACTAGGATATAGGGAATTATGCTGTACATAACTGGGATATAGGGACTAGGATATAGGGAATTGTGCTGTACATAACTGGGATATAGAGACTAGGATATAGGGAATTATGCTGCACATAACTCGGATATAGGGACTAGGATATAGGGAATTATGCTGTACATAACTGGGATATAGGGACTAGGATATAGGGAATTATGCTGTACATAACTGGGATATAGAGACTAGGATATAGGGAATTATGCTGCACATAACTGGGATATAGGGACTAGGATATAGGGAATTATGCTGTACATAACTGGGATATAGGGACTGGGATAGAGGGTATTATGCTGTACATAACTGGGATATAGGAAATTATGCAGCACATAACTAGGATATAGGGACTAGGATATAGGGAATTATGCTGTACATAACTGGGATATAGTGACTAGGATATAGGGAATTATGCTGTACATAATTGGGATATAGGGACTAGGATATAGGGAATTATGCTGTACATAACTGGGGTATAGGGACTAGGATATAGGGAAATATACTGTACATAACTGGGATATAGGAACTAGGATATAGGGAATTATGCTGTACATAACTAGGATATAGGAAATTATACTGTACATAACTGGGATATATTATGAATTATGCAGCACATAACTAGGATATAGGGACTAGGATATAGGGAATTATGCTGTACATAACTGGGATATAGGGACTAGGATATAGGGAATTATGCAGTACATAACTGGGATATAGGGACTAGGATATAGGGAATTATGCTGTACATAACTGGGATATAGGGACTAGGATATAGGGAATTATGCTGTACATAACTGGGATATAGGGACTAGGATATAGGGAAATATACTGTACATAACTGGGATATTGGAACTAGGATATAGGGAATTATGCTGGACATAACTGGGATATAGAGACTAGGATATAGGGAATTATGCTGTACATAACTAGGATATAGGGAATTATGCTGTACATAACTGGGATATAGGGACTAGGATATAGGGAAATATACTGTACATAACTGGGATATAGGAACTAGGATATAGGGAATTATGCAGTACATAACTGGGATATAGGGACTAGGATATAGGGAATTATGCAGTACATAACTGGAATATAGGGACTAGGATATAGGGAATTATGGTGTACATAACTAGGATGTAGGGACTAGGATATAGGGAATTATGCGGTACATAACTAGGATATAGGGACTTGGATATAGGGAATTATGCTGTACATAACTAGGATATAGGGACTAGGATATAGGGAATTATGCTGTACATAACTGGGATATAGGGACTAGGATATAGGGAATTATGCACTACATAGCTAGGATATAAGGAATTATTCTATACATAACTGGGATATAGGGACTAGGATATAGGGAATTATGCTGTACATAACTAGGATATAGGGAATTATGCTGTACATAACTGGGATATAGGGACTAGGATATAGGGAAATATACTGTACATAACTGGGATATAGGAACTTGGATATAGGGAATTATGCAGTACATAACTGGGATATAGGGACTAGGAAATAGGGAATTATGCAGTACATAACTGGAATATAGGGACTAGGATATTGGGAATTATGCAGTACATAACTGGGATATAGGAACTTGGATATAGGGAATTATGCAGTACATAACTGGGATATAGGGACTAGGAAATAGGGAATTATGCAGTACATAACTGGAATATAGGGACTAGGATATTGGGAATTATGCAGTACATAACTGGGATATAGGAACTAGGATATAAGGAATTATGCAGCACATTACTGGGATATAGGGACTAGGATATAGGGAACTATGCAATACATAACTGGGATATAGGGACTAGGATATAGGGAATTATGCTGTACATAACTGGGATATAGGGACTAGGATATAGGGAATTATGCTGTACATAACTGGGATATAGGGACTAGGATATAGGGAATTATGCTGTACATAACTGGGGTATAGGGACTAGGATATAGGGAATTATGCTGTACATAACTGGGATATAGGGACTAGGATATAGGGAATTATGCAATACATAACTGGGATATAGGGACTAGGATATAGGGAATTATGCTGTACATAACTGGGATATAGGGACTAGGATATAGGGAATTATGCTGTACATAACTAGGATATAGGGAATTATGCTGTACATAACTGGGGTATAGGGACTAGGATATAGGGAATTATGCTGTACATAACTGGGATATAGGGACTAGGATATAGGGAATTATGCTGTACATAACTAGGATATAGGAAATTATACTGTACATAACTGGGATATATTATGAATTATGCAGCACATAACTAGGATATAGGGACTAGGATATAGGGAATTATGCTGTACATAACTGGGATATAGGGACTAGGATATAGGGAATTATGCTGTACATAACTGGGATATAGGGACTAGGATATAGGGAATTATGCTGTACATAACTGGGATATAGGGACTAGGATATAGGGAATTATACTGTACATAACTGGGGTATAGGGACTAGGATATAGGGAATTATGCTGTACATAACTGGGATATAGGGACTAGGATATAGGGAATTATGCTGTACATAACTAGGATAAAGGAAATTATACTGTACATAACTGGGATATATTATGAATTATGCAGCACATAACTAGGATATAGGGACTAGGATATAGGGAATTATGCTGTACATAACTGGGATATAGGGACTAGGATATAGGGAATTATGCTGTACATAACTGGGGTATAGGGACTAGGATATAGGGAATTATGCTGTACATAACTGGGATATAGGGACTAGGATATAAGGAATTATGCTGTACATAACTAGGATATAGGAAATTATACTGTACATAACTGGGATATATTATGAATTATGCAGCACATAACTAGGATATAGGGACTAGGATATAGGGAATTATGCTGTACATAACTGGGATATAGGGACTAGGATATAGGGAATTATGCTGTACATAACTGGGATATAGGGACTAGGATATAGGGAATTATGCTGTACATAACTAGGATATAGGGACTAGGATATAGGGAATTATGCTGTACATAACTGGGATATAGGGACTAGGATATAGGGAATTATGCTGTACATAACTGGGATATAGGGACTAGGATATAGGGAATTATGCTGTACATAACTGGGATATAGGGACTAGGATATAGGGAAATATACTGTACATAACTGGGATATAGGAACTAGGATATAGGGAATTATGCTGGACATAACTGGGATATAGAGACTAGGATATAGGGAATTATGCTGTACATAACTGGGATATAGGGACTAGGATATAGGGAAATATACTGTACATAACTGGGATATAGGAACTAGGATATAGGGAATTATGCAGTACATAACTGGGATATAGGGACTAGGATATAGGGAATTATGCAGTACATAACTGGAATATAGGGACTAGGATATAGGGAATTATGGTGTACATAACTAGGATGTAGGGACTAGGATATAGGGAATTATGCGGTACATAACTAGGATATAGGGACTTGGATATAGGGAATTATGCTGTACATAACTAGGATATAGGGACTAGGATATAGGGAATTATGCTGTACCTAACTGGGATATAGGGACTAGGATATAGGGAATTATGCACTACATAGCTAGGATATAAGGAATTATTCTATACATAACTGGGATATAGGGACTAGGATATAGGGAATTATGCTGTACATAACTAGGATATAGGCAATTATGCTGTACATAACTGGGATATAGGGACTAGGATATAGGGAAATATGCTGTACATAACTGGGATATAGGAACTAGGATATAGGGAATTATGCAGTACATAACTGGGATATAGGGACTAGGATATAGGGAATTATGCAGTACACAACTGGAGTATAGGGACTAGGATATAGGGAATTATGCAGTACATAACTGGGATATAGGAACTAGGATATAGGGAATTATGCTGTACATAACTAGGATACAGGGGCTAGGATATAAGGAATTATGCAGCACATTACTGGGATATAGGGACTAGGATATAGGGAACTATGCAATACATAACTGGGATATAGGGACTAGGATATAGGGAATTATGCTGTACATAACTGGGATATAGGGACTAGGATATAGTGAATTATGCTGTACATAACTGGGATATAGGGACTAGGATATAGGGAATTATGCTGTACATAACTGGAATATAGGGACTAGGATATAGGGAATTATGCAGTACATAACTGGGATATAGGGACTAGGATATAGGGAATTATGCTGTACATAACTGGGATATAGGGACTAGGATATAGGGAATTATGCTGTACATAACTAGGATATAGGGACTAGGATATAGGGAATTATGCAGTACATAGCTAGGATATAGGGAATTATGCTGTACATAACTGGGATATAGGGACTAGGATATAGGGAATTATGCTGTACATAACTGGGGTATAGGGACTAGGATATAGGGAATTATGCTGTACATAACTGGGATATAGGGACTAGGATATAGGGAATTATGCTGTACATAACTGGGATATAGGAACTAGGATATAGGGAATTATGCAATACATAACTGGGATATAGGGACTAGGATATAGGGAATTATGCTGTACATAACTGGGATATAGGGACTAGGATATAGGGAATTATGCTGTACATAACTGGGGTATAGGGACTAGGATATAGGGAATTATGCTGTACATAACTGGGATATAGGGACTAGGATATAGGGAATTATGCAGTACATAGCTAGGATATGGGGAATTATGCTGTACATAACTGGGATATAGGAACTAGGATATAGGGAATTATGCAATACATAACTGGGATATAGGGACTAGGATATAGGGAATTATGCAGTACATAACTGGAATATAGGGACTAGGATATAGGGAATTATGCAGTACATAACTGGGATATAGGAACTAGGATATAGGGAATTATGCTGTACATAACTGGGATATAGGGACTAGGATATAGGGAATTATGCAGTACATAACTGGAATATAGGGACTAGGATAAAGGGAATTATGGTGTACATAACTAGAATATAGGGACTAGGATATAGGGAATTATGCAGTACATAACTGGGATATAGGAATTAGGATATAGGGAATTATGCAGTACATAACTGGGATATAGGGACTAGTATATAGGGAATTATGCAGTACATAACTGGAATATAGGGACTAGGATATAGGGAATTATGGTGTACATAACTAGGATATAGGGACTAGGATATAGGGAATTATGCGGTACATAACTAGGATATAGGGACTTGGATATAGGGAATTATGCTGTACATAACTAGGATATAGGGACTAGGATATAGGGAATTATGCTGTACATAACTGGGATATAGGGACTAGGATATAGGGAATTATGCACTACATAGCTAGGATATAAGGAATTATTCTATACATAACTGGGATATAGGGACTAGGATATAGGGAATTATGCTGTACATAACTAGGATATAGGGAATTATGCTGTACATAACTGGGATATAGGGACTAGGATATAGGGAAATATACTGTACATAACTGGGATATAGGAACTAGGATATAGGGAATTATGCAGTACATAACTGGGATATAGGGACTAGGATATAGGGAATTATGCAGTACATAACTGGAATATAGGGACTAGGATATAGGGAATTATGCAGTACATAACTGGGATATAGGAACTAGGATATAGGGAATTATGCTGTACATAACTAGGATACAGGGGCTAGGATATAAGGAATTATGCAGCACATTACTGGGATATAGGGACTAGGATATAGGGAACTATGCAATACATAACTGGGATATAGGGACTAGGATATAGGGAATTATGCTGTACATAACTGGGATATAGGGACTAGGATATAGGGAATTATGCTGTACATAACTGGGATATAGGGACTAGGATATAGGGAATTATGCAGTACATAGCTAGGATATGGGGAATTATGCTGTACATAACTGGGATATAGGAACTAGGATATAGGGAATTATGCAATACATAACTGGGATATAGGGACTAGGATATAGGGAATTATGCAGTACATAACTGGAATATAGGGACTAGGATATAGGGAATTATGCAGTACATAACTGGGATATAGGAACTAGGATATAGGGAATTATGCTGTACATAACTGGGATATAGGGACTAGGATATAGGGAATTATGCAGTACATAACTGGAATATAGGGACTAGGATAAAGGGAATTATGGTGTACATAACTAGAATATAGGGACTAGGATATAGGGAATTATGCAGTACATAACTGGGATATAGGAATTAGGATATAGGGAATTATGCAGTACATAACTGGGATATAGGGACTAGTATATAGGGAATTATGCAGTACATAACTGGAATATAGGGACTAGGATATAGGGAATTATGGTGTACATAACTAGGATATAGGGACTAGGATATAGGGAATTATGCGGTACATAACTAGGATATAGGGACTTGGATATAGGGAATTATGCTGTACATAACTAGGATATAGGGACTAGGATATAGGGAATTATGCTGTACATAACTGGGATATAGGGACTAGGATATAGGGAATTATGCACTACATAGCTAGGATATAAGGAATTATTCTATACATAACTGGAATATAGGGACTAGGATATAGGGAATTATGCTGTACATAACTAGGATATAGGGAATTATGCTGTACATAACTGGGATATAGGGACTAGGATATAGGGAAATATACTGTACATAACTGGGATATAGGAACTAGGATATAGGGAATTATGCAGTACATAACTGGGATATAGGGACTAGGATATAGGGAATTATGCAGTACATAACTGGAATATAGGGACTAGGATATAGGGAATTATGCATTACATAACTGGGATATAGGAACTAGGATATAGGGAATTATGCTGTACATAACTAGGATACAGGGGCTAGGATATAAGGAATTATGCAGCACATTACTGGGATATAGGGACTAGGATATAGGGAACTATGCAATACATAACTGGGATATAGGGACTAGGATATAGGGAATTATGCTGTACATAACTGGGATATAGGGACTAGGATATAGGGAATTATGCTGTACATAACTGGGATATAGGGACTAGGATATAGGGAATTATGCTGTACATAACTGGGGTATAGGGACTAGGATATAGGGAATTATGCTGTACATAACTGGGATATAGGGACTAGGATATAGGGAATTATGCAATACATAACTGGGATATAGGGACTAGGATATAGGTAATTATGCTGTACATAACTGGGATATAGGGACTAGGATATAGGGAATTATGCTGTACATAACTGGGATATAGGAACTAGGATATAGGGAATTATGCAATACATAACTGGGATATAGGGACTAGGATATAGGGAATTATGCTGTACATAACTGGGATATAGGGACTAGGATATAGGGAATTATGCTGTACATAACTGGGGTATAGGGACTAGGATATAGGGAATTATGCTGTACATAACTGGGATATAGGGACTAGGATATAGGGAATTATGCAGTACATAGCTAGGATATGGGGAATTATGCTGTACATAACTGGGATATAGGAACTAGGATATAGGGAATTATGCAATACATAACTGGGATATAGGGACTAGGATATAGGGAATTATGCAGTACATAACTGGGATATAGGAACTAGGATATAGGGAATTATGCTGTACATAACTGGGATATAGGGACTAGGATATAGGGAATTATGCAGTACATAACTGGAATATAGGGACTAGGATATAGGGAATTATGCAGTACATAACTGGGATATAGGAACTAGGATATAGGGAATTATGCTGTACATAACTAGGATACAGGGGCTAGGATATAAGGAATTATGCTGTACATAACTAGGATATAGGGACTAGGATATGGGGAATTATGCTGTACATAACTGGGATATAGGAACTAGGATATAGGGAATTATGCAATACATAACTGGGATATAGGGACTAGGAAATAGGGAATTATGCAGTACATAACTGGAATATAGGGACTAGGATATAGGGAATTATGCAGTACATAACTGGGATATAGGAACTAGGATATAGGGAATTATGCTGTACATAACTAGGATACAGGGGCTAGGATATAAGGAATTATGCAGTACATTACTGGGATATAGGGACTAGGATATAGGGAATTATGCTGTACATAACTAGGATATAGGGACTAGGATATGGGGAATTATGCTGTACATAACTGGGATATAGGAACTAGGATATAGGGAATTATGCAATACATAACTGGGATATAGGGACTAGGAAATAGGGAATTATGCAGTACATAACTGGAATATAGGGACTAGGATATAGGGAATTATGCAGTACATAACTGGGATATAGGAACTAGGATATAGGGAATTATGCTGTACATAACTAGGATACAGGGGCTAGGATATAAGGAATTATGCAGTACATTACTGGGATATAGGGACTAGGATATAGGGAACTATGCAATACATAACTGGGATATAGGGACTAGGATATAGGGAATTATGCTGTACATAACTGGGATATAGGGACTAGGATATAGGGAATTATGCTGTACATAACTGGGATATAGGAACTAGGATATAGGGAATTATGCAATACATAACTGGGATATAGGGACTAGGATATAGGGAATTATGCTGTACATAACTGGGATATAGGGACTAGGATATAGGGAATTATGCTGTACATAACTGGGGTATAGGGACTAGGATATAGGGAATTATGCTGTACATAACTGGAATATAGGGACTAGGATATAGGGAATTATGCTGTACATAACTGGGATATAGGGACTAGGATATAGGGAATTATGCTGTACATAACTAGGATATAGGGACTAGGATATAGGGAATTACGCGGTACATAACTAGGATATAGGGACTTGGATATAGGGAATTATGCTGTACATAACTAGGATATAGGGACTAGGATATAGGGAATTATGCTGTACATAACTGGGATATAGGGACTAGGATATAGGGAATTATGCAGTACATAGCTAGGATATAGGGAATTATGCTATACATAACTGGGATATAGGGACTAGGATATAGGGAATTATGCTGTACATAACTAGGATATAGGGACTAGGATATAGGGAATTATGCAGTACATTACTGGGATATAGGGACTAGGATATAGGGAATTATGCAGTACATAACTGGGATATAGGGACTAGGATATAGGGAATTATGCTGTACATTACTGGGATATAGGGACTAGGATATAGGGAATTATGCAGTACATTACTGGGATATAGGGACTAGGATATAGGGAATTATGCTGTACATAACTGGGATATAGGGACTAGGATATAGGAAATTATGCAGTACATAACTAGGATATAGGGACTAGGATATAGGGAATTATGCTGTACATAACTAGGATATAGGGACTAGGATATAGGGAATTATGCTGTACATAACTAGGATACAGGGGCTAGGATATAGGGAATTATGCAGTACATTACTGGGATATAGGGACTAGGATATGGGGAATTATGCAGTACATAATTGGGATAGAGGGACTAGGATATAGGAAATTATGCAGTACATAACTAGGATATAGGGACTAGGATATAGGGAATTATGCTGTACATAACTAGAATATAGGGACTAGGATATAGGGAATTATGCTGTACATAACTGGGATATAGGGACTAGGATATAGGGAATTATGATGTTCATAACTGGGATATAGGGACTAGGATATAGGGAATTATGCTGTACATAACTAGGATATAGGGAATTATGCTGTTCATAACTGGGATACAGGGGCTAGGATATAGGGAATTATGCTGTACATAACTGGGATATAGGGACTAGGATATAGGGAATTATGCGGTACATAACTAGGATATAGGGACGTGGATATAGGGAATTATGCTGTACATAACTAGGATATAGGGACTAGGATATAGGGAATTATGCTGTACATAACTGGGATATAGGGACTAGGATATAGGGAATTATGCAGTACATAGCTAGGATATGGGGAATTATGCAGTACATAACTGGGATAGAGGGACTAGGATATAGGGAATTATGCTGTACATAACTAGGATATAGGGACTGGGATATAGGGAATTATGCTGTACATAACTGGGATATAGGAACTAGGATATAGGGAATTATGTAGTACATAACTAGGATATAGGGACTAGGATATAGGGAATTATGCTGTACATAACTAGGATATAGGGACTGGGATATAGGGAATTATGCTGTACATAACTGGGATATAGGGACTAGGATATAGGGAATTATGCTGTACATAACTAGGATATAGGGACTAGGATATAGGGAATTATGCTGTACATAACTGGGATATAGGGACTAGGATATAGGGAATTATGCTGTACATAACTATGGATATAGGGACTATGATATAGGCAATTATGCTGTACATAACTGGGATATAGGGACTAGGATACAGGGAATTATGCTGTACATAACTGAGATATAGGGACTAGGATATAGGGAATTATGCTGTACATCACTGGGATATAGGGACTAGGATATAGGGAATTATGCTGTACATAACTAGGATATAGGGACTAGGATATAGGGAATTATGCAGTACATAACTGGGATATAGGGACTAGGATATAGGGAATTATGCTGTACATAACTGGGATATAGGGACTAGGATATAGGGAATTATGCTGTACATAACTGGGATATAGGGACTAGGATATAGGGAATTATGCTGTACATAACTAGGATATAGGGACTAGGATATAGGGAATTATGCAGTACATAACTGGGATATAGGAACTAGGATATAGGGAATTATGCTGTACATAACTGGGATATAGGAACTAGGATATAGTGAATTATGCTGTACATAACTGGGATATAGGGACTAGGATATAGGGAATTATGCTGTACATAACTGGGATATAGGGACTAGGATATAGGGAATTATGCAGTACATAACTGGGATATAGGGACTAGGATATAGGGAAATATACTGTACATAACTGGGATATAGGGACTAGGATATAGGGAATTATGCAGTACATAACTGGGATATAGGGAATTATGCTGTACATAACTGGGATATAGGGACTAGGATATAGGGAATTATGCTGTACATAACTAGGATATAGGGACTAGGATATAGGGAATTATGCTGTATATAACTAGGATATAGGGACTAGGATATAGGGAATTATGCTGTACATAACTGGGATATAGAGACTAGGATATAGGGAATTATGCTGTACATAACTGGGATATAGGGACTAGGATATAGGGAATTATACAGTACATAACTGGGATATAGGGACTAGGATATAGGGGATTATGCTGTGCATAACTAGGATATAGGGGCTAGGATATAGGGAATTATGCTGTACATAACTGGGATATAGGGACTAGGATATAGGGAATTATGCTGTACATAACTGGGATATAGGGACTAGGATATAGGGAATTATGCTGTACATAACTGGGATATAGGGACTAGGATATAGGGAATTATGCTGTACATAACTGGGATATAGTGACAAGGATATAGGAAATTATGCAGTACATAACTGGGATATAGGAACTAGGATATAGGGAATTATGCAGTACATAACTGGGATATAGGGACTAGGATATAGGGAATTATGCAGTACATAACTGGGATATAGGAACTAGGATATAGGGAATTATGCTGTACATAACTGGGATATAGGGACTAGGATATAGGGAATTATGCAGTACATAACTGGGATATAGGGACTAGGATATAGGGAATTATGCTGTACATAACTGGGATATAGGGACTAGGATATAGGGAATTATGCTGTACATAACTGGGATATAGTGACTAGGATATAGGAAATTATGCTGTACATAACTGGGATATAGGAACTAGGATATAGGGAATTATGCAGTACATAACTAGGATATAGGGACTAGGATATAGGGAATTATGCTGTACATAACTGGGATATAGGGACTAGGATATAGGGAATTATGCAGTACATAACTGAGATATAGTGACTAGGATATAGGAAATTATGCAGTACATAACTGGGATATAGGAACTAGGATATAGGGAATTATACTGTACATAACTGGGATATAGGGACTAGGATATAGGGAATTATGCTGTACATAACTGGGATATAGTGACTAGGATATAGGAAATTATGCAGTACATAACTGGGATATAGGAACTAGGATATAGGGAATTATGCTGTACATAACTGGGATATAGGGACTATGATATAGGGAATTATGCAGTACATAACTGGGATATAGGGACTAGGATATAGGGAATTATGCTGTACATAACTGGGATATAGGGACTAGGATATAGGGAATTATGCAGTACATAACTGGGATATAGGGACTAGGATATAGGGAATTATGCAATACATAACTAGGATACAGGGGCTAAGATATAGGGAATTATGCAGTACATAACTAGGATATAGGGACTTGGATATAGGGAATTATGCTGTACATAACTGGGATATAGGGATTTGGATATAGGGAATTATGCTGTACATAACTGGGATATAGGAACTAGGATATAGGGAATTATGCTGTACATAACTGGGATATAGGGACTAGGATATAGGGAATTATGCAGTACATAACTGGAATATAGGGACTAGGATATAGGGAATTATGCTGTACATAACTAGGATATAGGGACTAGGATATAGGGAATTATGCGGTACATAACTAGGATATAGGGACTTGGATATAGGGAATTATGCAGTACATAACTAGGATATAGGGACTAGGACATAGGGAATTATGCAGTACATAACTAGGATATAGGGACTAGGATATAGGGAATTATGCTGTACATAACTGGGATATAGGGACTAGGATATAGGGAATTATGCAGTACATAACTAGGATATAGGGACTAGGATATAGGGAATTATGCTGTACATAACTGGGATATAGGGACTAGGATATAGGGAATTATGCTGTACATAACTAGGATATAGGGACTAGGATATAGGGAATTATGCTGTACATAACTGGGATATAGGGACTAGGATATAGGGAATTATGCAGTACATAACTAGGATATAGGGACTAGGATATAGGGAATTATGCTGTACATAACTAGGATATAGGGACTAGGATATAGGGAATTATGCTATACATGACTGGGATATAGGGACTAGGATATAGGGAATTATGCAGTACATAGCTAGGATATAGGGACTAGGATATAGGGAATTATGCTGTACATAACTGGGATATAGGAACTAGAATATAGGGAATTATGCTGTACATAACTAGGATATAGGAACTAGGATATAGGGAATTATGCTGTACATAACTGGGATATAGGAACTAGGATATAGGGAATTATGCTGTACATAACTAGGATATAGGGACTAGGATATAGGGAATTATGCAGTACATAACTGGGATATAGGAACTAGGATATAGGGAATTATGCTGTACATAACTGGGATATAGGAACTAGGATATAGGGAATTATGCTGTACATAACTGGGATATAGGAACTAGGATATAGGGAATTATGCTGTACATTACTGGGATATAGGGACTAGGATATAGGGAACTATGCAATACATAATTGGGATATAGGGACTAGGATATAGGGAATTATGCTGTACATAACTAGGATACAGGGGCTAGGATATAGGGAATTATGCTGTACATAACTAGGATATAGGGACTAGGATATAGGGAATTATGCTGTACATAACTGGGATATAGGAACTAGGATATAGGGAATTATGCTGTACATAACTAGGATATAGGGACTAGGATATAGGGAATTATGCTGTACATAACTAGGATATAGGGACTAGGATATAGGGAATTATGCTGTACATAACTGGGATATAGGAACTAGGATATAGGGAATTATGCTGTACATAACTGGGATATAGGGACTAGGATATAGGGAATTATGCTGTACATAACTAGGATATAGGGACTAGGATATAGGGAATTATGCAGTACATAACTGGGATATAGGGACTAGGATATAGGGAATTATGCTGTACATAACTAGGATATAGGAACTAGGATATAGGGAATTATAGAATAGAATAGAATAGAATAGAATGGTAGAGTTGGAAGGGACCTCCTGGGTCATCTGGTCCAACCCCCTGCTCAAAGCAGGATTCACTAGATCATCTCAGACAGATGTCTGTCCAGCCTCTGTTTGAAGACGTCCATTGAAGGGGAACTCACCACCTCTCGTGGCAGCCTGTTCCACTCATTAATCACCCTAACTGTCAAAAAGTTTTTTCTAATATCTAATCTGTGTCTCCTCCCATTTAGTTTCATCCCATTGCTTCTAGTCTTTCCTTGTGCAAATGAGAATAAAGATGATCCTTCTACAATGTGACAGCCCTTGACATATTTGTAGACAGCTATTAAGTCTCCTCTCAGTCTTCTTTTTTGCAAGCTAAACATTCCCAAATCCTGCAACCGTTTCTCATAGGACATGGTTTGCAGACCAGTCACCATTCTGGTCGCTCTTCTCTGAACTTGCTCCAGTTTGTCTATGTCTTTTTTAAAATGTGGTGCCCAAAACTGTACACAGTATTCCAGATGAGGTCTGACCAAAGAGGAGTAAAGACCGATAATGACTTCACGTGATCTAGACTGTATGCTTCTGTTAATATATCCCAGAATTGTATTTGCCTTTTTTGCTGCTGCATCACACTGTTGACTCATGTTCAGTCTATGATCTATTAGTATACCTAAGTCTTTTTCACATGTACTGTTGCTTAGCTCTATTCCTCCCATTCTGTATATGCTTTTTTCATTTTTATTGCCCAGATGTAGTACTTTGCATTTTTCCCTGTTAGAAAACCATTCTGTTGGTTGTTGCCCACTGCTCCAGTTTATTTAGGTCTTTTTGAATCCTCTCTCTCTCTTCTCTAGTATTAGCTATCCCTCCTAGCTTTGTGTCATCAGCAAATTTAATCAGTTTACCCTCAATTCCTTCATCTAAATCATTGATAAAGATGTTGAACAATACAGGTCCCAGGACGGAGCCCTGTGGTACCCCACTTGAGACATTCATCCAGCTGGATGTGAAGCCATTTACAACCACCCTTTGAGTCCGATCACTAAGCCAGTTATGAATCCACCTAACAGTTGCCTGGTCCATTGCATACTTGGTCATTTTTTCAATAAGGATGGTGTGAGATACTTTGTCAAATGCTTTGCTGAAGTCAAGATATACTATATCTACAGCATTTCCCTGATCCACCCAGTCAGTGATTCTGTCATAGAAGGAAATTAAGTTAGTCTGACATGACTTGTTAGTTACAAACCCATGCTGACTCTGGTTAATCACTTCATTCTTATCCATGTACTTACATACATGTTGTTTAATAATTTGTTCAAAGATCTTTCCTGGTATAGAAGTCAGACTCACCGGCCTATAGTTCCCTGGGTCCACCTTCTTCCCCTTTTTGAAGATAGGAACAACATTTGCTCTTCTCCAGTCTTCTGGGACTTCTCCTGTTCTCCAAGAATTTTCAAAGATTATGGAGAGTGGTTCTAAAATTTCTTCTACGATCTCCTTCAGTACTCTGGGGTGTAATTCATCTGGACCTGGAGACTTGAACTCATTTATGTTAGCTAAATATTCCCTCACAATCTTTCTGTTTACAGATAACTTGGATTCCTCTATTCCTTTAAAAGGACAGTGAAGATCAGTTGATGTTACATTTTCTTTCTGAGAGAAAACAGATGCAAAAAAGGAATTAAAAAGTTCGGCCTTCTCAACATCCTCTCTTACCATTTCTCCATTTTCATCCTGTAAAAATCCTATAGCATCTTTGACTTTTCTTTTACTTTTGACATACCCCCAAAATCCTTTTTTATTGCTTTTGACATCTCTTGCAAGCCTTAATTCATTGTCAGCTTTAGCTAACCTGATACGTGCCCTGCAGGATCTGCAGACTGCATTATAATCTTCTTTAGATATGCCTCCCTCTTTCCATTTAATAAACATTTCTTTCTTTCTTTTTAGCATGTGTTTAAGTTCTGTGTTCATCCATCCTGGTTTCCTTAAATGCTTCCCATTCTTCCTACTTTTCGGGATTGTTAACGATTGTGCTTTGAGAATCTCATTTTTAAAAATTTCCCATCCTTCCTGGACATTTTTGTCCTTAAGGACATCCAGCCATTGGATCCCTCCTATTCTCTTTCTGAGTCTCTTAAAATCTGCCTTTCTAAAATCTAACCTTGAAGTTTGAGTCTTCACATGTCTTCCTCCTCTAGTTATCCAAAATTCTATAATAGCATGATCGCTGCCTCCTAGGGTCCCAGCCACCTTTACCTCCTCAACCATTTCCTCCCTGTTTATAAGGATTAGATCCAAAGTAGCAGATCCCCTTGTTTTCTCCCCTACCTTTTGGAAGATAAAGTTGTCAGCAAGAGAGGATAAGAATTTGCTTGACCTGTTAGTTTTACTTGAGAGAGATTCCCAACAAATATCTGGATAGTTGAAATCTCCCATGACCACTACGTCATATTTTTTGGAGAACTTGGTCATTTGATACATAAAGAGTTCATCCATATCTTCAGCTTGCCCAGGTGGCCTGTAGTAAATGCCTACAATGGTGTCCTTTCCGTTGTTCTCTCCTTGTATTCTTACCCAAACAGTTTCCACAGAACTCCCAGTCTCTGAAGCTTCAATCTCTGTGCAGATATACGCTTTTCTAACATACAATGCAACACCTCCTCCTCGTTTATCAAGTCTGTTTCTTGCAAATAAGTTGTATCCTTTTAGCCTTTTATTCCAATCATGTGTATCGTCCCACCAAGTTTCAGTGATTCCAATGACATCATATTCCTTTTCCTGCATTAGTAGTTCCAATTCTCCTTGTTTGTTGCCCATGCTTTGTGCATTTGTATAAAAACATTTTAGTTTGTGATTGGTTTCTCTTCCTCCCATATTTTTATTATTTAAATTGTTTTGTCTTTGTTCTTCCTTTCCACTTCCAGTAGCAGAGATCTCAATAGTATTTGTCAGCTGTATGGCTTTTTCTGGCCTTTTGCTTCCCTTCCCACATTGTTCTAGTTTAAAGCTTTTCTGATGAGTGTAGCAAGGCGACTTCCAAATACATGTTTTCCAGTCTTCGTAAGGTGCACCCCATCTCTAGCAAGTAGTCCATCGTATAGGTAATTCATTCCGTGATCCAGAAATCCAAATCCTTGTTGACAGCACCATCGACGTAGCCAGTTGTTCACCTGTAGAATCTTATTCCACCTCATTGTTCCATGGCCATCCACTGGGAGGATGGATGAGAAGACCACCTGCGCTCCCAATTCTTTCACTTTCTTGCCTAAGTCTTCAAAGTCACTGCAGATGGTTTCCAGGTCCTTTCTTGCGGTGTCATTTGTCCCCACATGTATTAGCAGGAATGGGTAGTGATCTGTAGGTCTGAAGAGTCTTGATATCCTGTCAGACACATCTTTAATTTTTGCTCCTGGAAGACAGCACATTTCTCTTGAGGTTATGTCTGGTCTGCAGATAGCGGCCTCTGTTCCTCTTAACAGGGAATCCCCCATGACCACCACTCTCCGTTTTTTCTTCACAACATTCTTCTTTCTCCATCCAGGAGGATTCTGAGGGCTTACAAGGTTATTCATTGCTGGCAAAGTCTTATTTTGCTGTATTTCTTCATGGTTCTCCTGCGTGAGAGCCTGGTACTGGTTCCTGAGCAGTATGGGTGCTGACTGCCTCTCGATCCTCCTGCTTCTCTGGGTCACATGCTTCCATTCCTCTGTTTCGTCAGGTGCAGTTCGAATTTCTTCTCTTTCTGAATCATGAAGAGATAATTCTGCTCTGTCTAAGAACTCTTCACCTTCCTTAATGATTTTCAAGGTAGTTAACCTCTCTTCTAGATTTCGCAACTTTTCCTCCAACAGGGACACAAGCTTGCATTTCTGGCATGTGAAGTTTGGCTTTTCCACTGGCAAGTCTGTGAACATGTAGCAGGATATGCAGCTCACCAAATGGCTCCTAGACTCTTCCATGTTCTTATTGTTAATGTTCTGAAAACAGTGAAAAAAGCTTAAAAAAAAAAAAAGCTTCAAAATGCCGGCGCGCGGTTTACCGATGTCCTCTTTTCAGCTCCAACAGCCAAAATCCAGTGTTCTTTGAGCTCGCGGAGACTCTTCACTTACCCCAAAATGCAGTGGGAATATGCAAATTATCTCCTCAGGACTCCTCCCCTGGTTTTGCAGTACATAACTGGGATATAGGGACTAGGATATAGGGAATTATGCTGTACATAACTGGGATATAGGAACTAGGATATAGGGAATTATGCAGTACATAACTGGGATATAGGGACTAGGATATAGGGAATTATGCTGTACATAACTAGGATATAGGGACTAGGATATAGGGAATTATGCAGTACATAACTAGGATATAGGGACTAGGATATAGGGAATTATGCTGTACATAACTAGGATATAGGGACTAGGATATAGGGAATTATGCTGTACATAACTGGGATATAGGGACTAGGATATAGGGAATTATGCTGTACATAACTAGGATATAGGGACTAGGATATAGGCAATTATGCTGTACATAACTAGGATATAGGGACTAGGATATAGGGAATTATGCAGTACATAACTAGGATATAGGGACTAGGATATAAGGAATTATGCTGTACATAACTAGGATATAGGGACTAGGATATAGGGAATTATGCTGTACATAACTGGGATATAGGGACTAGGATATAGGGAATTATGCTGTACATAACTGGGATATAGGAACTAGGATATAGGGAATTATGCAGTACATAACTGGGATATAGGGACTAGGATATAGGGAATTATGCAGTACATAACTGGGATATAGGGAATTATGCTGTACATAACTGGGATATAGGGACTAGGATATAGGGAATTATGCTGTACATAACTAGGATATAGGGACTATGATATAGGGAATTATGCAGTACATAACTGGGATATAGGGACTAGGATATAGGGAAATATACTGTACATAACTGGGATATAGGGACTAGGATATAGGGAATTATGCAGTACATAACTGGGATATAGGGACTAGGATATAGTGAATTATGCTGTACATAACTGGGATATAGGGACTAGGATATAGGGAATTATGCAGTACATAACTGTAATTTAGGGACTAGGATATAGGGAATTATGCTGTACATAACTAGGATATAGGGACTAGGATATAGGGAATTATGCGATACATAACTAGGATATAGGGACTAGGATATAGGGAATTATGCTGTACATAACTGGGATATAGGGACTAGGATATGGGGAATTATGCAGTACATAACTGGGATATAGGGACTAGGATATAGGGAATTATGCGGTACATAACTAGGATATAGGGACTAGGATATAGGGAATTATGCTGTACATAACTGGGATATAGGGACTAGGATATAGGGAATTATGCAGTACATAACTGGCATATAGGGACTAGGATATAGGGAATTATGCTGTACATAACTAGGATATAGGGACTAGGATATAGGGAATTATGCAGTACATAACTGGGATATAGGAACTAGGATATAGGGAATTATGCAGTACATAACTGGGATATAGGGACTAGGATATAGGGAATTATGCTGTACATAACTGGGATATAGGGACTAGGATATAGGGAATTATGCAGTACTTAACTGGGATATAGGGACTTGGATACAGGGAATTATGCAGTGCATAACTAGGATACAGGGGCTAAGATATAGGGAATTATGCAGTACATAACTAGGATATAGGGACTTGGATATAGGGAATTATGCTGTAGATAACTAGGATATAGGGACTAGGATATAGGGAATTATGCTGTACATAACTGGGATATAGGGACTTGCATATAGGGAATTATGCTGTAGATAACTAGGATATAGGGACTAGGATATAGGGAATTATGCTGTACATAACTAGGATATAGGGAATTATGCTATACATAACTGGGATATAGGGACTAGGATATAGGGAATTATGCAGTACATAACTGGGATATAGGGACTAGGATATAGGGAATTATGCTGTACATAACTAGGATATAGGGACTAGGATATAGGCAATTATGCTGTACATAACTAGGATATAGGGACTAGGATATAGGGAATTATGCAGTACATAACTAGGATATAGGGACTAGGATATAGGGAATTATGCTGTACATAACTAGGATATAGGGACTAGGATATAGGGAATTATGCTGTACATAACTGGGATATAGGGACTAGGATATAGGGAATTATGCTGTACATAACTAGGATATAGGGACTAGGATATAGGCAATTATGCTGTACATAACTAGGATATAGGGACTAGGATATAGGGAATTATGCAGTACATAACTAGGATATAGGGACTAGGATATAGGGAATTATGCTGTACATAACTAGGATATAGGGACTAGGATATAGGGAATTATGCTGTACATAACTGGGATATAGGGACTAGGATATAGGGAATTATGCTGTACATAACTGGGATATAGGAACTAGGATATAGGGAATTATGCAGTACATAACTGGGATATAGGGACTAGGATATAGGGAATTATGCAGTACATAACTGGGATATAGGGAATTATGCTGTACATAACTGGGATATAGGGACTAGGATATAGGGAATTATGCTGTACATAACTAGGATATAGGGACTATGATATAGGGAATTATGCAGTACATAACTGGGATATAGGGACTAGGATATAGGGAAATATACTGTACATAACTGGGATATAGGGACTAGGATATAGGGAATTATGCAGTACATAACTGGGATATAGGGACTAGGATATAGTGAATTATGCTGTACATAACTGGGATATAGGGACTAGGATATAGGGAATTATGCTGTACATAACTGGGATATAGGGACTAGGATATAGGGAATTATGCAGTACATAACTGTAATTTAGGGACTAGGATATAGGGAATTATGCTGTACATAACTAGGATATAGGGACTAGGATATAGGGAATTATGCGATACATAACTAGGATATAGGGACTAGGATATAGGGAATTATGCTGTACATAACTGGGATATAGGGACTAGGATATGGGGAATTATGCAGTACATAACTGGGATATAGGGACTAGGATATAGGGAATTATGCGGTACATAACTAGGATATAGGGACTAGGATATAGGGAATTATGCTGTACATAACTGGGATATAGGGACTAGGATATAGGGAATTATGCAGTACATAACTGGCATATAGGGACTAGGATATAGGGAATTATGCTGTACATAACTAGGATATAGGGACTAGGATATAGGGAATTATGCAGTACATAACTGGGATATAGGAACTAGGATATAGGGAATTATGCAGTACATAACTGGGATATAGGGACTAGGATATAGGGAATTATGCTGTACATAACTGGGATATAGGGACTAGGATATAGGGAATTATGCAGTACTTAACTGGGATATAGGGACTTGGATACAGGGAATTATGCAGTGCATAACTAGGATACAGGGGCTAAGATATAGGGAATTATGCAGTACATAACTAGGATATAGGGACTTGGATATAGGGAATTATGCTGTAGATAACTAGGATATAGGGACTAGGATATAGGGAATTATGCTGTACATAACTGGGATATAGGGACTTGCATATAGGGAATTATGCTGTAGATAACTAGGATATAGGGACTAGGATATAGGGAATTATGCTGTACATAACTAGGATATAGGGAATTATGCTATACATAACTGGGATATAGGGACTAGGATATAGGGAATTATGCAGTACATAGCTAGGATATAGGGAATTATGCTATACATAACTGGGATATAGGGACTAGGATATAGGGAATTATGCAGTACATAGCTAGGATATAGGGAATTATGCTGTACATAACTGGGATATAGGGACTAGGATTTAGGGAATTATGCAGTACATAGCTAGGATATAGGGACTAGGATATAGGGAATTATGCTGTAAATAACTGGGATATAGGGACTAGGATATAGGAAATTATGCTGTACATAACTGGGATATAGGGACTAGGATATAGGAAATTATGCTGTACATAACTGGGATATAGGGACTAGGATATAGGGAATTATGCAGTGCATAACTGGGATATAGGGACTAGGATATAGGGAATTATGCAGTACATAACTAGGATATAGGGACTAGGATATAGGGAATTATGCTGTACATAACTGGGATATAGGGACTAGGATATAGGGAATTATGCTGTACATAACTGGGATATAGGGACTAGGATATAGGAAATTATGCTGTACATAACTGGGATATAGGGACTAGGATATAGGGAATTATGCAATACATAACTGGGATATAGGAACTAGGATATAGGGAATTATGCTGTACATAACTGGGATATAGGGACTAGGATATAGGGAATTATGCAATACATAACTAGGATACAGGGGCTAAGATATAGGGAATTATGCAGTACATAACTAGGATATAGGGACTAGGATATAGGGAATTATGCTGTACATAACTAGGATATAGGGACTAGGATATAGGGAATTATGCAGTACATAACTGGGATATAGGGACTTGGATATAGGGAATTATGCTGTACATAACTGGGATATAGGAACTAGGATATAGGGAATTATGCTGTACATAACTGGGATATAGGGACTAGGATATAGGGAATTATGCAGTACATAACTGGAATATAGGGACTAGGATATAGGGAATTATGCTGTACATAACTAGGATATAGGGACTAGGATATAGGGAATTATGCGGTACATAACTAGGATATAGGGACTTGGATATAGGGAATTATGCTGTACATAACTAGGATATAGGGACTAGGATATAGGGAATTATGCTGTACATAACTGGGATATAGGGACTAGGATATAGGGAATTATGCAGTACATAACTAGGATATAGGGACTAGGATATAGGGAATTATGCTGTACATAACTAGGATATAGGGACTAGGATATAGGGAATTATGCTATACATGACTGGGATATAGGGACTAGGATATAGGGAATTATGCAGTACATAGCTAGGATATAAGGAATTATGCAGTACATAACTGGGATATAGGAACTAGGATATAGGGAATTATGCTGTACATAACTGGGATATAGGGACTAGGATATAGGGAATTATGCAGTACATAACTGGGATATAGGGACTAGGATATAGGGAATTATGCTGTACATAACTGGGATATAGGGACTTGGATATAGGGAATTATGCAATACATAACTAGGATACAGGGGCTAAGATATAGGGAATTATGCAGTACATAACTAGGATATAGGGACTAGGATATAGGGAATTATGCAATACATAACTAGGATACAGGGGCTAAGATATAGGGAATTATGCAGTACATAACTAGGATATAGGGACTAGGATATAGGGAATTATGCTGTACATAACTAGGATATAGGGACTAGGATATAGGGAATTATGCAGTACATAACTGGGATATAGGGACTTGGATATAGGGAATTATGCTGTACATAACTGGGATATAGGAACTAGGATATAGGGAATTATGCTGTACATAACTGGGATATAGGGACTAGGATATAGGGAATTATGCTGTACATAACTGGGATATAGGAACTAGGATATAGGGAATTATGCTGTACATAACTGGGATATAGGGACTAGGATATAGGGAATTATGCAGTACATAACTGGAATATAGGGACTAGGATATAGGGAATTATGCTGTACATAACTAGGATATAGGGACTAGGATATAGGGAATTATGCTGTACATAACTGGGATATAGGGACTTGGATATAGGGAATTATGCAGTACATAACTAGGATATAGGGACTTGGATATAGGGAATTATGCTGTACATAACTAGGATATAGGGACTAGGATATAGGGAATTATGCTGTACATAACTGGGATATAGGGACTAGGATATAGGGAATTATGCAGTACATAACTAGGATATAGGGACTAGGATATAGGGAATTATGCTGTACATAACTAGGATATAGGGACTAGGATATAGGGAATTATGCTATACATGACTGGGATATAGGGACTTGGATATAGGGAATTATGCTGTACATAACTGGGATATAGGAACTAGGATATAGGGAATTATGCTGTACATAACTGGGATATAGGGACTAGGATATAGGGAATTATGCAGTACATAACTGGAATATAGGCACTAGGATATAGGGAATTATGCTGTACATAACTAGGATATAGGGACTAGGATATAGGGAATTATGCGGTACATAACTAGGATATAGATACTTGGATATAGGAAATTATGCTGTACACAACTAGGATATAGGGACTAGGATATAGGGAATTATGCTGTACATAACTGGGATATAGGGACTAGGATATAGGGAATTATGCAGTACATAACTAGGATATAGGGACTAGGATATAGGTAATTGTGCTGTACATAACTAGGATATAGGGACTAGGATATAGGGAATTATGCAGTACATAACTGGGATATAGGAACTAGGATATAGGGAATTATGCTGTACATAACTGGGATATAGGGACTAGGATATAGGGAAATATGCTGTACATAACTAGGATATAGGGACTAGGATATAGGGAATTATGCAGTACATAACTGGGATATAGGAACTAGGATATAGGGAATTATGCTGTACATAACTGGGATATAGGGACAAGGATATAGGGAATTATGCTGTACATAACTGGGATATAGGGACTAGGATATAGGGAATTATGCAGTACATAACTGGGATATAGGGACTAGGATATAGGGAAATATACTGTACATAACTGGGATATAGGGACTAGGATATAGGGAATTATGCAGTACATAACTGGGATATAGGGAATTATGCTGTACATAACTGGGATATAGGGACTAGGATATAGGGAATTATGCTGTACATAACTAGGATATAGGGACTAGGATATAGGGAATTATGCTGTATATAACTAGGATATAGGGACTAGGATATAGGGAATTATGCTGTACATAACTGGGATATAGAGACTAGGATATAGGGAATTATGCTGTACATAACTGGGATATAGGGACTAGGATATAGGGAATTATACTGTACATAACTGGGATATAGGGACTAGGATATAGGGGATTATGCTGTACATAACTAGGATATAGGGGCAAGGATATAGGGAATTATGCTGTACATAACTGGGATATAGGGACTAGGATATAGGGAATTATGCTGTACATAACTGGGATATAGTGACTAGGATATAGGAAATTAGGCAGTACATAACTGGGATATAGGAACTAGGATATAGGGAATTATGCTGTACATAACTGGGATATAGGGAATAGGATATAGGGAATTATGCAGTACATAACTGGGATATAGGGACTAGGATATAGGGAATTATGCTGTACATAACTGGGATATAGGGACTAGGATATAGGGAATTATGCAGTACATAACTGGGATATAGGGACTAGGATATAGGGAATTATGCAATACATAACTAGGATACAGGGGCTAAGATATAGGGAATTATGCAGTACATAACTAGGATATAGGGACTTGGATATAGGGAATTATGCTGTACATAACTGGGATATAGGGATTTGGATATAGGGAATTATGCTGTACATAACTGGGATATAGGAACTAGGATATAGGGAATTATGCTGTACATAACTGGGATATAGGGACTAGGATATAGGGAATTATGCAGTACATAACTGGAATATAGGGACTAGGATATAGGGAATTATGCTGTACATAACTAGGATATAGGGACTAGGATATAGGGAATTATGCGGTACATAACTAGGATATAGGAACTAGGATATAGGGAATTATGCTGTACATAACTGGGATATAGGGACTAGGATATAGGGAATTATGCTGTACATAACTAGGATATAGGGACTAGGATATAGGGAATTATGCTGTACATAACTGGGATGTAGGGACTAGGATATAGGGAATTATGCAGTACATAACTAGGATATAGGGACTAGGATATAGGGAATTATGCTGTACATAACTAGGATATAGGGACTAGGATATAGGGAATTATGCTATACATGACTGGGATATAGGGACTAGGATATAGGGAATTATGCAGTACATAGCTAGGATATAGGGACTAGGATATAGGGAATTATGCTGTACATAACTGGGATATAGGAACTAGGATATAGGGAATTATGCTGTACATAACTGGGATATAGGAACTAGGATATAGGGAATTATGCTGTACATAACTGGGATATAGGAACTAGGATATAGGGAATTATGCTGTACATAACTGGGATATAGGAACTAGGATATAGGGAATTATGCTGTACATTACTGGGATATAGGGACTAGGATATAGGGAACTATGCAATACATAATTGGGATATAGGGACTAGGATATAGGGAATTATGCAGTACATAACTAGGATATAGGGACTAGGATATAGGGAATTATGCTGTACATAACTGGGATATAGGGACTAGGATATAGGGAATTATGCAGTACATAACTGGGATATAGGGACTAGGATATAGGGAATTATGCAATACATAACTAGGATACAGGGGCTAAGATATAAGGAATTATGCAGTACATAACTAGGATATAGGGACTAGGATATAGGGAATTATGCTGTACATAACTAGGATATAGGGACTAGGATATAGGGAATTATGCAGTACATAACTGGGATATAGGGACTTGGATATAGGGAATTATGCTGTACATAACTGGAATATAGGAACTAGGATATAGGGAATTATGCTGTACATAACTGGGATATAGGGACTAGGATATAGGGAATTATGCAGTACATAACTGGAATATAGGGACTAGGATATAGGGAATTATGCTGTACATAACTAGGATATAGGGACTAGGATATAGGGAATTATGCTGTACATAACTAGGATATAGGGACTTGGATATAGGGAATTATGCTGTTAATAACTAGGATATAGGGACTAGGATATAGGGAATTATGCTGTACATAACTGGGATATAGGGACTAGGATATAGGGAATTATGCAGTACATAACTAGGATATAGGGACTAGGATATAGGGAATTATGCTGTACATAACTAGGATATAGGGACTAGGATATAGGGAATTATGCAGTACATAACTGGGATATAGGAACTAGGATATAGGGAATTATGCTGTACATAACTAGGATATAGGGACTAGGATATAGGGAAATATGCTGTACATAACTAGGATATAGGGACTAGGATATAGGGAATTATGCTGTACATAACTGGGATATAGGAACTAGGATATAGTGAATTATGCTGTACATAACTGGGATATAGGGACTAGGATATAGGGATTTATGCTGTACATAACTGGGATATAGGGACTAGGATATAGGGAATTATGCAGTACATAACTGGGATATAGGGACTAGGATATAGGGAAATATACTGTACATAACTGGGATATAGGGACTAGGATATAGGGAGTTATGCAGTACATAACTGGGATATAGGGAATTATGCTGTACATAACTGGGATATAGGGACTAGGATATAGGGAATTATGCTGTACATAACTAGGATATAGGGACTAGGATATAGGGAATTATGCTGTATATAACTAGGATATAGGGACTAGGATATAGGGAATTATGCTGTACATAACTGGGATATAGAGAATAGGATATAGGGAATTATGCTGTACATAACTGGGATATAGGGACTAGGATATAGGGAATTATACTGTACATAACTGGGATATAGGGACTAGGATATAGGGGATTATGCTGTACATAACTAGGATATAGGGGCTAGGATATAGGGAATTATGCTGTACATAACTGGGATATAGGGACTAGGATATAGGGAATTATGCTGTACATAACTGGGATATAGGGACTAGGATGTAGGGAATTATACTGTACATAACTGGGATATAGGGACTAGGATATAGGGAATTATGCTGTACATAACTGGGATATAGTGACTAGGATATAGGAAATTAGGCAGTACATAACTGGGATATAGGAACTAGGATATAGGGAATTATGCTGTACATAACTGGGATATAGGGACTAGGATATAGGGAATTATGCAGTACATAACTGGGATATAGGGACTAGGATATAGGGAATTATGCTGTACATAACTGGGATATAGGGACTAGGATATAGGGAATTATGCAGTACATAACTGGGATATAGGGACTAGGATATAGGGAATTATGCAATACATAACTAGGATACAGGGGCTAAGATATAGGGAATTATGCAGTACATAACTAGGATATAGGGACTTGGATATAGGGAATTATGCTGTACATAACTGGGATATAGGGATTTGGATATAGGGAATTATGCTGTACATAACTGGGATATAGGAACTAGGATATAGGGAATTATGCTGTACATAACTGGGATATAGGGACTAGGATATAGGGAATTATGCAGTACATAACTGGAATATAGGGACTAGGATATAGGGAATTATGCTGTACATAACTAGGATATAGGGACTAGGATATAGGGAATTATGCGGTACATAACTAGGATATAGGGACTTGGATATAGGGAATTATGCAGTACATAACTAGGATATAGGAACTAGGATATAGGGAATTATGCTGTACATAACTGGGATATAGGGACTAGGA
This sequence comes from Phyllobates terribilis, assembly GCF_046119375.1. Classification (NCBI taxonomy): domain Eukaryota; kingdom Metazoa; phylum Chordata; class Amphibia; order Anura; family Dendrobatidae; genus Phyllobates; species Phyllobates terribilis. The sequence goes on from NW_027362943.1 coordinate 286,056, forward strand.
TATAGGGAATTATGCAGTACATAACTAGGATATAGGGACTAGGATATAGGGAATTATGCTGTACATAACTGGGATATAGGGACTAGGATATAGGGAATTATGCTGTACATAACTAGGATATAGGGACTAGGATATAGGGAATTATGCTGTACATAACTGGGATATAGGGACTAGGATATAGGGAATTATGCAGTACATAACTAGGATATAGGGACTAGGATATAGGGAATTATGCTGTACATAACTAGGATATAGGGACTAGGATATAGGGAATTATGCTATACATGACTGGGATATAGGGACTAGGATATAGGGAATTATGCAGTACATAGCTAGGTTATAGGGACTAGGATATAGGGAATTATGCTGTACATAACTGGGATATAGGAACTAGGATATAGGGAATTATGCTGTACATAACTGGGATATAGGAACTAGGATATAGGGAATTATGCTGTACATAACTGGGATATAGGAACTAGGATATAGGGAATTATGCTGTACATTACTGGGATATAGGGACTAGGATATAGGGAACTATGCAATACATAATTGGGATATAGGGACTAGGATATAGGGAATTATGCAGTACATAACTAGGATATAGGGACTAGGATATAGGGAATTATGCTGTACATAACTGGGATATAGGGACTAGGATATAGGGAATTATGCAGTACATAACTGGAATATAGGGACTAGGATATAGGGAATTATGCTGTACATAACTAGGATATAGGGACTAGGATATAGGGAATTATGCGGTACATAACTAGGATATAGGGACTTGGATATAGGGAATTATGCTGTTAATAACTAGGATATAGGGACTAGGATATAGGGAATTATGCTGTACATAACTGGGATATAGGGACTAGGATATAGGGAATTATGCAGTACATAACTAGGATATAGGGACTAGGATATAGGGAATTATGCTGTACATAACTAGGATATAGGGACTAGGATATAGGGAATTATGCAGTACATAACTGGGATATAGGAACTAGGATATAGGGAATTATGCTGTACTTAACTAGGATATAGGGACTAGGATATAGGGAAATATGCTGTACATAACTAGGATATAGGGACTAGGATATAGGGAATTATGCTGTACATAACTGGGATATAGGAACTAGGATATAGTGAATTATGCTGTACATAACTGGGATATAGGGACTAGGATATAGGGAATTATGCTGTACATAACTGGGATATAGTGACTAGGATATAGGGAATTATGCAGTACATAACTGGGATATAGGGACTAGGATATAGGGAAATATACTGTACATAACTGGGATATAGGGACTAGGATATAGGGAATTATGCAGTACATAACTGGGATATAGGGAATTATGCTGTACATAACTGGGATATAGGGACTAGGATATAGGGAATTATGCTGTACATAACTAGGATATAGGGACTAGGATATAGGGAATTATGCTATATATAACTAGGATATAGGGACTAGGATATAGGGAATTATGCTGTACATAACTGGGATATAGGGAATAGGATATAGGGAATTATGCTGTACATAACTAGGATATAGGGAATTATGCTGTTCATAACTGGGATACAGGGGCTAGGATATAGGGAATTATGCTGTACATAACTGGGATATAGGGACTAGGATATAGGGAATTATGCGGTACATAACTAGGATATAGGGACTTGGATATAGGGAATTATGCTGTACATAACTAGGATATAGGGACTAGGATATAGGGAATTATGCTGTACATAACTGGGATATAGGGACTAGGATATAGGGAATTATGCAGTACATAGCTAGGATATGGGGAATTATGCAGTACATAACTGGGATAGAGGGACTAGGATATAGGGAATTATGCTGTACATAACTAGGATATAGGGACTGGGATATAGGGAATTATGCTGTACATAACTGGGATATAGGAACTAGGATATAGGGAATTATGCAGTACATAACTAGGATATAGGGACTAGGATATAGGGAATTATGCTGTACATAACTAGGATATAGGGACTGGGATATAGGGAATTATGATGTACATAACTGGGATATAGGGACTAGGATATAGGGAATTATGCTGTACATAACTAGGATATAGGGACTAGGATATAGGGAATTATGCTGTACATAACTGGGATATAGGGACTAGGATATAGGGAATTATGCTGTACATAACTATGGATATAGGGACTATGATATAATCAATTATGCTGTACATAACTGGGATATAGGGACTAGGATACAGGGAATTATGCTGTACATAACTGAGATATAGGGACTAGGATATAGGGAATTATGCTGTACATAACTAGGATATAGGGACTAGGATATAGGGAATTATGCTGTACATAACTGGGATATAGGAACTAGGATATAGGGAATTATGCTGTACATAACTGGGATATAGGGACTAGGATATAGGGAATTATGCTGTACATAACTAGGATATAGGGACTAGGATATAGGGAATTATGCAGTACATAACTGGGATATAGGGACTAGGATATAGGGAATTATGCTGTACATAACTAGGATATAGGGACTAGGATATAGGGAATTATGCTGTACATAACTGGGATATAGGAACTAGGATATAGGGAATTATGCTGTACATAACTGGGATATAGGGACTAGGATATAGGGAATTATGCAGTACATAACTGGGATATAGGGACTAGGATATAGGGAATTATGCAGTACATAACTGGGATATAGGGACTAGGATATAGGGAATTATGCTGTACATAACTGGGATATAGGGACTAGGATATAGGGAATTATGCAGTACATAACTGGGATATAGGGACTAGGATATAGGGAATTATGCTGTACATAACTGGGATATAGGAACTAGGATATAGGGAATTATGCTGTACATAACTGGGATATAGGAACTAGGATATAGGGAATTATGCTGTACATAACTGGGATATAGGGACTAGGATATAGGGAATTATGCAGTACATAACTGGGATATAGGGACTAGGATATAGGGAATTATGCTGTACATAACTGGGATATAGGGACTAGGATATAGGGAATTATGCAGTACATAACTGGGATATAGGGACTAGGATATAGGGAATTATGCAATACATAACTAGGATACAGGGGCTAAGATATAGGGAATTATGCAGTACATAACTAGGATATAGGGACTTGGATATAGGGAATTATGCTGTACATAACTGGGATATAGGGATTTGGATATAGGGAATTATGCTGTACATAACTGGGATATAGGAACTAGGATATAGGGAATTATGCTGTACATAACTGGGATATAGGGACTAGGATATAGGGAATTATGCAGTACATAACTGGAATATAGGGACTAGGATATAGGGAATTATGCTGTAAATAACTAGGATATAGGGACTAGGATATAGGGAATTATGCGGTACATAACTAGGATATAGGGACTTGGATATAGGGAATTATGCAGTACATAACTAGGATATAGGGACTAGGATATAGGGAATTATGCTGTACATAACTGGGATATAGGGACTAGGATATAGGGAATTATGCAGTACATAACTAGGATATAGGGACTAGGATATAGGGAATTATGCTGTACATAACTGGGATATAGGGACTAGGATATAGGGAATTATGCAGCACATAACTAGGATATAGGGACTAGGATATAGGGAATTATGCTGTACATAACTAGGATATAGGGACTAGGATATAGGAAATTATGCTATACATGACTGGGATATAGGGACTAGGATATAGGGAATTATGCAGTACATAGCTAGGATATAGGGACTAGGATATAGGGAATTATGCTGTACATAACTGGGATATAGGAACTAGGATATAGGGAATTATGCTGTACATAACTGGGATATAGGAACTAGGATATAGGGAATTATGCTGTACATAACTGGGATATAGGAACTAGGATATAGGGAATTATGCTGTACATAACTGGGATATAGGAACTAGGATATAGGGAATTATGCTGTACATTACTGGGATATAGGGACTAGGATATAGGGAACTATGCAATACATAATTGGGATATAGGGACTAGGATATAGGGAATTATGCTGTACATAACTAGGATACAGGGGCTAGGATATAGGGAATTATGCAGTACATAACTGGGATATAGGGACTAGGATATAGGGAATTATGCAGTACATTACTGGGATATAGGGACTAGGATATAGGGAATTATGCAGTAAATTACTGGGATATAGGGACTAGGATATAGGGAATCATGCTGTACATAACTGGGATATAGGGACTAGGATATAGGAAATTATGCAGTACATAACTAGGATATAGGGACTAGGATATAGGGAATTATGCTGTACATAACTAGGATATAGGGACTAGGATATAGGGAATTATGCTGTACATAACTAGGATACAGGGGCTAGGATATAGGGAATTATGCAGTACATTACTGGGATATAGGGACTAGGATATGGGGAATTATGCAGTACATAATTGGGATAGAGGGACTAGGATATAGGAAATTATGCAGTACATAACTAGGATATAGGGACTAGGATATAGGGAATTATGCTGTACATAACTAGGATATAGGGACTAGGATATAGGGAATTATGCTGTACATAACTGGGATATAGGGACTAGGATATGGGGAATTATGCAGTACATAATTGGGATATAGGGACTTGAATATAGGAAATTATGCAGTACATAACTAGGATATAGGGACTAGGATATAGGGAATTATGCTGTACATAACTGGGATATAGGAACTAGGATATAGGGAATTATGCTGTACATAACTGGGATATAGGGACTAGGATATAGGGAATTATGCTGTTCATAACTGGGATATAGGGACTAGGATATAGGGAATTATGCTGTACATAACTGGGATATAGGGACTAGGATATAGGGAATTATGCTGTACATAACTGGGATATAGGGACTAGGATATAGGGAATTATGCAGTACATAACTGGGATATAGGGACTAGGATGTAGGGAATTATGCAGTACATAACTGGGATACAGGGGCTAGGATGTAGGGAATTATGCAGTACATAACTAGGATATAGGGAATTATGCAGTACATAACTGGGATATAGGGACTAGGATGTAGGGAATTATGCAGTACATAACTGGGATACAGGGGCTAGGATGTAGGGAATTATGCAGTACATAACTAGGATATAGGGAATTATGCTGTTCATAACTGGGATATAGGGAATTATGCTGTACATAACTGGGATATAGGGACTAGGATATAGGGAATTATGCGGTACATAACTAGGATATAGGGACTAGGATATAGGGAATTATGCAGTACATAACTGGGATATAGGGACTTGGATATAGGGAATTATGCTGTACATAACTGGGATATAGGAACTAGGATATAGGGAATTATGCTGTACATAACTGGGATATAGGGACTAGGATATAGGGAATTATGCAGTACATAACTGGAATATAGGGACTAGGATATAGGGAATTATGCTGTACATAACTAGGATATAGGGACTAGGATATAGGGAATTATGCGGTACATAACTAGGATATAGGGACTTGGATATAGGGAATTATGCTGTACATAACTAGGATATAGGGACTAGGATATAGGGAATTATGCTGTACATAACTGGGATATAGGGACTAGGATATAGGGAATTATGCAGTACATAACTAGGATATAGGGACTAGGATATAGGGAATTATGCTGTACATAACTAGGATATAGGGACTAGGATATAGGGAATTATGCTATACATGACTGGGATATAGGGACTAGGATATAGGGAATTATGCAGTACATAGCTAGGATATAAGGAATTATGCAGTACATAACTGGGATATAGGAACTAGGATATAGGGAATTATGCTGTACATAACTGGGATATAGGGACTAGGATATAGGGAATTATGCAGTACATAACTGGGATATAGGGACTAGGATATAGGGAATTATGCTGTACATAACTGGGATATAGGGACTTGGATATAGGGAATTATGCAATACATAACTAGGATACAGGGGCTAAGATATAGGGAATTATGCAGTACATAACTAGGATATAGGGACTAGGATATAGGGAATTATGCAATACATAACTAGGATACAGGGGCTAAGATATAGGGAATTATGCAGTACATAACTAGGATATAGGGACTAGGATATAGGGAATTATGCTGTACATAACTAGGATATAGGGACTAGGATATAGGGAATTATGCAGTACATAACTGGGATATAGGGACTTGGATATAGGGAATTATGCTGTACATAACTGGGATATAGGAACTAGGATATAGGGAATTATGCTGTACATAACTGGGATATAGGGACTAGGATATAGGGAATTATGCTGTACATAACTGGGATATAGGAACTAGGATATAGGGAATTATGCTGTACATAACTGGGATATAGGGACTAGGATATAGGGAATTATGCAGTACATAACTGGAATATAGGGACTAGGATATAGGGAATTATGCTGTACATAACTAGGATATAGGGACTAGGATATAGGGAATTATGCTGTACATAACTGGGATATAGGGACTTGGATATAGGGAATTATGCAGTACATAACTAGGATATAGGGACTTGGATATAGGGAATTATGCTGTACATAACTAGGATATAGGGACTAGGATATAGGGAATTATGCTGTACATAACTGGGATATAGGGACTAGGATATAGGGAATTATGCAGTACATAACTAGGATATAGGGACTAGGATATAGGGAATTATGCTGTACATAACTAGGATATAGGGACTAGGATATAGGGAATTATGCTATACATGACTGGGATATAGGGACTTGGATATAGGGAATTATGCTGTACATAACTGGGATATAGGAACTAGGATATAGGGAATTATGCTGTACATAACTGGGATATAGGGACTAGGATATAGGGAATTATGCAGTACATAACTGGAATATAGGCACTAGGATATAGGGAATTATGCTGTACATAACTAGGATATAGGGACTAGGATATAGGGAATTATGCGGTACATAACTAGGATATAGGGACTTGGATATAGGAAATTATGCTGTACACAACTAGGATATAGGGACTAGGATATAGGGAATTATGCTGTACATAACTGGGATATAGGGACTAGGATATAGGGAATTATGCAGTACATAACTAGGATATAGGGACTAGGATATAGGTAATTGTGCTGTACATAACTAGGATATAGGGACTAGGATATAGGGAATTATGCAGTACATAACTGGGATATAGGAACTAGGATATAGGGAATTATGCTGTACATAACTGGGATATAGGGACTAGGATATAGGGAAATATGCTGTACATAACTAGGATATAGGGACTAGGATATAGGGAATTATGCAGTACATAACTGGGATATAGGAACTAGGATATAGGGAATTATGCTGTACATAACTGGGATATAGGGACTAGGATATAGGGAATTATGCTGTACATAACTGGGATATAGGGACTAGGATATAGGGAATTATGCAGTACATAACTGGGATATAGGGACTAGGATATAGGGAAATATACTGTACATAACTGGGATATAGGGACTAGGATATAGGGAATTATGCAGTACATAACTGGGATATAGGGAATTATGCTGTACATAACTGGGATATAGGGACTAGGATATAGGGAATTATGCTGTACATAACTAGGATATAGGGACTAGGATATAGGGAATTATGCTGTATATAACTAGGATATAGGGACTAGGATATAGGGAATTATGCTGTACATAACTGGGATATAGAGACTAGGATATAGGGAATTATGCTGTACATAACTGGGATATAGGGACTAGGATATAGGGAATTATACTGTACATAACTGGGATATAGGGACTAGGATATAGGGGATTATGCTGTACATAACTAGGATATAGGGGCAAGGATATAGGGAATTATGCTGTACATAACTGGGATATAGGGACTAGGATATAGGGAATTATGCTGTACATAACTGGGATATAGTGACTAGGATATAGGAAATTAGGCAGTACATAACTGGGATATAGGAACTAGGATATAGGGAATTATGCTGTACATAACTGGGATATAGGGACTAGGATATAGGGAATTATGCAGTACATAACTGGGATATAGGGACTAGGATATAGGGAATTATGCTGTACATAACTGGGATATAGGGACTAGGATATAGGGAATTATGCAGTACATAACTGGGATATAGGGACTAGGATATAGGGAATTATGCAATACATAACTAGGATACAGGGGCTAAGATATAGGGAATTATGCAGTACATAACTAGGATATAGGGACTTGGATATAGGGAATTATGCTGTACATAACTGGGATATAGGGATTTGGATATAGGGAATTATGCTGTACATAACTGGGATATAGGAACTAGGATATACGGAATTATGCTGTACGTAACTAGGATATAGGGACTAGGATATAGGGAATTATGCAGTACATAACTGGAATATAGGGACTAGGATATAGGGAATTATGCTGTACATAACTAGGATATAGGGACTAGGATATAGGGAATTATGCGGTACATAACTAGGATATAGGAACTAGGATATAGGGAATTATGCTGTACATAACTGGGATATAGGGACTAGGAGATAGGGAATTATGCTGTACATAACTAGGATATAGGGACTAGGATATAGGGAATTATGCTGTACATAACTGGGATGTAGGAACTAGGATATAGGGAATTATGCAGTACATAACTAGGATATAGGGACTAGGATATAGGGAATTATGCTGTACATAACTAGGATATAGGGACTAGGATATAGGGAATTATGCTATACATGACTGGGATATAGGGACTAGGATATAGGGAATTATGCAGTACATAGCTAGGATATAGGGACTAGGATATAGGGAATTATGCTGTACATAACTGGGATATAGGAACTAGGATATAGGGAATTATGCTGTACATAACTGGGATATAGGAACTAGGATATAGGGAATTATGCTGTACATAACTGGGATATAGGAACTAGGATATAGGGAATTATGCTGTACATAACTGGGATATAGGAACTAGGATATAGGGAATTATGCTGTACATTACTGGGATATAGGGACTAGGATATAGGGAACTATGCAATACATAATTGGGATATAGGGACTAGGATATAGGGAATTATGCAGTACATAACTAGGATATAGGGACTAGGATATAGGGAATTATGCTGTACATAACTGGGATATAGGGACTAGGATATAGGGAATTATGCAGTACATAACTGGGATATAGGGACTAGGATATAGGGAATTATGCAATACATAACTAGGATACAGGGGCTAAGATATAAGGAATTATGCAGTACATAACTAGGATATAGGGACTAGGATATAGGGAATTATGCTGTACATAACTAGGATATAGGGACTAGGATATAGGGAATTATGCAGTACATAACTGGGATATAGGGACTTGGATATAGGGAATTATGCTGTACATAACTGGAATATAGGAACTAGGATATAGGGAATTATGCTGTACATAACTGGGATATAGGGACTAGGATATAGGGAATTATGCAGTACATAACTGGATTATAGGGACTAGGATATAGGGAATTATGCTGTACATAACTAGGATATAGGGACTAGGATATAGGGAATTATGCGGTACATAACTAGGATATAGGGACTTGGATATAGGGAATTATGCTGTTAATAACTAGGATATAGGGACTAGGATATAGGGAATTATGCTGTACATAACTGGGATATAGGGACTAGGATATAGGGAATTATGCAGTACATAACTAGGATATAGGGACTAGGATATAGGGAATTATGCTGTACATAACTAGGATATAGGGACTAGGATATAGGGAATTATGCAGTACATAACTGGGATATAGGAACTAGGATATAGGGAATTATGCTGTACATAACTAGGATATAGGGACTAGGATATAGGGAAATATGCTGTACATAACTAGGATATAGGGACTAGGATATAGGGAATTATGCTGTACATAACTGGGATATAGGAACTAGGATATAGTGAATTATGCTGTACATAACTGGGATATAGGGACTAGGATATAGGGATTTATGCTGTACATAACTGGGATATAGGGACTAGGATATAGGGAATTATGCAGTACATAACTGGGATATAGGGACTAGGATATAGGGAAATATACTGTACATAACTGGGATATAGGGACTAGGATATAGGGAGTTATGCAGTACATAACTGGGATATAGGGAATTATGCTGTACATAACTGGGATATAGGGACTAGGATATAGGGAATTATGCTGTACATAACTAGGATATAGGGACTAGGATATAGGGAATTATGCTGTATATAACTAGGATATAGGGACTAGGATATAGGGAATTATGATGTACATAACTGGGATATAGAGAATAGGATATAGGGAATTATGCTGTACATAACTGGGATATAGGGACTAGGATATAGGGAATTATACTGTACATAACTGGGATATAGGGACTAGGATATAGGGGATTATGCTGTACATAACTAGGATATAGGGGCTAGGATATAGGGAATTATGCTGTACATAACTGGGATATAGGGACTAGGATATAGGGAATTATGCTGTACATAACTGGGATATAGGGACTAGGATGTAGGGAATTATACTGTACATAACTGGGATATAGGGACTAGGATATAGGGAATTATGCTGTACATAACTGGGATATAGTGACTAGGATATAGGAAATTAGGCAGTACATAACTGGGATATAGGAACTAGGATATAGGGAATTATGCTGTACATAACTGGGATATAGGGACTAGGATATAGGGAATTATGCAGTACATAACTGGGATATAGGGACTAGGATATAGGGAATTATGCTGTACATAACTGGGATATAGGGACTAGGATATAGGGAATTATGCAGTACATAACTGGGATATAGGGACTAGGATATAGGGAATTATGCAATACATAACTAGGATACAGGGGCTAAGATATAGGGAATTATGCAGTACATAACTAGGATATAGGGACTTGGATATAGGGAATTATGCTGTACATAACTGGGATATAGGGATTTGGATATAGGGAATTATGCTGTACATAACTGGGATATAGGAACTAGGATATAGGGAATTATGCTGTACATAACTGGGATATAGGGACTAGGATATAGGGAATTATGCAGTACATAACTGGAATATAGGGACTAGGATATAGGGAATTATGCTGTACATAACTAGGATATAGGGACTAGGATATAGGGAATTATGCGGTACATAACTAGGATATAGGGACTTGGATATAGGGAATTATGCAGTACATAACTAGGATATAGGAACTAGGATATAGGGAATTATGCTGTACATAACTGGGATATAGGGACTAGGATATAGGGAATTATGCAGTACATAACTAGGATATAGGGACTAGGATATAGGGAATTATGCTGTACATAACTGGGATATAGGGACTAGGATATAGGGAATTATGCTGTACATAACTAGGATATAGGGACTAGGATATAGGGAATTATGCTGTACATAACTGGGATATAGGGACTAGGATATAGGGAATTATGCAGTACATAACTAGGATATAGGGACTAGGATATAGGGAATTATGCTGTACATAACTAGGATATAGGGACTAGGATATAGGGAATTATGCTATACATGACTGGGATATAGGGACTAGGATATAGGGAATTATGCAGTACATAGCTAGGTTATAGGGACTAGGATATAGGGAATTATGCTGTACATAACTGGGATATAGGAACTAGGATATAGGGAATTATGCTGTACATAACTGGGATATAGGAACTAGGATATAGGGAATTATGCTGTACATAACTGGGATATAGGAACTAGGATATAGGGAATTATGCTGTACATTACTGGGATATAGGGACTAGGATATAGGGAACTATGCAATACATAATTGGGATATAGGGACTAGGATATAGAGAATTATGCAGTACATAACTAGGATATAGGGACTAGGATATAGGGAATTATGCTGTACATAACTGGGATATAGGGACTAGGATATAGGGAATTATGCAGTACATAACTGGAATATAGGGACTAGGATATAGGGAATTATGCTGTACATAACTAGGATATAGGGACTAGGATATAGGGAATTATGCGGTACATAACTAGGATATAGGGACTTGGATATAGGGAATTATGCTGTTAATAACTAGGATATAGGGACTAGGATATAGGGAATTATGCTGTACATAACTGGGATATAGGGACTAGGATATAGGGAATTATGCAGTACATAACTAGGATATAGGGACTAGGATATAGGGAATTATGCAGTACATAACTAGGATATAGGGACTAGGATATAGGGAATTATGCAGTACATAACTGGGATATAGGAACTAGGATATAGGGAATTATGCTGTACTTAACTAGGATATAGGGACTAGGATATAGGGAAATATGCTGTACATAACTAGGATATAGGGACTAGGATATAGGGAATTATGCTGTACATAACTGGGATATAGGAACTAGGATATAGTGAATTATGCTGTACATAACTGGGATATAGGGACTAGGATATAGGGAATTATGCTGTACATAACTGGGATATAGTGACTAGGATATAGGGAATTATGCAGTACATAACTGGGATATAGGGACTAGGATATAGGGAAATATACTGTACATAACTGGGATATAGGGACTAGGATATAGGGAATTATGCAGTACATAACTGGGATATAGGGAATTATGCTGTACATAACTGGGATATAGGGACTAGGATATAGGGAATTATGCTGTACATAACTAGGATATAGGGACTAGGATATAGGGAATTATGCTATATATAACTAGGATATAGGGACTAGGATATAGGGAATTATGCTGTACATAACTGGGATATAGGGAATAGGATATAGGGAATTATGCTGTACATAACTAGGATATAGGGAATTATGCTGTTCATAACTGGGATACAGGGGCTAGGATATAGGGAATTATGCTGTACATAACTGGGATATAGGGACTAGGATATAGGGAATTATGCGGTACATAACTAGGATATAGGGACTTGGATATAGGGAATTATGCTGTACATAACTAGGATATAGGGACTAGGATATAGGGAATTATGCTGTACATAACTGGGATATAGGGACTAGGATATAGGGAATTATGCAGTACATAGCTAGGATATGGGGAATTATGCAGTACATAACTGGGATAGAGGGACTAGGATATAGGGAATTATGCTGTACATAACTAGGATATAGGGACTGGGATATAGGGAATTATGCTGTACATAACTGGGATATAGGAACTAGGATATAGGGAATTATGCAGTACATAACTAGGATATAGGGACTAGGATATAGGGAATTATGCTGTACATAACTAGGATATAGGGACTGGGATATAGGGAATTATGCTGTACATAACTGGGATATAGGGACTAGGATATAGGGAATTATGCTGTACATAACTAGGATATAGGGACTAGGATATAGGGAATTATGCTGTACATAACTGGGATATAGGGACTAGGATATAGGGAATTATGCTGTACATAACTATGGATATAGGGACTATGATATAGGCAATTATGCTGTACATAACTGGGATATAGGGACTAGGATACAGGGAATTATGCTGTACATAACTGAGATATAGGGACTAGGATATAGGGAATTATGCTGTACATAACTAGGATATAGGGACTAGGATATAGGGAATTATGCTGTACATAACTGGGATATAGGAACTAGGATATAGGGAATTATGCTGTACATAACTGGGATATAGGGACTAGGATATAGGGAATTATGCTGTACATAACTAGGATATAGGGACTAGGATATAGGGAATTATGCAGTACATAACTGGGATATAGGGACTAGGATATAGGGAATTATGCTGTACATAACTAGGATATAGGGACTAGGATATAGGGAATTATGCTGTACATAACTGGGATATAGGAACTAGGATATAGGGAATTATGCTGTACATAACTGGGATATAGGGACTAGGATATAGGGAATTATGCAGTACATAACTGGGATATAGGGACTAGGATATAGGGAATTATGCAGTACATAACTGGGATATAGGGACTAGGATATAGGGAATTATGCTGTACATAACTGGGATATAGGGACTAGGATATAGGGAATTATGCAGTACATAACTGGGATATAGGGACTAGGATATAGGGAATTATGCTGTACATAACTGGGATATAGGAACTAGGATATAGGGAATTATGCTGTACATAACTGGGATATAGGAACTAGGATATAGGGAATTATGCTGTACATAACTGGGATATAGGGACTAGGATATAGGGAATTATGCAGTACATAACTGGGATATAGGGACTAGGATATAGGGAATTATGCTGTACATAACTGGGATATAGGGACTAGGATATAGGGAATTATGCAGTACATAACTGGGATATAGGGACTAGGATATAGGGAATTATGCAATACATAACTAGGATACAGGGGCTAAGATATAGGGAATTATGCAGTACATAACTAGGATATAGGGACTTGGATATAGGGAATTATGCTGTACATAACTGGGATATAGGGATTTGGATATAGGGAATTATGCTGTACATAACTGGGATATAGGAACTAGGATATAGGGAATTATGCTGTACATAACTGGGATATAGGGACTAGGATATAGGGAATTATGCAGTACATAACTGGAATATAGGGACTAGGATATAGGGAATTATGCTGTAAATAACTAGGATATAGGGACTAGGATATAGGGAATTATGCGGTACATAACTAGGATATAGGGACTTGGATATAGGGAATTATGCAGTACATAACTAGGATATAGGGACTAGGATATAGGGAATTATGCTGTACATAACTGGGATATAGGGACTAGGATATAGGGAATTATGCAGTACATAACTAGGATATAGGGACTAGGATATAGGGAATTATGCTGTACATAACTGGGATATAGGGACTAGGATATAGGGAATTATGCAGCACATAACTAGGATATAAGGACTAGGATATAGGGAATTATGCTGTACATAACTAGGATATAGGGACTAGGATATAGGAAATTATGCTATACATGACTGGGATATAGGGACTAGGATATAGGGAATTATGCAGTACATAGCTAGGATATAGGGACTAGGATATAGGGAATTATGCTGTACATAACTGGGATATAGGAACTAGGATATAGGGAATTATGCTGTACATAACTGGGATATAGGAACTAGGATATAGGGAATTATGCTGTACATAACTGGGATATAGGAACTAGGATATAGGGAATTATGCTGTACATAACTGGGATATAGGAACTAGGATATAGGGAATTATGCTGTACATTACTGGGATATAGGGACTAGGATATAGGGAACTATGCAATACATAATTGGGATATAGGGACTAGGATATAGGGAATTATGCTGTACATAACTAGGATACAGGGGCTAGGATATAGGGAATTATGCAGTACATAACTGGGATATAGGGACTAGGATATAGGGAATTATGCAGTACATTACTGGGATATAGGGACTAGGATATAGGGAATTATGCAGTAAATTACTGGGATATAGGGACTAGGATATAGGGAATCATGCTGTACAAAACTGGGATATAGGGACTAGGATATAGGAAATTATGCAGTACATAACTAGGATATAGGGACTAGGATATAGGGAATTATGCTGTACATAACTAGGATATAGGGACTAGGATATAGGGAATTATGCTGTACATAACTAGGATACAGGGGCTAGGATATAGGTAATTATGCAGTACATTACTGGGATATAGGGACTAGGATATGGGGAATTATGCAGTACATAATTGGGATAGAGGGACTAGGATATAGGAAATTATGCAGTACATAACTAGGATATAGGGACTAGGATATAGGGAATTATGCTGTACATAACTAGGATATAGGGACTAGGATATAGGGAATTATGCTGTACATAACTGGGATATAGGGACTAGGATATGGGGAATTATGCAGTACATAATTGGGATATAGGGACTTGAATATAGGAAATTATGCAGTACATAACTAGGATATAGGGACTAGGATATAGGGAATTATGCTGTACATAACTGGGATATAGGAACTAGGATATAGGGAATTATGCTGTACATAACTGGGATATAGGGACTAGGATATAGGGAATTATGCTGTTCATAACTGGGATATAGGGACTAGGATATAGGGAATTATGCTGTACATAACTGGGATATAGGGACTAGGATATAGGGAATTATGCTGTACATAACTGGGATATAGGGACTAGGATATAGGGAATTATGCAGTACATAACTGGGATATAGGGACTAGGATGTAGGGAATTATGCAGTACATAACTGGGATACAGGGGCTAGGATGTAGGGAATTATGCAGTACATAACTAGGATATAGGGAATTATGCAGTACATAACTGGGATATAGGGACTAGGATGTAGGGAATTATGCAGTACATAACTGGGATACAGGGGCTAGGATGTAGGGAATTATGCAGTACATAACTAGGATATAGGGAATTATGCTGTTCATAACTGGGATATAGGGAATTATGCTGTACATAACTGGGATATAGGGACTAGGATATAGGGAATTATGCGGTACATAACTAGGATATAGGGACTTGGATATAGGGAATTATGCTGTACATAACTAGGATATAGGGACTAGGATATAGGGAATTATGCAGTACATAGCTAGGATATGGGGAATTATGCAGTACATAACTGGGATAGAGGGACTAGGATATAGGGAATTATGCTGTACATAACTAGGATATAGGGACTGGGATATAGGGAATTATGCTGTACATAACTGGGATATAGGAACTAGGATATAGGGAATTATGCAGTACATAACTGGGATATAGGGACTAGGATATAGGGAATTATGCAGTACATAGCTAGGATATGGGGAATTATGCAGTACATAACTGGGATAGATTGACTAGGATATAGGGAATTATGCTGTACATAACTGGGATATAGGGACTAGGATATAGGGAATTATGCAGTACATCGCTAGGATATGGGGAATTATGCAGTACATAACTGGGATAGAGGGACTAGGATATAGAGAATTATGCTGTACATAACTAGGATATAGGGACTAGGATATAGGGAATTATGCTGTACATAACTGGGATATAGGAACTAGGATATAGGGAATTATGCTGTACATAACTGGGATATAGGAACTAGGATATAGGGAATTATGCAGTACATAACTAGGATATAGGGACTAGGATATAGGGAATTATGCTGTACATAACTAGGATATAGGGACTGGGATATAGGGAATTATGCTGTACATAACTGGGATATAGGGACTAGGATATAGGGAATTATGCTGTACATAACTAGGATATAGGGACTAGGATATAGGGAATTATGCTGTACATAACTGGGATATAGGGACTAGGATATAGGGAATTATGCTGTACATAACTATGGATATAGGGACTATGATATAGGCAATTATGCTGTACATAACTGGGATATAGGGACTAGGATACAGGGAATTATGCTGTACATAACTGAGATATAGGGACTAGGATATAGGGAATTATGCTGTACATAACTAGGATATAGGGACTAGGATATAGGGAATTATGCTGTACATAACTGGGATATAGGGACTAGGATATAGGGAATTATGCTGTACATAACTAGGATATAGGGACTAGGATATAGGGAATTATGCAGTACATAACTGGGATATAGGAACTAGGATATAGGGAATTATGCTGTACATAACTGGGATATAGGGACTAGGATATAGGGAATTATGCTGTACATAACTAGGATATAGGGACTAGGATATAGGGAATTATGCAGTACATAACTGGGATATAGGAACTAGGATATAGGGAATTATGCTGTACATAACTGGGATATAGGAACTAGGATATAGTGAATTATGCTGTACATAACTGGGATATAGGGACTAGGATATAGGGAATTATGCTGTACATAACTGGGATATAGGGACTAGGATATAGGGAATTATGCAGTACATAACTGGGATATAGGGACTAGGATATAGGGAAATATACTGTACATAACTGGGATATAGGGACTAGGATATATGGAATTATGCAGTACATAACTGGGATATAGGGAATTATGCTGTACATAACTGGGATATAGGGACTAGGATATAGGGAATTATGCTGTACATAACTAGGATATAGGGACTAGGATATAGGGAATTATGCTGTATATAACTAGGATATAGGGACTAGGATATAGGGAATTATGCTGTACATAACTGGGATATAGAGACTAGGATATAGGGAATTATGCTGTACATAACTGGGATATAGGGACTAGGATATAGGGAATTATACTGTACATAACAGGGATATAGGGACTAGGATATAGGGGATTATGCTGTACATAACTAGGATATAGGGGCTAGGATATAGGGAATTATGCTGTACATAACTGGGATATAGGGACCAGGATATAGGGAATTATGCTGTACATAACTGGGATATAGGGACTAGGATGTAGGGAATTATATTGTACATAACTGGGATATAGGGACTAGGATATAGGGAATTATGCTGTACATAACTGGGATATAGTGACTAGGATATATGAAATTATGCAGTACATAACTGGGATATAGGAACTAGGATATAGGGAATTATGCTGTACATAACTAGGATATAGGGACTAGGATATAGGGAAATATGCTGTACATAACTAGGATATAGGGACTAGGATATAGGGAATTATGCTGTACATAACTGGGATATAGGAACTAGGATATAGTGAATTATGCTGTACATAACTGGGATATAGGGACTAGGATATAGGGAAATATACTGTACATAACTGGGATATAGGGACTAGGATATAGGGAATTATGCAGTACATAACTGGGATATAGGGAATTATGCTGTACATAACTGGGATATAGGGACTAGGATATAGGGAATTATGCTGTACATAACTAGGATATAGGGACTAGGATATAGGGAATTATGCTGTATATAACTAGGATATAGGGACTAGGATATAGGGAATTATGCTGTACATAACTGGGATATAGAGAATAGGATATAGGGAATTATGCTGTACATAACTGGGATATAGGGACTAGGATATAGGGAATTATACTGCACATAACTGGGATATAGGGACTAGGATATAGGGGATTATGCTGTACATAACTAGGATATAGGGGCTAGGATATAGGGAATTATGCTGTACATAACTGGGATATAGGGACTAGGATATAGGGAATTATGCTGTACATAACTGGGATATAGGGACTAGGATGTAGGGAATTATACTGTACATAACTGGGATATAGGGACTAGGATATAGGGAATTATGCTGTACATAACTGGGATATAGTGACTAGGATATAGGAAATTAGGCAGTACATAACTGGGATATAGGAACTAGGATATAGGGAATTATGCTGTACATAACTGGGATATAGGGACTAGGATATAGGGAATTATGCAGTACATAACTGGGATATAGGGACTAGGATATAGGGAATTATGCTGTACATAACTGGGATATAGGGACTAGGATATAGGGAATTATGCAGTACATAACTGGGATATAGGGACTAGGATATAGGGAATTATGCAATACATAACTAGGATACAGGGGCTAAGATATAGGGAATTATGCAGTACATAACTAGGATATAGGGACTTGGATATAGGGAATTATGCTGTACATAACTGGGATATAGGGATTTGGATATAGGGAATTATGTTGTACATAACTGGGATATAGGAACTAGGATATAGGGAATTATGCTGTACATAACTGGGATATAGGGACTAGGATATAGGGAATTATGCAGTACATAACTGGAATATAGGGACTAGGATATAGGGAATTATGCTGTACATAACTAGGATATAGGGACTAGGATATAGGGAATTATGCGGTACATAACTAGGATATAGGGACTTGGATATAGGGAATTATGCAGTACATAACTAGGATATAGGAACTAGGATATAGGGAATTATGCTGTACATAACTGGGATATAGGGACTAGGATATAGGGAATTATGCTGTACATAACTAGGATATAGGGACTAGGATATAGGGAATTATGCTGTACATAACTGGGATATAGGGACTAGGATATAGGGAATTATGCAGTACATAACTAGGATATAGGGACTAGGATATAGGGAATTATGCTGTACATAACTAGGATATAGGGACTAGGATATAGGGAATTATGCTATACATGACTGGGATATAGGGACTAGGATATAGGGAATTATGCAGTACATAGCTAGGATATAGGGACTAGGATAAAGGGAATTATGCTGTACATAACTGGGATATAGGAACTAGGATATAGGGAATTATGCTGTACATAACTGGGATATAGGAACTAGGATATAGGGAATTATGCTGTACATAACTGGGATATAGGAACTAGGATATAGGGAATTATGCTGTACATAACTGGGATATAGGAACTAGGATATAGGGAATTATGCTGTACATTACTGGGATATAGGGACTAGGATATAGGGAACTATGCAATACATAATTGGGATATAGGGACTAGGATATAGGGAATTATGCAGTACATAACTAGGATAAAGGGACTAGGATATAGGGAATTATGCAGTACATAACTGGAATATAGGGACTAGGATATAGGGAATTATGCTGTACATAACTAGGATATAGGGACTAGGATATAGGGAATTATGCGGTACATAACTAGGATATAGGGACTTGGATATAGGGAATTATGCTGTTAATAACTAGGATATAGGGACTAGGATATAGGGAATTATGCTGTACATAACTGGGATATAGGGACTAGGATATAGGGAATTATGCAGTACATAACTAGGATATAGGGACTAGGATATAGGGAATTATGCTGTACATAACTAGGATATAGGGACTAGGATATAGGGAATTATGCAGTACATAACTGGGATATAGGAACTAGGATATAGGGAATTATGCTGTACTTAACTAGGATATAGGGACTAGGATATAGGGAAATATGCTGTACATAACTAGGATATAGGGACTAGGATATAGGGAATTATGCTGTACATAACTGGGATATAGGAACTAGGATATAGTGAATTATGCTGTACCTAACTGGGATATAGGGGCTAGGATATAGGGAATTATGCTGTACATAACTGGGATATAGGGACTAGGATATAGGGAATTATGCAGTACATAACTGGGATATAGGGACTAGGATATAGGGAAATATACTGTACATAACTGGGATATAGGGACTAGGATATAGGGAATTATGCAGTACATAACTGGGATATAGGGAATTATGCTGTACATAACTGGGATATAGGGACTAGGATATAGGGAATTATGCTGTACATAACTAGGATATAGGGACTAGGATATAGGGAATTATGCTATATATAACTAGGATATAGGGACTAGGATATAGGGAATTATGCTGTACATAACTAGGATATAGAGACTAGGATATAGGGAATTATGCTGTACATAACTGGGATATAGGGACTAGGATATAGGGGATTATGCTGTACATAACTAGGATATAGGGGCTAGGATATAGGGAATTATGCTGTACATAACTGGGATATAGGGACTAGGATATAGGGAATTATGCTGTACATAACTGGGATATAGGGACTAGGATGTAGGGAATTATACTGTACATAACTGGGATATAGGGACTAGGATATAGGGAATTATGCTGTACATAACTGGGATATAGGGACTAGGATATAGGGAATTATGCAGTACATAACTGGGATATAGGGACTAGGATATAGGGAATTATGCAATACATAACTAGGATACAGGGGCTAAGATATAGGGAATTATGCTGTACATAACTGGGATATAGGGACTAGGATATAGGGAATTATGCAGTACATAACTGGGATATAGGGACTAGGATATAGGGAATTATGCAATACATAACTAGGATACAGGGGCTAAGATATAGGGAATTATGCTGTACATAACTGGGATATAGGGACTAGGATATAGGGAATTATGCAGTACATAACTGGTATATAGGGACTAGGATATAGGGGATTATGCTGTACATAACTAGGATATAGGGGCTAGGATATAGGGAATTATGCTGTACATAACTGGGATATAGGGACTAGGATATAGGGAATTATGCTGTACATAACTGGGATATAGGGACTAGGATGTAGGGAATTATACTGTACATAACTGGGATATAGGGACTAGGATATAGGGAATTATGCTGTACATAACTGGGATATAGGGACTAGGATATAGGGAATTATGCAGTACATAACTGGGATATAGGGACTAGGATATAGGGAATTATGCAATACATAACTAGGATACAGGGGCTAAGATATAGGGAATTATGCTGTACATAACTGGGATATAGGGACTAGGATATAGGGAATTATGCAGTACATAACTGGTATATAGGGACTAGGATATAGGGAATTATGCTGTACATAACTGGGATATAGGGACTAGGATATAGGGAATTATGCAGTACATAACTGGGATATAGGGACTAGGATATAGGGAATTATGCAATACATAACTAGGATACAGGGGCTACGATATAGGGAATTATGCTGTACATAACTGGGATATAGGGATTTGGATATAGGGAATTATGCTGTACATAACTGGGATATAGGAACTAGGATATAGGGAATTATGCTGTACATAACTGGGATATAGGGACTAGGATATAGGGAATTATGCTGTACATAACTAGGATATAGGGACTAGGATATAGGGAATTATGCGGTACATAACTAGGATATAGGGACTTGGATATAGGGAATTATGCAGTACATAACTAGGATATAGGGACTAGGATATAGGGAATTATGCTGTACATAACTGGGATATAGGGACTAGCATATAGGGAATTATGCAGTACATAACTAGGATATAGGGACTAGGATATAGGGAATTATGCTGTACATAACTGGGATATAGGGACTAGGATATAGGGAATTATGCTGTACATAACTAGGATATACGGACTAGGATATAGGGAATTATGCTGTACATAACTGGGATATAGGGACTAGGATATAGGGAATTATGCAGTACATAACTAGGATATAGGGACTAGGATATAGGGAATTATGCTGTACATAACTAGGATATAGGGACTAGGATATAGGGAAATATGCTATACATGACTGGGATATAGGGACTAGGATATAGGGAATTATGCAGTACATAGCTAGGATATAGGGACTAGGATATAGGGAATTATGCTGTACATAACTGGGATATAGGAACTAGGATATAGGGAATTATGCTGTACATAACTGGGATATAGGAACTAGGATATAGGGAATTATGCTGTACATTACTGGGATATAGGGACTAGGATATAGGGAACTATGCAATACATAATTGGGATATAGGGACTAGGATATAGGGAATTATGCTGTACATAACTAGGATACAGGGGCTAGGATATAGGGAATTATGCTGTACATAACTAGGATATAGGGACTAGGATATAGGGAATTATGCTGTACATAACTGGGATATAGGAACTAGGATATAGGGAATTATGCTGTACATAACTGGGATATAGGGACTAGGATATAGGGAATTATGCTGTACATAACTGGGATATAGGAACTAGGATATAGGGAATTATGCAGAACATAACTGGGATATAGGGACTAGGATATAGGGAATTATGCTGTACATAACTAGGATATAGGGACTAGGATATAGGGAATTATGCTGTACATAACTGGGATATAGGAACTAGGATATAGGGAATTATGCTGTACATAACTGGGATATAGGAACTAGGATATAGGGAATTATGCTGTACATAACTGGGATATAGGGACTAGGATATAGGGAATTATGCTGTACATAACTGGGATATAGGAACTAGGATATAGGGAATTATGCAGAACATAACTGGGATATAGGGACTAGGATATAGGGAATTATGCTGTACATAACTAGGATATAGGGACTAGGATATAGGGAATTATGCTGTACATAACTGGGATATAGGAACTAGGATATAGGGAATTATGCAGTACATAACTGGGATATAGTGACTAGGATATGGGGAATTATGCAGTACATAACTGGGATATAGGAACTAGGATATAGGGAATTATGCTGTACATAACTGGGATATAGGAACTAGGATATAGGGAATTATGCTGTACATAACTGGGATATAGGGACTAGGATATAGGGAATTATGCTGTACATAACTAGAATATAGGGACTAGGATATAGGGAATTATGCTGTACATAACTAGGATATAGGGACTAGGATATAGGGAATTATGCTGTACATAACTGGGATATAGGAACTAGGATATAGGGAATTATGCTGTACATAACTGGGATATAGGGACTAGGATATAGGGAATTATGCTGTACATAACTAGGATATAGGGACTAGGATATAGGGAATTATGGTGTACATAACTGGGATATAGGAACTAGGATATAGGGAATTATGCAGTACATAACTGGGATATAGGGACTAGGATATAGGGAATTATGCTGTACATAACTAGGATATAGGGACTAGGATATAGGGAATTATGCAGTACTTAACTAGGATATAGGGACTATGATATAGGGAATTATGCTAAACATAACTAGGATATAGGGACTAGGATATAGGGAATTATGCTGCAAATAACTAGGATATAGGGACTAGGATATAGGGAATTATGCAGTACATAACTAGGATATAGGGACTAGGATATAGGGAATTATGCTAAACATAACTAGGATATAGGGACTAGGATATAGGGAATTATGCTGTACATAACTGGGATATAGGGACTAGGATATGGGGAATTATGCAGTACATAACTGGGATATAGGGACTAGGATATAGGGAATTATGCTGTACATAACTGGGATATAGGAACTAGGATATAGGGAATTATGCAGTACATAACTGGGATATAGGGACTAGGATATAGGGAATTATGCTGTACATAACTGGGATATAGGGACTAGGATATAGGGAATTATGCAGTACATAACTCGGATATAGGGAATTATTCTGTACATAACTGGGATATAGGGACTAGGATATAGGGAATTATGCTGTACATAACTGGGATATAGGGACTAGGATATAGGGAATTATGCTGTACATAACTAGGATATAGGGACTAGGATATAGGGAATTATGCAGTACATAACTGGGATATAGGGACTAGGATATAGGGAAATATACTGTACATAACTGGGATATAGGGACTAGGATATAGGGAATTACGCGGTACATAACTGGGATATAGGGACTTGGATATAGGGAATTATGCTGTACATAACTAGGATATAGGGACTAGGATATAGGGAATTATGCTGTACATAACTGGGATATAGGGACTAGGATATAGGGAATTATGCAGTACATAGCTAGGATATAGGGAATTATGCTATACATAACTGGGATATAGGGACTAGGATATAGGGAATTATGCTGTACATAACTAGGATATAGGAACTAGGATATAGGGAGTTATGCAGTACATTACTGGGATATAGGGACTAGGATATAGGGAATTATGCAGTACATAACTGGGATATAGGGACTAGGATATAGGTAATTATGCTGTACATAACTGGGATATAGGGACTAGGATATAGGGAATTATGCTGTACATAACTAGGATACAGGGGCTAGGATATAGGGAATTATGCAGTACATTACTGGGATATAGGGACTAGGATATAGGGAACTATGCAATACATAACTGGGATATAGGGACTAGGATATAGGGAATTATGCTGTACATAACTAGGATACAGGGGCTAGGATATAGGGAATTATGCAGTACATAACTGGGATATAGGGACTAGGATATAGGGAATTATGCAGTACATTACTGGGATATAGGGACTAGGATATAGGGAATTATGCAGTACATTACTGGGATATAGGGACTAGGATATAGGGAATCATGCTGTACATAACTGGGATATAGGGACTAGGATATAGGAAATTATGCAGTACATAACTAGGATATAGGGACTAGGATATAGGGAATTATGCTGTACATAACTAGGATACAGGGGCTAGGATATAGGGAATTATGCAGTACATTACTGGGATATAGGGACTAGGATATGGGGAATTATGCAGTACATAATTGGGATAGAGGGACTAGGATATAGGAAATTATGCAGTACATAACTAGGATATAGGGACTAGGATATAGGGAATTATGCTGTACATAACTAGGATATAGGGACTAGGATATAGGGAATTATGCTGTACATAACTGGGATATAGGGACTAGGATATAGGGAATTATGCTGTTCATAACTGGGATATAGGGAATAGGATATAGGGAATTATGCTGTACATAACTAGGATATAGGGAATTATGCTGTTCATAACTGGGATACAGGGGCTAGGATATAGGGAATTATGCTGTACATAACTGGGATATAGGGACTAGGATATAGGGAATTATGCGGTACATAACTGGGATATAGGGACTTGGATATAGGGAATTATGCTGTACATAACTAGGATATAGGGACTAGGATATAGGGAATTATGCTGTACATAACTGGGATATAGGGACTAGGATATAGGGAATTATACTGTACATAACTGGGATATAGGGACTAGGATATAGGGAATTATGCTGTACATAACTGGGATAGAGGGACTAGGATATAGGGAATTATGCTGTACATAACTAGGATATAGGGACTGGGATATAGGGAATTATGCTGTACATAACTGGGATATAGGAACTAGGATATAGGGAATTATGCAGTACATAACTAGGATATAGGGTCTAGGATATAGGGAATTATGCTGTACATAACTAGGATATAGGGACTGGGATATAGGGAATTATGCTGTACATAACTGGGATATAGGGACTAGGATATAGGGAATTATGCTGTACATAACTAGGATATAGGGACTAGGATATAGGGAATTATGCTGTACATAACTGGGATATAGGGACTAGGATATAGGGAATTATGCTGTACATAACTATGGATATAGGGACTATGATATAGGCAATTATGCTGTACATAACTGGGATATAGGGACTAGGATACAGGGAATTATGCTGTACATAACTGAGATATAGGGACTAGGATATAGGGAATTATGCTGTACATAACTAGGATATAGGGACTAGGATATAGGGAATTATGCAGTACATAACTAGGATATAGGGACTATGATATAGGCAATTATGCTGTACATAACTGGGATATAGGGACTAGGATATAGGGAATTATGCTGTACATAACTGGGATATAGGGACTAGGATATAGGGAATTATGCTGTACATAACTGGGATATAGGGACTAGGATATAGGGAATTATGCTGTACATAACTATGGATATAGGGACTATGATATAGGCAATTATGCTGTACATAACTGGGATATAGGGACTAGGATACAGGGAATTATGCTGTACATAACTGGGATATAGGGACTAGGATATAGGGAATTATGCTGTACATAACTGGGATATAGGGACTTGGATATAGGGAATTATGCTGTACATAACTGGGATATAGGGACTAGGATATAGGGAATTATGCTGTACATAACTAGGATATAGGG
Source organism: Phyllobates terribilis (assembly GCF_046119375.1). NCBI lineage: Eukaryota > Metazoa > Chordata > Amphibia > Anura > Dendrobatidae > Phyllobates > Phyllobates terribilis. Next base: position 313,658 of record NW_027362943.1, read on the forward strand.
ACTAGGATATAGGGAATTATGCAGTACATAACTGGGATATAGGAACTAGGATATAGGGAATTATGCTGTACATAACTGGGATATAGGGACTAGGATATAGGGAATTATGCTGTACATAACTAGGATATAGGGACTAGGATATAGGGAATTATGCAGTACATAACTGGGATATAGGAACTAGGATATAGGGAATTATGCTGTACATAACTGGGATATAGGAACTAGGATATAGTGAATTATGCTGTACATAACTGGGATATAGGGACTAGGATATAGGGAATTATGCTGTACATAACTGGGATATAGGGACTAGGATATAGGGAATTATGCAGCACATAACTGGGATATAGGGACTAGGATATAGGGAAATATACTGTACATAACTGGGATATAGGGACTAGGATATAGGGAATTATGCAGTACATAACTGGGATATAGGGAATTATGCTGTACATAACTGGGATATAGGGACTAGGATATAGGGAATTATGCTGTACATAACTAGGATATAGGGACTAGGATATAGGGAATTATGCTGTATATAACTAGGATATAGGGACTAGGATATAGGGAATTATGCTGTACATAACTGGGATATAGAGACTAGGATATAGGGAATTATGCTGTACATAACTAGGATATAGGGACTAGGATATAGGGAATTATGCTGTACATAACTGGGATATAGGGACTAGGATATAGGGAATTATGCTGTACATAACTAGGATATAGGGACTAGGATATAGGGAATTATGCTGTACATAACTGGGATATAGGAACTAGGATATAGGGAATTATGCTGTACATAACTAGGATATAGGGACTAGGATATAGGGAATTATGCTGTACATAACTGGGATATAGGGACTAGGATATAGGGAATTATGCTGTACATAACTAGGATATAGGGACTAGGATATAGGGAATTATGCTGTACATAACTGGGATATAGGAACTAGGATATAGGGAATTATGCTGTACATAACTGGGATATAGGGACTAGGATATAGGGAATTATGCAGTACATAACTGGGATATAGGGACTAGGATATAGGGAATTATGCAGTACATAACTGGGATATAGGGACTAGGATATAGGGAATTATGCTGTACATAACTGGGATATAGGGACTAGGATATAGGGAATTATGCAGTACATAACTGGGATATAGGGACTAGGATATAGGGAATTATGCTGTACATAACTGGGATATAGGAACTAGGATATAGGGAATTATGCTGTACATAACTGGGATATAGGAACTAGGATATAGGGAATTATGCTGTACATAACTGGGATATAGGGACTAGGATATAGGGAATTATGCAGTACATAACTGGGATATAGGGACTAGGATATAAGGAATTATGCTGTACATAACTGGGATATAGGGACTAGGATATAGGGAATTATGCAGTACATAACTGGGATATAGGGACTAGGATATAGGGAATTATGCAATACATAACTAGGATACAGGGGCTAAGATATAGGGAATTATGCAGTACATAACTAGGATATAGGGACTTGGATATAGGGAATTATGCTGTACATAACTGGGATATAGGGATTTGGATATAGGGAATTATGCTGTACATAACTGGGATATAGGAACTAGGATATAGGGAATTATGCTGTACATAACTGGGATATAGGGACTAGGATATAGGGAATTATGCAGTACATAACTGGAATATAGGGACTAGGATATAGGGAATTATGCTGTACATAACTAGGATATAGGGACTAGGATATAGGGAATTATGCGGTACATAACTAGGATATAGGGACTTGGATATAGGGAATTATGCAGTACATAACTAGGATATAGGGACTAGGATATAGGGAATTATGCTGTACATAACTGGGATATAGGGACTAGGATATAGGGAATTATGCAGTACATAACTAGGATATAGGGACTAGGATATAGGGAATTATGCTGTACATAACTAGGATATAGGGACTAGGATATAGGAAATTATGCTATACATGACTGGGATATAGGGACTAGGATATAGGGAATTATGCAGTACATAGCTAGGATATAGGGATTAGGATATAGGGAATTATGCTGTACATAACTGGGATATAGGAACTAGGATATAGGGAATTATGCTGTACATAACTGGGATATAGGAACTAGGATATAGGGAATTATGCTGTACATAACTGGGATATAGGAACTAGGATATAGGGAATTATGCTGTACATAACTGGGATATAGGAACTAGGATATAGGGAATTATGCTGTACATTACTGGGATATAGGGACTAGGATATAGGGAACTATGCAATACATAACTGGGATATAGGGACTAGGATATAGGGAATTATGCTGTACATAACTAGGATACAGGGGCTAGGATATAGGGAATTATGCAGTACATAACTGGGATATAGGGACTAGGATATAGGGAATTATGCAGTACATTACTGGGATATAGGGACTAGGATATAGGGAATTATGCAGTAAATTACTGGGATATAGGGACTAGGATATAGGGAATCATGCTGTACATAACTGGGATATAGGGACTAGGATATAGGAAATTATGCAGTACATAACTAGGATATAGGGACTAGGATATAGGGAATTATGCTGTACATAACTAGGATATAGGGACTAGGATATAGGGAATTATGCTGTACATAACTAGGATACAGGGGCTAGGATATAGGGAATTATGTAGTACATTACTGGGATATAGGGACTAGGATATGGGGAATTATGCAGTACATAATTGGGATAGAGGGACTAGGATATAGGAAATTATGCAGTACATAACTAGGATATAGGGACTAGGATATAGGGAATTATGCTGTACATAACTGGGATATAGGGACTAGGATATAGGGAATTATGCTGTACATAACTGGGATATAGGGACTAGGATATGGGGAATTATGCAGTACATAATTGGGATAGAGGGACTAGGATATAGGAAATTATGCAGTACATAACTAGGATATAGGGACTAGGATATAGGGAATTATGCTGTACATAACTGGGATATAGGAACTAGGATATAGGGAATTATGCTGTACATAACTGGGATATAGGGACTAGGATATAGGGAATTATGCTGTTCATAACTGGGATATAGGGACTAGGATATAGGGAATTATGCTGTACATAACTGGGATATAGGGACTAGGATATAGGGAATTATGCTGTACATAACTGGGATATAGGGACTAGGATATAGGGAATTATGCAGTACATAACTGGGATATAGGGACTAGGATGTAGGGAATTATGCAGTACATAACTGGGATACAGGGGCTAGGATGTAGGAAATTATGCAGTACATAACTAGGATATAGGGAATTATGCTGTTCATAACTGGGATACAGGGGCTAGGATATAGGGAATTATGCTGTACATAACTGGGATATAGGGACTAGGATATAGGGAATTATGCGGTACATAACTAGGATATAGGGACTTGGATATAGGGAATTATGCTGTACATAACTAGGATATAGGGACTAGGATATAGGGAATTATGCAGTACATAGCTAGGATATGGGGAATTATGCAGTACATAACTGGGATAGAGGGACTAGGATATAGTGAATTATGCTGTACATAACTAGGATATAGGGACTGGGATATAGGGAATTATGCTGTACATAACTGGGATATAGGAACTAGGATATAGGGAATTATGCAGTACATAACTGGGATATAGGGACTAGGATATAGGGAATTATGCAGTACATAGCTAGGATATGGGGAATCATGCAGTACATAACTGGGATAGAGGGACTAGGATATAGGGAATTATGCTGTACATAACTGGGATATAGGGACTAGGATATAGGGAATTATGCAGTACATAGCTAGGATATGGGGAATTATGCAGTACATAACTGGGATAGAGGGACTAGGATATAGAGAATTATGCTGTACATAACTAGGATATAGGGACTAGGATATAGGGAATTATGCTGTACATAACTGGGATATAGGAACTAGGATATAGGGAATTATGCAGTACATAACTAGGATATAGGGACTAGGATATAGGGAATTATGCTGTACATAACTAGGATATAGGGACTGGGATATAGGGAATTATGCTGTACATAACTGGGATATAGGGACTAGGATATAGGGAATTATGCTGTACATAACTAGGATATAGGGACTAGGATATAGGGAATTATGCTGTACATAACTAGGATATAGGGACTAGGATATAGGGAATTATGCTGTACATAACTGGGATATAGGGACTAGGATATAGGGAATTATGCTGTACATAACTATGGATATAGGGACTATGATATAGGCAATTATGCTGTACATAACTGGGATATAGGGACTAGGATACAGGGAATTATGCTGTACATAACTGAGATATAGGGACTAGGATATAGGGAATTATGCTGTACATAACTAGGACATAGGGACTAGGATATAGGGAATTATGCTGTACATAACTGGGATATAGGGACTAGGATATAGGGAATTATGCTGTACATAACTAGGATATAGGGACTAGGATATAGGGAATTATGCAGTACATAACTGGGATATAGGAACTAGGATATAGGGAATTATGCTGTACATAACTGGGATATAGGGACTAGGATATAGGGAATTATGCTGTACATAACTAGGATATAGGTACTAGGATATAGGGAATTATGCAGTACATAACTGGGATATAGGAACTAGGATATAGGGACTTATGCTGTACATAACTGGGATATAGGAACTAGGATATAGTGAATTATGCTGTACATAACTGGGATATAGGGACTAGGATATAGGGAATTATGCTGTACATAACTGGGATATAGGGACTAGGATATAGGGAATTATGCAGTACATAACTGGGATATAGGGACTAGGATATAGGGAAATATACTGTACATAACTGGGATATAGGGACTAGGATATAGGGAATTATGCAGTACATAACTGGGATATAGGGAATTATGCTGTACATAACTGGGATATAGGGACTAGGATATAGGGAATTATGCTGTACATAACTAGGATATAGGGACTAGGATATAGGGAATTATGCTGTATATAACTAGGATATAGGGACTAGGATATAGGGAATTATGCTGTACATAACTGGGATATAGAGACTAGGATATAGGGAATTATGCTGTACATAACTGGGATATAGGGACTAGGATATAGGGAATTATACTGTACATAACAGGGATATAGGGACTAGGATATAGGGGATTATGCTGTACATAACTAGGATATAGGGGCTAGGATATAGGGAATTATGCTGTACATAACTGGGATATAGGGACCAGGATATAGGGAATTATGCTGTACATAACTGGGATATAGGGACTAGGATGTAGGGAATTATACTGTACATAACTGGGATATAGGGACTAGGATATAGGGAATTATGCTGTACATAACTGGGATATAGTGACTAGGATATATGAAATTATGCAGTACATAACTGGGATATAGGAACTAGGATATAGGGAATTATGCTGTACATAACTGGGATATAGGGACTAGGATATAGGGAATTATGCTGTACATAACTGGGATATAGGGACTAGGATATAGGGAATTATGCTGTACATAACTGGGATATAGGGACTAGGATATAGGGAATTATGCAATACATAACTAGGATACAGGGGCTAAGATATAGGGAATTATGCAGTACATAACTAGGATATAGGGACTTGGATATAGGGAATTATGCTGTACATAACTGGGATATAGGGATTTGGATATAGGGAATTATGCTGTACATAACTGGGATATAGGAACTAGGATATAGGGAATTATGCTGTACATAACTAGGATATAGGGACTAGGATATAGGGAATTATGCGGTACATAACTAGGATGTAGGGACTTGGATATAGGGAATTATGCAGTACATAACTAGGATATAGGGACTAGGATATAGGGAATTATGCAGTACATAACTGGAATATAGGGACTAGGATATAGGGAATTATACTGTACATAACTAGGATATAGGGACTAGGATATAGGGAATTATGCGGTACATAACTAGGATGTAGGGACTTGGATATAGGGAATTATGCAGTACATAACTAGGATATAGGGACTAGGATATAGGGAATTATGCTGTACATAACTGGGATATAGGGACTAGGATATAGGGAATTATGCAGTACATAACTAGGATATAGGGACTAGGATATAGGGAATTATGCTGTACATAACTGGGATATAGGGACTAGGATATAGGGAATTATGCTGTACATAACTAGGATATAGGGACTAGGATATAGGGAATTATGCTGTACATAACTGGGATATAGGGACTAGGATATAGGGAATTATGCAGTACATAACTAGGATATAGGGACTAGGATATAGGGAATTATGCTGTACATAACTAGGATATAGGGACTAGAATATAGGGAATTATGCTATACATGACTGGGATATAGGGACTAGGATATAGGGAATTATGCAGTACATAGCTAGGATATAGGGACTAGGATATAGGGAATTATGCTGTACATAACTGGGATATAGGAACTAGGATATAGGGAATTATGCTGTACATAACTGGGATATAGGAACTAGGATATAGGGAATTATGCTGTACATAACTGGGATATAGGAACTAGGATATAGGGAATTATGCTGTACATAACTGGGATATAGGAACTAGGATATAGGGAATTATGCTGTACATTACTGGGATATAGGGACTAGGATATAGGGAACTATGCAATACATAATTGGGATATAGGGACTAGGATATAGGGAATTATGCTGTACATAACTAGGATACAGGGGCTAGGATATAGGGAATTATGCTGTACATAACTAGGATATAGGGACTAGGATATAGGGAATTATGCTGTACTTAGCTGGGATATAGAGACTAGGATATAGGGAATTATGCTGTACATAACTAGGATATAGGGACTAGGATATAGGGAATTATGCTGTACATAACTGGGATATAGGAACTAGGATATAGGGAATTATGCTGTACATAACTGGGATATAGGGACTAGGATATAGGGAATTATGCTGTACATAACTAGGATATAGGGACTAGGATATAGGGAATTATGCTGTACATAACTGGGATATAGGAACTAGGATATAGGGAATTATGCAGTACATAACTGGGATATAGGGACTAGGATATAGGGAATTATGCTGTACATAACCAGGATATAGGGACTAGGATATAGGCAATTATGCTGTACATAACTAGGATATAGGGACTAGGATATAGGGAATTATGCAGTACATAACTAGGATATAGGGACTAGGATATAGGGAATTATGCTGTACATAACTAGGATATAGGGACTAGGATATAGGGAATTATGCTGTACATAACTGGGATATAGGGACTAAGATATGGGGAATTATGCAGTACATAACTGGGATATAGGGACTAGGATATAGGGAATTATGCTGTACATAACTGGGATATAGGAACTAGGATATAGGGAATTATGCAGTACATAACTGGGATATAGGGACTAGGATATAGGGAATTATGCAGTACATAACTGGGATATAGGGAATTATGCTGTACATAACTGGGATATAGGGACTAGGATATAGGGAATTATGCTGTACATAACTGGGATATAGGGACTAGGATATAGGGAATTATGCTGTACATAACTAGGATATAGGGACTAGGATATAGGGAATTATGCAGTACATAACTGGGATATAGGGACTAGGATATAGGGAAATATACTGTACATAACTGGGATATAGGGACTAGGATATAGGGAATTATGCAGTACATAACTGGGATATAGGGACTAGGATATAGTGAATTATGCTGTACATAACTGGGATATAGGGACTAGGATATAGGGAATTATGCTGTACATAACTGGGATATAGGGACTAGGATATAGGGAATTATGCAGTACATAACTGTAATATAGGGACTAGGATATAGGGAATTATGCTGTACATAACTGGGATATAGGAACTAGGATATAGGGAATTATGCTGTACATAACTGGGATATAGGAACTAGGATATAGGGAATTATGCTGTACATAACTGGGATATAGGAACTAGGATATAGGGAATTATGCTGTACATTACTGGGATATAGGGACTAGGATATAGGGAACTATGCAATACATAATTGGGATATAGGGACTAGGATATAGGGAATTATGCTGTACATAACTAGGATACAGGGGCTAGGATATAGGGAATTATGCTGTACATAACTAGGATATAGGGACTAGGATATAGGGAATTATGCTGTACTTAGCTGGGATATAGAGACTAGGATATAGGGAATTATGCTGTACATAACTAGGATATAGGGACTAGGATATAGGGAATTATGCTGTACATAACTGGGATATAGGAACTAGGATATAGGGAATTATGCTGTACATAACTGGGATATAGGGACTAGGATATAGGGAATTATGCTGTACATAACTAGGATATAGGGACTAGGATATAGGGAATTATGCTGTACATAACTGGGATATAGGAACTAGGATATAGGGAATTATGCAGTACATAACTGGGATATAGGGACTAGGATATAGGGAATTATGCTGTACATAACCAGGATATAGGGACTAGGATATAGGCAATTATGCTGTACATAACTAGGATATAGGGACTAGGATATAGGGAATTATGCAGTACATAACTAGGATATAGGGACTAGGATATAGGGAATTATGCTGTACATAACTAGGATATAGGTACTAGGATATAGGGAATTATGCTGTACATAACTGGGATATAGGGACTAGGATATGGGGAATTATGCAGTACATAACTGGGATATAGGGACTAGGATATAGGGAATTATGCTGTACATAACTGGGATATAGGAACTAGGATATAGGGAATTATGCAGTACATAACTGGGATATAGGGACTAGGATATAGGGAATTATGCAGTACATAACTGGGATATAGGGAATTATGCTGTACATAACTGGGATATAGGGACTAGGATATAGGGAATTATGCTGTACATAACTGGGATATAGGGACTAGGATATAGGGAATTATGCTGTACATAACTAGGATATAGGGACTAGGATATAGGGAATTATGCAGTACATAACTGGGATATAGGGACTAGGATATAGGGAAATATACTGTACATAACTGGGATATAGGGACTAGGATATAGGGAATTATGCAGTACATAACTGGGATATAGGGACTAGGATATAGTGAATTATGCTGTACATAACTGGGATATAGGGACTAGGATATAGGGAATTATGCTGTACATAACTGGGATATAGGAACTAGGATATAGGGAATTATGCAGTACATAACTGTAATATAGGGACTAGGATATAGGGAATTATGCTGTACATAACTAGGATATAGGGACTAGGATATAGGGAATTATGCGGTACATAACTAGGATATAGGGACTAGGATATAGGGAATTATGCTGTACATAGCTGGGATATAGGGACTAGGATATGGGGAATTATGCAGTACATAACTGGGATATAGGGACTAGGATATAGGGAATTATGCTGTACATAACTGGGATATAGGGACTATTATATAGGGAATTATGCAGTACATAACTGGCATATAGGGACTAGAATATATGGAATTATGCTGTACATAACTAGGATATAGGGACTAGGATATAGGGAATTATGCAGTACATAACTGGGATATAGGAACTAGGATATAGGGAATTATGCAGTACATAACTGGGATATAGGGACTAGGATATAGGGAATTATGCTGTACATAACTGGGATATAGGGACTAGGATATAGGGAATTATGCAGTACTTAACTGGGATATAGGGACTAGGATACAGGGAATTATGCAGTGCATAACTAGGATATAGGGACTTGGATATAGGGAATTATGCTGTAGATAACTAGGATATAGGGACTAGGATATAGGGAATTATGCTGTGCATTAGGATATAGGGATTTGCATATAGGGAATTATGCTGTACATAACTGGTATATAGGGACTTGCATATAGGGAACTATGCTGTACATAACTAGGATATAGGGACTAGGATATAGGGAATTATGCTGTGCATTAGGATATAGGGATTTGCATATAGGGAATTATGCTGTACATATCAAGGATATAGGGACTTGGATATAGGGAATTATGCTGTACATAACTGTGATATAGGGACTAGGATATAGGGAATTATGCAGTACATAGCTAGGATATAGGGAATTATGCTATACATAACTGGGATATAGGGACTAGGATATAGGGAATTATGCAGTACATAGCTAGGATATAGGGAATTATGCTGTACATAACTGGGATATAGGGACTAGGATATAGGGAATTATGCAGTACATAACTGGGATATAGGGACTAGGATATAGGGAATTATGCAGTACATAACTAGGATATAGGGACTAGGATATAGGGAATTATGCTGTGCATTAGGATATAGGGATTTGCATATAGGGAATTATGCTGTACATATCAAGGATATAGGGACTTGGATATAGGGAATTATGCTGTACATAACTGGGATATAGGGACTAGGATATAGGGAATTATGCAGTACATAGCTAGGATATAGGGAATTATGCTATACATAACTGGGATATAGGGACTAGGATATAGGGAATTATGCTGTACATAACTGGGATATAGGGACTAGGATTTAGGGAATTATGCAGTACATAGCTAGGATATAGGGACTAGGATATAGGGAATTATGCTGTACATAACTGGGATATAGGGACTAGGATATAGGAAATTATGCTGTACATAACTGGGATATAGGGACTAGGATATAGGGAATTATGCAGTACATAACTGGGATATAGGGACTAGGATATAGGGAATTATGCTGTACATAACTAGGATATAGGGACTAGGATATAGGGAATTATGCTGTACATAACTGGGATATAGGGACTAGGATATAGGGAATTATGCTGTACATAACTGGGATATAGGGACTAGGATATAGGGAATTATACTGTACATAACTGGGATATAGGGACTAGGATATAGGGAATTATGCTGTACATAACTGGGATATAGTGACTAGGATATAGGAAATTATGCAGTACATAACTGGGATATAGGAACTAGGATATAGGGAATTATGCAGTACATAACTGGGATATAGGGACTAGGATATAGGGAATTATGCTGTACATAACTGGGATATAGGGACTAGGATATAGGGAATTATGCAGTACATAACTGGGATATAGGGACTAGGATATAGGGAATTATGCAATACATAGCTAGGATACAGGGGCTAAGATATAGGGAATTATGCAGTACATAACTAGGATATAGGGACTAGGATATAGGGAATTATGCTGTACATAACTGGGATATAGGGACTAGGATATAGGGAATTATGCAGTACATAACTGGGATATAGGGACTAGGATATAGGGAATTATGCAATACATAACTAGGATACAGGGGCTAAGATATAGGGAATTATGCTGTACATAACTAGGATATAGGGACTAGGATATAGGGAATTATGCTGTACATAACTAGGATATAGGGACTAGGATATAGGGAATTATGCAGTACATAACTAGGATATAGGGACTAGGATATAGGGAATTATGCTGTACATAACTGGGATATAGGGACTTGGATATAGGGAATTATGCAGTACATAACTGGAATATAGGGACTAGGATATAGGGAATTATGCTGTACATAACTGGGATATAGGGACTAGGATATAGGGAATTATGCAGTACATAACTGGAATATAGGGACTAGGATATAGGAAATTATGCTGTACATAACTAGGATATAGGGACTAGGATATAGGGAATTATGCGGTACATAACTAGGATATAGGGACTTGGATATAGGGAATTATGCTGTACATAACTAGGATATAGGGACTAGGATATAGGGAATTATGCTGTACATAACTGGGATATAGGGACTAGGATATAGGGAATTATGCAGTACATAACTAGGATATAGGGACTAGGATATAGGGAATTATGCTGTACATAACTAGGATATAGGGACTAGGATATAGGGAATTATGCTATACATGACTGGGATATAGGGACTAGGATATAGGGAATTATGCAGTACATAGCTAGGATATAGGGAATTATGCTGTACATAACTGGGATATAGGAACTAGGATATAGGGAATTATGCTGTACATAACTGGGATATAGGGACTAGGATATAGGGAATTATGCTGTACATAACTAGGATATAGGGACTAGGATATAGGGAATTATGCTGTACATAACTGGGATATAGGAACTAGGATATAGGGAATTATGCAGTACATAACTGGGATATAGGGACTAGGATATAGGGAATTATGCTGTACATAACTAGGATATAGGGACTAGGATATAGGCAATTATGCTGTACATAACTAGGATATAGGGACTAGGATATAGGGAATTATGCAGTACATAACTAGGATATAGGGACTAGGATATAGGGAATTATGCTGTACATAACTAGGATATAGGGACTAGGATATAGGGAATTATGCTGTACATAACTGGGATATAGGGACTAGGATATGGGGAATTATGCAGTACATAACTGGGATATAGGGACTAGGATATAGGGAATTATGCTGTACATAACTGGGATATAGGAACTAGGATATAGGGAATTATGCAGTACATAACTGGGATATAGGGACTAGGATATAGGGAATTATGCAGTACATAACTGGGATATAGGGACTAGGATATAGGGAATTATGCTGTACATAACTAGGATATAGGGACTAGGATATAGGGAATTATGCAGTACATAACTGGGATATAGGGACTAGGATATAGGGAATTATGCTGTACATAACTGGGATATAGGGACTAGGATATAGGGAATTATGCTGTACATAACTAGGATATAGGGACTAGGATATAGGGAATTATGCAGTACATAACTGGGATATAGGGACTAGGATATAGGGAAATATACTGTACATAACTGGGATATAGGGACTAGGATATAGGGAATTATGCAGTACATAACTGGGATATAGGGACTAGGATATAGTGAATTATGCTGTACATAACTGGGATATAGGGACTAGGATATAGGGAATTATGCAGTACATAACTGGGATATAGGGACTAGGATATAGGGAATTATGCAGTACATAAATGTAATATAGGGACTAGGATATAGGGAATTATGCTGTACATAACTAGGATATAGGGACTAGGATATAGGGAATTATGCGTTACATAACTAGGATATAGGGACTAGGATATAGGGAATTATGCTGTACATAACTGGGATATAGGGACTAGGATATGGGGAATTATGCAGTACATAACTGGGATATAGGGACTAGGATATAGGGAATTATGCGGTACATAACTAGGATATAGGGACTAGGATATAGGGAATTATGCTGTACATAACTGGGATATAGGGACTAGGATATAGGGAATTATGCTGTACATAACTGGGATATAGGGACTAGGATATAGGGAATTATGCAGTACATAACTGGGATATAGGGACTAGGATATAGGGAATTATGCTGTACATAACTAGGATATAGGGACTAGGATATAGGGAATTATGCTGTACATAACTGGGATATAGGGACTAGGATATAGGGAATTATGCTGTACATAACTGGGATATAGGGACTAGGATATAGGGAATTATGCTCTACATAACTGGGATATAGGGACTAGGATATAGGGAATTATGCTGTACTTAACTGGGATATAGGGACTAGGATACAGGGAATTATGCAGTGCATAACTAGGATACAGGGGCTAAGATATAGGGAATTATGCAGTACATAACTAGGATATAGGGACTTGGATATAGGGAATTATGCTGTAGATAACTAGGATATAGGGACTAGGATATAGGGAATTATGCTGTACATAACTAGGATATAGGGACTAGGATATAGGGAATTATGCTGTGCATTAGGATATAGGGATTTGCATATAGGGAATTATGCTGTACATAACAAGGATATAGGGACTTGGATATAGGGAATTATGCTGTACATAACTGGGATATAGGGACTAGGATATAGGGAATTATGCCGTACATAGCTAGGATATAGGGAATTATGCTGTACATAACTGGGATATAGGGACTAGGATTTAGGGAATTATGCAGTACATAGCTAGGATATAGGGACTAGGATATAGGGAATTATGCTGTACATAACTGGGATATAGGGACTAGGATATAGTAAATTATGCTGTACATAACTGGGATATAGGGACTAGGATATAGGGAATTATGCAGTACATAACTGGGATATAGGGACTAGGATATAGGGAATTATGCTGTACATAACTAGGATATAGGGACTAGGATATAGGGAATTATGCTGTACATAACTGGGATATAGGGACTAGGATATAGGGAATTATGGTGTACATAACTGGGATATAGGGACTAGGATATAGGGAATTATACTGTACATAACTGGGATATAGGGACTAGGATATAGGGAATTATGCTGTACATAACTGGGATATAGTGACTAGGATATAGGAAATTATGCAGTACATAACTGGAATATAGGAACTAGGATATAGGGAATTATGCAGTACATAACTGGGATATAGGGACTAGGATATAGGGAATTATGCTGTACATAACTGGGATATAGGGACTAGGATATAGGGAATTATGCAGTACATAACTGGGATATAGGGACTAGGATATAGGGAATTATGCTATACATAACTGGGATATAGGGACTAGGATATAGGGAATTATGCTGTACATAACTGGGATATAGGGACTAGGATATAGGGAATTATGCAGTACATAACTGGGATATAGGGACTAGGATATAGGGAATTATGCAGTACATAACTAGGATATAGGGACTAGGATATAGGGAATTATGCTGTGCATTAGGATATAGGGATTTGCATATAGGGAATTATGCTGTACATATCAAGGATATAGGGACTTGGATATAGGGAATTATGCTGTACATAACTGGGATATAGGGACTAGGATATAGGGAATTATGCAGTACATAGCTAGGATATAGGGAATTATGCTATACATAACTGGGATATAGGGACTAGGATATAGGGAATTATGCTGTACATAACTGGGATATAGGGACTAGGATTTAGGGAATTATGCAGTACATAGCTAGGATATAGGGACTAGGATATAGGGAATTATGCTGTACATAACTGGGATATAGGGACTAGGATATAGGAAATTATGCTGTACATAACTGGGATATAGGGACTAGGATATAGGGAATTATGCAGTACATAACTGGGATATACGGACTAGGATATAGGGAATTATGCTGTACATAACTAGGATATAGGGACTAGGATATAGGGAATTATGCTGTACATAACTGGGATATAGGGACTAGGATATAGGGAATTATGCTGTACATAACTGGGATATAGGGACTAGGATATAGGGAATTATACTGTACATAACTGGGATATAGGGACTAGGATATAGGGAATTATGCTGTACATAACTGGGATATAGTGACTAGGATATAGGAAATTATGCAGTACATAACTGGGATATAGGAACTAGGATATAGGGAATTATGCAGTACATAACTGGGATATAGGGACTAGGATATAGGGAATTATGCTGTACATAACTGGGATATAGGGACTAGGATATAGGGAATTATGCAGTACATAACTGGGATATAGGGACTAGGATATAGGGAATTATGCAATACATAGCTAGGATACAGGGGCTAAGATATAGGGAATTATGCAGTACATAACTAGGATATAGGGACTAGGATATAGGGAATTATGCTGTACATAACTGGGATATAGGGACTAGGATATAGGGAATTATGCAGTACATAACTGGGATATAGGGACTAGGATATAGGGAATTATGCAATACATAACTAGGATACAGGGGCTAAGATATAGGGAATTATGCTGTACATAACTAGGATATAGGGACTAGGATATAGGGAATTATGCTGTACATAACTAGGATATAGGGACTAGGATATAGGGAATTATGCAGTACATAACTAGGATATAGGGACTAGGATATAGGGAATTATGCTGTACATAACTGGGATATAGGGACTTGGATATAGGGAATTATGCAGTACATAACTGGAATATAGGGACTAGGATATAGGGAATTATGCTGTACATAACTGGGATATAGGGACTAGGATATAGGGAATTATGCAGTACATAACTGGAATATAGGGACTAGGATATAGGAAATTATGCTGTACATAACTAGGATATAGGGACTAGGATATAGGGAATTATGCGGTACATAACTAGGATATAGGGACTTGGATATAGGGAATTATGCTGTACATAACTAGGATATAGGGACTAGGATATAGGGAATTATGCTGTACATAACTGGGATATAGGGACTAGGATATAGGGAATTATGCAGTACATAACTAGGATATAGGGACTAGGATATAGGGAATTATGCTGTACATAACTAGGATATAGGGACTAGGATATAGGGAATTATGCTATACATGACTGGGATATAGGGACTAGGATATAGGGAATTATGCAGTACATAGCTAGGATATAGGGAATTATGCTGTACATAACTGGGATATAGGAACTAGGATATAGGGAATTATGCTGTACATAACTGGGATATAGGGACTAGGATATAGGGAATTATGCTGTACATAACTAGGATATAGGGACTAGGATATAGGGAATTATGCTGTACATAACTGGGATATAGGAACTAGGATATAGGGAATTATGCAGTACATAACTGGGATATAGGGACTAGGATATAGGGAATTATGCTGTACATAACTAGGATATAGGGACTAGGATATAGGCAATTATGCTGTACATAACTAGGATATAGGGACTAGGATATAGGGAATTATGCAGTACATAACTAGGATATAGGGACTAGGATATAGGGAATTATGCTGTACATAACTAGGATATAGGGACTAGGATATAGGGAATTATGCTGTACATAACTGGGATATAGGGACTAGGATATGGGGAATTATGCAGTACATAACTGGGATATAGGGACTAGGATATAGGGAATTATGCTGTACATAACTGGGATATAGGAACTAGGATATAGGGAATTATGCAGTACATAACTGGGATATAGGGACTAGGATATAGGGAATTATGCAGTACATAACTGGGATATAGGGACTAGGATATAGGGAATTATGCTGTACATAACTAGGATATAGGGACTAGGATATAGGGAATTATGCAGTACATAACTGGGATATAGGGACTAGGATATAGGGAATTATGCTGTACATAACTGGGATATAGGGACTAGGATATAGGGAATTATGCTGTACATAACTAGGATATAGGGACTAGGATATAGGGAATTATGCAGTACATAACTGGGATATAGGGACTAGGATATAGGGAAATATACTGTACATAACTGGGATATAGGGACTAGGATATAGGGAATTATGCAGTACATAACTGGGATATAGGGACTAGGATATAGTGAATTATGCTGTACATAACTGGGATATAGGGACTAGGATATAGGGAATTATGCAGTACATAACTGGGATATAGGGACTAGGATATAGGGAATTATGCAGTACATAAATGTAATATAGGGACTAGGATATAGGGAATTATGCTGTACATAACTAGGATATAGGGACTAGGATATAGGGAATTATGCGTTACATAACTAGGATATAGGGACTAGGATATAGGGAATTATGCTGTACATAACTGGGATATAGGGACTAGGATATGGGGAATTATGCAGTACATAACTGGGATATAGGGACTAGGATATAGGGAATTATGCGGTACATAACTAGGATATAGGGACTAGGATATAGGGAATTATGCTGTACATAACTGGGATATAGGGACTAGGATATAGGGAATTATGCTGTACATAACTGGGATATAGGGACTAGGATATAGGGAATTATGCAGTACATAACTGGGATATAGGGACTAGGATATAGGGAATTATGCTGTACATAACTAGGATATAGGGACTAGGATATAGGGAATTATGCTGTACATAACTGGGATATAGGGACTAGGATATAGGGAATTATGCTGTACATAACTGGGATATAGGGACTAGGATATAGGGAATTATGCTCTACATAACTGGGATATAGGGACTAGGATATAGGGAATTATGCTGTACTTAACTGGGATATAGGGACTAGGATAGAGGGAATTATGCAGTACATAACTGGGATATAGGGACTAGGATATAGGGAATTATGCTGTGCATTAGGATATAGGGATTTGCATATAGGGAATTATGCTGTACATAACAAGGATATAGGGACTTGGATATAGGGAATTATGCTGTACATAACTGGGATATAGGGACTAGGATATAGGGAATTATGCCGTACATAGCTAGGATATAGGGAATTATGCTGTACATAACTGGGATATAGGGACTAGGATTTAGGGAATTATGCAGTACATAGCTAGGATATAGGGACTAGGATATAGGGAATTATGCTGTACATAACTGGGATATAGGGACTAGGATATAGTAAATTATGCTGTACATAACTGGGATATAGGGACTAGGATATAGGGAATTATGCAGTACATAACTGGGATATAGGGACTAGGATATAGGGAATTATGCTGTACATAACTAGGATATAGGGACTAGGATATAGGGAATTATGCTGTACATAACTGGGATATAGGGACTAGGATATAGGGAATTATGCTGTACATAACTGGGATATAGGGACTAGGATATAGGGAATTATACTGTACATAACTGGGATATAGGGACTAGGATATAGGGAATTATGCTGTACATAACTGGGATATAGTGACTAGGATATAGGAAATTATGCAGTACATAACTGGAATATAGGAACTAGGATATAGGGAATTATGCAGTACATAACTGGGATATAGGGACTAGGATATAGGGAATTATGCTGTACATAACTGGGATATAGGGACTAGGATATAGGGAATTATGCAGTACATAACTGGGATATAGGGACTAGGATATAGGGAATTATGCAATACATAACTAGGATACAGGGGCTAAGATATAGGGAATTATGCAGTACATAACTAGGATATAGGGACTAGGATATAGGGAATTATGCTGTACATAACTGGGATATAGGGTCTAGGATATAGGGAATTATGCAGTACATAACTGGGATATAGGGACTAGGATATAGGGAATTATGCAATACATAACTAGGATACAGGGGCTAAGATATAGGGAATTATGCAGTACATAACTAGGATATAGGGACTAGGATATAGGGAATTATGCTGTACATAACTAGGATATAGGGACTAGGATATAGGGAATTATGCAGTACATAACTGGGATATAGGGACTAGGATATAGTGAATTATGCTGTACATAACTGGGATATAGGGACTAGGATATAGGGAATTATGCAGTACATAACTGGGATATAGGGACTAGGATATAGGGAATTATGCAGTACATAAATGTAATATAGGGACTAGGATATAGGGAATTATGCTGTACATAACTAGGATATAGGGACTAGGATATAGGGAATTATGCGGTACATAACTAGGATATAGGGACTAGGATATAGGGAATTATGCTGTACATAACTGGGATATAGGGACTAGGATATGGGGAATTATGCAGTATATAACTGGGATATAGGGACTAGGATATAGGGAATTATGCGGTACATAACTAGGATATAGGGACTAGGATTTAGGGAATTATGCTGTACATAACTGGGATATAGGGACTAGGATATAGGGAATTATGCTGTACATAACTGGGATATAGGGACTAGGATATAGGGAATTATGCAGTACATAACTGGGATATAGGGACTAGGATATAGGGAATTATGCTGTACATAACTAGGATATAGGGACTAGGATATAGGGAATTATGCTGTACATAACTGGGATATAGGGACTAGGATATAGGGAATTATGCTGTACATAACTGGGATATAGGGACTAGGATATAGGGAGTTATGCTCTACATAACTGGGATATAGGGACTAGGATATAGGGAATTATGCTGTACTTAACTGGGATATAGGGACTAGGATACAGGGAATTATGCAGTGCATAACTAGGATACAGGGGCTAAGATATAGGGAATTATGCAGTACATAACTAGGATATAGGGACTTGGATATAGGGAATTATGCTGTAGATAACTAGGATATAGGGACTAGGATATAGGGAATTATGCTGTACATAACTAGGATACAGGGACTAGGATATAGGGAATTATGCTGTGCATTAGGATATAGGGATTTGCATATAGGGAATTATGCTGTACATAACAAGGATATAGGGACTTGGATATAGGGAATTATGCTGTACATAACTGGGATATAGGGACTAGGATATAGGGAATTATGCAGTACATAGCTAGGATATAGGGAATTATGCTGTACATAACTGGGATATAGGGACTAGGATTTAGGGAATTATGCAGTACATAGCTAGGATATAGGAACTAGGATATAGGGAATTATGCTGTACATAACTGGGATATAGGGACTAGGATATAGTAAATTATGCTGTACATAACTGGGATATAGGGACTAGGATATAGGGAATTATGCTGTACATAACTAGGATATAGGGACTAGGATATAGGGAATTATGCAGTACATAGCTAGGATATAGGGAATTATGCAATACATAACTAGGATACAGGGGCTAAGATATAGGGAATTATGCAGTACATAACTAGGATATAGGGACTAGGATATAGGGAATTATGCTGTACATAACTGGGATATAGGGACTAGGATATAGGGAATTATGCAGTACATAACTGGGATATAGGGACTAGGATATAGGGAATTATGCAATACATAACTAGGATACAGGGGCTAAGATATAGGGAATTATGCTGTACATAACTAGGATATAGGGACTAGGATATAGGGAATTATGCTGTACATAACTAGGATATAGGGACTAGGATATAGGGAATTATGCAGTACATAACTAGGATATAGGGACTAGGATATAGGGAATTATGCTGTACATAACTGGGATATAGGGACTTGGATATAGGGAATTATGCAGTACATAAGTGGAATATAGGGACTAGGATATAGGGAATTATGCTGTACATAACTGGGATATAGGGACTAGGATATAGGGAATTATGCAGTACATAACTGGAATATAGGGACTAGGATATAGGAAATTATGCTGTACATAACTAGGATATAGGGACTAGGATATAGGGAATTATGCGGTACATAACTAGGATATAGGGACTTGGATATAGGGAATTATGCTGTACATAACTAGGATATAGGGACTAGGATATAGGGAATTATGCTGTACATAACTGGGATATAGGGACTAGGATATAGGGAATTATGCAGTACATAACTAGGATATAGGGACTAGGATATAGGGAATTATGCTGTACATAACTAGGATATAGGGACTAGGATATAGGGAATTATGCTATACATGACTGGGATATAGGGACTAGGATATAGGGAATTATGCAGTACATAGCTAGGATATAGGGAATTATGCTGTACATAACTGGGATATAGGAACTAGGATATAGGGAATTATGCTGTACATAACTGGGATATAGGGACTAGGATATAGGGAATTATGCTGTACATAACTAGGATATAGGGACTAGGATATAGGGAATTATGCTGTACATAACTGGGATATAGGAACTAGGATATAGGGAATTATGCAGTACATAACTGGGATATAGGAACTAGGATATAGGGAATTATGCAGTACATAACTGGGATATAGGGACTAGGATATAGGGAATTATGCTGTACATAACTAGGATATAGGGACTAGGATATAGGCAATTATGCTGTACATAACTAGGATATAGGGACTAGGATATAGGGAATTATGCAGTACATAACTAGGATATAGGGACTAGGATATAGGGAATTATGCTGTACATAACTAGGATATAGGGACTAGGATATAGGGAATTATGCTGTACATAACTGGGATATAGGGACTAGGATATGGGGAATTATGCAGTACATAACTGGGATATAGGGACTAGGATATAGGGAATTATGCTGTACATAACTGGGATATAGGAACTAGGATATAGGGAATTATGCAGTACATAACTGGGATATAGGGACTAGGATATAGGGAATTATGCAGTACATAACTGAGATATAGGGACTAGGATATAGGGAATTATGCTGTACATAACTAGGATATAGGGACTAGGATATAGGGAATTATGCAGTACATAACTGGGATATAGGGACTAGGATATAGGGAATTATGCTGTACATAACTGGGATATAGGGACTAGGATATAGGGAATTATGCTGTACATAACTAGGATATAGGGACTAGGATATAGGGAATTATGCAGTACATAACTGGGATATAGGGACTAGGATATAGGGAAATATACTGTACATAACTGGGATATAGGGACTAGGATATAGGGAATTATGCAGTACATAACTGGGATATAGGGACTAGGATATAGTGAATTATGCTGTACATAACTGGGATATAGGGACTAGGATATAGGGAATTATGCAGTACATAACTGGGATATAGGGACTAGGATATAGGGAATTATGCAGTACATAAATGTAATATAGGGACTAGGATATAGGGAATTATGCTGTACATAACTAGGATATAGGGACTAGGATATAGGGAATTATGCGGTACATAACTAGGATATAGGGACTAGGATATAGGGAATTATGCTGTACATAACTGGGATATAGGGACTAGGATATGGGGAATTATGCAGTACATAACTGGGATATAGGGACTAGGATATAGGGAATTATGCGGTACATAACTAGGATATAGGGACTAGGATATAGGGAATTATGCTGTACATAACTGGGATATAGGGACTAGGATATAGGGAATTATGCTGTACATAACTGGGATATAGGGACTAGGATATAGGGAATTATGCAGTACATAACTGGGATATAGGGACTAGGATATAGGGAATTATGCTGTACATAACTAGGATATAGGGACTAGGATATAGGGAATTATGCTGTACATAACTGGGATATAGGGACTAGGATATAGGGAATTATGCTGTACATAACTGGGATATAGGGACTAGGATATAGGGAATTATGCTCTACATAACTGGGATATAGGGACTAGGATATAGGGAATTATGCTGTACTTAACTGGGATATAGGGACTAGGATACAGGGAATTATGCAGTGCATAACTAGGATACAGGGGCTAAGATATAGGGAATTATGCAGTACATAACTAGGATATAGGGACTTGGATATAGGGAATTATGCTGTAGATAACTAGGATATAGGGACTAGGATATAGGGAATTATGCTGTACATAACTAGGATATAGGGACTAGGATATAGGGAATTATGCTGTGCATTAGGATATAGGGATTTGCATATAGGGAATTATGCTGTACATAACAAGGATATAGGGACTTGGATATAGGGAATTATGCTGTACATAACTGGGATATAGGGACTAGGATATAGGGAATTATGCCGTACATAGCTAGGATATAGGGAATTATGCTGTACATAACTGGGATATAGGGACTAGGATTTAGGGAATTATGCAGTACATAGCTAGGATATAGGGACTAGGATATAGGGAATTATGCTGTACATAACTGGGATATAGGGACTAGGATATAGTAAATTATGCTGTACATAACTGGGATATAGGGACTAGGATATAGGGAATTATGCAGTACATAACTGGGATATAGGGACTAGGATATAGGGAATTATGCTGTACATAACTAGGATATAGGGACTAGGATATAGGGAATTATGCTGTACATAACTGGGATATAGGGACTAGGATATAGGGAATTATGCTGTACATAACTGGGATATAGGGACTAGGATATAGGGAATTATACTGTACATAACTGGGATATAGGGACTAGGATATAGGGAATTATGCTGTACATAACTGGGATATAGTGACTAGGATATAGGAAATTATGCAGTACATAACTGGAATATAGGAACTAGGATATAGGGAATTATGCAGTACATAACTGGGATATAGGGACTAGGATATAGGGAATTATGCTGTACATAACTGGGATATAGGGACTAGGATATAGGGAATTATGCAGTACATAACTGGGATATAGGGACTAGGATATAGGGAATTATGCAATACATAACTAGGATACAGGGGCTAAGATATAGGGAATTATGCAGTACATAACTAGGATATAAGGACTAGGATATAGGGAATTATGCTGTACATAACTGGGATATAGGGTCTAGGATATAGGGAATTATGCAGTACATAACTGGGATATAGGGACTAGGATATAGGGAATTATGCAATACATAACTAGGATACAGGGGCTAAGATATAGGGAATTATGCAGTACATAACTAGGATATAGGGACTAGGATATAGGGAATTATGCTGTACATAACTAGGATATAGGGACTAGGATATAGGGAATTATGCAGTACATAACTGGGATATAGGGACTAGGATATAGTGAATTATGCTGTACATAACTGGGATATAGGGACTAGGATATAGGGAATTATGCAGTACATAACTGGGATATAGGGACTAGGATATAGGGAATTATGCAGTACATAAATGTAATATAGGGACTAGGATATAGGGAATTATGCTGTACATAACTAGGATATAGGGACTAGGATATAGGGAATTATGCGGTACATAACTAGGATATAGGGACTAGGATATAGGGAATTATGCTGTACATAACTGGGATATAGGGACTAGGATATGGGGAATTATGCAGTATATAACTGGGATATAGGGACTAGGATATAGGGAATTATGCGGTACATAACTAGGATATAGGGACTAGGATATAGGGAATTATGCTGTACATAACTGGGATATAGGGACTAGGATATAGGGAATTATGCTGTACATAACTGGGATATAGGGACTAGGATATAGGGAATTATGCAGTACATAACTGGGATATAGGGACTAGGATATAGGGAATTATGCTGTACATAACTAGGATATAGGGACTAGGATATAGGGAATTATGCTGTACATAACTGGGATATAGGGACTAGGATATAGGGAATTATGCTGTACATAACTGGGATATAGGGACTAGGATATAGGGAATTATGCTCTACATAACTGGGATATAGGGACTAGGATATAGGGAATTATGCTGTACTTAACTGGGATATAGGGACTAGGATACAGGGAATTATGCAGTGCATAACTAGGATACAGGGGCTAAGATATAGGGAATTATGCAGTACATAACTAGGATATAGGGACATGGATATAGGGAATTATGCTGTAGATAACTAGGATATAGGGACTAGGATATAGGGAATTATGCTGTTCATAACTAGGATATAGGGACTAGGATATAGGGAATTATGCTGTGCATTAGGATATAGGGATTTGCATATAGGGAATTATGCTGTACATAACAAGGATATAGGGACTTGGATATAGGGAATTATGCTGTACATAACTGGGATATAGGGACTAGGATATAGGGAATTATGCAGTACATAGCTAGGATATAGGGAATTATGCTGTACATAACTGGGATATAGGGACTAGGATTTAGGGAATTATGCAGTACATAGCTAGGATATAGGAACTAGGATATAGGGAATTATGCTGTACATAACTGGGATATAGGGACTAGGATATAGTAAATTATGCTGTACATAACTGGGATATAGGGACTAGGATATAGGGAATTATGCTGTACATAACTAGGATATAGGGACTAGGATATAGGGAATTATGCAGTACATAGCTAGGATATAGGGAATTATGCTATACATAACTGGGATATAGGGACTAGGATATAGGGAATTATGCAGTACATAGCTAGGATATAGGGAATTATGCTGTACATAACTGGGATATAGGGACTAGGATTTAGGGAATTATGCAGTACATAGCTAGGATATAGGGACTAGGATATAGGGAATTATGCTGTACATAACTGGGATATAGGGACTTAGATATAGGGAATTATGCTGTACATAACTAGGATATAGGGACTAGGATATAGGGAATTATGCTGTACATAACTAGGATATAGGGACTAGGATATAGGGAATTATGCAGTACATAGCTAGGATATAGGGAATTATGCTATACATAACTGGGATATAGGGACTAGGATATAGGGAATTATGCAGTACATAGCTAGGATATAGGGAATTATGCTGTACATAACTGGGATATAGGGACTAGGATTTAGGGAATTATGCAGTACATAGCTAGGATATAGGGACTAGGATATAGGGAATTATGCTGTACATAACTGGGATATAGGGACTAGGATATAGTAAATTATGCTGTACATAACTGGGATATAGGGACTAGGATATAGGGAATTATGCAGTACATAACTGGGATATAGGGACTAGGATATAGGGAATTATGCTGTACATAACTAGGATATAGGGACTAGGATATAGGGAATTATGCTGTACATAACTGGGATATAGGGACTAGGATATAGGGAATTATGCTGTACATAACTAGGATATAGGGACTAGGATATAGGGAATTATGCAGTACATAGCTAGGATATAGGGAATTATGCTATACATAACTGGGATATAGGGACTAGGATATAGGGAATTATGCAGTACATAGCTAGGATATAGGGAATTATGCTGTACATAACTGGGATATAGGGACTAGGATTTAGGGAATTATGCAGTACATAGCTAGGATTTAGGGACTAGGATATAGGGAATTATGCTGTACATAACTGGGATATAGGGACTTAGATATAGGGAATTATGCTGTACATAACTAGGATATAGGGACTAGGATATAGGGAATTATGCTGTACATAACTAGGATATAGGGACTAGGATATAGGGAATTATGAAGTACATAGCTAGGATATAGGGAATTATGCTATACATAACTGGGATATAGGGACTAGGATATAGGGAATTATGCAGTACATAGCTAGGATATAGGGAATTATGCTGTACATAACTGGGATATAGGGACTAGGATTTAGGGAATTATGCAGTACATAGCTAGGATATAGGGACTAGGATATAGGGAATTATGCTGTACATAACTGGGATATAGGGACTAGGATATAGTAAATTATGCTGTACATAACTGGGATATAGGGACTAGGATATAGGGAATTATGCAGTACATAACTGGGATATAGGGACTAGGATATAGGGAATTATGCTGTACATAACTAGGATATAGGGACTAGGATATAGGGAATTATGCTGTACATAACTGGGATATAGGGACTAGGATATAGGGAATTATGCTGTACATAACTAGGATATAGGGACTAGGATATAGGGAATTATGCTGTACATAACTGGGATATAGGGACTAGGATATATGGAATTATGCTGTACATAACTGGGATATAGGGACTAGGATATAGGGAATTATACTGTACATAACTGGGATATAGGGACTAGGATATAGGGAATTATGCTGTACATAACTGGGATATAGTGACTAGGATATAGGAAATTATGCAGTACATAACTAGGATATAGGGACTAGGATATAGGGAATTATGCTGTACATAACTGGGATATAGGAACTAGGATATAGGGAATTATGCTGTACATAACTAGGATATAGGGACTAGGATATAGGGAATTATACTGTACATAACTGGGATATAAGGACTAGGATATAGGGAATTATGCTGTACATAACTAGGATATAGGGACTAGTATTTAGGGAATTATGCTGTACATAACTAGGATATAGGGACTAGGATATAGGGAATTATGCTGTACATAACTGGCATATAGGAACTAGGATATAGGGATTTATGCTGTACATAACTGGGATATAGGGACTAGGATATTGGGAATTATGCTGTACATAACTGGGATATACGAACTAGGATATAGGAAATTATGCAGTACATAACTGGGATATAGGGACTAGGATATAGGGAATTATGCTGTACATAACTAGGATATAGAGACTAGGATATAGGGAATTATGCTGTACATAACTAGGATATAGGGACTAGGATATAGGGAATTATGCTGTACATAACTGGGATATAGGGACTAGGATATGGGGAATTATGCTGTACATAACTGGGATATAGGGACTAGGATATTGGGAATTATGCTGTACATAACTGGGATATAGGAACTAGGATATAGGGAATTATGCTGTACATAACTAGGATATAGGGACTAGGATATAGGGAATTATACTGTACATAACTGGGATATAAGGACTAGGATATAGGGAATTATGCTGTACATAACTAGGATATAGGGACTAGTATTTAGGGAATTATGCTGTACATAACTAGGATATAGGGACTAGGATATAGGGAATTATGCTGTACATAACTGGCATATAGGAACTAGGATATAGGGATTTATGCTGTACATAACTGGGATATAGGGACTAGGATATTGGGAATTATGCTGTACATAACTGGGATATACGAACTAGGATATAGGGAATTATGCAGTACATAACTGGGATATAGGGACTAGGATATAGGGAATTATGCTGTACATAACTAGGATATAGGGACTAGGATATAGGGAATTATGCTGTACATAACTAGGATATAGGGACTAGGATATAGGGAATTATGCTGTACATAACTGGGATATAGGGACTAGGATATGGGGAATTATGCTGTACATAACTGGGATATAGGAACTAGGATATAGGGAATTATGCTGTACATAACTGGGATATAGGGACTAGGATATGGGGAATTATGCTGTACATAACTAGGATATAGGGACTAGGATATAGGGAATTATGCTGTACATAACTGGGATATAGGAACTAGGATATAGGGAATTATGCAGTACATAACTGGGATATAGGGACTAGGATATAGGGAATTATGCTGTACATAACTAGGATATAGGGACTAGGATATAGGCAATTATGCTGTACATAACTAGGATATAGGGACTAGGATATAGGGAATTATGCAGTACATAACCAGGATATTGGGACTAGGATATAGGGAATTATGCTGTACATAACTAGGATATAGGGACTAGGATATAGGGAATTATGCTGTACATAACTGGGATATAGGAACTAGGATATGGGGAATTATGCAGTACATAACTGGGATATAGGGACTAGGATATAGGGAATTATGCTGTACATAACTGGGATATAGGAACTAGGATATAGGGAATTATGCAGTACATAACTGGGATATAGGGACTAGGATATAGGGAATTATGCAGTACATAACTGGGATATAGGGAATTATGCAGTACATAACTGGGATATATCGACTAGGAAATAGGGAAATATACTGTACATAACTGGGATATAGGGACTAGGATATAGGGAATTATGCAGTACATAACTGGGATATAGGGACTAGGATATAGTGAATTATGCTGTACATAACTGGGATATAGGGACTAGGATATAGGGAATTATGCTGTACATAACTGGGATATAGGGACTAGGATATAGGGAATTATGCAGTACATAACTGGGATATAGGGACTAGGATATAGGGAATTATGCAGTACATAACTGTAATATAGGGACTAGGATATAGGGAATTATGCTGTACATAACTAGGATATAGGGACTAGGATATAGGGAATTATGCGGTACATAACTAGGATATAGGGACTAGGATATAGGGAATTATGCTGTACATAACTAGGATATAGGGACTAGGATATAGGGAATTATGCGGTACATAACTAGGATATAGGGACTAGGATATAGGGAATTATGCTGTACATAACTGGGATATAGGGACTAGGATATGGGGAATTATGCAGTATATAACTGGGATATAGGGACTAGGATATAGGGAATTATGCGGTACATAACTAGGATATAGGGACTAGGATATAGGGAATTATGCGGTACATAACTAGGATATAGGGACTAGGATATAGGGAATTATGCTGTACATAACTGGGATATAGGGACTAGGATATAGGGAATTATGCAGTACATAACTGGCATATAGGGACTAGGATATAGGGAATTATGCTGTACATAACTAGGATATAGGGACTAGGATATAGGGAATTATGCAGTACATAACTGGGATATAGGAACTAGGATATAGGGAATTATGCTGTACATAACTGGGATATAGGGACTAGGATATAGGGTATTATGCTGTACATAACTAGGATACAGGGGCTAAGATATAGGGAATTATGCAGTACATAACTAGGATATAGGGACTAGGATATAGGGAATTATGCTGTACATAACTGGGATATAGGGACTTGCATATAGGGAATTATGCTGTACATAACTAGGATATAGGGACTAGGATATAGGGAATTATGCTGTGCATTAGGATATAGGGATTTGCATATAGGGAATTATGCTGTACATAACAAGGATATAGGGACTTGGATATAGGGAATTATGCTGTACATAACTAGGATATAGGGACTAGGATATAGGGAATTATGCTGTACATAACTAGGATACAGGGGCTAAGATATAGGGAATTATGCAGTACATAACTAGGATATAGGGACTTGGATATAGAGAATTATGCTGTAGATAACTAGGATATAGGGACTAGGATATAGGGAATTATGCTGTACATAACTGGGATATAGGGACTTGCATATAGGGAATTATGCTGTACATAACTAGGATATAGGGACTAGGATATAGGGAATTATGCTGTGCATTAGGATATAGGGATTTGCATATAGGGAATTATGCTGTACATAACAAGGATATAGGGACTTGGATATAGGGAATTATGCTGTACATAACTGGGATATAGGGACTAGGATATAGGGAATTATGCAGTACATAGCTAGGATATAGGGAATTATGCTATACATAACTGGGATATAGGGACTAGGATATAGGGAATTATGCAGTACATAACTGGGATATAGGAACTGGGATATAGGGAATTATGCTGTACATAACTAGGATACAGGGGCTAGGATATAGGGAATTATGCTGTACATAACTGGGATATAGGGACTAGGATTTAGGGAATTATGCAGTACATAGCTAGGATATAGGGACTAGGATATAGGGAATTATGCTGTACATAACTGAGATATAGGGACTAGGATATAGGAAATTATGCTGTACATAACTGGGATATAGGGACTAGGATATAGGGAATTATGCAGTACATAACTGGGATATAGGGACTAGGATATAGGGAATTATGCTGTAGATAACTGAGATATAGGGACTAGGATATAGGAAATTATGCTGTACATAACTGGGATATAGGGACTAGGATATAGGGAATTATGCAGTACATAACTAGGATATAGGGACTAGGATATAGGGAATTATGCTGTACATAACTGGGATATAGGGACTAGGATATAGGGAATTATGCTGTACATAACTGGGATATAGGGACTAGGATATAGGGAATTATGCTGTACATAACTGGGATATAGGGACTAGGATATAGGGAATTATGCTGTACATAACTGGGATATAGGGACTAGGATATAGTGAAATATACTGTACATAACTGGGATATAGGAACTAGGATATAGGGAATTATGCTGGACATAACTGGGATATAGAGACTAGGATATAGGGAATTATGCTGTACATAACTAGGATTTAGGGAATTATGCTGTACATAACTGGGATATAGGGACTAGGATATAGGGAATTATGCTGTACATAACTGGGATATAGGGACTAGGATATAGGGAAATATACTGTACATAACTGGGATATAGGAACTAGGATATAGGGAA
Organism: Phyllobates terribilis; assembly: GCF_046119375.1. Classification (NCBI taxonomy): domain Eukaryota; kingdom Metazoa; phylum Chordata; class Amphibia; order Anura; family Dendrobatidae; genus Phyllobates; species Phyllobates terribilis. The sequence goes on from NW_027362943.1 coordinate 345,314, forward strand.
TTATGCAGTACATAACTGGGATATAGGGACTAGGATATAGGGAATTATGCAGTGCATAACTGGAATATAGGGACTAGGATATAGGGAATTATGGTGTACATAACTAGGATATAGGGACTAGGATATAGGGAATTATGCGGTACATAACTAGGATATAGGGACTTGGATATAGGGAATTATGCTGTACATAACTAGGATATAGGGACTAGGATATAGGGAATTATGCTGTACATAACTGGGATATAGGGACTAGGATATAGGGAATTATGCACTACATAGCTAGGATATAAGGAATTATTCTATACATAACTGGGATATAGGGACTAGGATATAGGGAATTATGCTGTACATAACTAGGATATAGGGAATTATGCTGTACATAACTGGGATATAGGGACTAGGATATAGGGAAATATACTGTACATAACTGGGATATAGGAACTAGGATATAGGGAATTATGCAGTACATAACTGGGATATAGGGACTAGGATATAGGGAATTATGCAGTACATAACTGGAATATAGGGACTAGGATATAGGGAATTATGCAGTACATAACTGGGATATAGGAACTAGGATATAGGGAATTATGCTGTACATAACTAGGATACAGGGGCTAGGATATAAGGAATTATGCAGTACATTACTGGGATATAGGGACTAGGATATAGGGAACTATGCAATACATAACTGGGATATAGGGACTAGGATATAGGGAATTATGCTGTACATAACTGGGATATAGGGACTAGGATATAGGGAATTATGCTGTACATAACTGGGATATAGGAACTAGGATATAGGGAATTATGCAATACATAAATGGGATATAGGGACTAGGATATAGGGAATTATGCTGTACATAACTGGGATATAGGGACTAGGATATAGGGAATTATGCTGTACATAACTGGGGTATAGGGACTAGGATATAGGGAATTATGCTGTACATAACTGGGATATAGGGACTAGGATATAGGGAATTATGCAGTACATAGCTAGGATATGGGGAATTATGCTGTACATAACTGGGATATAGGAACTAGGATATAGGGAATTATGCAATACATAACTGGGATATAGGGACTAGGATATAGGGAATTATGCAGTACATAACTGGAATATAGGGACTAGGATATAGGGAATTATGCAGTACATAACTGGGAAATAGGAACTAGGATATAGGGAATTATGCTGTACATAACTGGGATATAGGGACTAGGATATAGGGAATTATGCAGTACATAACTGGAATATAGGGACTAGGATATAGGGAATTATGCAGTACATAACTGGGATATAGGAACTAGGATATAGGGAATTATGCAGTACATTACTGGGATATAGGGACTAGGATATAGGGAATTATGCAGTACATAACTGGAATATAGGGACTAGGATATAGGGAATTATGCAGTACATAACTGGGATATAGGAACTAGGATATAGGGAATTATGCTGTACATAACTAGGATACAGGGGCTAGGATATAAGGAATTATGCAGTACATTACTGGGATATAGGGACTAGGATATAGGGAACTATGCAATACATAACTGGGATATAGGGACTAGGATATAGGGAATTATGCTGTACATAACTGGGATATAGGGACTAGGATATAGGGAATTATGCTGTACATAACTGGGATATAGGAACTAGGATATAGGGAATTATGCAGTACATAACTGGGATATAGGGACTAGGATATAGGGAATTATGCTGTACATAACTGGGATATAGGGACTAGGATATAGGGAATTATGCTGTACATAACTGGGGTATAGGGACTAGGATATAGGGAATTATGCTGTACATAACTGGGATATAGGGACTAGGATATACGGAATTATGCAGTACATAACTGGGATATAGGGACTAGGATATAGGGAATTACGCGGTACATAACTAGGATATAGGGACTAGGATATAGGGAATTACGCGGTACTTAACTAGGATATAGGGAATTATGCTGTACATAACTAGGATATAGGGAATTATGCTGTACATAACTGGGATATAGGGACTAGGATATAGGGAATTATGCTGTACATAACTAGGATATAGGGACTAGGATATAGGGAATTACGCGGTACATAACTAGGATATAGGGACTTGGATATAGGGAATTATGCTGTACATAACTAGGATATAGGGACTAGGATATAGGGAATTATGCTGTACATAACTGGGATATAGGGACTAGGATATAGGGTATTATGCAGTACATAGCTAGGATATAGGGAATTATGCTATACATAACTGGGATATAGGGACTAGGATATAGGGAATTATGCTGTACATAACTAGGATATAGGGACTAGGATATAGGGAATTATGCAGTACATTACTGGGATATAGGGACTAGGATATAGGGAATTATGCAGTACATAACTGGGATATAGGGACTAGGATATAGGTAATTATGCTGTACATAACTGGGATATAGGGACTAGGATATAGGGAATTATGCTGTACATAACTAGGATACAGGGCCTAGGATATAGGGAATTATGCAGTACATTACTGGGATATAGGGACTAGGATATAGGGAACTATGCAATACATAACTGGGATATAGGGACTAGGATATAGGGAATTATGCTGTACATAACTAGGATACAGGGGCTAGGATATAGGGAATTATGCAGTACATAACTGGGATATAGGGACTAGGATTTAGGGAATTATGCAGTACATTACTGGGATATAGGGACTAGGATATAGGTAATTATGCAGTACATTACTGGGATATAGGGACTAGGATATAGGGAATTATGCTGTACATAACTGGGATATAGGGACTAGGATATAGGAAATTATGCAGTACATAACTAGGATATAGGGACTAGGATATAGGGAATTATGCTGTACATAACTAGGATATAGGGACTAGGATATAGGGAATTATGCTGTACATAACTGGGATATAGGGGCTAGGATATAGGGAATTATGCAGTACATTATTAGGATATAGGGACTAGGATATGGGGAATTATGCAGTACATAATTGGGATAGAGGGACTAGGATATAGGAAATTATGCAGTACATAACTAGGATATAGGGACTAGGATATAGGGAATCATGCTGTACATAACTAGGATATAGGGACTAGGATATAGGGAATTATGCTGTACATAACTGGGATATAGGGACTAGGATATAGGGAATTATGCTGTTCATAACTGGGATATAGGGACTAGGATATAGGGAATTATGCTGTACATAACTGGGATATAGGGAATTATTCTGTTCATAACTGGGATACAGGGGCTAGGATATAGGGAATTATGCTGTACATAACTGGGATATAGGGACTAGGATATAGGGAATTATGCGGTACATAACTAGGATATAGGGACTTGGATATAGGGAATTATGCTGTACATAACTAGGATATAGGGACTAGGATATAGGGAATTATGCTGTACATAACTGGGATATAGGGACTAGGATATAGGGAATTATGCAGTACATAGCTAGGATATGGGGAATTATGCAGTACATAACTGGGATAGAGGGACTAGGATATAGGGAATTATGCTGTACATAACTAGGATATAGGGACTGGGATATAGGGAATTATGCTGTACATAACTGGGATATAGGAACTAGGATATAGGGAATTATGCAGTACATAACTAGGATATAGGGACTAGGATATAGGGAATTATGCTGTACATAACTAGGATATAGGGACTGGGATATAGGGAATTATGCTGTACATAACTGGGATATAGGGACTAGGATATAGGGAATTATGCTGTACATAACTAGGATATAGGGACTAGGATATAGGGAATTATGCTGTACATAACTATGGATATAGGGACTATGATATAGGCAATTATGCTGTACATAACTGGGATATAGGGACTAGGATATAGGGAATTATGCAGTACATAGCTAGGATATGGGGAATTATGCAGTACATAACTGGGATAGAGGGACTAGGATATAGGGAATTATGCTGTACATAACTAGGATATAGGGACTGGGATATAGGGAATTATGCTGTACATAACTGGGATATAGGAACTAGGATATAGGGAATTATGCAGTACATAACTAGGATATAGGGACTAGGATATAGGGAATTATGCTGTACATAACTAGGATATAGGGACTGGGATATAGGGAATTATGCTGTACATAACTGGGATATAGGGACTAGGATATAGGGAATTATGCTGTACATAACTGGGATATAGGGACTAGGATATAGGGAATTATGCTGTACATAACTATGGATATAGAGACTATGATATAGGCAATTATGCTGTACATAACTGGGATATAGGGACTAGGATACAGGGAATTATGCTGTACATAACTGAGATATAGGGACTAGGATATAGGGAATTATGCTGTACATAACTAGGATATAGGGACTAGGATATAGGGAATTATGCTGTACATAACTGGGATATAGGGACTAGGATATAGGGAATTATGCTGTACATAACTAGGATATAGGGACTAGGATATAGGGAATTATGCAGTACATAACTGGGATATAGGAACTAGGATATAGGGAATTATGCTGTACATAACTGGGATATAGGGACTAGGATATAGGGAATTATGCTGTACATAACTAGGATATAGGGACTAGGATATAGGGAATTATGCAGTACATAACTGGGATATAGGAACTAGGATATAGGGAATTATGCTGTACATAACTGGGATATAGGAACTAGGATATAGTGAATTATGCTGTACATAACTGGGATATAGGGACTAGGATATAGGGAATTATGCTGTACATAACTGGGATATAGGGACTAGGATATAGGGAAATATACTGTACATAACTGGGATATAGGGACTAGGATATAGGGAATTATGCAGTACATAACTGGGATATAGGGAATTATGCTGTACATAAGTGGGATATAGGGACTAGGATATAGGGAATTATGTTGTATATAACTAGGATATAGGGACTAGGATATAGGGAATTATGCTGTACATAACTGGGATATAGAGACTAGGATATAGGGAATTATGCTGTACATAACTGGGATATAGGGACTAGGATATAGGGAATTATACTGTACATAACTGGGATATAGGGACTAGGATATAGGGGATTATGCTGTACATAACTAGGATATAGGGGCTAGGATATAGGGAATTATGCTGTACATAACTGGGATATAGGGACTAGGATATAGGGAATTATGCTGTACATAACTGGGATATAGGGACTAGTATATAGGGAATTATGCTGTACATAACTGGGATATAGTGACTAGGATATAGGAAATTATGCAGTACATAACTGGGATATAGGAACTAGGATATAGGGAATTATGCTGTACATAACTGGGATATAGGGACTAGGATATAGGGAATTATGCAGTACATAACTGGGATATAGGGACTAGGATATAGGGAATTATGCTGTACATAACTGGGATATAGGGACTAGGATATAGGGAATTATGCAGTACATAACTGGGATATAGGGACTAGGATATAGGGAATTATGCAATACATAACTAGGATACAGGGGCTAAGGTATAGGGAATTATGCAGTACATAACTAGGATATAGTGACTTGGATATAGGGAATTATGCTGTACATAACTGGGATATAAGGATTTGGACATAGGGAATTATGCTGTACATAACTGGGATATAGGAACTAGGATATAGGGAATTATGCTGTACATAACTGGGATATAGGGACTAGGATATAGGGAATTATGCAGTACATAACTGGAATATAGGGACTAGGATATAGGGAATTATGCTGTACATAACTAGGATATAGGGACTAGGATATAGGGAATTATGCGGTACATAACTAGGATATAGGGACTTGGATATAGGGAATTATGCAGTACATAACTAGGATATAGGGACTAGGATATAGGGAATTATGCTGTACATAACTGGGATATAGGGACTAGGATATAGGGAATTATGCAGTACATAACTAGGATATAGGGACTAGGATATAGGGAATTATGCTGTACATAACTGGGATATAGGGACTAGGATATAGGGAATTATGCTGTGCATAACTAGGATATAGGGACTAGGATATAGGGAATTATGCTGTACAAAACTGGGATATAGGAACTAGGATATAGGGACTAGGATATAGGGAATTATGCTGTACATAACTAGGATATAGGGACTAGGATATAGGGAATTATGCTATACATGACTGGGATAAAGGGACTAGGATATAGGGAATTATGCAGTACATAACTAGGAAATAGGGACTAGGATATAGGGAATTATGCTGTACATAACTGGGATATAGGGACTAGGATATAGGGAATTATGCTGTACATAACTAGGATATAGGGACTAGGATATAGGGAATTATGCTGTACATAACTAGGATATAGGGACTAGGATATAGGGAATTATGCTATACATGACTGGGATAAAGGGACTAGGATATAGGGAATTATGCAGTACATAGCTAGGATATAGGGACTAGGATATAGGGAATTATGCTGTACATAACTGGGATATAGGAACTAGGATATAGGGAATTATGCTGTACATAACTGGGATATAGGAACTAGGATATAGGGAATTATGCTGTACATAACTGGGATATAGGAACTAGGATATAGGGAATTATGCTGTACATTACTGGGATATAGGGACTAGGATATAGGGAACTATGCAATACATAATTGGGATATAGGGACTAGGATATAGGGAATTATGCTGTACATAACTAGGATACAGGGGCTAGGATATAGGGAATTATGCTGTACATAACTAGGATATAGGGACTAGGATATAGGGAATTATGCTGTACATAACTGGGATATAGGAACTAGGATATAGGGAATTATGCTGTACATAACTAGGATATAGGGACTAGGATATAGGGAATTATGCTGTACATAACTGGGATATAGGAACTAGGATATAGGGAATTATGCTGTACATAACTGGGATATAGGGACTAGGATATAGGGAATTCTGCTATACATAACTAGGAAATAGGGACTAGGATATAGGTAATTATGCTGTACATAACTGGGATATAGGAACTAGGATATAGGGAATTATGCAGTACATAACTGGGATATAGGGACTAGGATATAGGGAATTATGCTGTACATAACTAGGATATAGGGACTAGGATATAGGCAATTATGCTGTACATAACTAGGATATAGGGACTAGGATATAGGGAATTATGCAGTACATAACTAGGATATAGGGACTAGGATATAGGGAATTATGCTGTACATAACTAGGATATAGGGACTAGGATATAGGGAATTATGCTGTACATAACTGGGATATAGGGACTAGGATATGGGGAATTATGCAGTACATAACTGGGATATAGGGACTAGGATATAGGGAATTATGCTGTACATAACTGGGATATAGGAACTAGGATATAGGGAATTATGCAGTACATAACTGGGATATAGGGAATTATGCTGTACATAACTGGGATATAGGGACTAGGATATAGGGAATTATGCTGTACATAACTGGGATATAGGAACTAGGATATAGGGAATTATGCTGTACATAACTAGGATATAGGGACTAGGATATAGGGAATTATGCTGTACATAACTAGGATATAGGGACTAGGATATAGGGAATTATGCTGTACATAACTGGGATATAGGAACTAGGATATAGGGAATTATGCTGTACATAACTGGGATATAGGGACTAGGATATAGGGAATTATGCTGTACATAACTAGGATATAGGGACTAGGATATAGGTAATTATGCTGTACATAACTGGGATATAGGAACTAGGATATAGGGAATTATGCAGTACATAACTGGGATATAGGGACTAGGATATAGGGAATTATGCTGTACATAACTAGGATATAGGGACTAGGATATAGGCAATTATGCTGTACATAACTAGGATATAGGGACTAGGATATAGGGAATTATGCAGTACATAACTAGGATATAGGGACTAGGATATAGGGAATTATGCTGTACATAACTAGGATATAGGGACTAGGATATAGGGAATTATGCTGTACATAACTGGGATATAGGGACTAGGATATGGGGAATTATGCAGTACATAACTGGGATATAGGGACTAGGATATAGGGAATTATGCTGTACATAACTGGGATATAGGAACTAGGATATAGGGAATTATGCAGTACATAACAGGGATATAGGGAATTATGCTGTACATAACTGGGATATAGGGACTAGGATATAGGGAATTATGCTGTACATAACTGGGATATAGGGACTAGGATATAGGGAATTATGCAGTACATAACTGGGATATAGGGAATTATGCTGTACATAACTGGGATATAGGGACTAGGATATAGGGAATTATGCTGTACATAACTGGGATATAGGGACTAGGATATAGGGAATTATGCTGTACATAACTAGGATATAGGGACAAGGATATAGGGAATTATGCAGTACATAACTGGGATATAGGGACTAGGATATAGGGAAATATACTGTACATAACTGGGATATAGGGACTAGGATATAGGGAATTATGCAGTACATAACTGTAATATAGGGTCTAGGATATAGGGAATTATGCTGTACATAACTAGGATATAGGGACTAGGATATAGGGAATTATGCGGTACATAACTAGGATATAGGGACTAGGATATAGGGAATTATGCTGTACATAACTGGGATATAGGGACTAGGACATGGGGAATTATGCAGTACATAACTGGGATATAGGGACTAGGATATAGGGAATTATGCGGTACATAACTAGGATATAGGGACTAGGATATAGGGAATTATGCTGTACATAACTGGGATATAGGGACTAGGATATAGGGAATTATGCTGTACATAACTGGGATATAGGGACTAGGATATAGGGAATTATGCAGTACATAACTGGAATATAGGGACTAGGATATAGGGAATTATGCTGTACATAACTAGGATATAGGGACTAGGATATAGGGAATTATGCAGTACATAACTGGGATATAGGAACTAGGATATAGGGAATTATGCAGTACATAACTGGGATATAGGGACTAGGATATAGGGAATTATGCTGTACATAACTGGGATATAGGGACTAGGATATAGGGAATTATGCAGTACTTAACTGGGATATAGGGACTAGGATACAGGGAATTATGCAGTGCATAACTAGGAAACAGGGACTAAGATATAGGGAATTATGCAGTACATAACTAGGATATAGGGACTTGGATATAGGGAATTATGCTGTAGATAACTAGGATATAGGGACTAGGATATAGGGAATTATGCTGTACATAACTGGGATATAGGGACTAGGATATAGGGAATTATGCAGTACATAACTAGGATATAGGGACTAGGATATAGGGAATCATGCTGTACATAACTAGGATATAGGGACTAGGATATAGGGAATTATGCTATACATGACTGGGATATAGGGACTAGGATATAGGGAATTATGCAGTACATAGCTAGGATATAGGGAATTATGCTGTACATAACTGGGATATAGGAACTAGGATATAGGGAATTACGCTGTACATTACTGGGATATAGGGACTAGGATATAGGGAACTATGCAATACATAATTGGGATATAGGGACTAGGATATAGGGAATTATGCTGTACATTACTGGGATATAGGGACTAGGATATAGGGAATTATGCTGTACATAACTGGGATATAGGGACTAGGATATAGGGAATTATGCTGTACATAACTAGGATATAGGGACTAGGATATAGGGAATTATGCTGTACATAACTGGGATATAGGAACTAGGATATAGGGAATTATGCTGTACATAACTAGGATATAGGGACTAGGATATAGGGAATTATACTGTACATAACTGGGATATAAGGACTAGGATATATGGAATTATGCTGTACATAACTAGGATATAGGGACTAGGATTTAGGGAATTATGCTGTACATAACTAGGATATAGGGACTAGGATATAGGGAATTATGCTGTACATAACTGGGATATAGGAAATAGGATATAGGGAATTATGCTGTACATAACTGGGATATAGGGACTAGGATATAGGGAATTATGCTGTACATAACTGGGATATAGGAACTAGGATATAGGGAATTATGCAGTACATAACTGGGATATAGGGACTGGGATATAGGGAATTATGCTGTACATAACTAGGATATAGGGACTAGGATATAGGGAATTATGCTGTACATAACTAGGATATAGGGACTAGGATATAGGGAATTATGCTGTACATAACTAGGATGTAGGGACTAGGATATAGGGAATTATGCTGTACATAACTAGGATATAGGGACTAGGATATAGGGAATTATCCTGTACATAACTAGGATATAGGGACTAGGATATAGGGAATTATGCTGTACATAACTAGGATATAGGGACTAGGATATAGGGAATTATGCAGTACATAACTAGGATATAGGGACTAGGATATAGGGAATTATGCTGTACATAACTAGGATATAGGGACTAGGATATAGGGAATTATGCTGTACATAACTGGGATATAGGGACTAGGATATGGGGAATTATGCAGTACATAACTGGGATATAGGGACTAGGATATAGGGAATTATGCAGTACATAACTGGGATATAGGGACTAGGATATAGGGAATTATGCTGTACATAACTGGGATATAGGGACTAGGATATAGGGAATTATGCTGTACATAACTGGGATATAGGAACTAGGATATAGGGAATTATGCAGTACATAACTGGGATATAGGGACTAGGATATAGGGAATTATGCAGTACATAACTGGGATATAGGGAATTATGCTGTACATAACTGGGATATAGGGACTAGGATATAGGGAATTATGCTGTACATAACTGGGATATAGGGACTAGGATATAGGGAATTATGCAGTATATAACTGGGATATATCGACTAGGATATAGGGAAATATACTGTACATAACTGGGATATAGGGACTAGGATATAGGGAATTATGCAGTACATAACTGGGATATAGGGACTAGGATATAGTGAATTATGCTGAACATAACTGGGATATAGGGATTAGGATATAGGGAATTATGCTGTACATAACTGGGATATAGGGACTAGGATATAGGGAATTATGCAGTACATAACTGGGATATAGGGACTAGGATATAGGGAATTATGCTGTACATAACTGGGATATAGGGACTAGGATATAGGGAATTATGCTGTACATAACTGTAATATAGGGACTAGGATATAGGGAATTATGCTGTACATAACTAGGATATAGGGACTAGGATATAGGGAATTATGCGGTACATAACTAGGATATAGGGACTAGGATATAGGGAATTATGCTGTACATAACTGGGATATAGGGACTAGGATATGGGGAATTATGCAGTACATAACTGGGATATAGGGACTAGGATATAGGGAATTATGCGGTACATAACTAGGATATAGGGACTAGGATATAGGGAATTATGCGGTACATAACTAGGATATAGGGACTAGGATATAGGGAATTATGCTGTACATAACAGGGATATAGGGACTAGGATATAGGGAATTATGCAGTACATAACTGTCATATAGGGACTAGAATATAGGGAATTATGCTTTACATAACTAGGATATAGGGACTAGGATATAGGGAATTATGCAGTACATAACTGGGATATAGGAACTAGGATATAGGGAATTATGCAGTACATAACTGGGATATAGGGACTAGGATATAGGGAATTATGCTGTACATAACTGGGATATAGGGACTAGGATATAGGGAATTATGCAGTACTTAACTGGGATATAGGGACTAGGATATAGGGAATTATGCAGTGCATAACTAGGATACAGGGGCTAAGATATAGGGAATTATGCAGTACATAACTAGGATATAGGGACTTGGATATAGGGAATTATGCTGTAGATAACTAGGATATAGGGACTAGGATATAGGGAATTATGCTGTACATAACTGGGATATAGGGACTTGCATATAGGGAATTATGCTGTACATAACTAGGATATAGGGACTAGGATATAGGGAATTATGCTGTGCATTAGGATATAGGGATTTGCATATAGGGAATTATGCTGTACATAACAAGGATATAGGGACTTGGATATAGGGAATTATGCTGTACATAACTGGGATATAGGGACTAGGATATAGGGAATTATGCAGTACATAGCTAGGATATAGGGAATTATGCTATACATAACTGGGATATAGGGACTAGGATATAGGGAATTATGCAGTACATAGCTAGGATATAGGGAATTATGCTGTACATAACTGGGATATAGGGACTAGGATTTAGGGAATTATGCAGTACATAGCTAGGATATAGGGACTAGGATATAGGGAATTATGCTATACATAACTGGGATATAGGGACTAGGATATAGGAAATTATGCTGTACATAACTGGGATATAGGGACTAGGATATAGGGAATTATGCAGTACATAACTGGGATATAGGGACTAGGATATAGTGAATTATGCTGTACATAACTAGGATATAGGGACTAGGATATAGGGAATTATGCTGTACATAACTGGGATATAGGGACTAGGATATAGGGAATTATGCTGTACATAACTGGGATATAGGGACTAGGATATAGGGAATTATGCTGTACATAACTGGGATATAGGGACTAGGATATAGGGAATTATGCTGTACATAACTAGGATATAGGGACAAGGATATAGGGAATTATGCAGTACATAACTGGGATATAGGGACTAGGATATAGGGAAATATACTGTACATAACTGGGATATAGGGACTAGGATATAGGGAATTATGCAGAACATAACTGTAATATAGGGTCTAGGATATAGGGAATTATGCTGTACATAACTAGGATATAGGGACTAGGATATAGGGAATTATGCGGTACATAACTAGGATATAGGGACTAGGATATAGGGAATTATGCTGTACATAACTGGGATATAGGGACTAGGATATGGGGAATTATGCAGTACATAACTGGGATATAGGGACTAGGATATAGGGAATTATGCGGTACATAACTAGGATATAGGGACTAGGATATAGGGAATTATGCTGTACATAACTGGGATATAGGGACTAGGATATAGGGAATTATGCAGTACATAACTGGAATATAGGGACTAGGATATAGGGAATTATGCTGTACATAACTAGGATATAGGGACTAGGATATAGGGAATTATGCAGTACATAACTGGGATATAGGAACTAGGATATAGGGAATTATGCAGTACATAACTGGGATATAGGGACTAGGATATAGGGAATTATGCTGTACATAACTGGGATATAGGGACTAGGATATAGGGAATTATGCAGTACTTAACTGGGATATAGGGACTAGGATACAGGGAATTATGCAGTGCATAACTAGGATACAGTGACTAAGATATAGGGAATTATGCAGTACATAACTAGGATATAGGGACTTGGATATAGGGAATTATGCTGTAGATAACTAGGATATAGGGACTAGGATATAGGGAATTATGCTGTACATAACTGGGATATAGGGACTAGGATATAGGGAATTATGCAGTACATAACTAGGATATAGGGACTAGGATATAGGGAATTATGCTGTACATAACTAGGATATAGGGACTAGGATATAGGGAATTATGCTATACATGACTGGGATATAGGGACTAGGATATAGGGAATTATGCAGTACATAGCTAGGATATAGGGAATTATGCTGTACATAACTGGGATATAGGAACTAGGATATAGGGAATTACGCTGTACATTACTGGGATATAGGGACTAGGATATAGGGAACTATGCAATACATAATTGGGATATAGGGACTAGGATATAGGGAATTATGCTGTACATTACTGGGATATAGGGACTAGGATATAGGGAATTATGCTGTACATAACTGGGATATAGGGACTAGGATATAGGGAATTATGCTGTACATAACTAGGATATAGGGACTAGGATATAGGGAATTATGCTGTACATAACTGGGATATAGGAACTAGGATATAGGGAATTATGCTGTACATAACTAGGATATAGGGACTAGGATATAGGGAATTATACTGTACATAACTGGGATATAAGGACTAGGATATATGGAATTATGCTGTACATAACTAGGATATAGGGACTAGGATTTAGGGAATTATGCTGTACATAACTAGGATATAGGGACTAGGATATAGGGAATTATGCTGTACATAACTGGGATATAGGAACTAGGATATAGGGAATTATGCTGTACATAACTGGGATATAGGGACTAGGATATAGGGAATTATGCTGTACATAACTGGGATATAGGAACTAGGATATAGGGAATTATGCAGTACATAACTGGGATATAGGGACTGGGATATAGGGAATTATGCTGTACATAACTAGGATATAGGGACTAGGATATAGGGAATTATGCAGTACATAACTAGGATATAGGGACTAGGATATAGGGAATTATGCTGTACATAACTAGGATATAGGGACTAGGATATAGGGAATTATGCTGTACATAACTAGGATATAGGGACTAGGATATAGGGAATTATCCTGTACATAACTAGGATATAGGGACTAGGATATAGGGAATTATGCTGTACATAACTAGGATATAGGGACTAGGATATAGGGAATTATGCTGTACATAACTGGGATATAGGGACTAGGATATAGGGAATTATGCTATACATAACTAGGATATAGGGACTAGGATATAGGGAATTATGCTGTACATAACTGGGATATAGGAACTAGGATATAGGGAATTATGCAGTACATAACTGGGATATAGGGACTAGGATATAGGGAATTATGCTGTACATAACTAGGATATAGGGACTAGGATATAGGCAATTATGCTGTACATAACTAGGATATAAGAACTAGGATATAGGGAATTATGCAGTACATAACTAGGATATAGGGACTAGGATATAGGGAATTATGCTGTACATAACTAGGATATAGGGACTAGGATATAGGGAATTATGCTGTACATAACTGGGATATAGGGACTAGGATATGGGGAATTATGCAGTACATAACTGGGATATAGGGACTAGGATATAGGGAATTATGCTGTACATAACTGGGATATAGGAACTAGGATATAGGGAATTATGCAGTACATAACTGGGATATAGGGACTAGGATATAGGGAATTATGCAGTACATAACTGGGATATAGGGAATTATGCTGTACATAACTGGGATATAGGGACTAGGATATAGGGAATTATGCTGTACATAACTGGGATATAGGGACTAGGATATAGGGAATTATGCTGTACATAACTAGGATATAGGGACTAGGATATAGGGAATTATGCAGTACATAACTGGGATATATCGACTAGGATATAGGGAAATATACTGTACATAACTGGGATATAGGGACTAGGATATAGGGAATTATGCAGTACATAACTGGGATATAGGGACTAGGATATAGTGAATTATGCTGTACATAACTGGGATATAGGGATTAGGATATAGGGAATTATGCTGTACATAACTGGGATATAGGGACTAGGATATAGGGAATTATGCAGTACATAACTGGGATATAGGGACTAGGATATAGGGAATTATGCTGTACATAACTGGGATATAGGGACTAGGATATAGGGAATTATGCTGTACATAACTGTAATATAGGGACTAGGATATAGGGAATTATGCTGTACATAACTAGGATATAGGGACTAGGATATAGGGAATTATGCGGTACATAACTAGGATATAGGGACTAGGATATAGGGAATTATGCTGTACATAACTGGGATATAGGGACTAGGATATGGGGAATTATGCAGTACATAACTGGGATATAGGGACAAGGATATAGGGAATTATGCGGTACATAACTAGGATATAGGGACTAGGATATAGGGAATTATGCGGTACATAACTAGGATATAGGGACTAGGATATAGGGAATTATGCTGTACATAACTGGGATATAGGGACTAGGATATAGGGAATTATGCAGTACATAACTGTCATATAGGGACTAGGATATAGGGAATTATGCTTTACATAACTAGGATATAGGGACTAGGATATAGGGAATTATGCAGTACATAACTGGGATATAGGAACTAGGATATAGGGAATTATGCAGTACATAACTGGGATATAGGGACTAGGATATAGGGAATTATGCTGTACATAACTGGGATATAGGGACTAGGATATAGGGAATTATGCAGTACTTAACTGGGATATAGGGACTAGGATATAGGGAATTATGCAGTGCATAACTAGGATACAGGGGCTAAGATATAGGGAATTATGCAGTACATAACTAGGATATAGGGACTTGGATATAGGGAATTATGCTGTAGATAACTAGGATATAGGGACTAGGATATAGGGAATTATGCTGTACATAACTGGGATATAGGGACTTGCATATAGGGAATTATGCTGTACATAACTAGGATATAGGAACTAGGATATAGGGAATTATGCTGTGCATTAGGATATAGGGATTTGCATATAGGGAATTATGCTGTACATAACAAGGATATAGGGAATTGGATATAGGGAATTATGCTGTACATAACTGGGATATAGGGACTAGGATATAGGGAATTATGCAGTACATAGCTAGGATATAGGGAATTATGCTCTACATAACTGGGATATAGGGACTAGGATATAGGGAATTATGCAGTACATAGCTAGGATATAGGGAATTATGCTGTACATAACTGGGATATAGGGACTAGGATTTAGGGAATTATGCAGTACATAACTGGGATATAGGGACTAGGATATAGGGAATTATGCTATACATAACTGGGATATAGGGACTAGGATATAGGGAATTATGCTATACATAACTGGGATATAGGGACTAGGATATAGGAAATTATGCTGTACATAACTGGGATATAGGGACTAGGATATAGGGAATTATGCTATACATAACTGGGATATAGGGACTAGGATATAGGGAATTATGCTATACATAACTGGGATATAGGGACTTGGATATAGGGAATTATGCTGTACATAACTGGGATATAGGGACTAGGATATAGGGAATTATGCTATACATAACTGGGATATAGGGACTAGGATATAGGAAATTATGCTGTACATAACTGGGATATAGGGACTAGGATATAGGGAATTATGCAGTACATAACTGGGATATAGGGACTAGGATATAGTGAATTATGCTGTACATAACTAGGATATAGGGACTAGGATATAGGGAATTATGCTGTACATAACTGGGATATAGGGACTAGGATATAGGGAATTATGCTGTACATAACTGGGATATAGGGACTAGGATATAGGGAATTATGCTGTACATAACTGAGATATAGGGACTAGGATATAGGGAATTATGCTGTACATAACTGGGATATAGGAACTAGGATATAGGGAATTATGCTGGACATAACTGGGATATAGAGACTAGGATATAGGGAATTATGCTGTACATAACTAGGATATAGGGAATTATGCTGTACATAACTGGGATATAGGGACTAGGATATAGGGAAATATACTGTACATAACTGGGATATAGGAACTAGGATATAGGGAATTATGCAGTACATAACTGGGATATAGGGACTAGGATATAGGGAATTATGCAGTACATAACTGGAATATAGGGACTAGGATATAGGGAATTATGCTGTACATAACTAGGATATAGGGACTAGGATATAGGGAATTATGCTCTACATAAATAGGATATAGGGAATTATGCTGTACATAACTGGGATATAGGAACTAGGATATAGGGAATTATGCTCTACATAACTAGGATATAGGGAATTATGCTCTACATAACTAGGATATAGGGAATTATGCAGTACATAACTGGGATATAGGAACTAGGATATAGGGAATTATGCTGGACATAACTGGGATATAGAGACTAGGATATAGGGAATTATGCTGTACATAACTAGGATATAGGGAATTATGCTGTACATAACTGGGATATAGGGACTAGGATATAGGGAAATATACTGTACATAACTGGGATATAGGAACTAGGATATAGGGAATTATGCAGTACATAACTGGGATATAGGGACTAGGATATAGGGAATTATGCTGTACATAACTGGAATATAGGGACTAGGATATAGGGAATTATGCGGTACATAACTAGGATATAGGGACTAGGATATAGGGAATTATGCAGTACATAACTGGAATATAGGGACTAGGATATAGGGAATTATGCAGTACATAACTAGGATATAGGGACTAGGATATAGGGAATTATGCGGTACATAACTAGGATATAGGGACTTGGATATAGGGAATTATGCTGTACATAACTAGGATATAGGGACTAGGATATAGGGAATTATGCAGTACATAACTGGAATATAGGGACTAGGATATAGGGAATTATGCAGTACATAACTGGAATATAGGGACTAGGATATAGGGAATTATGCGGTACATAACTAGGATATAGGGACTAGGATATAGGGAATTATGCAGTACATAACTGGAATATAGGGACTAGGATATAGGGAATTATGCAGTACATAACTAGGATATAGGGACTTGGATATAGGGAATTATGCTGTACATAACTAGGATATAGGGACTAGGATATAGGGAATTATGCAGTACATAACTAGGATATAGGGACTTGGATATAGGGAATTATGCTGTACATAACTAGGATATAGGGACTTGGATATAGGGAATTATGCTGTACATAACTAGGATATAGGGACTTGGATATAGGGAATTATGCTGTACATAACTAGGATATAGGGACTAGGATATAGGGAATTATGCTGTACATAACTGGGATATAGGGACTAGGATATAGGGAATTATGCACTACATAGCTAGGATATAAGGAATTATTCTATACATAACTGGGATATAGGGACTAGGATATAGGGAATTATGCTGTACATAACTAGGATATAGGGAATTATGCTGTACATAACTGGGATATAGGGACTAGGATATAGGGAAATATACTGTACATAACTGGGATATAGGAACTAGGATATAGGGAATTATGCAGTACATAACTGGGATATAGGGACTAGGATATAGGGAATTATGCAGTACATAACTGGAATATAGGGACTAGGATATAGGGAATTATGCAGTACATAACTGGGATATAGGAACTAGGATATAGGGAATTATGCTGTACATAACTAGGATACAGGGGCTAGGATATAAGGAATTATGCAGTACATTACTGCGATATTGGGACTAGGATATAGGGAACTATGCAATACATAACTGGGATATAGGGACTAGGATATAGGGAATTATGCTGTACATAACTGGGATATAGGGACTAGGATATAGGGAATTATGCTGTACATAACTGGGATATAGGAACTAGGATATAGGGAATAATGCAATACATAACTGGGATATAGGGACTAGGATATAGGGAATTATGCTGTACATAACTGGGATATAGGGACTAGGATATAGGGAATTATGCTGTACATAACTGGGGTATAGGGACTAGGATATAGGGAATTATGCTGTACATAACTGGGATATAGGGACTAGGATATAGGGAATTATGCAGTACATAGCTAGGATATGGGGAATTATGCTGTACATAACTGGGATATAGGAACTAGGATATAGGGAATTATGCAATACATAACTGGGATATAGGGACTAGGATATATGGAAGTATGCAGTACATAACTGGAATATAGGGACTAGGATATAGGGAATTATGCTGTACATAACTGGGATATAGGAACTAGGATATAGGGAATTATGCTGTACATAACTGGGATATAGGGACTAGGATATAGGGAATTATGCAGTACATAACTGGAATATAGGGACTAGGATATAGGGAATTATGCAGTACATAACTGGGATATAGGAACTAGGATATAGGGAATTATGCTGTACATAACTAGGATACAGGGGCTAGGATATAAGGAATTATGCAGTACATTACTGGGATATAGGGACTAGGATATAGGGAATTATGCAGTACATAACTAGGATATGGGGAATTATGCTGTACATAACTGGGATATAGAAACTAGGATATAGGGAATTATGCTGTACATAACTGGGATATAGGGACTAGGATATAGGGAATTATGCTGTACATAACTGAGATATAGGGACTAGGATATAGGGAATTATGCTGTACATAACTGGGATATAGGGACTAGGATATAGGGAAATATACTGTACATAACTGGGATATAGGAACTAGGATATAGGGAATTATGCTGTACATAACTGGGATATAGGGACTAGGATATAGGGAATTATGCAGTACATAGCTAGGATATGGGGAATTATGCTGTACATAACTGGGATATAGGAACTAGGATATAGGGAATTATGCAATACATAACTGGGATATAGGGACTAGGATATATGGAATTATGCAGTACATAACTGGAATATAGGGACTAGGATATAGGGAATTATGCTGTACATAACTGGGATATAGGAACTAGGATATAGGGAATTATGCTGTACATAACTGGGATATAGGAACTAGGATATAGGGAATTATGCTGTACATAACTGGGATATAGGGACTAGGATATAGGGAATTATGCAGTACATAACTGGAATATAGGGACTAGGATATAGGGAATTATGCAGTACATAACTGGGATATAGGAACTAGGATATAGGAAATTATGCTGTACATAACTAGGATACAGGGGCTAGGATATAAGGAATTATGCAGTACATTACTGGGATATAGGGACTAGGATATAGGGAATTATGCAGTACATAACTAGGATATGGGGAATTATGCTGTACATAACTGGGATATAGAAACTAGGATATAGGGAATTATGCTGTACATAACTGGGATATAGGGACTAGGATATAGGGAATTATGCTGTACATAACTGAGATATAGGGACTAGGATATAGGGAATTATGCTGTACATAACTGGGATATAGGGACTAGGATATAGGGAATTATGCTGGACATAACTGGGATATAGAGACTAGGATATAGGGAATTATGCTGTACATAACTAGGATATAGGGAATTATGCTGTACATAACTGGGATATAGGGACTAGGATATAGGGAAATATACTGTACATAACTGGGATATAGGAACTAGGATATAGGGAATTATGCAGTACATAACTGGGATATAGGGACTAGGATATAGGGAATTATGCAGTACATAACTGGAATATAGGGACTAGGATATAGGGAATTATGCTGTACATAACTAGGATATAGGGACTAGGATATAGGGAATTATGCGGAACATAACTAGGATATAGGGACTAGGATATAGGGAATTATGCAGTACATAACTGGAATATAGGGACTAGGATATAGGGAATTATGCAGTACATAACTAGGATATAGGGACTAGGATATAGGGAATTATGCGGTACATAACTAGGATATAGGGACTTGGATATAGGGAATTATGCTGTACATAACTAGGATATAGGGACTAGGATATAGGGAATTATGCTGTACATAACTGGGATATAGGGACTAGGATATAGGGAATTATGCACTACATAGCTAGGATATAAGGAATTATTCTATACATAACTGGGATATAGGGACTAGGATATAGGGAATTATGCTGTACATAACTAGGATATAGGGAATTATGCTGTACATAACTGGGATATAGGGACTAGGATATAGGGAATTATGCTGTACATAACTAGGATATAGGGAATTATGCTGTACATAACTGGGATATAGAGACTAGGATATAGGGAAATATACTGTACATAACTGGGATGTAGGAACTAGGATATAGGGAATTATGCAGTACATAACTGGGATATAGGGACTAGGATATAGGGAATTATGCAGTACATAACTGGAATATAGGGACTAGGATATAGGGAATTATGCAGTACATAACTGGGATATAGGAACTAGGATATAGGGAATTATGCTGTACATAACTAGGATACAGGGGCTAGGATATAAGGAATTATGCAGTACATTACTGGGATATTGGGACTAGGATATAGGGAACTATGCAATACATAAGTGGGATATAGTGACTAGGATATAGGGAATTATGCTGTACATAACTGGGATATAGGGACTAGGATATAGGGAATTATGCTGTACATAACTGGGATATAGGAACTAGGATATAGGGAATAATGCAATACATAACTGGGATATAGGGACTAGGATATAGGGAATTATGCTGTACATAACTGGGATATAGGGACTAGGATATAGGGAATTATGCTGTACATAACTGGGGTATAGGGACTAGGATATAGGGAATTATGCTGTACATAACTGGGATATAGGGACTAGGATATAGGGAATTATGCTGTACATAACTGGGATATAGGGACTAGGATATAGGGAATTATGCTGTACATAACTGGGATATAGGAACTAGGATATAGGGAATTATGCAATACATAACTGGGATATAGGGACTAGGATATAGGGAATTATGCAGTACATAACTGGAATATAGGGACTAGGATATAGGGAATTATGCTGTACATAACTGGGATATAGGGACTAGGATATAGGGAATTATGCAGTACATAACTGGAATATAGGGACTAGGATATAGGGAATTATGCAGTACATAACTGGGATATAGGAACTAGGATATAGGGAATTATGCTGTACATAACTGGGATATAGGGACTAGGATATAGGGAATTATGCAGTACATAACTGGAATATAGGGACTAGGATATAGGGAATTATGTTGTACATAACTGGGATATAGGAACTAGGATATAGGGAATTATGCTGTACATAACTGGGATATAGGGACTAGGATATAGGGAATTATGTTGTACATAACTGGGATATAGGAACTAGGATATAGGGAATTATGCAATACATAACTGGGATATAGGGACTAGGATATAGGGAATTATGCAGTACATAACTGGAATATAGGGACTAGGATATAGGGAATTATGTTGTACATAACTGGGATATAGGAACTAGGATATAGGGAATTATGCTGTACATAACTGGGATATAGGGACTAGGATATAGGGAATTATGCAGTACATAACTGGAATATAGGGACTAGGATATAGGGAATTATGCAGTACATAACTGGGATATAGGAACTAGGATATAGGGAATTATGCTGTACATAACTGGGATACAGGGGCTAGGATATAAGGAATTATGCTGTACATAACTAGGATATAGGGACTAGGATATAGGGAATTATGCTGTACATAACTAGGATATAGAAACTAGGATATAGGGAATTATGCAATACATAACTGGGATATAGGGACTAGGATATAGGGAATTATGCAGTACATAACTGGAATATAGGGACTAGGATATAGGGAATTATGCAGTACATAACTGGGATATAGGAACTAGGATATAGGGAATTATGCTGTACATAACTGGGATACAGAGGCTAGGATATAAGGAATTATGCAGTACATTACTGGGATATAGGGACTAGGATATAGGGAACTATGCAATACATAACTGGGATATAGGGACTAGGATATAGGGAATTATGCTGTACATAACTGGGATATAGGGACTAGGATATAGGGAATTATGCTGTACATAACTGGGATATAGAAACTAGGATATAGGGAATTATGCAATACATAACTGGGATATAGGGACTAGGATATAGGGACTTATGCTGTACATAACTGGGATATAGGGACTAGGATATAGGGAATTATGCTGTACATAACTGGGGTATAGGGACTAGGATATAGGGAATTATGCTGTACATAACTGGGATATAGGGACTAGGATATAGGGAATTATGCTGTACATAACTGGAATATAGGGACTAGGATATAGGGAATTATGCTGTACATAACTGGGATATAGGGACTAGGATATAGGGAATTATGCTGTACATAACTAGGATATAGGGACTAGGATATAGGGAATTACGCGGTACATAACTAGGATATAGGGACTTGGATATAGGGAATTATGCTGTACATAACTAGGATATAGGGACTAGGATATAGGGAATTATGCTGTACATAATTGGGATATAGGGACTAGGATATAGGGAATTATGCAGTACATAGCTAGGATATAGGCAATTATGCTATACATAACTGTGATATAGGGACTAGGATATAGGGAATTATGCTGTACATAACTAGGATATAGGGACTAGGATATAGGGAATTATGCAGTACATTACTGGGATATAGGGACTAGGATATAGGGAATTATGCAGTACATAACTGGGATATAGGGACTAGGATATAGGTAATTATGCTGTACATAACTGGGATATAGGGACTAGGATATAGGGAATTATGCTGTACATAACTAGGATACAGGGGCAAGGATATAGGGAATTATGCAGTACATTACTGGGATATAGGGACTAGGATATAGGGAACTATGCAATACATAACTGGGATATAGGGACTAGGATATAGGGAATTATGCTGTACATAACTAGGATACAGGGGCTAGGATATAGGGAATTATGCAGTACATAACTGGGATATAGGGACTAGGATATAGGGAATTATGCAGTACATTACTGGGATATAGGGACTAGGATATAGGGAATTATGCAGTACATTACTGGGATATAGGGACTAGGATATAGGGAATTATGCTGTACATAACTGGGATATAGGGACTAGGATATAGGAAATTATGCAGTACATAACTAAGATATAGGGACTAGGATATAGGGAATTATGCTGTACATAACTAGGATATAGGGACTAGGATATAGGGAATTATGCTGTACATAACTAGGATACAGGGGCTAGGATATAGGGAATTATGCAGTACATTACTGGGATATAGGGACTAGGATATGGGGAATTATGCAGTACATAACTGGGATAGAGGGACTAGGATATAGGAAATTATGCAGTACATAACTAGGATATAGGGACTAGGATATAGGGAATTATGCTGTACATAACTAGGATATAGGGACTAGGATATAGGGAATTATGCTGTACATAACTAGGATATAGGGAATTATGCTGTTCATAACTGGGATACAGGGGCTAGGATATAGGGGATTATGCTGTACATAACTGGGATATAGGGACTAGGATATAGGGAATTATGCAGTACATAACTAGGATATAGGGACTAGGATATAGGGAATTATGCTGTACATAACTGGGATATAGGGACTAGGATATAGGGAATTATGTTGTTCATAACTGGGATATAGGGACTAGGATATAGGGAATTATGCTGTACATAACTAGGATATAGGGAATTATGCTGTTCATAACTGGGATACAGGGGCTAGGATATAGGGAATTATGCTGTACATAACTGGGATATAGGGACTAGGATATAGGGAATTATGCGGTACATAACTAGGATATAGGGACTTGGATATAGGGAATTATGCAGTACATAACTAGGATATAGGGACTAGGATATAGGGAATTATGCTGTACATAACTGGCATATAGGGACTAGGATATAGGGAATTATGCTGTACATAACTAGGATATAGGGACTAGGATATAGGGAATTATGCTGTACATAACTGGGATATAGGGACTAGGATATAGGGAATTATGCTGCACATAACTGGGATATAGGGACTAGGATATAGGGAATTATGCAGTACATAGCTAGGATATGGGGAATTATGCAGTACATAACTGGGATAGAGGGACTAGGATATAGGGAATTATGCTGTACATAACTGGGATATAGGAACTAGGATATAGGGAATTATGCTGTACATAACTGGGATATAAGGACTAGGATATAGGGAATTATGCTGTACATAACTAGGATATAGGGACTAGGATATAGGGAATTATGCTGTACATAACTAGGATATAGGGACTGGGATATAGGGAATTATGCTGTACATAACTGGGATATAGGGACTAGGATATAGGGAATTATGCTGTACATAACTAGGATATAGGGACTAGGATATAGGGAATTATGCTGTACATAACTGGGATATAGGGACTAGGATATAGGGAATTATGCTGTACATAACTATGGATATAGGGACTATGATATAGGCAATTATGCTGTACATAACTGGGATATAGGGACTAGGATACAGGGAATTATGCTGTACATAACTGAGATATAGGGACTAGGATACAGGGAATTATGCTGTACATAACTGAGATATAGGGACTAGGATATAGGGAATAATGCTGTACATAACTGGGATATAGGGACTAGGATACAGGGAATTATGCTGTACATAACTGAGATATAGGGACTAGGATATAGGGAATTATGCTGTACATAACTAGGATATAGGGACTAGGATATAGGGAATTATGCTGTACATAACTGGGATATAGGGACTAGGATATAGGGAATTATGCTGTACATAACTAGGATATAGGGACTAGGATATAGGGAATTATGCAGTACATAACTGGCATATAGGAACTAGGATATAGGGAATTATGCTGTACATAACTGGGATATAGGGACTAGGATATAGGGAATTATGCTGTACATAACTAGGATATAGGGACTAGGATATAGGGAATTATGCAGTACATAACTGGGATATAGGAACTAGGATATAGGGAATTATGCTGTACATAACTGGGATATAGGAACTAGGATATAGTGAATTATGCTGTACATAACTGGGATATAGGGACTAGGATATAGGGAATTATGCTGTACATACCTGGGATATAGGGACTAGGATATAGGGAATTATGCAGTACATAACTGGGATATAGGGACTAGGATATAGGGAAATATACTGTACATAACTGGGATATAGGGACTAGGATATAGGGAATTATGCAGTACATAACTGGGATATAGGGAATTATGCTGTACATAACTGGGATATAGGGACTAGGATATAGGGAATTATGCTGTACATAACTAGGATATAGGGACTAGGATATAGGGAATTATGCTGTATATAACTAGGATATAGGGACTAGGATATAGGGAATTATGCTGTACATAACTGGGATATAGAGACTAGGATATAGGGAATTATGCTGTACATAACTGGGATATAGGGACTAGGATATAGGGAATTATACTGTACATAACTGGGATATAGGGACTAGGATATAGGGGATTATGCTGTACATAACTAGGATATAGGGGCTAGGATATAGGGAATTATGCTGTACATAACTGGGATATAGGGACTAGGATATAGGGAATTATGCTGTACATAATTGGGATATAGGGACTAGGATGTAGGGAATTATACTGTACATAACTGGGATATAGGGACTAGGATATAGGGAATTATGCTGTACATAACTGGTATATAGTGACTAGGATATAGGAAATTATGCAGTACATAACTGGGATATAGGAACTAGGATATAGGGAATTATGCTGTACATAACTGGGATATAGGGACTAGGATATAGGGAATTATGCAGTACATAACTGGGATATAGGGACTAGGATATAGGGAATTATGCTGTACATAACTGGGATATAGGGACTAGGATATAGGGAATTATGCAGTACATAACTGGGTTATAGGGACTAGGATATAGGGAATTATGCAATACATAACTAGGATACAGGGGCTAAGATATAGGGAATTATGCAGTACATAACTAGGATATAGGGACTTGGATATAGGGAATTATGCTGTACATAACTGGGATATAGGGATTTGGATATAGGGAATTATGCTGTACATAACTGGGATATAGGAACTAGGATATAGGGAATTATGCTGTACATAACTGGGATATAGGGACTAGGATATAGGGAATTATGCAGTACATAACTGGAATATAGGGACTAGGATATAGGGAATTATGCTGTACATAACTAGGATATAGGGACTAGGATATAGGGAATAATGCGGTACATAACTAGGATATAGGGACTTGGATATAGGGAATTATGCAGTACATAACTAGGATATAGGGACTAGGATATAGGGAATTATGCTGTACATAACTGGGATATAGGGACTAGGATATAGGGAATTATGCTGTACATAACTAGGATATAGGGACTAGGATATAGGGAATTATGCTGTACATAACTGGGATATAGGGACTAGGATATAGGGAATTATGCTGTACATAACTGGGATATAGGGACTAGGATATAGGGAATTATGCTGTACATAACTAGGATATAGGGACTAGGATATAGGGAATTATGCTGTACATAACTGGGATATAGGGACTAGGATATAGGGAATTATGCTGTACATAACTGGGATATAGGGACTAGAATTTAGGGAATTATGCTGTACATAACTAGGATATAGGGACTAGGATATAGGGAATTATGCTGTACATAACTGGGATATAGGGACTAGGATATAGGGAATTATGCTGTACATAACAAGGATATAGGGACTAGGATATAGGGAATTATGCTGTACATAACTGGGATATAGGGACTAGGACATAGGGAATTATGCAGTACATAACTAGGATATAGGGACTAGGATATAGGGAATTATGCAGTACATAACTGGGATATAGGGACTAGGATATAGGGAATTATGCTATACATGACTGGGATATAGGGACTAGGATATAGGGAATTATGCAGTACATAGCTAGGATATAGGGACTAGGATATAGGGAATTATGCTGTACATAACTGGGATATAGGAACTAGGATATAGGGAATTATGCTGTACATAACTGGGATATAGGAACTAGGATATAGGGAATTATGCTGTACATAACTGTGATATAGGAACTGGGATATAGGGAATTATGCTGTACATAACTGGGATATAGGAACTAGGATATAGGGAATTATGCTGTACATTACTGGGATATAGGGACTAGGATATAGGGAACTATGCAATACATAATTGGGATATAGGGACTAGGATATAGGGAATTATGCTGTACATAACTAGGATACAGGGGCTAGGATATAGGGAATTATGCTGTACATAACTAGGATATAGGGACTAGGATATAGGGAATTATGCTGTACATAACTGGGATATAGGAACTAGGATATAGGGAATTATGCTGTACATAACTAGGATATAGCGACTAGGATATAGGGAATTATGCTGTACATAACTAGGATATAGGGACTAGGATATAGGGAATTATGCAGTACATAACTAGGATATAGGGACTAGGATATAGGGAATTATGCTGTACATAACTAGGATATAGGGACTAGGATATAGGGAATTATGCTGTACATAACTGGGATATAGGGACTAGGATATGGGGAATTATGCAGTACATAACTGGGATATAGGGACTAGGATATAGGGAATTATGCTGTACATAACTGGGATATAGGAACTAGGATATAGGGAATTATGCAGTACATAACTGGGATATAGGGACTAGGATATAGGGAATTATGCAGCACATAACTGGGATATAGGGAATTATGCTGTACATAACTGGGATATAGGGACTAGGATATAGGGAATTATGCTGTACATAACTGGGATATAGGGACTAGGATATAGGGAATTATGCTGTACATAACTAGGATATAGGGACTAGGATATAGGGAATTATGCAGTACATAACTGGGATATAGGGACTAGGATATAGGGAAATATACTGTACATAACTGGGATATAGGGACTAGGATATAGGGAATTATGCAGTACATAACTGGGATATAGGGACTAGGATATAGTGAATTATGCTGTACATAACTGGGATATAGGGACTAGGATATAGGGAATTATGCTGTACATAACTGGGATATAGGGACTAGGATATAGGGAATTATGCAGTACATAACTGTAATATAGGGACTAGGATATAGGGAATTATGCTGTACATAACTAGGATATAGGGACTAGGATATAGGGAATTATGCGGTACATAACTAGGATATAGGGACTAGGATATAGGGAATTATGCTGTACATAACTGGGATATAGGGACTAGGATATGGGGAATTATGCAGTACATAACTGGGATATAGGGACTAGGATATAGGGAATTATGCGGTACATAACTAGGATATAGGGACTAGGATATAGGGAATTATGCTGTACATAACTGGGATATAGGGACTAGGATATAGGGAATTATGCAGTACATAACTGGCATATAGGGACTAGGATATAGGGAATTATGCGGTACATAACTAGGATATAGGGACTAGGATATAGGGAATTATGCGGTACATAACTAGGATATAGGGACTAGGATATAGGGAATTATGCAGTACATAACTGGGATATAGGGACTAGGATATAGGGAATTATGCAGTACATAACTGGCATATAGGGACTAGGATATAGGGAATTATGCAGTACATAACTAGGATATAGGGACTAGGATATAGGGAATTATGCAGTACATAACTGGGATATAGGAACTAGGATATAGGGAATTATGCAGTACATAACTGGGATATAGGGACTAGGATTTAGGGAATTATGCTGTACATAACTGGGATATAGGGACTAGGATATAGGGAATTATGCTGTACATAACTAGGATATAGGGACTAGGATATAGGGAATTATGCTGTACATAACTGGGATATAGGAACTAGGATATAGGGAATTATGCTGTACATAACTAGGATATAGGGACTAGGATATAGGGAATTATACTGTACATAACTGGGATATAAGGACTAGGATATAGGGAATTATGCTGTACATAACTAGGATATAGGGACTAGGATTTAGGGAATTATGCTGTACATAACTAGGATATAGGGACTAGGATATAGGGAATTATGCTGTACATAACTGGGATATAGGAACTAGGATATAGGGAATTATGCTGTACATAACTGGGATATAGGGACTAGGATATAGGGAATTATGCTGTACATAACTGGGATATAGGAACTAGGATATAGGGAATTATGCAGTACATAACTGGGATATAGGGACTAGGATATAGGGAATGATGCTGTACATAACTAGGTTATAGGGACTAGGATATAGGGAATTATGCTGTACATAACTAGGATATAGGGACTAGGATATAGGGAATTATGCTGTACATAACTGGGATATAGGGACTAGGATATAGGGAATTATGCTGTACATAACTAGGATATAGGGACTAGGATATAGGGAATTATGCTGTACATAATTGGGATATAGGAACTAGGATATAGGGAATTATGCAGTACATAACTGGGATATAGGGACTAGGATATAGGGAATTATGCTGTACATAACTAGGATATAGGGACTAGGATATAGGCAATTATGCTGTACATAACTAGGATATAGGGACTAGGATATAGGGAATTATGCAGTACATAACTAGGATATTGGGACTAGGATATAGGGAATTATGCTGTACATAACTAGGATATAGGGACTAGGATATAGGGAATTATGCTGTACATAACTGGGATATAGGGACTAGGATATGGGGAATTATGCAGTACATAACTGGGATATAGGGACTAGGATATAGGGAATTATGCTGTACATAACTGGGATATAGGAACTAGGATATAGGGAATTATGCAGTACATAACTGGGATATAGGGACTAGGATATAGGGAATTATGCAGTACATAACTGGGATATAGGGAATTATGCTGTACATAACTGGGATATAGGGACTAGGATATAGGGAATTATGCTGTACATAACTGGGATATAGGGACTAGGATATAGGGAATTATGCAGTACATAACTGGATATATCGACTAGGATATAGGGAAATATACTGTACATAACTGGGATATAGGGACTAGGATATAGGGAATTATGCAGTACATAACTGGGATATAGGGACTAGGATATAGTGAATTATGCTGTACATAACTGGGATATAGGGACTAGGATATAGGGAATTATGCTGTACATAACTGGGATATAGGGACTAGGATATAGGGAATTATGCAGTACATAACTGTAATATAGGGACTAGGATATAGGGAATTATGCTGTACATAACTAGGATATAGGGACTAGGATATAGGGAATTATGCGGTACATAACTAGGATATAGGGACTAGGATATAGGGAATTATACTGTACATAACTGGGATATAGGGACTAGGATATGGGGAATTATGCAGTACATAACTGGGATATAGGGACTAGGATATAGGGAATTATGCGGTACATAACTAGGATATAGGGACTAGGATATAGGGAATTATGCGGTACATAACTAGGATATAGGGACTAGGATATAGGGAATTATGCTGTACATAACTGGGATATAGGGACTAGGATATAGGGAATTATGCAGTACATAACTGGTATATAGGGACTAGGATATAGGGAATTATGCTGTACATAACTGGGATATAGGGACTAGGATATAGGGAATTATGCAGTACATAACTACGATATAGGGACTAGGATATAGGGAATTATGCAGTACATAACTGGGATATAGGAACTAGGATATAGGGAATTATGCAGTACATAACTGGGATATAGGGACTAGGATATAGGGAATTATGCTGTACATAACTGGGATATAGGGACTAGGATATAGGGAATTATGCAGTACTTAACTGGGATATAGGGACTAGGATATAGGGAATTATGCAGTGCATAACTAGGATACAGGGGCTAAGATATAGGGAATTATGCAGTACATAACTAGGATATAGGGACTTGGATATAGGGAATTATGCTGTAGATAACTAGGATATAGGGACTAGGATATAGGGAATTATGCTGTACATAACTGGGATATAGGGACTTGCATATAGGGAATTATGCTGTACATAACTAGGATATAGGGACTAGGATATAGGGAATTATGCTGTGCATTAGGATATAGGGATTTGCATATAGGGAATTATGCTGTACATAACAAGGATATAGGGACTTGGATATAGGGAATTATGCTGTACATAACTGGGATATAGGGACTAGGATATAGGGAATTATGCAGTACATAGCTAGGATATAGGGAATTATGCTATACATAACTGGGATATAGGGACTAGGATATAGGGAATTATGCAGTACATAGCTAGGATATAGGGACTAGGATATAGGGAATTATGCTGTACATAACTGGGATATAGGGACTAGGATATAGGAAATTATGCTGTACATAACTGGGATATAGGGACTAGGATATAGGGAATTATGCAGTACATAACTGGGATATAGGGACTAGGATATAGGGAATTATGCTGTACATAACTAGGATATAGGGACTAGGATATAGGGAATTATGCTGTACATAACTGGGATATAGGGACTAGGATATAGGGAATTATGCTGTACATAACTGGGATATAGGGACTAGGATATAGGGAATTATGCTGTACATAA
Source organism: Phyllobates terribilis (assembly GCF_046119375.1). Classification (NCBI taxonomy): domain Eukaryota; kingdom Metazoa; phylum Chordata; class Amphibia; order Anura; family Dendrobatidae; genus Phyllobates; species Phyllobates terribilis. Next base: position 378,424 of record NW_027362943.1, read on the forward strand.
CTGGGATATAGGGACTAGGATATAGGGAATTATGCTGGACATAACTGGGATATAGAGACTAGGATATAGGGAATTATGCTGTACATAACTAGGATATAGGGAATTATGCTGTACATAACTGGGATATAGGGACTAGGATATAGGGAAATATACTGTACATAACTGGGATATAGGAACTAGGATATAGGGAATTATGCAGTACATAACTGGGATATAGGGACTAGGATATAGGGAATTATGCAGTACATAACTGGAATATATGGACTAGGATATAGGGAATTATGGTGTACATAACTAGGATATAGGGACTAGGATATAGGGAATTATGCTGTACATAACTAGGATATAGGGACATGGATATAGGGAATTATGCTGTACATAACTAGGATATAGGGACTAGGATATAGGGAATTATGCTGTACATAACTGGGATATAGGGACTAGGATATAGGGAATTATGCACTACATAGCTAGGATATAAGGAATTATTCTATAAATCACTGGGATATAGGGACTAGGATATAGGGAATTATGCTGTACATAACTAGGATATAGGGAATTATGCTGTACATAACTGGCATATAGGGACTAGGATATAGGGAATTATGCAGTACATAACTGGAATATAGGGACTAGGATATAGGGAATTATGCAGTACATAACTGGGATATAGGAACTAGGATATAGGGAATTATGCAGTACATAACTGGAATATAGGGACTAGGATATAGGGAATTATGCAGTACATAACTGGGATATAGGAACTAGGATATAGGGAATTATGCTGTACATAACTAGGATACAGGAGCTAGGATATAAGGAATTATGCTGTACATAACTGGGATATAGGAACTAGGATATAGGGAATTATGCAGTACATAACTGGGATATAGGGACTAGGATATAGGGAATTATGCAGTACATAACTGGAATATAGGGACTAGGATATAGGGAATTATGCAGTACATAACTGGGATATAGGAACTAGGATATAGGGAATTATGCTGTACATAACTAGGATACAGGGGCTAGGATATAAGGAATTATGCTGTACATAACTGGGATATAGGAACTAGGATATAGGGAATTATGCAATACATAACTGGGATATAGGGACTAGGATATAGGGAATTATGCTGTACATAACTGGGATATAGGGACTAGGATATAGGGAATTATGCAGTACATAACTGGCATATAGGGACTAGGATATAGGGAATTATGCAGTACATAACTGGGATATAGGGACTAGGATATAGGGAATTATGCAGTACATAACTGGCATATAGGGACTAGGATATAGGGAATTATGCAGTACATAACTGGGATATAGGGACTAGGATATAGGGAATTATGCAGTACTTAACTGGGATATAGGGACTAGGATATAGGGAATTATGCAGTTCATAACTAGGATACAGGGGCTAAGATATAGGGAATTATGCAGTACATAACTAGGATATAGGGACTTGGATATAGGGAATTATGCTGTAGATAACTAGGATATAGGGACTAGGATATAGGGAATTATGCTGTACATAACTGGGATATAGGGACTTGCATATAGGGAATTATGCTGTACATAACTAGGATATAGGGACTAGGATATAGGGAATTATGCTGTGCATTAGGATATAGGGATTTGCATATAGGGAATTATGCTGTACATAACAAGGATATAGGGACTTGGATATAGGGAATTATGCTGTACATAACTGGGATATAGGGACTAGGATATAGGGAATTATGCAGTACATAGCTAGGATATAGGGAATTATGCTATACATAACTGGGATATAGGGACTAGGATATAGGGAATTATGCAGTACATAGCTAGGATATAGGGAATTATGCTGTACATAACTGGGATATAGGGACTAGAATTTAGGGAATTATGCAGTACATAGCTAGGATATAGGGACTAGGATATAGGGAATTATGCTGTACATAACTGGGATATAGGGACTAGGATATAGGAAATTATGCTGTACATAACTGGGATATAGGGACTAGGATATAGGGAATTATGCAGTACATAACTGGGATATAGGGACTAGGATATAGGGAATTATGCTGTACATAACTAGGATATAGGGACTAGGATATAGGGAATTATGCTGTAGATAACTGGGATATAGGGACTAGGATATAGGGAATTATGCTGTACATAACTGGGATATAGGGACTAGGATATAGAGAATTATGCTGTACATAACTGGGATATAGGGACTAGGATATAGGGAATTATGCTATACATAACTGGGATATAGGGACTAGGATATAGGGAAATATACTGTACATAACTGGGATATAGGAACTAGGATATAGGGAATTATGCTGGACATAACTGGGATATAGAGACTAGGATATAGGGAATTATGCTGTACATAACTAGGATATAGGGAATTATGCTGTACATAACTGGGATATAGGGACTAGGATATAGGGAATTATGGTGTACATATCTAGGATATAGGGACTAGGATATAGGGAATTATGCAGTACATAACTGGAATATAGGGACTAGGATATAGGGAATTATGGTGTACATAACTAGGATATAGGGACTAGGATATAGGGAATTATGCGGTACATAACTAGGATATAGGAACTAGGATATAGGGAATTATGCAGTACATAACTGGGATATAGGAACTAGGATATAGGGAATTATGCAGTACATAACTGGGATATAGGGACTAGGATATAGGGAATTATGCAGTACATAACTAGGATATAGGAACTAGGATATAGGGAATTATGCTGTACATAACTGGGATATAGGAACTAGGATATAGGGAATTATGCAGTACATAACTGGGATATAGGGACTAGGATATAGGGAATTATGCGGTACATAACTAGGATATAGGGACTAGGATATAGGGAATTATGCAGTACATAACTGGGATATAGGGACTAGGATATAGGGAATTATGCAGTACATAACTAGGATATAGGGACTAGGATATAGGGAATTATGCGGTACATAACTAGGATATAGGAACTAGGATATAGGGAATTATGCTGTACATAACTGGGATATAGGGACTAGGATATAGGGAATTATGCAGTACATAACTAGGATATAGGGACTAGGATATAGGGAATTATGCGGTACATAACTAGGATATAGGAACTAGGATATAGGGAATTATGCAGTACATAACTGGGATATAGGGACTAGGATATAGGGAATTATGCAGTACATAACTGGGATATAGGGACTAGGATATAGGGAATTATGCCGTACATAACTGGGATATAGGGACTAGGATATAGGGAATTATGCAGTACATAACTAGGATATAGGGACTAGGATATAGGGAATTATGCGGTACATAACTAGGATATAGGAACTAGGATATAGGGAATTATGCAGTACATAACTGGGATATAGGGACTAGGATATAGGGAATTATGCAGTACATAACTAGGATATAGGGACTAGGATATAGGGAATTATGCGGTACATAACTAGGATATAGGAACTAGGATATAGGGAATTATGCTGTACATAACTGGGATATAGGAACTAGGATATAGGGAATTATGCAGTACATAACTGGGATATAGGGACTAGGATATAGGGAATTATGCAGTACATAACTGGAAAATAGGGACTAGGATATAGGGAATTATGGTGTACATAACTAGGATATAGGGACTAGGATATAGGGAATTATGCGGTACATAACTAGGATATAGGGACTTGGATATAGGGAATTATGCTGTACATAACTAGGATATAGGGACTAGGATATAGGGAATTATGCTGTACATAACTGGGATATAGGGACTAGGATATAGGGAATTATGCACTACATAGCTAGGATATAAGGAATTATTCTATACATAACTGGGATATAGGGACTAGGATATAGGGAATTATGCTGTACATAACTAGGATATAGGGAATTATGCTGTACATAACTGGGATATATGGACTAGGATATAGGGAATTATGGTGTACATAACTAGGATATAGGGACTAGGATATAGGGAATTATGCAGTACATAACTGGAATATATGGACTAGGATATAGGGAATTATGGTGTACATAACTAGGATATAGGGACTAGGATATAGGGAATTATGCTGTACATAACTAGGATATAGGGACATGGATATAGGGAATTATGCTGTACATAACTAGGATATAGGGACTAGGATATAGGGAATTATGCTGTACATAACTGGGATATAGGGACTAGGATATAGGGAATTATGCACTACATAGCTAGGATATAAGGAATTATTCTATACATAACTGGGATATAGGGACTAGGATATAGGGAATTATGCTGTACATAACTAGGATATAGGGAATTATGCTGTACATAACTGGGATATAGGGACTAGGATATAGGGAAATATACTGTACATAACTGGGATATAGGAACTAGGATATAGGGAATTATGCAGTACATAACTGGGATATAGGGACTAGGATATAGGGAATTATGCAGTACATAACTGGAATATAGGGACTAGGATATAGGGAATTATGCAGTACATAACTGGGATATAGGAACTAGGATATAGGGAATTATGCTGTACATAACTAGGATACAGGGGCTAGGATATAAGGAATTATGCTGTACATAACTGGGATATAGGAACTAGGATATAGGGAATTATGCAATACATAACTGGGATATAGGGACTAGGATATAGGGAATTATGCTGTACATAACTGGGATATAGGGACTAGGATATAGGGAATTATGCAGTACATAACTGGCATATAGGGACTAGGATATAGGGAATTATGCAGTACATAACTGGGATATAGGGACTAGGATATAGGGAATTATGCAGTACATAACTGGCATATAGGGACTAGGATATAGGGAATTATGCTGTACATAACTAGGATATAGGGACTAGGATATAGGGAATTATGCAGTACATAACTGCGATATAGGAACTAGGATATAGGGAATTATGCAGTACATAACTGGGATATAGGGACTAGGATATAGGGAATTATGCAGTACTTAACTGGGATATAGGGACTAGGATATAGGGAATTATGCAGTTCATAACTAGGATACAGGGGCTAAGATATAGGGAATTATGCAGTACATAACTAGGATATAGGGACTTGGATATAGGGAATTATGCTGTACATAACTGGGATATAGGGACTTGCATATAGGGAATTATGCTGTACATAACTAGGATATAGGGACTAGGATATAGGGAATTATGCTGTGCATTAGGATATAGGGATTTGCATATAGGGAATTATGCTGTACATAACAAGGATATAGGGACTTGGATATAGGGAATTATGCTGTACATAACTGGGATATAGGGACTAGGATATAGGGAATTATGCTGTACATAGCTAGGATATAGGGAATTATGCTATACATAACTGGGATATAGGGACTAGGATATAGGGAATTATGCAGTACATAGCTAGGATATAGGGAATTATGCTGTACATAACTGGGATATAGGGACTAGAATTTAGGGAATTATGCAGTACATAGCTAGGATATAGGGACTAGGATATAGGGAATTATGCTGTACATAACTGGGATATAGGGACTAGGATATAGGAAATTATGCTGTACATAACTGGGATATAGGGACTAGGATATAGGGAATTATGCAGTACATAACTGGGATATAGGGACTAGGATATAGGGAATTATGCTGTACATAACTAGGATATAGGGACTAGGATATAGGGAATTATGCTGTAGATAACTGGGATATAGGGACTAGGATATAGGGAATTATGCTGTACATAACTGGGATATAGGGACTAGGATATAGAGAATTATGCTGTACATAACTGGGATATAGGGACTAGGATATAGGGAATTATGCTATACATAACTGGGATATAGGGACTAGGATATAGGGAAATATACTGTACATAACTGGGATATAGGAACTAGGATATAGGGAATTATGCTGTACATAACTAGGATATAGGGAATTATGCTGTACATAACTGGGATATAGGGACTAGGATATAGGGAATTATGGTGTACATATCTAGGATATAGGGACTAGGATATAGGGAATTATGCAGTACATAACTGGAATATAGGGACTAGGATATAGGGAATTATGGTGTACATAACTAGGATATAGGGACTAGGATATAGGGAATTATGCGGTACATAACTAGGATATAGGAACTAGGATATAGGGAATTATGCAGTACATAACTGGGATATAGGAACTAGGATATAGGGAATTATGCAGTACATAACTGGGATATAGGGACTAGGATATAGGGAATTATGCAGTACATAACTAGGATATAGGAACTAGGATATAGGGAATTATGCTGTACATAACTGGGATATAGGAACTAGGATATAGGGAATTATGCAGTACATAACTGGGATATAGGGACTAGGATATAGGGAATTATGCGGTACATAACTAGGATATAGGGACTAGGATATAGGGAATTATGCAGTACATAACTGGGATATAGGGACTAGGATATAGGGAATTATGCAGTACATAACTAGGATATAGGGACTAGGATATAGGGAATTATGCGGTACATAACTAGGATATAGGAACTAGGATATAGGGAATTATGCTGTACATAACTGGGATATAGGGACTAGGATATAGGGAATTATGCAGTACATAACTAGGATATAGGGACTAGGATATAGGGAATTATGCGGTACATAACTAGGATATAGGAACTAGGATATAGGGAATTATGCAGTACATAACTGGGATATAGGGACTAGGATATAGGGAATTATGCAGTACATAACTGGGATATAGGGACTAGGATATAGGGAATTATGCCGTACATAACTGGGATATAGGGACTAGGATATAGGGAATTATGCAGTACATAACTAGGATATAGGGACTAGGATATAGGGAATTATGCGGTACATAACTAGGATATAGGAACTAGGATATAGGGAATTATGCAGTACATAACTGGGATATAGGGACTAGGATATAGGGAATTATGCAGTACATAACTAGGATATAGGGACTAGGATATAGGGAATTATGCGGTACATAACTAGGATATAGGAACTAGGATATAGGGAATTATGCTGTACATAACTGGGATATAGGAACTAGGATATAGGGAATTATGCAGTACATAACTGGGATATAGGGACTAGGATATAGGGAATTATGCAGTACATAACTGGAAAATAGGGACTAGGATATAGGGAATTATGGTGTACATAACTAGGATATAGGGACTAGGATATAGGGAATTATGCGGTACATAACTAGGATATAGGGACTTGGATATAGGGAATTATGCTGTACATAACTAGGATATAGGGACTAGGATATAGGGAATTATGCTGTACATAACTGGGATATAGGGACTAGGATATAGGGAATTATGCACTACATAGCTAGGATATAAGGAATTATTCTATACATAACTGGGATATAGGGACTAGGATATAGGGAATTATGCTGTACATAACTAGGATATAGGGAATTATGCTGTACATAACTGGGATATAGGGACTAGGATATAGGGAAATATACTGTACATAACTGGGATATAGGAACTAGGATATAGGGAATTATGCAGTACATAACTGGGATATAGGGACTAGGATATAGGGAATTATGCAGTACATAACTGGAATATAGGGACTAGGATATAGGGAATTATGCAGTACATAACTGGGATATAGGAACTAGGATATAGGGAATTATGCTGTACATAACTAGGATACAGGGGCTAGGATATAAGGAATTATGCAGTACATTACTGGGATATAGGGACTAGGATATAGGGAACTATGCAATACATAACTGGGATATAGGGACTAGGATATAGGGAATTATGCTGTACATAACTGGGATATAGGTACTAGGATATAGGGAATTATGCTGTACATAACTGGGATATAGGAACTAGGATATAGGGAATTATGCAATACATAACTGGGATATAGGGACTAGGATATAGGGAATTATGCTGTACATAACTGGGATATAGGGACTAGGATATAGGGAATTATGCTGTACATAACTGGGGTATAGGGACTAGGATATAGGGAATTATGCTGTACATAACTGGGATATAGGGACTAGGATATAGGGAATTATGCAGTACATAACTGGGATATAGGAACTAGGATATAGGGAATTATGCTGTACATAACTAGGATACAGGGGCTAGGATATAAGGAATTATGCAGTATATTACTGGGATATAGGGACTAGGATATAGGGAACTATGCAATACATAACTGGGATATAGGGACTAGGATATAGGGAATTATGCTGTACATAACTGGGATATAGGGACTAGGATATAGGGAATTATGCTGTACATAACTGGGATATAGGAACTAGGATATAGGGAATTATGCAGTACATAACTGGGATATAGGGACTAGGATATAGGGAATTGTGCTGTACATAACTGGGATATAGGGACTAGGATATAGGGAATTATGCTGTACATAACTGGGATATAGGGACTAGGATATAGGGAATTATGCTGTACATAACTGGGGTATTGGGACTAGGATAATGGGAATTATGCTGTACATAACTGGAATATAGGGACTAGGATATAGGGAATTATGCTGTACATAACTGGGATATAGGGACTAGGATATAGGGAATTATGCTGTACATAACTAGGATATAGGGACTAGGATATAGGGAATTACGCGGTACATAACTAGGATATAGGGACTTGGATATAGGGAATTATGCTGTACATAACTAGGATATAGGGACTAGGATATAGGGAATTATGCTGTACATAACTGGGATATAGGGACTAGGATATAGGGAATTATGCAGTACATAGCTAGGATATAGGGAATTATGCTATACATAACTGGGATATAGGGACTAGGATATAGGGAATTATGCTGTACATAACTAGGATATAGGGACTAGGATATAGGGAATTATGCAGTATATTACTGGGATATAGGGACTAGGATATAGGGAATTATGCAGTACATAACTGGGATATAGGGACTAGGATATAGGTAATTATGCTGTACATAACTGGGATATAGGGACTAGGATATAGGGAATTATGCTGTACATAACTAGGATACAGGGGCTAGGATATAGGGAATTATGCAGTACATTACTGGGATATAGGGACTAGGATATAGGGAACTATGCAATACATAACTGGGATATAGGGACTAGGATATAGGGAATTATGCTGTACATAACTAGGATACAGGGGCTAGGATATAGGGAATTATGCAGTACATTACTGGGATATAGGGACTAGGATATAGGGAACTATGCAATACATAACTGGGATATAGGGACTAGGATTTAGGGAATTATGCAGTACATTACTGGGATATAGGGACTAGGATATAGGGAATTATGCAGTACATTACTGGGATATAGGGACTAGGATATAGGGAATTATGCTGTACATAACTGGGATATAGGGACTAGGATATAGGAAATTATGCAGTACATAACTAGGATATAGGGACTAGGATAAAGGGAATTATGCTGTACATAACTAGGATATAGGGACTAGGATATAGGGAATTATGCTGTACATAACTAGGATACAGGGTCTAGGATATAGGGAATTATGCAGTACATTACTGGGATATAGGGACTAGGATATGGGGAATTATGCAGTACATAATTGGGATAGAGGGACTAGGATATAGGAAATTATGCAGTACATAACTAGGATATAGGGACTAGGATATAGGGAATTATGCTGTACATAACTAGGATATAGGGACTAGGATATAGGGAATTATGCTGTACATAACTGGGATATAGGGACTAGGATATAGGGAATTATGCTGTTCATAACTGGGATATAGGGACTAGGATATAGGGAATTATGCTGTACATAAGTAGGATATAGGGAATTATGCTGTTCATAACTGGGATACAGGGGCTAGGATATAGGGAATTATGCGGTACATAACTAGGATATAGGGACTTGGATATAGGGAATTATGCTGTACATAACTAGGATATAGGGACTAGGATATAGGGAATTATGCTGTACATAACTGGGATATAGGGACTAGGATATAGGGAATTATGCTGTACATAACTGGGATATAGGGACCAGGATATAGGGAATTATGCAGTACATAGCTAGGATATGGGGAATTATGCAGTACATAACTAGGATATAGGGACTGGGATATAGGAATTATGCTGTACATAACTGGGATATAGGAACTAGGATATAGGGAATTATGCAGTACATAACTAGGATATAGGGACTAGGATATAGGGAATTATGCTGTACATAACTAGGATATAGGGACTGGGATATAGGGAATTATGCTGTACATAACTGGGATATAGGGACTAGGATATAGGGAATTATGCTGTACATAACTGGCATATAGGGACTAGGATATAGGGAATTATGCTGTACATAACTAGGATATAGGGACTAGGATATAGGGAATTATGCAGTACATAACTGCGATATAGGAACTAGGATATAGGGAATTATGCAGTACATAACTGGGATATAGGGACTAGGATATAGGGAATTATGCAGTACTTAACTGGGATATAGGGACTAGGATATAGGGAATTATGCAGTTCATAACTAGGATACAGGGGCTAAGATATAGGGAATTATGCAGTACATAACTAGGATATAGGGACTTGGATATAGGGAATTATGCTGTAGATAACTAGGATATAGGGACTAGGATATAGGGAATTATGCTGTACATAACTGGGATATAGGGATTTGCATATAGGGAATTATGCTGTACATAACTAGGATATAGGGACTAGGATATAGGGAATTATGCTGTGCATTAGGATATAGGGATTTGCATATAGGGAATTATGCTGTACATAACAAGGATATAGGGACTTGGATATAGGGAATTATGCTGTACATAACTGGGATATAGGGACTAGGATATAGGGAATTATGCAGTACATAGCTAGGATATAGGGAATTATGCTATACATAACTGGGATATAGGGACTAGGATATAGGGAATTATGCAGTACATAGCTAGGATATAGGGAATTATGCTGTACATAACTGGGATATAGGGACTAGAATTTAGGGAATTATGCAGTACATAGCTAGGATATAGGGACTAGGATATAGGGAATTATGCTGTACATAACTGGGTTATAGGGACTAGGATATAGGAAATTATGCTGTACATAACTGGGATATAGGGACTAGGATATAGGGAATTATGCAGTACATAACTGGGATATAGGGACTAGGATATAGGGAATTATGCTGTACATAACTAGGATATATTGACTAGGATATAGGGAATTATGCTGTAGATAACTGGGATATAGGGACTAGGATATAGGGAATTATGCTGTACATAACTGGGATATAGGGACTAGGATATAGGGAATTATGCTGTACATAACTGGGATATAGGGACTAGGATATAGGGAATTATGCTATACATAACTGGGATATAGGGACTAGGATATAGGGAAATATACTGTACATAACTGGGATATAGGAACTAGGATATAGGGAATTATGCTGGACATAACTGGGATATAGAGACTAGGATATAGGGAATTATGCTGTACATAACTAGGATATAGGGAATTATGCTGTACATAACTGGGATATAGGGACTAGGATATAGGGAATTATGGTGTACATAACTAGGATATAGGGACTAGGATATAGGGAATTATGCAGTACATAACTGGAATATAGGGACTAGGATATAGGGAATTATGGTGTACATAACTAGGATATAGGGACTAGGATATAGGGAATTATGCGGTACATAACTAGGATATAGGAACTAGGATATAGGGAATTATGCAGTACATAACTGGGATATAGGAACTAGGATATAGGGAATTATGCAGTACATAACTGGGATATAGGGACTAGGATATAGGGAATTATGCAGTACATAACTAGGATATAGGAACTAGGATATAGGGAATTATGCTGTACATAACTGGGATATAGGAACTAGGATATAGGGAATTATGCAGTGCATAACTGGGATATAGGGACTAGGATATAGGGAATTATGCGGTACATAACTAGGATATAGGGACTAGGATATAGGGAATTATGCAGTACATAACTGGGATATAGGGACTAGGATACAGGGAATTATGCAGTACATAACTAGGATATAGGGACTAGGATATAGGGAATTATGCGGTACATAACTAGGATATAGGAACTAGGATATAGGGAATTATGCTGTACATAACTGGGATATAGGGACTAGGATATAGGGAATTATGCAGTACATAACTAGGATATAGGGACTAGGATATAGGGAATTATGCGGTACATAACTAGGATATAGGAACAAGGATATAGGGAATTATGCAGTACATAACTGGGATATAGGGACTAGGATATAGGGAATTATGCAGTACATAACTGGGATATAGGGACTAGGATATAGGGAATTATGCAGTACATAACTGGGATATAGGGACTAGGATATAGGGAATTATGCAGTACATAACTAGGATATAGGGACTAGGATATAGGGAATTATGCGGTACATAACTAGGATATAGGAACTAGGATATAGGGAATTATGCAGTACATAACTGGGATATAGGGACTAGGATATAGGGAATTATGCAGTACATAACTAGGATATAGGGACTAGGATATAGGGAATTATGCGGTACATAACTAGGATATAGGAACTAGGATATAGGGAATTATGCTGTACATAACTGGGATATAGGAACTAGGATATAGGGAATTATGCAGTACATAACTGGGATATAGGGACTAGGATATAGGGAATTATGCAGTACATAACTGGAAAATAGGGACTAGGATATAGGGAATTATGGTGTACATAACTAGGATATAGGGACTAGGATATAGGGAATTATGCTGTACATAACTGGGATATAGGGACTAGGATATAGGGAATTATGCACTACATAGCTAGGATATAAGGAATTATTCTATACATAACTGGGATATAGGGACTAGGATATAGGGAATTATGCTGTACATAACTAGGATATAGGGAATTATGCTGTACATAACTGGGATATAGGGACTAGGATATAGGGAAATATACTGTACATAACTGGGATATAGGAACTAGGATATAGGGAATTATGCAGTACATAACTGGGATATAGGGACTAGGATATAGGGAATTATGCAGTACATAACTGGAATATAGGGACTAGGATATAGGGAATTATGCAGTACATAACTGGGATATAGGAACTAGGATATAGGGAATTATGCTGTACATAACTAGGATACAGGGGCTAGGATATAAGGAATTATGCAGTACATTACTGGGATATAGGGACTAGGATATAGGGAACTATGCAATACATAACTGGGATATAGGGACTAGGATATAGGGAATTATGCTGTACATAACTGGGATATAGGTACTAGGATATAGGGAATTATGCTGTACATAACTGGGATATAGGAACTAGGATATAGGGAATTATGCAATACATAACTGGGATATAGGGACTAGGATATAGGGAATTATGCTGTACATAACTGGGATATAGGGACTAGGATATAGGGAATTATGCTGTACATAACTGGGGTATAGGGACTAGGATATAGGGAATTATGCTGTACATAACTGGGATATAGGGACTAGGATATAGGGAATTATGCAGTACATAACTGGGATATAGGAACTAGGATATAGGGAATTATGCAGGACATAACTGGGATATAGAGACTAGGATATAGGGAATTATGCTGTACATAACTAGGATATAGGGAATTATGCTGTACATAACTGGGATATAGGGACTAGGATATAGGGAATTATGGTGTACATAACTAGGATATAGGGACTAGGATATAGGGAATTATGCAGTACATAACTGGAATATAGGGACTAGGATATAGGGAATTATGGTGTACATAACTAGGATATAGGGACTAGGATATAGGGAATTATGCGGTACATAACTAGGATATAGGAACTAGGATATAGGGAATTATGCAGTACATAACTGGGATATAGGAACTAGGATATAGGGAATTATGCAGTACATAACTGGGATATAGGGACTAGGATATAGGGAATTATGCAGTACATAACTAGGATATAGGAACTAGGATATAGGGAATTATGCTGTACATAACTGGGATATAGGAACTAGGATATAGGGAATTATGCAGTACATAACTGGGATATAGGGACTAGGATATAGGGAATTATGCGGTACATAACTAGGATATAGGGACTAGGATATAGGGAATTATGCAGTACATAACTGGGATATAGGGACTAGGATACAGGGAATTATGCAGTACATAACTAGGATATAGGGACTAGGATATAGGGAATTATGCGGTACATAACTAGGATATAGGAACTAGGATATAGGGAATTATGCTGTACATAACTGGGATATAGGGACTAGGATATAGGGAATTATGCAGTACATAACTAGGATATAGGGACTAGGATATAGGGAATTATGCGGTACATAACTAGGATATAGGAACAAGGATATAGGGAATTATGCAGTACATAACTGGGATATAGGGACTAGGATATAGGGAATTATGCAGTACATAACTGGGATATAGGGACTAGGATATAGGGAATTATGCAGTACATAACTGGGATATAGGGACTAGGATATAGGGAATTATGCAGTACATAACTAGGATATAGGGACTAGGATATAGGGAATTATGCGGTACATAACTAGGATATAGGAACTAGGATATAGGGAATTATGCAGTACATAACTGGGATATAGGGACTAGGATATAGGGAATTATGCAGTACATAACTAGGATATAGGGACTAGGATATAGGGAATTATGCGGTACATAACTAGGATATAGGAACTAGGATATAGGGAATTATGCTGTACATAACTGGGATATAGGAACTAGGATATAGGGAATTATGCAGTACATAACTGGGATATAGGGACTAGGATATAGGGAATTATGCAGTACATAACTGGAAAATAGGGACTAGGATATAGGGAATTATGGTGTACATAACTAGGATATAGGGACTAGGATATAGGGAATTATGCTGTACATAACTGGGATATAGGGACTAGGATATAGGGAATTATGCACTACATAGCTAGGATATAAGGAATTATTCTATACATAACTGGGATATAGGGACTAGGATATAGGGAATTATGCTGTACATAACTAGGATATAGGGAATTATGCTGTACATAACTGGGATATAGGGACTAGGATATAGGGAAATATACTGTACATAACTGGGATATAGGAACTAGGATATAGGGAATTATGCAGTACATAACTGGGATATAGGGACTAGGATATAGGGAATTATGCAGTACATAACTGGAATATAGGGACTAGGATATAGGGAATTATGCAGTACATAACTGGGATATAGGAACTAGGATATAGGGAATTATGCTGTACATAACTAGGATACAGGGGCTAGGATATAAGGAATTATGCAGTACATTACTGGGATATAGGGACTAGGATATAGGGAACTATGCAATACATAACTGGGATATAGGGACTAGGATATAGGGAATTATGCTGTACATAACTGGGATATAGGTACTAGGATATAGGGAATTATGCTGTACATAACTGGGATATAGGAGCTAGGATATAGGGAATTATGCAATACATAACTGGGATATAGGGACTAGGATATAGGGAATTATGCTGTACATAACTGGGATATAGGGACTAGGATATAGGGAATTATGCTGTACATAACTAGGATACAGGGGCTAGGATATAAGGAATTATGCAGTATATTACTGGGATATAGGGACTAGGATATAGGGAACTATGCAATACATAACTGGGATATAGGGACTAGGATATAGGGAATTATGCTGTACATAACTGGGATATAGGGACTAGGATATAGGGAATTATGCTGTACATAACTGGGATATAGGAACTAGGATATAGGGAATTATGCAGTACATAACTGGGATATAGGGACTAGGATATAGGGAATTGTGCTGTACATAACTGGGATATAGGGACTAGGATATAGGGAATTATGCTGTACATAACTGGGATATAGGGACTAGGATATAGGGAATTATGCTGTACATAACTGGGGTATTGGGACTAGGATAATGGGAATTATGCTGTACATAACTGGAATATAGGGACTAGGATATAGGGAATTATGCTGTACATAACTGGGATATAGGGACTAGGATATAGGGAATTATGCTGTACATAACTAGGATATAGGGACTAGGATATAGGGAATTACGCGGTACATAACTAGGATATAGGGACTTGGATATAGGGAATTATGCTGTACATAACTAGGATATAGGGACTAGGATATAGGGAATTATGCTGTACATAACTGGGATATAGGGACTAGGATATAGGGAATTATGCAGTACATAGCTAGGATATAGGGAATTATGCTATACATAACTGGGATATAGGGACTAGGATATAGGGAATTATGCTGTACATAACTAGGATATAGGGACTAGGATATAGGGAATTATGCAGTATATTACTGGGATATAGGGACTAGGATATAGGGAATTATGCAGTACATAACTGGGATATAGGGACTAGGATATAGGTAATTATGCTGTACATAACTGGGATATAGGGACTAGGATATAGGGAATTATGCTGTACATAACTAGGATACAGGGGCTAGGATATAGGGAATTATGCAGTACATTACTGGGATATAGGGACTAGGATATAGGGAACTATGCAATACATAACTGGGATATAGGGACTAGGATATAGGGAATTATGCTGTACATAACTAGGATACAGGGGCTAGGATATAGGGAATTATGCAGTACATTACTGGGATATAGGGACTAGTATATAGGGAACTATGCAATACATAACTGGGATATAGGGACTAGGATTTAGGGAATTATGCAGTACATTACTGGGATATAGGGACTAGGATATAGGGAATTATGCAGTACATTACTGGGATATAGGGACTAGGATATAGGGAATTATGCTGTACATAACTGGGATATAGGGACTAGGATATAGGAAATTATGCAGTACATAACTAGGATATAGGGACTAGGATAAAGGGAATTATGCTGTACATAACTAGGATATAGGGACTAGGATATAGGGAATTATGCTGTACATAACTAGGATACAGGGGCTAGGATATAGGGAATTATGCAGTACATTACTGGGATATAGGGACTAGGATATGGGGAATTATGCAGTACATAATTGGGATAGAGGGACTAGGATATAGGAAATTATGCAGTACATAACTAGGATATAGGGACTAGGATATAGGGAATTATGCTGTACATAACTAGGATATAGGGACTAGGATATAGGGAATTATGCTGTACATAACTGGGATATAGGGACTAGGATATAGGGAATTATGCTGTTCATAACTGGGATATAGGGACTAGGATATAGGGAATTATGCTGTACATAAGTAGGATATAGGGAATTATGCTGTTCATAACTGGGATACAGGGGCTAGGATATAGGGAATTATGCGGTACATAACTAGGATATAGGGACTTGGATATAGGGAATTATGCTGTACATAACTAGGATATAGGGACTAGGATATAGGGAATTATGCTGTACATAACTGGGATATAGGGACTAGGATATAGGGAATTATGCTGTACATAACTGGGATATAGGGACTAGGATATAGGGAATTATGCAGTACATAGCTAGGATATGGGGAATTATGCAGTACATAACTAGGATATAGGGACTGGGATATAGGGAATTATGCTGTACATAACTGGGATATAGGAACTAGGATATAGGGAATTATGCAGTACATAACTAGGATATAGGGACTAGGATATAGGGAATTATGCTGTACATAACTAGGATATAGGGACTGGGATATAGGGAATTATGCTGTACATAACTGGGATATAGGGACTAGGATATAGGGAATTATGCTGTACATAACTAGGATATAGGGACTAGGATATAGGGAATTATGCTGTACATAACTGGGATATAGGGACTAGGATATAGGGAATTATGCTGTACATAACTATGGATATAGGGACTATGATATAGGCAATTATGCTGTACATAACTGGGATATAGGGACTAGGATACAGGGAATTATGCTGTACATAACTGAGATATAGGGACTAGGATATAGGGAATTATGCTGTACATAACTAGGATATAGGGACTAGGATATAGGGAATTATGCTGTACATAACTGGGATATAGGGACTAGGATATAGGGAATTATGCTGTACATAACTAGGATATAGGGACTAGGATATAGGGAATTATGCAGTACATAACTGGGATATAGGAACTAGGATATAGGGAATTATGCTGTACATAACTGGGATATAGGGACTAGGATATAGGGAATTATGCTGTACATAACTAGGATATAGGGACTAGGATATAGGGAATTATGCAGTACATAACTGGGATATAGGAACTAGGATATAGGGAATTATGCTGTACATAACTGGGATATAGGGACTAGGATATAGGGAATTATGCAGTACATAGCTAGGATATAGGGAATTATGCTATACATAACTGGGATATAGGGACTAGGATATAGGGAATTATGCTGTACATAACTAGGATATAGGGACTAGGATATAGGGAATTATGCAGTACATTACTGGGATATAGGGACTAGGATATAGGGAATTATGCAGTACATAACTGGGATATAGGGACTAGGATATAGGTAATTATGCTGTACATAACTGGGATATAGGGACTAGGATATAGGGAATTATGCTGTACATAACTAGGATACAGGGGCTAGGATATAGGGAATTATGCTGTACATAACTGGGGTATTGGGACTAGGATAATGGGAATTATGCTGTACATAACTGGAATATAGGGACTAGGATATAGGGAATTATGCTGTACATAACTGGGATATAGGGACTAGGATATAGGGAATTATGCTGTACATAACTAGGATATAGGGACTAGGATATAGGGAATTACGCGGTACATAACTAGGATATAGGGACTTGGATATAGGGAATTATGCTGTACATAACTAGGATATAGGGACTAGGATATAGGGAATTATGCTGTACATAACTGGGATATAGGGACTAGGATATAGGGAATTATGCAGTACATAGCTAGGATATAGGGAATTATGCTATACATAACTGGGATATAGGGACTAGGATATAGGGAATTATGCTGTACATAACTAGGATATAGGGACTAGGATATAGGGAATTATGCAGTATATTACTGGGATATAGGGACTAGGATATAGGGAATTATGCAGTACATAACTGGGATATAGGGACTAGGATATAGGTAATTATGCTGTACATAACTGGGATATAGGGACTAGGATATAGGGAATTATGCTGTACATAACTAGGATACAGGGGCTAGGATATAGGGAATTATGCAGTACATTACTGGGATATAGGGACTAGGATATAGGGAACTATGCAATACATAACTGGGATATAGGGACTAGGATATAGGGAATTATGCTGTACATAACTAGGATACAGGGGCTAGGATATAGGGAATTATGCAGTACATTACTGGGATATAGGGACTAGGATATAGGGAACTATGCAATACATAACTGGGATATAGGGACTAGGATTTAGGGAATTATGTAGTACATTACTGGGATATAGGGACTAGGATATGGGGAATTATGCAGTACATTACTGGGATATAGGGACTAGGATATAGGGAATTATGCTGTACATAACTGGGATATAGGGACTAGGATATAGGAAATTATGCAGTACATAACTAGGATATAGGGACTAGGATAAAGGGAATTATGCTGTACATAACTAGGATATAGGGACTAGGATATAGGGAATTATGCTGTACATAACTAGGATACAGGGTCTAGGATATAGGGAATTATGCAGTACATTACTGGGATATAGGGACTAGGATATGGGGAATTATGCAGTACATAATTGGGATAGAGGGACTAGGATATAGGAAATTATGCAGTACATAACTAGGATATAGGGACTAGGATATAGGGAATTATGCTGTACATAACTAGGATATAGGGACTAGGATATAGGGAATTATGCTGTACATAACTGGGATATAGGGACTAGGATATAGGGAATTATGCTGTTCATAACTGGGATATAGGGACTAGGATATAGGGAATTATGCTGTACATAAGTAGGATATAGGGAATTATGCTGTTCATAACTGGGATACAGGGGCTAGGATATAGGGAATTATGCGGTACATAACTAGGATATAGGGACTTGGATATAGGGAATTATGCTGTACATAACTAGGATATAGGGACTAGGATATAGGGAATTATGCTGTACATAACTGGGATATAGGGACTAGGATATAGGGAATTATGCTGTACATAACTGGGATATAGGGACCAGGATATAGGGAATTATGCAGTACATAGCTAGGATATGGGGAATTATGCAGTACATAACTAGGATATAGGGACTGGGATATAGGGAATTATGCTGTACATAACTGGGATATAGGAACTAGGATATAGGGAATTATGCAGTACATAACTAGGATATAGGGACTAGGATATAGGGAATTATGCTGTACATAACTAGGATATAGGGACTGGGATATAGGGAATTATGCTGTACATAACTGGGATATAGGGACTAGGATATAGGGAATTATGCTGTACATAACTGGCATATAGGGACTAGGATATAGGGAATTATGCTGTACATAACTAGGATATAGGGACTAGGATATAGGGAATTATGCAGTACATAACTGCGATATAGGAACTAGGATATAGGGAATTATGCAGTACATAACTGGGATATAGGGACTAGGATATAGGGAATTATGCAGTACTTAACTGGGATATAGGGACTAGGATATAGGGAATTATGCAGTTCATAACTAGGATACAGGGGCTAAGATATAGGGAATTATGCAGTACATAACTAGGATATAGGGACTTGGATATAGGGAATTATGCTGTAGATAACTAGGATATAGGGACTAGGATATAGGGAATTATGCTGTACATAACTGGGATATAGGGATTTGCATATAGG
This sequence comes from Phyllobates terribilis, assembly GCF_046119375.1. NCBI lineage: Eukaryota > Metazoa > Chordata > Amphibia > Anura > Dendrobatidae > Phyllobates > Phyllobates terribilis. The sequence goes on from NW_027362943.1 coordinate 399,407, forward strand.
GAATTATGCTGTACATAACTAGGATATAGGGACTAGGATATAGGGAATTATGCTGTGCATTAGGATATAGGGATTTGCATATAGGGAATTATGCTGTACATAACAAGGATATAGGGACTTGGATATAGGGAATTATGCTGTACATAACTGGGATATAGGGACTAGGATATAGGGAATTATGCAGTACATAGCTAGGATATAGGGAATTATGCTATACATAACTGGGATATAGGGACTAGGATATAGAGAATTATGCAGTACATAGCTAGGATATAGGGAATTATGCTGTACATAACTGGGATATAGGGACTAGAATTTAGGGAATTATGCAGTACATAGCTAGGATATAGGGACTAGGATATAGGGAATTATGCTGTACATAACTGGGATATAGGGACTAGGATATAGGAAATTATGCTGTACATAACTGGGATATAGGGACTAGGATATAGGGAATTATGCAGTACATAACTGGGATATAGGGACTAGGATATAGGGAATTATGCTGTACATAACTAGGATATATTGACTAGGATATAGGGAATTATGCTGTAGATAACTGGGATATAGGGACTAGGATATAGGGAATTATGCTGTACATAACTGGGATATAGGGACTAGGATATAGGGAATTATGCTGTACATAACTGGGATATAGGGACTAGGATATAGGGAATTATGCTATACATAACTGGGATATAGGGACTAGGATATAGGGAAATATACTGTACATAACTGGGATATAGGAACTAGGATATAGGGAATTATGCTGGACATAACTGGGATATAGAGACTAGGATATAGGGAATTATGCTGTACATAACTAGGATATAGGGAATTATGCTGTACATAACTGGGATATAGGGACAAGGATATAGGGAATTATGGTGTACATAACTAGGATATAGGGACTAGGATATAGGGAATTATGCAGTACATAACTGGAATATAGGGACTAGGATATAGGGAATTATGGTGTACATAACTAGGATATAGGGAGTAGGATATAGGGAATTATGCGGTACATAACTAGGATATAGGAACTAGGATATAGGGAATTATGCAGTACATAACTGGGATATAGGAACTAGGATATAGGGAATTATGCAGTACATAACTGGGATATAGGGACTAGGATATAGGGAATTATGCAGTACATAACTAGGATATAGGAACTAGGATATAGGGAATTATGCTGTACATAACTGGGATATAGGAACTAGGATATAGGGAATTATGCAGTACATAACTGGGATATAGGGACTAGGATATAGGGAATTATGCGGTACATAACTAGGATATAGGGACTAGGATATAGGGAATTATGCAGTACATAACTGGGATATAGGGACTAGGATACAGGGAATTATGCAGTACATAACTAGGATATAGGGACTAGGATATAGGGAATTATGCGGTACATAACTAGGATATAGGAACTAGGATATAGGGAATTATGCTGTACATAACTGGGATATAGGGACTAGGATATAGGGAATTATGCAGTACATAACTAGGATATAGGGACTAGGATATAGGGAATTATGCGGTACATAACTAGGATATAGGAACTAGGATATAGGGAATTATGCAGTACATAACTGGGATATAGGGACTAGGATATAGGGAATTATGCAGTACAGAACTGGGATATAGGGACTAGGATATAGGGAATTATGCAGTACATAACTGGGATATAGGGACTAGGATATAGGGAATTATGCAGTACATAACTAGGATATAGGGACTAGGATATAGGGAATTATGCGGTACATAACTAGGATATAGGAACTAGGATATAGGGAATTATGCAGTACATAACTGGGATATAGGGACTAGGATATAGGGAATTATGCAGTACATAACTAGGATATAGGGACTAGGATATAGGGAATTATGCGGTACATAACTAGGATATAGGAACTAGGATATAGGGAATTATGCTGTACATAACTGGGATATAGGAACTAGGATATAGGGAATTATGCAGTACATAACTGGGATATAGGGACTAGGATATAGGGAATTATGCAGTACATAACTGGAAAATAGGGACTAGGATATAGGGAATTATGGTGTACATAACTAGGATATAGGGACTAGGATATAGGGAATTATGCGGTACATAACTAGGATATAGGGACTTGGATATAGGGAATTATGCTGTACATAACTAGGATATAGGGACTAGGATATAGGGAATTATGCTGTACATAACTGGGATATAGGGACTAGGATATAGGGAATTATGCACTACATAGCTAGGATATAAGGAATTATTCTATACATAACTGGGATATAGGGACTAGGATATAGGGAATTATGCTGTACATAACTAGGATATAGGGAATTATGCTGTACATAACTGGGATATAGGGACTAGGATATAGGGAAATATACTGTACATAACTGGGATATAGGAACTAGGATATAGGGAATTATGCAGTACATAACTGGGATATAGGGACTAGGATATAGGGAATTATGCAGTACATAACTGGAATATAGGGACTAGGATATAGGGAATTATGCAGTACATAACTGGGATATAGGAACTAGGATATAGGGAATTATGCTGTACATAACTAGGATACAGGGGCTAGGATATAAGGAATTATGCAGTACATTACTGGGATATAGGGACTAGGATATAGGGAACTATGCAATACATAACTGGGATATAGGGACTAGGATATAGGGAATTATGCTGTACATAACTGGGATATAGGTACTAGGATATAGGGAATTATGCTGTACATAACTGGGATATAGGAACTAGGATATAGGGAATTATGCAATACATAACTGGGATATAGGGACTAGGATATAGGGAATTATGCTGTACATAACTGGGATATAGGGACTAGGATATAGGGAATTATGCTGTACATAACTGGGGTATAGGGACTAGGATATAGGGAATTATGCTGTACATAACTGGGATATAGGGACTAGGATATAGGGAATTATGCAGTACATAACTGGGATATAGGAACTAGGATATAGGGAATTATGCTGTACATAACTAGGATACAGGGGCTAGGATATAAGGAATTATGCAGTATATTACTGGGATATAGGGACTAGGATATAGGGAACTATGCAATACATAACTGGGATATAGGGACTAGGATATAGGGAATTATGCTGTACATAACTGGGATATAGGGACTAGGATATAGGGAATTATGCTGTACATAACTGGGATATAGGAACTAGGATATAGGGAATTATGCAGTACATAACTGGGATATAGGGACTAGGATATAGGGAATTGTGCTGTACATAACTGGGATATAGGGACTAGGATATAGGGAATTATGCTGTACATAACTGGGATATAGGGACTAGGATATAGGGAATTATGCTGTACATAACTGGGGTATTGGGACTAGGATAATGGGAATTATGCTGTACATAACTGGAATATAGGGACTAGGATATAGGGAATTATGCTGTACATAACTGGGATATAGGGACTAGGATATAGGGAATTATGCTGTACATAACTAGGATATAGGGACTAGGATATAGGGAATTACGCGGTACATAACTAGGATATAGGGACTTGGATATAGGGAATTATGCTGTACATAACTAGGATATAGGGACTAGGATATAGGGAATTATGCTGTACATAACTGGGATATAGGGACTAGGATATAGGGAATTATGCAGTACATAGCTAGGATATAGGGAATTATGCTATACATAACTGGGATATAGGGACTAGGATATAGGGAATTATGCTGTACATAACTAGGATATAGGGACTAGGATATAGGGAATTATGCAGTATATTACTGGGATATAGGGACTAGGATATAGGGAATTATGCAGTACATAACTGGGATATAGGGACTAGGATATAGGTAATTATGCTGTACATAACTGGGATATAGGGACTAGGATATAGGGAATTATGCTGTACATAACTAGGATACAGGGGCTAGGATATAGGGAATTATGCAGTACATTACTGGGATATAGGGACTAGGATATAGGGAACTATGCAATACATAACTGGGATATAGGGACTAGGATATAGGGAATTATGCTGTACATAACTAGGATACAGGGGCTAGGATATAGGGAATTATGCAGTACATTACTGGGATATAGGGACTAGGATATAGGGAACTATGCAATACATAACTGGGATATAGGGACTAGGATTTAGGGAATTATGCAGTACATTACTGGGATATAGGGACTAGGATATAGGGAATTATGCAGTACATTACTGGGATATAGGGACTAGGATATAGGGAATTATGCTGTACATAACTGGGATATAGGGACTAGGATATAGGAAATTATGCAGTACATAACTAGGATATAGGGACTAGGATAAAGGGAATTATGCTGTACATAACTAGGATATAGGGACTAGGATATAGGGAATTATGCTGTACATAACTAGGATACAGGGGCTAGGATATAGGGAATTATGCAGTACATTACTGGGATATAGGGACTAGGATATGGGGAATTATGCAGTACATAATTGGGATAGAGGGACTAGGATATAGGAAATTATGCAGTACATAACAAGGATATAGGGACTAGGATATAGGGAATTATGCTGTACATAACTAGGATATAGGGACTAGGATATAGGGAATTATGCTGTACATAACTGGGATATAGGGACTAGGATATAGGGAATTATGCTGTTCATAACTGGGATATAGGGACTAGGATATAGGGAATTATGCTGTACATAAGTAGGATATAGGGAATTATGCTGTTCATAACTGGGATACAGGGGCTAGGATATAGGGAATTATGCGGTACATAACTAGGATATAGGGACTTGGATATAGGGAATTATGCTGTACATAACTAGGATATAGGGACTAGGATATAGGGCATTATGCTGTACATAACTGGGATATAGGGACTAGGATATAGGGAATTATGCTGTACATAACTGGGATATAGGGACTAGGATATAGGGAATTATGCAGTACATAGCTAGGATATGGGGAATTATGCAGTACATAACTAGGATATAGGGACTGGGATATAGGGAATTATGCTGTACATAACTGGGATATAGGAACTAGGATATAGGGAATTATGCAGTACATAACTAGGATATAGGGACTAGGATATAGGGAATTATGCTGTACATAACTAGGATATAGGGACTGGGATATAGGGAATTATGCTGTACATAACTGGGAAATAGGGACTAGGATATAGGGAATTATGCTGTACATAACTAGGATATAGGGACTAGGATATAGGGAATTATGCTGTACATAACTGGGATATAGGGACTAGGATATAGGGAATTATGCTGTACATAACTATGGATATAGGGACTATGATATAGGCAATTATGCTGTACATAACTGGGATATAGGGACTAGGATACAGGGAATTATGCTGTACATAACTGAGATATAGGGACTAGGATATAGGGAATTATGCTGTACATAACTAGGATATAGGGACTAGGATATAGGGAATTATGCTGTACATAACTGGGATATAGGGACTAGGATATAGGGAATTATGCTGTACATAACTAGGATATAGGGACTAGGATATAGGGAATTATGCAGTACATAACTGGGATATAGGAACTAGGATATAGGGAATTATGCTGTACATAACTGGGATATAGGGACTAGGATATAGGGAATTATGCTGTACATAACTAGGATATAGGGACTAGGATATAGGGAATTATGCAGTACATAACTGGGATATAGGAACTAGGATATAGGGAATTATGCTGTACATAACTGGGATATAGGGACTAGGATATAGGGAATTATGCAGTACATAGCTAGGATATAGGGAATTATGCTATACATAACTGGGATATAGGGACTAGGATATAGGGAATTATGCTGTACATAACTAGGATATAGGGACTAGGATATAGGGAATTATGCAGTACATTACTGGGATATAGGGACTAGGATATAGGGAATTATGCAGTACATAACTGGGATATAGGGACTAGGATATAGGTAATTATGCTGTACATAACTGGGATATAGGGACTAGGATATAGGGAATTATGCTGTACATAACTAGGATACAGGGGCTAGGATATAGGGAATTATGCAGTACATTACTGGGATATAGGGACTAGGATATAGGGAACTATGCAATACATAACTGGGATATAGGGACTAGGATATAGGGAATTATGCTGTACATAACTAGGATACAGGGGCTAGGATATAGGGAATTATGCAGTACATTACTGGGATATAGGGACTAGGATATAGGGAACTATGCAATACATAACTGGGATATAGGGACTAGGATTTAGGGAATTATGCAGTACATTACTGGGATATAGGGACTAGGATATAGGGAATTATGCAGTACATTACTGGGATATAGGGACTAGGATATAGGGAATTATGCTGTACATAACTGGGATATAGGGACTAGGATATAGGAAATTATGCAGTACATAACTAGGATATAGGGACTAGGATAAAGGGAATTATGCTGTACATAACTAGGATATAGGGACTAGGATATAGGGAATTATGCTGTACATAACTAGGATACAGGGGCTAGGATATAGGGAATTATGCAGTACATTACTGGGATATAGGGACTAGGATATGGGGAATTATGCAGTACATAATTGGGATAGAGGGACTAGGATATAGGAAATTATGCAGTACATAACTAGGATATAGGGACTAGGATATAGGGAATTATGCTGTACATAACTAGGATATAGGGACTAGGATATAGGGAATTATGCTGTACATAACTGGGATATAGGGACTAGGATATAGGGAATTATGCTGTTCATAACTGGGATATAGGGACTAGGATATAGGGAATTATGCTGTACATAAGTAGGATATAGGGAATTATGCTGTTCATAACTGGGATACAGGGGCTAGGATATAGGGAATTATGCTGTACATAACTGGGATATAGGGAGTAGGATATAGGGAATTATGCGGTACATAACTAGGATATAGGGACTTGGATATAGGGAATTATGCTGTACATAACTAGGATATAGGGACTAGGATATAGGGAATTATGCTGTACATAACTGGGATATAGGGACTAGGATATAGGGAATTATGCAGTACATAGCTAGGATATGGGGAATTATGCAGTACATAACTGGGATAGAGGGACTAGGATATAGGGAATTATGCTGTACATAACTAGGATATAGGGACTGGGATATAGGGAATTATGCTGTACATAACTGGGATATAGGAACTAGGATATAGGGAATTATGCAGTACATAACTAGGATATAGGGACTAGGATATAGGGAATTATGCTGTACATAACTAGGATATAGGGACTGGGATATAGGGAATTATGCTGTACATAACTGGGATATAGGGACTAGGATATAGGGAATTATGCTGTACATAACTAGGATATAGGGACTAGGATATAGGGAATTATGCTGTACATAACTGGGATATAGGGACTAGGATATAGGGAATTATGCTGTACATAACTATGGATATAGGGACTATGATATAGGCAATTATGCTGTACATAACTGGGATATAGGGACTAGGATACAGGGAATTATGCTGTACATAACTGAGATATAGGGACTAGGATATAGGGAATTATGCTGTACATAACTAGGATATAGGGACTAGGATATAGGGAATTATGCTGTACATAACTGGGATATAGGGACTAGGATATAGGGAATTATGCTGTACATAACTAGGATATAGGGACTAGGATATAGGGAATTATGCAGTACATAACTGGGATATAGGAACTAGGATATAGGGAATTATGCTGTACATAACTGGGATATAGGGACTAGGATATAGGGAATTATGCTGTACATAACTAGGATATAGGGACTAGGATATAGGGAATTATGCAGTACATAACTGGGATATAGGAACTAGGATATAGGGAATTATGCTGTACATAACTGGGATATAGGAACTAGGATATAGTGAATTATGCTGTACATAACTGGGATATAGGAACTAGGATATAGTGAATTATGCTGTACATAACTGGGATATAGGAACTAGGATATAGTGAATTATGCTGTACATAACTGGGATATAGGGACTAGGATATAGTGAATTATGCTGTACATAACTGGGATATAGGAACTAGGATATAGTGAATTATGCTGTACATAACTGGGATATAGGGACTAGGATATAGGGAATTATGCTGTACATGACTGGGATATAGGGACTAGGATATAGGGAATTATGCAGTACATAGCTAGGATATAGGGACTAGGATATAGGAAATTATGCTGTACATAACTGGGATATAGGAACTAGGATATAGGGAATTATGCTGTACATAACTGGGATATAGGAACTAGGATATAGGGAATTATGCTGTACATAACTGGGATATAGGAACTAGGATATAGGGAATTATGCTGTACATAACTGGGATATAGGAACTAGGATATAGTGAATTATGCTGTACATAACTGGGATATAGGGACTAGGATATAGGGAATTATGCTGTACATAACTGGGATATAGGAACTAGGATATAGTGAATTATGCTGTACATAACTGGGATATAGGAACTAGGATATAGTGAATTATGCTGTACATAACTGGGATATAGGGACTAGGATATAGGGAATTATGCTGTACATGACTGGGATATAGGGACTAGGATATAGGGAATTATGCAGTACATAGCTAGGATATAGGGACTAGGATATAGGAAATTATGCTGTACATAACTGGGATATAGGAACTAGGATATAGGGAATTATGCTGTACATAACTGGGATATAGGAACTAGGATATAGGGAATTATGCTGTACATAACTGGGATATAGGAACTAGGATATAGGGAATTATGCTGTACATAACTGGGATATAGGAACTAGGATATAGGGAATTATGCAGTACATAGCTAGGATATAGGGACTAGGATATAGTGAATTATGCTGTACATTACTGGGATATAGGGACTAGGATATAGGGAATTATGCTGTACATAACTAGGATACAGGGGCTAAGATATAGGGAATTATGCTGTACATAACTGGGATATAGGGACTAGGATATAGGGAATTATGCTGAACATAACTGGGATATAGGGACTAGGATATAGGGAATTATGCAGTACATAACTAGGATATAGGGACTAGGATATAGTGAATTATGCTGTACATTACTGGGATATAGGGACTAGGATATAGGGAATTATGCTGTACATAACTAGGATACAGGGGCTAAGATATAGGGAATTATGCTGTACATAACTGGGATATAGGGACTAGGATATAGGGAATTATGCTGTACATAACTGGGATATAGGAACTAGGATATAGGGAATTATGCTGTACATAACTGGGATATAGGGACTAGGATATAGGGAATTATGCAGTACATAACTGGCATATAGGGACTAGGATATAGGGAATTATGTTGTACATAACTAGGATATAGGGACTAGGATATAGGGAACTATGCAATACATAATTGGGATATAGGGACTAGGATATAGGGAATTATGCTGTACATAACTAGGATACAGGGGCTAGTATATAGTGAATTATGCTGTACATAACTGGGATATAGGGACTAGGATATAGGGAATTATGCTGTACATAACTGGGATATAGGAACTAGGATATAGGGAATTATGCAGTACATAACTGGCATATAGGGACTAGGATATAGGGAATTATGTTGTACATAACTAGGATATAGGGACTAGGATATAGGGAACTATGCAATACATAATTGGGATATAGGGACTAGGATATAGGGAATTATGCTGTACATAACTAGGATACAGGGGCTAGTATATAGGGAATTATGCTGTACATAACTGGGATATAGGGACTAGGATATAGGGAATTATGCTGTACATAACTGGGATATAGGAACTAGGATATAGGGAATTATGCTGTACATAACTAGGATATAGGGACTAGGATATAGGGAATTATGCTGTACATAACTAGGATATAGGGACTAGGATATAGGGAATTATGCTGTACATAACTGGGATATAGGAACTAGGATATAGGTAATCATGCTGTACATAACTGGGATATAGGAACTAGGATATAGGGAATTATGCAGTACATAACTGGCATATAGGGACTAGGATATAGGGAATTATGTTGTACATAACTAGGATATAGGGACTAGGATATAGGGAACTATGCAATACATAATTGGGATATAGGGACTAGGATATAGGGAATTATGCTGTACATAACTAGGATACAGGGGCTAGTATATAGGGAATTATGCTGTACATAACTGGGATATAGGGACTAGGATATAGGGAATTATGCTGTACATAACTGGGATATAGGAACTAGGATATAGGGAATTATGCTGTACATAACTAGGATATAGGGACTAGGATATAGGGAATTATGCTGTACATAACTAGGATATAGGGACTAGGATATAGGGAATTATGCTGTACATAACTGGGATATAGGAACTAGGATATAGGGAATTATGCTGTACATAACTGGGATATAGGGACTAGGATATAGGTAATCATGCTGTACATAACTGGGATATAGGAACTAGGATATAGGGAATTATGCAGTACATAACTGGCATATAGGGACTAGGATATAGGGAATTATGTTGTACATAACTAGGATATAGGGACTAGGATATAGGGAATTATGCTGTACATAACTAGGATATAGGGACTAGGATATAGGGAATTATGCAGTACATAACTAGGATATAGGGACTAGGATATAGGGAATTATGCAGTACATAACTAGGATATAGGGACTAGGATATAGGGAATTATGCTGTACATAACTAGGATATAGGGACTAGGATATAGGGAATTATGCTGTACATAATTGGGATATAGGGACTAGGATATGGGGAATTATGCAGTACATAACTGGGATATAGGAACTAGGATATAGGGAATTATGCAGTACATAACTGGGATATAGGGAATTATGCTGTACATAACTGGGATATAGGGACTAGGATATAGGGAATTATGCAGTACATAACTGGGATATAGGGAATTATGCTGTACATAACTAGGATATAGGGACTAGGATATAGGGAATTATGCTGTACATAACTGGGATATAGGAACTAGGATATAGGGAATTATGCAGTACATAACTGGGATATAGGGACTAGGATATAGGGAATTATGCTGTACATAACTAGGATATAGGGACTAGGATATAGGCAATTATGCTGTACATAACTAGGATATAGGGACTAGGATATAGGGAATTATGCAGTACATAACTAGGATATAGGGACTAGGATATAGGGAATTATGCTGTACATAACTAGGATATAGGGACTAGGATATAGGGAATTATGCTGTACATAACTGGGATACAGGGACTAGGATATGGGGAATTATGCAGTACATAACTGGGATATAGGGACTAGGATATAGGGAATTATGCTGTACATAACTGGGATATAGGAACTAGGATATAGGGAATTATGCAGTACATAACTGGGATATAGGGAATTATGCTGTACATAACTGGGATATAGGGACTAGTATATAGGGAATTATGCTGTACATAACTGGGATATAGGGACTAGGATATAGGGAATTATGCTGTACATAACTAGGATATAGGGACTAGGATATAGGGAATTATGCAGTACATAACTGGGATATAGGGACTAGGATATAGGGAAATATACTGTACATAACTGGGATATAGGGACTAGGATATAGGGAATTATGCTGTACATAACTGGGATATAGGGACTAGGATATAGGGAATTATGCAGTACATAACTGGCATATAGGGACTAGGATATAGGGAATTATGCTGTACATAACTAGGATATAGGGACTAAGATATAGGGAATTATGCAGTACATAACTGGGATATAGGGACTAGGATATAGGGAATTATGCTGTACATAACTGGGATATAAGGACTAGGATATAGGGAATTATGCTGTACATAACTAGGATATAGGGACTAGGATATAGGGAATTATGCTGTACATAACTAGGATATAGGGACTAGGATATAGGGAATTATGCTGTACATAACTAGGATATAGGGACTAGGATATAGGGAATTAGGCTGTACATAACTAGGATATAGGGACTAGGATATAGGGAATTATGCTGTACATAACTAGGATATAGGGACTAGGATATAGGGAATTATGCAATACATAACTGGGATATAAGGACTAGGATATAGGGAATTATGTTGTACATAACTGGGATATAGGGACTAGGATATAGGGAATTATGCTGTACATAACTAGGATATAGGGACTAGGATATAGGGAATTATGCTGTACATAACTAGGATATAGGGACTAGGATATAGGGAATTATACTGTACATAACTGGGATATAAGGACTAGGATATAGGGAATTATGCTGTACATAACTAGGATATAGGGACTAGGATAAAGGGAATTATGCTGTACATAACTAGGATATAGGGACTAGGATATAGGGAATTATGTTGTACATAACTGGGATATAGGAACTAGGATATAGGGAATTATGCTGTACATAACTAGGATATAGGGACTAGGATATAGGGAATTATACTGTACATAACTGGGATATAAGGACTAGGATATAGGGAATTATGCTGTACATAACTAGGATATAGGGACTAGGATTTAGGGAATTATGCTGTACATAACTAGGATATAGGGACTAGGATATAGGGAATTATGCTGTACATAACTGGGATATAGGAACTAGGATATAGGGAATTATGCTGTACATAACTGGGATATAGGAACTAGGATATAGGGAATTATGCTGTACATAACTGGGATATAGGGACTAGGATATAGGGAATTATGCTGTACATAACTGGGATATAGGAACTAGGATATAGGGAATTATGCAGTAAATAACTGGGATATAGGGACTAGGATATAGGGAATTATGCTGTACATAACTAGGATATAGGGACTAGGATATAGGGAATTATGCTGTACATAACTAGGATATAGGGACTAGGATATAGGGAATCATGCTGTACATAACTGGGATATAGGGACTAGGATATAGGGAATTATGCTGTACATAACTAGGATATAGGGACTAGGATATAGGGAATTATGCTGTACATAACTGGGATATAGGAACTAGGATATAGGGAATTATGCAGTACATAACTGGGATATAGGGACTAGGATATAGGGAATTATGCTGTACGTAACTAGGATATAGGGACTAGGATATAGGCAATTATGCTGTACATAACTAGGATATAGGGACTAGGATATAGGGAATTATGCAGTACATAACTAGGATATAGGGACTAGGATATAGGGAATTATGCTGTACATAACTAGGATATAGGGACTAGGATATAGGGAATTATGCTGTACATAACTGGGATATAGGGACTAGGATATGGGGAATTATGCAGTACATAACTGGGATATAGGGACTAGGATATAGGGAATTATGCTGTACATAACTGGGATATAGGAACTAGGATATAGGGAATTATGCAGTACATAACTGGGATATAGGGACTAGGATATAGGGAATTATGCAGTACATAACTGGGATATAGGGAATTATGCTGTACATAACTGGGATATAGGGACTAGGATATAGGGAATTATGCTGTACATAACTGGGATATAGGGAATAGGATATAGGGAATTATGCTGTACATAACTAGGATATAGGGACTAGGATATAGGGAATTATGCAGTACATAACTGGGATATATCGACTAGGATATAGGGAAATATACTGTACATAACTGGGATATAGGGACTAGGATATAGTGAATTATGCAGTACATAACTGGGATATAGGGACTAGGATATAGTGAATTATGCTGTACATAACTGGGATATAGGGACTAGGATATAGGGAATTATGCTGTACATAACTGGGATATAGGGACTAGGATATAGGGAATTATGCAGTACATAACTGTAATATAGGGACTAGGATATAGGGAATTATGCTGTACATAACTAGGATATAAGGACTAGGATATAGGGAATTATGCGGTACATAACTAGGATATAGGGACTAGGATATAGGGAATTATGCTGTACATAACTGGGATATAGGGACTAGGATATGAGGAATTATGCAGTACATAACTGGGATATAGGGACTAGGATATAGGGAATTATGCGGTACATAACTAGGATATAGGGACTAGGATATAGGGAATTATGCGGTACATAACTAGGATATAGGGACTAGAATATAGGGAATTATGCTGTACATAACTGGGATATAGGGACTAGGATATAGGGAATTATGCAGTACATAACTGGCATATAGGGACTAGGATATAGGGAATTATGCTGTACATAACTAGGATATAGGGACTAGGATATAGGGAATTATGCAGTACATAACTGGGATATAGGAACTAGGATATAGGGAATTATGCAGTACATAACTGGGATATAGGGACTAGGATATAGGGAATTATGCTGTACATAACTGGGATATAGGGACTAGGATATAGGGAATTATGCAGTACTTAACTGGGATATAGGGACTAGGATATAGGGAATTATGCAGTGCATAACTAGGATACAGGGGCTAAGATATAGGGAATTATGCAGTACATAACTAGGATATAGGGACTTGGATATAGGGAATTATGCTGTAGATAACTAGGATATAGGGACTAGGATATAGGGAATTATGCTGTACATAACTGTGATATAGGTACTTGCATATAGGGAATTATGCTGTACATAACTAGGATATAGGGACTAGGATATAGGGAATTATGCTGTGCATTAGGATATAGGGATTTGAATATAGGGAATTATGCTGTACATAACAAGGATATAGGGACTTGGATATAGGGAATTATGTTGTACATAACTGGGATATAGGGACTAGGATATAGGGAATTATGCAGTACATAGCTAGGATATAGGGAATTATGCTATACATAACTGGGATATAGGGACTAGGATATAGGGAATTATGCAGTACATAGCTAGGATATAGGGAATTATGCTGTACATAACTGGGATATAGGGACTAGGATTTAGGGAATTATGCAGTACATAGCTAGGATATAGGGACTAGGATATAGGGAATTATGCTGTACATAACTGGGATATAGGGACTAGGATATAGGAAATTATGCTGTACATAACTGGGATATAGGGACTAGGATATAGGGAATTATGCAGTACATAACTGGGATATAGGGACTAGGATATAGGGAATTATGCTGTACATAACTAGGATATAGGGACTAGGATATAGGGAATTATGCTGTATATAACTGGGATATAGGGACTAGGATATAGGGAATTATGCTGTACATAACTGGGATATAGGGACTAGGATATAGGGAATTATGCTGTACATAACTGGGATATAGGGACTAGGATATAGGGAATTATGCTGTACATAACTGGGATATAGGGACTAGGATACAGGGAAATATACTGTACATAACTGGGATATAGGAACTAGGATATAGGGAATTATGCTGGACATAACTGGGATATAGAGACTAGGATATAGGGAATTATGCTGTACATAACTAGGATATAGGGAATTATGCAGTACATAACTGGGATATAGGAACTAGGATATAGGGAATTATGCAGTACATAACTGGGATATAGGGACTAGGATATAGGGAATTATGCAGTACATAACTGGAATATAGGGACTAGGATATAGGGAATTATGGTGTACATAACTAGGATATAGGGACTAGGATATAGGGAATTATGCGGTACATAAATAGGATATAGGGACTTGGATATAGGGAATTATGCTGTACATAACTAGGATATAGGGACTAGGATATAGGGAATTATGCTGTACATAACTGGGATATAGGGACTAGGATATAGGGAATTATGCACTACATAGCTAGGATATAAGGAGTTATTCTATACATAACTGGGATATAGGGACTAGGATATAGGGAATTATGCTGTTCATAACTAGGATATAGGGAATTATGCTGTACATAACTGGGATATAGGGACTAGGATATAGGGAAATATACTGTACATAACTGGGATATAGGAACTAGGATATAGGGAATTATGCAGTACATAACTGGGATATAGGGACTAGGATATAGGGAATTATGCAGTACATAACTGGAATATAGGGACTAGGATATAGGGAATTATGCAGTACATAACTGGGATATAGGAACTAGGATATAGGGAATTATGCTGTACATAACTAGGATACAGGGGCTAGGATATAAGGAATTATGCAGTACATTACTGGGATATAGGGACTAGGATATAGGGAATTATGCTGTACATAACTGGGATATAGGGACTAGGATATAGGGAATTATGCTGTACATAACTGGGATATAGGAACTAGGATATAGGGAATTATGCAATACATAATTGGGATATAGGGACTAGGATATAGGGAATTATGCTGTACATAACTGGGATATAGGGACTTGCATATAGGGAATTATGCTGTACATAACTGGGATATAGGGACTAGGATATAGGGAATTATGCAGTACATAGCTAGGATATAGGGAATTATGCTATACATAACTGGGATATAGGGACTAGGATATAGGGAATTATGCAGTACATAGCTAGGATATAGGGACTAGGATATAGGGAATTATGCTGTACATAACTGGGATATAGGGACTAGGATTTAGGGAATTATGCAGTACATAGCTAGGATATAGGGACTAGGATATAGGGAATTATGCTGTACATAACTGGGATATAGGGACTAGGATATAGGAAATTATGCTGTACATAACTGGGATATAGGGACTAGGATATAGGGAATTATGCAGTACATAACTGGGATATAGGGACTAGGATATAGGGAATTATGCTGTACATAACTATGATATAGGGACTAGGATATAGGGAATTATGCTGTACATAACTGGGATATAGGGACTAGGATATAGGGAATTATGCTGTACATAACTGGGATATAGGGACTAGGATATAGGGAATTATGCTGTACATAACTGGGATATAGGGACTAGGATATAGGGAATTATGCTGTACATAACTGGGATATAGGGACTAGGATATAGGGAAATATACTGTACATAACTGGGATATAGGAACTAGGATATAGGGAATTATGCTGGACATAACTGGGATATAGAGACTAGGATATAGGGAATTATGTTGTACATAACTAGGATATAGGGAATTATGCTGTACATAACTGGGATATAGGGACTAGGATATAGGGAAATATACTGTACATAACTGGGATATAGGAACTAGGATATAGGGAATTATGCAGTACATAACTGGGATATAGGGACTAGGATATAGGGAATTATGCAGTACATAACTGGAATATAGGGACTAGGATATAGGGAATTATGGTGTACATAACTAGGATATAGGGACTAGGATATAGGGAATTATGCGGTACATAACTAGGATATAGGGACTTGGATATAGGGAATTATGCGGTACATAACTAGGATATAGGGACTAGGATATAGGGAATTATGCTATACATAACTGGGATATAGGGACTAGGATATAGGGAATTATGCAGTACATAGCTAGGATATAGGGACTAGGATATAGGGAATTATGCTGTACATAACTGTGATATAGGGACTAGGATTTAGGGAATTATGCAGTACATAGCTAGGATATAGGGACTAGGATATAGGGAATTATGCTGTACATAACTGGGATATAGGGACTAGGATATAGGAAATTATGCTGTACATAACTGGGATATAGGGACTAGGATATAGGGAATTATGCAGTACATAACTGGGATATAGGGACTAGGATATAGGGAATTATGCTGTACATAACTAGGATATAGGGACTAGGATATAGGGAATTATGCTGTACATAACTGGGATATAGGGACTAGGATATAGGGAATTATGCTGTACATAACTGGGATATAGGGACTAGGATATAGGTAAATATACTGTACATAACTGGGATATAGGAACTAGGATATAGGGAATTATGCAGTACATAACTGGGATATAGGGACTAGGATATAGGGAATTATGCAGTACATAACTGGAATATAGGGACTAGGATATAGGGAATTATGCAGTACATAACTGGGATATAGGGACTAGGATATAGGGAATTATGCTGTACATAACTGGGATATAGGAACTAGGATATAGGGAATTATGCTGGACATAACTGGGATATAGGGACTAGGATATAGGGAATTATGCTGTACATAACTGGGATATAGGGACTAGGATATAGGGAAATATACTGTACATAACTGGGATATAGGAACTAGGATATAGGGAATTATGCAGTACATAACTGGGATATAGGGACTAGGATATAGGGAATTATGCAGTACATAACTGGAATATAGGGACTAGGATATAGGGAATTATGGTGTACATAACTAGGATATAGGGACTAGGATATAGGGAATTATGCGGTACATAACTAGGATATAGGGACTTGGATATAGGGAATTATGCTGTACATAACTAGGATATAGGGACTAGGATATAGGGAATTATGCTGTACATAACTGGGATATAGGGACTAGGATATAGGGAATTATGCGGTACATAACTAGGATATAGGGACTAGGATATAGGGAATTATGCTGTACATAACTAGGATATAGGGACTAGGATATAGGGAATTATGCTGTACATAACTGGGATATAGGGACTAGGATATAGGGAATTATGCAGTACTTAACTGGGATATAGGGACTAGGATATAGGGAATTATGAAGTGCATAACGAGGATACAGGGGCTAAGATATAGGGAATTATGCAGTACATAACTAGGATATAGGGACTTGGATATAGGGAATAATGCTGTAGATAACTAGGATATAGGGACTAGGATATAGGGAATTATGCTGTACATAACTGGGATATAGGGACTTGCATATAGGGAATTATGCTGTACATAACTAGGATATAGGGACTAGGATATAGGGAATTATGCTGTGCATTAGGATATAGGGATTTGCATATAGGGAATTATGCTGTACATAACAAGGATATAGGGACTTGGATATAGGGAATTATGCAGTACATAGCTAGGATATAGGGAATTATGCTATACATAACTGGGATATAGGGACTAGGATATAGGGAATTATGCAGTACATAACTGGGATATAGGGACTAGGATTTAGGGAATTATGCAGTACATAGCTAGGATATAGGGACTAGGATATAGGGAATTATGCTGTACATAACTGGGATATAGGGACTAGGATATAGGAAATTATGCTGTACATAACTGGGACATAGGGACTAGGATATAGGGAATTATGCAGTACATAACTGGGATATAGGGACTAGGATATAGGGAATTATGCTGTACATAACTAGGATATAGGGACTAGGATATAGGGAATTATGCTGTACATAACTGGGATATAGGGACTAGGATATAGGGAATTATGCTGTACATAACTGGGATATAGGGAATAGGATATAGGGAATTATGCTGTACATAACTGGGATATAGGGACTAGGATATAGGGAATTATGCTGTACATAACTGGGATATAGGGACTAGGATATAGGGAAATATACTGTACATAACTGGGATATAGGAACTAGGATATAGGGAATTATGCTGGACATAACTGGGATATAGAGACTAGGATATAGGGAATTATGCTGTACATAACTAGGATATAGGGAATTATGCTGTACATAACTGGGATATAGGGACTAGGATATAGGGAAATATACTGTACATAACTGGGATATAGGAACTAGGATATAGGGAATTATGCAGTACATAACTGGGATATAGGGACTAGGATATAGGGAATTATGCAGTACATAACTGGAATATAGGGACTAGGATATAGGGAATTATGGTGTACATAACTAGGATATAGGGACTAGGATATAGGGAATTATGCGGTACATAACTAGGATATAGGGACTTGGATATAGGGAATTATGCTGTACATAACTAGGATATAGGGACTAGGATATAGGGAATTATGCTGTACATAACTGGCATATTAGGACTAGGATATAGGGAATTATGCACTACATAGCTAGGATATAAGGAGTTATTCTATACATAACTGGGATATAGGGACTAGGATATAGGGAATTATGCTGTACATAACTAGGATATAGGGAATTATGCTGTACATAACTGGGATATAGGGACTAGGATATAGGGAATTATGCAGTACATAGCTAGGATATAGGGAATTATGCTATACATAACTGGGATATAGGGACTAGGATATAGGGAATTATGCTGTACATAACTAGGATATAGGGACTAGGATATAGGGAATTATGCAGTACATTACTGGGATATAGGGACTAGGATATAGGGAATTATGCAGTACATAACTGGGATATAGGGACTAGGATATAGGTAATTATGCTGTACATAACTGGGATATAGGGACTAGGATATAGGGAATTATGCTGTACATAACTAGGATACAGGGGCTAGGATATAGGGAATTATGCAGTACATTACTGGGATATAGGGACTAGGATATAGGGAACTATGCAATACATAACTGGGATATAGGGACTAGGATATAGGGAATTATGCTGTACATAACTAGGATACAGGGGCTAGGATATAGGGAATTATGCAGTACATTACTGGGATATAGGGACTAGGATATAGGGAACTATGCAATACATAACTGGGATATAGGGACTAGGATTTAGGGAATTATGCAGTACATTACTGGGATATAGGGACTAGGATATAGGGAATTATGCAGTACATTACTGGGATATAGGGACTAGGATATAGGGAATTATGCTGTACATAACTGGGATATAGGGACTAGGATATAGGAAATTATGCAGTACATAACTAGGATATAGGGACTAGGATAAAGGGAATTATGCTGTACATAACTAGGATATAGGGACTAGGATATAGGGAATTATGCTGTACATAACTAGGATACAGGGGCTAGGATATAGGGAATTATGCAGTACATTACTGGGATATAGGGACTAGGATATGGGGAATTATGCAGTACATAATTGGGATAGAGGGACTAGGATATAGGAAATTATGCAGTACATAACTAGGATATAGGGACTAGGATATAGGGAATTATGCTGTACATAACTAGGATATAGGGACTAGGATATAGGGAATTATGCTGTACATAACTGGGATATAGGGACTAGGATATAGGGAATTATGCTGTTCATAACTGGGATATAGGGACTAGGATATAGGGAATTATGCTGTACATAAGTAGGATATAGGGAATTATGCTGTTCATAACTGGGATACAGGGGCTAGGATATAGGGAATTATGCTGTACATAACTGGGATATAGGGAGTAGGATATAGGGAATTATGCGGTACATAACTAGGATATAGGGACTTGGATATAGGGAATTATGCTGTACATAACTAGGATATAGGGACTAGGATATAGGGAATTATGCTGTACATAACTGGGATATAGGGACTAGGATATAGGGAATTATGCAGTACATAGCTAGGATATGGGGAATTATGCAGTACATAACTGGGATAGAGGGACTAGGATATAGGGAATTATGCTGTACATAACTAGGATATAGGGACTGGGATATAGGGAATTATGCTGTACATAACTGGGATATAGGAACTAGGATATAGGGAATTATGCAGTACATAACTAGGATATAGGGACTAGGATATAGGGAATTATGCTGTACATAACTAGGATATAGGGACTGGGATATAGGGAATTATGCTGTACATAACTGGGATATAGGGACTAGGATATAGGGAATTATGCTGTACATAACTAGGATATAGGGACTAGGATATAGGGAATTATGCTGTACATAACTGGGATATAGGGACTAGGATATAGGGAATTATGCTGTACATAACTATGGATATAGGGACTATGATATAGGCAATTATGCTGTACATAACTGGGATATAGGGACTAGGATACAGGGAATTATGCTGTACATAACTGAGATATAGGGACTAGGATATAGGGAATTATGCTGTACATAACTAGGATATAGGGACTAGGATATAGGGAATTATGCTGTACATAACTGGGATATAGGGACTAGGATATAGGGAATTATGCTGTACATAACTAGGATATAGGGACTAGGATATAGGGAATTATGCAGTACATAACTGGGATATAGGAACTAGGATATAGGGAATTATGCTGTACATAACTGGGATATAGGGACTAGGATATAGGGAATTATGCTGTACATAACTAGGATATAGGGACTAGGATATAGGGAATTATGCAGTACATAACTGGGATATAGGAACTAGGATATAGGGAATTATGCTGTACATAACTGGGATATAGGAACTAGGATATAGTGAATTATGCTGTACATAACTGGGATATAGGAACTAGGATATAGTGAATTATGCTGTACATAACTGGGATATAGGAACTAGGATATAGTGAATTATGCTGTACATAACTGGGATATAGGGACTAGGATATAGTGAATTATGCTGTACATAACTGGGATATAGGAACTAGGATATAGTGAATTATGCTGTACATAACTGGGATATAGGGACTAGGATATAGGGAATTATGCTGTACATGACTGGGATATAGGGACTAGGATATAGGGAATTATGCAGTACATAGCTAGGATATAGGGACTAGGATATAGGAAATTATGCTGTACATAACTGGGATATAGGAACTAGGATATAGGGAATTATGCTGTACATAACTGGGATATAGGAACTAGGATATAGGGAATTATGCTGTACATAACTGGGATATAGGAACTAGGATATAGGGAATTATGCTGTACATAACTGGGATATAGGAACTAGGATATAGTGAATTATGCTGTACATAACTGGGATATAGGGACTAGGATATAGGGAATTATGCTGTACATAACTGGGATATAGGAACTAGGATATAGTGAATTATGCTGTACATAACTGGGATATAGGGACTAGGATATAGGGAATTATGCTGTACATAACTGGGATATAGGAACTAGGATATAGTGAATTATGCTGTACATAACTGGGATATAGGAACTAGGATATAGTGAATTATGCTGTACATAACTGGGATATAGGAACTAGGATATAGTGAATTATGCTGTACATAACTGGGATATAGGGACTAGGATATAGGGAATTATGCTGTACATGACTGGGATATAGGGACTAGGATATAGGGAATTATGCAGTACATAGCTAGGATATAGGGACTAGGATATAGGAAATTATGCTGTACATAACTGGGATATAGGAACTAGGATATAGGGAATTATGCTGTACATAACTGGGATATAGGAACTAGGATATAGGGAATTATGCTGTACATAACTGGGATATAGGAACTAGGATATAGGGAATTATGCTGTACATAACTGGGATATAGGAACTAGGATATAGGGAATTATGCAGTACATAGCTAGGATATAGGGACTAGGATATAGTGAATTATGCTGTACATTACTGGGATATAGGGACTAGGATATAGGGAATTATGCTGTACATAACTAGGATACAGGGGCTAAGATATAGGGAATTATGCTGTACATAACTGGGATATAGGGACTAGGATATAGGGAATTATGCTGAACATAACTGGGATATAGGGACTAGGATATAGGGAATTATGCAGTACATAACTGGGATATAGGGACTAGGATATAGTGAATTATGCTGTACATTACTGGGATATAGGGACTAGGATATAGGGAATTATGCTGTACATAACTAGGATACAGGGGCTAAGATATAGGGAATTATGCTGTACATAACTGGGATATAGGGACTAGGATATAGGGAATTATGGTGTACATAACTGGGATATAGGAACTAGGATATAGGGAATTATGCTGTACATAACTGGGATATAGGGACTAGGATATAGGGAATTATGCAGTACATAACTGGCATATAGGGACTAGGATATAGGGAATTATGTTGTACATAACTAGGATATAGGGACTAGGATATAGGGAACTATGCAATACATAATTGGGATATAGGGACTAGGATATAGGGAATTATGCTGTACATAACTAGGATACAGGGGCTAGTATATAGTGAATTATGCTGTACATAACTGGGATATAGGGACTAGGATATAGGGAATTATGCTGTACATAACTGGGATATAGGAACTAGGATATAGGGAATTATGCAGTACATAACTGGCATATAGGGACTAGGATATAGGGAATTATGTTGTACATAACTAGGATATAGGGACTAGGATATAGGGAACTATGCAATACATAATTGGGATATAGGGACTAGGATATAGGGAATTATGCTGTACATAACTAGGATACAGGGGCTAGTATATAGGGAATTATGCTGTACATAACTGGGATATAGGGACTAGGATATAGGGAATTATGCTGTACATAACTGGGATATAGGAACTAGGATATAGGGAATTATGCTGTACATAACTAGGATATAGGGACTAGGATATAGGGAATTATGCTGTACATAACTAGGATATAGGGACTAGGATATAGGGAATTATGCTGTACATAACTGGGATATAGGAACTAGGATATAGGGAATTATGCTGTACATAACTGGGATATAGGGACTAGGATATAGGTAATCATGCTGTACATAACTGGGATATAGGAACTAGGATATAGGGAATTATGCAGTACATAACTGGCATATAGGGACTAGGATATAGGGAATTATGTTGTACATAACTAGGATATAGGGACTAGGATATAGGGAATTATGCTGTACATAACTAGGATATAGGGACTAGGATATAGGGAATTATGCAGTACATAACTAGGATATAGGGACTAGGATATAGGGAATTATGCAGTACATAACTAGGATATAGGGACTAGGATATAGGGAATTATGCTGTACATAACTAGGATATAGGGACTAGGATATAGGGAATTATGCTGTACATAATTGGGATATAGGGACTAGGATATGGGGAATTATGCAGTACATAACTGGGATATAGGAACTAGGATATAGGGAATTATGCAGTACATAACTGGGATATAGGGAATTATGCTGTACATAACTGGGATATAGGGACTAGGATATAGGGAATTATGCAGTACATAACTGGGATATAGGGAATTATGCTGTACATAACTAGGATATAGGGACTAGGATATAGGGAATTATGCTGTACATAACTGGGATATAGGAACTAGGATATAGGGAATTATGCAGTACATAACTGGGATATAGGGACTAGGATATAGGGAATTATGCTGTACATAACTAGGATATAGGGACTAGGATATAGGCAATTATGCTGTACATAACTAGGATATAGGGACTAGGATATAGGGAATTATGCAGTACATAACTAGGATATAGGGACTAGGATATAGGGAATTATGCTGTACATAACTAGGATATAGGGACTAGGATATAGGGAATTATGCTGTACATAACTGGGATACAGGGACTAGGATATGGGGAATTATGCAGTACATAACTGGGATATAGGGACTAGGATATAGGGAATTATGCTGTACATAACTGGGATATAGGAACTAGGATATAGGGAATTATGCAGTACATAACTGGGATATAGGGAATTATGCTGTACATAACTGGGATATAGGGACTAGTATATAGGGAATTATGCTGTACATAACTGGGATATAGGGACTAGGATATAGGGAATTATGCTGTACATAACTAGGATATAGGGACTAGGATATAGGGAATTATGCAGTACATAACTGGGATATAGGGACTAGGATATAGGGAAATATACTGTACATAACTGGGATATAGGGACTAGGATATAGGGAATTATGCTGTACATAACTGGGATATAGGGACTAGGATATAGGGAATTATGCAGTACATAACTGGCATATAGGGACTAGGATATAGGGAATTATGCTGTACATAACTAGGATATAGGGACTAAGATATAGGGAATTATGCAGTACATAACTGGGATATAGGGACTAGGATATAGGGAATTATGCTGTACATAACTGGGATATAAGGACTAGGATATAGGGAATTATGCTGTACATAACTAGGATATAGGGACTAGGATATAGGGAATTATGCTGTACATAACTAGGATATAGGGACTAGGATATAGGGAATTATGCTGTACATAACTAGGATATAGGGACTAGGATATAGGGAATTATGCTGTACATAACTAGGATATAGGGACTAGGATATAGGGAATTAGGCTGTACATAACTAGGATATAGGGACTAGGATATAGGGAATTATGCTGTACATAACTAGGATATAGGGACTAGGATATAGGGAATTATGCAATACATAACTGGGATATAAGGACTAGGATATAGGGAATTATGTTGTACATAACTGGGATATAGGGACTAGGATATAGGGAATTATGCTGTACATAACTAGGATATAGGGACTAGGATATAGGGAATTATGCTGTACATAACTAGGATATAGGGACTAGGATATAGGGAATTATACTGTACATAACTGGGATATAAGGACTAGGATATAGGGAATTATGCTGTACATAACTAGGATATAGGGACTAGGATAAAGGGAATTATGCTGTACATAACTAGGATATAGGGACTAGGATATAGGGAATTATGTTGTACATAACTGGGATATAGGAACTAGGATATAGGGAATTATGCTGTACATAACTAGGATATAGGGACTAGGATATAGGGAATTATACTGTACATAACTGGGATATAAGGACTAGGATATAGGGAATTATGCTGTACATAACTAGGATATAGGGACTAGGATTTAGGGAATTATGCTGTACATAACTAGGATATAGGGACTAGGATATAGGGAATTATGCTGTACATAACTGGGATATAGGAACTAGGATATAGGGAATTATGCTGTACATAACTGGGATATAGGAACTAGGATATAGGGAATTATGCTGTACATAACTGGGATATAGGGACTAGGATATAGGGAATTATGCTGTACATAACTGGGATATAGGAACTAGGATATAGGGAATTATGCAGTAAATAACTGGGATATAGGGACTAGGATATAGGGAATTATGCTGTACATAACTAGGATATAGGGACTAGGATATAGGGAATTATGCTGTACATAACTAGGATATAGGGACTAGGATATAGGGAATTATGCTGTACATAACTGGGATATAGGGACTAGGATATAGGGAATTATGCTGTACATAACTAGGATATAGGGACTAGGAT
Organism: Phyllobates terribilis; assembly: GCF_046119375.1. NCBI lineage: Eukaryota > Metazoa > Chordata > Amphibia > Anura > Dendrobatidae > Phyllobates > Phyllobates terribilis. Next base: position 426,492 of record NW_027362943.1, read on the forward strand.
ATAGGGAATTATGCTGTACATAACTGGGATATAGGAACTAGGATATAGGGAATTATGCAGTACATAACTGGGATATAGGGACTAGGATATAGGGAATTATGCTGTACGTAACTAGGATATAGGGACTAGGATATAGGCAATTATGCTGTACATAACTAGGATATAGGGACTAGGATATAGGGAATTATGCAGTACATAACTAGGATATAGGGACTAGGATATAGGGAATTATGCTGTACATAACTAGGATATAGGGACTAGGATATAGGGAATTATGCTGTACATAACTGGGATATAGGGACTAGGATATGGGGAATTATGCAGTACATAACTGGGATATAGGGACTAGGATATAGGGAATTATGCTGTACATAACTGGGATATAGGAACTAGGATATAGGGAATTATGCAGTACATAACTGGGATATAGGGACTAGGATATAGGGAATTATGCAGTACATAACTGGGATATAGGGAATTATGCTGTACATAACTGGGATATAGGGACTAGGATATAGGGAATTATGCTGTACATAACTGGGATATAGGGAATAGGATATAGGGAATTATGCTGTACATAACTAGGATATAGGGACTAGGATATAGGGAATTATGCAGTACATAACTGGGATATATCGACTAGGATATAGGGAAATATACTGTACATAACTGGGATATAGGGACTAGGATATAGTGAATTATGCAGTACATAACTGGGATATAGGGACTAGGATATAGTGAATTATGCTGTACATAACTGGGATATAGGGACTAGGATATAGGGAATTATGCTGTACATAACTGGGATATAGGGACTAGGATATAGGGAATTATGCAGTACATAACTGTAATATAGGGACTAGGATATAGGGAATTATGCTGTACATAACTAGGATATAAGGACTAGGATATAGGGAATTATGCGGTACATAACTAGGATATAGGGACTAGGATATAGGGAATTATGCTGTACATAACTGGGATATAGGGACTAGGATATGAGGAATTATGCAGTACATAACTGGGATATAGGGACTAGGATATAGGGAATTATGCGGTACATAACTAGGATATAGGGACTAGGATATAGGGAATTATGCGGTACATAACTAGGATATAGGGACTAGAATATAGGGAATTATGCTGTACATAACTGGGATATAGGGACTAGGATATAGGGAATTATGCAGTACATAACTGGCATATAGGGACTAGGATATAGGGAATTATGCTGTACATAACTAGGATATAGGGACTAGGATATAGGGAATTATGCAGTACATAACTGGGATATAGGAACTAGGATATAGGGAATTATGCAGTACATAACTGGGATATAGGGACTAGGATATAGGGAATTATGCTGTACATAACTGGGATATAGGGACTAGGATATAGGGAATTATGCAGTACTTAACTGGGATATAGGGACTAGGATATAGGGAATTATGCAGTGCATAACTAGGATACAGGGGCTAAGATATAGGGAATTATGCAGTACATAACTAGGATATAGGGACTTGGATATAGGGAATTATGCTGTAGATAACTAGGATATAGGGACTAGGATATAGGGAATTATGCTGTACATAACTGTGATATAGGTACTTGCATATAGGGAATTATGCTGTACATAACTAGGATATAGGGACTAGGATATAGGGAATTATGCTGTGCATTAGGATATAGGGATTTGAATATAGGGAATTATGCTGTACATAACAAGGATATAGGGACTTGGATATAGGGAATTATGTTGTACATAACTGGGATATAGGGACTAGGATATAGGGAATTATGCAGTACATAGCTAGGATATAGGGAATTATGCTATACATAACTGGGATATAGGGACTAGGATATAGGGAATTATGCAGTACATAGCTAGGATATAGGGAATTATGCTGTACATAACTGGGATATAGGGACTAGGATTTAGGGAATTATGCAGTACATAGCTAGGATATAGGGACTAGGATATAGGGAATTATGCTGTACATAACTGGGATATAGGGACTAGGATATAGGAAATTATGCTGTACATAACTGGGATATAGGGACTAGGATATAGGGAATTATGCAGTACATAACTGGGATATAGGGACTAGGATATAGGGAATTATGCTGTACATAACTAGGATATAGGGACTAGGATATAGGGAATTATGCTGTATATAACTGGGATATAGGGACTAGGATATAGGGAATTATGCTGTACATAACTGGGATATAGGGACTAGGATATAGGGAATTATGCTGTACATAACTGGGATATAGGGACTAGGATATAGGGAATTATGCTGTACATAACTGGGATATAGGGACTAGGATACAGGGAAATATACTGTACATAACTGGGATATAGGAACTAGGATATAGGGAATTATGCTGGACATAACTGGGATATAGAGACTAGGATATAGGGAATTATGCTGTACATAACTAGGATATAGGGAATTATGCAGTACATAACTGGGATATAGGGACTAGGATATAGGGAAATATACTGTACATAACTGGGATATAGGAACTAGGATATAGGGAATTATGCAGTACATAACTGGGATATAGGGACTAGGATATAGGGAATTATGCAGTACATAACTGGAATATAGGGACTAGGATATAGGGAATTATGGTGTACATAACTAGGATATAGGGACTAGGATATAGGGAATTATGCGGTACATAAATAGGATATAGGGACTTGGATATAGGGAATTATGCTGTACATAACTAGGATATAGGGACTAGGATATAGGGAATTATGCTGTACATAACTGGGATATAGGGACTAGGATATAGGGAATTATGCACTACATAGCTAGGATATAAGGAGTTATTCTATACATAACTGGGATATAGGGACTAGGATATAGGGAATTATGCTGTTCATAACTAGGATATAGGGAATTATGCTGTACATAACTGGGATATAGGGACTAGGATATAGGGAAATATACTGTACATAACTGGGATATAGGAACTAGGATATAGGGAATTATGCAGTACATAACTGGGATATAGGGACTAGGATATAGGGAATTATGCAGTACATAACTGGAATATAGGGACTAGGATATAGGGAATTATGCAGTACATAACTGGGATATAGGAACTAGGATATAGGGAATTATGCTGTACATAACTAGGATACAGGGGCTAGGATATAAGGAATTATGCAGTACATTACTGGGATATAGGGACTAGGATATAGGGAATTATGCTGTACATAACTGGGATATAGGGACTAGGATATAGGGAATTATGCTGTACATAACTGGGATATAGGAACTAGGATATAGGGAATTATGCAATACATAATTGGGATATAGGGACTAGGATATAGGGAATTATGCTGTACATAACTGGGATATAGGGACTTGCATATAGGGAATTATGCTGTACATAACTGGGATATAGGGACTAGGATATAGGGAATTATGCAGTACATAGCTAGGATATAGGGAATTATGCTATACATAACTGGGATATAGGGACTAGGATATAGGGAATTATGCAGTACATAGCTAGGATATAGGGACTAGGATATAGGGAATTATGCTGTACATAACTGGGATATAGGGACTAGGATTTAGGGAATTATGCAGTACATAGCTAGGATATAGGGACTAGGATATAGGGAATTATGCTGTACATAACTGGGATATAGGGACTAGGATATAGGAAATTATGCTGTACATAACTGGGATATAGGGACTAGGATATAGGGAATTATGCAGTACATAACTGGGATATAGGGACTAGGATATAGGGAATTATGCTGTACATAACTATGATATAGGGACTAGGATATAGGGAATTATGCTGTACATAACTGGGATATAGGGACTAGGATATAGGGAATTATGCTGTACATAACTGGGATATAGGGACTAGGATATAGGGAATTATGCTGTACATAACTGGGATATAGGGACTAGGATATAGGGAATTATGCTGTACATAACTGGGATATAGGGACTAGGATATAGGGAAATATACTGTACATAACTGGGATATAGGAACTAGGATATAGGGAATTATGCTGGACATAACTGGGATATAGAGACTAGGATATAGGGAATTATGTTGTACATAACTAGGATATAGGGAATTATGCTGTACATAACTGGGATATAGGGACTAGGATATAGGGAAATATACTGTACATAACTGGGATATAGGAACTAGGATATAGGGAATTATGCAGTACATAACTGGGATATAGGGACTAGGATATAGGGAATTATGCAGTACATAACTGGAATATAGGGACTAGGATATAGGGAATTATGGTGTACATAACTAGGATATAGGGACTAGGATATAGGGAATTATGCGGTACATAACTAGGATATAGGGACTTGGATATAGGGAATTATGCGGTACATAACTAGGATATAGGGACTAGGATATAGGGAATTATGCTATACATAACTGGGATATAGGGACTAGGATATAGGGAATTATGCAGTACATAGCTAGGATATAGGGACTAGGATATAGGGAATTATGCTGTACATAACTGTGATATAGGGACTAGGATTTAGGGAATTATGCAGTACATAGCTAGGATATAGGGACTAGGATATAGGGAATTATGCTGTACATAACTGGGATATAGGGACTAGGATATAGGAAATTATGCTGTACATAACTGGGATATAGGGACTAGGATATAGGGAATTATGCAGTACATAACTGGGATATAGGGACTAGGATATAGGGAATTATGCTGTACATAACTAGGATATAGGGACTAGGATATAGGGAATTATGCTGTACATAACTGGGATATAGGGACTAGGATATAGGGAATTATGCTGTACATAACTGGGATATAGGGACTAGGATATAGGTAAATATACTGTACATAACTGGGATATAGGAACTAGGATATAGGGAATTATGCAGTACATAACTGGGATATAGGGACTAGGATATAGGGAATTATGCAGTACATAACTGGAATATAGGGACTAGGATATAGGGAATTATGCAGTACATAACTGGGATATAGGGACTAGGATATAGGGAATTATGCTGTACATAACTGGGATATAGGAACTAGGATATAGGGAATTATGCTGGACATAACTGGGATATAGGGACTAGGATATAGGGAATTATGCTGTACATAACTGGGATATAGGGACTAGGATATAGGGAAATATACTGTACATAACTGGGATATAGGAACTAGGATATAGGGAATTATGCAGTACATAACTGGGATATAGGGACTAGGATATAGGGAATTATGCAGTACATAACTGGAATATAGGGACTAGGATATAGGGAATTATGGTGTACATAACTAGGATATAGGGACTAGGATATAGGGAATTATGCGGTACATAACTAGGATATAGGGACTTGGATATAGGGAATTATGCTGTACATAACTAGGATATAGGGACTAGGATATAGGGAATTATGCTGTACATAACTGGGATATAGGGACTAGGATATAGGGAATTATGCGGTACATAACTAGGATATAGGGACTAGGATATAGGGAATTATGCTGTACATAACTAGGATATAGGGACTAGGATATAGGGAATTATGCTGTACATAACTGGGATATAGGGACTAGGATATAGGGAATTATGCAGTACTTAACTGGGATATAGGGACTAGGATATAGGGAATTATGAAGTGCATAACGAGGATACAGGGGCTAGGATATAGGGAATTATGCAGTACATAACTAGGATATAGGGACTTGGATATAGGGAATAATGCTGTAGATAACTAGGATATAGGGACTAGGATATAGGGAATTATGCTGTACATAACTGGGATATAGGGACTTGCATATAGGGAATTATGCTGTACATAACTAGGATATAGGGACTAGGATATAGGGAATTATGCTGTGCATTAGGATATAGGGATTTGCATATAGGGAATTATGCTGTACATAACAAGGATATAGGGACTTGGATATAGGGAATTATGCAGTACATAGCTAGGATATAGGGAATTATGCTATACATAACTGGGATATAGGGACTAGGATATAGGGAATTATGCAGTACATAACTGGGATATAGGGACTAGGATTTAGGGAATTATGCAGTACATAGCTAGGATATAGGGACTAGGATATAGGGAATTATGCTGTACATAACTGGGATATAGGGACTAGGATATAGGAAATTATGCTGTACATAACTGGGACATAGGGACTAGGATATAGGGAATTATGCAGTACATAACTGGGATATAGGGACTAGGATATAGGGAATTATGCTGTACATAACTAGGATATAGGGACTAGGATATAGGGAATTATGCTGTACATAACTGGGATATAGGGACTAGGATATAGGGAATTATGCTGTACATAACTGGGATATAGGGAATAGGATATAGGGAATTATGCTGTACATAACTGGGATATAGGGACTAGGATATAGGGAATTATGCTGTACATAACTGGGATATAGGGACTAGGATATAGGGAAATATACTGTACATAACTGGGATATAGGAACTAGGATATAGGGAATTATGCTGGACATAACTGGGATATAGAGACTAGGATATAGGGAATTATGCTGTACATAACTAGGATATAGGGAATTATGCTGTACATAACTGGGATATAGGGACTAGGATATAGGGAAATATACTGTACATAACTGGGATATAGGAACTAGGATATAGGGAATTATGCAGTACATAACTGGGATATAGGGACTAGGATATAGGGAATTATGCAGTACATAACTGGAATATAGGGACTAGGATATAGGGAATTATGGTGTACATAACTAGGATATAGGGACTAGGATATAGGGAATTATGCGGTACATAACTAGGATATAGGGACTTGGATATAGGGAATTATGCTGTACATAACTAGGATATAGGGACTAGGATATAGGGAATTATGCTGTACATAACTGGCATATTAGGACTAGGATATAGGGAATTATGCACTACATAGCTAGGATATAAGGAGTTATTCTATACATAACTGGGATATAGGGACTAGGATATAGGGAATTATGCTGTACATAACTAGGATATAGGGAATTATGCTGTACATAACTGGGATATAGGGACTAGGATATAGGGAAATATACTGTACATAACTGGGATATAGGAACTAGGATATAGGGAATTATGCAGTACATAACTGGGATATAGGGACTAGGATATAGGGAATTATGCAGTACATAACTGGAATATAGGGACTAGGATATAGGGAATTATGCAGTACATAACTGGGATATAGGAACTAGGATATAGGGAATTATGCTGTACATAACTAGGATACAGGGGCTAGGATATAAGGAATTATGCAGTACATTACTGGGATATAGGGACTAGGATATAGGGAATTATGCTGTACATAACTGGGATATAGGGACTAGGATATAGGGAATTATGCTGTACATAACTGGGATATAGGAACTAGGATATAGGGAATTATGCAATACATAACTGGGATATAGGGACTAGGATATAGGGAATTATGCTGTACATAACTGGGATATAGGGACTAGGATATAGGGAATTATGCAGTACATAACTGGCATATAGGGACTAGGATATAGGGAATTATGCTGTACATAACTAGGATATAGGGACTAGGATATAGGGAATTATGCAGTACATAACTGGGATATAGGAACTAGGATATAGGGAATTATGCAGTACATAACTGGGATATAGGGACTAGGATATAGGAAATTATGCTGTACATAACTGGGATATAGGGACTAGGATATAGGGAATTATGCAGTACTTAACTGGGATATAGGGACTAGGATATAGGGAATTATGCAGTGCATAACTAGGATACAGGGGCTAAGATATAGGGAATTATGCAGTACATAACTAGGATATAGGGACTTGGATATAGGGAATTATGCTGTAGATAACTAGGATATAGGGACTAGGATATAGGGAATTATGCTGTACATAACTGGGATATAGGGACTTGCATATAGGGAATTATGCTGTACATAACTGGGATATAGGGACTAGGATATAGGGAATTATGCAGTACATAGCTAGGATATAGGGAATTATGCTATACATAACTGGGATATAGGGACTAGGATATAGGGAATTATGCAGTACATAGCTAGGATATAGGGACTAGGATATAGGGAATTATGCTGTACATAACTGGGATATAGGGACTAGGATTTAGGGAATTATGCAGTACATAGCTAGAATATAGGGACTAGGATATAGGGAATTATGCTGTACATAACTGGGATATAGGGACTAGGATATAGGGAATTATGCAGTACATAACTGGGATATAGGGACTAGGATATAGGGAATTATGCTGTACATAACTAGGATATAGGGACTAGGATATAGGGAATTATGCTGTACATTACTGGGATATAGGGACTAGGATATAGGGAATTATGCTGTACATAACTGGGATATAGGGACTAGGATATAGGGAATTATGCTGTACATAACTGGGATATAGGGACTAGGATATAGGGAAATATACTGTACATAACTGGGATATAGGAACTAGGATATAGGGAATTATGCTGGACATAACTGGGATATAGAGACTAGGATATAGGGAATTATGCTGTACATAACTAGGATATAGGGAATTATGCTGTACATAACTGGGATATAGGGACTAGGATATAGGGAAATATACTGTACATAACTGGGATATAGGAACTAGGATATAGGGAATTATGCAGTACATAACTGGGATATAGGGACTAGGATATAGGGAATTATGCAGTACATAACTGGAATATAGGGACTACGATATAGGGAATTATGGTGTACATAACTAGGATATAGGGACTAGGATATAGGGAATTATGCGGTACATAACTAGGATATAGGGACTAGGATATAGGGAATTATGCTGTACATAACTAGGATATAGGGACTAGGATATAGGGAATTATGCAGTACATAGCTAGGATATAGGGAATTATGCTATACATAACTGGGATATAAGGACTAGGATATAGGGAATTATGCAGTACATAGCTAGGATATAGGGACTAGGATATAGGGAATTATGCTGTACATAACTGGGATATAGGGACTAGGATTTAGGGAATTATGCAGTACATAGCTAGGATATAGGGACTAGGATATAGGGAATTATGCTGTACATAACTGGGATATAGGGACTAGGATATAGGGAATTATGCTGTACATAACTGGGATATAGGGACTAGGATATAGGGAATTATGCTGTACATAACTAGGATATAGGGACTAGGATATAGGGAATTATGCTGTACATAACTAGGATATAGGGACTAGGATATAGGGAATTATGCAGTACATAGCTAGAATATAGGGACTAGGATATAGGGAATTATGCTGTACATAACTGGGATATAGGGACTAGGATATAGGGAATTATGCAGTACATAGCTAGAATATAGGGACTAGGATATAGGGAATTATGCTGTACATAACTAGGATATAGGGACTAGGATATAGGGAATTATGCAGTACATAGCTAGGATATAGGGACTAGGATATAGGGAATTATGCTGTACATAACTAGGATATAGGGACTAGGATATAGGGAATTATGCAGTACATAGCTAGAATATAGGGACTAGGATATAGGGAATTATGCTGTACATAACTGGGATATAGGGACTAGGATATAGGGAATTATGCAGTACATAACTGGGATATAGGGACTAGGATATAGGGAATTATGCTGTACATAACTAGGATATAGGGACTAGGATATAGGGAATTATGCTGTACATTACTGGGATATAGGGACTAGGATATAGGGAATTATGCTGTACATAACTGGGATATAGGGACTAGGATATAGGGAATTATGCTGTACATAACTGGGATATAGGGACTAGGATATAGGGAAATATACTGTACATAACTGGGATATAGGAACTAGGATATAGGGAATTATGCTGGACATAACTGGGATATAGAGACTAGGATATAGGGAATTATGCTGTACATAACTAGGATATAGGGAATTATGCTGTACATAACTGGGATATAGGGACTAGGATATAGGGAAATATACTGTACATAACTGGGATATAGGAACTAGGATATAGGGAATTATGCAGTACATAACTGGGATATAGGGACTAGGATATAGGGAATTATGCAGTACATAACTGGAATATAGGGACTACGATATAGGGAATTATGGTGTACATAACTAGGATATAGGGACTAGGATATAGGGAATTATGCGGTACATAACTAGGATATAGGGACTAGGATATAGGGAATTATGCTGTACATAACTAGGATATAGGGACTAGGATATAGGGAATTATGCAGTACATAGCTAGGATATAGGGACTAGGATATAGGGAATTATGCTGTACATAACTGGGATATAGGGACTAGGATATAGGGAATTATGCAGTACATAGCTAGGATATAGGGACTAGGATATAGGGAATTATGCTGTACATAACTGGGATATAGGGACTAGGATTTAGGGAATTATGCAGTACATAGCTAGGATATAGGGACTAGGATATAGGGAATTATGCTGTACATAACTGGGATATAGGGACTAGGATATAGGAAATTATGCTGTACATAACTGGGATATAGGGACTAGGATATAGGGAATTATGCAGTACATAACTGGGATATAGGGACTAGGATATAGGGAATTATGCTGTACATAACTAGGATATAGGGACTAGGATATAGGGAATTATGCTGTACATAACTGGGATATAGGGACTAGGATATAGGGAATTATGCTGTACATAACTGGGATATAGGGACTAGGATATAGGGAATTATGCTGTACATAACTGGGATATAGGGACTAGGATATAGGGAATTATGCTGTACATAACTGGGATATAGGGACTAGGATATAGGGAAATATACTGTACATAACTGGGATATAGGAACTAGGATATAGGGAATTATGCTGGACATAACTGGGATATAGAGACTAGGATATAGGGAATTATGCTGTACATAACTAGGATATAGGGAATTATGCTGTACATAACTGGGATATAGGGACTAGGATATAGGGAAATATACTGTACATAACTGGGATATAGGAACTAGGATATAGGGAATTATGCAGTACATAACTGGGATATAGGGACTAGGATATAGGGAATTATGTAGTACATAACTGGAATATAGGGACTAGGATATAGGGAATTATAGTGTACATAACTAGGATATAGGGACTAGGATATAGGGAATTATGCGGTACATAACTAGGATATAGGGACTTGGATATAGGGAATTATGCTGTACATAACTAGGATATAGGGACTAGGATATAGGGAATTATGCTGTACATAACTGGGATATAGGGACTAGGATATAGGGAATTATGCGGTACATAACTAGGATATAGGGACTTGGATATAGGGAATTATGCTGTACATAACTAGGATATAGGGACTAGGATATAGGGAATTATGCTGTACATAACTAGGATATAGGGACTAGGATATAGGGAATTATGCAGTACATAACTGGGATATATGGACTAGGATATAGGGAATTATGCAGTACATAACTGGAATATAGGGACTAGGATATAGGGAATTATGGTGTACATAACTAGGATATAGGGACTAGGATATAGGGAATTATGCGGTACATAACTAGGATATAGGGACTTGGATATAGGGAATTATGCTGTACATAACTAGGATATAGGGACTAGGATATAGGGAATTATGCTGTACATAACTGGGATATAGGGACTAGGATATAGGGAATTATGCACTACATAGCTAGGATATAAGGAATTATTCTATACATAACTGGGATATAGGGACTAGGATATAGGGAATTATGCTGTACATAACTAGGATATAGGGAATTATGCTGTACATAACTGGGATATAGGGACTAGGATATAGGGAAATATACTGTACATAACTGGGATATAGGAACTAGGATATAGGGAATTATGCAGTACATAACTGGGATATAGGGACTAGGATATAGGGAATTATGCAGTACATAACTAGGATATAGGGACTGGGATGTAGGGAATTATGCAGTACATAACTGGAATATAGGGACTAGGATATAGGGAATTATGCAGTACATAACTGGGATATAGGAACTGGGATATAGGGAATTATGCTGTACATAACTAGGATACAGGGGCTAGGATATAAGGAATTATGCAGTACATTACTGGGATATAGGGACTAGGATATAGGGAATTATGCAGTACATAACTGGAATATAGGGACTAGGATATAGGGAATTATGCAGTACATAACTGGGATATAGGAACTGGGATATAGGGAATTATGCTGTACATAACTAGGATACAGGGGCTAGGATATAAGGAATTATGCAGTACATTACTGGGATATAGGGACTAGGATATAGGGAACTATGCAATACATAACTGGGATATAGGGACTAGGATATAGGGAATTATGCTGTACATAACTGGGATATAGGAACTAGGATATAGGGAATTATGCAATACATAACTGGGATATAGGGACTAGGATATAGGGAATTATGCTGTACATAACTGGGATATAGGGACTAGGATATAGGGAATTATGCTGTACATAACTGGGGTATAGGGACTAGGATATAGGGAATTATGCTGTACATAACTGAGATATAGGGACTAGGATATAGGGAATTATGCAGTACATAGCTAGGATATGGGGAATTATGCTGTACATAACTGGGATATAGGAACTAGGATATAGGGAATTATGCAATACATAACTGGGATATAGGGACTAGGATATAGGGAATTATGCAGTACATAACTGGAATATAGGGACTAGGATATAGGGAATTATGCAGTACATAACTGGGATATAGGAACTAGGATATAGGGAATTATGCTGTACATAACTGGGATATAGGGACTAGGATATAGGGAATTATGCTGTACATAACTGGGATATAGGGACTAGGATATAGGGAATTATGCTGTACATAACTGGGATATAGGGACTAGGATATAGGGAATTATGCAGTACATAACTGGGATATAGGAACTAGGATATAGGGAATTATGCAGTACATAACTGGGATATAGGAACTAGGATATAGGGAATTATGCTGTACATAACTAGAATACAGGGGCTAGGATATAAGGAATTATGCAGTACATTACTGGGATATAGGGACTAGGATATAGGGAATTATGTAGTACATAACTAGGATATGGGGAATTATGCTGTACATAACTGGGATATAGGAACTAGGATATAGGGAATTATGCAATACATAACTGGGATATAGGGACTAGGATATAGGGAATTATGCAGTACATAACTGGAATATAGGGACTAGGATATAGGGAATTATGCAGTACATAACTGGGATATAGGAACTAGGATATAGGGAATTATGCTGTACATAACTAGGATACAGGGGCTAGGATATAAGGAATTATGCAGTACATTACTGGGATATAGGGACTAGGATATAGGGAACTATGCAATACATAACTGGGATATAGGGACTAGGATATAGGGAATTATGCTGTACATAACTGGGATATAGGGACTAGGATATAGGAAATTATGCTGTACATAACTGGGATATAGGAACTAGGATATAGGGAATTATGCAGTGCATAACTAGGATACAGGGGCTAAGATATAGGGAATTATGCAGTACATAACTAGGATATAGGGACTTGGATATAGGGAATTATGCTGTAGATAACTAGGATATAGGGACTAGGATATAGGGAATTATGCTGTACATAACTGGGATATAGGGACTTGCATATAGGGAATTATGCTGTACATAACTAGGATATAGGGACTAGGATATAGGGAATTATGCTGTGCATTAGGATATAGGGATTTGCATATAGGGAATTATGCTGTACATAACAAGGATATAGGGACTTGGATATAGGGAATTATGCTGTGCATTAGGATATAGGGATTTGCATATAGGGAATTATGCTGTACATAACTGGGATATAGGGACTTGGATATAGGGAATTATGCAGTACATAGCTAGGATATAGGGAATTATGCTATACATAACTGGGATATAGGGACTAAGATATAGGGAATTATGCAGTACATAGCTAGGATATAGGGAATTATGCTATACATAACTGGGATATAGGGACTAGGATATAGGGAATTATGCAGTACATAGCTAGGATATAGGGAATTATGCTGTACATAACTGGGATATAGGGACTAGGATTTAGGGAATTATGCAGTACATAGCTAGGATATAGGGACTAGGATATAGGGAATTATGCTGTGCATTAGGATATAGGGATTTGCATATAGGGAATTATGCTGTACATAACTGGGATATAGGGACTAGGATATAGGGAATTATGCAGTACATAGCTAGGATATAGGGAATTATGCTATACATAACTGGGATATAGGGACTAGGATATAGGGAATTATGCAGTACATAGCTAGGATATAGGGAATTATGCTGTACATAACTGGGATATAGGGACTAGGATTTAGGGAATTATGCAGTACATAGCTAGGATATAGGGACTAGGATATAGGGAATTATGCTGTACATAACTGGGATATAGGGACTAGGATATAGGGAATTATGCAGTACATAACTGGGATATAGGGACTAGGATATAGGGAATTATGCTGTACATAACTAGGATATAGGGACTAGGATATAGGGAATTATGCTGTACATAACTGGGATATAGGGACTAGGATATAGGGAATTATGCTGTACATAACTGGGATATAGGGACTAGGATATAGGGAATTATGCTGTACATAACTGGGATATAGGGACTAGGATATAGGAAATTATGCAGTACATAACTGGGATATAGGGACTAGGATATAGGGAAATATGCTGTACATAACTAGGATATAGGGAATTATGCTGTACATAACTGGGATATAGGGACTAGGATATAGGGAAATATACTGTACATAACTGGGATATAGGAACTAGGATATAGGGAATTATGCAGTACATAACTGGGATATAGGGACTAGGATATAGGGAATTATGCAGTACATAACTGGGATATAGAGACTAGGATATAGGGAATTATGCTGTACATAACTAGGATATAGGGAATTATGCTGTACATAACTGGGATATAGGGACTAGGATATAGGGAAATATACTGTACATAACTGGGATATAGGAACTAGGATATAGGGAATTATGCAGTACATAACTGGGATATAGGGACTAGGATATAGGGAATTATGCAGTACATAACTGGAATATAGGGACTAGGATATAGGGAATTATGGTGTACATAACTAGGATATAGGGACTAGGATATAGGGAATTATGCGGTACATAACTAGGATATAGGGACTTGGATATAGGGAATTAAGCTGTACATAACTAGGATATAGGGACTAGGATATAGGGAATTATGCTCTACATAACTGGGATATAGGGACTAGGATATAGGGAATTATGCACTACATAGCTAGGATATAAGGAATTATTCTATACATAACTGGGATATAGGGACTAGGATATAGGGAATTATGCTGTACATAACTAGAATATAGGGAATTATGCTGTACATAACTGGGATATAGGGACTAGGATATAGGGAAATATACTGTACATAACTGGGATATAGGAACTAGGATATAGGGAATTATGCAGTACATAACTGGGATATAGGGACTAGGATATAGGGAATTATGCAGTACATAACTGGAATATAGGGACTAGGATATAGGGAATTATGCAGTACATAACTGGGATATAGGAACTAGGATATAGGGAATTATGCTGTACATAACTAGGATACAGGGGCTAGGATATAAGGAATTATGCAGTACATTACTGGGATATAGGGACTAGGATATAGGGAACTATGCAATACATAACTGGGATATAGGGACTAGGATATAGGGAATTATGCTGTACATAACTGGGATATAGGGACTAGGATATAGGGAATTATGCTGTACATAACTGGGATATAGGAACTAGGATATAGGGAATTATGCAATACATAACTGGGATATAGGGACTAGGATATAGGGAATTATGCGGTACATAACTAGGATATAGGGACTAGGATATGGGGAATTGTGCAGTACATAACTGGGATATAGGGACTAGGATATAGGGAATTATGCGGTACATAACTAGGATATAGGGACTAGGATATAGGGAATTATGCGGTACATAACTAGGATATAGGGACTAGGATATAGGGAATTATGCTGTACATAACTGGGATATAGGGACTAGGATATAGGGAATTATGCAGTACATAACTGGCATATAGGGACTAGGATATAGGGAATTATGCTGTACATAACTAGGATATAGGGACTAGGATATAGGGAATTATGCAGTACATAACTGGGATATAGGAACTAGGATATAGGGAATTATGCAGTACATAACTGGGATATAGGGACTAGGATATAGGGAATTATGCTGTACATAACTGGGATATAGGGACTTGCATATAGGGAATTATGCTGTACATAACTAGGATATAGGGACTAGGATATAGGGAACTATGATGTGCATTAGGATATAGGGATTTGCATATAGGGAATTATGGTGTACATAACAAGGATATAGGGACTTGGATATAGGGAATTATGCTGTACATAACTGGGATATAGGGACTAGGATATAGGGAATTATGCAGTACATAGCTAGGATATAGGGAATTATGCTATACATAACTGGGATATAGGGACTAGGATATAGGGAATTATGCAGTACATAGCTAGGATATAGGGAATTATGCTGTACATAACTGGGATATAGGGACTAGGATTTAGGGAATTATGCAGTACATAGCTAGGATATAGGGACTAGGATATAGGGAATTATGCTGTACATAACTGGGATATAGGGACTAGGATATAGGAAATTATGCTGTACATAACTGGGATATAGGGACTAGGATATAGGGAATTATGCAGTACATAACTGGGATATAGGGACTAGGATATAGGGAATTATGCTGTACATAACTAGGATATAGGGACTAGGATATAGGGAATTATGCTGTACATAACTGGGATATAGGGACTAGGATATAGGGAATTATGCTGTACATAACTGGGATATAGGGACTAGGATATAGGGAATTATGCTGTACATAACTGGGATATAGGGACTAGGATATAGGGAATTATGCTGTACATAACTGGGATATAGGGACAAGGATATAGGGAAATATACTGTACATAACTGGGATATAGGAACTAGGATATAGGGAATTATGCTGGACATAACTGGGATATAGAGACTAGGATATAGGGAATTATGCTGTACATAACTGGGATATAGGGACTAGGATATAGGGAAATGTACTGTACATAACTGGGATATAGGAACTAGGATATAGGGAATTATGCAGTACATAACTGGGATATAGGGACTAGGATATAGGGAATTATGCAGTACATAACTGGAATATAGGGACTAGGATATAGGGAATTATGGTGTACATAACTAGGATATAGGGACTAGGATATAGGGAATTATGCGGTACATAACTAGGATATAGGGACTTGGATATAGGGAATTATGCTGTACATAACTAGGATATAGGGACTAGGATATAGGGAATTATGCTGTACATAACTGGGATATAGGGACTAGGATATAGGGAATTATGCTGTACATAACTGGGATATAGGGACTAGGATATAGGGAATTATGCTGTACATAACTGGGATATAGGGACTAGGATATAGGGAATTATGCGATACATAACTAGGATATAGGGACTTGGATATAGGGAATTATGCTGTACATAACTAGGATATAGGGACTAGGATATAGGGAAATATACTGTACATAACTGGGATATAGGAACTAGGATATAGGGAATTATGCAGTACATAACTGGGATATAGGGACTAGGATATAGGGAATTATGCAGTACATAACTGGAATATAGGGACTAGGATATAGGGAATTATGCAGTACATAACTGGGATATAGGGACTAGGATATAAGGAATTATGCAGTACATTACTGGGATATAGGGACTAGGATATAGGGAACTATGCAATACATAACTGGGATATAGGGACTAGGATATAGGGAATTATGCAGTACATAACTGGCATATAGGGACTAGGATATAGGGAATTATGCTGTACATAACTAGGATATAGGGACTAGGATATAGGGAATTATGCAGTACATAACTGGGATATAGGAACTAGGATATAGGGAATTATGCAGTACATAACTGGGATATAGGGAATTATGCTGTACATAACTGGGATATAGGGACTAGGATATAGGGAATTATGCTGTACATAACTGGGATATAGGGACTAGGATATAGGAAATTATGCTGTACATAACTAGGATATAGGGACTAAGATATAGGGAATTATGCTGTACATAACTGGGATATAGGGACTAGGATATAGGGAATTATGCTGTACATAACTGGGATATAGGGACTCGGATATAGGGAATTATGCTGTACATAACTGGGATATAGGGACTAGGATATAGGGAATTATGCTGCATATAACTGGGATATAGGGACTAGGATATAGGGAATTATGCTGCACATAACTGGGATATAGGGACTAGGATATAGGGAATTATGCTGTACATAACTAGGATATAGGGACTAGGATATAGGGAATTATGCAGTACATAACTAGGATATAGAGACTAGGATATAGGGAATTATGCTGTACATAACTAGGATATAGGGATTAGGATATAGGGAATTATGCTGTACATAACTAGGATATAGGGACTAGGATATAGGGAATTATGCTGTACATAACTGGGATATAGGGACTAGGATATAGGGAATTATGCTGTACATAACTGGGATATAGGGACTAGGATATAGGGAATTATGCTGTACATAACTAGGATATAGGGACTAGGATATAGGGAATTATGCAGTACATAACTAGGATATAGGGACTAGGATATAGGGAATTATGCTGTACATAACTAGGATATAGGGATTAGGATATAGGGAATTATGCAGTACATAACTAGGATACAGGGGCTAGGATATAGGGAATTATGCAGTAGATAACTAGGATACAGGGGCTAGGGTATAGGGAATTATGCTGTACATAACTAGGATACAGGGACTAGGATATGGGGAATTATGCTGTACATAACTAGGATACAGGGACTAGGATATGGGGAATTATGCAGTACATAGCTAGGATATATGGAATTATGCAGTACATAACTAGGATATAGGGACTAGGATATAGGGAATTATGCTGTATATAACTAGGATACAGGGACTAGGATATAGGGAATTATGCTGTACATAACTAGGATACAGGGGCTAGGGTATAGGGAATTATGCTGTACATAACTATTATACAGGGACTAGGATATGGGGAATTATGCAGTACATAGCTAGGATATAGGGAATTATGCAGTACATAACTAGGATATAGGGACTAGGATATAGGGAATTATGCTGTACATAACTAGGATACAGGGACTAGGATATAGGGAATTATGCTGTACATAACTAGGATACAGTGACTAGGATATAGGGAATTATGCAGTACATAACTAGGATACAGGGGCTAGGGTATAGGGAATTATGCTGTACATAACTGGGATATAGAGACTAGGATATAGGGAATTATGCAGTACATAACTGGGATACAGGGACTAGGATATAGGGAATTATGCTGTACATAACTGGGATATAGGGACTAGGATTTAGGGAATTATGCAGTACATAACTAGGATATAGGGACTTGGATATAGGGAATTATGCAGTACATAACTGGGATACAGGGACTAGGATATAGGGAATTATGCTGTACATAACTGGGATATAGGGACTAGGATATAGGGAATTATGCTGTACATAACTGGGATATAGGGACTAGGATATAGGGAATTATGCTGTACATAACTAGGATATAGGGACTAGGATATAGGGAATTATGCTGTACATAACTGGGATATAGGGACTAGGATATAGGGAATTATGCTGTACATAACTGGGATATAGGGACTAGGATATAGGGAATTATGCTGTACATAACTGGGATATAGGGACTAGGATATAGGGAATTATGCTGTACATAACTGGGATATAGGGACTGGGATATAGGGAATTATGCAATACATAACTAGGATATAGGGACTAGGATATAGGGAATTATGCTGTACATAACTGGGATATAAGGACTAGGATATAGGGAATTATGCAGTACATAACTAGGATATAGGGACTAGGATATAGGGAATTATGCTGTACATAACTGGGATATAGGGACTAGGATATAGGGAATTATGCTGTACATAACTGGGATATAGGAACTAGGATATAGGGAATTATGCTGTACATAACTGGGATATAAGGACTAGGATATAGGGAATTATGCTGTACATAACTGGGATATAGGGACTAGGATATAGGGAATTATGCTGTACATAACTGGGATATAGGGACTAGGATATAGGGAATTATGCTGTACATAACTGGGATATAGGGACTAGGATATAGGGAATT
The DNA here is from genome assembly GCF_046119375.1 of Phyllobates terribilis. Lineage (NCBI taxonomy): Eukaryota > Metazoa > Chordata > Amphibia > Anura > Dendrobatidae > Phyllobates > Phyllobates terribilis. Next base: position 446,938 of record NW_027362943.1, read on the forward strand.
ATGCTGTACATAACTGGGATATAAGGACTAGGATATAGGGAATTATGCTGTACATAACTGGGATATAGGGACTAGGATATAGGGAATTATGCTGTACATAACTGGGATATAGGGACTAGGATATAGGGAATTATGCTGTACATAACTGGGATATAGGGACTAGGATATAGGGAATTATGCTGTACATAACTAGGATACAGGGACTAAGATATAGGGAATTATGCTGTACATAACTGGGATATAGGGACTAGGATATAGGGAATTATGCTGTACATAACTGGGATATAGGGACTAGGATATAGGGAATTATGCTGTACATAACTAGGATATAGGGACTAAGATATAGGGAATTATGCTGTACATAACTGGGATATAGGGACTAGGATATAGGGAATTATGCTGTACATAACTGGGATATAGGGACTCGGATATAGGGAATTATGCTGTACATAACTGGGATATAGGGACTAGGATATAGGGAATTATGCTGCATATAACTGGGATATAGGGACTAGGATATAGGGAATTATGCTGCACATAACTGGGATATAGGGACTAGGATATAGGGAATTATGCTGTACATAACTAGGATATAGGGACTAGGATATAGGGAATTATGCTGTACATAACTGGGATATAGGGACTAGGATATAGGGAATTATGCTGCACATAACTGGGATATAGGGACTAGGATATAGGGAATTATGCTGCACATAACTGGGATATAGGGACTAGGATATAGGGAATTATGCTGTACATAACTGGGATATAGGGACTAGGATGTAGGGAATTATGCAGTACATAACTAGGATATAGGGACTAGGATATAGGGAATTATGCTGTACATAACTAGGATATAGGGATTAGGATATAGGGAATTATGCTGTACATAACTAGGATATAGGGACTAGGATATAGGGAATTATGCTGCACATAACTGGGATATAGGGACTAGGATATAGGGAATTATGCTGCACATAACTGGGATATAGGGACTAGGATATAGGGAATTATGCTGTACATAACTGGGATATAGGGACTAGGATATAGGGAATTATGCAGTACATAACTGTGATATAGGGACTAGGATATAGGGAATTATGCTGTACATAACTCTGATATAGGGACTAGGATATAGGGAATTATGCTGTACATAACTAGGATACAGGGGCTAGGATATAGGGAATTATGCAGTACATAACTGGGATATAGGAACTAGGATATAGGGAATTATGCAGTACATAACTAGAATATAGGGACTAGGATATAGGGAATTATGCTGTACATAACTGGGATATAGGTACTAGGGTATAGGGAATTATGTAGTACATAACTAGGATATAGGGAATTATGCAGTACATTACTGGGATATAGGGACTAGGATATAGGGAATTATGCTGTACATTACTGGGATATAGGGACTAGGATATAGGGAACTATGCAATACATAACTGGGATATAGGGACTAGGATATAGGGAATTATGCTGTACATAACTAGGATACAGGGGCTAGGATATAGGGAATTATGCAGTACATAACTGGGATATAGGAACTAGGATATAGGGAATTATGCAGTACATAACTAGAATATAGGGACTAGGATATAGGGAATTATGCTGTACATAACTGGGATATAGGGACTAGGGTATAGGGAATTATGCAGTACATAACTAGGATATAGGGAATTATGCAGTACATAACTGGGATATAGGGACTAGGATATAGGGAATTATGCTGTACATAACTAGGATATAGGGACTAGGATATAGGGAATTATGTGGTACATAACTAGGATATAGGGACTTGGATATAGGGAATTATGCTGTACATAACTAGGATATAGGGACTAGGATATAGGGAATTATGCTGTACATAACTAGGATATAGGGACTAGGATATAGGGAATTATGCAGTACAAAACTAGGATACAGGGGCTAAGATATAGGGAATTATGCTGTACATAACTAGGATATAGGGACTTGGATATAGGGAATTATGCTGTACATAACTGCGATATAGGAACTAGGATATAGGGAATTATGCTGTACATAACTGGGATATAGGGACTAGGATATAGGGAATTATGCAGTACATAACTGGAATATAGGGACTAGGATATAGGGAATTATGCTGTACATAACTAGGATATAGGGACTAGGATATAGGGAATTATGCAGTACATAACTGGGATATAGGGACTAGGATATAGGGAATTATGTGGTACATAACTAGGATATAGGGACTTGGATATAGGGAATTATGCTGTACATAACTAGGATATAGAAACTAGGATATAGGGAATTATGCTGTACATAACTGGGATATAGGGACTAGGATATAGGGAATTATGCAGTACATAGCTAGGATATAGGGAATTATGCTATACATAACTGGGATATAGGGACTAGGATATAGGGAATTATGCTATACATAACTAGGATATAGGGACTTGGATATAGGGAATTATGCTGTACATAACTAGGATATAGGGACTAGGATATAGGGAATTATGCTGTACATAACTGGGATATAGGGACTAGGATATAGGGAATTATGCAGTACATAGCTAGGATATAGGGAATTATGCTATACACAACTGGGATATAGGGACTAGGATTTAGGGAATTATGCTGTACATTACTGGGATATAGGGACTAGGATATAGGGAACTATGCAATACATAACTGGGATATAGGGACTAGGATATAGGGAATTATGCTGTACATAACTAGGATACAGGGGCTAGGATATAGGGAATTATGCTGTACATAACTAGGATATAGGGACTAGGATATAGGGAATTATGCTGTACATTACTGGGATATAGGGACTAGGATATAGGGAATTATGTTGTACATAACTGGGATATAGGGACTAGGATATGGGGAATTATGCATTACATAACTGGGATAGAGGGACTAGGATATAGGGAATTATGTTGTACATAACTGGGATATAGGGACTAGGATATGGGGAATTATGCAGTACATAACTGGGATATAGGGACTAGGATATGGGGAATTATGCTGTACATAACTAGGATATAGGGACTAGGATATAGGGAATTATGCTGTACATAACTAGGATATAGGGACTAGGATATAGGGAATTATGCAGTACATAACTAGGATATAGGGACTAGGATATAGGGAATTATGCTGTACATAACTAGGATATAGAGATTAGGATATAGGGAATTATGCAGTACATAACTAGGATACAGGGGCTAGGATATAGGGAATTATGCAGTAGATAACTAGGATACAGGGGCTAGGGTATAGGGAATTATGCTGTACATAACTAGGATACAGGGACTAGGATATGGGGAATTATGCTGTACATAACTAGGATACAGGGACTAGGATATGGGGAATTATGCAGTACATAGCTAGGATATATGGAATTATGCAGTACATAACTAGGATATAGGGACTAGGATATAGGGAATTATGCTGTACATAACTAGGATACAGGGACTAGGATATAGGGAATTATGCTGTACATAACTAGGATACAGGGGCTAGGGTATAGGGAATTATGCTGTACATAACTATTATACAGGGACTAGGATATGGGGAATTATGCAGTACATAGCTAGGATATAGGGAATTATGCAGTACATAACTAGGATATAGGGACTAGGATATAGGGAATTATGCTGTACATAACTAGGATACAGGGACTAGGATATAGGGAATTATGCTGTACATAACTAGGATACAGTGACTAGGATATAGGGAATTATGCAGTACATAACTAGGATACAGGGGCTAGGGTATAGGGAATTATGCTGTACATAACTGGGATATAGGGACTAGGATATAGGGAATTATGCAGTACATAACTGGGATACAGGGACTAGGATATAGGGAATTATGCTGTACATAACTGGGATATAGGGACTAGGATTTAGGGAATTATGCAGTACATAACTAGGATATAGGGATTTGGATATAGGGAATTATGCAGTACATAACTGGGATACAGGGACTAGGATATAGGGAATTATGCTGTACATAACTGGGATATAGGGACTAGGATATAGGGAATTATGCTGTACATAACTGGGATATAGGGACTAGGATATAGGGAATTATGCTGTACATAACTAGGATATAGGGACTAGGATATAGGGAATTATGCTGTACATAACTGGGATATAGGGACTAGGATATAGGGAATTATGCAGTACATAACTGGGATATAGGGAATAGGATATAGGGAATTATGCTGTACATAACTGGGATATAGGGACTAGGATATAGGGAATTATGCTGTACATAACTGGGATATAGGGACTAGGATATAGGGAATTATGCTGTACATAACTGGGATATAGGGACTGGGATATAGGGAATTATGCAATACATAACTAGGATATAGGGACTAGGATATAGGGAATTATGCTGTACATAACTGGGATATAAGGACTAGGATATAGGGAATTATGCAGTACATAACTAGGATATAGGGACTAGGATATAGGGAATTATGCTGTACATAACTGGGATATAGGGACTAGGATATAGGGAATTATGCTGTACATAACTGGGATATAGGAACTAGGATATAGGGAATTATGCTGTACATAACTGGGATATAAGGACTAGGATATAGGGAATTATGCTGTACATAACTGGGATATAGGGACTAGGATATAGGGAATTATGCTGTACATAACTGGGATATAGGGACTAGGATATAGGGAATTATGCTGTACATAACTGGGATATAGGGACTAGGATATAGGGAATTATGCTGTACATAACTGGGATATAAGGACTAGGATATAGGGAATTATGCTGTACATAACTGGGATATAGGGACTAGGATATAGGGAATTATGCTGTACATAACTGGGATATAGGGACTAGGATATAGGGAATTATGCTGTACATAACTGGGATATAGGGACTAGGATATAGGGAATTATGCCGTACATAACTAGGATACAGGGACTAAGATATAGGGAATTATGCTGTACATAACTGGGATATAGGGACTAGGATATAGGGAATTATGCTGTACATAACTGGGATATAGGGACTAGGATATAGGGAATTATGCTGTACATAACTAGGATATAGGGACTAAGATATAGGGAATTATGCTGTACATAACTGGGATATAGGGACTAGGATATAGGGAATTATGCTGTACATAACTGGGATATAGGGACTCGGATATAGGGAATTATGCTGTACATAACTGGGATATAGGGACTAGGATATAGGGAATTATGCTGCATATAACTGGGATATAGGGACTAGGATATAGGGAATTATGCTGCACATAACTGGGATATAGGGAGTAGGATATAGGGAATTATGCTGTACATAACTAGGATATAGGGACTAGGATATAGGGAATTATGCTGTACATAACTGGGATATAGGGACTAGGATATAGGGAATTATGCTGCACATAACTGTGATATAGGGACTAGGATATAGGGAATTATGCTGCACATAACTGGGATATAGGGACTAGGATATAGGGAATTATGCTGTACATAACTGGGATATAGGGACTAGGATGTAGGGAATTATGCAGTACATAACTAGGATATAGGGACTAGGATATAGGGAATTATGCTGTACATAACTAGGATATAGGGATTAGGATATAGGGAATTATGCTGTACATAACTAGGATATAGGGACTAGGATATAGGGAATTATGCTGCACATAACTGGGATATAGGGACTAGGATATAGGGAATTATGCTGCACATAACTGGGATATAGGGACTAGGATATAGGGAATTATGCTGTACATAACTGGGATATAGGGACTAGGATATAGGGAATTATGCAGTACATAACTGTGATATAGGGACTAGGATATAGGGAATTATGCTGTACATAACTCTGATATAGGGACTAGGATATAGGGAATTATGCTGTACATAACTAGGATACAGGGGCTAGGATATAGGGAATTATGCAGTACATAACTGGGATATAGGAACTAGGATATAGGGAATTATGCAGTACATAACTAGAATATAGGGACTAGGATATAGGGAATTATGCTGTACATAACTGGGATATAGGTACTAGGGTATAGCGAATTATGCAGTACATAACTAGGATATAGGGAATTATGCAGTACATTACTGGGATATAGGGACTAGGATATAGGGAATTATGCTGTACATTACTGGGATATAGGGACTAGGATATAGGGAACTATGCAATACATAACTGGGATATAGGGACTAGGATATAGGGAATTATGCTGTACATAACTAGGATACAGGGGCTAGGATATAGGGAATTATGCAGTACATAACTGGGATATAGGAACTAGGATATAGGGAATTATGCAGTACATAACTAGAATATAGGGACTAGGATATAGGGAATTATGCTGTACATAACTGGGATATAGGGACTAGGGTATAGGGAATTATGCAGTACATAACTAGGATATAGGGAATTATGCAGTACATAACTGGGATATAGGGACTAGGATATAGGGAATTATGCTGTACATAACTAGGATATAGGGACTAGGATATAGGGAATTATGTGGTACATAACTAGGATATAGGGACTTGGATATAGGGAATTATGCTGTACATAACTAGGATATAGGGACTAGGATATAGGGAATTATGCTGTACATAACTAGGATATAGGGACTAGGATATAGGGAATTATGCAGTACAAAACTAGGATACAGGGGCTAAGATATAGGGAATTATGCTGTACATAACTAGGATATAGGGACTTGGATATAGGGAATTATGCTGTACATAACTGCGATATAGGAACTAGGATATAGGGAATTATGCTGTACATAACTGGGATATAGGGACTAGGATATAGGGAATTATGCAGTACATAACTGGAATATAGGGACTAGGATATAGGGAATTATGCTGTACATAACTAGGATATAGGGACTAGGATATAGGGAATTATGTGGTACATAACTAGGATATAGGGACTTGGATATAGGGAATTATGCTGTACATAACTAGGATATAGAAACTAGGATATAGGGAATTATGCTGTACATAACTGGGATATAGGGACTAGGATATAGGGAATTATGCAGTACATAGCTAGGATATAGGGAATTATGCTATACACAACTGGGATATAGGGACTAGGATTTAGGGAATTATGCTGTACATTACTGGGATATAGGGACTAGGATATAGGGAACTATGCAATACATAACTGGGATATAGGGACTAGGATATAGGGAATTATGCTGTACATAACTGGGATATAGGGACTAGGATATAGGGAATTATGCTGTACATAACTGGGATATAGGGACTAGGATATAGGGAATTATGCTGTACATAACTAGGATATAGGGACTAAGATATAGGGAATTATGCTGTACATAACTGGGATATAGGGACTAGGATATAGGGAATTATGCTGTACATAACTGGGATATAGGGACTCGGATATAGGGAATTATGCTGTACATAACTGGGATATAGGGACTAGGATATAGGGAATTATGCTGCATATAACTGGGATATAGGGACTAGGATATAGGGAATTATGCTGCACATAACTGGGATATAGGGAGTAGGATATAGGGAATTATGCTGTACATAACTAGGATATAGGGACTAGGATATAGGGAATTATGCTGTACATAACTGGGATATAGGGACTAGGATATAGGGAATTATGCTGCACATAACTGTGATATAGGGACTAGGATATAGGGAATTATGCTGCACATAACTGGGATATAGGGACTAGGATATAGGGAATTATGCTGTACATAACTGGGATATAGGGACTAGGATGTAGGGAATTATGCAGTACATAACTAGGATATAGGGACTAGGATATAGGGAATTATGCTGTACATAACTAGGATATAGGGATTAGGATATAGGGAATTATGCTGTACATAACTAGGATATAGGGACTAGGATATAGGGAATTATGCTGCACATAACTGGGATATAGGGACTAGGATATAGGGAATTATGCTGCACATAACTGGGATATAGGGACTAGGATATAGGGAATTATGCTGTACATAACTGGGATATAGGGACTAGGATATAGGGAATTATGCAGTACATAACTGTGATATAGGGACTAGGATATAGGGAATTATGCTGTACATAACTCTGATATAGGGACTAGGATATAGGGAATTATGCTGTACATAACTAGGATACAGGGGCTAGGATATAGGGAATTATGCAGTACATAACTGGGATATAGGAACTAGGATATAGGGAATTATGCAGTACATAACTAGAATATAGGGACTAGGATATAGGGAATTATGCTGTACATAACTGGGATATAGGTACTAGGGTATAGCGAATTATGCAGTACATAACTAGGATATAGGGAATTATGCAGTACATTACTGGGATATAGGGACTAGGATATAGGGAATTATGCTGTACATTACTGGGATATAGGGACTAGGATATAGGGAACTATGCAATACATAACTGGGATATAGGGACTAGGATATAGGGAATTATGCTGTACATAACTAGGATACAGGGGCTAGGATATAGGGAATTATGCAGTACATAACTGGGATATAGGAACTAGGATATAGGGAATTATGCAGTACATAACTAGAATATAGGGACTAGGATATAGGGAATTATGCTGTACATAACTGGGATATAGGGACTAGGGTATAGGGAATTATGCAGTACATAACTAGGATATAGGGAATTATGCAGTACATAACTGGGATATAGGGACTAGGATATAGGGAATTATGCTGTACATAACTAGGATATAGGGACTAGGATATAGGGAATTATGTGGTACATAACTAGGATATAGGGACTTGGATATAGGGAATTATGCTGTACATAACTAGGATATAGGGACTAGGATATAGGGAATTATGCTGTACATAACTAGGATATAGGGACTAGGATATAGGGAATTATGCAGTACAAAACTAGGATACAGGGGCTAAGATATAGGGAATTATGCTGTACATAACTAGGATATAGGGACTTGGATATAGGGAATTATGCTGTACATAACTGCGATATAGGAACTAGGATATAGGGAATTATGCTGTACATAACTGGGATATAGGGACTAGGATATAGGGAATTATGCAGTACATAACTGGAATATAGGGACTAGGATATAGGGAATTATGCTGTACATAACTAGGATATAGGGACTAGGATATAGGGAATTATGTGGTACATAACTAGGATATAGGGACTTGGATATAGGGAATTATGCTGTACATAACTAGGATATAGAAACTAGGATATAGGGAATTATGCTGTACATAACTGGGATATAGGGACTAGGATATAGGGAATTATGCAGTACATAGCTAGGATATAGGGAATTATGCTATACACAACTGGGATATAGGGACTAGGATTTAGGGAATTATGCTGTACATTACTGGGATATAGGGACTAGGATATAGGGAACTATGCAATACATAACTGGGATATAGGGACTAGGATATAGGGAATTATGCTGTACATAACTAGGATACAGGGGCTAGGATATAGGGAATTATGCTGTACATAACTAGGATATAGGGACTAGGATATAGGGAATTATGCTGTACATTACTGGGATATAGGGACTAGGATATAGGGAATTATGTTGTACATAACTGGGATATAGGGACTAGGATATGGGGAATTATGCATTACATAACTGGGATAGAGGGACTAGGATATAGGGAATTATGTTGTACATAACTGGGATATAGGGACTAGGATATGGGGAATTATGCAGTACATAACTGGGATATAGGGACTAGGATATGGGGAATTATGCTGTACATAACTAGGATATAGGGACTAGGATATAGGGAATTATGCTGTACATAACTGGGATATAGGAACTAGGATATAGGGAATTATGCAGTACATAACTAGGATATAGGGACTAGGATATAGGGAATTATGCTGTACATAACTGGGATATAGGAACTAGGATACAGGGAATTATGCAGTACATAACTGGGATATAGGGACTAGGATATAGGGAATTATGCTGTACATAACTAGGATATAGGGACTAGGATATAGGGAATTATACTGTACATAACTAGGATATAGGGACTAGGATATAGGGAATTATGCTGTACATAACTGGGATATAGGGACTAGGATATAGGGAATTATGCTGTTCGTAACTAGAATACAGGGGCTAGGATATAGGTAATTATGCTGGACATAACTGGGATATAGGGACTAGGATATGGGGAATTATGCTGTACATAACTGGGATATAGGGACAAGGATATAGGGAATTATGCTGTACATAACTGGGATATAGGAACTAGGATATAGGGAATTATGCTGTACATAACTGGGATATAGGGACTAGGATATAGGGAATTATGCTGTACATAACTGGGATATAGGGACTAGGATATAGGGAATTATGCAGTACATAACTGGAATATAGGGACTAGGATATAGGGAATTATGCTGTACATAACTAGGATATAGGGACTAGGATATAGGGAATTATGTGGTACATAACTAGGATATAGGGACTTGGATATAGGGAATTATGCTGGACATAACTAGGATATAGAAACTAGGATATAGGGAATTATGCTGTACATAACTGGGATATAGGGACTAGGATATAGGGAATTATGCAGTACATAGCTAGGATATAGGGAATTATGCTATACATAACTGGGATATAGGGACTAGGATATAGGGAATTATGCTATACATAACTAGGATATAGGGACTTGGATATAGGGAATTATGCTGTACATAACTAGGATATAGGGACTAGGATATAGGGAATTATGCTGTACATAACTGGGATATAGGGACTAGGATATAGGGAATTATGCAGTACATAGCTAGGATATAGGGAATTATGCTATACACAACTGGGATATAGGGACTAGGATTTAGGGAATTATGCTGTACATTACTGGGATATAGGGACTAGGATATAGGGAACTATGCAATACATAACTGGGATATAGGGACTAGGATATAGGGAATTATGCTGTACATAACTAGGATACAGGGGCTAGGATATAGGGAATTATGCTGTACATAACTAGGATATAGGGAATTATGCTGTACATTACTGGGATATAGGGACTAGGATATAGGGAATTATGTTGTACATAACTGGGATATAGGGACTAGGATATGGGGAATTATGCATTACATAACTGGGATAGAGGGACTAGGATATAGGGAATTATGTTGTACATAACTGGGATATAGGGACTAGGATATGGGGAATTATGCAGTACATAACTGGGATATAGGGACTAGGATATGGGGAATTATGCTGTACATAACTAGGATATAGGGACTAGGATATAGGGAATTATGCTGTACATAACTGGGATATAGGAACTAGGATATAGGGAATTATGCAGTACATAACTAGGATATAGGGACTAGGATATAGGGAATTATGCTGTACATAACTGGGATATAGGAACTAGGATATAGGGAATTATGCAGTACATAACTGGGATATAGGGACTAGGATATAGGGAATTATGCTGTACATAACTAGGATATAGGGACTAGGATATAGGGAATTATACTGTACATAACTAGGATATAGGGACTAGGATATAGGGAATTATGCTGTACATAACTGGGATATAGGGACTAGGATATAGGGAATTATGCTGTTCATAACTAGAATACAGGGGCTAGGATATAGGTAATTATGCTGGACATAACTGGGATATAGGGACTAGGATATGGGGAATTATGCTGTACATAACTGGGATATAGGGACTAGGATATAGGGAATTATGCTGTACATAACTGGGATATAGGAACTAGGATATAGGGAATTATGCTGTACATAACTGGGATATAGGGACTAGGATATAGGGAATTATGCTGTACATAACTGGGATATAGGAACTAGGATATAGGGAATTATGCTGTACATAACTGGGATATAGGGACTAGGATATAGGGAATTATGCTGTACATAACTGGGATATAGGGACTAGGATATAGGGAATTATGCAGTACATAACTGGGATAAAGGGACTAGGATATAGGAAATTATGCAGTACATAACTGGAATATAGGGACTAGGATATAGGGAATTATGCTGTACATAACTAGGATATAGGGACTAGGATATAGGGAATTATGCGGTACATAACTAGGATATAGGGACTAGGATATAGGGAATTATGCTGTACATAACTGGGATATAGGGACTAGGATATAGGGAATTATGCAGTACATAACTGGGATATAGGGACTAGGATATAGGGAATTATGCGGTACATAACTAGGATATAGGTACTAGGATATAGGGAATTATGCGGTACATAACTAGGATATAGGGACTAGGATATAGGGAATTATGCTGTACATAACTGGGATATAGGGACTAGGATATAGGGAATTATGCGGTACATAACTAGGATATAGGGACTAGGATATAGGGAATTATGCTGTACATAACTGGGATATAGGGACTAGGATATAGGGAATTATGCTGTACATAACTGGGATATAGGGACTAGGATACAGGGAATTATGCAGTACATAACTGGCATATAGGGACTAGGATATAGGGAATTATGCTGTATATAACTAGGATATAGGGACTAGGATATAGGGAATTATGCAGTACATAACTGGGATATAGGGACTGGGATATAGGGAATTATGCTGTACATAACTGGGATATAGGAACTAGGATATAGGGAATTATGCTGTACATAACTGGGATATAAGGACTAGGATATAGGGAATTATGCTGTACATAACTGGGATATAGGGACTAGGATATAGGGAATTATGCTGTACATAACTGGGATATAGGGACTAGGATATAGGGAATTATGCTGTACATAACTGGGATATAGGGACTAGGATATAGGGAATTATGCTGTACATAACTGGGATATAAGGACTAGGATATAGGGAATTATGCTGTACATAACTGGGATATAGGGACTAGGATATAGGGAATTATGCTGTACATAACTGGGATATAGGGACTAGGATATAGGGAATTATGCTGTACATAACTGGGATATAGGGACTAGGATATAGGGAATTATGCTGTACATAACTAGGATACAGGGACTAAGATATAGGGAATTATGCTGTACATAACTGGGATATAGGGACTAGGATATAGGGAATTATGCTGTACATAACTGGGATATAGGGACTAGGATATAGGGAATTATGCTGTACATAACTAGGATATAGGGACTAAGATATAGGGAATTATGCTGTACATAACTGGGATATAGGGACTAGGATATAGGGAATTATGCTGTACATAACTGGGATATAGGGACTCGGATATAGGGAATTATGCTGTACATAACTGGGATATAGGGACTAGGATATAGGGAATTATGCTGCATATAACTGGGATATAGGGACTAGGATATAGGGAATTATGCTGCACATAACTGGGATATAGGGACTAGGATATAGGGAATTATGCTGTACATAACTAGGATATAGGGACTAGGATATAGGGAATTATGCTGTACATAACTGGGATATAGGGACTAGGATATAGGGAATTATGCTGCACATAACTGGGATATAGGGACTAGGATATAGGGAATTATGCTGCACATAACTGGGATATAGGGACTAGGATATAGGGAATTATGCTGTACATAACTGGGATATAGGGACTAGGATGTAGGGAATTATGCAGTACATAACTAGGATATAGGGACTAGGATATAGGGAATTATGCTGTACATAACTAGGATATAGGGAATTATGCTGTACATAACTAGGATATAGGGACTAGGATATAGGGAATTATGCTGTACATAACTGGGATATAGGGACTAGGATATAGGGAATTATGCTGCACATAACTGGGATATAGGGACTAGGATATAGGGAATTATGCTGCACATAACTGGGATATAGGGACTAGGATATAGGGAATTATGCTGTACATAACTGGGATATAGGGACTAGGATGTAGGGAATTATGCAGTACATAACTAGGATATAGGGACTAGGATATAGGGAATTATGCTGTACATAACTAGGATATAGGGATTAGGATATAGGGAATTATGCTGTACATAACTAGGATATAGGGACTAGGATATAGGGAATTATGCTGCACATAACTGGGATATAGGGACTAGGATATAGGGAATTATGCTGCACATAACTGGGATATAGGGACTAGGATATAGGGAATTATGCTGTACATAACTGGGATATAGGGACTAGGATATAGGGAATTATGCAGTACATAACTGTGATATAGGGACTAGGATATAGGGAATTATGCTGTACATAACTCTGATATAGGGACTAGGATATAGGGAATTATGCTGTACATAACTAGGATACAGGGGCTAGGATATAGGGAATTATGCAGTACATAACTGGGATATAGGAACTAGGATATAGGGAATTATGCAGTACATAACTAGAATATAGGGACTAGGATATAGGGAATTATGCTGTACATAACTGGGATATAGGTACTAGGGTATAGGGAATTATGCAGTACATAACTAGGATATAGGGAATTATGCAGTACATTACTGGGATATAGGGACTAGGATATAGGGAATTATGCTGTACATTACTGGGATATAGGGACTAGGATATAGGGAACTATGCAATACATAACTGGGATATAGGGACTAGGATATAGGGAATTATGCTGTACATAACTAGGATACAGGGGCTAGGATATAGGGAATTATGCAGTACATAACTGGGATATAGGAACTAGGATATAGGGAATTATGCAGTACATAACTAGAATATAGGGACTAGGATATAGGGAATTATGCTGTACATAACTGGGATATAGGGACTAGGGTATAGGGAATTATGCAGTACATAACTAGGATATAGGGAATTATGCAGTACATAACTGGGATATAGGGACTAGGATATAGGGAATTATGCTGTACATAACTAGGATATAGGGACTAGGATATAGGGAATTATGTGGTACATAACTAGGATATAGGGACTTGGATATAGGGAATTATGCTGTACATAACTAGGATATAGGGACTAGGATATAGGGAATTATGCTGTACATAACTAGGATATAGGGACTAGGATATAGGGAATTATGCAGTACAAAACTAGGATACAGGGGCTAAGATATAGGGAATTATGCTGTACATAACTAGGATATAGGGACTTGGATATAGGGAATTATGCTGTACATAACTGCGATATAGGAACTAGGATATAGGGAATTATGCTGTACATAACTGGGATATAGGGACTAGGATATAGGGAATTATGCAGTACATAACTGGAATATAGGGACTAGGATATAGGGAATTATGCTGTACATAACTAGGATATAGGGACTAGGATATAGGGAATTATGTGGTACATAACTAGGATATAGGGACTTGGATATAGGGAATTATGCTGTACATAACTAGGATATAGAAACTAGGATATAGGGAATTATGCTGTACATAACTGGGATATAGGGACTAGGATATAGGGAATTATGCAGTACATAGCTAGGATATAGGGAATTATGCTATACATAACTGGGATATAGGGACTAGGATATAGGGAATTATGCTATACATAACTAGGATATAGGGACTTGGATATAGGGAATTATGCTGTACATAACTAGGATATAGGGACTAGGATATAGGGAATTATGCTGTACATAACTGGGATATAGGGACTAGGATATAGGGAATTATGCAGTACATAGCTAGGATATAGGGAATTATGCTATACACAACTGGGATATAGGGACTAGGATTTAGGGAATTATGCTGTACATTACTGGGATATAGAGACTAGGATATAGGGAACTATGCAATACATAACTGGGATATAGGGACTAGGATATAGGGAATTATGCTGTACATAACTAGGATACAGGGGCTAGGATATAGGGAATTATGCTGTACATAACTAGGATATAGGGACTAGGATATAGGGAATTATGCTGTACATTACTGGGATATAGGGACTAGGATATAGGGAATTATGTTGTACATAACTGGGATATAGGGACTAGGATATGGGGAATTATGCATTACATAACTGGGATAGAGGGACTAGGATATAGGGAATTATGTTGTACATAACTGGGATATAGGGACTAGGATATGGGGAATTATGCAGTACATAACTGGGATATAGGGACTAGGATATGGGGAATTATGCTGTACATAACTAGGATATAGGGACTAGGATATAGGGAATTATGCTGTACATAACTGGGATATAGGAACTAGGATATAGGGAATTATGCAGTACATAACTAGGATATAGGGACTAGGATATAGGGAATTATGCTGTACATAACTGGGATATAGGAACTAGGATACAGGGAATTATGCAGTACATAACTGGGATATAGGGACTAGGATATAGGGAATTATGCTGTACATAACTAGGATATAGGGACTAGGATATAGGGAATTATACTGTACATAACTAGGATATAGGGACTAGGATATAGGGAATTATGCTGTACATAACTGGGATATAGGGACTAGGATATAGGGAATTATGCTGTTCGTAACTAGAATACAGGGGCTAGGATATAGGTAATTATGCTGGACATAACTGGGATATAGGGACTAGGATATGGGGAATTATGCTGTACATAACTGGGATATAGGGACAAGGATATAGGGAATTATGCTGTACATAACTGGGATATAGGAACTAGGATATAGGGAATTATGCTGTACATAACTGGGATATAGGGACTAGGATATAGGGAATTATGCTGTACATAACTGGGATATAGGGACTAGGATATAGGGAATTATGCAGTACATAACTGGAATATAGGGACTAGGATATAGGGAATTATGCTGTACATAACTAGGATATAGGGACTAGGATATAGGGAATTATGTGGTACATAACTAGGATATAGGGACTTGGATATAGGGAATTATGCTGGACATAACTAGGATATAGAAACTAGGATATAGGGAATTATGCTGTACATAACTGGGATATAGGGACTAGGATATAGGGAATTATTCAGTACATAGCTAGGATATAGGGAATTATGCTATACATAACTGGGATATAGGGACTAGGATATAGGGAATTATGCTATACATAACTAGGATATAGGGACTTGGATATAGGGAATTATGCTGTACATAACTAGGATATAGGGACTAGGATATAGGGAATTATGCTGTACATAACTGGGATATAGGGACTAGGATATAGGGAATTATGCAGTACATAGCTAGGATATAGGGAATTATGCTATACACAACTGGGATATAGGGACTAGGATTTAGGGAATTATGCTGTACATTACTGGGATATAGGGACTAGGATATAGGGAACTTTGCAATACATAACTGGGATATAGGGACTAGGATATAGGGAATTATGCTGTACATAACTAGGATACAGGGGCTAGGATATAGGGAATTATGCTGTACATAACTAGGATATAGGGACTAGGATATAGGGAATTATGCTGTACATTACTGGGATATAGGGACTAGGATATAGGGAATTATGTTGTACATAACTGGGATATAGGGACTAGGATATGGGGAATTATGCATTACATAACTGGGATAGAGGGACTAGGATATAGGGAATTATGTTGTACATAACTGGGATATAGGGACTAGGATATGGGGAATTATGCAGTACATAACTGGGATATAGGGACTAGGATATGGGGAATTATGCTGTACATAACTAGGATATAGGGACTAGGATATAGGGAATTATGCTGTACATAACTGGGATATAGGAACTAGGATATAGGGAATTATGCAGTACATAACTAGGATATAGGGACTAGGATATAGGGAATTATGCTGTACATAACTGGGATATAGGAACTAGGATACAGGGAATTATGCAGTACATAACTGGGATATAGGGACTAGGATATAGGGAATTATGCTGTACATAACTAGGATATAGGGACTAGGATATAGGGAATTATACTGTACATAACTAGGATATAGGGACTAGGATATAGGGAATTATGCTGTACATAACTGGGATATAGGGACTAGGATATAGGGAATTATGCTGTTCGTAACTAGAATACAGGGGCTAGGATATAGGTAATTATGCTGGACATAACTGGGATATAGGGACTAGGATATGGGGAATTATGCTGTACATAACTGGGATATAGGGACAAGGATATAGGGAATTATGCTGTACATAACTGGGATATAGGAACTAGGATATAGGGAATTATGCTGTACATAACTGGGATATAGGGACTAGGATATAGGGAATTATGCTGTACATAACTGGGATATAGGGACTAGGATATAGGGAATTATGCAGTACATAACTGGAATATAGGGACTAGGATATAGGGAATTATGCTGTACATAACTAGGATATAGGGACTAGGATATAGGGAATTATGTGGTACATAACTAGGATATAGGGACTTGGATATAGGGAATTATGCTGGACATAACTAGGATATAGAAACTAGGATATAGGGAATTATGCTGTACATAACTGGGATATAGGGACTAGGATATAGGGAATTATTCAGTACATAGCTAGGATATAGGGAATTATGCTATACATAACTGGGATATAGGGACTAGGATATAGGGAATTATGCTATACATAACTAGGATATAGGGACTTGGATATAGGGAATTATGCTGTACATAACTAGGATATAGGGACTAGGATATAGGGAATTATGCTGTACATAACTGGGATATAGGGACTAGGATATAGGGAATTATGCAGTACATAGCTAGGATATAGGGAATTATGCTATACACAACTGGGATATAGGGACTAGGATTTAGGGAATTATGCTGTACATTACTGGGATATAGGGACTAGGATATAGGGAACTTTGCAATACATAACTGGGATATAGGGACTAGGATATAGGGAATTATGCTGTACATAACTAGGATACAGGGGCTAGGATATAGGGAATTATGCTGTACATAACTAGGATATAGGGACTAGGATATAGGGAATTATGCTGTACATTACTGGGATATAGGGACTAGGATATAGGGAATTATGTTGTACATAACTGGGATATAGGGACTAGGATATGGGGAATTATGCATTACATAACTGGGATAGAGGGACTAGGATATAGGGAATTATGTTGTACATAACTGGGATATAGGGACTAGGATATGGGGAATTATGCAGTACATAACTGGGATATAGGGACTAGGATATGGGGAATTATGCTGTACATAACTAGGATATAGGGACTAGGATATAGGGAATTATGCTGTACATAACTGGGATATAGGAACTAGGATATAGGGAATTATGCAGTACATAACTAGGATATAGGGACTAGGATATAGGGAATTATGCTGTACATAACTGGGATATAGGAACTAGGATATAGGGAATTATGCAGTACATAACTGGGATATAGGGACTAGGATATAGGGAATTATGCTGTACATAACTAGGATATAGGGACTAGGATATAGGGAATTATACTGTACATAACTAGGATATAGGGACTAGGATATAGGGAATTATGCTGTACATAACTGGGATATAGGGACTAGGATATAGGGAATTATGCTGTTCATAACTAGAATACAGGGGCTAGGATATAGGTAATTATGCTGGACATAACTGGGATATAGGGACTAGGATATGGGGAATTATGCTGTACATAACTGGGATATAGGGACTAGGATATAGGGAATTATGCTGTACATAACTGGGATATAGGAACTAGGATATAGGGAATTATGCTGTACATAACTGGGATATAGGGACTAGGATATAGGGAATTATGCTGTACATAACTGGGATATAGGAACTAGGATATAGGGAATTATGCTGTACATAACTGGGATATAGGGACTAGGATATAGGGAATTATGCTGTACATAACTGGGATATAGGGACTAGGATATAGGGAATTATGCAGTACATAACTGGGATAAAGGGACTAGGATATAGGAAATTATGCAGTACATAACTGGAATATAGGGACTAGGATATAGGGAATTATGCTGTACATAACTAGGATATAGGGACTAGGATATAGGGAATTATGCGGTACATAACTAGGATATAGGGACTAGGATATAGGGAATTATGCTGTACATAACTGGGATATAGGGACTAGGATATAGGGAATTATGCAGTACATAACTGGGATATAGGGACTAGGATATAGGGAATTATGCGGTACATAACTAGGATATAGGTACTAGGATATAGGGAATTATGAGGTACATAACTAGGATATAGGGACTAGGATATAGGGAATTATGCTGTACATAACTGGGATATAGGGACTAGGATATAGGGAATTATGCGGTACATAACTAGGATATAGGGACTAGGATATAGGGAATTATGCTGTACATAACTGGGATATAGGGACTAGGATATAGGGAATTATGCTGTACATAACTGGGATATAGGGACTAGGATACAGGGAATTATGCAGTACATAACTGGCATATAGGGACTAGGATATAGGGAATTATGCTGTATATAACTAGGATATAGGGACTAGGATATAGGGAATTATGCAGTACATAACTGGGATATAGGGACTGGGATATAGGGAATTATGCTGTACATAACTGGGATATAGGGACTAGGATATAGCGAATTATGCTGTACATAACTGGGATATAGGGACTAGGATATAGGGAATTATGCTGTACATAACTGGGATATAGGAACTAGGATATAGGGAATTATGATGCTGTACATAACTGGGATATAGAGACTAGGATATAGGGAATTATGCTGTACATAACTGGGATATAGGGACTAGGATATAGGGAATTATACTGTACATAACTGGGATATAGGGACTAGGATATAGGGGATTATGCTGTACATAACTAGGATATATTGGCTAGGATATAGGGAATTATGCTGTACATAACTGGGATATAGGGACTAGGATATAGGGAATTATGCTGTACATAACTGGGATATAGGGACTAGGATATAGGGAATTATGCTGTACATAACTGGGATATAGGGACTAGGATATAGGGAATTATGCTGTACATAACTGGGATATAGGGACTAGGATATAGGGAATTATGCTGTACATAACTCGGATATAGGGACTAGGATATAGGGAATTATGCAGTACATAACTAGAATATAGGGACTAGGATATAGGGAATTATGCTGTACATAACTGGGATATAGGGACTAGGATATAGGGAATTATGCAGTACATAACTGGGATATAGGGACTAGGATATAGGGAATTATGCTGTACATAACTGGGATATAGGGACTAGGATATAGGGAATTATGCAGTACTTAACTAGAATATAGGGACTAGGATATAGGGAATTATGCTGTACATAACTGGGATATAGGGACTAGGGTATAGGGAATTATGCAGTACATAACTAGGATATAGGGAATTATGCAGTACATAACTGGGATATAGGGACTAGGATATAGGGAATTATGCAGTACATAACTAGGATATAGGGACTTGGATATAGGGAATTATGCTGTACACAACTGGGATATAGGAACTAGGATATAGGGAATTATGCTGTACATAACTGGGATAGAGGGACTAGGATATAGGGAATTATGCAGTACATAACTGGAATATAGGGACTAGGATATAGGGAATTATGCTGTACATAACTAGGATATAGGGACTAGGATATAGGGAATTATGTGGTACATAACTAGGATATAGGGACTTGGATATAGGGAATTATGCTGTACATAACTAGGATATAGGGACTAGGATATAGGGAATTATGGTGTACATAACTGGGATATAGGGACTAGGATATAGGGAATTATGCTGTACATAACTAGGATATAGGGACTAGGATATAGGGATTAATGCAGTACATAACTGGGATATAGGGAATTATGCAGTACATAGCTAGGATATAGGGAATTATGCTGTACATAACTGGGATATAGGGACTAGGATATAGGGAATTATGCTGTACATTACTGGGATATAGGGACTAGGATATAGGGAACTATGCAATACATAACTGGGATATAGGGACTAGGATATAGGGAATTATGCTGTACATAACTAGGATACAGGGACTAGGATATAGGGAATTATGCTGTACATAACTAGGATACAGGGACTAGGATATAGGGAATTATGCTGTACATAACTAGGATATAGGGACTAGGATATAGGGATTAATGCAGTACATAACTGGGATATAGGGACTAAGATATAGAGAAATATACTGTATATAACTGGGATATAGGGACTAGGATATAGGGAATTATGCAGTACATAACTGGGATATAGGGAATTATGCTGTACATAACTGGGATATAGTGACTAGGATATAGGGAATTATGCTGTACATAACTGGGATATAGGGACTAGGATATAGGGAATTATGCAGTACATAACTGGGATATAGGGACTAGGATATAGGGAATTATGCTGTACATAACTAGGATATAGGGACTAGGATATAGGGAATTATGCTGTATATAACTAGGATATAGGGACTAGGATATAGGGAATTATGCAGTACATAACTGGGATATAGGGACTGGGATATAGGGAATTATGTTGTACATAACTGGGATATAGGGACTAGGATATAGGGAATTATACTGTACATAACTGGGATATAGGGACTAGGATATAGGGAATTATACTGTACATAACTGGGATATAGGGACTAGGATATAGGGAATTATGCAGTACATAACTGGGATATAGGAACTAGGATATAGGGAATTATACTGTACATAACTGGGATATAGGGACTAGGATATAGGGAATTATACTGTACATAACTGGGATATAGGGACTAGGATATAGGGAATTATGCTGTACATAACTGGGATATAGGGACTAGGATATAGGGAATTATACTGTACATAACTGGGATATAGGGACTAGGATATAGGGGATTATGCTGTACATAACTAGGATATAGGGGCTAGGATATAGGGAATTATGCTGTACATAACTGGGATATAGGGACTAGGATATAGGGAATTATGCTGTACATAACTGGGATATAGGGACTAGGATATAGGGAATTATGCTGTACATAACTGGGATATAGGGACTAGGATATAGGGAATTATGCTGTACATAACTCAGATATAGGGACTAGGATATAGGGAATTATGCAGTACATAACTGGGATATAGGGACTAGGATATAGGGAATTATACTGTACATAACTGGGATATAGGGACTAGGATATAGGGAATTATGCTGTACATAACTGGGATATAGTGACTAGGATATAGGGAATTATGCAGTACATAACTGGGATATAGGGAATTATGCTGTACATAACTGGGATATAGGGTCTAGGATATAGGGAATTATGCTGTACATAACTGGGATATAGGGACTAGGATATAGGGAATTATGCAGTACATAACTGGGATATAGGGACTAGGATATAGGGAATTATGCTGTACATAACTGGGATATAGGGAATTATGCTGTACATAACTGGGATATAGGGACTAGGATATAGGGAATTATGCTGTACATAACTGGGATATAGGGACTAGGATATAGGGAATTATGCAGTACATAACTGGGATATAGGGACTAGGATATAGGGAATTATACTGTACATAACTGGGATATAGGGACCAGGATATAGGGGATTATGCTGTACATAACTAGGATATAGGGGCTAGGATATAGGGAATTATGCTGTACATAACTGGGATATAGGGACTAGGATATAGGGAATTATGCTGTACATAACTGGGATATAGGGACTAGGATATAGGGAATTATGCTGTACATAACTGGGATATAGGGACTAGGATATAGGGAATTATGCTGTACATAACTCGGATATAGGGACTAGGATATATTGAATTATGCAGTACATAACTGGGATATAGGGACTAGGATATAGGGAATTATGCTGTACATAACTGGGATATAGGGACTAGGATATAGGGAATTATGCAGTACATAACTAGAATATAGGGACTAGGATATAGGGAATTATGCTGTACATAACTGGGATATAGGGACTAGGGTATAGGGAATTAAGCAGTGCATAACTAGGATATAGGGACTAGGATATAGGGAATTATGCTGTACATAACTGGGATATAGGGATTAGGGTATAGGGAATTATGCAATACATAACTAGGATACAGGGGCTAAGATATAGGGAATTATGCAGTACATAACTAGGATATAGGGACTTGGATATAGGGAATTATGCTGTACATAACTGGGATATAGGAACTAGGATATAGGGAATTATGCTGTACATAACTGGGATATAGGGACTAGGATATAGGGAATTATGCAGTACATAACTGGAATATAGGGTCTAGGATATAGGGAATTATGCTGTACATAACTAGGATATAGGGACTAGGATATAGGGAATTATGTGGTACATAACTAGGATATAGGGACTTGGATATAGGGTATTATGCTGTACATAACTAGGATATAGGGACTAGGATATAGGGAATTATGCAGTACATAACTGGGATATAGGGACTAGGATATAGGGAATTATGCAGTACATAACTGGGATATAGGGACTAGGATATAGGGAATTATGCTGTACATTACTGGGATATAGGGACTAGGATATAGGGAATTATGCTGTACATTACTGGGATATAGGGACTAGGATATAGGGAACTATGCAATACATAACTGGGATATAGGGACTAGGATATAGGGAATTATGCTGTACATAACTAGGATATAGGGACTAGGATATAGAGATTTATGCAGTACATAACTGGGATATAGGGACTAAGATATAGAGAAATATACTGTACATAACTGGGATATAGGGACTAGGATATAGGGAATTATGCAGTACATAACTGGGATAAAGGGAATTATGCTGTACATAACTGGGATATAGGGACTAGGATATAGGGAATTATGCTGTACATAACTGGGATATAGGGACTAGGATATAGGGAATTATGCAGTACATAACTGGGATATAGGGACTAGGATATAGGGAATTATGCTGTACATAACTAGGATATAGGGACTAGGATATAGGGAATTATGCTGTACATAACTGGGATATAGGGACTAGGATATAGGGAATTATGCTGTACATAACTGGGATATAGGAACTAGGATATAGGGAATTATGCTGTACATAACTGGGATATAGGGACTAGGATATAGGGAATTATGCTGTACATAACTGGGATATAGGAACTAGGATATAGGGAATTATGCTGTACATAACTGGGATATAGGGACTAGGATATAGGGAATTATGCAGTACATAACTGGGATATAGGGACTAGGATATAGGGAATTATACTGTACATAACTGGGATATAGGGACTAGGATATAGGGAATTATGCTGTACATAACTGGGATATAGTGACTAGGATATAGGGAATTATGCAGTACATAACTGGGATATAGGGAATTATGCTGTACATAACTGGGATATAGGGTCTAGGATATAGGGAATTATGCTGTACATAACTGGGATATAGGGACTAGGATATAGGGAATTATGCAGTACATAACTGGGATATAGGGACTAGGATATAGGGAATTATGCTGTACATAACTGGGATATAGGGAATTATGCTGTACATAACTGGGATATAGGGACTAGGATATAGGGAATTATGCTGTACATAACTGGGATATAGGGACTAGGATATAGGGAATTATGCAGTACATAACTGGGATATAGGGACTAGGATATAGGGAATTATACTGTACATAACTGGGATATAGGGACCAGGATATAGGGGATTATGCTGTACATAACTAGGATATAGGGGCTAGGATATAGGGAATAATGCTGTACATAACTGGGATATAGGGACTAGGATATAGGGAATTATGCTGTACATAACTGGGATATAGGGACTAGGATATAGGGAATTATGCTGTACATAACTGGGATATAGGGACTAGGATATAGGGAATTATGCTGTACATAACTCGGATATAGGGACTAGGATATATTGAATTATGCAGTACATAACTGGGGTATAGGGACTAGGATATAGGGAATTATGCTGTACATAACTGGGATATAGGGACTAGGATATAGGGAATTATGCAGTACATAACTAGAATATAGGGACTAGGATATAGGGAATTATGCTGTACATAACTGGGATATAGGGACTAGGGTATAGGGAATTATGCAGTGCATAACTAGGATATAGGGACTAGGATATAGGGAATTATGCTGTACATAACTGGGATATAGGGACTAGGGTATAGGGAATTATGCAATACATAACTAGGAAACAGGGGCTAAGATATAGGGAATTATGCAGTACATAACTAGGATATAGGGACTTGGATATAGGGAATTATGCTGTACATAACTGGGATATAGGAACTAGGATATAGGGAATTATGCTGTACATAACTGGGATATAGGGACTAGGATATAGGGAATTATGCAGTACATAACTGGAATATAGGGTCTAGGATATAGGGAATTATGCTGTACATAACTAGGATATAGGGACTAGGATATAGGGAATTATGTGGTACATAACTAGGATATAGGGACTTGGATATAGGGTATTATGCTGTACATAACTAGGATATAGGGACTAGGATATAGGGAATTATGCAGTACATAACTGGGATATAGGGACTAGGATATAGGGAATTATGCAGTACATAACTGGGATATAGGGACTAGGATATAGGGAATTATGCTGTACATTACTGGGATATAGGGACTAGGATATAGGGAATTATGCTGTACATTACTGGGATATAGGGACTAGGATATAGGGAACTATGCAATACATAACTGGGATATAGGGACTAGGATATAGGGAATTATGCTGTACATAACTAGGATATAGGGACTAGGATATAGAGATTTATGCAGTACATAACTGGGATATACGGACTAAGATATAGAGAAATATACTGTACATAACTGGGATATAGGGACTAGGATATAGGGAATTATGCAGTACATAACTGGGATAAAGGGAATTATGCAGTACATAACTGGGATATAGGGACTAGGATATAGGGAATTATGCAGTACATAACTGGGATATAGGGACTAGGATATAGGGAATTATGCTGTACATAACTAGGATATAGGGACTAGGATATAGGGAATTATGCTGTACATAACTGGGATATAGGGACTAGGATATAGGGAATTATGCTGTACATAACTGGGATATAGGAACTAGGATATAGGGAATTATGCTGTACATAACTGGGATATAGGGACTAGGATATAGGGAATTATGCTGTACATAACTGGGATATAGGAACTAGGATATAGGGAATTATGCTGTACATAACTGGGATATAGGGACTAGGATATAGGGAATTATGCTGTACATAACTAGGATATAGGGACTAGGATATAGGGAATTATGCAGTACATAACTGGGATATAGGGACTAGGATATAGGGAATTATGATGCTGTACATAACTGGGATATAGAGACTAGGATATAGGGAATTATGCTGTACATAACTGGGATATAGGGACTAGGATATAGGGAATTATGC
Source organism: Phyllobates terribilis (assembly GCF_046119375.1). Lineage (NCBI taxonomy): Eukaryota > Metazoa > Chordata > Amphibia > Anura > Dendrobatidae > Phyllobates > Phyllobates terribilis. The sequence goes on from NW_027362943.1 coordinate 474,368, forward strand.
AGTACATAACTGGGATATAGGAACTAGGATATAGGGAATTATGATGCTGTACCTAACTGGGATATAGAGACTAGGATATAGGGAATTATGCTGTACATAACTGGGATAGAGGGACTAGGATATAGGGAATTATACTGTACATAACTGGGATATAGGGACTAGGATATAGGGGATTATGCTGTACATAACTAGGATATAGGGGCTAGGATATAGGGAATTGTGCTGTACATAACTGGGATATAGGGACTAGGATATAGGGAATTATGCTGTATATAACTGGGATATAGGGACTAGGATATAGGGAATTATGCTGTACATAACTCGGATATAGGGACTAGGATATAGGGAATTATGCAGTACATAACTGGGATATAGGCACTAGGATATAGGGAATTATACTGTACATAACTGGGATATAGGGACTAGGATATAGGGAATTATGCTGTACATAACTGGGATATAGTGACTAGGATATAGGGAATTATGCTGTATATAACTGGGATATAGGGACTAGGATATAGGGAATTATGCTGTACATAACTCGGATATAGGGACTAGGATATAGGGAATTATGCAGTACATAACTGGGATATAGGCACTAGGATATAGGGAATTATACTGTACATAACTCGGATATAGGGACTAGGATATAGGGAATTATGCAGTACATAACTGGGATATAGGGACTAGGATATAGGGAATTATGCTGTTCATAACTAGAATACAGGGGCTAGGATATAGGTAATTATGCTGTACATAACTGGGATATAGGGACTAGGATATGGGGAATTATGCTGTACATAACTGGGATATAGGGACTAGGATATAGGGAATTATGCTGTACATAACTGGGATATAGGAACTAGGATATAGGGAATTATGCTGTACATAACTGGGATATAGGGACTAGGATATAGGGAATTATGCTGTACATAACTGGCATATAGGGACTAGGATATAGGGAATTATGCAGTACATAACTGGGATATAGGGACTAGGATATAGGGAATTATGCAGTATATAACTGGGATATAAGGACTAGGATATAGGGAATTATGCTGTACATAACTGGGATATATGGACTAGGATATAGGGAATTATGCTGTACATAACTGGGATATAGGGACTAGGTTATAGGGAATTATGCTGTACATAACTGGGATATAGGGACTAGGATATAGGGAATTATGCTGTACATAACTAGGATATAGGTACTAGGATATAGGGAATTATGCAGTACATAACTGGGATATAGGGACTAGGATATAGGGAAATATACTGTACATAACTGGGATATAGGAACTAGGATATAGGGAATTATGCAGTACATAACTGGGATATAGGGACTAGGATATAGTGAATTATGCTGTACATAACTGGGATATAGGGACTAGGATATAGGGAATTATGCTGTAAATAACTGGGATAAAGGGACTAGGATATAGGAAATTATGCTGTACATAACTGGGATATAGGGATTAGGATATAGGGAATTATGCTGTACATAACTGGGATATAGGGACTAGGATATAGGGAATTATGCAGTACATAACTGGGATATAGGGACTAGGATATAGGGAAATATACTGTACATAACTGGGATATATGGACTAGGATATAGTTAATTATGCAGTACATAACTGGGATATAAGGACTAGGATATAGGGAATTATGCTGTACATAACTGGGATATATGGACTAGGATATAGGGAATTATGCTGTACATAACTGGGATATAGGGACTAGGATATAGGGAATTATGCTGTACATAACTGGGATATAGGGACTAGGATATAGGGAATTATGCAGTACATAACTGGGATATATGGACTAGGATATAGGGAATTATGCTGTACATAACTGGGATATATGGACTAGGATATAGGGAATTATGCAGTACATAACTGGGATATAGGGACTAGGATATAGGGAATTATGCAGTACATAACTGGGATATAAGGACTAGGATATAGGGAATTATGCTGTACATATCTGGGATATATGGACTAGGATATAGGGAATTATGCTGTACATAACTGGGATATAGGGACTAGGATATAGGGAATTATGCTGTACATAACTGGGATATAGGGACCAGGATATAGGGAATTATGCTGTACATAACTAGGATATAGGTACTAGGATATAGGGAATTATGCAGTACATAACAGGGATATAGGAACTAGGATATAGGGAATTATGCAGTACATAACTGGGATATAGGGACTAGGATATAGGGAATTATGCTGTACATAACTGGGATATAGGGACTAGGATATAGGGAATTATGCTGTACATAACTAGGATATAGGTACTAGGATATAGGGAATTATGCAGTACATAACAGGGATATAGGAACTAGGATATAGGGAATTATGCAGTACATAACTGGGATATAGGGACTAGGATATAGGGAATTATGCTGTACATAACTGGGACATAGGGACTAGGATATAGGGAATTATGCTGTACATAACTGGGATATAGGGACTAGGATATAGGGAATTATGCAGTACATAACTGGGATATAGGGACTAGGATATAGGGAATTATGCTGTACATAACTGGGATATAGGGACTAGGATATAGGGAATTATGCTGTACATAACTGGGATATAGGGACTAGGATATAGGGAATTATGCAGTACATAACTGGGATATAGGGACTAGGATATAGGGAATTATGCTGTACATAACTAGGATATAGGGAATAGGATATAGGGAATTATGCTGTACATAACTGGGATATAGGGACTAGGATATAGGGAATTATGCTGTACATAACTGGGATATAGGGACTAGGATATAGGGAATTATGCAGTACATAACTGGAATATAGGGACTAGGATATAGGAAATTATGCTGTACATAACTAGGATATAGGGAATAGGATATAGGGAATAATGCGGTACATAACTAGGATATAGTGACTAGGATATAGGGAATTATGCTGTACATAACTGGGATATAGGGACTAGGATATAGGGAATTATGCAGTACATAACTGGGATATAGGGACTAGGATATAGGGAATTATGCGGTACATAACTAATATATAGGGACTAGGATATAGGGAATTATGCGGTAAATAACTAGGATATAGGGACTAGGATATAGGGAATTATGCAGTACATAACTGGGATATAGGGACTAGGATATAGGGAATTATGCTGTACATAACTGGGATATAGGGACTAGGATATAGGGAATTATGCTGTACATAACTAGGATATAGGTACTAGGATATAGGGAATTATGCAGTACATAACTGGGATATAGGGACTAGGATATAGGGAAATATACTGTACATAACTGGGATATAGGAACTAGGATATAGGGAATTATGAAGTACATAACTGGGATATAGGGACTAGGATATAGTGAATTATGCTGTACATAACTGGGATATAGGGACTAGGATATAGGGAATTATGCAGTACATAACTGGGATATAGGGACTAGGATATAGGGAAATATACTGTACATAACTGGGATATATGGACTAGGATATAGGGAATTATGCAGTACATAACTGGGATATAAGGACTAGGATATAGGGAATTATGCTGTACATAACTGGGATATATGGACTAGGATATAGGGAATTATGCTGTACATAACTGGGATATAGGGACTAGGATATAGGGAATCATGCTGTACATAACTGGGATATAGGGACTAGGATATAGGGAATTATGCAGTACATAACTGGGATATATGGACTAGGATATAGGGAATTATGCTGTACATAACTAGGATACCGGGGCTAGGATATAGGGAATTATGCTGTACATAACTAGGATATAGGGAATTATGCTGTACATAACTGGGATAAAGGGACTAGGATATAGGAAATTATGCTGTACATAACTAGGATATAGGGAATTATGCTGTACATAACTGGAATATAGGGACTAGGATATAGGGAATTATGCTGTACATAACTAGGATATAGGGACTAGGATATAGGGAATTATGCTGTACATAACTGGGATATAGGGACTAGGATATAGGGAATTATGCAGTACATAACTGGGATATAGGGACTAGGATATAGGGAAATATACTGTACATAACTGGGATATATGGACTAGGATATAGGGAATTATGCAGTACATAACTGGGATATAAGGACTAGGATATAGGGAATTATGCTGTACATAACTGGGATATAGGGACTAGGATATAGGGAATTATGCTGTACATAACTGGGATATAGGGACTAGGATATAGGGAATTATGCTGTACATAACTGGGATATAGGGACTAGGATATAGGGAATTATGCAGTACATAACTGGGATATATGGACTAGGATATAGGGAATTATGCTGTACATAACTGGGATATATGGACTAGGATATAGGGAATTATGCAGTACATAACTGGGATATAGGGACTAGGATATAGGGAATTATGCAGTACATAACTGGGATATAAGGACTAGGATATAGGGAATTATGCTGTACATAACTGGAATATAGGGACTAGGATATAGGGAATTATGCTGTACATAACTGGGATATATGGACTAGGATATAGGGAATTATGCTGTACATAACTGGGATATAGGGACTAGGATATAGGGAATTATGCTGTACATAACTGGGATATAGGGACTAGGATATAGGGAATTATGCTGTACATAACTAGGATATAGGTACTAGGATATAGGGAATTATGCAGTACATAACTGGGATATAGGGACTGGGATATAGTGAATTATGCTGTACATAACTGGGATATAGGGACTAGGATATAGGGAATTATGCAGTACATAACTGGGATATAGGGACTAGGATATAGTGAATTATGCTGTACATAACTGGGATATAGGGACTAGGATATAGGGAATTATGCAGTACATAACTGGGATATAGGGACTAGGATATAGTGAATTATGCTGTACATAACTGGGATAAAGGGACTAGGATATAGGAAATTATGCAGTACATAACTGGAATATAGGGACTAGGATATAGGGAATTATGCTGTACATAACTAGGATATAGGGACTAGGATATAGGGAATTATGCGGTACATAACTAGGATATAGGGACTAGGATATAGGGAATTATGCTGTACATAACTGGGATATAGGGACTAGGATATAGGGAATTATGCAGTACATAACTGGGATATAGGGACTAGGATATAGGGAATTATGCGGTACATAACTAGGATATAGGGACTAGGATATAGGGAATTATGCGGTACATAACTAGGATATAGGGACTAGGATATAGGGAATTATGCTGTACATAACTGGGATATAGGGACTAGGATATAGGGAATTATGCTGTACATAACTGGGATATAGGGACTAGGATATAGGGAATTATGCAGTACATAACTGGCATATAGGGACTAGGATATAGGGAATTATGCTGTACATAACTAGGATATAGGGACTAGGATATAGGGAATTATGCAGTACATAACTGGGATATAGGAACTAGGATATAGGGAATTATGCAGTACTTAACTGGGATATAGGGACTAGGATATAGGGAATTATGCAGTACATAACTGGGATATAGGGACTAGGATATAGGAAATTATGCTGTACATAACTAGGATATAGGGACTAGGATATAGGGAATTATGCAGTACATAACTGGGATATAGGGACTAGGATATAGGGAATTATGCAGTACATAACTGGGATATAGGGACTAGGATATAGGGAATTATGCTGTACATAACTGGGATATAGGGACTAGGATATAGGGAATTATGCTGTACATAACTAGGATATAGGGACTAGGATATAGGGAATTATGCAGTACATAACTGGGATATAGGGACTAGGATATAGGGAATTATGCTGTACATAACTAGGATATAGGGACTAGGATATAGTGAATTATGCTGTACATAACTGGGATATAGGGACTAGGATATAGGGAATTATGCTGTACATAACTGGAATATAGGGACTAGGATATAGGGAATTATGCTGTACATAACTAGGATATAGGGACTAGGATATAGGGAATTATGCGGTACATAACTAGGATATAGTGACTAGGATATAGGGAATTATGCTGTACATAACTAGGATATAGGGACTAGGATATAGGAAATTATGCAGTACATAACTGGAATATAGGGACTAGGATATAGGGAATTATGCTGTACATAACTAGGATATAGGGACTAGGATATAGGGAATTATGCGGTACATAACTAGGATATAGGGACTAGGATATAGGGAATTATGCTGTACATAACTGGGATATAGGGACTAGGATATAGGGAATTATGCAGTACATAACTGGGATATAGGGACTAGGATATAGGGAATTATGCGGTACATAACTAGGATATAGGGACTAGGATATAGGGAATTATGCGGTACATAACTAGGATATAGGGACTAGGATATAGGGAATTATGCTGTACATAACTGGGATATAGGGACTAGGATATAGGGAATTATGCTGTACATAACTGGGATATAGGGACTAGGATATAGGGAATTATGCAGTACATAACTGGCATATAGGGACTAGGATATAGGGAATTATGCTGTACATAACTAGGATATAGGGACTAGGATATAGGGAATTATGCAGTACATAACTGGGATATAGGAACTAGGATATAGGGAATTATGCAGTACTTAACTGGGATATAGGGACTAGGATATAGGGAATTATGCAGTACATAACTGGGATATAGGGACTAGGATATAGGAAATTATGCTGTACATAACTGGGATATAGGGACTAGGATATAGGGAATTATGCAGTACATAACTGGGATATAGGGACTAGGATATAGGGAATTATGCAGTACATAACTGGGATATAGGGACTAGGATTTAGGGAATTATGCAGTACATAGCTAGGATATAGGGACTAGGATATAGGGAATTATGCTGTACATAACTGGGATATAGGGACTAGGATATAGGGAATTATGCTGTACATAACTAGGATATAGGGACTAGGATATAGGGAATTATGCAGTACATAACTGGGATATAGGGACTAGGATATAGGGAATTATGCTGTACATAACTAGGATATAGGGACTAGGATATAGTGAATTATGCTGTACATAACTGGGATATAGGGACTAGGATATAGGGAATTATGCTGTACATAACTGGAATATAGGGACTAGGATATAGGGAATTATGCTGTACATAACTAGGATATAGGGACTAGGATATAGGGAATTATGCGGTACATAACTAGGATATAGTGACTAGGATATAGGGAATTATGCTGTACATAACTGGGATATAGGGACTAGGATATAGGGAATTATGCAGTACATAACTGGGATATAGGGACTAGGATATAGGGAATTATGCGGTACATAACTAATATATAGGGACTAGGATATAGGGAATTATGCGGTAAATAACTAGGATATAGGGACTAGGATATAGGGAATTATGCTGTACATAACTGGGATATAGGGACTAGGATATAGGGAATTATGCTGTACATAACTGGGATATAGGGACTAGGATATAGGGAATTATGCTGTACATAACTGGGATATAGGGACTAGGATATAGGGAATTATGCAGTACATAACTGGCATATAGGGACTAGGATATAGGGAATTATGCTGTACATAACTAGGATATAGAGACTAGGATATAGGGAATTATGCAGTACATAACTGGGATATAGGAACTAGGATATAGGGAATTATGCAGTACATAACTGGGATATAGGGACTAGGATATAGGGAATTATGCTGTACATAACTGGGATATAGGGACTAGGATTTAGGGAATTATGCAGTATATAGCTAGGATATAGGGACTAGGATATAGGGAATTATGCTGTACATAACTGGGATATAGGGACTAGGATATAGGGAATTATGCTGTACATAACTGGGATATAGGGACTAGGATATAGGGAATTATGCAGTACATAACTGGGATATAGGGACTAGGATATAGGGAATTATGCTGTACATAACTAGGATACAGGGGCTAGGATATAGGGAATTATGCAATACATAACTGGGATATAGGGACTAGTGTTGAGCCACCCCCGTAGTGTTCGAGTTCGGTTCGGTTCGTCGAACACCCGTGTGTTCGCCGAACTGTTCGTCGAACTGTTCGTCGAACACCTTCGAACACCGTTAAAACCAATGGCAGGCAAACAAAAACACATAGAAACACATAGAAAACACCTTCAAAGGTGTCCAAAAGCTGACAAACTGCTCAGAAGACACAACTAACACATGGAAAAGTGACAAGTACATATAGTCATGCGAAAAGAAAAGAGGTGGAGGAGTAAAAGGAGGGGGAGACACAGATATAGGCATGTCATGCCCTTCTAAAATCCAAAAAGTGAGAAGCCGACACGTTCAGTCCGCTCCTGCCCGTGCCACCTCCGTGTCGCCGGGTTTGTGCCAGAGCCGCGGTGAACCCTGACGGCCAGCCCCCCTCTCCCAATACTGGTGCCTGTCCGCTGGTGGGTCGAGCGAGCCCCCCTGTGGTGGAGGCAGCTCTAAGCTTTTTAATTTAAATTGTCTCTCTAATTTGAATGAATACACTTTAAATCCATTTACAAGGATCTATTGGAGGGCAAGTCTCCTGCCAGCAGCCGCGTAATTCCAGCTCCAGTAGCGTCCACTAAAGCTGCTGCAGTTAAAAAGCTTTTATAAGGATCGAGCTCGGCTGTCCACCGCAAGGCATCCTACTGCCAGTCCCAGCCCCTATGCCTTGGGGTGCCTCCTGATGCTCTTCACTGAGTATCCCGTGGTCCCGAAGCATTTCCTTTGAAAAAATTAAGTGTCCAAACTACAGGTGGTGTAGCTTGCTTAACAGCCGGGATAATCCGCTGACTAGCAGACACTGCTACTAGGCACAAAGTATTTCCTGGGCTAGATGCAGTTAAAAATTTGTAATTAGATACTCTCGTTGGATGCTGAGAAAGCATTCCATAGAGTCTCCTGGCACGCCATATATGATTCTCTTAAAAAGCTTGGGGTCTAGGGGACCCTTTTATAGCCAAAATCACGGCCCTGTATCACAATACGTCACCTAGGCTGAAGATAAATGGAACTGTAGCACCCTGAGGGCTCGGTTGCTACAGAGGTATTGCACCTCACCCAGAGGTGTGATATCTCACTCTCAGGTAAGGATGCAGTGTGGATCAGGACCCGACACCTGCATGCATTACACCACATTGCCGTGGGGCAGGGCGACCAATATGCCTCTGAGATGGGCACGACAGTCCCTGTCCCTGGCTGGAGTGGGGGGAGGGAACACTGAGGAAGGGGAACCCTGTAGTGCAGGAGCAGGGAGGAAGCAGTTCCTGGGTGCATTGAGAAGGGAGTATAAAAGGTGGGCACCATCTTAGTTCAGTGCAGAGAAGTCTGAGCAGAAGTGGCAGGGAGCAGGGGCTCTGCATGAGCTCTGCTCCGGAGGCGGGCCTAGTAACAGAGGCCCAGGCCTGGAAGAGGGAGAAGGAAGGAAGAGGAGCGGAGAAGGCTCCAGGAACGAGGAAAAAAGGGATCCCAGGGGTGCGGACGGGCGAGTCACCACCGCACGCCCGAATCCACCTGCGTGGAGGGGTCAGGCCAAAGGGGGAGACCGGTCCCCGAAACTAGTGGAGGCAGGAAACGACCCTCAGCTAGAAACCGGAGGCTGTGACATTTTATGTGTCGCAGCCCCTCGCTACACCCGCTAGGAAGGCACCACATAGGGTCAGGGAAACTGGCGCCAAGTTTACCAAGAGAAGGCCCGAGGCAGCCGGACAGAAGGGTTGGTAAGAAAGGCCAGACAAAGGACACACAAAGGGGGGTCCTGTGAAGCGCTCCAAAGTTATCTGGGAGTTGTCTGAGCCCCTCACCTGGTGAGCACAGTACGACGTGGGCAGCCGTTACCTGCAGATGTGGTCTGGATAATAAGAACTGTGAGTAAAGGCCCTGGACTGCATCACTGACTCCGTGTCGTTACTGCTGCTGCCCTGCACCATCACCCCCATCCTCCGCATACACTGCCCTGAGGCTATACTCCTCCCGTGGGGAGTTATGCTACGCTCTGCTGCACCCACAACACCAGCCTCAGCGGTCTGCCCTGCAGCGGCGGTTCACTCTGACCGCAATCCACGGGTGGCGTAGTCGGACATTTAAACATCAAAACCACATAAATAGTTCCGCCACTGGTTTGGCCACCCTGAGCCACGGAACCGGGTCGCCGCCACGAAGACTACAACCACCAGCATCCACCAAAAAGGGTCCGGCTCCGGGTGTCCCAAGGCCCAGGGGGTGCATCAGAACATTTTCATCACCTTTCACAATCACCAATGGGACAAGGCAGGGATGTCCTCTGTCCCCTCTCTTATACATCCTAGTGACGGAGCACCTGCTCTCATCAATTCGCCATAACCCCAATATTAGGTGGATTGAGGTGGGAGGCACCGAGTACAAGTGCTCTCTATTTGCTGATGATGTCCTAGTATATATCACTCAATCACATATATCCATCCATGCTGTTATGGCTGAAATAGATCACTTTGTTACATGGTCAAATTTTAAAATCAATGCAGCGAAGTCTGAGGCCCTCGATGTCTCCCTCCCCAAATCCATATAGGATTCCATCCAGTCCAACTTTCCCTTTGCCTGGCCCTCACAGGGTATCAAATACTTAGGAATTCCTATTCATAGAGACCTCTCCCATCTATGTTATCTTAATTTTGGGCCCTTTATTGAACAACTCCATACAGACCACGGTTGGCAAGTTAGAACTGTAAGATTCACTACGTGAACCACTGGTGTTTTGTGGAAAAGCACATGTACACTGTGTTCCAAATTATTATTCAAAAAGTGTTTAGGAGTGATAAGGGAAGAATTTGTTTGTTTGTCAGTTAAACTCATTGATGGTGATGTGTGTCAGGGCTCTTTATATCACTGTAAGCAATTGCAGACACCTGTGCTAATTAGTTTGGCAGGTGTGTCCAATGAAAGGCAAGACTACTTAAGAAGGCTGTCTCACATTATTAAGCAGCCTACATTTTCTGCCAAAATGGGAAAGAAAAAGGATGTGTCGGCTGCTGAGAAGCAACAAATTGTGGAGTGTTTAGGTCAAGGCATGACTACAATCAACATTGTGCGATGATCAGGATGAAGTGTCTTGGCAATCAAGAAGTATGTAGCTGATTCACAGTACACACGTGTGCGTGCTGATAAGGGCAAATTGAGGACTCTTTCCTACAGGCAATTACGTCAGGTTAAAAGAGCAGCGGCAAAAAAGCCTTGTCATAGCAGCAGACAAGTTTTTGAAGCTGCTTGTGCCTCCAACGTCCCCCGAACAACAAGATGCAGGGTCCTTCAGAGGTTTGCAGCTGTGCATACGCCATCCTGTCGACCTCCTCTATCCACTTCACACAAGCAGAAACGGCTCCAGTGGGCCAAACATTACATGAAGACTGATTTCAAAACTGTTTTGTTCACGGATGAGTGCCGTGCAGTGCTCGATAGTCCAGATGGATGGAGTGGAGGATGGCTGGTTGATGGACACCCCACGCAAACACGGCTACAGCGCCAACAAGGAGGAGGTGGAGTAATGTTTTGGGCTGGAATCATGGGGAGAGAGATTGTCGGCCCCTTTAGGATCCCTGAAGGTGCTAAAGATGAACTCCATAATGTATGCGGATTTTCTCAAACAGCACTTCCTGCCATGGTTCAAGAAGAAGAACCGTGTATTTCACAGCAAGATCATTTTTTTGCATGATAATGCACCATCTCATGCTGCACATAAAACATCTGCATCTCTGGCTGATATGGGCATAAAAGGGGACAAACTTATGGTGTGACCCCCATGCTCCCCTGACCTCTACCCCATTCAGAACCTCTGGAGCATCATCAAAAGGAGTGTCTATGATGGCGGGAGGCAGTTCACATCTAAGCAACAGCTCTGGGAGGGTATTCTGTCCTCATGCAAAACAATTGAAGCAGAAACCATCCAAAACCTGACAAATTCAATGGACGAGAGAGTTCAGAAGCTCCTTTCGAACAAGGGGTCCTATGTGAAAATGTAACATCACCTAGAATAAAGTTTTGAGTTGAAAACTGTTTGATTTCAGTTTCTAATAACCTGCTAATGCTTATAACTTCAAAAATGACCATTTTTTTGGTCTTTATTAAAATGAAAAGGTTGATCGAAAAGTTTGGGGGATCTAAGAGTGTGGCAACCCAGTAGTCATGATTACTTCGAATTCTGACAATATGAGGGTCATGTTGCAGGTAGTGCAGCAAGAAGGCACTTATGTGTCTTGCGCATCTCGGAGCCCCAAAATTATTTTCCGGGCTAGATGCAGCTAAAAATTATTATTAATTTTAAATCTGGTGGAGCTTAGTATAGATGGCCTAATAGGATCAGTGCTGCACACTGCTACAAAGCCCAAATTATTTTCCAGTCAAGATACAGATAAACATGATTAGTAATTTTAAATCTGGTGGAGCTTATTATAGATGGCCTAATAGAATCAGTGCTGCACACTGCTACAAAGCCCAAATTATTTTCCAGCCAAGATACAGATAAACATGATTAGTAATTTGAAAGCTTAAAACGGTTGGTAGGGTGATTTTAACCAATCATCAAGCTTTTACTCTCCCCAGGATGACACAGGGGTAGAAAAGTCGTTTCGGATCCATGATTTGTTCATCTTTATGAACGTGAGTCTGTCTACATTATCAGTGGAGAGCCGCGTGCGCTTATCTGTCAGCACACCACCAGCAGCGCTGAACACACGTTCAGACAGAACGCTGGCTGCGGGGCATGACAAGATCTCCAAGGCGTAAGTGGCTAGCTCCGGCCATTTATCCAGATTGGAAGCCCAAAAAGAGCAAGGGTCCAGTGACACAGTCATGGCTTCAATGTTTACTTGGAGATACTCCTGTACCATCGTCTCTAGGCGTTGACTATGTGTCAGACTTCTTGTCTCCTGTGGCCTTGCAAAGGATGGGCTAAAAAAGTGGTGAAATGATTCCGCAAAATTGATGTTACCAGCAGATACTGTGGTTCTGTTACGGTTTGAGTGCTGAACACTTGACGGTCCCACGGTTGGCAAGTTGGAACTGTGAGATTCACTACGTGCACCACTGGTGTTTTGTGGAAAAGCACATGTAAGATTCTGCAACAGTCTCTGCTGATACTCCTGCATGTGTGCATCCCTTTCTATGGCAGGAATAATTTCGGCAAATTTACTTTTGTACCGGGGATCTAACAGTGTGGCAACCCAGTAGTCAGGATTATTTCTAATTCTCACAATTCGAGGGTCATGTTGCAGGTAGTGCAGCAAGAAGGCACTCATGTGTGTTGCACATCCAGGAGCACCAAGTCCCTGTTGTGTTGGTGGCGAGGTAACAATCATGCTTCCTTCCTCTCTCCTCTCCCCCCAACCTCGCACAACAGAAATGTGATCAAGGTCTCCCTCATCTGATGAGTCTTCCATCAGTTCGTCCTCCACTTCATCCTGGGCTCCTGCACTTTCCTCACTAGTTTGACTGCTACCATGCGCCCTGGTAAAACCATCTCCCCCACCCTCACATGCCTGCCGCCTTGGTGCAGCCGACCGTCTGGACCTTGCAGATATTAGCCCTTCCGCATACAACTCCTCCTCCTCTACTTCCTCCACCTCCTCTTGTGCCACCATCTGACTCCGAATTCTGTTTAACATGTGCTCCAGCATGTAAATCACCAGAATAGTCATGCTAATAATGGCATCGTCAGCACTAAACATCTTCGTCGCCATTTCAAAACTGTGCAGAAGGGTGCATAGGTCCCTGATCTGAGACCACTCCTCCAGCGTGATTTGCCCCACCTCTGGATCTCGTTGGCCCAGGCTATACGTCAGAACGTATTGCACCAGGGCTTGTCGGTGCTGCCACAGTCGCTGCAACATGTGCAGAGTTGAATTCCACCGGGTAGGCACATCGCATTTTAGCCGGTGAAGTGGCAGGCCCAACGACTTCTGTAGAGATGTAAGTCGCTGAGCTGCGGGATGCGAACGGCGGAAGTGAGCACACAGCGACCGTGCCCTCTGCAGAAGGCCATCTAGTCTGGGATAGTGGGCTAAAAATTGCTGGACAACCAGGTTCAACACGTGAGCCATACAAGGCACGTGTGTGACATTGCCCCGGCGAAGGGCCGCACCCAGGTTTGCAGCATTGTCGCACACGGCCTTCCCTGGTTTCAGGTCCAGTGGAGACAACCATTCATGAAATTGGTTCTCCAGAGCTGACCACAACTCCTCAGCTGTGTGACTCACATTTCCCAGACATTTCAAAGTAAAAACCGCCTGATGACGTTGAGCCCTACTGCCAGCATAGTAAGGAGGTGTGCAGGATCCCTTCTGCGCAGTTAGAAAGCTTGTGGCATGACCAGACAGGCTTTGGGTGCAGGTGGAAGACTGAGAGGAGGTTGAGGAGGCAGAAGCAGTGGAGGAACTTTGACATAAAGAGGATTGACACACAACTCGTGGGGACGGCAAGACTTGGACAGCAGCCCCTTGTCCTGCTGTCACCATAGTTACCCAGTGCCCAGTCAGCGACATGTAACACCCCTGTCCATGCCTACTCGTCCAAGTGTCTGTGGTGAAATGCACCCTGTCACACACAGAGTTTCTCAAAGAAGCGGTGATGTTGTGTGCGACATGCTGGTGGAGCGCAGGCACACCTTTCTTTGAGAAGTAGTGCCGACTGGGCATCTGGTACTGGGGCACTGCGACGGACATAAGGTCTCGAAAATCCTCTGTGTCCACCAGGCGGAAAGGCAGCATTTCTGTAGCCAAGAGCTTCCAGATGGTGAAATTCAACCTCTTAGCTTTCTCATGGCTAGGAGGAAATGGTCTTTTACTTGTCCACATCTGAGGGACCGAGGGCTGGCTATTGTGCTTAGACGGGGTTGATAAGGGTGTCCCCGGCAAACTGCCGGTCTGTGAGGAAGATGCAGGCGGACATGTTAGGTTGCCTTGATCCAAAGGTGGTGCTATCGATGTCGGACAGCGCTCAACACCAGCTGGTGTTACCACCTCCAAAGAAAATGATGACCTGCCAATCACGCTGGCTGTTGCGGGTAAAGAGGTGGCAGGTCTGCGCCCCAAAACAGGTGTGACTGCTGTCCCCCCAGTCACAGAGGATGAAGAGGCCGCGGATGCACAAGATATGGCAGACGGTGGTTGGCCCGGCCGGCTAGGCCGCATTGTAGCACACTGAGCTTCCCACTGCAACTTATGCTTCATGTCCATGTGCCGGTTCATGCATGAAGTACTCAAACTATGTATTTTTTGGCCTCTACTTAGCTTTTGCTGACAAATGTTACAGATAACACGAGTTGGGTCATCTTTATCGATCTGAAAAAATGCCCAGGCTATGCAAGGCTTAGCACCCATGCGACCTGAAGAGCCACCACGACTTGTGGTGAGAGGCAGAGTTGTGTTTGAGGATGCAGTTGTTGATGTGCTTCCAGTACTACGTCTCTGTCCAGGAAGGCGCAACCTGACCTCGTCGTCACTAGCATCTTCCTCCACCTCCTCTGCTGACCTCATCTCTTGGCTGACTGTGGGTTGACAGTAAGTGGGATCTCCAACCTCATCATCATCACCCTGTGCGTTATCACACCCGTCGTCCTCAGAGCCAACCTGTTCCTGCCCTGACAAAAAACTAAAGTTGTCGCTCCAATCAGGTATTTGAGTCTCATCATCGTCTTCCTCATTGTCTCCACCAACAGGAGTTACAGTTTGGGAATGAGGGTCTACATTATGGTCAGAACCTTCTGCGTCTGGTCCTGGATCCGACTCATAAAGATTCTGGGCATCAGTGCAGATCATTTCTTCGTCTGGATTCACAGAAGCGCTGGAGTCGACCTCTGATTCCCAGGCTATAGTATGAGTAAACAGCTCTGCAGACTCAACCATCTGTTCTACCTCATACTCAGACGGGCAGCTGGAGATTTGGGAGCTGTGAGGAAGCAAGTGCGATTGGGGTGACACCTTTGAGGACTGGAGTATTTGTGATGTTGAAGTTGATGTGGAGGAGAGCCCACTTAAAGGAGCACTTGATATCCGTTGAAGCACCTGCTGTTTTTGTGCCTCATCTGGAATTTGTAGCGATTGGCGTGGCCGTAAGAAAGGGATCTTATCACATTGTCCGCTAAAAGAAGTAGACATTTTAGTTTGGCTGGAAGATGGTCTTTCTTCTGCAGATGTTACTGTTGCTTTAACACCTACCCCACGGACACAACCTTTTTTCCCCTTCCCAACACGCCTATTCCCCTTTCCACCAGCAGCAGGCCTTTTTCCACTCATTTTGGTGGTTAACTAATTCACAACTTTTGCACAAAAAAACAATGGATGGGAACCGAGCAGAGCTGAGTGGCCAAACTGTGGTATTAGGCCAAAACTATTGGCTGGGTTAGATGCAGAAAAAAATTATATTCAATTTGCAACCTGATGGAGGTCAGTATAGATGGACTAATAGAACAAGTCCCACACACAGCTAGAAGCCCAAATATTTTTTCAGAGGTAGATGCAGAAAAAATGGTATTCAGTTTGCAACCTGATGGAGGTCAGTATAGATGGACTAATAGAACAAGTCCCACACACAGCTAGAAGGCCAAATATTTTTTCAGAGGTAGATGCAGATAAAAATTATTTTTAATTTGCAGCCTGATGGAGGTCAGTATAGATGGACTAATAGAACAAGTCCCACACACTGCTAGAAGGCCAAATATTTTTTCAGAGGTAGATGCAGAAAAAAATTATATTCAGTTTGCAACCTGATGGAGGTCAGTATAGATGGACTAATAGAACAAGTCCCACACACAGCTAGAAGCCCAAATATTTTTTCAGAGGTAGATGCAGAAAAAATATATATTCAGTTTGCAACCTGATGTAGGTCAGTATAGATGGACTAATAGAGAAAGTCCCACACACTGCTAGAAGGCCAAATATTTTTTCAGAGCTAGATGCAGACAAAAAATTATTTTTAATTTGCAACCTGATGGAGGTCAGTATAGATGGACTAATAGAACAAGTCCCACACACTGCTAGAAGGCCAAATATTTTTTCAGAGCTAGATGCAGATAAAAATTATTTTTAATTTGCAACCTGATGGAGGTCAGTATAGATGGACTAATAGAGAAAGTCCCACACACTGCTAGAAGGCCAAATATTTTTTCAGAGCTAGATGCAGACAAAAAATTATTTTGAATTTGCAACCTGATGGAGGTCAGTATAGATGGACTAATAGAACAAGTCCCACACACTGCTAGAAGGCCAAATATTTTTTCAGAGCTAGATGCAGATATAAATTATTTTTAATTTGCAACCTGATGCAGGTCAGTATAGATGGACTAATAGAACAAGTCCCACACACTGCTAGAAGGCCAAATATTTTTTCAGAGCTAGATGCAGATAAAAATTATTTTTAATTAGCAACCTGATGGAGGTCAGTATAGCTGGACTAATAGAGAAAGTCCCACACACTGCTAGAAGGCCAAATATTTTGTCAGAGCTAGATGCAGACAAAAAATTATTTTGAATTTGCAGCGTGATGGAGGTCAGTATAGATGGACTAATAGAACAAGTCCCACACACTGCTCGAAGGCCAAATATTTTTTCAGAGCTAGATGCAGAAAAAAATTATATTCAGTTTGCAACCTGATGGAGGTCAGTATAGATGGACTAATAGAACAAGTCCCACACACTGCTAGAAGCCCAAATATTTTTTCAGAGCTAGATGCAGAAAAAAATTATATTCAATTTGCAACCTGATGGAGGTCAGTATAGATGGACTAATAGAATGATGCTATGCCCAAAAGATTTTACTTCACTAGGTGCAGTAAAAAAATTGGTATTCTATACACAGGTGGTATATCTTGCAACACAGATAGGCTACTCCACTGACTAACACACTCTGCAATAGGCCAAAAAGGATTAGCTTTGCTAGATTCAGCCAAATGCTGTGAAAAAAACTTGCACAGCACTGGTACAGACCTGCCTGGCAAAAACTGATAGGAACTGATGTAACCTAGTCCTGAAAAGGACTCCAATTACAATTAGTCTTTACTCCCACAATCTATCTATTTAAGAGCACAGACCTGCCTGATAAAAGTCGTAGGAAATGCTGTAACCTAGTCCTTAAAAGGACTGCAATCACAACTATTCCCTACTCCCAAGCTATCTGTAGATTTGTGCGAAAATTGGCTTGAAATTAACAAGGTATAGCGCACACAGCAACAGCGGTGCCGTCTAACACGCAGCTGCAGCAGTGAGAAAATGGTGGCGACGGGGAAAATGGCTTGGTCTTATAGGGCAAGGACATGTGACATACACTGCCAATGACACATGCCCTTGCTTGTGTGAAAAAAAGCACTTCGCTCCGTGTGTGCGCTGCTGATAGGCTGACAGATTGCACCTCCCCACTGTAAATGCGGGAAAGAGAAAAAAAAATGGAGATCTTCATTGTTCCTGCAGAGATCCATCCCCTGCCCCTCCCCCCACCCCGCTGTACACTCAAACTGCGTATTAACATTAATTTTCATCATTACTGAGAAAAAATCCAGTTATGATTTTGGTGCACGAACAGTTATCGAACATAACCTCGAACAGCCGAATTTTTCTCAAATCGTTCGTGTTCGCCGAACGGCTCGAACACCGCCCAAAACAGCTCGAATTTGAGATTGGCGAACAGTTCGAGTAGAACAACGCTCATCTCTAATAGGGACTAGGATATAGGGAATTATGCAGTACATAACTGGGATATAGGGACTAGGATATAGGGAATTATGCTGTACATAACTGGGATATAGGGACTAGGATATAGGGAATTATACTGTACATAACTGGGATATAGGGACTAGGATATAGGGAATTATGCTGTACATAACTGGGATATAGGGACTAGGATATAGGGAATTATGCTGTACATAACTGGGATATAGGGACTAGGATATAGGGAATTATGCAGTACATAACTGGGATATAGGGACTAGGATATAGGGAATTATGCTGTACATAACTGGGATATAGGGACTAGGATATAGGGAATTATGCAGTACATAACTAGGATACAGGGACTAGGATATAGGGAATTATGCTGTAGATAACTGGGATATAGAGAATTATGCTGTACATAACTGGGATATAGGGACTGGGATATAGGGAATTATGCTGTACATAACTAGGTTACAGGGACTAGGATATAGGAAATTATGCTGTACATAACTAGGATATAGGGAATTATGCTGTACATAACTGGGATATAGGGACTAGGATATAGGGAATTATGCAGTACATAACTAGGATATAGGGACTAGGATATAGGGAATTATGCAGTACATAACTGGCAGACAGGGACTATGATATAGGGAATTATGCAGTACATAGCTAGGATATAGGGAATTATGCTGTACATAACTGGGATATAGGGACTAGGATTTAGGGAATTATGCAGTACATAACTGGGATATAGGGACTAGGATATAGGGAATTATGCTGTACATAACTAGGATACAGGGGCTAGGATATAGGGAATTATGCTGTACATTACTGGGATATAGGGACTAGGATATAGGGAATTATGCAATACATAACTGGGATATAGGGACTAGGATATAGGGAATTATGCTGTACATAACTTGGATACAGGGGCTATGGTATAGGGAATTATGCAGTACATAACTAGGATATAGGGACTAGGATATAGGGAATTATGCTGTACATAACTAGGATATAGGGACTTGGATATAGGGAATTATGCTGTACATAACTAGGATATAGGGACTAGGATATAGGGAATTATGCTGTAAATAACTAGGATATAGGGACTAGGATATAGGGAATTATGCAGTACATAACTGGGATATAGGGACTAGGATATAGGGAATTATGCTGTACATAACTATGATACAGGGACTAGGATATAGGGAAATATGCTGTACATAACTGGGATATAGGGACTAGGATATAGGGAATTATGCAGTACATAACTGGGATATAGGGACTAGGATATAGGGAATTATGCAGTACATAACTAGGATATAGGGACTAGGATATAGGGAATTATGCAGTACATAACTGGGATATAGGGACTAGGATATAGGGAATTATGCTGTACATAACTAGGATACAGGGACTAGGATATAGGGAATTATGCTGTACATAACTAGGATACAGGGACTAGGATATAGGGAATTATGCAGTACATAACTAGGATATAGGGACTTGGATATAGGGAATTATGCTGTACATAACTAGGATATAGGGACTAGGATATAGGGAATTATGCTGTACATAACTAGGATACAGGGACTAGGATATAGTGAATTATGCTGTACATAACTGGGATATAGGGACTAGGATATAGGGAATTATGCAGTACATAACTGGGATATAGGGACTAGGATATAGGGAATTATGCAGTACATAACTGGGATACAGGGACTAGGATATAGGGAATTATGCAGTACATAGCTAGGATATAGGGAATTATGCTGTACATATCTAGGATATAGGGAATTATGCTGTACATAACTAGGATATAGGGACTAGGATATAGGGAATTATGCAGTACATAACTGGGATATAGGGATTAGGATATAGGGAATTATGCTGTACATAACTAGGATACAGTGACTAGGATATAGGGAATTATGCTGTACATAACTGGGATACAGGGATTAGGATATAGGGAATTATGCTGTACATAACTAGGATATAGGGAATTATGCTGTACATAACTAGGATATAGGGACTAGGATATAGGGAATTATGCAGTACATAACTGGGATATAGGGACTAGGATATAGGGAATTATGCTGTACATAACTGGGATATAGGGACTAGGATATAGGGAATTATGCAGTACATAACTAGGATACAGGGACTAGGATATAGGGAATTATGCAGTACATAACTAGGATATAGGGACTTGGATATAGGGAATTATGCTGTACATAACTAGGATATAGGGACTAGGATATAGGGAATTATGCAGTACATAACTGGGATATAGGGACTAGGATACAGGGAATTATGCTGTACATAACTGGGATATAGGGACTAGGATATAGGGAATTATGCTGTACATAACTGGGATATAGGGACTAGGATATAGGGAATTATGCAGTACATAACTGGGATATAGGGACTAGGATATAGGGAATTATGCAGTACATAACTGGGATACAGGGACTAGGATATAGGGAATTATGCAGTACATAGCTAGGATATAGGGACTAGGATATAGGGAATTATGCTGTACATAACTAGGATATAGGGACTAGGATATAGGGAATTATGCAGTACATAACTGGGATATAGGGACTAGGATATAGGGAATTATGCTGTACATAACTAGGATACAGGGACTAGGATATAGGGAATTATGCAGTACATAACTGGGATATAGGGACTAGGATATAGGGAATTATGCAGTACATAACTGGGATATAGGGACTAGGATATAGGGAATTATGCTGTACATAACTAGGATACAGGGGCTAGGGTATAGGGAATTATGCAGTACATAACTAGGATACAGGGACTAGGATATAGGGAATTATGCTGTACATAACTAGGATACAGGGGCTAGGATATAGGGAATTATGCAGTACATAACTGGGATATAGGGACTACAATATAGGGAATTATGCAGTACATAACTGGGATATAGGGACTAGGATATAGGGAATTATGCTGTACATAACTAGGATACAGAGGCTAGGGTATAGGGAATTAAGCGGTACATAACTAGGATACAGGGACTAGGATATAGGGAATTATGCAGTACATAACTGGGATACAGGGACTAGGATATAGGGAATTATGCAGTACATAGCTAGGATATAGGGAATTATGCTATACGTAACTGGGATATAGGGACTAGGATATAGGGAATTATGCAGTACATAGCTAGGATATAGGGAATTATGCTGTACATAACTGGGATATAGGGACTGGGATATAGGGCATTATGCAGTACATAACTGGGATATAGGGACTAGGATATAGGGAATTATGCAGTACATTACTGGGATATAGGGACTAGGATATAGGGAATCATGCTGTACATAACTGGGATATAGGGACTAGGATATAGGGAATTATGCAATACATAACTGGGATATAGGGACTAGGATATAGGGAATTATGCTGTACATAACTAGGAGACAGGGGCTAGGATATAGGGAATTATGCAGTACATAACTGGGATATAGGGACTAGGATATAGGGAATTATGCTGTGCATAACTAGGATATAGGGACTAGGATATAGGGAATTATGCTGTACATAACTGGGATATAGGGACTGGGATATAGGGAATTATGCAGTACATAACTGGGATATAGGGACTAGGATATAGGGAATTATGCAGTACATAACTAGGATATAGGTACTAGGATATAGGGAATTATGCTGTACATAACTAGGATATAGGGACTAGGATATAGGGAATTATGCTGTACATAACTGGGATACAAGGACTAGGATATAGGGAATTATGCTGTACATAACTGGCAGGGCCAGCGTCAGCACCCGGTACACCCGGGCAAATGCCGGGGCCCTGAGCAGGCAGAGGGGCCCACTGGCGGTCGCGCACCCCGCTCGGCTATGGGCGGAGGAGAGCAGTGCCAGTGACGCGCCCCCTGGGCCTGTGCTGCTGCTGCTGTGCAGGGGGAATACCCGGAGCCGGATCTGTTGGGGATTGTAGTCCTCGTGGCGGTGACCCGGTCCGTGCCCAGGGTGTCAAACTAAGTGGCGATGTTTTTAGTGGCAGATGTGATATTGTTCGACTACGCCACCCGTTGAATGCGGTTATGAAACCGCTGCTGCAGGGCAGACCGCTGAGGCCGGTGGTACGGTTGTGCAGCGTGGATAGTATAACCCCCAACGGGAGGGGTATGGCCTCAGGGCAGCGGACGTGGATGATGGGGATAGTAGAATTGCACGCAGGCACCAGGAACCACTCAGAGACGGTGCGGTGTAGTTCAGGGTCTTTACTGGTGGCAAAGATAGACCCTCCCGGGAGTACTGGCTAGCGATCGGGGCCTGGTCAGTCCGTGAGCAGATAGGATCTCCCCTGGCCAGGCGGAGTTGTAGGCCTCCCCACTAATTGTACTCTTCTTGGCTACCTTGCTAGAAGCGGGTAAAAGTAGCCCACGTCCCTGAGTGTACCGTGTGGTGCTCACCCGTATGGCCGGTGACTCGGGGCCTTCTGGTAGCCTCCGCTCCACGACAGCGGTGCTGGTCCCTTGCGTGTGACCGTGCCTTCGGGTTTCTTGGCCAGAGGACCTGAAATCCCCTGCCAGTCGGTTTCTGCTGCTGGGTATGGAACAGTCCCCACAGCCTCGGACTCCGTGTCCGGTGAGATCCCTTCAGCCAAGGCGAGCTATCTAGCTTCCAGCCTCTGGCACTCACTCCTGCTCCTACAGGGCTCCTGTTGTCACTTTCCCTGCAACTGCTCCACACCAGACCAGACTGTGTCTCTGTCTCTGTCTGTGTTCTCTTCTAACCCCACCTCAGCCCCAGTTTATATAGGGGAAGTTCTTCCCCTCCCAGGACTGGGCAGGAGGTGTGGCATGCTTAGGATTCCTGACCAGGAGACCTCCCACCTGCTCACAGACGTAATATTGCTATTACTGTGGTAACCAGACCCCTGGGGTTCCACATTCCCCCCTAGTAAAATTTAGTACTCCGGGACTAAACATATTTTTTTTTTTTGAAAACATAACAGGGTATAAACAGGAACAATACAATAAGGAAAAACATGTTAAAGTGGTCACGGCGTGTCCGCAACCGGGTGCAATTTTTGAAACAAAAAGGGTGTCCATTTCACCAAAGAACAGGGAGCCATAACCAGGTAGGGGTCTGTCCTGCCCCGAGTCTTTAACAGTCTTTAGTCCGTTCCTGGGTTACGCTCCAAACCTATATACAATAGAGTTCTAGTAAATCCACAAAAGATACCTATAAAATAACTGGAAAAACATAATTATTTACAAGCAACAGTAAACAGGTAAATATTAATAAAACAGTCTAAACACTTTAGATCCTCCAACGTACGGGCAACTGGCCTCTAGTGGCCCTAGTAGACCTACAGAGCTTACTGACCGGTCCTGAGCTACAGGGTGTAGGAGCTGTCAAAGGTAAGCTGGGCAGCTGTCTACGGACTCTTTGGCTCACTAGGGGCACGGCAGGCTCACTATAAGCAGAGGGTCGATTCTCCTGGTCTGCTTGTGTGGGGTCTTCTGTCTCCTGGACCGGTTGCTCTTCCAGCTCTACCTGTTTTTCCGTAGGCACTTGGGATGCTGGCTGGAGGAAGGTGAGGACGGGTACCACAACAGCGCCATTTACTTGTGTCCAAGACCGAGGGAAGTCTCCGAGTACAGTACTGACCATCTCTTCCCTTTTCTCTGCGGGTCGAGGGTTTTCTTGATCTTCTTCAGGGTTTCGTAGCTGCTCGGGACACTTCTTCAGGTGATCTCGGGAGACAATGGCTGTGGTTTCTCCTCCATCCTTACTGATTGTGCAGACTTTCGGGTTTTCATGGCTTGATGGCAGTACGGTGTACGGGTCCTTTTCCCACTGGTCGTCCAACTTGTGGAGCCATCTTTTCCTCTTCAAGACCTGCTCTCCAGGTACCAGGGGAACAGCGGGAGCATACTGGTTGTAAGTCTTCTCCTGTCTTTCTCTTTCTTGACGGAGACTTCGCTCAACGCTCTCCTGTACTTTCCGGTACTGCTGCTGCCTCTCTGTGTCCCAGTCTGCTTCTGGTGAAGTGTCCTCGGGTGTCAGGACTCCCATATCCAGATCAACAGGCAGCTTACCAGGTCTTGCTCTCATTAGGTAAGCCGGGGTACAG
This sequence comes from Phyllobates terribilis, assembly GCF_046119375.1. Classification (NCBI taxonomy): domain Eukaryota; kingdom Metazoa; phylum Chordata; class Amphibia; order Anura; family Dendrobatidae; genus Phyllobates; species Phyllobates terribilis. The sequence goes on from NW_027362943.1 coordinate 499,213, forward strand.
TTGGTAGAACCTACAGGGATGTGGTTGTATAGGTCCACCAGATCAGGCAGTTTCTCAGGCCACAGACTGCGTTCTTCCAGGGGCAATGTTTTCAGAAGGTCTATCACCACCTGGTTCATCTTCTCGCAGAGTCCATTGGTTTGCGGATGATAGGGTGTTGTTCTTATCTTCCAGCAGCCATACAGAGTGCAGAACTCCTGGAAGACTTCCGCTTCAAAGGCAGGTCCTTGGTCCGTCAGCACCTGCTCTGGGTATCCGTGTGGACGGCAGAAGTGCTGCTGGAAGGCTCTAGCTGCTGTTTGAGCCGTTAAGTCCTTGACGGGGACTACAACCAAGAACCGGGAGTAGTGATCCACGATGGTTAACGCATAGACGTAGCCACTTCTGCTGGGGGTCAGTTTTACATGGTCCAAGACTACCAGTTCCAACGGCTGCCTGGTGACGATGGACTGCAGGGGAGTCTTCTGGCTGGCACGGTCCTTCCTTCTTAGGTTGCATGGGCCACAGTCTCTGCACCACCTCTCGATGGTTCCTCTCATGCCTACCCAGTGGAACCGCCCGCGCAGCAGGAACTCCAGCTTCTTCCATCCGAAGTGCCCAGCTCCGTCGTGGTATGCCTCCAGTACCATTGCCGCGTCTCTTCTTGGCACCACTACTTGCCAAACCAGTTCATGCGTCCGGGAGTTAACCATTCTGCGGCACAACTTCCCCTTGTAAAGGAACAGTCGACTCTTCTTAGCCCACAGTTGCTTGGTCTCCTCCGGAGCGTCTGGGTCAAGGCGGGCATCTGGCTGAGTCAGTATCTCCTTCACCAGTCGGACGGCGGGGTCACTGTCTTGCGTTTCTGCCCAGTTGTAATGAGGTAAGGGGTTGAACGTAGCGGATTGCTTACCCCTTACACGGTGGGAATACTGGGTAGTCCCATGACGGTGAAACGCGGGGAGTTCAACTTCTTCCAGTTCCCCTGGATCTTCCCCTACGTCCGGTAGGTTTGGCATTCTGGACAAGGCATCCGCGTTGGTATTGGAGCGTCCTGCCCGGTATTTGATCGTGAACTCATAGTTGGACAGGCGGGCCATCGATCTCTGCTCCAGGGCACCGAGTGTTGCAGTGTCCAGGTGTGTCAACGGGTTGTTATCCGTGTACACGGTGAACCGGGAAGAGGCGAGGTAGTGCTTAAAGCGTTCGGTGACTGCCCACACCACTGCCAGGAACTCTAGCTTGAATGAGCTGTAATTCTCAGGGTTTCTTTCGGTGGGTCGCAGTTTTCGGCTGGCGTAAGCAATTACCCGTTCTCTCCCCTGCTGGATCTGGGACAGTACGGCTCCTAGCCCGATGTTACTTGCGTCGGTGTAGAGGATAAAGGGCTGGCTGTAATCCGGGTACGTCAGGATTTCATCCCCCGTGAGGGCCATCTTCAGCTGGCGGAAGGACTCTTCTTCCAGCTTCTCCCATCTGAAGGGCGGCTTCTGGTTCTTGGCCTTCCTGGACTGGCCTATCAGGAGGTCCTGCATAGAAGCTGCCTTTTTGGTGAAACCGGGAATGAACCTTCGGTAGTAGCCTACCAACCCGAGGAACTGCCGCACTTCCTTTACGCTGGAGGGTCTTGGCCATTCCTTAATCGCGGTGATCTTATCAGGGTCGGGAGCCACTCCGTCAGCACTCACCACGTGTCCCAGGTACTGCACTTTTGGTTTTAGCAGGTGACACTTCGACGGTTTCACCTTCAGACCGTAGTTTGCCAGGGCTTCAAACACCTCCGCCAGGTGTTTCAGGTGGTCCTCGTAGGTTTTGGAATAAACTATAACATCGTCCAGGTACAGCAGGACCGTCTCAAAGTTCCGGTGTCCCAGACAGCATTCCATCAATCGTTGGAAGGTTCCTGGTGCGTTGCAGAGTCCGAACGGCATGCAGGTAAACTCGCTAAGTCCCATCGGGGTGGTGAGTGCGGTCTTCTCCCGGTCCGCCTCTGCTACAGGAACCTGCCAGTACCCGCTAGTGAGATCCAAAGTGGAGAAGAAGTTAGCAGGTTTTAAAGCAGCCAAAGACTACTCTATCCTTGGTAAGGGGTACGCATCTTTGTGTGTGATACGGTTGATTTTCCGGTAATCTACACACATTCTCATAGTGTTGTCTTTCTTTTTAACCAAGACTAGTGGAGCTGCCCAGGGGCTACAGCTATCCCTGATTACCCCAGCCTCCTTCATGTCTCTAAGCATCCCCTTGGCGTGTTGGTAGTGTGCAGGGGGTACGGGACGATACCTCTCCTTTATGGGAGGATGGTCTCCCGTGGGGATGTGATGTTCCACTCCCTTCACTCGCCCGAAGTCTAGCGGGTGTTTACTGAACACTCTCTCGTATTCCTGGAGCACCCGGTAGACTCCCTGCTTTTGGTGAGCGGGTGTGGAGTCAGTACCCAAATGCAGTTGCTGACACCAGTCCTCCATTTGTTGTTTAGAGCCGTTACCTTCCTCTGGATGAGATGGAGGCAAGGGTTCCACGGACTGTACAGAATTTTGGTTGATGGTATACAATTTGGCTAGCGTAGCATACCGGGGCAGGTACACTTCCCTCTTCCCGATATTTATTATGCGAACGGGCACCCTCCCATGGCGTACATCAACCACCCCCCGTGCCGTCAAAATGGTGGGCCTACTATCTGAGTAGACTGGTTCTACCATTGCCTGGTAATCTCTACCTCTCAGACCAATAGCTGCCCGGCACCAAATCATCATTTCACTTTTCGGGGGCATGGCAATAGGGAAAGGGTCACACATTCTCACGCTACCAATCTCACCACCGGAGAGTTCCACCTGTTGCCGTCGCATCAGTACCCGGATCTCTTTTTGGAGCACTTGCTGCTGGCCAGAGATGGCGTTCTTGGCAACCTGCTGTAAAATAAGAATCACCTCTGCAAGACAATTTTCAATCACATTAGTTCCTAGAGTTATCTTTGGGTGACTCTCGCGCTTGTCAATGTCCACAATGATCAGTCCCTGTGCTGCCAGTTCGACTTTACCGATTTTAATGGTCATCTCTTTAAATCCGATCTGTGGCACGGGCTGACCATTGCTGGCGATGATACTCAAGTCGTCGTCTGGGTAGCGGGTTATATCCGAGTCATTCCAGTACTGCTTGAAGAGCACGTACGGGATGGTGGTGACCTGTGACCCGGTGTCAAGTAGGGCACTCATAGGAATGCCATCCAGTACTACAGGCAAGACTGGACATCCTCCCACGTATTTGTCACGCCAGTTCGATGGGCCTGGTGATCTTATTCCTAGGGGTTGGCCCTCTACCCCAGGTTGTGCCAGTTTTAAAGGACAGTACCTTGCCATATGTCCGGGTTGATTGCAGCGGCGGCAGATGGGTTGTCCGTCCTCATTGTATCGGTCGCTGGGTCTTCCTCTGGCCGGTGGGGTCCTCCTTGGTCGGCGCCACGGGATATCCTCCGGTCCGGATGCCAGCTGGATCTTCCCTGGAGTAGAAACCTGTAAAGACTGCACAGTTCGGGTTAGCGCGGCAACGCTTTTAGTTAGCTCTTGGACCTGATGGTGCAGGTCTGTAGCCGGGTCATTGTTTAAAGCCTGCGCATCAGCTCCCACAGGCCCTGCCGACAAGGGCGCCGCCTCCTGGTGGTAAGTGGTAGCAGGGCGTTTGTGGGTCACAGCGCCACCTGGTGCCGGTTCTCGGAGCACCCGGATGGCTCTGTCCTTGAACTGTGCAAAGTCCAGATGAGGGTCCTGTAAGGCCATTGCCCGCAACTGGGTTCGGTGGGCATTGCAATGTAGACCCTCTATAAATTGTTCAGTCAACAGCTTGTCTTCGTTTCCCACGCCGTCAGGGTCGGCCTGCTTAATGGCTCTCAGGGCCTCTTGTAGGTTTAGTGCATAGTCCCTTATATTCTCATGTGCTCGCTGCTTGCACCCGTAGAATCTAAGCTTGATCTCGGCTGAGGTACGGGTATCAAAGGTGTCCTTCAGCCGGGCTAGTATCTCTGCGACAGTCCTCCTCCTCCCAAGTGGCCAGGACTTTACCTCCCTTTGGGCTGCCCCTGTTAATTGAGCCACCAGGATGCTCACTTTTTGCTCTTCTGTGAGGGGGTACACCTGGAAGAGGCTATCCAGCCTTTCTCTGAAGTCATTTAGGGTATGTGACTCCCCTGAGTACTGGGGTAGCCAGGCTGCCCCTGGGATGTAGGGCATGGTGAAAGGCATAACCGCAGCAGCGGTGGTGCTGGCGGTGGCTGTGGCAGTGAAGCTCTCCTCCGTATCCGACATCCTCCTCCCCCCTAGTGGACCGTGGCCTACCTTGCGATGATCCTCTTCCGTAGGCCACGGCTCCGCAGTGGATCGTCAGGGTTGAGGACCTTCCGTCGCGCTCCTGTGACGTCGGCGTCTGCTGGGTTCCTTCCAGGACCTTACGCAACGTCCGGACGTGGGGCGGGGCTTCAGTTCTCGCGCGCTTTCGGAGTCCACGCCCCTCTTCTTCCCGCGCGGCGTCCTCGAGATGGCGTCCAACGGCGGGAAAACTCCACGGATGGTGGGAAGAAGGCAAAAGATGGCGTCGGATGGCGGGAAAACTCCACGGATGGCGGGAAGAAGGGAAAAGATGGCGTCGGATGGCGGGAATCTTCACCACAGGTAAGTTTAACAGTCTTTTTCAGGCACGCAGTACCCGGTGGTTGCGGGCACGAAATCCTGCCAACTACGCCAAAAGTTGACGCGCCCCCTGGGCCTGTGCTGCTGCTGCTGTGCAGGGGGAATACCCGGAGCCGGATCTGTTGGGGATTGTAGTCCTCGTGGCGGTGACCCGGTCCGTGCCCAGGGTGTCAAACTAAGTGGCGATGTTTTTAGTGGCAGATGTGATATTGTTCGACTACGCCACCCGTTGAATGCGGTTATGAAACCGCCGCTGACCGCTGAGGCCGGTGGTACGGTTGTGCAGCGTGGATAGTATAACCCCCAACGGGAGGGGTATGGCCTCAGGGCAGCGGACGTGGATGATGGGGATGGTAGAATTGCACGCAGGCACCAGGAACCACTCAGAGACGGTGCGGTGTAGTTCAGGGTCTTTACTGGTGGCAAAGATAGACCCTCCCGGGAGTACTGGCTAGCGATCGGGGCCTGGTCAGTCCGTGAGCAGATAGGATCTCCCCTGGCCAGGCGGAGTTGTAGGCCTCCCCACTAATTGTACTCTTCTTGGCTACCTTGCTAGAAGCGGGTAAAAGTAGCCCACGTCCCTGAGTGTACCGTGTGGTGCTCACCCGTATGGCCGGTGACTCGGGGCCTTCTGGTAGCCTCCGCTCCACGACAGCGGTGCTGGTCCCTTGCGTGTGACCGTGCCTTCGGGTTTCTTGGCCAGAGGACCTGAAATCCCCTGCCGGTCGGTTTCTGCTGCTGGGTATGGAACAGTCCCCACAGCCTTGGACTCCATGTCCAGTGAGATCTCTTCAGCCAAGGCGAGCTATCTAGCTTCCAGCCTCTGGCACTCACTCCTGCTCCTACAGGGCTCCTGTTGTCACTTTCCCTGCAACTGCTCCACACCAGACCAGACTGTGTCTCTGTCTCTGTCTGTGTTCTCTTCTAACCCCACCTCAGCCCCAGTTTATATAGGGGAAGTTCTTCCCCTCCCAGGACTGGGCAGGAGGTGTGGCATGCTTAGGATTCCTGACCAGGAGACCTCCCACCTGCTCACAGACGTAATATTGCTATTACTGTGGTAACCAGACCCCTGGGGTTCCACACCAGCGCCCGCCCTTCCCCCCGCTTGCTCAGGGCCCCGGCAGCTGGATACTTACCTCTCCCCGTGCCTCCGCAGATCCGCTGTCTTCCTGCTCTGCGCTCCCTGTGATGTCTCAGGTCAGAGGGCGCGGTGACGCCTTTACACCGCGCCCTCCCCTGAGCCGTCACAGGGAGCGCTGAGCGGGAAGACGCCGACAACGCTGGAGTCCCGGACCCGAGCAGCGGGCAGCGGACAGCGGGCAGCGGGCAGCAAGTAGCAGGTGAGGAGAAGGGAGGTGAGTATTTGATTTTTTTTTTTTAATGTATGGAGGCATGGGGCAGTATAAAGAGAAGGGCGGGGGGCATCCTGCATGGGGCATTATAAAGAGGGGGGGGAATCCTGCATGGGGCATTATAGGTGGGGAACAGCCTGCATGGGGCATTATAAAGGGGGGGGGCATCCTGCATGGGGCATTATAAAGAGGAGGGGTGACAGCCTGCATGGGGCATTATAAGGTGGGGAACAGCCTGCATGGGGCATTATAAGGTGGGGAACAGCCTGCATGGGGCATTATAAAGAGGGGGGGGCATCCTGCATGGGGCATTATAAAGAGAGGGGGGGACATCCTGCATGTGGCATTATAAAGAGGAGGGGTGACAGCCTGCATGGGGCATTATAAGGTGGGGAACAGCCTGCATGGGGCATTATAAAGAGGGGGGGGGATTCCTGCATGGGGCATTATAAAGAGGAGGGGTGACAGCCTGCATGGGGCATTATAAAGAGGGGGGGGATTCCTGCATGGGGCATTATAAAGAGGATGGGTGACAGCCTGCATGGGGCATTATAAGGTGGGGAACAGCCTGCATGGGGCATTATAAAGAGGGGGGGGCATCCTGCATGGGGCATTATAAAGAGTGGGGGGACATCCTGCATGGGGCATTATAAAGAGGAGGGGTGACAGACTGCATGGGGCATTATAAGGGGAGGGACAGCCTGTATGGGGCATTATGTGGGGGGTAACAGCCTGCATGCAGCATTATATGGGGGCCAGTATCCTGTATGGAGCGTTATAAGGGGACCGGTATCCTGTATGGAGCGTTATATGGGGGCCAGTATTCTGTATGGAGCCTTATATGGGGGCCAGTATTCCGTATGGAGCCTTATATGGGGGCCAGTATTCCGTATGGAGCCTTATATGGGGGCCAGTATTCCATATGGGGGCCAGTATTCCGTATGGAGCCTTATATGGGGGCCAGTATTCCGTATGGAGCCTTATATGGGGGCCAGTATTCCTTATGGAGCCTTATATGGGGGCCAGTATTTCATATGGAGCCTTATATGGGGGCCAGTATTCCGTATGGGGCCTTATATGGGGGCCAGTATTCCGTATGGAGCCTTATATGGGGGCCAGTATTCCGTATGGAGCCTTATATGGGGGCCAGTATTCCGCATGGAGCCTTATATGAGGGTCAGTATTCCGCATGGAGCCTTATATGGGTGCCAGTATTCCGCATGGAGCCTTATATGGGGGTCAGTATTCCGCATGGAGCCTTATATGGGGGTCAGTATTCCGCATGGAGCCTTATATGGGGGTCAGTATTCCGCATGGAGCCTTATATGGGGGTCAGTATTCCGCATGGAGCCTTATATGGGGGCCAGTATTCCTTATGGGGCCTTATATGGGGGCCACTATTCTGTGTGGAGCGATTTACCGGTTTCTGAGCTATTGTGGAATTTACAATAGATATCACTCATGTAATGTAAGAAGAGAAATCTTTGCATTGTACTATATATATATATATATATATATATATATATATATATATATATATATATATATATAGATAGATTTCTCCGCCGTATCTCTGCATCATGAATCGTGGTATGTGTTAAAGGGGCCCACTGAGACTCTTTCGCCCGGGGCCCAGAAAAACCTGGAGCCGGCCCTGATAACTGGGATATAAGGACTAGGATATAGGGAATTATGCTGTACATAATTGGGATATAGGGACTAGGATATAGGGAAATATGCAGTACATAACTAGGATATAGGGACTAGGATATAGGGAATTATGCTGTACATAACTGGGATATAAGGACTAGGATATAGGGAATTATGCTGTACATAACTGGGATATAGGGAATTATGCTGTACATAACTAGGATATAGGGATTAGGATAAAGGGAATTATGCTGTACATAACTAGGATATAGGGACTAGGATATAGGGAATTATGCAGTACATAACTAGGATATAGGGACTAGGATATAGGGAATTATGCTGTACATAACTGGGATATAGGGACTAGGATATAGGGAATTATGCTGCACATAACGGATATAGGGACTAGGATATAGGGAATTATGCTGTACATAACTGGGATATAAGGACTAGGATATAGGGAATTATGCAGTACATAACTAGGATATAGGGACTAGGATATAGGGAATTATGCTGTACATAACTAGGATACAGGGGCTAGGATATAGGGAATTATGCAGTACATAACTGGGATATAGGGACTAGGATAGAGGGAATTATGCTGTACATAACTAGGATATAGGGACTAGGATATAGGGAATTATGCTGTACATAACTGGGATATAGGGACTGGGATATAGGGAATTATGCAGTACATAACTGGGATATAGGGACTAGGATATAGGGAATTATGCAATACATAACTGGGATATAGGGACTAGGATATAGGGAATTATGCTGTACATAACTAGGATATAGGGACTAGGATATAGGGAATTATGCTGTACATAACTGGGATATAGGGACTAGGATATAGAGAATTATGCAGTACATAACTAGGATATAGGGACTAGGATATAGGAAATTGTGCTGTACATAACTGGGATATAAGGACTAGGATATAGGGAATTATGCTGTACATAACTGGGATATAGAGACTAGGATATAGGGAATTATGCTGTACATAACTGGGATATAAGGACTAGGATATAGGGAATTATGCAGTACATAACTAGGATATAGGGAATTATGCAGTACATAAATAGGATATAGGGACTAGGATATAGGGAATTATGCTGTACATAACTGGGATATAAGGACTAGGATATAGGGAATTATACAGTACATAACTAGGATATAGGGACTAGGATATAGGGAATTATACTGTACATAAATGGGATATAAGGACTAGGATATAGGGAATTATGCAGTACATAACTAGGATATAGGGACTAGGATATAGGGAATTATGCTGTACATAACTGGGATATAAGGACTAGGATATAGGGAATTATGCAGTACATAACTAGGATATAGGGACTAGGATATAGGGAATTATGCTGTACATAACTGGGATATAAGGACTAGGATATAGGGATTAGGATATAGGGAATTATGCTGTACACAGCTGGGATATAGGGAATTATGCTGTACATAACTGGGATATAGGGACTAGGATATAGGGAATTATGCTGTACATAACTGGGATATAGGGACTAGGATATAGGGAATTATGCTGTATATAACTAGGATATAGGGACTAGGATATAGGGAATTATGCAGTACATAACTAGGATATAGGGACTAGGATATAGGGAATTATGCAGTACATAACTGGGATATAGGGACTAGGATATAGGGAATTATGCTGTACATAACTGGGATATAGGGACTAGGATATAGGGAATTATGCTGCACATAACTGGGATATACGGACTAGGATATAGGGAATTATGCTGTACATAACTGGGATATAGGGACTAGGATATAGGGAATTATGCTGCACATAACTGGGATATACGGACTAGGATATAGGGAATTATGCTGTACGTAACTGGGATATAGGGACTAGGATATAGGAAATTATGCTGTACATAACTAGGATATAGGGACTAGGATATAGGGAATTATGCTGCACATAACTGGGATATAGGGACTAGGATATAGGGAATTATGCTGTACATAACTAGGATATAGGGACTAGGATATAGGGAATTATGCTGTACATAACTAGGATACAGGGGCTAGGATATAGGGAATTATGCAGTACATAACTGGGATATAGGGACTAGGATATAGGGAATTATGCTGTACATAACTGGGATATAGGGACTAGGATATAGGGAATTATGCAGTACATAACTGGGATATAGGGACTAGGATATAGGGAATTATGCTGTACATAACTGGGATATAGGGACTAGGATATAGGGAATTATGCAGTACATAACTGGGATATATGGACTAGGATATAGGGAATTATGCTGTACATGACTGGGATATAAGGACTAGGATATAGGGAATTATGCTGTACATAACTGGGATAGAGGGACTAGGATATAGGGAATTATGCAGTACATAACTGGGATATAGGGACTAGGATATAGGGAATTATGCTGTACATAACTGGGATATAGGGACTAGGATATAGGGAATTATGCGGTACATAACTGGGATATAAGGACTAGGATATAGGGAATTATGCTGTACATAACTAGGATATAGGGACTAGGATATAGGGAATTATGCTGTACATAACTAGGATATAGGGACTAGGATATAGGGAATTATACTCTACATAACTGGGATATAGGGACTAGGATATAGGGAATTATACTGTACATAACTGGGATATAGGTTCTTGGATATAGGGAATTATGCTGTACATAACTGGGACATAAGGACTAGGATATAGGGAATTATGCTGTACATAACTGGGATATAGGGACTAGGATATAGGGAATTATGCTGTACATAACTGGGATATAGGGACTAGGATATAGGGAATTATGCAGTACATAACTGGGATATAGGGACTAGGATATAGGGAATTATGCTGTACATAACTGGGATATAGGGACTAGGATATAGGGAATTATGCTGTACATAACTAGGATATAGGGACTAGGATATAGGGAATTATACTCTACATAACTGGGATATAGGGACTAGGATATAGGGAATTATGCTGTACATAACTAGGATATAGGGACTAGGATATAGGGAATTATGCTGTACATAACTAGGATATAGGGACTAGGATATAGGGAATTATACTGTACATAACTGGGATATAGGGACTTGGATATAGGGAATTATGCTGTACATAACTGGGACATAAGGACTAGGATATAGGGAATTATGCTGTACATAACTGGGATATAGGGAATAGGATATAGGGAATTATGCTGTACATAACTGGGATATAGGGAATTATGCCGTACATAACTAGTATATAGGGACTAGGATATAGGGAATTATACTCTACATAACTGGGATATAGGGACTAGGATATAGGGAATTATGCAGTACATAACTAGGATATAGGGACTAGGATATAGGGAATTATGCTGTACATAACTAGGATATAGGGACTAGGATATAGGGAATTATACTGTACATAACTGGGATATAGGGACTTGGATATAGGGAATTATGCTGTACATTACTGGGATATAGGGACTAGGATATAGGGAATTGTGCTGTACATAACTGGGATATAGGGACTAGGATATAGGGAATTGTGCTGTACATAACTGGGATATAGGGACTAGGATATAGGGAATTATGCTGTACATAACTGGGATATAGGGACTAGGATATAGGGAATTATGCAGTACATAACTGGGATATATGGACTAGGATATAGGGAATTATGCTGTACATGACTGGGATATAAGGACTAGGATATAGGGAATTATGCTGTACATAACTGGGATAGAGGGACTAGGATATAGGGAATTATGCAGTACATAACTGGGATATAGGGACTAGGATATAGGGAATTATGCTGTACATAACTGGGATATAGGGACTAGGATATAGGGAATTATGCGGTACATAACTGGGATATAAGGACTAGGATATAGGGAATTATGCTGTACATAACTAGGATATAGGGACTAGGATATAGGGAATTATGCTGTACATAACTAGGATATAGGGACTAGGATATAGGGAATTATACTCTACATAACTGGGATATAGGGACTAGGATATAGGGAATTATACTGTACATAACTGGGATATAGGTTCTTGGATATAGGGAATTATGCTGTACATAACTGGGACATAAGGACTAGGATATAGGGAATTATGCTGTACATAACTGGGATATAGGGACTAGGATATAGGGAATTATGCTGTACATAACTGGGATATAGGGACTAGGATATAGGGAATTATGCAGTACATAACTGGGATATAGGGACTAGGATATAGGGAATTATGCTGTACATAACTGGGATATAGGGACTAGGATATAGGGAATTATGCTGTACATAACTAGGATATAGGGACTAGGATATAGGGAATTATACTCTACATAACTGGGATATAGGGACTAGGATATAGGGAATTATGCTGTACATAACTAGGATATAGGGACTAGGATATAGGGAATTATGCTGTACATAACTAGGATATAGGGACTAGGATATAGGGAATTATACTGTACATAACTGGGATATAGGGACTTGGATATAGGGAATTATGCTGTACATAACTGGGACATAAGGACTAGGATATAGGGAATTATGCTGTACATAACTGGGATATAGGGAATAGGATATAGGGAATTATGCTGTACATAACTGGGATATAGGGAATTATGCCGTACATAACTAGTATATAGGGACTAGGATATAGGGAATTATACTCTACATAACTGGGATATAGGGACTAGGATATAGGGAATTATGCAGTACATAACTAGGATATAGGGACTAGGATATAGGGAATTATGCTGTACATAACTAGGATATAGGGACTAGGATATAGGGAATTATACTGTACATAACTGGGACATAGGGACTTGGATATAGGGAATTATGCTGTACATTACTGGGATATAGGGACTAGGATATAGGGAATTGTGCTGTACATAACTGGGATATAGGGACTAGGATATAGGGAATTGTGCTGTACATAACTGGGATATAGGGACTAGGATATAGGGAATTATGCTGTACATAACTGGGATATAAGGACTAGGATATAGGGAATTATGCAGTACATAACTAGGATATAGGGACTAGGATACAGGGAATTATGCTGTACATAACTAGGATATAGGGACTAGGATATAGGGAATTGTGCTGTACATAACTGGGATATAGGGACTAGGATATAGGGAATTATGCTGTACATAACTGGGATATAGGGACTAGGATATAGGGAATTATGCTGTACATAACTGGGATATAAGGACTAGGATATAGGGAATTATGCAGTACATAACTAGGATATAGGGACTAGGATACAGGGAATTATGCAGTACATAACTGGGATATATGGACTAGGATATAGGGAATTATGCTGTACATAACTGGGATATATGGACTGGGATATAGGGAATTATGCAATACATAACTGGGATATAGGGACTAGGATATAGGGAATTATGCAGTACATAACTAGGATACAGGGAATTATGTAGTACATAACTGGGATATAGGGACTGGGATATAGGGAATTATGCAATACATAACTGGGATATAGGGACTAGGATATAGGGAATTATGCTGTACATAACTAGGATACAGGGGCTAGGATATAGGGAATTATGCTGTACAAAACTGGGATATAGGGAATTATGCCGTACATAACTAGGATATAAGGACTAGGATATAGGGAATTATACTGTACATAACTGGGATATAGGGACTTGGATATAGGGAATTATGCTGTACATAACTGGGATATAGGGACTAGGATATAGGGAATTATACTGTACATAACTGGGATATAGGGACTTGGATATAGGGAATTATACTGTACATAACTGGGATATAGGGACTAGGATATAGGGAATTATGCTGTACATAACTGGGATATAGGGACTAGGATATAGGGAATTATGCTGTACATAACTGGGATATAGGGACTAGGATATAGGGAATTATGCTGTACATAACTGGGATATAGGGACTAGGATATAGGGAATTATGCTGTACATAACTAGGATATAGGGACTAGGATATAGGGAATTATGCTGTACATAACTGGGATATAGGGACTAGGATATAGGGAATTATGCAGTACATAACTGGGATATAGGGACTAGGATATAGGGAATTATGCTGTACATAACTGGGATATAGGGACTAGGATATAGGGAATTATGCTGTACATAACTGGGATATAGGGACTAGGATATAGGGAATTATGCAGTACATAACTGGGATATATGGACTAGGATATAGGGAATTATGCTGTACATAACTGGGATAGAGGGACTAGGATATAGGGAATTATGCTGTACATAACTGGGATACAGGGACTAGGATATAGGGAATTATGCAGTACATAACTGGGATATAGGGACTAGGATATAGGGAATTATGCTGTACATAACTGGGATAGAGGGACTAGGATATAGGGAATTATGCAGTACATAACTGGGATATAGGGACTAGGATATAGGGAATTATGCTGTACATAACTCGGATATAGGGACTAGGATATAGCGAATTATGCTGTAGATAACTGGGACATAAGGACTAGGATATAGGGAATTATGCTGTACATAACTGGGATATAGGGACTAGGATATAGGGAATTATGCTGTACATAACTGGGATATAGGGACTTGGATATAGGGAATTATGCTGTACATAACTGGGATATAGGGACTAGGATATAGGGAATTATACTGTACATAACTGGGATATAGGGACTTGGATATAGGGAATTATACTGTACATAACTGGGATATAGGGACTAGGATATAGGGAATTATGCTGTACATAACTGGGATATAGGGACTAGGATATAGGGAATTATGCTGTACATAACTGGGATATAGGGACTAGGATATAGGGAATTATGCTGTACATAACTGGGATATAGGGACTAGGATATAGGGAATTATGCTGTACATAACTAGGATATAGGGACTAGGATATAGGGAATTATGCTGTACATAACTGGGATATAGGGACTAGGATATAGGGAATTATGCAGTACATAACTGGGATATAGGGACTAGGATATAGGGAATTATGCTGTACATAACTGGGATATAGGGACTAGGATATAGGGAATTATGCTGTACATAACTGGGATATAGGGACTAGGATATAGGGAATTATGCAGCACATAACTGGGATATATGGACTAGGATATAGGGAATTATGCTGTACATAACTGGGATAGAGGGACTAGGATATAGGGAATTATGCTGTACATAACTGGGATATAGGGACTAGGATATAGGGAATTATGCTGTACATAACTGGGATATAGGGACTAGGATATAGGGAATTATGCAGTACATAACTGGGATATATGGACTAGGATATAGGGAATTATGCTGTACATAACTGGGATATAAGGACTAGGATATAGGGAATTATGCTGTACATAACTAGGATATAGGGACTAGGATATAGGGAATTGTGCTGTACATAACTGGGATATAGGGACTGGGATATAGGGAATTATGCTGTACATAACTAGGATACAGGGGCTAGGATATAGGGAATTGTGCTGTACATAACTGGGATATAGGGACTAGGATATAGGGAATTATGCTGTACATAACTGGGATATAAGGACTAGGATATAGGGAATTATGCAGTACATAACTAGGATATAGGGACTAGGATAGAGGGAATTATGCTGTACATAACTAGGATATAGGGACTAGGATATAGGGAATTGTGCTGTACATAACTGGGATATAGGGACTGGGATATAGGGAATTATGCAATACATAACTGGGATATAGGGACTAGGATATAGGGAATTATGCTGTACATAACTAGGATACAGGGGCTAGGATATAGGGAATTATGCTGTACATAACTGGGATATAGGGACTGGGATATAGGGAATTATGCTGTACATAACTGGGATATAGGGACTAGGATATAGCGAATTATGCTGTAGATAACTGGGACATAAGGACTAGGATATAGGGAATTATGCTGTACATAACTGGGATATAGGGACTAGGATATAGGGAATTATGCTGTACATAACTGGGATAGAGGGACTAGGATATAGGGAATTATGCTGTACATAACTGTGATATAGGGACTAGGATATAGGGAATTATACTGTACATAACTGGGATATAGGGACTAGGATATAGGGAATTATGCAGTACATAACTGGAATATATGGACTAGGATATAGGGAATTATGCTGTACATAACTGGGATATAAGGACTAGGATATAGGGAATTATGCTGTACATAACTGGGATAGAGGGACTAGGATATAGGGAATTATGCAGTACATAACTGGGATATGGGGACTAGGATATAGGGAATTATGCTGTACATAACTGGGATATAGGGACTAGGATATAGGGAATTATGCGGTACATAACTGGGATATAAGGACTAGGATATAGGGAATTATGCTGTACATAACTAGGATATAGGGACTAGGATATAGGGAATTGTGCTGTACATAACTGGGATAGAGGGACTAGGATATAGGGAATTATGCTGTACATAACTGGGATATATGGACTAGGATATAGGGAATTATGCTGTACATAACTGGGATATATGGACTAGGATATAGGGAATTATGCTGTACATAACTGGGATATATGGACTAGGATATAGGGAATTATGCTGTACATAACTGGGATATAAGGACAAGGATATAGGGAATTATGCTGTACATAACTAGGATATAGGGACTAGGATATAGGGAATTATACTGTACATAACTGGGATATAGGTTCTTGGATATAGGGAATTATGCTGTACATAACTGGGACATAAGGACTAGGATATAGGGAATTATGCTGTACATAACTGGGATATAGGGACTAGGATATAGGGAATTATGCTGTACATAACTGGGATATAGGGACTAGGATATAGGGAATTATGCAGTACATAACTGGGATATAGGGACTAGGATATAGGGAATTATGCTGTACATAACTGGGATATAGGGACTAGGATATAGGGAATTATGCTGTACATAACTAGGATATAGGGACTAGGATATAGGGAATTATACTCTACATAACTGGGATATAGGGACTAGGATATAGGGAATTATGCTGTACATAACTAGGATATAGGGACTAGGATATAGGGAATTATGCTGTACATAACTAGGATATAGGGACTAGGATATAGGGAATTATACTGTACATAAGTGGGATATAGGGACTAGGATATAGGAAATTATGCTGTACATAACTGGGATATAGGGAATAGGATATAGGGAATTATGCTGTACATAACTGGGTATAGGGAATTATGCCGTACATAACTAGTATATAGGGACTAGGATATAGGGAATTATACTCTACATAACTGGGATATAGGGACTAGGATATAGGGAATTATGCTGTACATAACTAGGATATAGGGACTAGGATATAGGGAATTATGCTGTACATAACTAGGATATAGGGACTAGGATATAGGGAATTATACTGTACATAACTGGGATATAGGGACTTGGATATAGGGAATTATGCTGTACATAACTGGGACATAAGGACTAGGATATAGGGAATTATGCTGTACATAACTGGGATATAGGGACTAGGATATAGGGAATTATGCTGTACATAACTGGGATATAGGGAATTATGCCGTACATAACTAGGATATAGGGACTAGGATATAGGGAAATATACTCTACATAACTGGGATATAGGGACTTGGATATAGGGAATTATGCAGTACATAACTAGGATATAGGGACTAGGATATAGGGAATTATGCTGTACATAACTAGGATATAGGGACTAGGATATAGGGAATTATACTGTACATAACTGGGATATAGGGACTTGGATATAGGGAATTATGCTGTACATAACTAGGATATAGGGACTAGGATATAGGGAATTATACTCTACATAACTGGGATATAGGGACTAGGATATAGGGAATTATGCTGTACATAACTAGGAGATAGGGACTAGGATATAGGGAATTATACTGTACATAACTGGGATATAGGGACTAGGATATAGGGAATTATGCTGTACATAACTGGGATATAGGGAATTATGCCGTACATAACTAGGATATAGGGACTAGGATATAGGGAATTATGCTGTACATAACTGGGATATAGGGACTAGGATATAGGGAATTATGCTGTACATAACTGGGATATAGGGAATTATGCCGTACATAACTACGATATAGGGACTAGGATATAGGGAATTATACTCTACATAACTGGGATATAGGGACTAGGATATAGGGAATTATGCTGTACATAACTAGGATATAGGGACTAGGATATAGGGAATTATACTGTACATAACTGGGATATAGGGACTTGGATATAGGGAATTATGCTGTACATAACTGGGACATAAGGACTAGGATATAGGGAATTATGCTGTACATAACTGGGATATAGGGAATTATGCCGTACATAACTAGGATATAGGGACTTGGATATAGGGAATTATACTCTACATAACTGGGATATAGGGACTAGGATATAGGGAATTATGCTGTACATAACTAGGATATAGGGACTAGGATATAGGGAATTATGCTGTACATAACTAGGATATAGGGACTAGGATATAGGGAATTATACTGTACATAACTGGGATATAGGGACTTGGATATAGGGAATTATGCTGTACATAACTGGGATATAGGGACTAGGATATAGGGAATTATGCTGTACATAACTGGGATATAGGGACTAGGATATAGGGAATTATGCAGTACATAACTAGGATATAGGGACTAGGATATAGGGAATTATGCTGTACATAACTAGGATATAGGGACTAGGATATAGGGAATTATACTGTACATAACTGGGATATAGGGACTTGGATATAGGGAATTATGCTGTACATAACTAGGATATAGGGACTAGGATATAGGGAATTATACTCTACATAACTGGGATATAGGGACTAGGATATAGGGAATTATGCAGTACATAACTAGGATATAGGGACTAGGATATAGGGAATTATGCTGTACATAACTAGGATATAGGGACTAGGATATAGGGAATTATACTGTACATAACTGGGATATAGGGACTTGGATATAGGGAATTATGCTGTACATAACTGGGATATAGGGACTAGGATATAGGGAATTATGCTGTACATAACTGGGATATAGGGACTAGGATATAGGGAATTATGCAGTACATAACTGGGATATATGGACTAGGATATAGGGAATTATGCTGTACATAACTGGGATATAAGGACTAGGATATAGGGAATTATGCTGTACATAACTAGGATATAGGGACTAGGATATAGGGAATTGTGCTGTACATAACTGGGATATAGGGACTGGGATATAGGGAATTATGCAGTACATAACTATGATACAGGAGCTAGGATATAGGGAATTGTGCTGTACATAACTGGGATATAGGGACTAGGATATAGGGAATTATGCTGTACATAACTGGGATATAAGGACTAGGATATAGGGAATTATGCAGTACATAACTAGGATATAGGGACTAGGATAGAGGGAATTATGCTGTACATAACTAGGATATAGGGACTAGGATATAGGGAATTGTGCTGTACATAACTGGGATATAGGGACTGGGATATAGGGAATTATGCAATACATAACTGGGATATAGGGACTAGAATATAGGGAATTATGCTGTACATAACTAGGATACAGGGGCTAGGATGAAGGGAATTATGCTGTACATAACTGGGATATAGGGACTGGGATATAGGGAATTATGCTGTACATAACTGGGATATAGGGACTAGGATATAGCGAATTATGCTGTAGATAACTGGGACATAAGGACTAGGATATAGGGAATTATGCTGTACATAACTGGGATATAGGGACTAGGATGTAGGGAATTATGCTGTACATAACTGGGATAGAGGGACTAGGATATAGGGAATTATGCAGTACATAACTGGGATATAGGGACTAGGATATAGGGAATTATACTGTACATAACTGGGATATAGGGACTAGGATATAGGGAATTATGCAGTACATAACTGGAATATATGGACTAGGATATAGAGAATTATGCTGTACATAACTGGGATATAAGGACTAGGATATAGGGAATTATGCTGTACATAACTGGGATAGAGGGACTAGGATATAGGGAATTATGCAGTACATAACTGGGATATGGGGACTAGGATATAGGGAATTATGCTGTACATAACTGGGATATAAGGACTAGGATATAGGGAATTATGCTGTACATAACTGGGATATAAGGACTAGGATATAGGGAATTATGCTGTACATAACTGGGATAGAGGGACTAGGATATAGGGAATTATGCAGTACATAACTGGGATATGGGGACTAGGATATAGGGAATTATGCTGTACATAACTGGGATAGAGGGACTAGGATATAGGGAATTATGCTGTACATAACTGGGATATAAGGACTAGGATATAGGGAATTATGCTGTACATAACTGGGATATAAGGACTAGGATATAGGGAATTATGCTGTACATAACTGGGATAGAGGGACTAGGATATAGGGAATTATGCTGTACATAACTGGGATATAAGGACTAGGATATAGGGAATTATGCTGTACATAACTGGGATAGAGGGACTAGGATATAGGGAATTATGCAGTACATAACTGGGATATGGGGACTAGGATATAGGGAATTATGCTGTACATAACTGGGATAGAGGGACTAGGATATAGGGAATTATGCTGTACATAACTGGGATATATGGACTAGGATATAGGGAATTATGCTGTACATAACTGGGATATATGGACTAGGATATAGGGAATTATGCTGTACATAACTGGGATATATGGACTAGGATATAGGGAATTATGCTGTACATAACTGGGATATAAGGACAAGGATATAGGGAATTATGCTGTACATAACTAGGATATAGGGACTAGAATATAGGGAATTATACTGTACATAACTGGGATATAGGTTCTTGGATATAGGGAATTATGCTGTACATAACTGGGACATAAGGACTAGGATATAGGGAATTATGCTGTACATAACTGGGATATAGGGACTAGGTATAGGGAATTATGCTGTACATAACTGGGATATAGGGACTAGGATATAGGGAATTATGCAGTACATAACTGGGATATAGGGACTAGGATATAGGGAATTATGCTGTAGATTACTGGGATATAGGGACTAGGATATAGGGAATTATGCTGTACATAACTAGGATATAGGGACTAGGATATAGGGAATTATACTCTACATAACTGGGATATAGGGACTAGGATATAGGGAATTATGCTGTACATAACTAGGATATAGGGACTAGGATATAGGGAATTATGCTGTACATAACTAGGATATAGGGACTAGGATATAGGGAATTATACTGTACATAAGTGGGATATAGGGACTAGGATATAGGGAATTATGCTGTACATAACTGGGATATAGGGAATAGGATATAGGGAATTATGCTGTACATAACTAGGATATAGGGACTAGGATATAGGGAATTATGCTGTACATAACTAGGATATAGGGACTAGGATATAGGGAATTATACTGTACATAACTGGGATATAGGGACTTGGATATAGGGAATTATGCTGTACATAACTGGGACATAAGGACTAGGATATAGGGAATTATGCAGTACATAACTGGGATATAGGGAATTATGCAGTACATAACTAGGATATAGGGACTAGGATATAGGGAATTATGCTGTACATAACTGGGATATAGGGACTAGGATATAGGGAATTATGCTGTACATAACTGGGATATAGGGAATTATGCCGTACACAACTAGGATATAGGGACTAGGATATAGGGAATTATACTCTACATAACTGGGATATAGGGACTTGGATATAGAGAATTATGCAGTACATAACTAGGATATAGGGACTAGGATATAGGGAATTATGCTGTACATAACTAGGATATAGGGACTAGGATATAGGGAATTATACTGTACATAACTGGGATATAGGGACTTGGATATAGGGAATTATGCTGTACATAACTAGGATATAGGGACTAGGATATAGGGAATTATACTCTACATAACTGGGATATAGGGAATTATGCCGTACATAACTAGTATATAGGGACTAGGATATAGGGAATTATACTCTACATAACTGGGATATAGGGACTCGGATATAGGGAATTATGCTGTACATAACTAGGATATAGGGACGAGGATATAGGGAATTATGCTGTACATAACTAGGATATAGGGACTAGGATATAGGGAATTATACTGTACATAACTGGGATATAGGGACTTGGATATAGGGAATTATGCTGTACATAACTGGGACATAAGGACTAGGATATAGGGAATTATGCTGTACATAACTGGGATATAGGGACTAGGATATAGGGAATTATGCTGTACATAACTGGGATATAGGGAATTATGCCGTACATAACTAGGATATAGGGACTAGGATATAGGGAATTATACTCTACATAACTGGGATATAGGGACTTGGATATAGGGAATTATGCAGTACATAACTAGGATATAGGGACTAGGATATAGGGAATTATGCTGTACATAACTAGGATATAGGGACTAGGATATAGGGAATTATACTGTACATAACTGGGATATAGGGACTTGGATATAGGGAATTATGCTGTACATAACTAGGATATAGGGACTAGGATATAGGGAATTATACTCTACATAACTGGGATATAGGGACTAGGATATAGGGAATTATGCTGTACATAACTAGGATATAGGGACTAGGATATAGGGAGTTATACTGTACATAACTGGGATATAGGGACTAGGATATAGGGAATTATGCTGTACATAACTGGGATATAGGGAATTATGCCGTACATAACTAGGATATAGGGACTAGGATATAGGGAATTATGCTGTACATAACTGGGATATAGGGACTAGGATATAGGGAATTATGCTGTACATAACTGGGATATAGGGAATTATGCCGTACATAACTAGGATATAGGGACTAGGATATAGGGATTTATACTCTACATAACTGGGATATAGGGACTAGGATATAGGGAATTATGCTGTACATAACTAGGATATAGGGACTAGGATATAGGGAATTATACTGTACATAACTGGGATATAGGGACTTGGATATAGGGAATTATGCTGTACATAACTGGGACATAAGGACTAGGATATAGGGAATTATGCTGTACATAACTGGGATATAGGGACTAGGATATAGGGAATTATGCTGTACATAACTGGGATATAGGGAATTATGCCGTACATAACTAGGATATAGGGACTTGGATATAGGGAATTATACTCTACATAACTGGGATATAGGGACTAGGATATAGGGAATTATGCTGTACATAACTAGGATATAGGGACTAGGATATAGGGAATTATACTGTACATAACTGGGATATAGGGACTTGGATATAGGGAATTATGCAGTACATAACTGGGACATAAGGACTAGGATATAGGGAATTATGCTGTACATAACTGGGATATAGGGGCTAGGATATAGGGAATTGTGCTGTACATAACTGGGATATAGGGACTAGGATATAGGGAATTATGCAGTACATAACTGGGATATAGGGACTAGGATATAGGGAATTATGCTGTACATAACTGGGATATAGGGACTAGGATATAGGGAATTATGCAGTACATAACTGGGATATATGGACTAGGATATAGGGAATTATGCTGTAGATAACTGGGATATAAGGACTAGGATATAGGGAATTATACTGTACATAACTGGGATATAGGGACTAGGATATAGGGAATTATGCTGTACATAACTGGGATATATGGACTAGGATATAGGGAATTTTGCAGTACATAACTGGGATATAGGGACTAGGATATAGGGAATTATGCAATACATAACTGGGATATAGGGACTAGGATATAGGGAATTATGCTGTACATAACTGGGATATAGGGACTAGGATATAGGGAATTATGCTGCACATAACTGGGATATAGGGACTAGGATATAGGGAATTATGCTGTACATAACTAGGATATAGGGACTAGGATATAGGGAATTATGCAATACATAACTGGGATATAGGGACTAGGATATAGGGAATTATACTCTACATAACTGGGATATAGGGACTTGGATATAGGGAATTATGCAGTACATAACTAGGATATAGGGACTAGGATATAGGGAATTATGCTGTACATAACTAGGATATAGGGACTAGGATATAGGGAATTATACTGTACATAACTGGGATATAGGGACTTGGATATAGGGAATTATGCTGTACATAACTAGGATATAGGGACTAGGATATAGGGAATTATACTCTACATAACTGGGATATAGGGACTAGGATATAGGGAATTATGCTGTACATAACTAGGATATAGGGACTAGGATATAGGGAATTATACTGTACATAACTGGGATATAGGGACTAGGATATAGGGAATTATGCTGTACATAACTGGGATATAGGGAATTATGCCGTACATAACTAGGATATAGGGACTAGGATATAGGGAATTATGCTGTACATAACTGGGATATAGGGACTAGGATATAGGGAATTATGCTGTACATAACTGGGATATAGGGACTAGGATATAGGGAATTATGCAGTACATAACTAGGATATAGGGACTAGGATATAGGGAATTATACTCTACATAACTGGGATATAGGGACTAGGATATAGGGAATTATGCTGTACATAACTAGGATATAGGGACTAGGATATAGGGAATTATACTGTACATAACTGGGATATAGGGACTTGGATATAGGGAATTATGCTGTACATAACTGGGACATAAGGACTAGGATATAGGGAATTATGCTGTAGATAACTGGGATATAGGGACTAGGATATAGGGAATTATGCTGTACATAACTGGGATATAGGGAATTATGCCGTACATAACTAGGATATAGGGACTAGGATATAGGGAATTATACTCTACATAGGGACTAGGATATAGGGAATTATGCTGTACATAACTAGGATATAGGGACTAGGATATAGGGAATTATGCTGTACATAACTAGGATATAGGGACTAGGATATAGAGAATTATACTGTACATAACTGGGATATAGGGGCTAGGATATAGGGAATTGTGCTGTACATAACTGGGATATAGGGACTAGGATATAGGGAATTATGCTGTAGATAACTGGGATATAAGGACTAGGATATAGGGAATTATACTGTACATAACTGGGATTTAGGGACTAGGATATAGGGAATTATGCTGTACATAACTGGGATATATGGACTAGGATATAGGGAATTATGCAGTACATAACTGGGATATAGGGACTAGGATATAGGGAATTATGCAATACATAACTGGGATATAGGGACTAGGATATAGGGAATTATGCTGTACACAACTGGGATATAGGGACTAGGATATAGGGAATTATGCTGCACATAACTGGGATATAGGGACTAGGATATAGGGAATTATGCTGTACATAACTAAGATATAGGGACTAGGATATAGGGAATTATGCAATACATAACTGGGATATAGGTACTAGGATATAGGGAATTATGCAGTACATAACTGGGATATAGGGACTAGGATATAGGGAATTATGCTGTACATAACTGGGATATAGGGACTAGGATATAGGGAATTATGCTGTACATAACTGGGATATAGGGACTAGGATATAGGGAATTATGCTGTACATAACTAGGATATAGGGACTAGGATATAGGGAATTATGCTGTACATAACTAGGATATAGGGACTAGGATATAGGGAATTATGCTGTACATAACTAGGATATAGGGACTAGGATATAGGGAATTGTGCTGTACATTACTGGAATATAGGAACTGGGATATAGGGAATTATGCTGTACATAACTGGGATATAGGGACTAGGATATAGGGAATTATGCTGTACATAACTAGGATATAGGGACTAGGATATAGGGAATTATGCTGTACATAACTAGGATATAGGGACTAGGATATAGGGAATTATGCAGTACATAACTAGGATATAGGGACTAGGATATAGGGAATTATGCTGTACATAACTAGGATATAGGGACTAGGATATAGGGAATTATGCTGTACATAACTAGGATATAGGGACTAGGATATAGGGAATTGTGCTGTACATTACTGGGATATAGGGACTGGGATATAGGGAATTATGCTGTACATAACTGGGATATAAGGACTAGGATATAGGGAATTATGCTGTACATAACTGGGATATAGGGAATTATGCTGTACATAACTAGGATATAGGGACTAGGATATAGGGAATTATACTGTACATAACTGGGATATAGGGACTTGGATATAGGGAATTATGCAGTACATAACTGGGATATAGGAACTAGGATATAGGGAATTATGCTGTACATAACTGGGATATAAGGACTAGTATATAGGGAATTATGCTGTACATAACTGGGATATAGGAACTAGGATATAGGGAATTATGCTGTACATAACTGGGATATAAGGACTAGTATATAGGGAATTATGCTGTACATAACTGGGATATAGGGACTAGGATATAGGGAATTATGCAGTACATAACTGGGATATAGGAACTAGGATATAGGGAATTATGCTGTACATAACTGGGATATAAGGACTAGTATATAGGGAATTATGCTGTACATAACTGGGATATAGGAACTAGGACATAGGGAATTATGCTGTACATAACTAGGATATAGGGAGTAGGATATAGGGAATTATACTGTACATAACTGGGATAGAGGGACTAGGATATAGGGAATTATGCTGTACATAACTGGGATATAGGGACTAGGATATAGGGAATTATGCTGTACATAACTGGGATATAGGGAATTATGCTGTACATAACTAGGATATAGGGACTAGGATATAGGGAATTATACTGTACATAACTGGGATATAGGGACTTGGATATAGGGAATTATGCTGTACATAACTGGGATATAAGGACTAGTATATAGGGAATTATGCTGTACATAACTGGGATATAGGAACTAGGATATAGGGAATTATGCTGTACATAACTGGGATATAAGGACTAGTATATAGGGAATTATGCTGTACATAACTGGGATATAGGAACTAGGATATAGGGAATTATGCTGTACATAACTGGGATATAAGGACTAGTATATAGGGAATTATGCTGTACATAACTGGGATATAGGGACTAGGATATAGGGAATTATGCAGTACATAACTGGGATATAGGAACTAGGATATAGGGAATTATGCTGTACATAACTGGGATATAAGGACTAGTATATAGGGAATTATGCTGTACATAACTGGGATATAGGAACTAGGACATAGGGAATTATGCTGTACATAACTGGGATATAGGGACTAGGATATAGGGAATTATGCAGTACATAACTGGGATATAGGGACTAGGATATAGGGAATTATGCTGTACATAACTGGGATATAGGGACTAGGATATAGGGAATTATGCTGTACATAACTGGGATATAGGGACTTGGATATAGGGAATTATGCTGTACATAACTGGGATATAAGGACTAGTATATAGGGAATTATGCTGTACATAACTGGGATATAGGAACTAGGATATAGGGAATTATGCTGTACATAACTGGGATATAAGGACTAGTATATAGGGAATTATGCTGTACATAACTGGGATATAGGGACTAGGATATAGGGAATTATGCAGTACATAACTGGGATATAGGAACTAGGATATAGGGAATTATGCTGTACATAACTGGGATATAAGGACTAGTATATAGGGAATTATGCTGTACATAACTGGGATATAGGAACTAGGACATAGGGAATTATGCTGTACATAACTGGGATATAGGGACTAGGATATAGGGAATTATGCAGTACATAACTGGGATATAGGGACTAGGATATAGGGAATTATGCTGTACATAACTGGGATATAGGGACTAGGATATAGGGAATTATGCTGTACATAACTGGGATATAGGGACTAGGATATAGGGAATTATGCAGTACATAACTGGGATATAGGAACTAGGACATAGGGAATTATGCTGTACATAACTGGGATATAGGGACTAGGATATAGGGAATTATGCAGTACATAACTGGGATATAGGGACTAGGATATAGGGAATTATGCTGTACATAACTGGGATATAGGGACTAGGATATAGGGAATTATGCAGTACATAACTGGGATATATGGACTAGGAAATAGGGAATTATGCTGTACATAACTGGGATATAAGGACTAGGATATAGGGAATTATACTGTACATAACTGGGATATAAGGACTAGGATATAGGGAATTATGCAGTACATAACTGGGATATAGTGACTAGGATATAGGAAATTATGCTGTACATAACTAGGATATAGGGACTAGGATATAGGGAATTATGCTGTACATAACTGGGATATAAGGACTAGGATATAGGGAATTATGCTGTACATAACTAGGATATAGGGACTAGGATATAGGGAATTATACTGTACATAACTGGGATATAGGGACTAGGATAAAGGGAATTATGCTGTACATAACTGGGATATAGGGACTAGGATATAGGGAATTATGCTGTACATAACTAGGATATAGGGACTAGGATATAGTGAATTATGCAGTACATAACTGGGATATAGGGACTAGGATATAGGGAATTATGCAGTACATAACTGGGATATAGGGACTAGGATATAGGGAATTATGCAGTACATAACTGGGATATAGGGACTAGGATATAGTGAATTATGCTGTACATAACTGGGATATAGGGACTAGGATATAGGGAATTATGCTGTACATAACTGGGATATAGGGACTAGGATATAGGGAATTATGCTGTACATAACTAGGATACAGGGACTAGGATATAGGGAATTATACTGTACATAACTAGGATATAGGGACTAGGATATAGGGAATTATACTGTACATAACTGGGATATAGGGACTAGGATAAAGGGAATTATGCTGTACATAACTGGGATATAGGGACTAGGATATAGGGAATTATGCAGTACATAACTGGGATATAGGAACTAGGATATAGGGAATTATGCTGTACATAACTGGGATATAAGGACTAGTATATAGGGAATTATGCTGTACATAACTGGGATATAGGAACTAGGACATAGGGAATTATGCTGTACATAACTGGGATATAGGGACTAGGATATAGGGAATTATGCAGTACATAACTGGGATATAGGGACTAGGATATAGGGAATTATGCTGTACATAACTGGGATATAGGGACTAGGATATAGGGAATTATGCTGTACATAACTGGGATATAGGGACAAGGATATAGGGAATTATGCAGTACATAACTGGGATATAGGAACTAGGACATAGGGAATTATGCTGTACATAACTGGGATATAGGGACTAGGATATAGGGAATTATGCAGTACATAACTGGGATATAGGGACTAGGATATAGGGAATTATGCTGTACATAACTGGGATATAGGGACTAGGATATAGGGAATTATGCAGTACATAACTGGGATATATGGACTAGGAAATAGGGAATTATGCTGTACATAACTGGGATATAAGGACTAGGATATAGGGAATTATACTGTACATAACTGGGATATAAGGACTAGGATATAGGGAATTATGCAGTACATAACTGGGATATAGTGACTAGGATATAGGGAATTATGCTGTACATAACTAGGATATAGGGACTAGGATATAGGGAATTATGCTGTACATAACTGGGATATAAGGACTAGGATATAGGGAATTATGCTGTACATAACTAGGATATAGGGACTAGGATATAGGGAATTATACTGTACATAACTGGGATATAGGGACTAGGATAAAGGGAATTATGCTGTACATAACTGGGATATAGGGACTAGGATATAGGGAATTATGCTGTACATAACTAGGATATAGGGACTAGGATATAGTGAATTATGCAGTACATAACTGGGATATAGGGACTAGGATATAGGGAATTATGCTGTACATAACTGGGATATAGGGACTAGGATATAGGGAATTATGCAGTACATAACTGGGATATAGGGACTAGGATATAGGGAATTATGCAGTACATAACTGGGATACAGGGACTAGGATATAGTGAATTATGCTGTACATAACTGGGATATAGGGACTAGGATATAGGGAATTATGCTGTACATAACTGGGATATAGGGACTAGGATATAGGGAATTATGCTGTACATAACTAGGATACAGGGACTAGGATATAGGGAATTATACTGTACATAACTAGGATATAGGGACTAGGATATAGGGAATTATACTGTACATAACTGGGATATAAGGACTGGGATATAGGGAATTATGCAGTACATAACTGGGATATAGGGACTAGGATATAGGGAATTATGCAGTACATAACTGGGATATATGGACTAGGATATAGGGAATTATGCTGTACATAACTAGGATATAGGGACTAGGATATAGGGAATTATGCTGTACATAATTGGGATATAAGGACTAGGATATAGGGAATTATGCAGTACATAACTGGGATATAGGGACTAGGATATAGGGAATTATGCTGTACATAACTGGGATATAAAGACTAGGATATAGGGAATTATGCTGTACATAACTGGGATATAGGGACTAGGATATAGGGAATTATGCTGTACATAACTGGGATATAGGGACTAGGATATAGGGAATTATGCTGTACATAACTGGGATATAGGGACTAGGATATAGGGAATTAGGCTGTACATAACTGGGATATAGGGAGTAGGATATAGGGAATTATGCTGTATATAACTGGGATACAGGGACTAGGATACAGGGAATTATGCTGTACATAACTAGGATATAGGGACTAGGATATAGGGAATTATGCTGTACATAACTGGGATATAGGGACTAGGATATAGGGAATTATGCTGTACATAACTAGGATATAGGGACTAGGATATAGGGAATTATGCTGTACATAACTGGGATATAGGGACTAGGATATAGGGAATTATGCAGTACATAACTGGGATATAGGGACTAGGATATAGGGAATTATGCAGTACATAACTGGGATATAGGGACTAGGATATAGGGAATTATGCTGTACATAACTGGGATATAGGGACTAGGATATAGGGAATTATGCAGTACATAACTAGGATATAGGGACTAGGATATAGGGAATTATACTGTACATAACTGGGATATAGGGACTAGGATATAGGGAATTATGCTGTACATAACTGGGATATATGGACTAGGATATAGGGAATTATGCTGTACATAACTAGGATATAGGGACTAGGATATAGGGAATTATGCTGTACATAACTGGGATATAAGGACTGGGATATAGGGAATTATGCAGTACATAACTGGGATATAGGGACTAGGATATAGGGAATTATGCTGTACATAACTGGGATATAGGGACTAGGATATAGGGAATTATGCTGTACATAACTGGGATATAGGGACTAGGATATAGGGAATTATGCAGTACATAACTGGGATATATGGACTAGGATATAGGGAATTATGCAGTACATAACTGGGATATAGGGACTAGGATATAGGGAATTATGCAGTACATAACTAGGATATAGGGACTAGGATATCGGGAATTATGCTGTACATAACTGGGATATAAGGACTAGGATATAGGGAATTATGCAGTACATAACTGGGATATAGGGACTAGGATATAGGGAATTATGCTGTACATAACTGGGATATAAGGACTAGGATATAGGGAATTATGCTGTACATAACTGGGATATAGGGACTAGGATATAGGGAATTATACTGTACATAACTAGGATATAGGGACTAGGATATAGGGAATTATGCTGTACATAACTGGGATATAAGGACTGGGATATAGGGAATTATGCAGTACATAACTGGGATATAGGGACTAGGATATAGGGAATTATGCTGTACATAACTGGGATATAGGGACTAGGATATAGGGAATTATGCTGTACATAACTGGGATATAGGGACTAGGATATAGGGAATTATGCAGTACATAACTGGGATATATGGACTAGGATATAGGGAATTATGCAGTACATAACTGGGATATAGGGACTAGGATATAGGGAATTATGCAGTACATAACTAGGATATAGGGACTAGGATATCGGGAATTATGCTGTACATAACTGGGATATAAGGACTAGGATATAGGGAATTATGCAGTACATAACTGGGATATAGGGACTAGGATATAGGGAATTATGCTGTACATAACTGGGATATAAGGACTAGGATATAGGGAATTATGCTGTACATAACTGGGATATAGGGACTAGGATATAGGGAATTATACTGTACATAACTAGGATATAGGGACTAGGATATAGGGAATTATGCAGTACATAACTGGGATATAGGGACTAGGATATAGGGAATTATGCAGTACATAACTGGGATATAGGGACTAGGATATAGGGAATTATGCTGTACATAACTGGGATATAGGGACTAGGATATAGGGAATTATGCTGTACATAACTGGGATATAGGGAGTAGGATATAGGGAATTATGCTGTATATAACTGGGATACAGGGACTAGGATATAGGGAATTATGCTGTACATAACTAGGATATAGGGACTAGGATATAGGGAATTATGCTGTACATAACTGGGATATAGGGACTAGGATATAGGGAATTATGCTGTACATAACTAGGATATAGGGACTAGGATATAGGGAATTATGCTGTACATAACTGGGATATAGGGACTAGGATATAGGGAATTATGCAGTACATAACTGGGATATATGGACTAGGATATAGGGAATTATGCAGTACATAACTGGGATATAGGGACTAGGATATAGGGAATTATGCAGTACATAACTAGGATATAGGGACTAGGATATAGGGAATTATGCTGTACATAACTGGGATATAAGGACTAGGATATAGGGAATTATGCTGTACATAACTGGGATATAGGGACTAGGATATAGGGAATTATGCTGTACATAACTGGGATATAAGGACTAGGATATAGGGAATTATGCTGTACATAACTGGGATATAGGGACTAGGATATAGGGAATTATGCTGTACATAACTGGGATATAAGGACTAGGATATAGGGAATTATGCTGTACATAACTGGGATATAGGGACTAGGATATAGGGAATTATGGTGTACATAACTGGGATATAGGGACTAGGATATAGGGAATTATGCTGTACATAACTGGGATATAGGGACTAGGATATAGGGAATTATGCAGTACATAACTGGGATATAGGGACTAGGATATAGGGAATTATGCAGTACATAACTGGGATATAGGGACTAGGATATAGGGAATTATGCTGTACATAACTAGGATATAGGGACTAGGATATAGGGAATTATGCTGTACATAACTGGGATATAAGGACTAGGATGTAGGGAATTATGCTGTACATAACTGGGATATAGGGACTAGGATATAGGGAATTATGCTGTACATAACTGGGATATAGGGACTAGGATATAGGGAATTATGCTGTACATAACTGGGATATAGGGACTAGGATATAGGGAATTATGCTGTACATAACTGGGATATAGGGAGTAGGATATAGGGAATTATGCTGTATATAACTGGGATACAGGGACTAGGATATAGGGAATTATGCTGTACATAACTAGGATATAGGGACTAGGATATAGGGAATCATGCTGTACATAACTGGGATACAGGGACTAGGATATAGGGAATTATGCTGTACATAACTGGGATATAGGGAGTAGGATATAGGGAATTATGCTGCATATAACTGGGATACAGGGACTAGGATATAGGGAATTATGCTGTACATAACTAGGTTATAGGGACTAGGATATAGGGAATTATGCTGTATATAACTGGGATACAGGGACTAGGATATAGGGAATTATGCTGTACATAACTAGGATATAGGGACTAGGATATAGGGAATTATGCTGTACATAACTGGGATATAGGGACTAGGATATAGGGAATTATGCAGTACATAACTGGGATATAGGGACTAGGATATAGGGAATTATGCTGTACATAACTAGGATATAGGGACTAGGATATAGGGAATTATGCTGTACATAACTGGGATATAGGGACTAGGATATAGGGAATTATGCTGTACATAACTGGGATATAGGGACTAGGATATAGGGAATTATGCTGTACATAACTAGGATATAGGGACTAGGATATAGGGAATTATGCTGTACATAACTGGGATATAGGGACTAGGATATAGGGAATTATGCAGTACATAACTGGGATATATGGACTAGGATATAGGGAATTATGCAGTACATAACTGGGATATAGGGACTAGCATATAGGGAATTATGCAGTACATAACTGGGATATAGGGACTAGCATATAGGGAATTATGCTGTACATAAGTGGGATATAAGGACTAGGATATAGGGAATTATGCAGTACATAACTGGGATATAGGGACTAGAATATAGGGAATTATGCTGTACATAACTGGGATATAAGGACTAGGATATAGGGAATTATGCTGTACATAACTGGGATATAGGGACTAGGATATAGGGAATTATGCTGTACATAACTGGGATATAGGGACTAGGATATAGGGAATTATGCTGTAAATAACTGGGATATAGGGAGTAGGATATAGGGAATTATGCTGTATATAACTGGCATACAGGGACTAGGATATAGGGAATTATGCTGTACATAACTAGGATATAGGGACTAGGATATAGGGAATTATGCTGTACATAACTGGGATATAGGGACTAGGATATAGGGAATTATGCTGTACATAACTAGGATATAGGGAATTATGCTGTACATAACTAGGATATAGGGAGTAGGATATAGGGAATTATGCTGTATATAACTGGGATATAGGGACTAGGATATAGGGAATTATGCTGTACATAACTGGGATATAGGGACTAGGATATAGGGAATTGTGCTGTACATAACTGGGATACAGGGACTAGGATATAGGGAATTATACTGTACATAACTGGGATATAGGGACTTGGATATAGGGAATTATGCTGTACATAACTGGGATATAAGGACTAGTATATAGGGAATTATGCTGTACATAACTGGGATATAGGGACTAGGATATAGGGAATTATGCTGTACATAACTGGGATATAGGGACTAGGATATAGGGAATTATACTGTACATAACTGGGATATAGGGACTTGGATATAGGGAATTATGCTGTACATAACTAGGATATAGGGACTAGGATATAGGGAATTATACTGTACATAACTGGGATATAGGGACTTGGATATAGGGAATTATGCTGTACATAACTGGGATATAGGGACTAGGATATAGGGAATTATGCTGTACATAACTGGGATATAGGGACTAGGATATAGGGAATTATACTGTACATAACTGGGATATAGGGACTTGGATATAGGGAATTATGCTGTACATAACTGGGATATAGGGACTAGGATATAGGGAATTATACTGTACATAACTGGGATATAGGGACTTGGATATAGGGAATTATGCTGTACATAACTGGGATATAAGGACTAGTATATAGGGAATTATGCTGTACATAACTGGGATATAGGGACTAGGATATAGGGAATTATGCTGTACATAACTGGGATATAGGGACTAGGATATAGGGAATTATACTGTACATAACTGGGATATAGGGACTTGGATATAGGGAATTATGCTGTACATAACTGGGATATAGGGACTAGGATATAGGGAATTATGCTGTACATAACTAGGATATAGGGACTAGGATATAGGGAATTATGCTGTACATAACTGGGATATAAGGACTAGGATATAGGGAATTATGCTGTACATAACTGGGATATAGGGACTAGGATATAGGGAATTATGCAGTACATAACTAGGATATAGGGACTAGGATATAGGGAATTATGCAGTACATAACTGGGAAATAGGGACTAGGATATAGGGAATTATGCTGTACATAACTGGGATATAGGGACTAGGATATAGGGAATTATGCAGTACATAACTGGGAAATAGGGACTAGGATATAGGGAATTATGCTGTACATAACTGGAATATAGGGACTAGGATATAGGGACTAGGATATAGGGAATTATGCAGTACATAACTGGGATATAGGGACTAGGATATAGGGAATTATGCTGTACATAACTGGGATATAGGAACTAGGATATAGGGAATTATGCTGTACATAACTGGGATATAGGGACTAGGATATAGGGAATTATGCAGTACATAACTGGGATATAGGGACTAGGATATAGGGAATTATGCTGTACATAACTGGGATATAGGGACTAGGATATAGGGAATTATGCAGTACATAACTGGGATATATGGACTAGGATATAGGGAATTATACTGTACATAACTGGGATATAAGGACTAGGATATAGGGAATTATGCTGTACATAAGTGGGATATAGGGACTAGGATATAGGGAATTATGCAGTACATAACTGGGATATAGGGACTAGGATATAGTGAATTATGCTGTACATAACTGGGATATAGGGACTAGGATATAGGGAATTATGCTGTACATAACTGGGATATATGGACTAGGATATAGGGAATTATGCTGTACATAACTGGGATATAAGGACTAGGATATAGGGAATTATACTGTACATAACTGGGATATAAGGACTAGGATATAGGGAATTATGCAGTACATAACTGGGATATAGTGACTAGGATATAGGGAATTATGCTGTACATAACTAGGATATAGGGACTAGGATATAGGGAATTATGCTGTACATAACTGGGATATAAGGACTAGGATATAGGGAATTATGCTGTACATAACTGGGATATAGGGACTAGGATATAGGGAATTATGCAGTACAAAACTAGGATATAGGGACTAGGATATAGGGAATTATGCTGTACATAACTGGGATATAGGGAGTAGGATATAGGGAATTATGCAGTACATAACTAGGATATAGGGACTAGGATATAGGGAATTATGCAGTACATAACTGGGATATATGGACTAGGATATCGGGAATTATGCTGTACATAACTAGGATATAGGGACTAGGATATAGGGAATTATGCTGTACATAACTGGGATATAAGGACTAGGATATAGGGAATTATGCTGTACATAACTGGGATATAGGGACTAGGATATAGGGAATTATGCTGTACATAACTGGGATATAGGGACTAGGATATAGGGAATTATGCTGTACATAACTGGGATATAGGGACTAGGATATAGGGAATTATGCAGTACATAACTGGGATATAGGGACTAGGATATAGGGAATTATGCAGTACATAACTGGGATATAGGGACTAGGATATAGTGAATTATGCTGTACATAACTGGGATATAGGGACTAGGATATAGGGAATTATGCTGTACATAACTGGGATATAGGGACTAGGATATAGGGAATTATGCAGTACATAACTAGGATATAGGGACTAGGATATAGGGAATTATACTGTACATAACTGGGATATAGGGACTAGGATATAGGGAATTATGCTGTACATAACTGGGATATATGGACTAGGATATAGGGAATTATGCTGTACATAACTAGGATATAGGGAATTATGCTGTACATAACTGGGATATAAGGACTGGGATATAGGGAATTATGCAGTACATAACTGGGATATAGGGACTAGGATATAGGGAATTATGCTGTACATAACTGGGATATATGGACTAGGATATAGGGAATTATGCTGTACATAACTAGGATATAGGGACTAGGATATAGGGAATTATGC
This sequence comes from Phyllobates terribilis, assembly GCF_046119375.1. Lineage (NCBI taxonomy): Eukaryota > Metazoa > Chordata > Amphibia > Anura > Dendrobatidae > Phyllobates > Phyllobates terribilis. The sequence goes on from NW_027362943.1 coordinate 536,596, forward strand.
TGTACATAACTGGGATATAAGGACTGGGATATAGGGAATTATGCAGTACATAACTGGGATATAGGGACTAGGATATAGGGAATTATGCAGTACATAACTGGGATATAGGGACTAGGATATAGGGAATTATGCAGTACATAACTAGGATATAGGGACTAGGATATCGGGAATTATGCTGTACATAACTGGGATATAAGGACTAGGATATAGGGAATTATGCAGTACATAACTGGGATATAGGGACTAGGATATAGGGAATTATGCTGTACATAACTGGGATATAAGGACTAGGATATAGGGAATTATGCTGTACATAACTGGGATATAGGGAGTAGGATATAGGGAATTATGCTGTACATAACTAGGATATAGGGACTAGGATATAGGGAATTATGCTGTACATAACTGGGATATAGGGACTAGGATACAGGGAATTATGCTGTACATAACTGGGATATAGGGACTAGGATATAGGGAATTATGCTGTACATAACTGAGATATAAGGACTAGGATATAGGGAATTATGCTGTACATAACTGGGATATAGGGACTAGGATATAGGGAATTATGCTGTACATAACTGGGATATAAGGACTAGGATATAGGGAATTATGCTGTACATAACTGGGATATAGGGACTGGGATATAGGGAATTATGCAGTACATAACTGGGATATAGGGACTAGGATATAGGGAATTATGCTGTACATAACTGGGATATAGGGACTAGGATATAGGGAATTATGCAGTACATAACTGGAATATATGGACTAGGATATAGGGAATTATGCAGTACATAACTTGGATATAGGGACTAGGATATAGGGAATTATGCAGTACATAACTAGGATATAGGGACTAGGATATAGGGAATTATGCTGTACATAACTGGGATATAAGGACTAGGATATAGGGAATTATGCTGTACATAACTGGGATATAAGGACTAGGATATAGGGAATTATGCTGTACATAACTGGGATATAGGGACTAGGATATAGGGAATTATGCAGTACATAACTGGGATATAGGGAGTAGGATATAGGGAATTATGCAGTACATAACTAGGATATAGGGACTAGGATATAGGGATTTATGCTGTACATAACTGGGATATATGGACTAGGATATAGGGAATTATGCAGTACATAACTGGGATATAGGGACTAGGATATCGGGAATTATGCAGTACATAACTAGGATATAGGGACTAGGATATAGGGAATTATGCTGTACATAACTGGGATATAAGGACTAGGATATAGGGAATTATGCTGTACATAACTGGGATATAGGGACTAGGATATAGGGAATTATGCTGTACATAACTGGGATATAGGGACTAGGATATAGGGAATTATGCTGTACATAACTGGGATATAGGGAGTAGGATATAGGGAATTATGCTGTATATAACTGGGATACAGGGACTAGGATATAGGGAATTATGCTGTACATAACTAGGATATAGGGACTAGGATATAGGGAATTATGCTGTACATAACTGGGATACAGGGACTAGGATATAGGGAATTATGCTGTACATAACTGGGATATAGGGACTAGGATATAGGGAATTATGGTGTAAATAACTAGGATATAGGGACTAGGATATAGGGAATTATGCTGTACATAACTGGGATATAGGGACTAGGATATAGGGAATTATGCAGTACATAACTGGGATATATGGACTAGGATATAGGGAATTATGCAGTACATAACTGGGATATAGGGACTAGGATATAGGGAATTATGCAGTACATAACTAGGATATAGGGACTAGGATATAGGGAATTATGCTGTACATAACTGGGATATAAGGACTAGGATATAGGGAATTATGCAGTACATAACTGGGATATAGGGACTAGGATATAGGGAATTATGCTGTACATAACGGGGTATAAGGACTAGGATATAGGGAATTATGCTGTACATAACTGGGATATAGGGACTAGGATATAGGGAATTATGCTGTACATAACTGGGATATAGGGACTAGGATATAGGGAATTATGCTGTACATAACTGGGATATAGGGACTAGGATATAGGTGATTATGCAGTACATAACTGGGATATAGGGACTAGGATATAGGGAATTATGCTGTACATAACTGGGATATAGGGACTAGGATATAGGGAATTATGCTGTACATAACTAGGATATAGGGACTAGGATATAGGGAATTATGCTGTACATAACTGGGATACAGGGACTAGGATATAGGGAATTATGCTGTACATAACTGGGATATAGGGACTAGGATATAGGGAATTATGCTGTACATAACTAGGATATAGGGACTAGGATATAGGGAATTATGCTGTACATAACTGGGATATAGGGACTAGGATATAGGGAATTATGCAGTACATAACTGGGATATATGGACTAGGATATAGGGAATTATGCAGTACATAACTGGGATATAGGGACTAGGATATGGGGAATTATGCAGTACATAACTAGGATATAGGGACTAGGATATAGGGAATTATGCTGTACATAACTGGGATATAGGGACTAGGATATAGGGAATTATGCTGTACATAACTAGGATATAGGGAATTATGCTGTACATAACTAGGATATAGGGAGTAGGATATAGGGAATTATGCTGTATATAACTGGGATATAGGGACTAGGATATAGGGAATTATGCTATACATAACTGGGATATAGGGACTAGGATATAGGGAATTATGCAGTACATAACTGGGACATAGGGACTAGGATATAGGGAAATATGCAGTACATAACTGGGACATAGGGACTAGGATATAGGGAATTATGCTATACATAACTGGGATATAGGGACTAGGATATAGGGAATTATGCTGTACATAACTGGGATATAGGGACTAGGATATAGGGAATTATGCTGTACATAACTGGGATACAGGGACTAGGATATAGGGAAATATGCAGTACATAACTGGGACATAGGGACTAGGATATAGGGAATTATGCTATACATAACTGGGATATAGGGACTAGGATATAGGGAATTGTGCTGTACATAACTGGGATACAGGGACTAGGATATAGGGAAATATGCAGTACATAACTGGGACATAGGGACTAGGATATAGGGAATTATGCTATACATAACTGGGATATAGGGACTAGGATATAGGGAATTATGCTGTACATAACTGGGATATAGGGACTAGGATATAGGGAATTGTGCTGTACATAACTGGGATATAGGGACTAGGATATAGGGAATTATGCTGTACATAACTGGGATACAGGGACTAGGATATAGGGAATTATACTGTACATAACTGGGACATAGGGACTAGGATATAGGGAATTATGCTGTACATAACTGGGATATAGGTACTAGGATATAGGGAATTATGCAGTACATAGCTAGGATATAGGGAATTATGCGGTACATAACTGGGATATAGGGACTAGGATATAGGGAATTATGCTGTACATAACTGGGATATAGGGACTAGGATATAGGGAATTATGCTGTACATAACTAGGATATAGGTACTAGGATATAGGGAATTATGCAGTACATAGCTAGGATATAGGGAATTATGCAGTACAAAGCTAGGATATAGGGACTAGGATATAGGGAATTATGCTGTACATAACTGGGATATAGTGACTAGGATATAGGGAATTATGCTGTACATAACTGGGACATAGGGACTAGGATATAGGGAATTATGCTATACATAACTGGGATATAGGGACTAGGATATAGGGAATTATGCTGTACATAACTGGGATATAGGGACTAGGATATAGGGAATTATGCTGTACATAACTAGGATATAGGGACTAGGATATAGGGAATTATTCAATACATAATCCACAGGGACTGCTCAAATGGACCAACATTGATCCTATAGTAAATGATCAGTCTACAGTAGAGATGAGCGTTGTTCTACTCGAACTGTTCGCCAATCTCAAATTCGAGCTGTTTTGGGCGGTGTTCGAGCCGGTCGGCGAACACGAACAATTTGAGAAAAATTCGGCTGTTCGAGGTTATGTTCGATAACTGTTCGTGCACCAAAATCATAACTGGATTTTTTCTCAGTAATGATGAAAATTAATGTTAATACGCAGTTTGAGTGTACAGCGGGGCGGGGGGAGGGGCAGGGGATGGATCTCTGCAGGAACAATGAAGATCTCCATTTTTTTTTCTCTTTCCCGCATTTGCAGTGGGGAGGTGCAATCTGTCAGCCTATCAGCAGCGCACACACGGAGCGAAGTGCTTTTTTTCACACAAGCAAGGGCATGTGTGATTGGCAGTGTATGTCACATGTCCTTGCCCTATAAGACCAAGCCATTTTCCCCGTCGCCACCATTTTCTCACTGCTGCAGCTGCGTGTTAGACGGCACCGCTGTTGCTGTGTGCGCTATACCTTGTTAATTTCAAGCCAATTTTCGCACAAATCTACAGATAGCTTGGGAGTAGGGAATAGTTGTGATTGCAGTCCTTTTAAGGACTAGGTTACAGCATTTCCTACGACTTTTATCAGGCAGGTCTGTGCTCTTAAATAGATAGGTTGTGGGAGTAAAGACTAATTGTAATTGGAGTCCTTTTCAGGACTAGGTTACATCAGTTCCTATCAGTTTTTGCCAGGCAGGTCTGTGCCAGTGCTGTGCAAGTTTTTTTCACAGCATTTGGCTGAATCTAGCAAAGCTAATCCTTTTTGGCCTATTGCAGAGTGTGTTAGTCAGTGGAGTAGCCTATCTGTGTTGCAAGATATACCACCTGTGTATAGAATACCAATTTTTTTACTGCACCTAGTGAAGTAAAATCTTTTGGGCATAGCATCATTCTATTAGTCCATCTATACTGACCTCCATCAGGTTGCAAACTGAATATAATTTTTTTCTGCATCTAGCTCTGAAAAAATATTTGGGCTTCTAGCAGTGTGTGGGACTTGGTCTATTAGTCCATCTATACTGACCTCCATCAGGTTGCAAATTAAAAATAATTTTTTTCTGCATCTAGCTCTGAAAAAATATTTGGGCTTCTAGCAGTGTGTGGGACTTGGTCTATTAGTCTATCTATACTGACCTCCATCAGGTTGCAAATTAAAAATAATTTTTTTCTTCATTTAGCTCTGAAAAAATATTTGGGCTTCTAGCAGTGTGTGGGACTTGTTCTATTAGTCCTTCTATACTGACCTCCAGCAGGTTGCAAATTGAATATAATTTTTTTCTGCATCTAGCTCTGAAAAAATATTTGGGCTTCTAGCGGTGTGTGGGACTTGGTCTATTAGTCCATCTATACTGACCTCCATCAGGTTGCAAATTAAAAATAATTTTTTTCTGCATCTAGCTCTGAAAAAATATTTGGGCTTCTAGCAGTGTGTGGGACTTGGTCTATTAGTCCATCTATACTGACCTCCATCAGGTTGCAAATTGAATAAAAAAAATTTCTGCATCTAGCTCTGAAAAAATATTTGGGCTTCTAGCGGTGTGTGGGACTTGGTCTATTAGTCCATCTATACTGACCTCCATCAGGTTGCAAATTAAAAATAATTTTTTTCTGCATCTAACCCAGCCAATAGTTTTGGCCTAATACCACAGTTTGGCCACTCAGCTCTGCTCGGTTACCATCCATTGTTTTTTTGTGCAAACAACTCCAGAGTTGTGAATTAGTTAACCACCAAAATGAGTGGAAAAAGGCCTGCTGCTGGTGGAAAGGGGAATAGGCGTGTTGGGAAGGGGAAAAAAGGTTGTGTCCGTGGGGTAGGTGCAGAAGAAAGACCATCTTCCAGCCAAACTAAAATGTCTACTTCTTTTAGCGGACAATGTGATAAGATCCCTTTCTTACGGCCACGCCAATCGCTACAAATTCCAGATGAGGCACAAAAACAGCAGGTGCTTCAACGGATATCAAGTGCTCCTTTAAGTGGGCTCTCCTCCACATCAACTTCAACATCACAAATACTCCAGTCCTCAAAGGTGTCACCCAAATCGCACTTGCTTCCTCACAGCTCCCAAATCTCCAGCTGCCCGTCTGAGTATGAGGTAGAACAGATGGTTGAGTCTGCAGAGCTGTTTACTCATACTATAGCCTGGGAATCAGAGGTCGACTCCAGCGCTTCTGTGAATCCAGACGAGGAAATGATCTGCACTGATGCCCAGAATCTTTATGAGTCGGATCCAGGACCAGACGAGAAGGTTCTGACCATAATGTAGACCCTCATTCCCAAACTGTAACTCCTGTTGGTGGAGACAATGAGGAAGACGATGATAAGACTCAAATACCTGATTGGAGCGACAACTTTAGTTTTTTGTCAGGGCAGGAACAGGTTGGCTCTGAGGACGACGGGTGTGATAACGCACAGGGTGATGATGATGAGGTCGGAGATCCCACTTACTGTCAACCCACAGTCAGCCAAGAGATGAGGTCAGCAGAGGAGGTGGAGGAAGATGCTAGTGACGACGAGGTCAGGTTGCGCCTTCCTGGACAGAGACGTAGTACTGGAAGCACGTCAACAACTGCATCCTCAAACACAACTCTGCCTCTCACCACAAGTCGTGGTGGCTCTTCAGGTCGCATGGGTGCTAAGCCTTGCATAGCCTGGGCATTTTTTCAGATCGATAAAGATGACCCAACTCGTGTTATCTGTAACATTTGTCAGCAAAAGCTAAGTAGAGGCCAAAAAATACATAGTTTGAGTACTTCATGCATGAACCGGCACATGGACATGAAGCATAAGTTGCAGTGGGAAGCTCAGTGTGCTACAATGCGGTCTAGCCGGCCGGGCCAACCACCGTCTGCCATATCTTGTGCATCCGCAGCCTCTTCATCCTCTGTGACTGGGGGGACAGCAGTCACACCTGTTTTGGGGCGCAGACCTGCCACCTCTTTACCCGCAACAGCCAGCGTGATTGGCAGGTCATCATTTTCTTTGGAGGTGGTAACACCAGCTGGTCTTGAGCGCTGTCCGACATCGATAGCACCACCTTTGGATCAAGGCAACCTAACATGTCCGCCTGCATCTTCCTCACAGACCGGCAGTTTGCCGGGGACACCCTTATCAACCCCGTCTAAGCACAATAGCCAGCCCTCGGTCCCTCAGATGTGGACAAGTAAAAGACCATTTCCTCCTAGCCATGAGAAAGCTAAGAGGTTGAATTTCACCATCTGCAAGCTCTTGGCTACAGAAATGCTGCCTTTCCGCCTGGTGGACACAGAGGATTTTCGAGACCTTATGTCCGTCGCAGTGCCCCAGTACCAGATGCCCAGTCGGCACTACTTCTCAAAGAAAGGTGTGCCTGCGCTCCACCAGCATGTCGCACACAACATCACCGCTTCTTTGAGAAACTCTGTGTGTGACAGGGTGCATTTCACCACAGACACTTGGACGAGTAGGCATGGACAGGGGCGTTACATGTCGCTGACTGGGCACTGGGTAACTATGGTGACAGCAGGACAAGGGGCTGCTGTCCAAGTCTTGCCGTCCCCACGAGTTGTGCGTCAATCCTCTTTATGTCATTTTTCCTCCACTGCTTCTGCCTCCTCAACCTCCTCTCGGTCTTCCACCTGCACCCAAAGCCTGTCTGGTCATGCCACAAGCTTTCTAACTGCGCAGAAGGGATCCTGCACACCTCCTTACTATGCTGGCAGTAGGGCTCAACGTCATCAGGCGGTTTTTACATTGAAATGTCTGGGAAATGTGAGTCACACAGCTGAGGAGTTGTGGTCAGCTCTGGAGAACCAATTTCATGAATGGTTGTCTCCACTGGACCTGAAACCAGGGAAGGCCGTGTGCGACAATGCTGCAAACCTGGGTGCGGCCCTTCGCCGGGGCAATGTCACACACGTGCCTTGTATGGCTCACGTGTTGAACCTGGTTGTCCAGCAATTTTTAGCCCACTATCCCAGACTAGATGGCCTTCTGCAGAGGGCACGGTCGCTGTGTGCTCACTTCCGCCGTTCGCATCCCGCAGCTCAGCGACTTACATCTCTACAGAAGTCGTTGGGCCTGCCACTTCACCGGCTAAAATGCGATGTGCCTACCCGGTGGAATTCAACTCTGCACATGTTGCAGCGACTGTGGCAGCACCGACAAGCCCTGGTGCAATACGTTCTGACGTATAGCCTGGGCCAACGAGATTCAGAGGTGGGGCAAATCACGCTGGAGGAGTGGTCTCAGATCAGGGACCTATGCACCCTTCTGCACAGTTTTGAAATGGCGACGAAGATGTTTAGTGCTGACGATGCCATTATTAGCATGACTATTCTGGTGATTTACATGCTGGAGCACATGTTAAACAGAATTCGGAGTCAGGTGGTGGCACAAGAGGAGGTGGAGGAAGTAGAGGAGGAGGAGTTGTATGCGGAAGGGCTAACATCTGCAAGGTCCAGAAGGTCGGCAGCACCAAGGCGGCAGGCATGTGAGGGTGGGGGAGATGGTTTTACCAGGGCGCATGGTAGCAGCCAAACTAGTGAGGAAGGTGCAGGAGCCCAGGAAGAAGTGGAGGACGAACTGATGGAAGACTCATCAGATGAGGGAGACCTTGATCACATTTCTGTTGTGCGAGGTTGGGGGGAGAGGACAGAGGAAGGAAGCATGATTGTTACCTCGCCACCAACACAACAGGGACTTGGTGCTACTGGATGCGCAACACACATGAGTGCCTTCTTGCTGCACTACCTGCAACATGACCCTCGAATTGTGAGAATTAGAAATAATCCTGACTACTGGGTTGCCACACTGTTAGATCCCCGGTACAAAAGTAAATTTGCAGAAATTATTCCTGCCATAGAAAGGGATGCACGCATGCAGGAGTATCAGCAGAGACTGTTGCAGAATCTTACATGTGCTTTTCCACAAAATACCAGTGGTGCACGTAGTGAATCTCACAGTTCCAACTTGCCAACCGTGGGACCGTCAAGTGTTCAGCACTCAAACCGTAACAGAACCACAGTATCTGCTGGTAACATCAATTTTGCGGAATCATTTCACCACTTTTTTAGCCCATCCTTTGCAAGGCCACAGGAGACAAGAAGTCTGACACATAGTCAACGCCTAGAGACGATGGTACAGGAGTATCTCCAAGTAAACATTGAAGCCACGACTGTGTCACTGGACCCTTGCTCTTTTTGGGCTTCCAATCTGGATAAATGGCCGGAGCTAGCCACTTACGCCTTGGAGATCTTGTCATGCCCCTCAGCCAGCGTTCTGTCTGAACGTGTGTTCAGCGCTGCTGGTGGTGTGCTGACAGATAAGCGCACGCGGCTCTCCACTGATAATGTAGACAGACTCACGTTCATAAAGATGAACAAATCATGGATCCGAAACGACTTTTCTACCCCTGTGTCATCCTGGGGAGAGTAAAAGCTTGATGATTGGTTAAAATCACCCTACCAACCGTTTTAAGCTTTCAAATTACTAATCATGTTTATCTGTATCTTGACTGGAAAATAATTTGGGCTTTGTAGCAGTGTGCAGCACTGATCCTATTAGGCCATCTATAATAAGCTTCACCAGATTTAAAATTAATAATAATTTTTAGCTGCATCTAGCCCGGAAAATAATTTTGGGGCTCCGAGATGCGCAAGACACATAAGTGCCTTCTTGCTGCACTACCTGCAGCATGACCCTCATATTGTCAGAATTCGAAGTAATCATGACTACTGGGTTGCCACACTCTTAGATCCCCCAAACTTTTCGATCAACCTTTTCATTTTAATAAAGACCAAAAAAATGGTCATTTTTGAAATTATAAGCATTAGCAGGTTGTTAGAAACTGAAATCAAACAGTTTTCAACTCAAAACTTTATTCTAGGTGATGTTACATTTTCACATAGGACCCCTTGTTCGAAAGGAGCTTCTGAACTCTCTCGTCCATTGAATTTGTCAGGTTTTGGATGGTTTCTGCTTCAATTGTTTTGCATGAGGACAGAATACCCTCCCAGAGCTGTTGCTTGGATGTGAACTGCCTCCCGCCATCATAGACACTCCTTTTAATGATGCTCCAAAGGTTCTGAATGGGGTAGAGGTCAGGGGAGCATGGGGGTCACACCATAAGTTTGTCCCCTTTTATGCCCATATCAGCCAGAGATGCAGATGTTTTATGTGCAGCATGAGATGGTGCATTATCATGCAGAAAAATGATCTTGCTGTGAAATACACGGTTCTTCTTCTTGAACCATGGCAGGAAGTGCTGTTTGAGAAAATCCACATACATTATGGAGTTCATCTTTAGCGCCTTCAGGGATCCTAAAGGGGCCGACAATCTCTCTCCCCATGATTCCAGCCCAAAACATTACTCCACCTCCTCCTTGTTGGCGCTGTAGCCGTGTTTGCGTGGGGTGTCCATCAACCAGCCATCCTCCACTCCATTCATCTGGACCATCGAGCGCTGCACGGCACTCATCCGTGAACAAAACAGTTTTGAAATCAGTCTTCATGTAATGTTTGGCCCACTGGAGCCGTTTCTGCTTGTGTGAAGTGGATAGAGGAGGTCGACAGGATGGCGTATGCACAGCTGCAAACCTCTGAAGGACCCTGCATCTTGTTGTTCGGGGGACGTTGGAGGCACAAGCAGCTTCAAAAACTTGTCTGCTGCTATGACAAGGCTTTTTTGCCGCTGCTCTTTCAACCTGACGTAATTGCCTGTAGGAAAGAGTCCTCAATTTGCCCTTATCAGCACGCACACGTGTGTACTGTGAATCAGCTACATACTTCTTGATTGCCAAGACACTTCATCCTGATCATCGCACAATGTTGATTGTAGTCATGCCTTGACCTAAACACTCCACAATTTGTTGCTTCTCAGCAGCCGACACATCCTTTTTCTTTCCCATTTTGGCAGAAAATGTAGGCTGCTTAATAATGTGAGAGAGCCTTCTTAAGTAGTCTTGCCTTTCATTGGACACACCTGCCAAACTAATTAGCACAGGTGTCTGCAATTGCTTACAGTGATATAAAGAGCCCTGACACACATCACCATCAATGAGTTTAACTGACAAACAAACAAATTCTTCCCTTATCACTCCTAAACACTTTTTGCATAATAATTTGGAACGCGGTGTACATGTGCTTTTCCACAAAACACCAGTGGTTCACGTAGTGAATCTTACAGTTCTAACTTGCCAACCGTGGTCTGTATGGAATTGTTCAATAAAGGGCCCAAAATTAAGATAACATAGATGGGAGAGGTCTCTATGAATAGGAATTCCTAAGTATTTGATACCCTGTGAGGGCCAGGCAAAGGGAAAGTTGGACTGGATGGAATCCTATATGGATTTAGGGAGGGAGACATCGAGGGCCTCAGACTTCGCTGCATTGATTTTAAAATTTTACCATGTAACAAAGTGATCTATTTCAGCCATAACAGCAGGGATGGATATATGTGATTGAGTGATATATACTAGGACATCATCAGCAAATAGAGAGCACTTGTACTCGGTGCCTCCCACCTCAATCCACCTAATATTGGGGTTATGGCGAATTGATGAGAGCAGGTGCTCCGTCACTAGGATGTATAAGAGAGGGGACAGAGGACATCCCTGCCTTGTCCCATTGGTGATTGTGAAAGGTGATGAAAATGTTCTGACGCACCCCCTGGGCCTTGGGACACCCGGAGCCGGACCCTTTTTGGTGGATGCTGGTGGTTGTAGTCTTCGTGGCGGCGATCCGGTTCCGTGGCTCAGGGCGGTCAAACCAGTGGCGGAACTATTTATGTGGTTTTGATGTTTAAATGTCCGACTACGCCACCCGTGGATTGCGGTCAGAGTGAACCGCCGCCACAGGGCAAACCGCTAAGGCTGGTGTTGTGGGTGCAGCAGAGCGTAGCATAACTCCCCACGGGAGGAGTATAGCCTCAGGGCAGTGTATGCGGAGGATGGGGGTGATGGTGCAGGGCAGCAGCAGTAACGACACGGAGTCAGTGATGCAGTTCAGGGCCTTTACTCACAGTTCTTATTATCCAGACCACGTCTGCAGGTAACGGCTGCCCACGTCGTACTGTGCTCACCAGGTGAGGGGCTCAGACAACTCCCAGATAACTTTGGAGCGCTTCACAGGACCCCCTTTGTGTGTCCTTTGTCTGGCCTTTCTTACCAACACTTCTGTCCGGCTGCCTCGGGCCTCCTCTTGGTAAACTTGGCGCCAGTTTCCCTGACCCTATGTGGTGCCTTCCTAGCGGGTGGAGCAAGGGGCTGCGCCACATAAAATGTCAGAGCCTCCGGTTTCTAGCTGAGGGTCGTTTCCTGCCTCCACTAGTTCGGGGACCGGTCTCCCCCTTTGGCCTGACCCCTCCACGCAGGTGGATTCGGGCGTGCGGTGGCGACTCGCCCGTCCGCACCCCTGGGATCCCTTCATTCCTCGTTCCTGGAGCCTTCTCCGCTCCTCTTCCTTCCTTCTCCCTCTTGCAGGCCTGGGCCTCTGTTACTAGGCCCGCCTCCGGAGCAGAGCTCATGCAGAGCCCCTGCTCCTTGCCACTTCTGCTCAGACTTCTCTGCACTGAACTAAGATGGTGCCCACCTTTTATACTCCCTTCTCAATGCACCCAGGAACTGCTTCCTCCCTGCTCCTGCACTGCAGGGTTCCCCTTCCTCAGTGTTCCCTCCCCCCACTCCAGCCAGGGACAGGGACTGTCGTGCCCATCTCAGGGGCATATTGGTCGCCCTGCCCCACGGCAATGTGGTGTAATGCATGCAGGTGTCGGGTCCTGATCCACACTCCATCCTTATCTGAGAGTGAGATATCACACCTCTGGGTGAGGTGCAATACGTCTGTAGCAACCGAGCCCTCGGTGCTACAGTTCCATTTATCTTCAGCCTAGGTGACGTATTGTGATACAGGGCCGTGATTTTGGCTATAAAAGGGTCCCCTAGACCCCTACCCCAAGCTTTTTAAGAGAATCATATATGGCGTGCCAGGAGACTCTATGGAATGCTTTCTCAGCATCCAACGAGAGTATCTACTTACAAATTTTTAACTGCATCTAGCCCAGGAAATACTTTGTGCCTAGTAGCAGTGTCTGCTAGTCAGCGGATTATCCCGGCTGTTAAGCAAGCTACACCACCTGTAGTTTGGACACTTAATTTTTTCAAAGGAAATGCTTCGGGACCACGGGATACTTAGTGAAGAGCATCAGGAGACACCCCAAGGCATAGGGGCTGGGACTGGCACTAGGATGCCTTGCGGTGGACAGCCGAGCTCGATCCTTATAAAAGCTTTTTAACTGCAGCAGCTTTAGTGGACGCTACTGGAGCTGGAATTACGCGGCTGCTGGCATGAGACTTGCCCTCCAATAGATCCTTGTAAATGGATTTAAAGTGTATTCATTCAAATTAGAGGGACAATTTAAATTAAAAAGCTTAGAGCTGCCTCCACCACAGGGGGGCTCTCTCGACCCACCAGCGGACAGGCACCAGTATTGGGAGAGGGGGGCTGGCCGTCAGGGTTCACCGCGGCTCTGGCACAAACCCGGCGACACGGAGGTGGCACGGGCAGGAGCGGACTGGCCATCTCGGCTTCTCACTTTTTGGATTTTAGAAGGGCATGACATGCCTATATCTGTGTCTCCCCCTCCTTTTACTCCTCCACCTCTTTTCTTTTCGCATGACTATATGTACTTGTCACTTTTCCATGTGTTAGTTGTGTCTTCTGAGCAGTTTGTCAGCTTTTGGACATCTTTGAAGGTGTTTTCTATGTGTTTCTATGTGTTTTTGTTTGCCTGCCATTGGTTTTAACGGTGTTCGAAGGTGTTCGACGAACAGTTCGACGAACAGTTCGGCGAACACACGGGTGTTCGACGAACCGAACCGAACTCGAACACTACGGGGGTGGCTCAACACTAGTCTACAGTTTCCATATGTAGGAAGCTATTTAGATCACAGTTGGTAATGGTTTATATCCTAGTTAGTCCTATAGGACTTCCATCATATCCTTCCTTAATCAGCAGTTCGCATCGGCTTTTAATGTCACCACTACATCAGATCTCTTACACTTATGATCTGTAGCACTTATTGGTCACACTGCTTTTCCATTGTCAGGCGTCACTTGCCTCGGTTGTCTCGGAGGACGGCCGGACTATTCCTCGGTGCGGTTACGAGCATCATCCTATTCATATCGCTGTATTCACCTTCCAGACTGCGCTAAGCAAAAATAGCGACTCCTGCTATAACCAATATGTGGTAGAAGGACTCAGCCGCTCCACAGCAGAATTCATTCACATAGATACAATTTCCGTAGGGGTTTCCTTAATCACGGTTTATCTCGACACTGAACAATAGAACACAATAATGAGTATAAAAAATGAAAATTAATCCAATTGAATATATTCCTGCTAATAGGCTGAACCGCATTCAGAAACTGAACAGGAAAGAGATTTACTGGATATCGAAACTGAACAGTATGAAACCCCATGGATTAACTGAAATGTCTGAAATGTTCCTTTAGATGTTAAGAAATCTACATCTATGGTCATTTCGGAGATAGAAAGTCTGATGTGGAAGCTCCCTTAACATTAGTATTAATTGTAATAATTTAGATGATCTTTTAATAAGATATTTTATTGTAATATCTATTTACAACAATATTATCCATGATCTGTGACATGGTTTTATTAACCAATTGAAATAAATTAATTATTTTAGATAAAACCCTCGAGCCTTCAGATTTTAATATTTAGTTCTTATATATATATTTCCTAGGATTTATTAAGATATATAATTATGGTACAATGATGATCTTTTAATATCTTATGTAGATTTTTTAGATGTCACAATTTTATTAAACTCCCGGAACATCGAGCATTCAGATCTCCATGAAGTGATTGTCTTTTTTTCTCAGAGTATAAAACTCCACTCATTGTAATTCCAGTCACTACTGTTTTACCTTCCGAGAGAATCCATGTAGCGAGCACGGGATTCCTCTGATGTTCCCCGTCCTCTATTACCTACAGTCCCTGATAACGAAGGCTTGTAGTAAAAAGAAAGATCTCCCTGACCGGATCCCCCTGTGACGTCACCACTGCCCTAGGTGACCCCTCAGCAGATGAAATCCTTCCAAGTTAAGCACATGGCCATATATTTACTCCAGCGGCCGTATTCACGGACAGAGGTAAACCACGCTCTCTCCCCATATTTCACCATCACATTGTATGAGAAACTAATTAATTAAAAAAGGAAGCGTGGAATTAATTTATAATGATATTTATTTTCCCTCTAATAAAATTATACAGGAATTGATAAAACACACTGATATCAGTATAATGACACAAAATAATATTCTGACATATGAAACACGACAAATGGCCTGTAACAAATATAATAAACTAAAATAACATTTAGAGGAATTTGGATAAGAGCATTTTAGCTCATCAAACAGACATTAAATAAAATAAACAAGAATTTTTTGACATACAATGAACTACAAGTTTTTTACAAACGTTTCTCCTACCCTTGGATTTGCTTTTCTTTTTAATTGTCTGTTAATTCCTAAATACACATAGCGGCTTAATGAGTAAAGAACACAGGACACAGTGGTTTTCCCTATAGAGACATAGGTTCTAGCCCAACTCCTGCTATTAGAATAAGTGAATACATACATTTATTTTAGTGAACATTTGAACTTATATATATATAATTCCTAAATAATGTTGAGTAGGTTTATAGTATATGAATTGTTATACATTTTTTTTAGGAGGTATTTCTTTGTATAATTGAAATACACACAATTTTGTTATTTTCCGATGTAATCGTTTGCCAATCCAGTGAACTTTGACACAACTCAGACAGTCATGTGTTGATTTGGTGTCTTAATTCAAACCTCAAGCCTTTACACCGTCTTGCAGGATTTTGTCTGTATGTGGTTGTTTCCTGAAGAAGAAGTGCTTGTCACTTTGAAGCGCATCAAATAAAAACAGCAATTTAATAAACCTTTCTGAATTGACGTCTTCAATAAACCAGCAGTGTGGGAAGTATCCACTAATATCTCCAGATCCTGATATTCAATGATATACCCTGCCAAGTTAAGGGTGGTAGCCCGAGGTACTGTGCACTTTATTCAAGATTCATAAGCCCTTCACTGGCTGGATATGAATGAGAGGATCAAATATGAAATACACCGGGATCACATTCGGGATGTTACAAGTTGAAGATCCTGGGGTACAAACCCTAATTCTTCAAAAACACAGTGATCCGTGAGTATATGGGAAGAAGTGTGTCCCTGCTTGTTGGACAGTTCTCTATAAATGTTGTTGTTTCTTCAGGTCCTATTATGATTATATCACAGTCCTTATGTCTAATTGGGGTTGAATTATCTCCCAAGGAGACTTAAATTCTAGTCGAGATTCTCCCATATGTTCAACAGTGACTGACCCGCCATTTATTCTACTTTAAAAATGGAAATACTTCGCCCACCCGGAGAAAGGTGTTTTATATCTGCCTATTATGGTTGGGGTTTTATGGGTGGAGGTCTTTTTTATTTTTTGGGGTATGTTTTATATTGTCGACAATCTTGTAATATGCGCTTAACAAGCTATGTAAAATGGAAATGCTCTGCTGATAGGATATTGGAAAAGACATATAATACATTAAATATGGTGGGGTCAGTGACAATAGTTATCTGGAATGTAAGGGGTCTTTCTTCTAGTGATAAAAGACAGGTGATCTTTCAGTATCTTCAAATGGAAAAACCTGCCTTGATTTGTCTGCAAGAAACACATCTTACCTCTGAGAAACTTCATCTACTAAACAAGTAGTAGTTACAGGCCAACTATCACTCCACACACTATATTAGTTCAACCGTTAAACGGAAGGTGCCATCAAAAAAAATTATTTTTTCAACAATTGAAAAAATGTAAAGTATTAATGTTTTAATTTTTTTCAAAAAATATTATCATTTGTTTTTAATGAAGTAAAATATGAAAAATAATTTTAAAAGGTTTGGTATTGCCACTTTTAAACACTAGGGGGAGCAGCTGCTGAGATTTGCCATGAAAACCTAGTGTACAACTAGCTCACATTACGGACTGCAGTAAATGTGGGCTGGATCTGCTCTCATGTGTGTGATGTCGCTCCTCTCCTCCCCTTCTGGGTGTTTGTAACAGGATAAGTGAAGATGAAGTTTAGGGTCACAGTGTGGAGCCATTTTGTTGGTGACTGCCAGTGATATTGAGGAGTACTGTGTCACTAAGGACGGCTGGCAGCACCAATTCTGTTAGATGGTGCTGCTAGCTGTATCATAAACTGGGATTAGATATGCGGAGTGTATTGTGTGTGATTATATACGCTTAGAGTAACACGCTGGGAATAGATGCAGGTCTCAATGTAGTGTATCACATGCGGCTGATGTGGGGCCTGTGAGCCGGGTGAGGGGAGGGGCCCAGCTCTGGTTCCCCCGCCCGCCCTCACAAATTGAACTGTATCGACTTGTTGCCGATACGGTTGAAGCAATGTTGAGTGAGGGAGCGTGACGCTCCTATCAATCCCCCTCTGCGTCTTACGTCACTGATGAAGGCACTGACAGCGGGGGCTATGACGTGACTACATGGAGTCCACGGTGCTGAGATGTGCGGGCGCTCGCTACAGAGACAGGAGCAGCGGGAGAACAATGAGGAGTTCATTATACTGTATAGAGACCGATGGGGAGTGCATTCTACTCTGTGGAGGCCAATGGGGAGTGAACTCTACTCTGTGGAGGTTGATGGGGAGTGCATTCTACGCTGGAGGCCGATGGGGAGTGCATTCTACTCTGTGGAGGCCGATAGGGAGTATCGCGCATGATGATGGAATTGGCTACATCGGTTTGGGGAACAACGCAAATGATGATGGGATGAGATACACCAGTCTGTGGAGTATCGCGCATGATGATGTGATTAGATACACGGGTCTGGGGAGTATCACATGCAGGGATTAGATAGCTTTACACTGTATTTCTTACTTGAAGTTGCGATCATCTGATCTCTACTATACATAGCAAAATACACATGCGCTCATACAAACAGCAAAATAGAAAAATTCTCACACACAGGAAAATGTGCACACTCACACACACACCGAAAAATGCACACGCACACTCACACACCCAGAAAAATGCACACGCAGGCTCACACACAGAAAAATACACATGCACGCTCATACACACAGGAAAAAACACATGTACGCTCATACACACAGAAAAATACACATGTGGTGTAATACATGACCTCGCTCTGTCCACTTCTATGGGAGCTGTGGTGTAATATGTGACCCTGCTCCGGCCAGTTCTATAGGTGCAATAGTGTAATAAGATAGAATAGATAAATGTCCTGTAAATATATAATTTCACATGCCCCTTTTGGTCACCAGCCAAGGTAAAGCAGACAGCTGCAGGTTTATATTATCAGGCTGGAAAGGTACCTGGTTATTGGGCCCTACCCAGCCTAAAAATAACATCCCGCAGCTGCACCAGAAGTGTTGCATCACATTTGATGCGAGAATTCTGGCACTTTGTCCGCCTCTTCCTGATTACCCTGGTGTGGTGGCAATCGGGGTAATGGTAGTTGGGGTTGATGACAGCTGTGATTTGTCAAAAATCACAGCTGCCATCAACAACTGGGGTTAGTAATGGAGAGGCGTCTATC
This sequence comes from Phyllobates terribilis, assembly GCF_046119375.1. NCBI lineage: Eukaryota > Metazoa > Chordata > Amphibia > Anura > Dendrobatidae > Phyllobates > Phyllobates terribilis. The sequence continues at coordinate 555,176 of NW_027362943.1, forward strand.
AGACACCCCCACTACTAACACACTAATGGAAAAAAAACAGAAAAATAAATGTTATTTGAATAAAGACTCCCCGATACTTTACCTGGTTCACCAATTTTTTTTAAAAAAAAAAACCCAAGCAGGTCTGTCATAGTCCATGGTGTTACCATGATGATCCCCGAAACCGAAGTCCAAAGGCTATGGAGCCTTGTTCAGAGAACGAGGCTTTATAGGCCATTGCAGCAGCCACTCCAAGGCCCACTGCGCTCCATGAGACCCGGCGGCTGTGATGAGCAGTGACATCAGTAACTACACCGCTCATCAGAGTCACTGAGCCCTCTGTATAAAGGACCCATATAGTGCTCCACAGTCTAATGGCCCCATATAGTCCTCCATACAGAATAATGGCCCCATATAGTCCTCCATACAGTATAATGGGAACACATAGTCCTCCATACAGTATAATGGTCCCATATAATGACCTACGTAATAATGGTCCCATATAGTGACTTACACTATAATGGCCCCATATAGTACACTATAGTATAATGGCCCCATATAGTGCACCATACTATAATGTGCCTCACATATTGCTCCACAGTGTAATGGTGTCATATAGTGCCCCACAGTAGAATGTGCCCCATAAAGTGCATCCTGGTGTATATGGCCCCCATCATCCTTCTCCCGGCATGTATGGCCCCATCATCCTTCTCCCTGCATGAATGGCCCCCATCCTCCTCCCTGCATGTATGGTCCCCATTCTCCTCCTACCTGTGTGTATGGCCCCCATCCTCTTCCTCCCGGCGTGTATGGCCCCCATCATCCTCCTCCCTGCGTTTATGGCCAACATCATCCACCTCCCTGCGTGTATGGCCATCATCCTCCTTCCTGCGTGTATGGCCCTCATCATCCTCCTCCCTGTGTGTATGGCCCCCATACTCCTCCTCCCTGTGTGTATGGCCCCCATCCTCTTCCCTGTGTGTATGGCCCCCATTTTCCTCCTACCTGTGTGTATGGCCCCCATCCTCCTCCCGGCATGTATGGCCCCCATCCTCTTCCTCCCGGCGTGCATGGCCCCCATCATCCTCCCGGCGTGTATGGACCCCATCCTCCTCCTCCCTGCGTGTATGGCCCCCATCCTCCTCCTCCCTGCATGTATGGCCCCCATCCTCCTCCTTAAGTGTATGGCCTCAATTTTCCTCCTATGTGGGTATGGCCCCCAACCTCTTCCTCCCGGCGTGCATGGCCCCATCATCCTCCCGGCGTGTATGGACCCCATCCTCCTCCTCCCTGTGTGTATGGCCCCCATCCTCCTCCCTGCATTTATGGCCCCCATCCTCTTCCTCCCGGCGTGCATGGCCCCCATCATCCTCCTATCGGCGTGCATGGCCCCCATTATCCTCCTCCCAGCGTGTATGGACCCCATCTCCCTGCGTGTAAGTGTCCTGCTCAGACACTTACACCCCCACCAGATTAAAATGGCAGCCCCCAGTGGCTGAAATAAAAATTTATAAATAAAAAAAACTAATAAAGTAGTACATTTAATTTTGTATTAAAAATAATTGATTATATAATTATAATATAATAAATATTAATACAAAATTAAAAATCGTGGCTCCTCTTTCAGACACTCCCAATGTGAGCATCTTAATAGATAATAGATGCAGAGGATCAGTACATATATTTGTTCTGCAAGTTATTACTAAATCTCTATTAATAATCTATCTACATACCACCACCATATTCCAGGAGAATCATACACAAAATTCTCACTATTATTTCTGGCTTCTCACAAATCCCCTATATCAGGGTTCCCCAACTCCAGTCCTCAAGGCCCACCAACAGGTCATGTTTTCAGGATTTCCTTAGTATTGCACAGGTGATGTAACTATTGCCTGTGCTGATGATGGAATTATCACCTGTGCAATACTAAGGAAATCCTGAAAACATGACCTGTTGGTGGGCCTTGAGGACTGGAGTTGGGGAACCCTGCCCTATATTATAATAGAGGACTTTAATAATATACCGGACTCTCATTGGGATAGAGGGAGACATGAAGCTAAGAGGGTAAAAGGCAATTGTATCCCTTTTGGTCACTTAAGGAGACAGCTGTAATTGCTCTTTGGAGAGCCCGTCATCCTAATGTATACCAATACTCCTGCTTCTCGTCCACATTCTCCTCTTTGTGGAGAATGGATTTGTCTCTTGGAAATGAACGGATGCCGGGTCTTATATCTGACATCAGCTCCTGCCCAGAGCGCTATCCCATCATTCTCCTCTGTGTCTCCCTAAGCTTAATCTCCCAATGCAGTACAGACCCACAGGGAAATGAACCCCTTTTGGTTGCAAGTTATAGACCTTAAGGGGAAAATTGAAGGGAAACTAAAGGAGAATCTTGTGATTAATAAAAATACAACTTATTTTTTCTATGTATGGGAAGCCATGAAGGCCGACCTTAGAGGATTATTTATAAAAGAAATCTCAGCTGCTGAATCCGGTCTAAGCAGCAGGATCAATTGGTGTTTCAGGAATTGGGAGATGCAGAGAGTGCGATGATTACAGATCCAACGCCGGCTGCGCAAAACAGGCTGAAAGCAGCTCAGGACACGAGGAATCAGGGAACATTGCAGCTGAGGAAGAAAGAAGATGTTTCACAAGATGCAATATTGTGAAGAGGGGGATAAAGCAGGTCACTTATATCTGTGATAGCTGTCACCCAGAGGGACTCCGCCTTTATATCCAGTCTGCAGACTAGGGAGGGTAATGTGGTACAGTCCACAGTGGACATACTGAAAGTGTTGGAGGAATATTATGCAAAGCTGTATACTTCTCAGGTTCAACCCTCTGAAGAACAGACCCAGACCTTCATAGATAAAGCTCAGCTCCCGATCCTTCCTTAGACTCTCAGAATTTATTAGATGAACTACTTGATATAGAAGAGCTGGAATGGGAACTGAGCTCAACGATAAAGCACTGGACGGTCTTCCAGTGGGTTATAAGCGATATAAGGAAGTATTACTACTAGTATTATGGGAGGTATACAATTCAAAGGAGGATCATTGCCACATCCATGCACGAAGCCATAATTACAGTGTTACCTAAACAAGGCAAGACCCCCAGCTTGCTGGCATCCTATAGACTCATCTCTCTTTTAACAGTAGACGTCAAACTTTTTGCTAACAGACTCTCAAAAGTAATCTCAATTAAACACCCCGATCAGTCTGGGTTCATGCCAAATTAGTCCACAGGGATCAATCTCAGAAGGCTTTATATTAATATACAAGCAAAGGCTGATAATATTGGTCATAGGGGGATCCTGTCTTTGGACTCCGCTAATGCCTTTGTCAGTGTAGAATGACAATATTTGTGAGCTACATTGCGGCAGATGGGTTTTGGTGACAAATTTTATATAATGGGTGCAATTGTTTTATTCGGACTCAAAGGCCAAAATAAGATCGAATGGTTCTATGGCTAATCGATTTTTGTTGCACAGAGGTACAAGACAAGGATGCCCCCTGTCTCTCTTATTGTTTTCAATAGCAACTGAACCTCTTGCAGTAATTAGTAAAATGTCTGAGATAAATGGATTTAAATATGGGACCAAGGAAGAGAAGGTGGCATTGTTTGCCGATGATTTACGATTATTCTTTGGGGATGCTCGGGGGTCTCTGGAGAGCATGATGGCGACTATCTCTAGCTGACTTATTCCTTCCAAAGACCATACTAAAGACTAAGGAGAACTTATTACTGGTGGAGAAATGGCCATTCGGGCAAACAGGAAAGAGAAAGGAAAATTAAAAAAAATGGGGATGATCACCATAATTACAATTAAACGGCGAGGTTCCAGCAGACTGACTGATCCGACTGTTAGGCCACGGCTCCACGGTCAGTATTTTCCCTCGGGAGTGGCAGCCAAAACCAGGTGAAGAACAATCAGAGAAAAGGTATAATAGAAACAAGTCACCAATTCTACATTTATCACCCACTCCTGGTTTTGGCTCCCACTCCTGAGAAAAAATACTGACCACATACTAATAGTGGGGCCGTGGCCTTAAAGGCAAACCCAGCAAGAAGTAAGAATGAAGTCGCGACAAAACAATAAGCTGCAACAAAACACCTTAAAATTTGTTACAGAGATTGATTAGTCCTTTCTGTCTGACCATTGGTTTCAGGGTGGTAGGTACAGGAAAATAAATGAATTCCCAGTTTATTACAAAAAGCTCTGCAGAATTTGGAGACAAATTGCACTCCCCTATCAAACACAATGTTAAGTGGGATCCCATGTAGCCTTACTTTATGAGAAATAAAAAACCTGGAGAATGTCTCTGCATTAGGTAATCCTCTGACAAAGGAACAAAATGAGCCCGTTTAATGAATCAGTCAACGACCACCCAAAGACAGTCTTCCCACCAGACAGAGGCAAATCCGTGATGAAATCCATGGACAGATGACTTCACTGTCTTTCTGGAATTGCAATGGAGCCAATACTCCAACCGGACTGTTATGACAGACTTTAGCGTGTGCGCAAACTACACAAGCAGATACAAAATCTTTAATATAATTATTTATAGATGGCCACCAAAAAAGCCTAGTAATAGCTTTCTGCATAGCTGTGAACCGCGGATGACCACTCATGATTAAATCATGAAACTCCAGCAATAGACACAATCTTAGGTACCCAACTACAAATAATTTGGACCTGGGTGTGGAGAAAGGAGCAAACGATTGGACTTTACGGATCTCAGCTTCAACCTCCAAGGATATCACAGAAACCACAATGCCCTCAGGGAGAATGGAGGTTTTGAAGGAGAAACAGAACTAAAACTGCTTGGACCCCGGCCTGAAAGTGATAGAGAAATTGAATCTAGAGAAAAAAAAGCACCCTCTGGCCTGTCTAGGAGTTAGCCATTTAGCTGATTCAATATACGCTAAATTCTTCTGGTCAGTGACCACAGTGATTTCATGAACTTCTCCCTCCAGAAAATGTCTTCAAACCTTAAAGGCTAATTTAACAGTGAGTAACTCACAATTCCCAACAGCAGAATTTATTTCAGCAGATGAAAATTTTCTTGATAAAAAACCACATGGCCGCAAATTGGTCAGAGTCTTGGAATACTGACATAAAATGGCCCCTACCCCGACCTCCGAAACATCCACCTCCACAATGAATGGTTCTTGGAGATGGGGTTGGATTAGAACAGGAGCAGACAAACACTTCTTCAATTTCTCAAAAGCCCTCAGGCTGTGTGCCCACGTAGCGTTTTTCAAGCGTTTATGCTGCGGAATTTCCGCAGCGTAAACGCTTGTGAAACGCTAGGTAATCCGCACCCCATGGTCCCCAAGGGGATTCCGCATGTTCTATGCACATGCTGCGGATTTTTCCGCAGCGTTTATGCTGCGTACAAAAATCCGCAGCATGTCATTTAATTTTGCGGTAGCGCAGCGGAACTCCCGCCATTGACTTGCATTGAGACACATAGAAACCGCGACTGTACATTTGTACAAGCGGCTTCTATGCGTCTCTATGTGCGGATGGTACCCAGTTCTGGAGGAGAGGAGACTCTCATCCAGACCTGGGTACCATTGTACCTGTAAAAAAAGAATAAAATAACAAATAAAGTTTATACTCACCTTTCCGAAGGCTTGTCTCTGAATGCCGGCATCGCTTGAGGACCTGCGGTGACGTCACAGTCATGTGACCGCAGGCCCTTCACCGCTCTGTCTCGCGATATGCCGGCAGCCGGGAACCAGCCAGGAAGCAGCGCTGCAGCCACGCCGGGGCCTCGGGGGTGAGTATAGCTTGATTTGTTTTAATTTTTACAGTTCACACTGTATAAATCCATGCTGTTTGCATGGATTTATACAGTGTGACCTAGTTGTCAAGCACTTTCCAAGTGATGCTATCGCCTGGAAAGCGCTTGTCAATCTGCATGCGGAAACGCATGTGAATCCGCATGTGGATCCGCATGTATTCTGCAGGAAAACCATGCACAATCTGCATGTACAATCTGCATGCGTTTTTTCTGCCAGGGAGATGCAGAAATGCTGCAGAAATTTTCTGCTTCATTTCTGCATCGTGGGCACATAGCCTAAAAGCATCCAGTGGCCAAACCTTGAGATCTGCCCCCTTACGTGTGAGGTCAGTAATCTGAGAAAAAAAACCTAAAGAATTTCCTATAATAGTTGGCGAATCCTACAAAATGTTGCAACACTTTCAGGTCACTAGGTTGGACCCAATCTATTATGGCTTTCACCTTCCCAGGATCCATCGTAAACCCATCAGCCGATAAAATGACCCGGGAATGAAACTTCCTGAACAGAAAAAAAAAACATTTTTCAATTGTAACAAACAAAGAATTCTCCCTCAACCTTTCTAATACAACACGGACATGTTCCTGGTGAGAATCCAAATCAGGAGAGAAAATTCTATATCATCAAGGAAAATCACAAGAAATCTCCCAATGTAATCAGAGAAATATCATTCAGAAAGTTGTGAAATCCTGTTGGTGCATTGGAGAATCCAAATGGGAGGACGAGATTATCGAATAAAACCTCCGCTCTGTACACCTCGTACACACACGGCTCTGCTAAGTACACCTCGTACACACGCGGCTCCGCTCCGTACACCTCGTACACACGCGGCTCCGCCCCGTACACCTCGTACACACGCGGCTCCGCTCCGTACACCTCGTACACACGCGGCTCCGCTCCGTACACCTCGTACACGCGCGGCTCCGCTCCGTACACGCGCGGCTCCGCTCCGTACACCTCGTACATGCGCGGCTCCGCTTCGTACACCTCGTACATGCGCGGCTCCGCTCCGTACGCCTCGTACACGCGCGGCTCCGCTCCGTACGCCTTGTACACGCGCGGCTCCGCTCCGTACGCCTCGTACACGCGCGGCTCCGCTCCGCACACCTCGTACACGTGCGGCTCCGCTCCGCACGCCTCATACACGCGCGGCTCCGCTCCGTACGCCACGTACAGGCGCGGCTCCGCTCCGCACGCCTCGTACACGCACGGCTCCGCACGCCTCGTACACGCGCGGCTCCGCTCCGTATGCCTCGTACACGCGCGGCTCCGCTCCGTACGCCACGTACACGTGCGGCTCCGATCCGTAAGCCTCGTACACGCGCGGCTCCGCACGCTTCGTACACGCGTGGCTCCGCTCCGTACGCCTCGTACACGCGCGGCTCCGCTCCGTACGCCTCATACACGCGCGGCTCCGCTCCGTACGCCTCATACACGCGTGGCTCCGCTCTGTACATGCGCGGCTCCGCTCCGTACGCCTCGTACACGCGCGGCTCCGCTCCGTACGCCTCGTACACGCGTGGCTCCGCTCCGTACACGCGCGGCTCCGCTCCGTACGCCTCGTACACGCGTGGCTCCGCTCCGCACGCCTCGTACACGCGCAGCTCAGCTCCGTACACCTCGTACACACGCGGCTCCGCTTCGTACACCTCGTACACACAGGGCTCCGCTCCGTACACCTCGTACACACGCGGCTCCGGTCCGTACACCTCGTACACGCGCGGCTCCGCTCCGTACACACGCGGCTCCGCTCCGTACACCTCGTACATGCGCGGCTCCGCTCCGTACACCTCGTACATGCGCGGCTCCGCTCCGTATGCCTCGTACACGCGCGGCTCCGCTCCGTACGCCTTGTACACGCGCGGCTCTGCTCCGTACGCCTCGTACACGCGCGGCTCCGCTCCGCACACCTCGTACACGCGCGGCTCCGCTCCGCACGCCTCATACACGCGCGGCTCCGCTCCGTACGCCACGTACAGGCGCGGCTCCGCTCCGCACGCCTCGTACACGCACGGCTCCGCACGCCTCGTACACGCGCGGCTCCGCTCCGTATGCCTCGTACACGCGTGGCTCCGCTCCGTACGCCTCGTACACGCGCGGCTCCGCTCCGTACGCTTCGTACACGCGTGGCTCCGCTCCGTACGCCTCGTACACGCGCGGCTCCGCTCAGTACGCCTCGTACACACGCGGCTCCGCTCCGTACGCCTCGTACACGCGTGGCTCCGCTCCGTACGCCTCATACACGCGTGGCTCCGCTCCGTACACGCGCGGCTCCGCTCCGTACGCCTCGTACACGCGTGGCTCCGCTCTGTACATGCGCGGCTCCGCTCCGTATGCCTCGTACACGCGCGGCTCCGCTCCGTACGCCTCGTACACGCGTGGCTCCGCTCCGTACACGCGCGGCTCCGCTCCGTACGCCTCGTACACGCGTGGCTCCGCTCCGCACGCCTCGTACACGCGCGGCTCAGCTCCGTACACCTCGTACACACGCGGCTCCGCTTCGTACACCTCGTACACACAGGGCTCCGCTCCGTACACCTCGTACACACGCGGCTCCGGTCCGTACACCTCGTTCACACGCGGCTCCGCTCCGTACACCTGGTACACACGTGCAGCTCCTCTCCGTACGCCTCGTACACGCGTGGCTCCGCTCCGTACGCCTCGTACACGCGCGGCTCCGCTCCGTACGCCTCGTACACGCGTGGCTCCGCTCCGTACGCCTCGTACACGCGCGGCTCCGCTCCGTACGCCTCGTACACGCGTGGCTCCGCTCCGTACATGCGCGGCTCCGCACCGTACGCCCCGTACACGCGCGGCTCCGCTCCGTACGCCTCGTACACGCGCGGCTCCGCTCCGTACGCCACGTACAGGCGCGGCTCCGCTCCGCACGCCTCGTACACGCACGGCTCCGCACGCCTCGTACACGCGCGGCTCCGCTCCGTATGCCTCGTACACGCGCGGCTCCGCTCCGTACGCCTCGTACACGCGCGGCTCCGCTCCGTACGCCACGTACACGTGCGGCACCGATCCGTAAGCCTCGTACACGCGCGGCTCCGCTCCGTACGCTTCGTACACGCGTGGCTCCGCTCCGTAAGCCTCGTACACGCGCGGCTCCGCTCCGTACGCCTCGTACACGCGCGGCTCCGCTCCGTACGCCTCATACACGCGTGGCTCCGCTCTGTACATGCGCGGCTCCGCTCCGTACGCCTCGTACACGCGCGGCTCCGCTCCGTACGCCTCGTACACGCGCGGCTCCGCTCTGTACACGCGCGGCTCCGCTCCGTACGCCTCGTACACGCGTGGCTCCGCTCCGCACGCCTCGTACACGCGCGGCTCAGCTCCGTACACCTCGTACACACGCGGCTCCGCTTCGTACACCTCGTACACACAGGGCTCCGCTCCGTACACCTCGTACACACGCGGCTCCGGTCCGTACACCTCGTACACGCGCGGCTCCGCTCCGTACACGCGCGGCTCCGCTCCGTACACCTCGTACATGCGCGGCTCCGCTCCGTACGCCTCGTACACGCGCGGCTCCGCTCCGTACGCCACGTACAGGCGCGGCTCCGCTCCGCACGCCTCGTACACGCACGGCTCCGCTCCGTATGCCTCGTACACGCGCGGCTCCGCTCCGTACGCCTCGTACACGCGCGGCTCCGCTCCGTACGCCACGTACACGTGCGGCACCGATCCGTAAGCCTCGTACACGCGCGGCTCCGCTCCGTACGCTTCGTACATGCGTGGCTCCGCTCCGTGAGCCTCGTACACGCGCGGCTCCGCTCCGTACGCCTCGTACACGCGCGGCTCCGCTCCGTACGCCTCATACACGCGTGGCTCCGCTCTGTACATGCGCGGCTCCGCTCCGTACGCCTCGTACACGCGCGGCTCCGCTCCGTACGCCTCGTACACGCGTGGCTCCGCTCCGTACACGCGCGGCTCCGCTCCGTACGCCTCGTACACGCGTGGCTCCGCTCCGTACACCTCGTACACACGCGGCTCCGCTTCGTACACCTTGTACACACAGGGCTCCGCTCCGTACACCTCGTACACACGCGGCTCCGGTCCGTACACCTCGTACACGCGCGGCTCCGCTCCGTACACGCGCGGCTCCGCTCCGTACACCTCGTACATGCGCGGCTCCGCTCCGTACACCTCGTACATGCGCGGCTCCGCTCCGTACGCCTCGTACACGCTCGGCTCCGCTCCGTACGCCTTGTACACGCGCGGCTCTGCTCCGTACGCCTCGTACACACGCGGCTCCGCTCCGCACACCTCGTACACGCGCGGCTCCGCTCCGCACGCCTCATACACGCGCGGCTCCGCTCCGTACGCCACGTACAGGCGCGGCTCCGCTCCGCACGCCTCGTACACGCACGGCTCCGCACGCCTCGTACACGCGCGGCTCCGCTCCGTATGCCTCGTACACGCGCGGCTCCGCTCCGTACGCCTCGTACACGCGCGGCTCCGCTCCGTACGCCACGTACACGTGCGGCTCCGATCCGTAAGCCTCGTACACGCGCGGCTCCGCTCCGTACGCTTCGTACACGCGTGGCTCCGCTCCGTACGCCTCGTACACGCGCGGCTCCGCTCCGTACGCCTCGTACACGCGTGGCTCCGCTCCGTACGCCTCATACACGCGTGGCTCCGCTCCGTACACGCGCGGCTCCGCTCCGTACGCCTCGTACACGCGTGGCTCCGCTCTGTACATGCGCGGCTCCGCTCCGTACGCCTCGTACACGCGCGGCTCCGCTCCGTACGCCTCGTACACGCGTGGCTCCGCTCCGTACACGCGCGGCTCCGCTCCGCACGCCTCGTACACGCGCGGCTCAGCTCCGTACACCTCGTACACACGCGGCTCCGCTTCGTACACCTCGTACACACAGGGCTCCGGTCCGTACACCTCGTTCACACGCGGCTCCGCTCCGTACACCTGGTACACACGTGCAGCTCCTCTCCGTACGCCTCGTACACGCGTGGCTCCGCTCCGTACGCCTCGTACACGCGCGGCTACGCTCCGTACGCCTCGTACACGCGTGGCTCCGCTCCGTACGCCTCGTACACGCGTGGCTCCGCTCCGTACACCTCGTACACACGCGGCTCTGCTCCGTACACCTCGTACACGCGCGGCTCTGCTACATCCACACTGTAAACCCCTCCTGACCCCACACATAAACTTCAGCTCATCCAGCACCATGACAACCAGCACAGCAGAGTCCTGCATCCACTGAGGCCCCTGATCATGTGACCCCTGACTCCGCCCCTCCTGTGACCTCATCACAGCTCCTGTGCGCACAGAGCAGCCATATATGTGGTGGCGGCTCTGCAGGTGGAGGTATGTGGAGACCCCCATTACTGGGCGCAGGGGGCATTAACCCCTTCAGCACGGAGACTCTTTTGGGGTCTTGTGTTGCCCCTTTATAAGAATCATAAGGTTTTTGTTCTGTTTCCTGTAATAGATACATACGACCCAACTATGGAGACAGGAAGTGAGGAACCGTATTGTCCTCATAGTACAGGGCCCTTTCTTGGCCCCACGTAGTGTAATGTTCCCATAGTACTGCCATCCCCCCACACAGTATAATCAGAGGTACAGCTAAGGTCTGATGGGACACGTTGTGAGATTTCGACCACCCCCCATCCTGATATATACAGTGGGTACGGAAAGTATTCAGACTCCTTTACATTTTTTCACTCTTTGCTCATTGCAGCTATTTGGTAAATTCTATAACGTTCATTTTTTTTCTCATTAATGTACACTCTGCACCCCATCTTGACTGAAAAACATGTAGAAATTTTTGCAAATTTATTAAAAAAGAAAAACTGAAATATCACATGGTTATAAGTATTCAGATCCATTGCTCAGACACTCATATTTAAGTCACATGCTGTCCATTTCCTTGTGATCCTCCTTGAGATGGTTCTACTCCTTCATTGGGTCCAGCTGTGTTTAATTAAACTGATAGGACTTGATTTGGAAAGGCACACACCTGTCTATATAAGACCTCACAGCTCACAGTGCATGTCAGACCAAATGAGAATCATGAGCTCAAAGGAACTGCCCAAGGAGCTCAGAGACAGAATTGTGGCAAGGCACAGATCTGGCCAAGGTTACAAAAGAATTTCTGCATTACTCAAGGTTCCTAAGAGCACAGTGGCCTCCATAATCCTTAAATGGAAGAAGTTTGGGACCACCAGAAGTCTTCCTAGACCTGGCCGTCCTGCCAAACTGAGCAATCGTGGGAGAAGAGCCTTGGTGAGAGAGGTAAAGAAGAACCCCAAGATCACTGTGGCTGAGCTCCAGAGATGCAGTAGGGAGATGGGAGAAAGTTCCACAAAGTCAACTATCACTGCAGCCCTCCACCAGTCGGGCCTTTATGGCAGAGTGGCCCAACGGAAGCCTCTCCTCAGTGCAAGACATATGAAAGCCCGCATAGAGTTTGCTCAAAACACATGAAGTTCTCCCAGACTATGAGAAATAAGATACTCTGGTCTGATGAGATGAAGATAGAACTTTTTGGTGATAATTCTAAGCGGTATGTGTGGAGAAAACCAGGCACTGCTCATCACCTGCCCAATACAATCCCAACAGTGAAACGTGGTGGCAGCATCATGCTATGGGGGTGTTTATCAGCTGCAGGGACAGGACGACTGGTTGCAATTGAAAGAAACATGAATGCGGCCAAGTACAGAGATATCCTGGATAAAAACCTCTTCCAGAGTGCTCTGGACCTCAGACTTGGCAAAAGGTTCACCTTCCAACAAGACAATGACCCTAAGCACACAGCTAAAATAAAAAAGGAGTGGCTTTAGAAAAACTCGGTGACCATTCTTGACTGGCCCAGCCACAGCCCTGACCTAAACCTAATTGAGCATCTCTGGAGAGACCTGAAAATGTCTGTCCACCAACATTCACCATCCAACCTGGAGAGGTTCTGCAAGGAAGAATGGCAGAGGATCCCCAAGTCCAGGTGTGAAAAACTTGTTGCATCATTCCCAAGAAGACTCATGGCTGTACTAGCCCAAAAGGGTGCTTCTACTTAATACTGAGCAAAGGGTCTGAATACTTATGACCATGTGATATTTCAGTTTTTCTTTTTTAATAAATTTGCAAAAATTTCTACATTTCTGTTTTTTTCAGTCAAGTGGGGTGCAGAGTGTACTTTAACCCTTTAAAAGCCGAGGGCGTACTAATACGTACCTGCACCCTGGGCTTTAAGAGCCAGGTATGTATTAGTACGTCCTGTGGATTTCGCCCGCACACAGGCTGTGCAGGCGCGATCGCCGCCGGGTGTCAGCTGATTGTCACAGCTGACACCCGATGCTATGTGCTGGGAGCTCCCGGCACATTAACCCCCGCAATGCGGCGATCAAAGTCGATCGCACCATTGTGGGGGCAAGTGGAGTTGATCGCCGATACTCACCTCTCCTGCCGGCGTCCAACGTTGTTTGCCGCGGCTTCCAGGATGTTGCTATGACGACCCGATGCTCAGGGGAAATTGCACAACAAATTTTGGCGTCCATTTTTTCCTGTTATCACTGCGAGGAAAAAAAAAAAAATTGGGTCTAAAGTAACATTTTTGTGAAAAAAGTTAAATGTTAATTTTTTTCTTCCACATTCCAAAAATTCCTGTGAAGCACCTGAAGGGTTAATAAACTTCTTGAATATGGTTTTGAGCACCTTGAGGGGTGCAGTTTTTAGAATGGTGTCACTTTTGGGTATTTTTTGTCATAAAGACTAGAGATGAGCGGTGTTCGACTCAAACTGTTTGCCAATCTCAAATTCGAGCTGTTTTGGGCGGTCTTCGAGCCGTTCGACGAACCCGAACGATTTGCAAAAAATTCGGCTGTTCGAGGTTATGTTCGATAACTGTTCGTGCACCAAAATCATAACTGGATTTTTTCATAGTAATACTGTTAATCAATGTTAATAGACAGTTTCAGTGTAGAGTGGGCGGGGGGAGGGGCAGGGGATGGATCTCTGCAGAAATAAAGCCGATCTCCATTTTTTCTTCTTTCCCACATTTACAGTGGCGCGGTGCAGTCTGTCAGCCTATCAGCAGCGCACACACGCAGCGAAGTGCTTTTTTTTCACACAAGCAAGGGCATGTGTCATTGGCTGTGTATGTCACATGTCCTTGCCCTGTAAGACCCAGCCATTTTCCCCGTCGCCACCATTTTCTCACTGCTGCAGCTGAGTGTTAGACGGCACCACTGCTGCTGTGAGAGCTATACAGTATAACTGTGTGAATTGGGAGCGAATTTGCTGTTAAATAGAGAGAGAGGTTTAGGTAGTAGGGACTAGTTGTAATTGCAGCCCTTTTGAGGGCTAGGTTACAGCAGTTCCTAGCACTTTTTGCCAGGCAGGTCTGTGCCAGTGCTGTGCCAGTGTTTTTCACAGCATTTGGCTAAATGTAGCTAAGCCAATCCTTTTGGGCCTGTAGAAGTGTCTGTTAGTCATTGGAGTAGCCCATCTGAACCAAGCTACACCACCTGTGTATCTAATGACAATTTTTTACTGCATCTAGCCCAGTAAATCTTTTTGGGCCTGTAGCAGTGTCTGTTAGTCATTGGAGTAGCCCATCTGAACCAAGCTACACCACCTGTGTATCTAATAACAATTTTTTACTGCATCTAGCCAAGTAAATCCTTTTGGGCCTGTAGCAGTATCTGTTAGTCATTGGAGTAGCCCATCTGAACCAAGCTACAAAACCTGTGTATCAAATAACAATTTTTTACTGCATCTAGCCCAGTAAATCCTTTTGGGCCTGTAGCAGTGTCTGTTAGTCATTGGAGTAGCCCATCTGAACCAAGCTACACCACCTGTGTATCTAATAACAATTATTTACTTCATCTAGCCAAGTAAATCCTTTGGGGCTTGTAGCAGTGTCTGTTAGTCATTGGAGTAGCCCATCTGAACCAAGCTACACCACCTGTGTATCTAATAACAATTTTTTACTGCATCTAGCCCAGTAAATCCTTTTGGACATAGTAGCAGTGTCTCGTAGTCAGCGGAGTAGTCCAACTGTGAAGCAAGCTACACCTCCTGTGTATCTAATGAAATTGTTTTACTGCATCTAACCCAGCCAATCCTTTTGGCCTAGTACCACAGTTTGGCCACTCAGCTCTGCTCGGTTTCCATCCATCGTTTTTTGTGCAAACAACTACAGAGTTGCCAATTAGTTAACCACCAAAATGAGTGGCAAAAGGCCTGCTGCTGGTGGAAAGGGGAATAGGTGTGTTGGAAAGTGAAAAAAAACTTGTGTCCGTGGGGTAGGTGTTAAAGCAACAGTAACATGTGCAGAAGAAAGACCATCTTCCAGCCAAACTAAGATGTCTACTTCTTTTCGTGGACAATGTGATACGATCCCTTTCTTACGAACACGCCCATCGCTACAAATTCCAGATGAGGCACAAAAACAGCAGGTGCTTCAACGGATATCAAGTGCTCCTTCAAGTGGGCTCTCCTCCACCTCAACTTCAACATCACAAATACTCCAGTCCTCAGAGGTGTCACCCCAATCGAACTTGCTTCCTCACAGCTCCCAAATCTACAGCTGCCCGTCTGAGTATGGGGTAACACAGATGGTTGAGTCTGCAGAGCTGTTTACTCATACTATAGCCTGGGAATCAGAGGTCTGCTCCAGAGCTTCTGTGAATCCAGACGAGGAAATGATCTGCACTGATGCCCAGAATGTTTGAGTCGGATCCAGGCCCAGATGAAGAAGGTTCTGAGCATAATGTAGACCCTCGTTCCCAAACTGTAACTCCTGTTGGTGGAGACAATGAGGAAAATGATGATGAGACTCAGATACCTGATTGGAGCGACAACTTGACTTTTCGGTCAGGGCAGGAAGAGGTTGGCTCTGAGGACGACGGGTGTGAGAACACACAGGGTGATGATGACGAGGTTAGAGATCCCACTTACTGTCAACCCACAGTCAGCCAGTCGATGAGGTCAGCAGAGGAGGTGGAGGAGGATGCTATTGACGACGAGGTTAGGTTGCGCCTTCCTGGACAGAGACGGAGTACTGGAAGCACGTCAACAACTGCATCCTCAACCACAACTCTGCCTCTGACCTCAAGTTGTGGTGGCTCTTCAGGTCGCATGAGCTCTAAGCCTTGCATAGCCTGGGCATTTTTTCAGATCGATAAGGATGACCCAACTCATGTTATCTGTAACAGTTGTCACCAAAAGCTAAGTAGAGGCCAAAAAATCCATAGTTTGAGTCCTTCATGCATGAACCGTCACATGGATATGAAGCATAAGTTGCAGTGGGAAGCTCACTATGCTACAATGCGGCCTAGCGAGCCGGGCCAACCACCGTCTGCCCTATCTTGTGCATCCGCGGCCTCTTCATCCTCTGTGACTGGGGGGACAGCAGTCACACATGTGTTTGGACGCAGACCTGCCACCTCTTTACCCGCAACATCCAGTGTGATTGGCAGGTCATCAGTTCATTTGGAAGTGGAAACACCAGCTGGTGTTGAGCCCTCTCCGACATCAAGAGCACCACCTTTGGATCAAGGCAACCTAACATGTCTGCCTGCATCTTCCTCACAGACCGGCAGTTTGCCGGGGACACCCTACTCAACCCCGTCTAATTACAACAGCCAGCCCTCGGTCCCTCATCTGTGGACAAGTAAAAGACCATTTCCTCCTAGCCATGACAAAGCTAAGAGGTTCAATTTCACCATCTGCAAGCTGTGGGCTACAGAAATACTGCCTTTCCGCCTGGTGGACACAGAGGATTTTCGAGACCTTATGTCCGTCGCAGTGCCCCAGTACCAGATGCCCAGTCGCCTCTACTTCTCAAAGAAAGGTGTGCCTGTGCTACACCAGCATGTCGCACACAACATCACGGCTTCTTTGAGAAACTCTGTGTGTGACAGGGTGCATTTCACCACACACTTGGACGAGTAGGCATGGACAGGGGCGTTACATGTCGCTGACTGGGCACTGGGTAACTATGGTGACAGCAGGACAAGGGGCTGCTGTCCAAGTCTTGCCATCCCCACGAGTTGTGCGTCAATCCTTTTTCTCTAGAAGTTCCTCCACTGCTTCTGCCTCCTCAACCTCCTCTCGGTCCTCCACCTGCACCCAAAGCCTGTCTGGTAATGCTGCCCGTGTTCTAACTGCGCAGAAGGAATCCTGAACACCTCCTTACTATGCTGGCAGCAGGGCTCAACGGCATCAGGCGGTGTTTACTTTGAAATGTCTGGGAAGTGTGAGTCACACAGCTGAGGAGTTGTGGTCAGCTCTGGAGACCGAGTTTTATGAATGGTTGGCTCCACAGGACCTGCAGCCAGGGAAGGCCATGTGCGACAATGCTGCAAACCTGGGTGTGGCCCTTCGCCGGGGCAATGTCACACACGTGCCTTGTATGGCTC
The DNA here is from genome assembly GCF_046119375.1 of Phyllobates terribilis. NCBI lineage: Eukaryota > Metazoa > Chordata > Amphibia > Anura > Dendrobatidae > Phyllobates > Phyllobates terribilis. Next base: position 572,354 of record NW_027362943.1, read on the forward strand.
ATGTGTTGAACCTGGTTGTCCAGCAATTTTTAGCCCACTATCCCGGACTAGATGGCCTTCTGCAGAGGGCACGGTCGCTGTGTGCTCACTTCCGCCGTTCGCATCTCGCAGCTCTACAGAAGTCGTTGGGCCTGCCAGTTCACCGGCTGAAATGCAACGTGCCGACACGGTGGAATTTAACTCTGCACATGTTGCAGCGATTGTGGCAGCACCAGCGATGAAGATGTTTAGTGCTGAGGATGCCATTATCAACATGACTATTCTGGTCATTTACATGCTGGAGAACACGTTAAACAGAATTCGGAGTCAGGTAGTGGGATAAGAGGAGGGGGAGGAAGTGGAGGAGGAGTCTTATGCTTAAGGGATAACATCTCCAAGGTCCAGACGGTCGGCAGCACCAAGGCAGCAGGCATGGGAGGGCAGGGGAGAGGGATTAACGAGGGCGCATGGTAGCAGCCAAACTGTTGAGGAAGGTGCAGGAGCTGAGGAAGAAGTGGAGGACGAACTGGCGATGGGCATGGAAGACTCATCAGATGCGGGAGACCTTGATCACATTTCTGTTGTGTGAGGTTGGGGGGAGAGGGCAGAGGAAGGAAGCATGATTCTTACCTCGCCACCAACACAACAAGGACTTGGTCCTCCTGGATGCGCAAGACTCATGAGTGCTTTCTTGCTGCAGTACCTGCAACATGACCCTCGGATTGTCAGAATTCGAAGTAATCCCGACTACTGGGTTGCCACACTCTTAGATCCACGGTACAAAAGTAAATTTGCCAAAATAATTCCTGCCATAGAGAGGGATTCACGCATGCAGGAGTATCAGCAGAGGCTGTTACAAAATCTTACATGCCCTTTTCCACAAAACACCAGTGGTGCACGTAGTGAATCTCACAGTTCTAACTTGCCAACCGTGGGACTGTCGAGTCTTCATCACTCAAACCGTAACAGTAACACCGTATCTGCTGGTAACAGCAATTTTGTGGAATCGTTTCACCAATTTTTTTTAGACCATCCTTTGCAAGGCCACAGGAGACAAGAAGTCTGACACGTAGTCAACGCCTAGAGAGGATGGTATAGGAGTATCTCCAAGTGAACATCGAAGCCATAACTGTGTCACTGGACCCTTGCTAATTTTGGGCTTCCAATCTGGAAAAATGGCCTGAACTCGCCACTCACGCCTTGGAGATCTTGTCATGCCCCGCAGCCAGCGTTCTCTCTGAACGTGTGTTCAGCGCTGCTGGTGGTGTGCTGACAGATAAGCGCACGCGGCTGTCCACTGACAATGTAGACAGACTCACGTTCATAAAGATGAACAAATCATCGATCCGCAATGACTTTTCTACCACTGTGTCATCCTGTGGAGACTAAAAGCTTGAGGATTTGTGAAAATCACCTCACCAACCATTTTAAGCAACTCTGGGGCAATTGATGCCACTTAAGTGGTGTCTGTGCCACAATTTTTGGAAAAAATGGAGACTCTTTTTGGAGTCCCCTTGCTGTGTTTTACATGACGTTGGCATCGTCAATTCCAGGTGGGTCGGGTCGCCCCCCCCCCCTTTAACCGTAAGAAACTACATACACTATGGCTTGTGGTAACACAGATGGTTGAGTCTGAAGAGCTGTTTACTCATACTATAGCCTGGGAATCAGAGGTCTGCTCCAAAGCTTCAGTGTCTGCTAGTCAGCGTAGTAGCCCAGCTGTGAAGCAAGCTACACCGCCTGTGTATCTAATAACAATTTTTTACTGCATCTAACCCAGCCAATCATTTTGGGATAGTAGCAGTGTCTCGTAGTCAGCGGAGTAGCCCATCTGAAGCAAGCTACACCGCCTTTGTATCTAATAACAATTTTTAACTGCATCTAGCCCAGGCAATACTTTGGGCGTAGTAGCAGTGTCTGCTAGTCAGCGGAATAGCCCAGCTGTTTTGCAAGCTACACTGCCTGTAGATCTAATTAAAATTTTTTAACTGCATCTAGCCCAGGCAATACTTTGGGCCTAGTAGCAGTGTCTGCTAGTCAGCGGAGTAGCCCAGCTGTTAAGCAAGCTACACCACCTGTGGTTTGGACACTTAATTTTCTCAAAGGAAATGCTTCGGGCCCCGGGACACTCAGTGAAGAGCATCGGGGAGGCGCCCGAAGGAAAAGGGGCTGGGACTGGCGGTAGCACGCCTTGCGGCGGACCGCCAAGCTCGATTCTCATAAAAGCTTTTTAACTGCAGCAGCTTTAGTGGACGCTACTGGAGCTGGAATTACCGCGGCTGCTGGCACCAGACTTGCCCGCCAATAGATCCTTGTAAAAGGATTTAAAGTGTACTCATTCATATTACAGAGCTTAGACCTGCCTCCACCGCAGGGGGTCTTGACCCACGAGTGGACAGGCACCAGTATTAGGAGAGTGGGACTGGCCGTCAGGGTCCACCGCGGCTCTGGCACAAACCCAGCGACACGGAGGTCGCACGGGCAGGCGTGTCGGCTTCGCACTCCAGCGTAGTCCCTCTGCCCGCTCTTGCCCGTAACCTCAAAGGGATGCGCAAGCGGCTTTTCTTCCCAGGGCTGTTCCCCGCACAGTAGGAGGAACGTGGGGGAGCTCAGGTCGGCCTTCCACCGTACTCCCTTACCTCCTTTGCCCTCTTTCCTTCTTCCGCTCTCCATCTAACCCCTCGGCTCTGTGGTGTCCGCTCTCCCTCCAGCTCTCTCCTTCTCACAGGTGGACTACCACGTGTATTTACACTGTGGCAAATCTTTTGGGCCCAGGCACAAGAAGTCATCGAGCTAATGGATAATATATGCCCCCTTAGAAACGTCCATGACGACCCATTCGAGGAAGCAACTAAGCGCCTCAAATAGTGAGCAGGATCTGGAGCACCCCATGGGCAAACAGCGATCTATATAGTATGCTCCTTCCCAGAAGCAGCCCAATAGGCGGACACTATTCATAGGCACAGGTAGTAAGTAACCAGAACGCCCCCTCAATGTCTGTTTTGGCCATTAGGGTGCCCCTTCCCAACTTCTTGACCCACCTGATTGCCTTGTGAAAGGATGTACAGTATATACTACTGTACTTGGTTCTGCGTCGATGTTGTCGTTTACTGACCTGCCCCTTGGATATGACAAATGGTGGATTAGTCCGAATGTATTGGGTTCCGTTTTTGGCACAACTCTCAACGGGGATACCACTACGTCTTGTAAGGAAAGTGTTCTGAATGGAGCCGCCATTCTACCTAAAGATATTTATTTTTTTAATTTTCTTGTCACGACGTTTGGGTGTTGGTAGGATGATTTTAGATTTTTAATCCAGCCTTTCTTGATTTTAGAAGGGCATGACATGCCTATATCTGTGTCTCCTCCTCCTTTTACTCCTCCACCTCTTTTCTTTTCGCATGACTATATGTACTTGTCACTTTTTCATGTGTTAGTTGTGTCTTCTGAGCAGTTTGTCAGCTTTTGGACACCTTTGAAGGTGTTTTCTATGTGTTTCTATGTCTTTTTGTTTGCCTGCCATTGGTTTTAATGGTGTTCGACGAACAGTTCGGCGAACATACCGGTGTTCGACGAACCGAACCCGAACACTACAGGGGTGGCTCAACTCTAATAAAGACCCCTTAAAGTGACTTCAAATGTGTTGTGGTCCCTAAAAAAATGGTTTTGTAAATTTTGTTGGAAAAATGAGAAATCGCTGGTCAACTTTTAACCCTTATAACTCCCTAATTAAAAAAACATTTTGGTTCCAAAATTGTGCTGATGTAAAGTAGACATGTGGGAAATGTTATTTATTAACTATTTTGTGTGACATATCTCTCTGATTTAAGGGCATAAAAATTCAAATTTTGAAAATTGAAAAATTTTCAAAATTTTTGCCAAATTTCTGTTTTTTTCACAAATAATCGCAAGTGATATCGAAGAAATTTTACCACAATCATGAATTACAATATGTCATGAAAAAAACAGTCTAAGAATCAGGGGGATCCGTTGAAGCATTCCAGAGTTATTACATCATAAAGTGACAGTGGTCAGAATTGTAAAAATTGGCATGGTCATTAACGTGCAAACCACTTTGGGTTGTAAAGGGGTTAATGAGAAAAAAAAAGAACTTTTTTGAATTTACCAAATGGCTGCAATGAAACAAAGAGTGAAAAATTTAAAGGGGTCTGAATACTTTCCGTACCCACTGTATATGTATGTCCCTTATCCTTGACCCCAACCTGGTATATGTCCTCCGTTCTGCCTCTGTTCTTTAGTGTACAGAAAAAAATAAACTATTACACTCACCAGGGGCAAACATAGAAGTGATGGGGCCCCATAACAGAAGTATAATGCACTCCCCATAATCCTCCATACAGTATAATGCACAGCCTATAGTCATCCATGTAGTATAATACACAGCCCATAGTCATCCATGTAGTATAATGCACAGCCCATGGTCCATACATGTAGTGTAATGCACAGCCCATAGTCCATACATGTAGTGTAATGCACAGCCCATAGTCCATACATGTAGTATAATGCACAACCCATACATGTAGCATAATGCACAGCCCATACATGTAGTATAATGCACAGCCCATAGTCCACACATCTAGTATAATGCACAGCCCACAGTCATCCACTTAGTATAATGCACAGCCCATAGTCATACATGTCGTATAATGCACAGCCCATACATGTAGTATAATGCACAGCCCATAGTCCACACATCTAGTATAATGCACAGCCCACAGTCATCCACTTAGTATAATGCACAGCCCATAGTCATACATGTAGTATAATGCACAGCCCATAGTCCGTACATGTAGTATAATGCGCAGCCCATAGTCCGTACATGTAGTATAATGCACAGCCCACAGTCATCCATGTAGTATAATGCACAGCCCATACTCTTACATGTAGTAGTGTGGCCAAGGGCACCGTGTACTCGCTGATTTAAAAAAAAACAAAAAAAACATTATACTCAGCTTCTCTCCACTCCCTCGCCTCACGGTGTCTTTTTGCTGGAGCTGCCAGCTGACTTCAGCCCCTAATGACGTACATGCCGATGTCAGCTGCTGGCCTCTGATAGGTCAGCAGCGTGTATTGTGGCACTTCAGCGGAATGTCAGTCCGAGAACACACATCCAGCTGAAGCAGGGGTTGGTGTTGGCTGGGCCCGGTCGCAGGAGCGACTGCGGTCATTAAGCCTCTCAATATAATGCTCTCATACATAGGCGGATTATAATGAGGGCAATCCAGGCTCTTCGGCCGGGCCAGCACTGCAGCAGTTAACTTCCCTGTGCTGGCCCGGCCGCGTCACAGCTAGGAGACACAGCCCTGTGCGCGGCTGTGTCTCCTAGCTGTGACGTCACGCAGTGCGCGCCCGGCCTGCACTGCTACTTACCACTGGAGAGGAGCAGGAGCCAGGAGGGCTGGAGCCGAGCCGGGGGATGGTGAGTGTGTGTGTCTGTGTGTGTGTGTCTGTGTGTGTGTCTGTCTGTATGTGTGTCTGTCTCTGTGTGTGTGTGTGTGTGCAGGCAGATATCATTGTGTGATGTCTGTTTATATGTATTTTTGTGTTTCAAATGTGTTTATGCGTGTATGTGTATGTTTGTGTGTGTGTGTGCGTGACTGCGTGCGGCCTCCTGCTGAGTATAGATGGCGCCGTGCGGCCTCCTGCTGTCTCTGGGGGGGCGCCGTGCGGCCTCCCGCCGTCTATAGATGGCTGCGTGCGACCTCCTGCCGTGTATAGATGGCTACGTGCAGCCTCCCGCCGTGTATAGATGGCTACTTGCGGCCTCCCGCCGTGTATAGATGGCTACGTGCGGCCTCCCGCCGTGTATAGATGGCTACGTGCGGCCTCCCGCCGTGTATAGATGGCTACATGCGGCCTCCCGCCGTGTATAGATGGCTACGTGCGGCCTCCCGCCGTGTATAGATGGCTACGTGCGGCCTCCCGCCGTGTATAGATGGCTACGTGCGGCCTCCCGCCGTGTATAGATGGCTACGTGTGGCCTCCCGCCGTGTATAGATGGCTACGTGCTGCCTCCCGCCGTGTATAGATGGCTACGTGCGGCCTCCCGCCGTGTATAGATGGCTACGTGCGGCCTCCTGCTGTGTATAGATGGCTACGTGTGCTCAATATTGAGACATACAATTAATGTAAGGCTATGTGCCCACGATGCAGAAATGCTCCGGATTTTTTTTGAGCATTTCTGCATCTCCCTGGCAGAAAAAACGCATGCGGATTGTACATGCGTTTTTCCTGCCAGGGACATGCGGATGTGAAGCGTTCTTCACATGCATTTCCGCATGCGGGTTATCAAGCGATTTTAGCATCACTTGGAAAGTGCTTGACAACTTGGTCACACTATATAAATCCATGCAACCGGCATGGATTTATATAGTGTGACCGTAAAAGAATGGTAAAACATAAATATACAATTACCTTCTGATAGCCTGCCGACGTCAGCGGTCGCGTGACCCATCACATGACTAAATGACGTCACGGCGGGTCCTTTTCAGACCATCGTGAGCTGCCGGCAAGCCAGGACGCATCGGATAAAGACACTGGGGGCCATCAGAAGGTAAGTATGATATTTATTTTTTATTTTATTCTTTTTTTACAGGTTCCATGGTACCCGGGTCCAGAGGACAGTCTCCTCTTCTCCAAACCTGGGTACCATCCGCACATTGAAACGCATGGATTCTGCATGTACAGATGCAGTGATGCGGATTCCATGTGTTCCAATGCACGTCAATGGCAGTGAAAGCGCCGCGCTTCCGCAAAATAATTGGTAGTGCTGCGGATTTTTCCACAGTGATAATCCGCAGCGGAAATTTCCGCAGCATGTGCACAGCACATGTGGATTATCATTGGGGAACATGGCAGACCTTCTACCAAGCGTTTTTTTAAGCATTTCTGCAGCGGAATTGCCGCTGCGGAAATGCTTGAAAAGCGCGTAGTGGGCACACAGCCTAAAAAAAATTATTATAATTAATATTGTGCCAAATTAATTTCACGTGAACTATCACATGATCTATCACAGGGGATCATGTGACATGTCACGTGATACATCAGGTGTGTGTGTGTGGGAGGGGGGGGGGCCCGCGCCTTCTAAACTGCCCGGGGCCCTTGCTACTCTTAATCCACCCCTGCTCTCATAGTACCTCTATTTCCCCACACCGTATAATGTTCTCACAGTACCGCCATCTTCCCACATACAGTATAATGTACCCACAGTGCCGCAATCTTCCCACATACAGTATAATGTTGTCACAGTCCCGCCAACCCCCCATATACAATAATAATATTCCCATAATACCACCATCCCCCCCACATACAATATAATGATCCCACAGTACCACCATCCCCCCACATACAATATAATGATCCACAGTGCCGCCATCCCTTAATTTTATTTTATGTTTTTACACTTGGTTTTCTTTTTTTTAGTGTTTTTCATGTAATATATGGAAGCTAACATAAAAATGCTAAAAGAAACATAATATCCAGGAAAAAAAACACTGTACAAGGAGACATTAGCATCAAATAACTCCTGTCTTGGTGTTCTTACAAACAAGCTCTTATAAATGAGATGTAACGTGATAAAAGATTACAACCTGGGAAAGACGGGAAATATTCATCCAGACAGCCGGTGATGATGTAGTTAGTGACGGACTCTGGTCAAATTTGTTTCTAGAGCCGTATTAGAAGATGAAGATCTCATCCTCATCATGAAGTTGTTATTTCTCATGCCATGTGTAATGTACAGTGGTGGCTAAAAGTATTGGCACCCCTGCAATTCTGTCAGATAATACTCAGTTTCTTCCTGAAAATGATTGCTATCACAAATTCTTTGGCATTATTATCTTCATTTAATTTGTCTTCAATGAAAAAAACACAAAAAGAATTGTCCTAAAGCCAAATTGGATACAATTCCACACCAAACCTAAAAAAGGGGGTGGACAAAAGTATTGGCACTGTTTGAAAAATCATGTGATGCTTCTCTAATTTGTGTAATTAACAGCACCTGTAACTTACCTGTGGCACCTAACAGGTGTTGGCAATAACTAAATCACACTTGCAGCCAGTTAACATGGATTAAAGTTGACTCAACCTCTGTCCTGTGTCCTTGTGTTTATCACATTGAGCATGGAGAAAAGAAAGAAGACCAAAGAACTGTCTGAGGACTTGAGAAACCAAATTGTGAGGAAGCATGAGCAATCTCAGGGCTACAAGTCCATCTCCAAAGACCTGAATGTTCCTGTGTCTTCCGACTAAAGAACCTCGACTAACATCCAAACAAGTTCAAGCTGCCCTGCAGTCCGAGGGTACAACAGTGTCAACCCGTACTATCCGTCGGCGTCTGAATGAAAAGGGACTACCCAGGAAGACCCCACTTCTTACCCCGAGACATAAAAAAGCCAGGCTGGAGTTTGCCAAAACTTACCTGAGAAAGCCTAAAACGTTTTGGAAGAATGTTCTCTGGTCAGATGAGACAAAAGTAGAGCTTTTTGGCAAAAAGCATCAACATAGAGTGTACAGGAAAAAAAAAGAGGCATTCAAAGAAAAGAACACGGTCCCTACAGTCAAACATGGCGGAGGTTCCCTGATGTTTTGGGGTTGCTTTGCTGCCTCTGGCAATGGACTGCTTGACAGTGTGCATGGCATAATGAAGTCTGAAGACTACCAACAAATTTTGCAGCATAATGTAGGGCCCAGTGTGAGAAAGCTGGGTCTCCCTCAGAGGTCATGGGTCTTCCAGCAGGACAATGACCCAAAACACACTTCCAAAAGCACTATAAAATGGTTTGAGAGAAAGCACTGGAGACTTCTAAGGAAGCAATGAGTCCTCATATGGTCCCTACAAGACCAGGTCCAGTCTTTCTGGCCAAACTTCACTTTTATTATCGACAACATTAAATGTGCAGTGAGGGCCAAGTGTGAATTTCTGTACAATAACAACAAACCTTCCCTTTATCCTGACTTTTCAGTTTCTTATCAAACCAACTAACTTCAATAGTATTGCGATAAACTACATAAAAAACATTACACCTGTGCCATGATACATATCTAAGCTGTGCGTGGCTGATGGCTGTAATATACATTTATTCACGCCTGCAGGAGATGTGTTGGCATGGCTCCAGCCCTGGTTTCATAGATTCACTTCACGCCATAAATTCCATTATGTTTTCAGTCCTAAAGAATTCAGATTACTGCACAATCTCTCCTGAAATGGGGGCACTAATACTTTCTCTACTCCTCTGCTCAGGACTCATAGTAGCTCCAATGGTCCACCATAAATGAGTGCAATTCCGGTTTAGATCTGAAGTTCTCTCCCCTGATAAATACGTTGTTGTTAGGGATGTAACATATCTTTTATTCTGTATTTTTTTCCAGGTTCATTTTGTATGATAGCTTTAATGTGGTGGGATTGGCCTCTGTAACTCCCTTTAAAAGAAGGTCTCCATTACGTCTTCTCAATACCCGAGGGCTAAATTTAAGACACCTCGGCTCTGCACTATTATAAAAAGTTCTCCTTCAATGTCTAATATTTCTTCTTGAAACTCGTCTGACAGAAAATTTTGGCCATTATCATAGTTTAGATTGCCAAGAGCCACCGAGCCCCATACTCTAATTACCCCAGAGAGGTTTCACCACTAGTTACTCATTTTTTACTGATGGAGACTGTTGAGTTTGATCATTTCAGTAGATGTGTTATTGTCTATACTCATAGTTTTTGACTACAGTAGTTAGTGCCCAAAATACTCTGATTTAACCCCTTCCTGCAGTTTTGTGTTCCTAATCAGGCCCCATTTTTTAAATCTGACGTGTGTCACTTTATATGGTGATAACTTTGGAATTCTTCACAAATGATAATAGGAAACAAATGGACCTTACAGATTATTTTCCAACTTCTCTTGAATCTGACAATCCCCTATATACGGTTGTACACTACTGTCTGGGCACAAGGCAGGTTAAGAAGGGAAGGAGCGCCATTTAGCTATTTGAATGCAGATCTTGCTGGAATAGTTTGCGGACACAAAGTATTGGGGGCACTGTTCATGGTCACCTGGCAGCGCAAAAGATGGCCACCACGAACAGGCTTGGCTCTATCTACTCCAGATCCCAGGGATTGCCTTGCTCATCACCCTTTAACGTCAAGAAGAATAGTCAGGTAGCCGGGTCAGAACCAGGAGGGCAGAGAAAATACAAAATCAGAAGACAACAGTAGTCAGTAAACGGGCCGATGTCACAACTGGAAACAAATACACAAGCCGGGAGCTGAGCACAGAGGACTGAACCAGAGGAGAACAAGGCTGTATCTGGCAGCTTCCGGCAATATGCTTCCAGCTTTAGTAGGGTGCGGTGCTCTCCAAATGGCTGAAGCAGGGAGCAGATTACTCCAGCTGGACAGCACACACACCCATACTGCCAGACTGGAGGGTACTACTGGTCCCAGCAACCCTAATCTTAGTGGCTGGACAGAACCTGCGCTGCCCAGAGCTTCTGGTTCTGACGTCTCCTCCATCACCAGCGCCGCCTGCAGAATGAATAAGACGCTTCCTGGTGACAGAAGCAGATGTCTCAGGAGCAGATCCCACAGGAGATGGGACATACCATTTGCGGAAGCCCTAATATAACAAAATGGTAGAAAACCAGAGCAGTAGAAATCCTCATAAAGTGACTCCATTTTGGAAATTATAACCCTCAGTGAATTAATCTATAGACGTAGCGATTATTTTGATTCCACAGGCACTTTCCAGAAATTAGCACCCAGTGGATGTTAGAGAGTGAAAATTGCACATTTGCCATTTCATTACCCAACACATAGTGCCCAGATTGTGCTCCAGAAGACACACACCGTAAATTAAGTGGGTTCTTCTCACTATAGTAATGCCAAATACATGGATGCTAAATGTGTTTTGGGCACACTGCAAGGCTCAGAAGTGAGGGGGAGATCTGACTTTGGGAGAGCGGATATTGCTGGATTGGTTTATGGAAGTGACGCGCCCCCTGGGCCGTAGGCTACTAGGTAGCCGTCCTGGTCGATGCTGGGAGAGGTCACGGTGGTGGTGACCCGGTCCGTGACCCAGGGTGGTCAATTAAAGGGGAAAAGTAAAAGGGGAATAAAGTTTTTAGAGATAATGTTCGTGACGCCACCTGTGGTATGCGGCTATATGGAGCCGCCGCTGCGGTGCAGATCCTCTGGAGCTGATGGTGACGCAGCAGAGTTGGTTCAGCTCTCCACAGGCAGAGCTTAGCTCCAGGGCAGTAGATGGGGATTTTATGAGGTAGATGTTTGTTGGTGCAGTGTAGTGCAGGGCTGGTGATGGCGCAGCAATTATTCAAGGACACAGTGGGGTGCAGTCTTCAGATTTTACTCACAGTTGTTAAGTTCCTCAGGTTGCACTTTCCGGATTATAACCGCCCATACCGTCCTGTGTCCTCCGGGGTAGTGATCCAGCAAACTCTCAGGTATTTCAGGATAACTTGCACGGGACCCCGTTCTATGTACCTTTCCCGGTTGTCTCACTGCTCTGGCTCTCACCCTCCCGCCCTGCGCCTCACAATCAGTGTCCCAAGCCAGTAGCCTCGGGTCTTGTCGGGCGACGTGCAATCCCCTGGACCCTATGTGGCCACCTTTTCGGCGATGTAATTGTGGTTGTTGGCTGCAGCACCTTGAAAATGCAGCAGCCTCCGGTTATCTAGCTGAGCCTGGTTGTTCTCTACTAGTTTAGGGGCCAGTCCCCTCTCTGCGGCCTGATCCGTCCACGTCCGTGTAGATTCGGGTGCACAGGTGGCATCCGCACTCTCCATGCCCCTGGGATCCCCTCACTTCCTCTTGGAGCCCTCCTCACCGCTCCTCTCTTCTCTTCAGTCTCTCCTCCTGGGCCTCTCAGACTGGGCCCTGTTCCTTTCTCCACTCCTCTGACCTGAGCTCCTGCTCCCAACTCTCTCTCCTCTGAACTGGACTGACTGAACTCCTAGATGGTTCCCCTACTTCTTATACTCCTTCTGTCGGTGCTCCCTTGATCTACTTCCTCTTCCCATACCCACTACATGGTTCCACCCTCCAGCTAGGGACCAGGGACTGTGCTCTCCCTTAGGAGCAATCTCGCCCTTCCCTACTGAAGTGGAGTGTATTGGATGCGTGTGTGTGGGTCCCGGGTAGTACTCCCACCTTACCTGAGAGTGGGGTACCACACCTCTGGGTGAGATTCAGTACCTCTGTGGCAACTGAACCCGCAGGGGCGCCACAGAAGCCATGTTGATTCTCAAGACCCTTTGAGAATCTAATAATGTGGAATTTTTATTGGTATCATTTTTGCCTACTGTAAGAGGGCCGCCGGACATGTCCTTGAGGGAAGATATGTGTCGCTGAAGTTGGCAGCTTCAGTGATGTGAAACCGGGAAAGCATGCTCCAGCACACATAGTGCTGATAGTTTTAATAGGGCGTATCAGGGCCTTTTTTTTCGAGCAGTCATAAGAGATGGGGGGATTGGCTGCTCACATATCCCCGCCCCAGGGCGTGTGTATAAAATGGAGACCAAGTGTCTCATTCAGTGTCTGTGGCTGGAGGTGTGGAGACCTCCAGAGTGTTTGAGGGTAAAAAGACACTGATTGTGAGCGGGTGAATCCGCCATATTGGATGGACTGTTTCCTTTCTGTTTTGTTACACTGTGCTGAACAAGGTTTTCTTTTGTTTACTTCTGGAAGTGCGGTTTATGCAGCATAATAAACCTGCCTTGGACATTTTTAAAGAGACAGTGTCCCGTGCCTACCTCTAACGTGGCTAAGTGAGTACCGAACCCTACACTACATAACATTGTTTGGCTTTTTATTCCAGATTTTGGAGGCAGAATGAGCAAACAGTTGGACACCACGCTCTACTGGTTCATCCTATGAGGTTTTCTATTAGACTGTGAAATGTCATTCGGTCAATAACTTCCCATTTCTACAGACATTTTAAGTACAATTAACACAAGAATCCCATAGAAAAATAAATAAAGATTGCATACCACTTCTAAATCAATCTAAACAAACACATCCCTGGGCTACATGCTAGTCCAGGAAAATGAAGAGATATATGCTCAAGTTTAAAAATCTATTTAATTAGACACAAATCTAAAAAATAGAGGAATATTTAAACTTGAGCATATATCTCTTCATTTCCCTGGATTAGCATGTAGCCCAGGGATGTGTTTGTTTAGACATTTTAAGTAGAAATGTTCAAAAATATAAATTTCAAGGATATTTTATTCAAAATTAATAATTGTTTTTTTCTTGGCAGATGACTGTACCAGAAGATCAGAGGGACAGGAGATTTTTAAATCTGACGATCTTGAGATCCCACAAGATACAATTGAAGTGAATGCCATTACTCCAGATATACCATCATCCCTTCACAGCAAACATCAATCATCTGATCCTATGAAACAGATCCTGTCTTCTGATTCATTACCGACTACTAAGGAAAATCAAAATAAAATAAGCATTAAAGAACAAACTGCTCCTAAAACAAAGAAATCATTTTCACGTTCAGAAAATGGAAATAGTTTTACCCTCGAAAAGTCTATTCTAAAACATCAAAAAATACACACAGCGGACAATAGATTGTTTTGTTCCAAATGTGGAAAATGTTTTAACCAGAAATCAGTTTTTGTTAATCACCAGAGATCCCACACAGGGGAGAAGCCTTTTTCATGTTCAGAATGTGGGAAATGTTTTAACCAGAAATCAGCTTTGGTTAAGCACCACAGAACCCACACAGGGAAGAAGCCTTTTTCATGTTCAGAATGTGGGAAATGTTTTAACCAGAAAGCATATCTAAATAACCACCAGAGAACCCACACAGGGGAGAAGCCCTTTTCCTGTTCAGAATGTGGGAAATGTTTTAACCAGAAATCAACTTTGGTTAAGCACCACAGAACCCACACAGGGGAGAAGCCTTTTTCATGTTCAGAATGTGGGAAATGTTTTAACCAGAAAGCGTGTCTAAATAACCACCAGAGAACCCACACAGGGGAGAAGCCCTTTTCCTGTTCAGAATGTGGGAAATGTTTTAACCAGAAATCAGCTTTGGTTAAGCACAACAGAACCCACACAGGGAAGAAGCCTTTTTCATGTTCAGAATGTGGGAAATCTTTTAACCAGAAAGCATATCTAAATAACCACCAGAGAACCCACACTGGGGAGAAGCCTTTTTCATGTTCAGAATGTGGGAAATGTTTTAACCAGAAAGCGTATCTAAATAACCACCAGAGAACCCACACAGGGGAGAAGCCCTTTTCCTGTTCAGAATGTGGGAAATGTTTTAACCAGAAATCAGCTTTGGTTAAGCACCACAGAACCCACACAGGGAAGAAGCCTTTTTCATGTTCAGAATGTGGGAAATGTTTTAACCTGAAAGCATATCTCAATAACCACCAGAGAACCCACACAGGGGAGAAGCCCTTTTCCTGTTCAGAATGTGGGAAATGTTTTAACCAGAAATCAACTTTGGTTAAGCACCACAGAACCCACATAGGGGAGAAGCCTTTTTCATGTTCAGAATGCGGGAAATGTTTTAACCGGAAAGCGAATCTTGATAGCCACCAGAGAACCCACACAGGGGAGAAGCCCTTTTCCTGTTCAGAATGTGGGAAATGTTTTAATCGTAAAATGATTCTTGATAGTCACAAGAGAACTCACACAGGGGAGAAGCCTTTTTCTTGTTCAGAATGTGGAAAATGTTTTAATCGTAAAATGAATCTTGATAGTCACAAGAGAATTCACACAGGGGAGAAGCCTTTTTCTTGTTCAGAATGTGGGAAATGTTTTAATCGTAAAATGATTCTTGAAAGTCACAAGAGAACCCACACAGGGGAGAAACCCTTTTCCTGTTCAGAATGTGGGAAATGTTTTAACCAGAAATCAGGCTTGATTAAGCACCAGAGAACCCACACAGGGGAGAAGCCCTTTTCCTGTTCAGAATGTGGGAAATGTTTTAATCGTAAAATGATTCTTGATAGCCACAAGAGAACTCACACAGGAGAGAAGCCTTTTCCTGTTCAGAATGTGGGAAATGTTTTAACCAAACACCAGCTTTGATTAAGCACCAGAGAACTCACACAGGGGAGAAGCTTTTTTCCTATTCTATTTTTTTTTTTAATCCAATAAATTTTTATTGAGATTTTTTTCATTTTTTTTTTTTACAAAACAAGAAACAAGGACATACAATAATAAAATAACATACCATAGGGATGACATACATGCATCTCTCCTGTATATCCTTTCAGCTTGCCCATTACCGTCTGATAACTTGCAATTACTATATCTTACAATTAACATTCCACATTCTTGAAATCTTTTATATAACCATAATATTGTAATAAACATTATAATCCTATACACATATAGGTGTGCTATATTACCCATACCACATGTTAAGGAATTCCAATGCACATTACAATGAAACATTAGACCTCCCAATACCCCCCTCCCCCATAAGTCATTGTCTCTCCAACAATAACCCCCTTGATGGCATTCCAGGTGTATCCAATCATAAGCCCCATATTTTCTCAAATGTATTCATTCAGTTTTGTTTTTTATATGCCCCTTTTTCTAATCTAATAATATTATTTATCTTATTTTTGAGTTCACTCATTTCTGGAGGTGAGGGGTTAATCCATTTGGATGCAATATGTTTCCTAGCTTGAAATAAAATATGTGAAATCCCTATAGAAATTGGATCAAATTCCATATCATCTTCTAATATACCTGATAGGCATTTTTGGGTCTGGTTGAATATCTATTTTTATATACCCTCTTTATATTAGACAAAACTCCTTTCCAGTATTTACCGTATTTTTCGGACTATAAGACGCACCTTTTTCCTCCAAAAGTTTGGAGGAAAATGGGTGCGTCTTATAGTCCGAATGTTGCTGGGGGGGGGGGGGGGGGGTATAGTGTGTATGTGTGTGTATATATATATATATATATACATATAATACTGTGGTGGAGGAGCGGGGCACAGGAGGCAGCAGCCGCCTGCTGCAGCCTGCACTGTCCCTGCTGCTGAAGAAAATGAAAATTCACTGCTCCCCACGCCCGTAGGCGCTCCTTAATAGCGGCACACAGTATATCAACAGCTCAGTGTCTATTCCCCTTTTTTCTCCCTTTCCAAAGTTTTTTTCTATTTTAATGGTCCAGATCTTATTATATGACACCACAAGTGGGTTATAAACTTTTCCCCTGTTTTTCCTTTTTGCATTTTTTTCTCTTTTGATTTAATGATTCTCAGGCTCCCTATGGAGTATTTTCGGGTACACCATATTTACTTACACCTTTGCTTTTGATGAGGCTTGATCATCACGCTGCATTGTACTATATCATTGAATATTGTATTACATTGTGATTATAGTAGAGATTATCCTCCACATGCTCTAATGAAATGATTTATTGTCCGTCTTTCCTGTATGATGTTTTTGAATTCTACCCTTTCCCTTATTTTTTATCCACATAATGTTTCTGTACATATATTTTGTTTTTTTGTATGCATTAGAGTCTGATGAAGGTCGTGGCTGAACGACCGAAACGTCACATGTTGTGGATTGCATTTTTCATGAATCTCTAAAGGAACTTTAATTATTTGATTAAGAATTATATTTCATACTACTGAATGAGTGCCGGATTCTATATTCACAGTGTATCAGCAGCCCGGCTCCTGCTGCTGAGCGATCGCGTGTGCCCGCTATTAAAGGGCATGAATATTCACCCAAACTGCACGCCCATGATGGAAGGTTTGCACTCAAAATCTCACGATACATGGTCCCATTCATTCTTTCATATACACGGATCAGTCGTCCTTGTCCCTTGGCAGAGAAACAGCTCCAAAGCATGATGTTGCCACCCCCATGCTTCACAGTAGGTATGGTGTTATTTGGATGCAACTCAGCATTCTTTCTCCTCCAAATACGACGAGTTGTGTTTCTACCAAACAGTTCTACTTTGGTTGCATCTGACCATATGACATTCTCCCAATACTCTTCTGAATCATCCAAATGCTCTCTAGCAAACGTTAGAGGGGCCCGGACATGTAATGGCTTAAGCAGGGGGACACGTCTGGCACTGCAGGATCTGAGTCCTTGGCAGCGTAGTGTGTTACTGATGGTAGCCTGTGTAACATTGGTCCCCGCTCTCTCATTCACTAGGTCCCCGCGTGTGGTTCTGGGATTTTTGCTCACCATTCTTGAGATCATTTTGACCCCACGGGGTGAGATCTTGTGTGGAGCCCCAGATCAAGGGAGATTATCAGTGGTCTTGTATGTCTTCCATTTTCTAATTATTGCTCCCACAGTTGATTTCTTCACACCAAGCTGCTTGCCTATTACAGATTCAGTCTTCCCAGCCTGGTGTGGGGCTACAATTTTGTTTCTGGTGTCCTTCAACAGCTCTTTGGTCTTCACCATAGTGGAGTTGGAGTGTGGCTGTTTGAGGTTGCAGACTGGTGTCTTTTATACTGATAACAAGTTCAAACAGGTGCCAGTACTACAGGTAATGAGTTCAGGACAGAGGAGCCCCTTAAAGAAGAAGTTACAGGTCTGTTAGAGCCAGAAATCTTGCTTGTTTGTAATTGACCAAATACTTATTTTACTCCAAAATTTGAAAAAAATTTCTTTCCAAATCAGACAATGTGATTTTCAGGATTTGTTTTCTCATTTTGTCTCTCATAGTTGAGGTCGACCTATGAAGTCAATTACAAGCCTCTCTCATCTTTTTAAGTGGGAGAACTTGCACAATTGGTGGCTGTCTAAATACTTTTTTCCCCCACTGTACATTAGTGCATTAGGAATCGCCAAAACACCAGATTCCTTGTCACTTTGTAGATATTCACATTTTATCCTAGCCGATTTCTTTTTCCATATAAGAGAACGAAACTTGCTATGAATTTTCTGAAAATGGGAATTATGGATCCAAATAGGGGCATTATGCAGAATGTATAAGAGTTGGGGCACCAATATCATTTTTAATAAGTTTCCCTCTTCCTACAGACGATAATGGTAATCTGCACCACACATCTATTTTCTTTTTATACTTTTCCAGAAGAAGATATAGAATCAGTACAATGTAATCCGGAGTTCTTTTTGTTATATTTATACCAAGGTATTAGAATTTCTCAACCCTTTGTATTCGTGCATGTTCTAATATGCTCTAATTAGGGATATCATCAAATGGTAGAATAACAGATTTATCCCAAATAATGGACAGTTCTGACCATTCACCAAACTCTCCAATAATGTTCAGAATAGGATCAATAGACTTCTGGATATCACCTACTGTACATATATAACAGTTTGTGTATTATACAATCACTGTATTTTATGTAGTGTGGGCACCCGCTTCTGCAGTGCCACCATGTAACCAATTGCTTGTGAAATAAAGGTTTTTGACCAAACTCATGTTTGGTGTTTCTGCTTTGGGTTTCTGATTATTCCCAAATGTTCTGCCATTCATATCCTAGTATAGATATGTCACCATCTTATTGGTACTAGACAATTGTCTGATACTTTTGATACTTTCCTTTGGTTTAATATATATTATTTGCTCCATTTAATTTTTGTTTTTGTTGTGTTAACCCCTTTACCCCCAAACGTGGTTTGCACGTTAATGACCAGGCCAATTTTTGCAATTTTACAATTCTGACCACTGTCACTTTATGATGTAATAACTTTGGAATGCTTCAACGGATCCCACTGATTCTGAGATTGTTTTTTCGTGACATATAGTACTTCATGATAGTGTTAAAATTTCTTCGATGTTACTTTGTGAAAAAATCTGAAATTTGGCGAAATTTTAATTTTCATTCGGTTAAATCAGAGCGATATGTCACTCAAAATAGTTAATAAATAACATTTCTCACATATCTACTTTACATAGTTCCTAAATAACAATTCCCACATGTCTACTTTACATTAGCACAATTTTTAAACCAAATTTCTTTTTGTTAAGAAGTTATAAGGGTTAAAAGTTGACCAGCGATTTTTCATTTTTCCAACATAATTTAAAAAAAATTTTTTAGGGACCACATCACATTTGAAGTGACTTTGAGGAGCCTTTATGTCAGAAAATACCCAGAAGTGACACCTTTCAGGTGCTTCACAGGAAGTTTTGGAATGTGGAAGAAAACAATAAACATTTAACTTTTTTTCACAAAAATGTTACTTTAGAAATTATTTTTTTTTATTTTTGCAAGAGTAACAGGAAAAAATGGACCACAAAATTTGTTGTGCAATTTCTCCTGAGCACACCGATACCCCATATGTGGGGGAAAACCACTGTTTGGGCACATGGCAGGGTTCGGAAGGGAAGGAGCGCCATTTGACTTTTTGAATGTAAAATTTGCTTGAATAATTAGCGGACGGCATGTCACATTCTGGGAGCCCCTGATGTGCCTAAACAGTGAAAAAAACCCATAAGTGACATCATTTTGGAAAAAGAACCCCTCAGGAAACTTATCTAGATCTGTGGTGAACATCTTGAACCTCCAGGTGCTTCACAGAAGTTTATAACATTGAGCCATAAAAATAACATTTTCACATTTTTCACACAAAAATGTTTTTTATCCCCCAATTTTACATTTTCATAAAGGTAACAGGAGAAATTGCACAATACCATTTGTTGTGTAATTTCTCCTGAGTAAGCTGATGCCCCATATGTGGGGCAAAACCATGGATTGAGCGCATGGCTGGGTTCGGATGGGAAGAAGCACCATTTGACTTTCTGAATGTAAAATTTGCTTGAATAATTAGCTGATGCAATGTCGTGTTTGGGGAGCCCCTAATATGCCTAAACAGTGGAAACCGCCCCATTTTGGAAACTAGACTCCTCAATGAACTTATCTAGATGTGTGGTGAGCACCCTGAACCCCTAGGTGCTTCACAGAAGTTTATAACATAGAGCCGTGAAAATAAACAAAACTTTTTCCACAAAAATGATCTTTTAGCTCCAAATTTTTTATTTTCACAAGGGTAAGAGGAGAAAATGGACCTCAAAAACTGTTGTGCAATTTCTTCTGAGTACGCTGATACCCCAAATGTGGGGAAAAACCACTGTTTGGACGCATGGAAGGTTCAGAAAGGAAGGAGCACTGTGTGACTTTATGAATGTAAAATTGGCTGGAATCGAGAGCGGACGCCATGTCGCATTTGGAGAGCTCCTGATGTGCCTAAACAGCGGAAACCCCGCACAAGTGACCCCATTTTGGAAACTAGACCCCTCAGGGATTTTATCAAGGGGTATAGTGAATATTTTGAACCCAGACATGCGACACAGAATTTTGATAACATTAGGTCATCATATTGAATAAGTTGTCATTAGTCTTGAGCACAAGTACTTGCTACTAGAGTTTGCATCGGGTACCTGGGTATGCACCAAGTATTGTGGGTGCGCAAGTGACATGATCGAATCCTCGCCCCGCATGTTTCACGGTTGTTAAACACCCAAATAAAACATGCGGGGATTGCTCATGTATGGCAGGCACCCACGATACTCGGAGCATACCCAAGCACCCGATGCAAACTCAAGTAGCGAGCACTTGCGCTCAACACTAGTCGCTATATCGTCATCATATTTTTCTTTACTTTTGAAAAAATCCCAGCCCTAACAAACCCTAACCTTAAAACAACCCTAATCCTAACTGTAACTCTAATCCTAACCCTAACCCTACCCCGAAGTATCCATTCACTATAAAGAGGCAGCAGAGTTACTCTGGACTCTATCTGGCCTCTGTTTAGCGGTGTCCTTTTTTTCAGAGGTTCACAAAACTGTGGCTAACGGCACTTTTATGCACATCTAATTAAAAGACAGACACCGTGGGATCACAGGCCAGACTGCGTCCACGGTGCCTCCATCTCACTCATTACAGGGAGTCTTCCGCCGGGGGTTCCGTCTCAATCACGTATTTCAGAGATTTACACAGAAACCCCGGTGTAAGGCCTCAGTGCACAATGCAGGATATGTGTGAGCCGAGCCTTACTTCGATCTTTGGGAGGCATAAAGAACAAATCAGCAGCAGGTGAAGAATTGATTTTATTTATTTTTTATGCCGTTCTTCATGATTAGACTACTTTATTCTTTGGGTCGGTGCGATTACAGTGATACCAGATTTATATCGTGTTTTTATGTTTGGCTGCTGTCACACACTAAAATACACTTATTTTTGCAAAGACTAGTTTTTGCATCGCCATATTTTGATGGCTATAATTTTTCCATATTTCGACCGACAAAGTCATGTGAAGGTTTGTTTTTTGCATGACAAGTTGACGTTTTCATTGGTACCATTTTCGGGCACACAACATTGTTTGATTGCTTTCTATTCCAATTTTTGGGAGGCAGCATAAACAAAAACCAACACCTCAGGAATTGTTTTTTTTTGCACTGTTCCGCATGTAGGGTAACACCACTGAATTTAAATTTTTGGTGATACTGAACTTTTTTTGATATATTAATTATTTCTGTCGTTACAGAGTGTCCAAGTAAAAAATTGTTTGATTAAATCCAAAATGGATCATAACCCCTTAACAACATCTGACGTACTAATACGCGTCTGTGCCCTGGGCTTTAAGAGCCAGACCCGTATTAGTACGTCATGGCGATCGCGCACGCACACAGGCTGTGCGGGCGCGATCGCCGCCGGGTGTCAGCTGATTGTCACAGCTGACACCCGATACTATGTGCAGGGAGCGATCCTGCACCGCTCCCAGCACATTAACCCCCGCGATGCTGCGATCGAAGTCGATCGCAGCATTGCGGGGGCAAGGGGAGGTGATCGCAGATACTCACCTCCTCTTCCGGCTTCCAGCGCTGTCTGCAAAGGCTTCCCGGGTGTTGCCATGACGACCCGATGTCGTCATGACAACATCCGGGTCACCAGACAGCAGGAAGATTGTTTGGACATGCGCAGTGCATCTCCAAACAATCATCTCCTTGTCCAACGCTGATAGCCTGCATGGCACAGGGATGGTGCTGCATTCCTGTGCCATGCAGGCGATCAGAGAAAAAAAAGTGAAAGTCCCAGAGTGGGACAGAGTAAAAAAGTGTCAGAAAGTGAAAAAAAAAATTGCAAAAATATAAAAAAAAAATAAAAAAAATAATCCACCAAAAATAAAAATATAATGTACCCATCAATAAATATTATTATTAAAAAAAAACAATAAAAGTACACATATTTGGTATCTCCGCGTCCAGAACAACCTGACCTATAAAACTGTCCCACTAGTTAACCCCTTCAGTGAACACGGTAAAAAAAAAAAAAAAAAAAAAACGAAGCAAAAAACAATGCTTTATCACCATACCGCCAAACAAAAAATGGAATAACACGCGATCAAAAAGACAAATATAAATAAAAATGGTACCGCTGAAAACGTCATCTCGTCCCGCAAAAAACAAACCAACATACAGCTCCATCAGCCGAAAAATAAAAAAGTTATAGCTCTCAGAATAAAGCTATGCTAAAAAATTATTTTTTCTATAAAATTGCTTTTATTATGTAAAAGTGCAAAACAGAAAAACGATATAAATGTGGTACCGCTGTAAACGTACTGACCCGAAGAATAAAGCTGCCTTATCAATTTTACCACACGCGGAACAGAATAAAAAAAAAAAAAATTCCTGAATTGTTGGTTTTTGTTTATTCTGCCTCACAAAAATCGGAATAGAAAGCGATCAAAAAATGTCACGTGCCTGAAAATAGCACCAATAACAACGTCAACTCATCCCGCAAAAAACGAGCCGTCAAATGACTGTCTGCCAAAATCTGGAAAAATTATAGCTCTCAAAATATGGCGATGCAAAAACTAGATTTTACAAAAAATGCGTCTTTTAGTGTGTGACAGCTGTCAGTCATAAAAACCCCATATGATTCTGGTATTGCTGTAATCACACCGACCCGAAGAATAAAGTCGTCTAATCATTTATACCGCACGAGGAACGGCGTCAAAAATAAACTCTTGGGTTAGGATTGGGCTAGGGTTAGGGCTGGGTTTGGGGTTAGGGTTGTGCTAGGGTTAGGGTTGTGCTAGGGTTAGGGTTGTGCTACGGTTAGGGTTGTGCTACGGTTTGGGTTGTGCTACGGTTAGGGCTGGGGTTGGGGTTGTGATGGGGTTGGGATTTTTTTCAAAAGTAAGAAAAAAAGATGACGATATGGCAACCAGTGTTGAGCGCAAGTTGCTTGAGTTTGCATCGGTGCTCTGGTATGCATTGAGTATCGTGGGTATTTGAGTGACATGCTCGAGTCTCTGCCCCATATGCTTCGCGGCCAAAAAAACTTTACGGGGATTGCCTGCCATGCACGAGTGATCCCCGCATGTTTTTTTTGGGGTGTCTAATAACCGTGAAACATGCGGAGCAGGGACTCGAGCATGTCACTCGAGCACACGCTGTACATGGTGCATACCTGAGTACCCGATGCAAACTCAAGTAGCGAGCACTTGCGCTCAAGACTAATGACAACTTATTCAATATGATGACCTAATGTAAACAAATTCTGTGTCGTACCTCTGGGTTCAAAATGTTCACTATACACCTTAATAAAATCCTTGAGGGATATAGTTTCCAAAATGGGGTCACTTGTGGGGGAGCTCCACTGTTTAGGCACATCACGGGCTCTCCAAACGCGACATGTTGTCCGCTAACAAATTGAATGGAAAATCGGCTCAAATTGTTAGCGGACGCCATGTTGCATTTGGAGAGTCCCTGTGTGCCCAAACATTGGAGCTCCCCCACAAGTGACCCCATTTTGGAAACTAGACCCCCCAACGCATCTATCTAGATGCATAGTGAGCACTTGGAACCCCCAGGTGTTTCACAAATTGATTCATAAAAATGAAAAAGTGTTTTTTTTTTCACTTTTTCATTTTTACGAATCAATTTGTGAAGCACCTGGGGGTTCCAAGTGCTCACTATGCATCTAGATAGGTGCCTTGGGGTGTCCAGTTTCCAAAATTGGGTCACTTGTGGGGGAGCTCCAATGTTTGGGCACACAGGGGCTCTCCAAACGTGACATGGTGTCCGCTAACAAATTGAATGGAAAATCGGCTCACATTGTTAGCGGACGCCATGTTGCGTTTGGAGAGCTACTGTGTGCCAAAACATTAAAGCTCCCCCACAAGTGACCCCATTTTGGAAACTAGACCCACAAGGCACCTATCTAGATGCATAGTGAGCACTTGGAACCCCCAGGTGCTTCACAAATTGATTCATAAAAATGAAAAAGTGGTTTTTTTTTTCACTTTTTCATTTTTACGAATCAATTTGTGAAGCACCTGGGGGTTCCAAGTGCTCACTATGCATCTAGATAGGTGCCTTGGGGGGTCTAGTTTCCAAAATGGGGTCACTTGTGGGGGAGCTCCAATGTTTAGGCACATCACGGGCTCTCCAAACGCGACATGGTGTCCGCTAACAAATTGAATGGAAAATCAGCTCAAATTGTTAGCGGACGCCATGTTGCGTTTGGAGAGCTACTGCGTGCCCAAACATTGGCGCTCCCCCACAAGTGACCCCATTTTGGAAACTAGACCCCCCAAGGCATCTATCTAGATGCATAGTGAGCACTTGGAACTCCCAGGTGCTTCACAAATTGATTCATAAAAATGAAAAAGTGTTTTTTTTTTTTCACTTTTTCATTTTTACGAATCAATTTATGAAGCACCTGGGGGTTCCAAGTGCTCACTATGCATCTAGATAGGTGCCTTGGGGGGTCTAGTTTCCAAAATGGGGTCACTTGTGGGGGAGCTCCAATGTTTGGGCACACAGGGGCTCTCCAAACGCAACATGATGTCCGCTAACAATTTGAGCCGACAATTTGTTAGCGGATACCATGTTGCATTTGGAGAGTCCCTGTGTGCCCAAACATTGGAGCTCCCCCACAAGTGACCCCATTTTGGAAACTAGACCCCCCAAGGCACCTATCTAGATGCATAATGAGCACTTGGAACCCCCAGGTGTTTCACAAATTGATTCATAAATATGAAAAAGTGTTTTTTTTTCACTTTTTCATTTTTACGAATCAATTTGTGAAGCACCTGGGGGTTCCAAGTGCTCACTATGCATCTAGATAGGTGCCTTGGGGTGTCCAGTTTCCAAAATGGGGTCACTTGTGGGGGAGCTCCAATGTTTGGGCACACAGGGGCTCTCCAAACGTGACATGGTGTCCGCTAACAAATTGAATGGAAAATCGGCTCAAATTGTTAGCGGACGCCATGTTGCGTTTGGAGAGCTACTGTGTGCCCAAACATTAAAGCTCCCCCACAAGTGACCCCATTTTGGAAACTAGACCCACAAGGCACCTATCTAGATGCATAGTGAGCACTTGGAACCCCCAGGTGCTTCACAAATTGATTCATAAAAATGAAAAAGTGGTTTTTTTTTTCACTTTTTCATTTTTACGAATCAATTTGTGAAGCACCTGGGGGTTCCAAGTGCTCACTATGCATCTAGATAGGTGCCTTGGGGGTCTAGTTTCCAAAATGGGGTCACTTGTGGGGGAGCTCCAATGTTTGGGCACACAGGGGCTCTCCAAACACAACATGGCGTCCGCTAATTATTCAAGAAAATTTTACAATCAAAAAGTCAAATGGCGCTCCTTCCCTTCCGAGCCCTGCCGTGCACCCAAACAGTGTTTTTTCCCCACATATTGGGTATCTGTGTGCCCAGGGGAAATTGCACAACAAATTTTGTGGTCCATTTTTTCTTGTTACCCCTGTAAAAATAAAAAAAATTGGGTCTAAAGTAACATTTTTGTGAAAAAAGTTAAATGTTCATTTTTTTCTTCCACATTCAAAAAATTCCTGTGAAGCACCTGAAGGGTTAATAAACTTCTTGAATGTGGTTTTGAGCACCTTGAGGGGTGCAGTTTTTAGAATGGTGTCACTTTTGGGTATTTTCTGTCATAAAGACCTCTCAAAGTGACTTCAAATGTGATGTGGTCCCTAAAAAAATGGTTTTGTAAATTTTGTTGGAAAAATGAGAAATCGCTGGTCAACTTTTAACCCTTATAGCTTCCTAACAAAAAAAAAATTTGGTTCCAAAATTGTGCTGATGTAAAGTAGACATGTGGGAAATGTTATTTATTAACTCTTTTGTGTGACATATCTCTCTGATTTAAGGGCATAAAAATTAAAATTTTGAAAATTGCAAAATTTTCAAAATTTTCGCTAAATTTCCGTTTTTTTCACAAATAAACGCAAGTGATATCAAAGAAATTTTACCACAATCATGAAGTACAATATGTCACGAAAAAACATTCTCAGGATCAGGGGGATCCGTTGAAGCGTTCCAGAGTAATTACCTCATAAAGTGACAGTGGTCAGAATTGTAAAAATTGGCCTGGTCATTAACATGCAAACCACCCTCGGGGCTTAAGGGGCTAAAGCCAGAGAACTGGTCTGGCAATCTAAGGCTATAGAAATTTTTTAAAAAGGTAGTACATGTGGTTTTAGTGACACCTCCACTTCAAATAAAGAAACTATACGTCAATACAAAAATCTATTATTCAAGAAAACCAAACTTTGGTGGACCAAAACTTCACTTGAGATCTAGATCAAAAAATAATTCCTAGGAGTCTGAGAATCCAGCTTTTTCCCACTTTTGAACTTGAAGATGAAACCCTTGTTAGTAAATGGATCACAGTAGCAACTACATGTTCCATTTTGTTCATTAAGATCAAAGTGGACAAAAATACCTCTCTATTGGTGGAAATGGATAATGAGATTGAAAAAATAGAAAAAGTCATGCATAAAGATATGTCAACTAAGAATCTTGAAAAATGCCTAAAAGATACTGAGAAGGACTTGGAAAAATGGGAACATAATATAAGTCAAGGCAAATTGAAAAAATTCGCCAGAGATCAGGCGGATTATGAATCCAATAAAGTATACAGATGGCAATTCAAGAAATTGAATAGAAAAACATCCTTGACGCGAAGTATATCCTCAAATTCACATCAGCAGCAGAAAGCACATCATCCAATAGGGACCAGGATGGACCGGATGGTGCCAGTTATAGTGGTCAGAAAACGAGATTTTTTGATAAGAAAAAGAAATTTGGAGCACCTACCTAGGAGGAGGTAGAAACCAAAGGAATGATAAACTTAAGGTGATTAATCTCTTGACCTATATTCTCACAGAGGCACAAATAAATGTGTTAGAAAAATGATTAACCTTTTCTCCGTCTCAACCCTTAGACCCATTTCTAGCAATCAAAGATGTTCATTTCTTCGCCAGAAAACTTATATTGAAAAAACTTCATCATAAAACCAATAATGAAGAAATTTTTACCACTAAAGAAGAAATTGAGGCTTTACAGATCTTGGAATCACTAGCAGAAGAAAACACGACTATTGCAGCAGATGTAAGTACTTTCCCCATACAACTTTTCAATAAATCCAAAAAATTTTCGGCTCTAAATTTATGTCCAGCAGTAGACATTTTCACCAAACTTGTATCAGCAGAAATTAGGCAACTTAACACTAAAAATACTTTCTCAAATTTGAGCAATGCAGACAGAACAGCATTAAAAGAAATGCAAGATTGGAGAGATGTTGTATTTAAGGGGGCAGATAAAGGTGGTAACTTAGTTATCTGGCCCAATACTGTGCATGAAAAACAGGCATATAAATTGTTGAATGATACCAACTGTTACAGGAAATTACCAGCTGAACCTATGTCGGCCTTTCAGATGGAATTGATCAACATTCTAGAGAGATCTTACCAAGAAGGAATGATCCCTAAAAAAATGGCCGATGTGATCAAAGAACTAAATCCCAGATTGCCAACTCTATATCTAATTCCGAAAATTCAGAAGGATCCAATGGATCCCCCTGGAAAACCCATTGTAGCGGGCAGTGGAGGCCTTTGTGATCTAATTGGGCAAACCATTGATTATTTTTAAAACCTCTGGTAACCACTTTACCGTCTTATATTAAAGACACCACAGCGGCTTTACGGAGATTAGACAACATGCATCTGACTGAGAACATGATTATGGTAACAGCAGATATTGAATCTCTGTATACCTCCATTAGGCATACCGACGGGCTAACTGCAGTTACTTGGTTTCTGAGAGGGAGTAACATTGAATCTGACATGGCGGAACTAATCTTGATTCTCATTGATTTCGTTTTAACCCATAAATGTTTCATTTTTAATAATAAAGTGCATTTAAGACTGCAAGGAATAGCTACGGGGGCCACATGTGCCCCTTCATATGTGAACTTATTTTTAGGGGCATGGGAGCGAGAGATTTCTTTGGACGACTTGATACCGTGAATAGAAAATATACATCACTGGATGCGTTTTATTGACGATGTGTGGTTTATTTGGGAAGGGTCATTGTCCACCCTGAATGAAGTAATGTCCAGACTCAACAAAAACAAATTTAAATTTAAAACTTTACTTTTAAAACAGGTCGAGATGTGGAGTTTCTGGACATCAAAATCCACACTGAATCAGATGGAAATTTGTCAACGGAAGATTACAGAAAGAGTACTGCTACAAATTCATTACTTCGTGCCAGTTCATTTCATCCTAGTTCTACCATTAGGGGAATCCCAGTAGGCCAGTTTTTACGGATTAAAAGAATTTGTTCTGAAGAGAAAGCCTTTAAGGAAAAATCAAGACATCTACGATGTAGATTCCAGGCGAGAGGTTAAAGTCGGAGAAAAATTAACCAAGGCTATTTAAGAGCTAAGAAAATCTCTAGAAACTAACTTTTGTACCAAAATCAGAAAGTTAAGGATAGTGACATGGACAAAAACCAGGTACGATTGATTGCTAACTATAGTAAGAAATGGTTTGAATTTGTAGTAATTATTATAGGGAAAATATATATTCTTGTACTGTGTTAGCCAGTAGATAGAAAAATATTTAGATTTGAGAGTCCTCAGTGGTTGATACCTTTTAATGGCTAACTGAAAAGATGGTAACAAATTGCAAGCTTTCGAGACTACTCAGGTCTCTTCATCAGGCATAGTATACCACAAAATCTGAAGAGTCACATATCTTTACGCAATATTTTGTATAAATATGTGACTCTTCAGATTTTGTGGTATACTATGCCTGATGAAGAGACCTGAGTAGTCTCGAAAGCTTGCAATTTGTTACCATCTTTTCAGTTAGCCATTAAAAGGCATCAACCACTGAGGACTCTCAAATCTAAATATTTTAGTGATTATTAAAAAACATTGGCGAGTACTACAAGTTGATCCCGTTCTGAAGAATTAATTACCTGCAAACCCTGCAATAACAGCACGACGTTCCAAGAACTTGAGAGACCTACTAGTACACAGCCATTATGAGAGGGATCAGAGGAAAAAGAGTGCAACCGGCATGGATTTATATAGCGTGACCAAGTAATAGTTAAAAAAAAAAGAATAAGAATGGTAAAAAATAAATATTATACTCACCTTCCGATGGCCCCCGGTGTTTTTTCCGGTGCGTCCGGTGTTTTTTACTGCTCGCGGTAGTCTAAAAGGACCTGCGGTGACGGCATTTAGTCATGTGACAGGCCACGCGAGCGCTGACGTCGGCAGTCAAATGACGTCACCGCAGGTCCTTTTAGACCACCGCGAGCCGTACAAAAGACCGGACGCACTGGAGAAAAACACCGGGGGGCATCGGAAGGTGAGTATATGTTTATTTTTTATTTTAAATTCTTTTTTTACTGGTACTAAGGTACCTTGGTCTGGAGGAGAGTCTCCTCTTCTCCAGACCCGGGTACCATCCGCACATTGAATCGCTTAATATCCGCATGTGCACATGTAGTCATGCGGATATTAAGCGATTCAATGCAAGTCAATGGCGGCAATTACGTTGCGTGTCCGCAAAATTTATGGACATGCTGCATATTTTTCCGCAATGATAATCAACAGCAGAAATTTCTGCAGCATGTGCAAGGCACATGCGGATTATCATTGGGGACTATGGGGCACATATTACCAAGCATTTTTTTAGCGTTTTTGCAGCGGAAATTCCGCGGCAAAAAAGCTTGAAAAACGCATAGTGGGCACACAGCCTTAGGGTAAATAAAATGCCAAATTTGGTATTGATTTATTATTTCTAATGCAGGCTACATAAATTTGATTGAAAGACTCTGACTGTGTGTACAAACAAAGAGGAGCACAAGTATGATAATATAGTACATTTTTATATTTTTTCAGTTTTTTTTGTGTTTTATAACAATTCTTAATGATGACATTTACTCACTATATGGCATCAAAATACACAAGACCGGTAATCTAACAATAGACTGCAATGCATACAAAGCAGAGGTTTAGACAATGATTCAAAATCAGCGGGATAAGAAAAAACTCCTATTAGAACAACATGTGTGGAAGCCGCACGCTAACAATCACTGGGTATCTAAGGTGGAGACAAGTTGGCGTGTCAGCCATATGCTGGGAAGGAGAACAGATCATTCGGGGAGAGACAGACTTGTCACAGCGTGGATTTTCAGTAAACTTGTATACGGCCCCCATAAAGAACTGAGTTTTTCCGTATATAAAGATCCGAGGCCGCAGTGTTTCAAGGCAGATGGAGAGACTAATGGAGGCTCTAATCCTGGTGATCAAGAGATGGAGAACAGCAAATGATGATAAGAAGTGTGAGAGGAAGAGCAGGGTGGAGATGGAGATGTAATGGAAAAGCATGATGTCCCTTCTCAGATTTACACCATGCGGTACCCCGGTGTTTCGCTGACAGACCACCATGCCTCCCTGGTTCTCAGTATCTTCTCCGTATCACTACCTCTAAGGGGTTCATGTGTTTTCTCAATTACATAAATGATTAATGTGCCGAGATGACTTTGATGTTCCTGTATAAAATGTTGATATATTTCTATTTGCACCTTTGTTCTCGATATCATTAATACGTTCTCTGATTCCAGCCTGTAACCGGCGTTTTGTGCTGCCGGCATATTGTAGATTGCAGGCCGTGCGTCCATCATGTATATTACACTGCTCGTGTTGCAATTAAGAACATTTTGATCTGATCGGTGTTTTTGTTACTTGAGGCAGTAAAATTCTGACATTTGTGAGTATTTGCATGTTTTGCCGGATGTTGTTCCACACTTGATAAAACCCTTAAAGTGTAGAAAACTAGAGGAAGCGGCTTGTGTAGTTATCAAAACTAGAGGAGAGGCTCGATCCAAAGATGGTGCTTTTCTGGATACTACTACACCCACCTTTGATTATTTTAGCTATATCTGGGACCTCTTTCAAAATGGATAAATTATTATAATAGATTCTTTTAATTGTGAAAACTGACTGCTGTATTGCAGGACAAGTGTAGCGGAGACTTCCTTTTGATTTTGTCCTCAACTATTTTTTCGGCTCTATTTAGCCTCTAATTCCTATAACCTCTCTCGGATAGTCTATTTCTGATGTTTCTTACTTCTCTAATAGTCGCTTTCCTTGCAACAAATACGTTTTGTCCGGATTATCTCCCCTACAGGTATACCTCTAGTTGTGTGTCTTCTATGATGACTCTTTGTGTGCAGGATTGTATTACCTGCTGTACTTTTCTGAAAGTTGAGGTGATCACAGTTTTATAGGGAATGCCAACCAGATTTAAATCTAAAAAATCTATGTGTGTTCGTTCTTGATGGAAAGTAAATCTTAAGTTAAATGGGTTGCAATTGAAATTATCAAATTTTGTATGGCAGATACATCGGAATTCCATATGATAATCATATCATCAATGTATCTGCCGCATCACCATATAAAGTCTCTATATGGATTGTCCACGCTGTATACATACGACTCCTCCCACCAGCTCATAACTAAGTTGGCTAAAGAGGGGGAGTATTTTGCCCCCATTGAAACTCCATTGATTTGCATGTAATGTTTCATTAAACGAAAAATAATTGTTTTGTATGAGCAAATGTACAACATCCAAAACAAATAATTGTAAATCTGGTGAAAAATTACTGTATTTTTTCATGTGAAAAGTGAAAATTTAGAGCATAAGGAGCTATTTTGTGGGGGATCGATGTATTCAGTGAGAAGCTATCCAAGAGAGAAAGTCCGCACCTGTGCAACTGGTGAACAAATACCCTGGACCGCAATCCAAATGAGAGACAAAGAGAGTCCACAACTTCCAACAAGACCAGGTGCTTACCAATAGTAGAGTAAATATCCAAAGCAATGAAAAAAGAAAAAAAGGTAGCACTCACCGGTCTTCTTGTTAAAAAGCCATAAATTTATTATTCCATTAAAAATGGTACAGGGGGAGAATAGAATAATACATTTATGGCCTTTTAACAAGAAGACCGGTGAGTGCTACGTTTTTTTTCTTTTTTCATTGCTTTAGCTATCCAAGAAAAATTTGGACCGCTCCTTCACTGTGTCTTTTACCGCCTCATCTTCCCTTCCCCTTATTGTCGGGGTCCCTCAAGGATCAGTCCTAGGCCCCATTCTTTTCCCCTTATACACTGCTCCTATTGGACAATCAACAGATTCGGTTTTCAGTAGCATTTCTATTCTGATGACACCCAATTATACACATCTTCTCCAGACATCACCCCTGCATTATTACAAAATACCAGTGAATGTCTTTCCGCTGTCTCTAACATTATGTCCTCCCTCTATCTAAAACTGAATCTGTCAAAAACTGAACTGCTCGTATTTCCTCCCTCCACTAACCTACCTGTGCCCGATATTGCCATCTCCGTTTCTGTCTCTATCATTACTCGCCAGCAACATGCCCGCTGTCTTGGGGTCATACTCGATTCAGATATTTGCTTCACTCCTCACATCAAATCACTCGCTCGTGTCTTCTACACCTCAAAAACATCTCTAGAATCAGAACTTTGCTTACCTTTGACTCGGCAAAAACTCTTACTGTAGCTCTTATTCTTTCTGTCTGGACTATTGCAACTCTTTACTTATCGGTCTCCCTCTTTCTAAACTTTCCCCTCTCCAATCCATCCTGAATGCAGCAGCCAGAATCATATTCCTCTCCGATACACCGATGCCTCTTCCCTGTGCCAGTCATTGCACTGGTTGCCCATCCAATACATAGTTCAATATAAACTTATCACTCTTACCCACAAAGCTCTCCACGATTCAGCACCACTCTGCATCTCCTCCCTCAGCTCAGTCTACCACCCTTCCCATGCCCTCCATTCTGCCAATGACTTAAAGCTAAAATCCTCCTTAAACCAAACCTCCCACTCCCGTCTCAAAAATTTCTCACGTGCTGCGCCAATTCTTTGGAATGCACTACCCAGGACAATTCAATTAATTCCCAATACCCACAGTTTTATGCGTGCCCTAAAAACCCATTTCTTTAGACTGGTCTATCGTATTATCACACTTGTCTAACTGTCCCAGTTTGGCCCATATCAAAATTTTCTTCAAAATCATGTTCATACCATCCATGCACTGATTAGCCTCTGTCTGTACTGTACACATACTGGCTGGCGACCAGTTCATGTAGTGTTATGTATTTACCCTACTTAGCATATAATGGCTGTATTATACGAAGTATGTACATTTTACCTTTTGTGTCTCCCCTATTACCTCATAGACTGTAAGCTTGCGAGCAGGGCCCTCACTCCTTTTAATATCTGAGTTATGCTTATTTGGTAATGTCTTTTTGTCTGTTCAAGCCCCCCCTAAAATTGTAAAGTGCTGCGGAATATGTTGGCGCTATAAAAATAAAAATTATTATTATTATGGTTGCCATATGATGTCACTCATGTCCTGCAACATGTCAGTACTATCCTGAAGGAAACCAGGTGCCCTCTGGACGAGGGACTGGAGGAGCCAGTCAACCCACTCCTCAAACCTCTCACCCAGAGAGCCAATGCCAGACACGATTGGTCTCATAGGGGGTGGATATATTTCTTTGTGGGCTTTGGGCAGAGCATACAATATTGGCATGACAGGAGTTTCTATTTTGAGATACTCCATTTTCTTTCTTTGAAAAAAACCCTAAACTGAAACCTTGTTCCAACAAAGTAAAAAGTTTAGTTTTAACAGACTGAGTTGGATTACCTGATAAACGCCTTTACACATTATTGTCAAACAGCATATCTTCAACCCAGTTCACATAATCCTTTTATCCGTGACAACCACTGATCCTCCTATGTCTGAGGTTTTGATAAGTTGTTATTGGTTCGGCGTTGTTGTAGGGCGCACTGTAAACTGGGTTGGATATTGCTGGTATAAATTCATCCATCTTGGAATTTTTCAGAAAGCGTCTTCAGCTCTGATTCTCTTATTTTGTAATTGATCCATAGCTGGTTTGCGTTTTTGTACTGGATATAAATTTGGATTTGGTACACTGATGACATCTTGTTGAGATTATCAGCAGTACTGTTATGAGACCTGAAGGCGTTTTCTGGATTCAATTCACCACAATGTACATTAATTCGATCATTGTCAGAATGCTTTCTAACAGGGATATTCCTGATGGATTTGTTGACATCACAAATTGTGGAAAAAAGGTCGAAATTGTAAGTGGGTACACAGTTCATACCATATGACGAGAGTCTGTGTTAGTCATCAGTTAAGGCTGTAGTAGATAAGTTACAGGGAATCTGTCACCCGCTGGGACTTATCTGACCTCTAAAATGGTGTAAAGGTGATAGAAATGTAAATCTATACCTACCTGTATGCCTCATATTAGCGGTCTTGTTGTAGTAATAAAAAAACATTTCACAGCAAGTTTCTGATGCGTTCCCGTCCCGGGGCCCGCAAGAAATCCTTTCTCCTGCGTGAATTACAATGTCCCCCCCTGCACGTCCGTGCCCTCTGACGTGCAGTTGCCGCGACCAAATCCAGCGCCTGCGCACTTCTTCTTTCACCCAAGGTGCACTTCTTCCTGCCATCTATGTTCACTGTACTGCAGGGATCTTGTGCGCAGGCGCCATGAAGTCAGAGTGACTACGTATTATTACGACATGGCGATCACGATCGCATAGAGGCTGTGGGGGCGCGATCACGCCCTATGGGAAAAGGTAGTTGAACTGTATAACACAGGAAAGGGATACAAAAAAATATCCAAGGAATTAATAATGCCAGTCAGCAGCGTTCAAAATGTGATTAACAAATGGAAAATCAGGGGCTCTGTAAAAACCAAACCACGGTCTGGTAAACCAACAAAAATTTCGGCCACAATTGCCAGGAAAACTGTTCGAGATGGGAAGAAAAACCCACAAATAGCATCAGCTGAAATTCAGGAGTCGCTGAAAACTAGCGGTGTGGCTGTTTCAAGATGCACAATAAGGAAGCACTTGAAGAAAAATGGGCTGCATGGTCGAGTCGCCAGAAGAAAGCCATTACTGCACAAATGCCACAAAGTATCTTGTCTACAATACACCAAACTGCACAGAGACAAGCCTCAAAACTTCTGGGACAAGGTAATTTGGACTGATGAAAATTGAACTTTTTGGCCACAACCATAAACGTTACATTTGGAGAGAGGTCAACAAGGCCTATAATGAATAGGAACACCATTCCTACAGTAAAGCACGGAGAATGCCAATGTGACACCCCAGGGGTCTGGTTGTCACAGTGATAGAGATATTACGTCTGAGAGCAGGTGGGAGGTCCTTTGGTCAGGGATCCTGTGCATGCCACACCTCCTGCCCAGCCTTGGGAGGGGAAGAACTTCCCCTGTATAAACCCGGGGCTGAGGCAGGGTGAGTGAGTCCAGGAAGAGTAGAGACAAGAGCAGCATAGGAAGCAGCAGAGTCACAAGGAGTCAGGGGCTGGCAGCTAAAGAGCTCGCCCTGACTAAGAAGATTCTTTACCGGACCCGGAGTCCGAGGCTGTGGGGACTAACTTCTACCCAGCAGCAGAATCCGTCAGGCAGGGGATTTCAGGTCCCCTGGCCCAGAAGCCCGAAGGCCCGGTCACACGCGTGGGACCAGCACCGCCATCGTGGAGCGGAAGCCATTAGAAGGCCCCGAGTCACCGGCCATACGGGTGAGCACCACACGGTACACTCAGGGACGTGGGCTACTTACATCAGCTTCTAGCAAGGTAGCCAGAAGAGTACAGTCAGCTTGGGAGGCCTACAACTACGCCTGGCCAGGGGAGATCCCATCTGCTCAAGGACTGACCAGGCCCCGTTCGCTAGCAAGTACTCCGGGAGGGTCTATCGTTGTTACCAGTAAAGACCCTGAACGCTACCATA
The DNA here is from genome assembly GCF_046119375.1 of Phyllobates terribilis. Lineage (NCBI taxonomy): Eukaryota > Metazoa > Chordata > Amphibia > Anura > Dendrobatidae > Phyllobates > Phyllobates terribilis. The sequence continues at coordinate 608,504 of NW_027362943.1, forward strand.
CCGTCTCTGAGTGGTTCCTGCTACCCCCATCATCCACGTCGGCTGCCCTGAGGCCATACCCCTCCCGTTGGGGGTTATACTATCACGCTGCACCATCCTTCCACCGGCCTCAGCGGTCTGCCCTGCAGCAGCAGCCCCCCTGGCTGCATTCAACGGGTGGCGTAGTCATCAACCATTTTCTACCGCTAACAGACTGCCGTCCAGTTTGACTCCCTGGGCACGGACCGGGTCACCGCCACGAGACTACAACCCTAAACAGATCCGGCTCCGGGTAAGCTCCCGCGTGCGCAACGCAGCGCGACACAGGCCCAGGGGCGCGTCACCAAGAGTGTGCAAAGCAGTCATCAAAGTAAAAGGTGGCTACTTTGAAGAACCTAGAATATAAGACATATTTTCAGTTGTTTCACACTTTTTTGTTAAGTATATAATTCCACATGTGTTAACTCATAGTTTTGATGCCTTCAGTGTGAATGTACTATTTTCATAGTCATGAAAATACAGAAAAATCTTAAAATGAGAAGGTGTGTCCAAACTTTTGGTCTGTACTGTATATTGTACCCATAAATAAATATTTTTTATGAGGAAAAAATATAGAAAAAGTACACACATTTGGTATCGTCGCGTCCAGAACGACCCAACCTATAAAACTGTTCCACTAGTTAACACCTTCAGTGAACATCGTAAAAAAAATACTAAATAAACAAGGTACTGGCTGTGGCCTGAGGCTTTATGTGAGCTCCCGCTCATAATCCTGTAATCCCAGCCTGTACCGACTAAAAGATTTATACCGCTAATCCTACCTCCTAACACACTCCGCTACCTGTGAGGAGTTGATATCGGGGGTCCCCGAGGAGACTGACCCGTCAAAAGAGCCGCACTGGCAAGGAGGACAGCCAGTCCAACATGGCGCCGGCCGAAGAAGCACAACAGGGGAGATAAGATGTCGGAGGCCGCATCTCATCTGAGATGCTTTGCCCGTGTGACAAAGGCAGCCGTAGAGGATTCTCTTTTAGGCTGCGTGCACACGATGCGTTTTTCATGCGTTTCCGCTGCGGAATTTCCGCAGCGGAAACGCATCAAAAACGCATGGTAATCCGCACCCCATGGTCCCCAATGGCATTCCACAATGTCAATGCACATGCTGCGGATTTTTCCGCAGCGTTTCTGCAGCGCTCATAAATCCGCAGCATGTTCATTAATTTTGCGGAAGCGCCGCCATTGACTTGCATTGAAACGCATAGAATCCGTGTCTGTACATTTGTACAAGCGGATAATATGCGTTTCAATGTGCGGATGGTACCCAGTTCTGGAGGAAAGAAGACTCTCATCCAGACCTGGGTACCATTGTACCTGTAAAAAAAAGAACAAAATAATAAATAAAGTTTATATTCACCTGTCCGGCGGCCCCCGCAGCGCTTCTCCTTCCAGGACCTGAGATGACGTCGCAGTCATGTGACCGCAGGCTGTCTCGCGAGATGCCGGCAAGCCAGGAAGGAACCAGGAAGGAGCGCGACAGCTCACGCGGCGGGGCATTGGAAGTAAGTATAGCTTTATTTTTTTATTTTTACGGTCACACTGTATAAATCCATGCCGGTTGCATGGATTTATACAGTGTGACCTAGTTGTCAAGCACTTTCCCAGTGATGCTATCGCCTGGAAAGTGCTTGTCAGTCCGCATGCGGAAACACATGCGTTAACGCATGTGGGTACGCATGTGAATCCGCATGTATTCTGCAGGAAAAACACATGCACAATCTGCATGCGTTTTTTCTGCCAGGGAGATGCAGAAATGCTGCAGAAATTTTCTGCTTCATTTCTGCATCGTGGACACATAGCCTAAGGTCAGCCGGGGGAGGAACAGGAGGAGCAGGGAGAACCGTGTGCTCCTGATAAAGAGCAAATGATGCAGCAAAAATATTCAGCAGCAACTGTCCAGGGCATAAAGTGAAGGAATTTACTTGGTGCCGGCAGTAAACATAGAGCATACCACAGACCAGGAACCCACCATGAGAGATGTGCTAACTGTGGTCAATATGTCCAACAAGTCCCTGCAAAGGGCGTTTGAAAGAATTAAAGAAACAGAGGGCAGAATTAGTAATATTGAGGATCAATTGTCTCCTATGCAAAGGATATGAAAACATACAAGCAAAATCTGATTACCCTGCTTAATAAAACAGATGATTGGAGAAGAGACCCTGTAGAAAAAATCTACTCCTATAAGGAGTCCCAGAAAGAGCTGAAGGCAAAAACCCAGTTGAATATATGGCGACCTGGCTCAGGGATGTGTTTGGAAGAGAGGTTCTGTCTCCCATGTTGGCAATAGAGCGTGCTCATAGGGTGCCTTTCAGACCCCCTCCACCAGGAGCTCCGCCAAGGCCCTTTGTATTGAAGTTACTACACTATAGAGACACAATCCTTCGCAAAGCACGTGACTGTCCTAACTTATCCATTGAAAAGACCAAGGTGGCCATCTTTCCTGACTTCTCTGCTGAAGTGCAGAAACGCAGAGCACAATTTACACCTGTAAAGAAAAGGCTGCGAGACTTACTACTCCCATATTCTGTGATGTATCCGGCACACCTGAGGATCGTTGTCTCAGGAAAGGTGCTCATCCATGAATCTGCCCAGGAAACTACACAATGGCTGGACATCAGCGAAGCTAAATTGAAAGCGGAAAAATCCGGACCTCCATAAACATCAACACTTTCGCTTTGGCCTTAATGCCATTTGATATGGACCGCGGGAATCTCTGAAAAGGTTTTGAAGGAGAGCTTTTCTTTTTAAGTCAGGCTTTGGACTTATAAAGGCTCCCAATCTCCCCTCCGGAGAGAAATGTCTGTAATGTTTGATTGGTTGTATAGCAATGTTAGAAGTTATTTATGTTATGTGTTAAAAAGGGGTACATGCAAAAAAAGAAGGGAGGGTGGAGGAACAGCTCAAAACGGTCTACTGGTTATTCTGTTTCCTTGCGCACATATGGCTAAGCTTGTAAATATTATAGTGTGGAAGGTGCGGGGCATGAGAGACCCAACCAAGAGGTGGCTGTATATACTGGCTACATCAATACCAACCAGCTGTTGTCTGTTTGTTGGAAACACACTTGACCCATGAAACAAAATAAATCATTAATAGGTCGTGGATAGGCCATGCTTTTCATTCAGTATTTTCTTCTCATGCCAGAGCGGTATCTGTTTTGATTCATAAATCAATCCCATTTAAATGCCTTAAAACTGTCATGGATACTGAAGGACGGTATATTGGTATAATAGGCTATATATACGGAATTAAAATCATTTTAGAAGCTTTATATAAACCTCCTCCATATAAGGATAAATTATTAAAAACGTATTATACTTTACATTGGAATCTCCTACGACTCCAGTTTTGTTGGTTGGAGATTTCAATAATTATTTCCACCCACATTGGGATAGACTACATATGGGTAACATACCTGACCCGGCCTCCTCTACGGGGATGGCTAGATTATTTTCAGAAATTGGGTATGTGGATATTTGGAGACAGAGAAATCAATTAGACAATATCCATGCTACTCAATGTCACACCATTCCTTGTCAAGGATTGACTTGGCAATTGGACCAGAATCTCTGAATCTGTTAATTCATGAAGTGAAATATTTACCCAAGGGAATCTCAGACCATTCTCCGATATGTGCGCAATTGAGAACAGGGGGAATAGAAGGGGCAATGAAATACCCGTGACGATTGAATCCATATTGGCTAATGTTGGTGGGTAATTCTTTAAAATAGGATCTGATAGAACTTTTTTAAATAAACGAGGGATCAACATCAAAAATCAAGATGATGAGTTGATTGAGAAATTTCCTCTAAGCCCTAATCAGACATTGCAATTGTAACAAATTAGACACTATATAATGAGTCACCTGAAAGACACCTCCCTAGAAATTACTACTAATGACTTTGATTGCTTAGTAAGGGCCACGAGGACGTCATCATCTATCTTTCTGCAATGAGAGATGTGATGTTGGGAGTAAATACTGAATTTTTTTTTCAAACACTGGGAGAAACAATTTAATGATCAAGACATTGGAGTTAAGATAAGAGAAGGTTGGGGAAAAACAGTAAAGCAATAACTAATGAGATGTGGAGGGAAACCCAATTTAAGATCATTCATAAAGCAAGATACGCCTTTGATCTCCCCAAAATGCCCCTTAAACCTGATAGAATTAGTTATTGTCCTAAATGTAAAACCCCTTCTACGGACTTGTTACATGGACTTTTGGCTGTGTCCAAAACTACGCATCTTCTGGGGGCTATTCTAGATTGCATTAAAGAAATGTGGAACTTTAAAACACAACTCCCTCTTACGATGATATTGTTTCACTACTGGCCTAGAGATAAAACAAAAGAAGGAAGTTCCTCGTTTAAGATCCCTCCATTATTCTATGTTTTGGTTCTATTGGCAAAGCGTATGTTACTAGGCTGCTGGTTGGAACCTTCAATCCCGACTTTACAGGATTTCACCTTACAATTAAAAAATCTATTATATCTAGAAAGAATAGAAGCAGAAAAAAATAAACTCATGAGCAAATACTTTGTTAAATGGAAAACTTTTATTGGAAAACACTGTAATCAAGGAGAAATCACATATTGTAACGTCGTGTGTTAACTCTGTTTGGTGTCATGCTGAGAGATTGAGAGGGTCCCTAAGAAAACTCCTACAAGACCCAACAGATGATTCTGCAAATATTGTTTGATACATAAGAATCTATTGGGAAAAGTAATAGATATTAGAACTAGTGTTGAGTGAGTATGTTCTATTAACCCTTTCGCCGAGTACGCTCGGGCCGAGCTCCGAGTATTTATAGCTGCTTGGTGATATGGTTGAATCGCTCCCGTGTGTATGATTTGTGACTGTTTGACAGTTTTATTACATGTGAGGAATGTCTATTTCTTACACATTCCTCACATGTAATAAAACTGTCAAACAGTTGCAAATCATGCACACGGGAGCGATTCAACCATATCACCGAGCAGCTATAAATACTCGGAGCTCGGCCCGAGCATACTCGGAACAGAACATACTCGCTCAACCCTAATTAGAACACATAATGAGAAACCAACTTGCATAAAGGTGTGAAATGGTTAGACAAAGATTAATAATCAATAGCATGTAGATCAGGGAAAGGAAGGAGGAGGAGAATAAGAACAAATTAGAAAGGAAGGATTGGTCTATGTCACAAGGTATGGCTGAAAGCTCAAGAATCAACAGCAAGACCCATTTGGATTGATTATTTCTTGTGTTTATGTTTGGATGTGTTTTGTATTATCTTTACAATAAAACCAATAAAACGTTAACAAAAAAAAAAAAAATAATAAAACTATGGGAGGCCATGAAGGCCGATGTTAGAGGAACACTTATAAGAGATATTATTAGATACAAAGATAAAACTAAAGAATTCACACAAGATCTCCAAAATGGGGTGCAACAGGCTGAGGTGCAATACATCCTAAACCCGTCAGCTGGTAATGGCCGGGAGTTAGAGACCGCTCAGAGATTATTTCATGATCATCTTATCTCTAAGGCGGAAAACAAGCAGTTCTTTACAAAGCAAAAATATTTTGAACAGGGGGAAATGTGGGGCATCTTCTTTCTACCGTAGATAAATCACAAGAAATAAATAATAAATAAAAATAAATAAAAGAGGGTCCATCTGATGTCACTCAGCTGATTACAGAAAATGGAGACACCATAACGGAAAACAATAATGTGCTAAATGCCTTTCATACTTACTATTCTAATATTTATGAATTAAGATTTAGAGGTAATGAGGACGAACTTGGATTGTTTCTTGATGATATAAAATTACCTAAAGTTTAAAGAGGAAAGTAGCTCCTAGAAAACCCACTGACAATGTCTGAACTTGAGGATGAATTACAGTCCACTACTAATGAAAAGGCACCGGCTCTGATCGACTGCTATGTGAAGTTTTTTAAAAATATAAGGATCTCCTAATCCCTAAACTATTAAGAATCATAGAATCATAGAATGGTAGAGTTGGAAGGGACCTCCTGGGTCATCTGGTCCAACCCCCTGCTCAAAGCAGGATTCACTAAATCATCTCAGACAGATGTCTGTCCAGCCTCTGTTTGAAGACGTCCATTGAAGGGGAACTCACCACCTCTCGTGGCAGCCTGTTCCACTCATTGATCACCCTAACTGTCAAAAAGTTTTTTCTAATATCTAATCTGTGTCTCCTCCCATTTAGTTTCATCCCATTGCTTCTAGTCTTTCCTTGTGCAAATGAGAATAAAGATGATCCTTCTACAATGTGACAGCCCTTGACATATTTGTAGACAGCTATTAAGTCTCCTCTCAGTCTTCTTTTTTGCAAGCTAAACATTCCCAAATCCTGCAACCGTTCCTCATAGGACATGGTTTGCAGACCAGTCACCATTCTGGTCGCTCTTCTCTGAACTTGCTCCAGTTTGTCTATGTCTTTTTTAAAATGTGGTGCCCAAAACTGTACACAGTATTCCAGATGAGGTCTGACCAAAGAGGAGTAAAGACCGATAATGACTTCACGTGATCTAGACTGTATGCTTCTGTTAATACATCCCAGAATTGTATTTGCCTTTTTTGCTGCTGCATCACACTGTTGACTCATGTTCAGTCTATGATCTATTAGTATACCTAAGTCTTTTTCACATGTACTGTTGCTTAGCTCTATTCCTCCCATTCTGTATATGCTTTTTTCATTTTTATTGCCCAGATGTAGTACTTTGCATTTTTCCCTGTTAAAAACCATTCTGTTGGTTGCTGCCCACTGCTCCAGTTTATTTAGGTCTTTTTGAATCCTCTCTCTCTCTTCTCTAGTATTAGCTATCCCTCCTAGCTTTGTGTCATCAGCAAATTTAATCAGTTTACCCTCAATTCCTTCATCTAAATCATTGATAAAGATGTTGAACAATACAGGTCCCAGGACGGAGCCCTGTGGTACCCCACTTGAGACATTCATCCAGCTGGATGTGAAGCCATTTACAACCACCCTTTGAGTCCGATCACTAAGCCAGTTATGAATCCACCTAACAGTTGCCTGGTCCATTGCATACTTGGTCATTTTTTCAATAAGGATGGTGTGAGATACTTTGTCAAATGCTTTGCTGAAGTCAAGATATACTATATCTACAGCATTTCCCTGATCCACCCAGTCAGTGATTCTGTCATAGAAGGAAATTAAGTTAGTCTGACATGACTTGTTAGTTACAAACCCATGCTGACTCTGGTTAATCACTTCATTCTTATCCATGTACTTACATACATGTTGTTTAATAATTTGTTCAAAGATCTTTCCTGGTATAGAAGTCAGACTCACCGGCCTATAGTTCCCTGGGTCCACCTTCTTCCCCTTTTTGAAGATAGGAACAACATTTGCTCTTCTCCTGTCTTCTGGGACTTCTCCTGTTCTCCAAGAATTTTCAAAGATTATGGAGAGTGGTTCTAAAATTTCTTCTACGATCTCCTTCAGTACTCTGGGGTGTAATTCATCTGGACCTGGAGACTTGAACTCATTCATGTTAGCTAAATATTCCCTCACAATCTTTCTGTTTACAGATAACTTGGATTCCTCTATTCCTTTAAAAGGACAGTGAAGATCAGTTGATGTTACATTTTCTTTCTGAGAGAAAACAGATGCAAAATAGGAATTAAAAAGTTCGGCCTTCTCAACATCCTCTCTTACCATTTCTCCATTTTCATCCTGTAAAAATCCTATAGCATCTTTGACTTTTCTTTTACTTTTGACATACCCCCAAAATCCTTTTTTATTGCTTTTGACATCTCTTGCAAGCCTTAATTCATTGTCAGCTTTAGCTAACCTGATACGTGCCCTGCAGGATCTGCAGACTGCATTATAATCTTCTTTAGATATGCCTCCCTCTTTCCATTTAATAAACATTTCTTTCTTTCTTTTTAGCATGTGTTTAAGTTCTGTGTTCATCCATCCTGGTTTCCTTAAATGCTTCCCATTCTTCCTACTTTTCGGGATTGTTAACGATTGTGCTTTGAGAATCTCATTTTTAAAAATTTCCCATCCTTCCTGGACATTTTTGTCCTTAAGGACATCCAGCCATTGGATTAGAAAGTATTAGATACTTTTAATGAAGCATTGGAATCAGGTCACACACCAAAATCTATGCTGTCATATCGTCCCATTTTTCTTCTATCGGTAGACACTAAAATTATTGCAAAGGCCCTGGCAAATAGATTATTTTACATTATTACAGAGATTATTCATCAGGATCAATCAGGCTTTATTCCAAACTTGTCCACAGCAATGAATTTATTATAAGACTTTTTTTGAATATTCAGAAATCAGATGTAATAATAGGACATAAAGCTATTCTTTCTTTCTCTCTCTATGCGGCTAAAGCATTCGATGGCGTAGAATGGAAATACCTGTGGGAGGTTCTTACAAGGTTTGGGGTGGGTCCCAAATTCCTATTATACATACAGGTTTTGTACTCGGGACCTCAGGCTAAAATAAGAACAGTCTCTTATCTGCTTCAATCACGTTGGGGAGAGGCACACGGCAGGGATGCCCCGTCTCCCCTCCTTTCCGCGATAGCCATTGAACCTTTGGCCTGTATGTTGAGTGCTAGTCCGGATAGTGTAGGCTTTAAATATGGTATCTTAGATGAACGAGTTTCACTCTATGCTGACGATTTACTGATATATATACAGTTAAAAAAAGAAGTTTACATACACTATATAAAAAGACACATATGCATGTTTTTCTCAATATCTGACATTAATGATGAGCGAGGGGGCTCGTTTAACCCTTTAAATGAGCACGCTTGGGTACTTGCTGAGTAGTTTTGGCGTGCTCGGCGTTTCCGTTGCAGCCACCACGGCTGCATGTGTCGTGGCTGTTACACAGCTGTGACACATGCAGGGATTGCCTGTTTGTTAGCTCGCTCATCAGTATCTGACATGAAATCAAAATAAACTTTTCCCGCTTTAAGTCAATTAGGATTATCATAATTTTTAATATTTACCAAATGCCAGAATAATGAGAGATAGAGAATGTTTTAAGGCATTTTTATTACTTACTGCAAAGTCAAAAGTTTACATACACTACGATTACTATGCCTTTAAACAATTCTGGACTGCCCATATGATGTCATGTGTTTGGAAGTTTCTGATTGTCTGACAACATTTCAGTTAATTAGAGACACACCTATAAATGTATTTTCATGTACACCTGAAACACACTGATTCTTTGTGTAGCATCATGGGAAAGTCTAAAGAAATCAGCCAAGATATCAGGAAGAGAATTGTGGACTTGCACAAGTGTGGCTTATCCTTGGGTACAATTACAAGATACCTGAAGGTACCTCGTTCATCTGTACAAACACTTATACACAAGTACAAACAAGATGGGAATGTCCAGCGGTATCTCAGGAAGGAGACGGGTTCTGTGTCCTAGAGATGAACGTGCTTTGGTCCAACATGTGCATATCAACCCAAGGACAAACGCAAAAGACCTTGTGAAGATGATGGCGGAAGCTGGTAAGATTGTGTCAATATCCACAGTGAAACGAGTACTGTATCAACATGGGCTGAAAGGCCACTCTGCCAGGGAGAAGCTATTACTCCAAAAGAAACATAAAAAGTAAGATTAATGTTTGCAAATGCACACAGGAACAAAGACCTTTATTTTTGGAGACATGTCCTGTAGTCTGATAAAACTAAAATTTAACTTTTGGGTCATAATGACTGTCATAAAAATATTAAGAAAATATTAATAATTTCGCACTCCCAGACCCCTCTTCATCCTCCCCTCCCCTATAGTATTTGTCAAAGGAGAAGAGATGAAACTTTGGCCAGTAGCTTCTATGCAAATTAGCACACACATGAGAAGTGGCTAAGAGGCAGATGACAGTAAAAAGAGAGGTGGCAAACCCAATTAACATGAGAGTGTGTTTTCCAGTGATACAGACCTGAGATAAATTCACACCTGGAAGAGGAAGACACAGCTTGTTAAGTTCAAACACTACTCACAATAACCAGGACAATTCCCAGCTGCAATCTCCAGGATTTTCAGCACCGACATGAAATATGGAATATCTGCAGTTCCATATGTCCGATAATAATGGGGCCCATAGTTTTAGTGGCAGGGTCGGCCAAGGACCAATACACATCTTTTCCATAGCTGTATGCCCCTCCGGGGAGCTGTAGTGCAAAAGTACCAGAATAAAGGACTGCAGCTACACCATGTGTGGTCTCTACAGAAAAGTAAATTCATAATGGAAAATATGGCGTCGCTTACAAGCTTCTGTGATCAACCAACGATAAGCTAGCCCAGAAGATAGAGATGATAATAAAAAAAATGAAGGCTGGAGCCCAGCCCACGTGAGGTCATCACAGGGGGTGAGTGGGCATGACTCCCCCTTCCGCATAAAATACACAGCCGAAGGGGGGGTCAGTGTTCATTGCCAGGGGTATAGATTCTATAACGGTCAAATCAAGTGGAGCATCCCCCCTCCAGCTATACTGAATCGTCTCTGTGATCTGTTTAGTACGCAAGTCTTCTTTAATCCTGTTTATTCATTGTAACTGTATATTCTGTACTGTAAATGTCCATTTGTAAAATCTTTGTATAGTTTTCATAAACACTGCCTCCCTTTTGGATTAAAAATATAAAATTTAATAGTTCCGTTTCTTTTGCCCTGTAATCAATCGTTCCCTCCCCCGAAGCCATGCGCTACCAGAATGCAGGCGTCCGACCCGGCCTGTATTATATTTCAAATTGGGTCGGCGTGGCAGCGAATAATAATAATTGGGCTATCGTGAAGCTGTCAGTAACCGTACGGGGGTGTATACACATATTCCATGCGTTGGAATCCAGAGGTGTGTACGCCATACGCTTTCTGCTCGATTGCCGATAGCTACATAGTGAGTAATCGGGATCGTGTGTGAGCGAATCCCTGCTCAATCCTGACAAAGTGACAGTGATCTCCCTGGTGTCGTCACTGACGTCTCTGACAATGACCATCATTATGCTTGGAAGAAAAAGGAAGAAGCTTGAAAGCCTAAGAACACCATCCCAACTGTGAAACACGGGGTGGGAGCATCATGTTGTGGTGTTGTTTTGCTGCAGGAGGGACTGGTGCACTTCACAAAATAGATGGCATCATGAGAAAATAGGAATTATTCCTACCGTTAATTACGTTTCCAGGAGTCCATCATAACGGCACGACAGGAGTTAAGTCCTCTGTTCCTCTAGGGACAGGAAACACATGAGAGGTTAAAAGCCCCACTCCCCATCACACCCTCAGTGTTAGTACTAATCACCAAACCAGGATGGATGCAACTCTATTTTATTATATACATATACCAATGTTACATTCACATTAGTGTCAAGAGCGGGGCGGGAAATATGGTGCCGTTATGATGGACTCCTGGAAACGTAATTAACGGTAGGAATAATTCCTATTTTACCAGTACGTCCATCATAACGGCACGACAGGAGACATACCAAATCAAAGAAATGGAACTGTCAGGGTAAAAAAGAATATATATTTCTCTACTTTTATACGCTTTGCTTATGTACTAACCACCATTTTGTGTCTTATAACAATAAGCTTTCCTTGCTACGTGTTACATAGATTGAAATTTATGCTAAGATGGTGCCAGTATCAGCCAAGCACCTGTTTCAGAGAAACGAAACCAAAACATCAACTGACTGTTGTCTGCCCAGAGACTGAGTTAAGGAGACGTGGACCAATCAGGAGTGGCCGGATACTAGACATTTATGGCTTACCCCGCCCCGAACAATCCATTTATGGCTTACCCCGCCCCGAACAACCCCTTTCCCCTCCCCATTATGTAGTGTATTTAAGTTTGTGCATGCGGAAATAAAGAGGAACATTGCTGAGATCGTGGCTTGCCAGTAGCCTTCTGAGCATGCTCTGAGTTTGAACCAGCTTGTTGTCTGACTCATTCTTTGAATGGTTGACCCATGCTCATAGCCTTAATTTGGAGTGACTGGAGGACGAGTGGAATGTCGCTACGACCCCGAAAAATGGCGCCCAACGTGGGGCGTGGCTAGCGGTACGCCGCCCTCTCGGACCCATATTGCTGACTTCCCTGGTGATGACTGCGGCGGCTGAATTTGAGGCCTGATCAACCTCCATCGAACACGGTAAGTCGAGATGTATTTTATATGTCTCACTTGCCTGTGTGTCAGCCGCAGCGGTTCCTGTGGGATTGTCAGTTTGGATCTGGGTGGGTGACCGGTCGAGTGGTGAGACCTCAGGCGTCCCGCGCCACGTCCCGTACCAGCAACTGTGAGACCGAGTGACGTCGCATGCCTGCGCGTGCTCGTGTGAACACCACCTCCTCCTCCCCCGGTCACTGTACTTTTCTTAGATAGCTGCCTCCCGTGACTGATAGTCGATTCCAAGCCATCCCTAGATTGTAGTGTAAGGAAGAAAGAATCTGTGACGAATTGAGGAGTGCTCTTCGTCTACCACAGAGACTGCTGTAAAGTCAAGGTTAGGAAAGGAGATAGATTGAGGTGTCTCTCTATTTCACCAGTGTATTGAGGAGTGCTCTACACTGACGGGTGGTGACCTGTAATCAGGGTGCCGTGGTGAGTCGCACTGTAAAGTCGCCATTCAAGGTTAGGGAAGGGGATAGATTGAGGTGTCTCTCTATCTCACCAGTGTATTGAGGAGTGCTCTACACTGACCGGTGGCGACCTGTGGACTGCATCAGTGATCTGAGTCGCGACAGATCATTGCATTCTATAAGAAAATGTTGCGTATGTTCAAATCTGAAAGACCTGGCAAGTTGCCGGATGGTGCTGTGGGAGTTATCCAGCTACTAGAGTCACGGGAAAGCAAGGAGGCTGTTAAGAATGTTAGGAATCTGTATTAAATGATAAGACTACCCAGTACGGGCAGACTTCAGCCTGCAGTGTAGAAGGAATGCGTTATACAAAATAAGGGAAGTTGAGTGATGAAGGACACCTGCACCAGGCTCAGACACATCTTAGAGTAGATGGTGCAGGGGGGAACAGAGAATGCCGAGCCTTTGTTCGGATACATGAAAGCTGCAGAATGTGATTTGTTATGTGACCCTAAATTGGCCGTAACCCCGTTGATGCCTGTCACTACACCGAGCCCTCAGCCACCACCCTATAATGGCGCCGACGCTAAATCATCGGAAGGATGGACGTGTCGTATGTGCGAAGAGCAGAACCCGCCCTGGGCGAAGTTCTGCTGTGTCTGTCGGGCGGGCCGCCCATGGCACGATGCCCAGCCTGCCTCCAAGAACAATCCCACTCCCACTCCTACTCCTCCCTCCAACGGCCATCTTACTAAACCTTTTACTTGTTGTGGGAGGCCCGGAAAGCCCCAATCCGGCCTATATCCACTATTAGATCCGTCCGGTGCTTATTACCAGCCGCCAGCACGGGTGGAAAAGCCCGCAGTCCCAGAGCACCCATCTGAAACTAATGTGATACCCTCTGCTCCAGTCCACGATGCTGAGGCGCTCCCTCTGTTCCCCATGGGAGTCGCCCATAACCCTGGGGATATCCTCCTCAACTCCCCAGAATTTCAGGCCAGACTGCTCTCCCTCCGCCAACATACTGTTACTCAAGACGATACGGAGCCAGATGAGGGATGGGCTCAAGATACTCCAGCGCCCCCCCCCTTTACCCCATACGTCTCCTATGGCATCTTCCACCCCACATCCATTACCCATACTCCGGCCCTTGCTCCAAGCAACTGCTGAAAGAGCACCACCCCCCAGCCCCTCAGAAGTCTGGGACCCCTGCCGCTCCCGGAACCTAGTAGACCCATCAGGACGCCCTGTCACTCTGTCAATAGGCTATGGTGACATCCTTACACATTGGGTGGGGGCCATAGTCAACCCTGCAAACACCCGTATGAGCCATGCTGGAGGATTGGCTCGTAAAATTGCCCTTGCTGCTGGTTCCACTCTGGCTGCAGAATGCCAGGCTCACTTAGCCGAAAACGGAGAGCTTTCAAAAGGCCATGGATTCCACAAAAGCAGGATCCCTTAGTACGTATGAATCCGGCCTAGAATACATGAAACAGTTAAAAGCCTGGGCTCAGAATCGCTTGTCAGATCAAGCTGGGTCTGTACAAGATGTTCAACAAGACCCTGATGAATCTGTGGAAAGATATGCTGCAAGACTCAGCATGCATTTTGAGGATCTCGGATACAGTCCTCACGTCAAGACGCAGGCCGCCCTGTTGGTTCAGGCCCTAGTAGATGGCCTACAAGACGCTCTCAGAGATGACGTTCTGAGGGTACGCCCCGAGATTCGTTCTTCTTCTTTTAACGACGCGGTGGACATTGTCAAAGCTTTCCAAAAAGCCATGCTAAAAATGGAAAAGGATACTAAGCCAAAGAAGAAAGCCGCTCCTGCCATGGTATATCAAGCTCAAGAAAGCTACCCACCCCCCGGCAACCAACATGGAATCAAGTGGGTAATGGTTAAAGGCACAGGTGATGATACTCCTCCCACATATAGAAAACAAGACAGAAGAAATGACAAGGGGCCACCTAGAGACAAGAGACAATCTCGTGATTCTGAAGGACGCATACTGTGTTGGGAATGTGGTAGCCCTAATCACCTTCTCAGAGACTGTCCAACCCTGCCACTTTGCTTCCACCTTCTAGGGGGGAAGACGAACAGGGTGAAGGTCCATTGGTGGAACCTCATGATTGTATAAAAATTTTTGCAGGAAGAGACTTCTGCTCCAGAGAATATGGTGGCACATCCGCTCGCACACCCTGCCTTTCACCTATGGACTGATAGATCCCGTTTCGCAGACCCTCAAGGGAAGTTCCACACGGGATATGCTGTCACAACAGACCTAACAGTCCTCAAGGCTGAAGCTCTACCACCATACATGTCTGCACAAGAAGCTGAACTTGTAGCTCTCACAGAAGCCTGCCACCTGGAACAACGGCAAACATATATACCGATTCTAGGTATGGACATGGAATTTGCAATGATTTTGGACTCTTGTGGAAGTCTAGAGGATTCATCACAGCTGCAGGTACACCAGTGAAACATGCCTCATGGATTAAGGCCCTAATGTAGGCCCTGGAACTACCCATTCAGGTTGCTGTTATCAAGGTCAAGGCTCATGGAAGACTAGATTCCAGGGAAGCCAGGGGCAACCACCTAGCTGACCAAGCAGCCAAGACTGCAGCAGTGGAGAATGTGTCATCAAAGTGGCAGGAAAAGTAAGAAGAGATGGGGGAGACCCTCCAAACCGTAGCTGTGGCGCTCACTAGAGCAAGGGCCAAAGAACAGCCGGCGGAAGACCATACAAGTCCAGCGGAGACACGAGTGGAATCCAGGGGGGTCAGGATGCCTGAAGAAAAATTGTGTGAAGAGCAAAGGAAGACCCCCACTGAAGAAGTCAAGCAATGGAAAGCGGCGGGAGCCGTGCTGGCAGGTCGTAAAGATTTAAAGGTCGACTCAGCTCTTTACCAAGTGGACGGAAAACCTTGCTTGCCTAGGCGCATGTACTCAGCCGTGGCAGCATGGGCTCACGGGCCTACACACAGAGGAAAGAATCAAGCCTTGGCATGTATCAAGAAACTGTACTTTGCACCCGGAATCTCTTCCACTGTGACTGCATACTCAAAATCTTGCTCTGTCTGCGCTACCTGCAACCCAACGTGTGCGGCACGGGTCCCTCTCCAACACCTGGCTAAACCAGACTATACTTGGCAAAGAATACAAGTCGACCATATCCAAATGCCTAAAGCAGGAAAATATGAGTACGTTTTGGTAGCCGTGGATATGTTCTCAGCCTGGCCCGAGGCCTACCCGCTTGTCAACATGACTGCTAAAGTCACAGCCAAGAAACTGATCACTGAAGTTGCCTGCAGATTTGGAGTTCCCCAAGTCATAGAATCGGATCAAGGACCAGCTTTCACAGCAAATATCTACAAAGAACTTTGGAACATGTTGGGAACAGATTTGAGCCTCCACACTCCATACCATCCTGCCAGTTCAGGCAAAGTGGAAAGGATGAATTCCACACTCAAGACCCAGCTCTTGAAAATGACCCAAGATCATCCCCTCCCCTGGCCCGACCTACTCCCTATAGTATTGTATCATATCAGACACACCCCACAAGCTAAACATGTGCTAACTCCCTATGAAATTTTGTTCGGGACCCCACCTAAAATAGGAAAAATTAGGCCCCAAGAGTTGTCTGAAACACATGATAGAGTAGTAAAATTTGTGATTGCTCTGTCTAAAGAATTGACTAACACCCGCTCTACAGTATCTGCTTCTCTCCCAGAAACCACAGGTGATGCGGTACATGATTTCACCCCAGGCGACCTGGTGTACGTAAAGAAGTTTGTCCAGAAAGACTGTCTCCAACCCAGATTTGAGGGCCCCTACACTGTGATCCTGACTACTCCTACAGCTCTGAAGCTTGAGGGCAAGAGCACCTGGATTCACGCCTCCCACTGCAAGACAGACAAAACGAGCCTATAAAAGATGACTACCTTCTTCTATATCCTTTCCATATGCTTACTGTCTGTCCCAGGGTGGACAGCTACCACATTTTGGGTAGATACGCAAAAATCCAGACGTATCGATTTGATTACTGTGACATAGGGAATTGTGCAGGAATGACATGGTATGCTGCATAGTCCCCTTATACAGGAAAGCTATAAACAATGCTGTTCCAACCCCCCATGACAGAGTCCAATTGAGAGATCTAGTTTAGGGTCAGTTGGGAGAACTCCATGTGTCACTTAGGGTAGGGCTCAATTGTTTGGGGGCGTCCCATAAGGGGGCAGCTTCTAAGATAATTGGGTGAAGAAATCCACCTCCCCTCTCCCCACACATGGACAGTCTCAAAGGCCCCGAAGCAAGGGAAAGCTTAGTGTTTAGGGGGGAATGTCAGGGTAAAAAAGAATATATATTTCTCTACTTTTATACTTTTATACTTTTATATGCTTTGCTTATGTACTAACCACCATTTTGTGTCTTATAACAATAAGCTTTCCTTGCTACGTGTTACTTAGATTGAAATTTATGCTAAGATGGTGCCAGTATCAGCCAAGCACCTGTTTCAGAGAAACGAAACCAAAACATCAACTGACTGTTGTCTGCCCAGAGACTGAGTTAAGGAGACGTGGACCAATCAGGAGTGGCCGGATACTAGACATTTATGGCTTACCCCGCCCCGAACAATCCATTTATGGCTTACCCCGCCCCGAACAACCCCTTTCCCCTCCCCATTATGTAGTGTATTTAAGTTTGTGCATGCGGAAATAAAGAGGAACATTGCTGAGATCGTGGCTTGCTAGTAGCCTTCTGAGCATGCTCTGAGTTTGAACCAGCTTGTTGTCTGACTCATTCTTTGAATGGTTGACCCATGCTCATAGCCTTAATTTGGAGTGACTGGAGGACGAGTGGAATGTCGCTACGACCCCGACAGAACATTTAGGGCGGGACCACTGCCTGAAGGACTTTAAGGCCATAGGCTAAATGTTGACCGGACAACACATCCAATTTATAATGTTTACTAAATGTGGATATATTGGCCCAGGTTGCTGCCTGGCAAATTTGGCCCACTGACGCTCCAGCTCTCTCTGCCCAAGAAGCGGAGATTGCCCGAGTAGAATGAGCGTTAAGCGAAATTGGTGGATCCTTCCCCTCAGATTCATATGTGAGGGCGATAGTCTTTGTCAACCACCTTGCTAGAGTCGGCTTAGAAGCTTTCTTGCCCTTATTCACACCCGAAAATTGCAAAAAAAGGTTTGAGTCTCTCCTCCAGGGGGCTGTGACTTCTATATAACGAACAATTGCCCTCCTGACGTCCAAGGTATGGAAGGATTTTTCCTTTTCATTTTTGGGGGACTGGCAGAAAGACGGCAGTATTATCTCCTGATTCAGGTTTGAGCTGGACACCACCTTAGGGAGAAAGGAGGGGTCTAGTTTAAGAACCAATCTGTCTTCCAGAATCTTAAGGTATGGGTCCAGAACTGAGAGAGCCTGGATCTTGCCTACCCGTTTCACTGTAGTAACTGCAACAAGAAAGGCTGATTTCATAAAAAGCAGGTCTATTGATGTTTCTTCTAGTGGTTCAAAGGGAGACTTACATAAAGCCCTCAACACAAGGTTCAGATCCCACGGCGGTACTAGACTCCTTATCGTGGGTTTTAAACGAGCGGTTGCTTTTATGAACCTTGATATCCATGGGTGGTCTATTAAGGAGTAGTCCAAAAAAGCACTCAGGGCCGAGATATGAACTTTTAACGTATTTGGCCTCAGACCCTTATCAAATCCCTCTTGGTGGAAATCCAATATCGCTGGGATATTCGGGTGAGTCGAATTTCCCACAGACTGACCTGCAAAGTTACAGAACTGTTTCCAAATCCTAGCATAGATGGCTGACGTTACTGGTTTCCTACAGGCCTGTAGAGTCGTAATTACCCGATGGGAAAGGCCCTTAGAGGCTAGGATCCGCCTCTCAGGTTCCATGCTGTCAATTGGAGGAATTGGATGTTCGGATGTAACAAGGGACCCTGCAATAGAAGATCTCTCCTGGCTGGGAGTCTGAATGGGAGATCCACCGCCATCCGGTATAGCAGAGGGAACCAGCTCTTTTTGGGCCAGTAGGGCGCTATCAGAATAAGAGCTCCCCTCTCCTGTTGGATTTTCCTTAGTACTCTTGAGATGAGAGGGACTGGAGGAAAGGCGTACACCAGTTTTGTCCCCCACGACTGAGAAAGGGCATCTATTCCTTCTGGACTGTCGGCTGGGTCCAAGGAAAAAAAGCGCTGCAGCTTTCTGTTTTTCCTTGTTGCGAACAGGTCTATAAACGGGGTGCCCCATCATTGAATGATTTGATGAAACACCTCCGGATTCAGCTCCCAATCTGAGGGACCAACTCTTGCCCTGCTGAGAAAGTCTGCTACCACATTTTCGGACCCCCTTAGATAAATAGCCGATATTGAAAGGACATTTCTCTCCGCCCAGTAGAAAATTCTTGCCGCCAAGGATTGTAACCATTTTCCTTTTGGACCTCCTTGTCGACGAAGAAAAGCGATGGTGGTGCTGTTGTCTGAGAAAATTCTTAGATGATTCCTCTGAGCAAATGCTGACATCTTTGAAGAGTCTCCCAGACCACCTTTAGCTCTCTGAAATTTGACGACCTGTGTTGCATCTCTTTGGGCCACGTCCCTTGTAGATATCTGTTTCCTATGCTTGCTCCCCAGCCTCTTTGGCTGGCATCCATATGGATCTGGATTGAAGGAAGAAGGATCCAGTCTACCGCGTTTTCCAAGTTTGAAAGGTCTGTCCACCAGGAAAGGGAGTTTTTTAGCTCTCTTGACAGCCTCATTTTCTTGTCTAACCCCGATGGTCGTCTGTTCCAAACTGACAGGATCGACTTCTGTAATGGCCTTGAACGGGCCTGTGCCCATTTCACGCTTGGAATGCATGAGGTCATCAGTTCTCAGACCCGCATGGCGTATCTGATTGAGGTGGTCTTCCGTTTCTTGAAGCTGTAAATTTCCAGTTTTATTTTTTGTCTTTTCTCCTGGTGCAAGGAGGACTTCTGAAGACTGGAGTCTAAGAGTACCCCTAGAAATACTTTTGTAGTACTTGGATGGAGGTTTGATTTTTCCCAATTGATTTTCCATCCCAAGTATTCCAGGGTTTCGATCGTATGCTCTTGTTGAATAAGAAGAGGAGACTCTGACTCTGCCACCAACAATATATCGTCCAGGTAAGGGATGATTATAATCCCCTGTGTTCTTAAGAAGGCCGCTACTTCTGTCATAACCTTTGTGAATATTCGAGGGGCCGAGGATAGACCGAAGGGTAGGCAAGTGAATTGAAAGTGGTGTACTGTGCCCTCCTGTTCTAGAGCGAACCTTAGGTATTGCTGGTGACTTGGGTGAATTGGAACATGGTAATATGCATCCTTGAGGTCTAGGGTGCACATTACCGATCCCTTCTCTATCAATGGAATGCTGGTTTTTATAGTTTCCATTTTGAATCTTTTGTATTCCACCCACTGGTTTAAGGGCTTGAGGTTTATAACCGTACGGCGTTTGCCCGAGGGTTTTAACACCGAGAAGAGGGAGGAGTAATGGCCTAAACCTTGCTCTGAAGGGGGAACCTGTCTCACCACGTGTAGGGATTGAAGGACTAATATATCCTGCCATAGACTCTTGAGATCTACGGGGGAGCGAGGACGAGTGATTTGGAAACGACGAGGGGGAGTATGGGAGAAGTCTATTTTGAAACCTTCCCCTAAGGAATGTAGGATCCATTGATTTTTTGTAACGGATGCCCACTTGTCCTGAAAGAAAAGAAGCCTGCCCCCTACTCCTGATCTGCTCTGTCCTTTCCTCCTTTCCTGTAAGACCATCTCCCCATCTTACCCTTACCCTTGTAATCACGTTTAGGGGATCGACGGGGTCCACGAAAGGGCCGGTATCTTTTAACCCTATCTTCGGGAAATCCTTTTTTCTTGTCGGATGCTCTTTCTAGGATCTCGTCCAACGCTGGACCAAAGACCCGAGCACCCGAAAAGGGAATTGAGCACAATTTATTCTTTGAGTGGCTATCCCCCGACCACGTCTTTAGCCATCATGCCCGTCTAGCTGTATTAGATAATACGCTACATCTAGCTGCGAATCTGACCGATTCGGCCGAGGCATCAGCCATGAATTGCGTTGCCAGCTTTAACATGGGAAGAGAGTCTGATGGCATCTCTACAGGGGAGTCTGACCTAATTTGATCTGACAGCTCGTCCAACCAAAGGCACATGGATCTTGCTACTGAAGTGGCTGCGATATTTGATTTAATTATGGCTGCTGAAGCTTCCCAGCTCCTCTTGAGCATACTCTCAGCCTTCCTATCCATTGAGTCCTTGAGGCAAGACGAGTCTTCAAAGGGGATGGATGTTTTTTTAGCCACTTTCGCTATTGGAACATCTACTTTAGGGATCTCCTCCCAGAGTTTGATATCCTCCGGATTGAAAGGAAGACGGGATTTAAAGTCTCTTGGCACAATGAGTCTTTTCTCCACTTCTTCCCATTCCTCCATAATCATTGATTTTAAATGCTCATTTACAGGGAACACTCTATTTCTCCGAGTTCTCAGACCTGCGAACATTTCATCTTGTCTGGAATGGGAGACCCGAGTGTCCTCCAAGTTCATAGTATGCCTGACGGACTTTAACAGTTCGTCCGTATGTTCTGTAGAGAAGATATATTTCTTTCTCTCTTGTGAGGGTAACTGAGAGAAGCGATCCTCATCCTCTTCTAAACTGTGCTCTGATGCAGAGTCTGAATATTCTCCTTCCTCAGACACCTCTTCCATCTCCCACCTAGGTCTTTTCTGATGAGGAGAAGGCTGTACTATCTGGGGTGACGGTTGTGTATGGGAAGACATGAGGGTCGAGACTGTACTCTGGACCTCCTCACGTATCATAGATTTTATATCCGTCAAAAAATAAGTTTTTTCTTCCTTTAGGACCTCGGCTATACATTATTTACACAGCCGCTTTTTATACGAGTCCTGAAGCTTTGTGTTGCAGTCTACACATCGTCTTGACTTTTTGGAAGAAGATCCAGACCTCTGGGTTCCCCTCTCCTAATCCATAAAAACATATAAAAGGACACCGGAGATTTACTATAAAACCCTGTCCTAGAATACTCTGATCTATCCAGAGAAGGGTTTTAAGCCTGTACTCACACTGCCCAGGGACTCTGAGGGGGCTTCTGACCGTGAAGGATTAGCTTCCATGGTGTCAGAGTGTGTGTGGCAGAGGTGCACCCTTTAATAGGGTCTTACCTGATCCAGGTGATGGCTTATCGCTGGGGCGTGGCTTTCTCAATGCCCTGGAGGTTCATCACTGCCTCCGGGCACCTGCGTTGAAGCCCCTCTCATATAGGAGAAGAAGCGGCGTGCGTTCCACCCTGGAACGCAAGAAGGCCAAAGCGGACGTCCGCTCTCCTGACTCCGCCCACCGGAAGTCTCGCACAGCGTGCGGCGTGCGTTCCACCCTGGAGCGCACGCCGGCCCCAAAGCGGATGTTCCTGGATGACTCCGCCTCCCGCCGGAAGCCATACACCGCGCTCCTCTGTGGAGCACACGCCGGCACAGCGCAACGCTCAGAGCCCCCGGGGGATACAGCGGTAAGTGGCGGTCTTCTGGCTGAGAGACCCCGCAAAGGGGCATCAGCATGGAGCCTCTGGACTGAAGGAAGGGGGGAGTTCTGAGACCCCCCAATCCCCCTAGCTCTCAGGTAACGCTTTATCTTCGGAAACCTCCCATAGCGTCCTGTCCTGCTAGGGACAAGAAAAACACTGAGGGTGTGATGGGGGGGTGGGGCTTTTAACCTCTCATGTGTTTCCTGTCCCTAGAGGAACAGAGGACTTAACTCCTGTCGTGCAATTATGATGGACGTACTGGTAAAAGAAGATCATGTGGCAATACTAAAGCAACATCTCAAGACATCAGCCAGGAAGTTAAAGCTTGGGCGGAAATGGGTCTTCCAAATGGACAATGACATGAAGTATACTGCCAAAATGGTAACAAAGTGGCTTAAGGATAACAAAGTCAATGTTTTAGAGTGACCATCATAAAGCCCTGATCTCAATCTTATTGAAAATTTATGGGCAAAGCTGAAAAGGCAGAGACGAGCAAGGCGACCTACAAACCTGGATCAGTCACACCAGTTTTGTCAGGAGGAATGGGCCCAAATTCCGACCAACTATTGTGAGAAGCTTGTGGAAGGATATCCCAAACGTTTGATCCAAGTCTTTCAGTTTAAGGGCAATGGTACCAAATGCTATTGAAATGTATGTAAACTTTTGACTTTGCAGTAAGTTATAAAAATTCCTTAAAATATTCTCTCTCTCATTATTCTGGCATTTGGCAAATATTATAAATGATGGTAATCCTAATTGACCTAAAACGGGAAAGGTTTATTCTGATTTCATGTCAGATATTGAAAAAAACATGCAGATGTGTCTTTTTATGTATTGTATGTAAAGTTCTGGTTTCTACTGTAGGTGATATCCAGAAGTCTATTGATCCTATTCTGAACATTATTGGAGAGTTTGGTGAATGGTCAGGACTGTCCATTAATCGGGATAAATTGGTTATTCTACCATTTGATGATATCCCTGATTCCAGCATATTAGAACATACACGAATACAAACGGTTGAGAAATTCTAATACCGAGTATAAATATAACAATAAGATCTCCGGATTACATTGTACTGAATCTATATCTTCTTCTGGAAAAGTATTAAAAGAAAATCGATGCGTGGTGGAAATTACCATTATCAGCTGTAGGAAGAGGGAACTTATTACAAATGACATTGATGCCCCAACTCTTATACATTCTGCATAATGCCCCTATTTGGATCCATAATTCCCATTTTCAGAAAATTCATAGCAAGTTTCATTCTCTTATATGGAAAAAGAAATCGGCTAGGATAAAATGTGAATATCTACAAAGTGACAAGGAATCTGGTGGATTGGCGATTCCTAATGCACTAATATATTATATTGCAACATTTGGGTGGGAAGCATAGCGCTGCAAACCCAAATAGTATTAAGGGGTTAATTACCTCAAGAACACGGTGGAATATTCCTATTCATATAGTGGAGGAAGTGGGAGGAGGCCTGACAGGAAGTGGTGGATGCGGAGCCTGCCGTGTGCTGCAAGAGTTGTGCTGTGTGTGGAGAGAGCTCCTGGGAAGGGAGGAGAGCCAGGCGGAGGTGACCGAGCGGACCGGGAGGACCAGTAGGAGGCGACCGGAGGGACGAGCGCAAGAGAGCGCTGTGGCAGCGTGCAGTGCCGGCCAGCGGAGGGTGCCAGGTGGTGGTGACCAGGAGGTGATCAGGAGGACCGGTAAGAGGCGACCGGAGGGACAAGCGCGCTGTGATAGCGTGCAGCGTCCCTAGAGGAGGTGAGTGAGGGGCAGGAGGCCGCGATAAGCGGCCCTACTGAACCCAAGTGTGTACTGTACTGTATTGTATTTGTATCTGTATTGTAATTGTATTGTATTCCCTAGTCCATATTTAATTGATCACCCCCGTCCATATTTAAATTGATTCCCCTGAACACCCCTGTCCATATTTAACTGATCCCTCTGACCACATTAAATTGACCCCCCGTCCTCATTTAATTGATCCCCGACCACCCCCCATCCATATTAAAGTGATCCCCCTGACCACATTTAAATGATTGATCCCCCTTGTCCTATTTAATAGATTCCCCTTGTCCACTTTTACTCATCCCCAGTCCCTATCTATTTGCCTTATCCCCCACCATATTTTATTAACCCCTGTCCATAATTAATTGATTGATTCCCCAGACCACAATTAATTATTTCCCCAGTCCATATTTATTGATACTTATTGATCCCCAGTCCTTAGTTAATTGACCCACCGTCCATACCTATTTATTTGCTTTACCCCCCATCCTATTTAATTAAACCCCCTGTCCATAATTAATTGATTGATTCCCTAGTCCACAATTAATTATTTCCCCAGTTCATACTTATTGATCCCAGTCCATAGTTAATTGACACACCGTCCATACTTAATTAATCCACCTGACCCACTCAGCTGATCCCCCGTCCATACTTAATTGATACTTAATTGATCCCCCGTCCATACTTAACTGATCCCGCGCCGATATCTAATCGATACACTTGCACATCCCTAATTGATCCCCGTCCATACACCTATATATAAATAATTGTGTTTTGTACTTGTACATATATACTGACTGTATCCCCATATTTAGAATGACGTCCATGTTGGCCGGAGCCGTGCAGTGTACATCTTGCGCAATGTATGCATTCCCTGAGCTACCGCTCAGGGATCCATACTGCTGCGAGAGATGTGAGCATATCGTGCACTTGGAAGCCCAAATCCTGGATCTAAGTGCTCAGATAGCGGTACTGAGGAGCATCGACAACATGGAACGGAGTTTGCTGCTCACCGAGCAGACACTCAATGGGTCAACACTGGGGGTGGAGCTTAGTGGGGAAGCGCAGGCTGAACAGGCAGGGAGCTGGGTAACAGTTAGAAGGGATAGAGGGAAGAAGTATAGGAAGGCTGGTTCAGAACCGGCATTATTGGAGCACGACAGATCCTCTGACCGCCGGGGGAGTGTATGCTCCAGTAATGAGGGGGAGGGGGGAAGTGTAGGGCAGGCTAGACAGGTCCTGGTAGTGGGTGACTCTATTATTAGGGGGACAGACAGGGCAATCTGTCACAAAGACCGGGATCGCCGAACGGTGTGCTGCCTCCCTGGCGCTCGAGTCCGGCACATCGCGGATCGGGTTGACAGGTTACTGGGTGGGGCTGGCGAAGACCCAGCGGTCATGGTCCACATTGGCACCAATGACAAAGTGAGTGGTAGATGGAGGGTCCTTAAAAATGATTTCAGGGATCTAGGTAGGAAGCTTAGGGCAAGGACCTCCAAGGTACTTTTCTCAGAAATACTACCAATCCCGCGAGCCACACAGGAGCGCCAACGGGAGGTTAGGGAGGTGAATAAGTGGCTAAAGAGTTGGTGCAAGGCAGAAGGGTTTGGGTTCATGGAGAACTGGGCCGACTTCGCTGTCGGCTACAGGCTCTACCGTAGGGACGGGCTGCACCTCAATGGGGAGGGTGCAGCGGTGCTGGGGAAGAAGATGGCTAATAGGTTGGAGGAGTTTTTAAACTAGAGACGGGGGGGGGGGGGGAAACCAAGGAAATAGGTGGGATGTGAGGCAAGCAAGGGGGAAGGGGAGAAGTGAATATAATGAGGGTGGAGAGGGGGGTGGGGATAGTACAGTTAGATCGTTAGAGAAGAATAGGATGCTAAATAACCCCAAAGTTTTATCTTGCATGCTGACCAACGCAAGAAGCCTGACCAATAAGGCGGATGAGCTGCGGGCGCTTATATCGGAAGAGAGGTATGACATCGTAGGTATAACAGAGACTTGGCTAGACGATAGCTACGACTGGGCGGTAAATTTAACAGATTATAGTTTATTTAGAAGGGACCGGAAACAGGGGAAGGGCAGAGGAGTCTGCTTATATGTAAAGTCACGTCTAAAGCCCAGACTAAGGGAAGATATAGGAGAGGGAGAAGAGGGGGTCGAGTCCATGTGGGTAGAGATAGAGGGGGCAAAAAATAATAATAAAATATTACTGGGGGTCTGCTATAAGCCACCCAATATAACAGAGGAGAATGAGAAACTGCTATTAGGACAAATAGACAAAGTAGCAAAACATAATGAGGTGATTGTAATGGGGGACTTCAACTACCCGGATATTGACTGGGAAACAGAAACCTGTAGATCTCAGAAAGGAAAAAGGTTCTTGACAAATATCAAGGATAATTATCTCTCCCAACTAGTGCAGGAACCAACGAGAGGGAAGGCCGTGTTGGACTTAATATTGACTAATAGGCCTGATAGAATAACTGAGGTACAGATAGGGGGGCACCTAGGTAATAGCGATCATAATATTATCAATTTCAAAATGCCCTTCAGTAGGGTTATCAATAAGGGAACAACTAAAACATTAAACTTTAGGAGGGCGAAGTTTGATCAGCTGAAAGAAAACCTTCAACTTATAGACTGGGACAAAGTTCTTAATCAAGGAAATACGAATAGTAAATGGGAAACCTTCAAAAGAATTCTGAATACTCAGTGCGAGAGGTATATACCGTATGGGAATAAAAGGGCCAGAAATAAGAGGAAACCAATATGGTTGAATAAGAACGTAAAAGGGGCATTAAATAGCAAAAAAGAGGCATTCAAGAGATTAAAACAGGAAAACAGCAAGGAGGCACTAATGTGTTACAAGGAAAAAACGAGAACCTGCAAAAAACAAATAAAAATAGCAAAGGAGGAAACAGAGAGACGTATTGCTAGGGAAAGTAGATCAAATCCCAAACTGTTCTTTACGTATATAAATAGTAAAAGGATTAAATCGAATAATATTGGACCGATAAAAAGTGATGAAGGCAAAATCATAGAGAAAGATGAGGATAAAGCTAATCTATTAAATAAATTTTTTTCGTCAACTTTCACAAAGGAAAAAGAACTAACAGGAGAAATGAGAAGTGACAAGCTTAATCCTCCACTAAGTATGACAAATCTAACCCACGCTGGGGTACAGAAACGCCTCAGTAACATTAAAATAAACAAATCACCAGGACCTGATGGCATACACCCACGGGTACTAAGGGAACTAAGTAATGTGATAGACAGACCGTTATATCTTATATTTAAGGACTCTGTTGAGACTGGGTCTGTACCACTTGATTGGCGACAGGCGAATGTAGTGCCAATATTCAAAAAGGGAGCAAAAAGTAACACCGGAAACTATCAGCCGGTGAGTCTGACGTCCGTTGTGGGCAAAATTTTTGAAGGCTTTATTAATGAGGCAATCATGGAGCATCTTGATGTTAATAATCTATTAACCCCGAACCAACATGGATTCATGAGGAATCGTTCCTGCCAAACAAACCTGATTGACTTCTACGAGGAGGTTAGCTCTCGAGTAGATCAGGGGGAACCAGTGGATGTCGTGTATCTCGACTTCTCAAAAGCGTTCGATAGCGTGCCACATAATAGGTTGGTATACAAAATGAGAATGATGGGGCTGGGGGAAAATGTCTGCAAGTGGGTAGCTAACTGGCTAAAGGATAGAAGGCAGAGGGTGGTTATAAATGGAATATACTCAGATTGGGTAAGCGTCACTAGTGGGGTACCACAGGGGTCTGTACTAGGCCCAATGTTATTTAATATCTTTATTAACGACATAGTCAACGGGATAAATAGTAAAATATCAATATTTGCAGATGACACAAAGTTATGTAAAACAATTAATACAAAAGAGGATAGTGAAGACCTACAGAGGGATTTGGATAAGCTGGGTAGGTGGAGCATTAAATGGCAAATGAGGTTTAACGAGGAGAAATGTAAGGTCATACATATGGGAAGGAAAAATGGAAGTCACCAGTACTCACTGAATGGGAAATCATTGGGGAATTCAGAGATGGAGAAGGACTTGGGCATCTTGATTGATAGCAAACTAAATTGGAGTGCCCAAAGTCAGGCCGCTGCTGTAAGGGCAAACAGGGTAATGGGATGTATCAGAAGAGGTATAGCTGCAAAGGATGAGAACATTGTTCTTCCACTGTACAAAGCTCTGGTCAGACCACACTTGGAATACTGTGCTCAGTTATGGGCCCCAATATATAGAAAGGATATAAATGAGCTTGAAAAGGTACAAAGGAGGGCAACAAAATTAATAAGGGGAATGGAGGGACTGCAATACCCAGAGAGGTTGGCAAAACTAGGACTATTCAGCCTGGAAAAGAGAAGGTTGAGGGGGACATAATAAATGTGTACAAATATGTTAGGGGACAGTATAGAGACCTTGCCTGGGATTTGTTCAAAAGGAGGGATATTACGGTAACAAGAGGGCATTCACTAAGACTGGAAGAGAAAAGGTTTCAGCACCAGCATAGGAAGGGGTTCTTTACGGTAAGAGCAGTGAGAATATGGAATTCACTGAGTGAGGAGACGGTAATGTCGGATTCACTAAACCAGTTCAAGCGGGGACTGGATGCTTTTCTAGATACCAGGCAGATTTCTGCATATACTTAAAAATAGAATAAAATAGTAGGTTGATACAGGGATTTATTCTGACTGCTGGTTTCAGAGTCGGGAGGGAATTTTTCCTCAGGTGAAGATTGGCTAAATCATTTGGGGTTTTTGCCCTCCTCTGGATCAACTTTAGCAATTACAGAACTAACAGGTCGAACTTGATGGACGCAAGTCTTTATTCGGCTTTACTAACTATGTAACTGAATGACCTCGCACACAAGAAATCAATATACCCTACACTTGCTCTACTCTACAAGGTCCGGGATAGGGGTAAAGATATAATGGAAATAGGAGACTGCAATGAATCTACACCTATATGGTTTAATAATGAATATGCAGAGGTCTATAAATTAGAGGGATTCCGGAGTTGGGTGGATAAAGGAATATATACGATATAAAACATATTGTCTGAAGGGATACTTAAGTCCTTTAATGAATTAAAGGGGGGATTTGGGTTGACAAATAAACAATTCTAGAAATATCTACAGTTTCGGCATTCATTTAATGCACAATCAAGATGGACGCCCTTTTGGGTAGAAAATAATACTTTTGTTAAGTTGGTATTAGAGAAGGGAAATACTAAGGGTCGTATTTCTGATATTTACTGAGTCCTTCTTGATAATTATTTAAAAATATTTCCTTCTCCAGCTAGACAAAAATGGATGGAGATATAGGTCCAATTTCTGAGGATCAATGGAGAGCGGTATTAGAACTGGTACCCCAATTATCTGTAAATGAGGCTGAGATTTCCCCAGATCATATTAATACATAGGAAATATAAGACGCCTAGATTCCTATGTAACATAGGATACCGGACTGCCGCTGAATGTCCAAGATGTAACATGGATGCTGCGGGCCTATTACATACGCTATGGGAATGCCGGGAGTTAGGTAAATACTGGAAAGGAGTTCTGTCTATTATAAAGAGGGTATATAAAATAGATATTCAACCAGACCAAAAAATGCCTATTAGGTATATTAGAGGATGATATGGAATTTGACCCAATTTCAATAGGGATTTCACATATTTTATTTCAAGCTAGGAAACATATTGCATCCAAATGGATTAACCCCTCACCTCCAGAAATGAGTGAACTCAAAAATAGGATAAATAATATTATCAGATTAGAAAAAGGGGTATGTAAAAAACAAAACTCAATGAATAAATTAGAGAAAATATAGGGCTTATGGTTGGATACACCAGGAATGCCATCAAGGGGGTTATTGCTGGAGAGACAATTTAACTGATGGGATGGGGGGGGGGGGGGGACTGGCGAGGTCTAATGTTTCATTGTAATGTGTATTGGAATTCCCTAACATGTGGTATGGGTAATATAGCACACCTATATGTGTATAGGATTATAATGTTTATTACAATATTATAGTTATATAAGAGATTTCAAGAATGTGGAATGTTAATTGTAAGATATAGTAACTGCAAGTTATCAGATGGTAATGGGCAAGCTGAAAGGATATATAGGAGAGATGCATGTATGTCATCCCTATGATATGTTATTTTATTTCACTATTGTATGTACTGATTTCTTGTTTTATCCAAAAAAAAAAATAGTGAAAAAAATCTCAAAAGTGTATTGGATTAAAAAAAAAAAAGATCACGAAAAAAGGTTCTCCACTGTGTGGGTTCTCTTGTGACTATCAAGAATCATTTTACGATTAAAACATTTCCCACATTCTGAACATGAAAAAGGCTTCTCCCCTGTGTGAGTTCTCTGGTGTTTAACCAAAGCTGATTTAAGGTTAAAACATTTCCCACATTCTGGACATGAAAAAGGCTTCTCCCCTGTGTGGGTTCTCTGGTGCCTAATCAAAACTGATTTTTGGTTAAAACATTTCCCACATTCTGAACAAGAAAAAGGCTTCTCCCCTGTGTGGGTTCTCTTGTGGCAATCAAGAACCATTTTACGATTAAAACATTTCCCACATTCTGAACATGAAAAAGGCTTCTCCCCTGTGTGAGTTCTTTGGTGAGTAACAAGATCTGATTTCTGGTTAAAACATTTCCCACATTCTGAACAGGAAAAGGGCTTCTCCCCTGTGTGAGTTCTCTGGTGACGAACAAGAGCTGATTTCTGGTTACAACATTTCCCACATTCTGAACATGAAAATGAATTCTCCACTGCGTGGATTCTCTGGTGATTAACAAAAACTGATTTCTGGTTAAAACATTTTCCACATTTGGAATAAAAAAATCTATTCTCCATTGTGTGTATTTTTTGATGTTTAAGAATATGCTTTTTGAGGGTAAAACTGTTTCCATTTTCTGAATGTGAAAATGATTTCTTTGCATTAGGAGCAGTTTGTATTGTAATGCTTATTTTATTTTGATTTTCCTTAGTAGTCGGTAATGAATCAGCAGACAGGACATGTTTCATAGAATTAGATGATAGATCTTTGCTGTGAAGGGATGATGGTATATCTGGAGTAATGGCATTCACTTCAATTGTATCCTGTGGGATCTCAACATCATCCAATTTAAAAATCTCCTGTCCCTCTGATCTCCTGGTACAGTCATCTGCCAAGAAAAAAAAAAATTATTAATTTTTAATAAAATAGCCTTGAAATTTATATTTTTTAACATTTCTACTTAAAATGTCTAAACAAACAGATCCCTGGGCTACATGCTAGTTCAGGAAAATGAAAAAATATATGCTCAAGCTTAAAAATCTATTTTATTAGACACAAATCTAAAAAATAGAGGATTTTAAATATTCCTCTATTTTTTAGATTTGTGTCTAATAAAATTGATTTTTAAACTTGAGCATATATCCCTTCATTTCCCTGGATTAGCATTTAGCCCAAGGATGTGTTTGTTTAGATTGATTTAGAAGTGGTATGCAATCTTTATTTCTTTTTCAGTGGGATTCTTGTGTTAATTGTACTTAAAATGTCTGTAGAAATGGCAAGTTATTGACCGAATGACAGTTCACAGTCTAATAGAAAACCTCATAGGATGAACCAGTGGATCGTGGTGTCCAACTGTTTGTTCATTCTACCTTCTAAATATGGAATAAGAAGCCACCAAACAATGTTATGTAGGCAAAAATAATATCAATAAAAACTTCTACTCATCTCACAAAAAACAAGTCCCCACTCAAGTCAAACAGAGGATTCCACATTATTAGATTCTCAAAGGCTCTTTAGAATCAACATGGCTTCCATAAACCAATCCAGCAAAATCCACTCTTTCTAAGTCAAATCCCCCCTCGCTTCTGAGCCTTGCAGTGTGCCCAAACAACATTTAGCATCCATGTATTTGGCATTACTATAGTGAGAATAACTCACTTAATTTATGGTGTGTGTCTCCTGGAGCTCAATCTGGGCACTATGTGTTTGGTAAAAAAAAATGGCCAATGTGCAATTATTACTCTCCAACATCCACTGCGTGCTAATTTTCAGAAAGTGCCTATGTAGTCAAAATAATCAAAACTTTTATAGATTAATTCACTGAGGGTTATAATTTCCAAAATGAATTCACTTTATGGGGATTTTTACTTTCCAGGTTTTCTGACATTTTGTCATATTAGGGCTTCTGCAAATGGTGGGTCCCATCTCCTCTGGGATCTGCTCCTGCGACGTCTGCTTCTGTCACCAGTAGAGAAATTTTTACCGCACACTCATTCTGCAGGCGGCGCTGGTGATGGAGGAGACGTCAGAACCAGAAGCTCTGGGCGGCGGAGACTCTGTCCAGCCACTAAGATTAGGGTTGCTGGGACCTGTAGTACTATCCAGTCTGGCAGTATGGTGTGTGCTGTCCAGCTGGAGTAATCTGCTCCCTGCTTCAGCCATTTGGAAAGCACCGCACCCTACTAAAGCTGGAAGCATATTGCTGGAAGCTGCCAGATACAGCCTTGTTCTCCTCTGGCTCAGTCCTCTGTGCTCAGCTCCCGGCTTGTGTATTTGTTTCTGTTGTGACCTCGGCCCGTTTACTGACTACTCTTGTGTCTTCTGATTTTGTATTTTCTCTTCCCTCATGGTTCTGACCCAACTACCTGAATATTCTTCCTGCCATCTCACTCCACAGAACAGCAGGTAACACCGTGGCCCAAGCCTAAGGATTTCTGTGTAAGAACAGATCCATGTAGTGGAGTTAAATAAGTGATGAGCAAGACGATCCCTGGGATCTAGAAAATGAAGTAGATAGCGCCAAGCCTGTTTGTGGTAGTCATCTTTTGAGCTGCCAGGTGACCATGAACAGTTTCCCCAATACATTGTGTCTGCAAACTATTCCAGCAAAATCTGCATTCAAATAGCTAAATGGCGCTTCTTCTCTTCTTAACCTGCCATGTGCCCAGACAGTAGTGTACAACCATATATAGGGGATTGTCAGATTCAAGAGAAGTTAGAAAATAATTTGTAAGGTCCATTTGTTTCCTATTATCCTTTGTGAAGAATCTCAAAGTTATCACCACATAAAGTGACACGTTAGATTAGAAAAATGGGACCTGATTAAAAAGCAAAACTGGCTGCGGGAAGGGGTTAAATCAGAGTATTTTGGGCACCAACTACTATAGTCAAAAACTGTAAGTATAGACAATAACACATCTACTGAAATTATCAAACTCAACAGTCTCCATTAGTAAATAGTGAGTAACTAGTGGTGAAACCTCTCTGGGGTAATTAGAGTCTGGGGCTCGGTGGCTCTTGGGAATCTAAACTATCGTAAGGGACAATATTTTCTATCAGATGAGTTTCAAGAAGAAATATTAGACGTTCAAAGAGAACTTTTTATAATAGTGCAGAGATGAGGCGTCTTAAATTTAGATCTCGGACATTTGGAAAAAGCAATGGAGATCTTTTTTCAAAGACTAGCAGAGTGTAATGAGTCTCACATAAGTGAGGCCGGCCGATCCCACCACAACCTGTAAAAAAAAAGAATTTTTTTTATTCTATGTTAGATCCCCAACAACAATGTATATTTGGGGAGAGACCTCCAACAATAAACTGGAGTTTAGAGAAAGTATTAGTGCCCCCATTTCAGGAGAGATTGTGCAGTAATCTGAATTCCTTAGGATTGAAAACATAATGGAATTTATGACGTGGAGTGAATCCAACATACCAGGGCTCGAGCCAACACATCTCCTGCAGGCATGAATAAATGAATATTACAGCCATCAGCCACGCACAGCTTAGAGATATATCATGGCACAGGTGTAATGTTTTCTGTATAGTTTATCACAATCCTGTTTGAAGTTAGATTTAAAATAAATTTTAAAGTTTAGATAAAAGGAAACTCTGTTGTTATTGCATCATTACCCTTCGCTTTCTCTTACAGACCCATCATAATATTTTTCTTTAAGTGATTTTCTCACTAGTCAGCACATTCTACATACGCTGCCATTTGGCTTTGTGGTTTACAGATCTGGGCAGGTAAAGGTCAGCGTCTTCTAATCCCAGGGGGCAGGTGGATCCTCCAGGTTGTAAGTTCTACAGAAAAGGGCTTTCACAATTCACAAAGTCATTTGAACATTTTCAGATGGAGGAGAATGTTATGCTCTAGCAGCAAAATGCTGATCACACGATTGTGATACGGCCGGACTACACTACCAATAAAGCAGCCACAGCCGGTGTCTGAGAAGACTATATGACCTCTCTGCATTTAGTGTTTACTACTCACCTGGGTAGTCATATGTAGGAATCTCCTCTTTACACCGCTCATCACCCCTCACATATGTCTCTGTAGTATTAATATGGGTCAGATCTTCACCCTGAAACAAATATTGTAAAAGTCACAGACAGATGGAGAAGTCACATCTATGATCAGCTCTAATCCTGCCATCTCCACCGTTCTCATTACACAAATATAAAACACATAATACTGGTGGATAAAACAAGACTGAGCACAAGACCTTCACAGCCGTCTACACATCATAGGGGAGATCTCATGACACCTTCTCTCCATCTACCTGATGATCCTGAGGAACATTGGGATCTTCTTGTTTACAGTCCTGTGGAAGAAGAGGACGGGGACATCTGTCTGGTGTTGTCCTCTTACTGGATAGATCTGGAGGAAACACATAAGGGGCTGAATTCATTCTTTACATACAGATAATTATAGGCCGTGTGTATTTAGTCCTGTCTATTACCTGGTGATGTGAGGGGCTGGGGAACCTCCATCATGACGTCCTTGTACAGATCTTTGTGTCCTTCTAAATACTCCCACTCCTCCATGGAGAAATAGATGGCGACATCTCGACACCTTATAGGAACCTGACACATACAATGATATCGTCATCCCCCAATCCCTTAATACCATTACTGTATAATGTCCCAGCATTCCCAGCAGTGTCACCTCTCCAGTCAGCAGCTCAATCATCTTGTAGGCGAGTTCTAGGATCTTCTGGTCATTGATGTCCTCATGTATGAAGGGGTGAGGTGGAGGCCCCGCGATTGGGCTCAGGGGCATTCTCCATTCCTCAGACATAGGGTCCTGACAGCGCTCACTAGAGAATATACAAGAACTATCGCACCTCCTGATTGTTTTTTTGGTGCCCGGGTAAGGTACCAAACCAGAATCAAGTCTATCAAAAAACCCGGCACTCAAAGAGATAAGTGAAGTTTATGGAGTTTTTAATAAGGTGAGTACAATATTATAAACAGACGTTTCGGTCCCTCAGGACCTTCATCAGTGTACTACAAAATAAAAATAACAGACAAGAAGAAATTAAATACAGACAGTGGTCAAATTACAGTATTAAATATACAGGAACAAAAATTATATAAATAAGTGCAGTTCGTCCGAGCTGCAAATCTACCTTCCTGGGAGATGACAAAGGAGGAGGGAGGGATTTGGGAGGAATTTGGTTGGATGTCCCGTGAGAGAGGAAAAAAAAGGGAAGGAGTAACATACCAGAGTGAAGGTCATGTAGGTGGACAGATTCCACTATGGTGACTGTAAGGGAAAAAGTGGCTAAATAAGTTATGGCCTATGTATATAACTGAGGTGAAGATCAAATGAACTAGAGCAAACCTGAAATAGAAGCTGGAATCAAGAAGCTGTAATATCCAAAAGATATGGAAAATCTTGTAATGGAGACTGAAAGAAGAGAAAGAGGGCTGAAGTGAGAGAGGCACATTCAATAACTCCCTCGTAAAAGGAAATATGTAGTGGGTAGCGTGTACCTGTAGTCTCCTGTCCTGTGGAAAGTCCTCTAGAGACGCGGAATCCACCGCTTGTCAGGAGGAAATGTAGTGTCCCCGGTGTGTCCACCCGAATTTATATATGAGGAAGTGATGGCTGTAGGACGCCGCAGGAGCGCGCGAATGAGTGAGGACCCGAAACCGGAAGTGACGCGGAGTGCGTGTCATAGGGTACATAGTCAGGTGCCGGTCACGTGAGCGGAAGTGCCACTGTTTGCGTTCCAGCAGGGGGATATGCGTTCCACTGCGAGTTGTTGGAGAGGAGCAGGCTATTGGAGGAAAGGGAGCCAAAAACGGGAACATCCAAGGGGAGCAGGAGAGGAGGCAGAGGTCTAGGTGGGATGCTGGGAATAAAGGAAAACACAATTAGCAAGATATGCAATAACATAGAAAAGTAGTCAATGTACACCCCACATACTTGTCTGTCTGGATATAATCATAAATAGTGGGGACAATACTTGTATCAATTCCTAATTATTTCTATTATGCATCAAAATGAGCTGTGTAGTATTGCCGTGGTTCACCTGTTATATGAAGGAAAGCAAATCATAATCTCGATTAAGACCTTTGGGGGTTAAAGATTGTAATTCGTGAATCCAAAATGATTCCCTACGTTTAAGCATCCGAATTCGGTCGCCGCCTCTGTGTGGTATAGGTACATGGTCTATGACCTGGAATTTTAGTTGTGAGACAGTGTGGCCAGCGGATGAGAAATGTTGTGGCAATGGTAGTAACAAATTTTTACAGCGGATGGTGGACTTATGTTTAGATATGCGATCTTTTACTGGTTGAGTGGTTTCTCCAATGTAGATAAGGCCACATGGGCATTTGATAAGGTAAATTACAAAAGAAGAATTGCATGTGAAGTAGTCCCTGATGTGGTATTGTTTGCCTGATTGTGGATGGTAGAAGGTACTACCTCTGGTGACATTGTTGCATTGGAAACAATGGAGACAAGGGAAAGTACCAGTTTTTGGGTTTGAGAGGAATCTTTGTCTCAATCTGGGGGTGTTGGTAGGAAGGTCAGCTCGAATGAGGTGGTCTTTGATGTTAGGAGCCCTTTTGAAACATGGGAGGAAAGGGTTCTTAAATTCAGGGACAGAAGGATACGCTGTATGTAGGATTTTCCAATGCTGGTGAATTT
This sequence comes from Phyllobates terribilis, assembly GCF_046119375.1. NCBI lineage: Eukaryota > Metazoa > Chordata > Amphibia > Anura > Dendrobatidae > Phyllobates > Phyllobates terribilis. The sequence goes on from NW_027362943.1 coordinate 645,514, forward strand.
TTTTATGAAGGATACGTACTGCTGGATGATAAGTGTGGACAAAAGGTAGACGATCAGAGATGGTTTGACGGTTTTGGGTGTCAGAATCGAGAGATTTTTGTAAAAGGGCAGGGGGGTATCCCCGTTCCACAAACTTGTGTTGCATTTCCCTGAGTCGGGTGTCCCTGGTGGTGGTATCACTAACTATGAATCTAACCCTCTGGAACTGGGATTTGGGTATGGATGAAATAGTGGATTTAGGATGTAGACTGTCAAAGCGGAGTAGGCCATTTCTGTCTGTCGGTTTGACGAATAGATCTGTGGATAAGAAACCTTCTCCATCTTTTATGACCTTAGTGTCTAGAAAATTAATGGATTCAAGGCTGGATGAAATGGTGAAATTGAGGCCCTCCCAAGCCGTGTTGATGGTATTGAAAAAGATGTCAAGAGATTCCATGGAGCCTCCCCATAAGCAGAATATATCATCTATATATCTTTTCCATACCATCGCATGTTTTTTGTACAGATCGTTAGAATAGATGACCTTCTGCTCAAATTCCGCCATGTAGCAGTTCGCGTATGGGGGTGCTACATTTGAGCCCATCGCGGTACCTTGTTTCTGGAGATAAAAGGTGATGAAGGTCCTGAGGGACCGAAATGTCTGTTTATAATATTGTACTCACGTTATTAAAAACTCCATAAACTTCACTTATCTCTTTGAGTGCCGGGTTTTTTGATAGACTTAGCGCTCACTAGAGGTCTTCTTCACTACTGTGTAATCCTGATAATGGAGAAACACCTTAATAAATCTCTGTACAGACATTTCCAGAGTCCTCACCTCTCCAGTTCTGTCCATCTGTTATTCCCATAGATAAGAATAATGTAATGTGACATCATCAGAATCTCTCACCTCTCCAGTAAGCCGGAAGAGGATCTCTAGGGTGAGATGTAATATCCTCTCCGCCATCTTGTGTCTGTCCATATCCATCTTTGATGGGTAAAATCAGGAAAATTCTCTTCTATAAAAGAACTGAGAGGATCCAAAATTGTAGAGACCTGAATGAGAAGAAGATGAGCCTATGTAACATCATAAATATCCTGTGTAATAATACAATTACTGGAGATAATAAGGGAAACATATGAGGATATTTTTTATTTTACAGTATCTAGTTTTCTGCTTTACATCTAGTAATAAAACCTATATATTTTAGGCCACAGACAACAAGCAGTTTCTTTCTCGGAGTCTGTTGCTGAATACCTTTCTCATAGACTCATCTTCCATAAAGCTAATTCTCATCTCATTTACCGACACTGGAATCGGTATTATCAATACTGCAGGAGATATTCATTACACGTGACATGAGAAATAACTACTTCATGATGAGGACGACATCTTCATCTTCTACTACGGCTCTACAAACATATTTGGCCAGAGTCCGTCACTGACTACATCTCCACCGGCCGTCTATATGAATGTTTCCCGTCTTCCCCGGACTGTAATCGTCTATCTCGTTAGATCTCATGTCTGATTCACACATAGAAGTTTGAGGCATTTAGAAAACCTTTTTTGTTTTCACAAACACCTCGGACAGAAATTACTAGATACCAAAGTCTCCATGTACAGTGTTTTATGGAGTTTATTTCTGGCCTTAGGCTTTCCTATATTACAAGAAATACACCAGAAAAAAAACAGATATTAAAATGTTTCAAAAGAAAATTGGTATCAACAATTCTTGTAAAAAGAAAAAAACATGCAAAAATAAATTTTCTTATTTTTTAATACGTTAAACATTTAAGATAAACAAAAAACCTCTTTTGGGCATCAGAACATAGATGTACACAGCAGGGATGGCACAGATGCGGCTGCAACAAAAACCCTGGCAGTTTACCCACTTGCTGCTGACAAAAACAAACATGGCATCTAAGAAGGTTTGGTAGAGTTTTGCTGAAAGCCCCTTCTCCCCCAAGGTCTTGATCATATGGGGCCGTCTAGTTGCAACGATACCATGGTAGTTTAACCACTTGCTACGGTCAAAAGCAATCATGGCATCTAATAAGGTTTGACAGAGTTGGGCTAAATGCCCTTCCTTCCCCAAGTACTCGATTGTTTGGGGCTACTTAGTTACTATAATACTTAAATGCCTAATAATGGTGTCTGGGCCTGCAATGTACAAAAGTCTATTAGGTCGGGCCTTTTACAAGGTCAAACCTGGACTAAACAAGTTAGATAACAGAGTGTCTGACAAAATGTTCTCTTGAGAAAAAGTTAGTGTGAGAGAAGTTCCATGGGAAGAGAAAGAAAGAATGTATGTTATGCAAGGACTGATAATAACATGATTTTAAAGCAAGCAGACAAAATGGAGTTGCTCTAGCATGAGTATCAATATGTCCTTTACACTTTTAACGCCCCCATACACAGACTAAAGTTGCATGAAAGCACTGATTTCGGGGGTTTGGTCGACTATATAATGTATTTGGGGGCCTCCCGACAGATGATGCCAGGGCAGAGACGGATCTGGCATCCTGAATTTCAGAGGCTAATCCGTTTGTTCTTCCTGTAGAAAATCCTCCACTAGAGGAGTCTGGAGGTGACTCTCATACAGACCACAGGTAAGCTGGAATATTTGTGTGTATGGGGGAGTCAGGAGAGATAGCCATCTGCCAAATGACCGTTCAGCCAACACTTATCTCATGTGTATGGGGCCATTCATATTACACTGACAGGCAGGGATAATACACAGTAGTACAGTGCATCACCTGAACAATCAGATGCTTGTATGTTGTATGATCGTACTAATGAGAGTTGTTTAAAAAAAGTTTAACATGAAAAAAAATAGATCAGTTTTAGCAACAAGAAAAATCGGTCACTATAGGAACAACAGAGTCACTGCACAATATTGGTTGAGTCACGTCCATAAAAACTTTACTATACTCTATTATCCTATAGACATCCTATACACAGTGGAGTAGACTGAAATCACAGATCCCAATATAAAACATAAATATAACCATATATATATAACCCAGACCAGATGATATGGAGATGAATGAGGGAGACCAAAGTCCAAGAATAAACTTTACTTTACAAGAACTTGATATACATCAGATAGCAGGCACAACACTTCATGGATGCTTCTTCTGTATTATGCAGAGTCAAGAACCGGTTACACGTGTCGGTACTTAAATTTTGCTATAAGCTACAACAGTCCAGCAAATCATTATAAGTAGGCCAAACATCCCCTGTGGGACATAAATATAAATATATATATACACACACACACGCACATACACTGTGGCTGGTGGGGGAGCAGCAAAGTAGCGGGGCACAGGAGGCAAGAGCCATCTGCTGCAGACTACACTGTGCTCGCTGCTAAAGAAAATGAATATTCGCTGCTTCCCATGCCCATGGATGTGGGGAGCCGTGAATATTCATTCTCCTTAATAGCTCTCACAATGTTGCTTAGCACGGCTACAGCTGCGGCTCGGCGGTCACGTGTGCTTACTATTAAAGAGAATGAATATTGCTGTGGCATTTCATCTTCAGTTCTTCGTAGGAGAACTCATGTCCCAGTTTGGCGACACTGTAGCTTCCTCTCCAGACAATTGTTTGCTTAAACTCTGTTAGTCTAAGATAAGGAATCGTCCATATCATTTCCCTTCCGCTGACATCCCCACTATCATCATGGGTCACTTCAACATCCCCATTGACACTTCCCTCTCAGCTGCCTCTAAGCTTCTATCTCTCACTTCCTCTTTCGGCCTCGCTCAATGGTCCTCCACAGACACGCACAAAGATGTCCACACTCTGGACCTCATCTTCACCCGCCTCTGTTCCCTATCTAACCTCTCTAACTCACCTCTCCTTCTTTCTGACCACAACCTACTTACATTCTCTTCCCTCTCCTCTCGAGGTGCTCAATCCCCACTCCACAAACCTGCAGGCCCTCGCAGAAATCTTAAACACCTTGATCTACATTCACTTTCTGAGTCTCTTCTCCCTCTTGCAAACATAAGTTCCTTACACAATGCAGATGCTGCCACTTTATATAACACCACTATATTTGCATCTCCCAAATCGGCTTCCCCTCTCAGACATACCAAAGCTCACAAAATTAACAGGCAACCCTGGCACACCAGCCTGACTAAAGAACTGAGGCGGGTTTCCAGAGTTACTGAGCAGAGATGGAAAAGATCCCACTCCGAAGAGCACTTCATGGCACTACTTTCAAGTCCACACTCACTGCAGCAAAGCAAACATACTTCTCATCTCTCATAGCTTCCCTGTCTCACAACCCTAAAAAGCTATTCAACACTTTCAATTCTCTCCTCCATCCCCAGCACATCCTCCCTCTCCAATCATCTCAGCTGAAGACTTTGCCTCATTTTTCAAGCAGAAGATTAATAACATCAGAGAAAGCTTTGGCCAACAACCCCCACAGCCCCTGCTCATATCTACTCAGTCCTCCTCCTCCAAAACCAGCTTCTCCGCCATCACGGAAGATCAACTTTCCGCTCTACTCTCAAGATCATATCTCACCACAATGACTGCTCATTCTCCATAGTCCCACAAGCTTGCTGCCCCGGGGTAACCTTGGACTCTGATCTCTTCTTCAAACCACATATCCAAACCCTTTCCACTTCCTGCCGATTCCAACTCAAAAATATTTCCCGGATCAGTACATTCCTTACTTAATAATCTGCAAAAACCATAGTCCATGCCCTCATCATCTCCCGCCTCGACCACTGCAACCTCCTGCTCTGTGTGGCCTCTCCAATTTATACTAAACTCTGCTGCCTGACAAATCCACCTGTTCCTTCGCTATTCGCTAGCCTCTCCCCTCTGTCAATCCCTTCACTGGTTCCCCATTACCTAGATACTCCAGCACAAAGCCCTACCCATGACATACAAAGCCATCCACAACCTGTCTCCTCCATACATCTGTGACCTAGTCTCCTGGTACTTACCTACACACAACCTTCGATCCTCACAAGATCTCCTTCTCTACTCCACTCTATGCTCTTTGTCTCTGTTTTGCTCTCGCCTTGGAATCCGGATTCCCACTGCTATTATATCTTTGTTTTCCTTCAGAAAGTACCATCTGATGTCTTCCTTTGGGCACACAACACCATATCAATTCAAGTCACCAGGTAGACCAAAAATTTGTATTTCTCACTTAATTTTCCCTATCTGACTCATCACCAGGAAATTGTTCTCCTGTATGCCCATGTAGCTCAGAATGAGGCTCCTACACAGTATAATGGCCCCCACACAGTATGATGGCCCCCACAGCCCCTCATAGAGTATCATGGCCACAATAGCCTGCTAAACAAAATGAGGACACGCACTCAATATGGAGGCCATTAAAGTCCATCAAAGCACCCAGCACAGTTTAATGGCCACCAGCAGCCGCCCACTCTGTATGAGAGCCCCAACAGCCCTTCACTTAATATGATGCCACCATAATTCCTGATATTAAGAAAAAAAAACACACACACACTACTCAACCAATCCCGTTCCTGGGTGCACTGCTCCGGTCTGTGCAGTGTGAGTACTGAGGCTCCATACTACAGGTGTAATGTAGTGACATCATTGTGCCTGCAGTGCACAGAGACTCAGATTCACAGGCGAATGCTGAATGATGGATCAGTGAGCTTTCGACTTCCTGATTCATTATCCTATTCAATGGTATTACCGTCACAGGAATGTGGATGTAGCTGAAATTTTGATGATTGGGAAGGAGAGGGTGCCCGTTGCTGACCCACACCGAGCCCTCTCAATTCACAGGCATTATAGTGGCCACATGGGCTGCCACTATGGATGATATGCCCCTGCCTATCCAACTATTGTGTGGTAAATATGTTATAGGTTCTGGGTTCATTAGTATCTGCACCAAGAATGGTGCTGAGTTTTTATTAATTGCCGTGGGGTAGTCGGTGAGATGGGTGGTACAAAATTGTGTGTCTAATGGGTAGTACTGTGGGAAACCCTCCGCCCCCCAAATTAAAATATATGCACTAAAAACTGGACTAACAACATATATATACTTAAAACTACAAGCTGAATGGCTTACCCTATCCTGTACCTAAACAAAGCTGTTACAGCCTAAGTGCGGAGTTTGGCACCCTAAGAGACGACAATGGCATCCCCACTCACCGGTGGCTGTCCCTCAGAAGCCCTAGATAACCCTGATTAGTATTATATATATATATATCTCTCTATCTCAAAAAATACACTGATACATTAAATAGGACCACGTATGTCTCAAGGTATATGTAAAGGAAAGGGTATGGTACTCTTCAGAGAATGTTTCAATAATCCGCCTCAACGCGTTTCCCCAACAGGTTCATTAGGAGGCTTGATAGAGGGATGATAATTCATGATGTTCAGTATAGTGTGCCTAATAGCCAGGTGTCCATGTTTAAATATCCCACTTCATCCAAAACCCCTCCCCAGACTAGGAGAACCATTCCCTTTCCTAGAAGTGAATTGTCATAGGATATATAGAATGGAGTCTGTCTATAATAATGTACTGCGCCTACGCTACTTCTCATGCGCTAGAGGTACGATAATGTCCATCACCTAGTGTGCATATCCGGAAGTGACGTGCTATAAAGTTTAACGGCAGATAAACTGATTGCTGCCACGCTACTCGTACCCTTCACTGCGCATGACCATAGTTATGCATTCCACGCCGGAGAGCATCTAGGGTAATTTTTGGCGATTGTGCATGTCCGGACGTGCCGGAGTGCATACTGAATCTGGATTGCATTCCTCCCATATAGAAAAGTCCTGTCTCTGAGATCGTCATGGGAGACTAAAAACAAGTATTGCAATAGGCATGTAGATCTACTTTATCACTACATAAAATATGGGATGAGAGCCCACAGTATATTCCTAAATGGCCAAATTTGACCATAATTACATAACTGGAGATATACAATGATCACCGCACTTGTTAATTACTAAGTAGTATGTGTGGGATATAACTGATAAGTAATAATTCTGATATAGGAGCTCAGATCTCTTGATGAAGTACAACAATATGTGAACCAGATTCACAGGGAACTGAGTAGAAATGGGTAGAGTATAAAATCCAAAAATGTAATTCAGAATATGGATGTATTCACACAAAACAGGCATAGGGAATTTGCTCATCGAGTCCCTTAGGGGCTTGTGAATCCAGTCTGGAAATCCACTCGCTTTCCTTTTTGAGGATACATCTATTGTGATCACCTCCTCTCACATTGGATTTAACCATCTCAATGATACAAAAGAAGATGTCTCCGGTTTCACCTCGATGTGCACAGTTCATGTGTCTCACTAATTGGGGTCTCCCGACCATGGCATATATCACCCAAATGCCCCCTCCCCCACCCTCCTCCTATACTCCCCTCTTGGTCGTGCATACATAATCTAGGGGGCAGGTGCATGTGGCCATATATACAAGTCCTGAGGTTTTACAGTTGGAATAATCCCTCTGAAAAAAGATTTTAACTGTAGAGGAACTCGAGAAAGATTTACATGGTCTCATCCAATTACATGTACAACATTATCCACATCTAAAGAAACAGCAGACTCTTCAATCCAGCTAAGTCCACTTGGGTGCAGGTTTTTATACAAACTATGCACTAAACGGTCCCTAATTGACCGACCCTTTCTGAAAGTTATTGTGGGAGTAGATCCCACAGCACCCTCAGGTCCAGGGTTTTCTCAGGATATTAAAGATATGGTCACTCTGATTCTCGTAAGTTCCTATTACTCGTGTTATCCCATCTTTTTCTTGCTCTCTTGGTTAGGTATGGAGGAGTGTCTGTCTTTCCCGATTTTCTGCAAATAATCGTGTGAAATCCAAAATGTACTGTAGGTACCCTTTTTCCATGAATTTGGTGTTCATGTCTATTGCCTGTATATTCATATCTGTGACATTAGAGCAGTCTCTTCTCAACGGTAAAAATTGGCCCTTGGATATGGCTTTTTTTTTTTTTTTTTTAAGGAGGATGGGGTGGTGACTATCCCACTTCAATAGTTTATTAGTGCTTCTAGGTTTATGGTAGATGAGTGTCCCTAGGGTCCCATCCCCTTCATTCTTGATTAGTACAACCAGGAAAGGCAACTGGTAATATTTAACACCTTTCTGACGTATGACCTAATAGTACATCTTGGTGACCTGGGCCTATTAGACCAATGACGTACTATTAGGTCATACGGCAATCGCGCCCGCACACAAGCGGTGCGGGGTGATCGCCGCCGGGTGTCAGCTGATTGTCACAGCTGACACCCGGTACTATGAGCAGGGAGCGGTCCGCACCGTTCCCGGCACATTAACCCCCTCAATGCTGCGATCGAAGTCGATCGCAGCATTGCGGTGGCAAGGGGAGGTGATCGGGATACTCACCTCCTCTTCCTGCCTCCAGCGCTGTCTGCTGCGGCTTCCCGGATGTTGCCATGACAACCCGATGTCGTCATGACAACATCCGGGTCACCAGACAGCATGAATATTCTCCCTGTGCAGCACTGACAGCCTGTATAACACAGGAATGGTGCTGCATTCCTGTGCTATACAGGCAATCAGAATAAAAAAAGTGAAAGTCCCAGAGTGGGACAGAATAAAAGTCCACAAAGTGTTAAAAAATGAAGAAAAAAAAAATAAAAAAAATTGTAAAAATATTATAAAAAAAATAATCCACCAAAAACAAAAATATAATGTACCCATCAATAAATATTATGGAAAAAAAAACAAAACAATAAAAGTACACATATTTGGTATCGCCGCGTCCGGAACGACCTGACGTATAAAACTGTCCCACTAGTTAACCCCTTCAGTGTGCACGGTAAAAAATAGAAAGAAAAAAAAGAAGCAGAAAACAATGCTTTATCATCATACCGCCAAACAAAAAATGAAATAACACGCAATCAAAAAGACGAATATAAATAAAAATGGTACAGCTGAAAAAGTCATCTTTTCCCGCAAAAAACAAGCTGCCATACAGCTCCATCAGCCAAAAAATAAAAAAGTTATAGCTCTCAGAATAAAGCGATGGAAAAAAAATATTTTTTTCTATAAAATAGCTTTTATTGCATAAAAGCGCCAAAACATAGAAAAACAATATAAATGTGGTACCGCTGTAAATGTACTGACCCGAAGAATAAAGCTACCTTATCAATTTTACCCCCTGCAGAACAGCATAAAAAAAAAACATAAAAAAAATTCTGGAATTGCTGTGTTTTGTTTATTCTGCCTCCCAAAAATCGGAATAGAAAGCGATCAAAAATTGTCAAGTACCTGAAAATGGTACCAATAAAAACGTCAAATCATCCCGCAAAAAACAAGCCATCATATGACTCTGTCGGAAAAATATGGAAAAATTATAGCTCTCAAAATATGGCGATGCAAAAACTAGATTTTTACAAAAAAATGAGTCTTTTAGTGTGTGACAGCTGTCAATCATAAAAACCCGATATGATTCTGGTATCTTTGTAATCGCACTGACCCGAAGAATAAAGTCGTCTAATCACTTATACTGCACGAGGAACGGAGTAAAAAATAAACTCTAGGGTTAGGGTTAGGGTTGGGCTAGGGATTTTTTTTCAAAGTAAAAAAAAAAAGATGACGATATGGCGACTAGTGTTGAGCACAAGTGCTCGCTACTTGAGTTTGCATCGGGTGCTCGGGTATGCACTGAGTATCGCGAGTGCTCAAGTGACATGCTCGAGTCTCTGCCCCATATGCTTCGTGGCCAAAAAACCTTGCGGGGATTGCCTGCTATGCACGAGCGATCCCCGCATGGTTTTTTTGGGGTGTCTAATAACCATGAAACATGCGAGCGGGGACTCGAGCATGTCACTCGAGCACGCACGATACATGGTGCATACCCGTGTACCTGATGTAGACTCAAGTAGCGAGCACTTGCGCTCAAGACTAATGACAACTTATTCAATATGATGACCTAATGTTATCAAATTCTGTGTCGTACCTCTGGGTTCAAAATGCTCACTATACCCCTTGATAAAATCCTTGAGGGGTGTAGTTTTCAAAATGGGGTCACGTGTGGGGGGGGGGGGGGGTTTCCACTGTTTAGGCACATCAGGGGCTCTCCAAATGTGACATGGCGTCCGCTCTCAATTCCAGCCAATTTTGCGCTCAAAAAGTCACAAAATGCTCCTTCCCTTCTGAACTCTGCCGTGCGCCCAAAAGCTGTATTTTCCCCACCTATGGAGTATTGGCATACTCAGGAGAAATTGCACAACACTTTTTGGGGTCCATTTTCTCCTCTTACCCTTGTGAAAATAAAAAAATTGGGGCTAAAACATTTTTGCGGAAAAAGTTAGATTTTTTTTATTTTCACAGCTTCATGTTATAAACTTCTCCAAAGCACTTGGGGGTTCAGGGTGCTCACCACACATCTAGATAAGTTCCCTGAGGGGTCTAGTTTCCAAAATGGTGTCACTTGTGGGTTTTTTCCATTGTTTAGGCATATCAGGGGCACATCCGCTAAGTATTCAAGTAAATTTTACATTCAAAAAGTCAGATGGCGCTCCTTCCCTTCGGAACCCTGCCATGCGCTCAAACAGTGGTTTTCCTCGACATATGGGTTATCTGCGTGCTCAGGAGGAATTGTACAACAAATTGCATGGTGCAATTTCTCCTCTTACCCTCATGAAAATGCAAAATTGGAGGCTGAAAAACATTTTTGTGGGAAAAATGTGAAAATTTTATTTTTACGGCTCAATGTTCTAAACTTTTGTGAAGCACCTGGGTGTTCTTGGTGCTCACCACACAGCTACATAAGTTCCCTGAGGGGTCTAGTTTCCAAAATGGTGTCACTTGTGGGGGGTTTCCACTGTTTAGGCACATCAGGGGCTCTCCAAACGCAACATGGCGTCTGCTAATTATTCAAGCAAATTTTACATTCAAAAAGTCAAATGGCGCTCCTTCTCTTCCGAGCTCTGCTGTGCGCCCAAACAGTGGTTCTTCCCCACATATGGGGTATCTGCGTGCTCAGGGCAAATTGCACAACATATTTTGTGGTCCATCTTTTCCGGTTACCTCTGCAAAAATGAAAAAAAATGGGTCTAAAGTAACATTTTTGTGTAAAAAGTTAAATGTTCATTTTTTTCTTCCACATTCCAAAAATTCCTGTGAAGCACCTGAAGGGTTAATAAAGTTCTTGAATGTGGTTTTGAGCACCTTGAGGGGTGTAGTTTTTAGAATGGTGTCACTTTTGGGTATTTTCTGTCATAAAGACCCCTCAAAATGACTTCAAATGTGATGTGGTCCCTAAAAAAATGATTTTGTAAATTTTGTTGGAAAAATGAGAAATCAATGGTCATCTTTTAACCCTTATAGCTCCCTAATGAAAAAAAATTTGGTTCCAAAACTGTGCTGATGTAAAGTAGACATGTGGGAAATGTTATTTATTAATTATTTTGTGTGACATATATCTCTGATTTAAGGGCATAAAAAATTTAATTTTGAAAATTGCAAAATTTTCTAAATTTTCGCCAAATTTCCGTTTTTTTTTTCACAAATAAATGCAAGTGATATCGAAGAAATTTTACCATTATCATGAAGTACAATATGTCACAAAAAAACAATCTCAGAATCAGGGGGATCCGTTGAAGAGTTGTAGAGTAATTACCTCATAAAGTGACAGTGGTCAGAATTGTAAAAATTGGCCCGGTCATTAACGTGCAAACCACCTTCGGGGGGGTAAAGTGTTTAAACTCTGATATAAATCTCAGGCCCACTCTACGGATATTGAGTTCCCTGACAAATTCAAGAAACTTTTCACTCGTTCCTGACCAGATGATAAAAATGTCGTCAATATATCTATACTAAGCCCCAAGATATGGTTGCCACCACTTATGATCATCTATGAATATTGTGTTTTCCTCCCACCAGCCCAGAAATAGGTTCGCATACGAGGGGGCACAGCGGCTCCCCATCGCAGTACCCCTGAGCTGGTGGAAGTACTTCCTGTCAAAAAGAAAGAAGTTATTATGAGTAAGAGTGAATTTTAGAAGATCCTCCATGAAGTGATTATGTCTGCTACACTCTACTGATCTCGATTTCAAGAAACGTCTTACTCCTCTGATACCATCCTCATGCGGTATAATACTGTACAAAGACTAGACATCTAGTTAGGCCTGCTCCCCTACATGCATGTATACATTATTATTATTATTTATTATTATAGCGCCATTTATTCCATGGCGCTTTACATGTGAAAAGGGGTATACATAGCAAAAACAAGTACAATAATCTTGAACACAATGTGCCAGCGACTGGTACAGGAGGAGCGAGGACCCTGCCCGCGAAGGCTCACAATCTACAAGGGATGGGTGAGGATACATTAGGTGAGGGTAGAGCTGGTCATGCAGCGGTGGTTACTGCAGGTTGTAGGCTTGTCGGAAGAGGTGGGTCTTCAGGCTCCTTTTGAAGGTTTCCACGGTCAACGAGAGTCTGATGTGTTGGGGTAGAGAGTTCCAGAGTAGGGGGGAAGCACGGGAGAAATCTTGTATGCGATTGTGGGAGGAGGAGATAAGAGGGGAGTAGAGAAGGAGATCTTGTGAGGATCGGAGGTTGCGTGTGGGTATGTAACAGGAGACTAGGTCAGAGATATATGGAGGAGACAGGTTGTGAATGGCTTTGTATGCCATGGTTAGGGTTTTGAACTGGATTCTCTGAGCAATGGGGAGCCAGTGAAGAGATTGACAGAGAGGAGAGGCCGGGGAATAGCGGGGGGACAGGTGGATTAGTCAGGCAGCAGAGTTTAGGAAAGATTGGAGGGGTGCAAGAAGGGAGGCCACAGAGCAGGAGGTTGCAGTAGTCAAGGCGGGAGATGATGAGGGCGTGCACTAGTGTTTTTGCAGATTCATGGTTGAGGAATGTGCGGATCCTGGAGATATTTTTGAGTTGGAGTTGGCAGGAAGTGGAAAGGGCTTGGATATGTGGTTTGAAGGAGAGTTCAGAGTCCAGGGTTACCCCAAGGCAGCGAGCTTGAGGGACTGGGGAGAGTGGACAGCCATTGACATTGATAGATAGGTCATTTGGGGGGGTGAATGGGATGGCGGAAAGATGATGAATTCTGTTTTGTCCATGTTAAGTTTTAGAAATCTAGCAGAGAAGAAGGATGAAATAGCGGACAGACATTGTGGGATTTTGGTTAGTAGGGAGGAGATATCGGGGCCAGAGAGGTAGACACTGAATATCCTGTTTGTTAGGTATGAGGAGATCCAGGATAGGGCTAAGTCTGTGATGCCGAGAGATGAGAGAGTTTGTAGTAAGAGGGAATGGTCCACTGTGTCGAAGGCAGGTGACAGGTTTAGGAGGAGGAGGACGGAGTAGTGTCGCTTAGATTTGGCGGTTAGTAGGTCGTTGGTGACTTTAGTCAGTGCAGCTTCAGTAGAATGGTGCGGTCGGAAACCAGATTGTAGGCGGTCGAAGAGGAGGAGAGGTGGGAGGACAGTTCAGAATGGATGTGTTGTTCCAGTAGTTTTGAGGCATAGGGGAGAAGTGATATGGGGCGATAGCTAGTCAGAGAGGATGGGTCAAGGGAGGGTTTTTTGAGGATGGGTGTGATTGAGGCATGTTTGAAGCATGAGGGGAAGACACCAGTTGTTAGTGACAGGTTAAAGAGGTTGGCTAGGGTCGGGATGAAGATAGTGGTAAGGTTTGGGATGAGGTGGGACGGGATTGGGTCAAGTTCACAGGTGGTGAGGTGTGATTTGGCAAGTAAAGAGGATAGCTGATCTTCCGTAATGGCGGAGAAGGTGGTTTTGGAGGAGGAGGGTTGAGTAGGTTTGGGGAGGGGCTGTGGGGGCTTTAGGCAAAAGCTTTGTCTGATGGTGTCAATCTTCTGCTGAAATAAGAGGAGAGGGAGGAGGCACTGGGGGACGGAGGAGAGAATTGAAGGTGTTGAATAGTGGTTTGGGGTTGTGAGACAGGGAGGATATGAGGGATGCGAAGTATGTTTATTTTGCTGCAGTGAGTGTGGACTTGAAGATAGTGCGGGATTGTTTGAATGCAATGAAGTGCTCATTGGAGTGGGACTTTTTCCATCTGCCCTCGGCAACCCTGGAGGCCCGTCGCAGTTCTTTAGTTAGGCTGGTGTGCCAGGGTTGTCTATTGATTGTGCAAGCTTTGGTATGTGTGAGGGGGGGCGACCGAATCGAGAGCTGCAGTGGTTGTGGCGTTGTATAAAGTGGCAGCAACAACTGCATCATGTAAGGAACTAATGTCTGTAAGAGGGAGGAGGGATTCAGAGAGTGAGTGTAGGTCAAGGTGTCTGAGATTTCTGCAAGGGTGTGCAAGTTTGTGGAGTGGGGATTGTTGACCTGGAGAGGAGAGGGTAGAGAATGTAAGTAGGTTGGTAGGTTGTGGTCAGAGAGAGGGAGAGGTGAGTTAGAGAGGTTAGATAGGGAACAGAGGCGGGTGAAGATGAGGTCCAGCGTGTGGGCGTCTTTGTGGGTGGGTGTGGAAGACCAGTGAGTTAGACCGAAGGAGGAAGTGAGGGATAGAAGCTTAGAGGCCGCTGAGAGGGAAGTGTCAATGGGTATGTTAAAGTCACCCATGAGGATAGTGGGGATGTCAACGGAGAGGAAATTAAGTAGCCAAGTGGTGAAGTGGTCAAAGAAAGTGGTGGTTGATCCTGGGGGGCGGTAGATGACAGCCAGTTGGAGGCTGGAGGGGGAGTAGATGCGCACACAGTGCACTTCAAAAGAGGGAGAGTAATTGAGGGCGGCAGTGGGATATAGGTGAAGAAGCAGTTATCTGAGAGGAGGAAACCTATTCCTCCACCGTGCTTGCCGGTGGGGCGGGGGATATGGGAGAGGTGGAATCCGCTGTACGAGGCTGTGTCAGAGGGGTTGAGCCAGGTTTCAGTGATGCCGAGGAAGGAAAGCTTGTTAGTGATGAAGAGGTCGTGAATGTAGGAAAGTTTATTGCAGACGGAGCGAAAGTTCCATAGAGCTCCTGTTAGGGGGACTGGGGAAGCAGGGTCAGGGCGGATGGGCATAAGGTTAGAAGAGTTACGAGAGTTTGGGATAGATTGGGGGAAGGAGGTGGAAATGATAGTAGGGATGTGGTGAGGAGGGCCGGGATGTGGAGAGATGTCGCCAGCAGTGAGGAGGAGCAGAGAAAGCATTAGTAGGTGGGAGCTGGAGAGGGCATGAGGTGGCTGTCTGTGTTTGGAGACAAAGAATTGTACAGTACAGACCAAAAGTTTGGACACACCTTATCATTTAAAGATGGTCTAATGTCCATTCCTTGTGTTCTTTAGCCCAAACAAGTCTCTTCTGCTTGTTGCCTGTCCTTAGCAGTGGTTTCCTAGCAGCTATTTTACCATGAAGGCCTGCTGCACAAAGTCTCCTCTTAACAGTTGTTGAAGAGATGTGTCTGCTGCTAAAACACCAAGGTTACTTACCGGTAGCCGGTTTTTCCTGAGCCCATGACAGCACACCTTGAGAGAGGATCCGCCCCACCAAGGACAGGAAACCGTCTGAAATAAAAGGGCGGTACCTCTCCCTCGCTTCAGTTGTTTACAGAGCATTGAGAGGACCTCCCTAAACAGGTTAGGCACATAACCAACACCACAATATACATATACACACCACCCCACACAGTGCACACCAGGGTGTGAGAAACATAGAAAAAATAAGGGGGGGAAACTACGGGTGCTGTCATGGGCTCAGGAAAAACCGGCTACCGGTAAGTAACCTTGGTGTTTTCCCCTCCCCCATGACAGCACACCTTGAGAGAATTTTGGAGAATTTATGAGCACCCTAGGGAGGGACCACCGCCTGAAGTACCCTTCTCCCAAAGGTGAGATCAGAAGAGGATAGATCCAACCGATAGTGCTTAAAGAAGGTGGATGGTGTAGACCAAGTAGCAGCCCTACATATCTGCTCGATCGAGACGTCTGCTCTCTCTGCCCAGGAGGTTGCAACGGCTCTGGTGGAATGAGCCCTCACATTGTCCGGGGCTGGAACCCCTGTGGACGTATAGGCTAAGCAAATGGCCTCCCTGAGCCACCTAGAGATGGTACCCTTGGACACCCCATGACCTTTCCTACACCCTTGAAAGGCCAGGAACAGAGAACAGTCTTTCCTCCACAGACTAGTCATGTGAATGTACTGTAGCAGGGACCTCCTAACATCTAGGCTATGGAACCTGACTTCCCCTGGGTTCTTGGGATTGCTGCAGAACGAGGGTAGCACAATCTCCTGACTACGGTGAAATCTAGATACCACCTTGGGAAGGTATGCTGGATCTGGCCGCAAGGTGACCCTATCCTCAAAGATTTGTGTGTAAGGAGGATTAACCGAGAGGGCCTGCAGATCCCCCACCCTACGGGCTGATGTTAAGGCCACTAGAAGGATGGTCTTAAGGGTGAGAATTTTTGGAGAAACCTTGTGTAGGGGTTCGAATGGTTCACTAGTAAGAGCGTTCAAGACTAAATTCAGGTCCCAAGGAGGAACACCCATGGAACTAACCGGTCCAGCTCTGGCACAGGACTTGATAAACCTCGAGATCCACCTATTCCCAGCCAGATTACAATTGTAGAGTGCTCCCAAAGCTGAAACTTGAACCTTAAGGGTCCCTGTAGCTAGACCCAGGTCCCGCCCCTTTTGCAGAAATTCCATGATCCCTCTGATCGGAGGTTTGCTCGATAGCGGAATATCTATAAACTCTAGGAATTTACCCCAAACCCTGCTATAAATCTTAGTTGTAATCGGTTTTCTGCTATTAGTTTCGTAAATATTCTCGGGGCAATGGAGAGGCCAAAGGGTAGGGCAGCAAACTGAAAATGCCTCAGCTTCCCCTGAATAAACAGGGCTACTCTCAGATACTTCTGATACTCCGGATGGATTGGGACGTGATAATATGCGTCCTTCAAGTCTATTACAGCCATAAAGCAGTTGCGATGTAAGAGCTTCACTGCCGAGCTTACTGACTCCATCTTGAAAGTCTGGTTTTCTACTACTTGGTTCAGACTCCTGAGGTTGATGATGGTCCTTAAGGACCCGTTTGGTTTTTTTATCATGAATAGTGGGGAATAGAACCCCCTCCCTCTCTGTGTTGCTGGTACTTCGAGAAGGACCTGCTTTCCTACTAACTAACACTTCTGTTTCCAGGGCTAATTGTTCTTCCTGGACCTTTCGTAGGGGGGTAACCACAAAGGTCCGCCAGGGTGGTCTGGCTGAACCGGATCTTCAGGCCCCCACTGATAATTTTCAGAATCCATGGGTTTGTTGTTATCGCGTCCCAAGCTGGAAAAAAGTGGGAAAGCCTTCCACCCACTTCCAGCCTGGCGTCATTGGGAGGATCTCTTCGAACTCGAGGATGGTCCTCCAAACATGTAGCCCGATTCTTTTTTGGACTTGGCTTCTCATTTCTTTTTGTCTCCCGGAGGACGACCCCGGTTAAATTTTCTCCTCCGAAAACTAAATCTTCTTGGTTCCCCCGAAAATCCCGGGAACCCTTTGGTTTTATCGCCTGCTTTTTCTAACAGGTCCTCTAACTTTTGGCCAAACAGGAGTCTACCGTCACACGGGAGGGAGCACAGTTTCTGTTTCGAAGGTAGGTCGCCTGGGCAACCCTTGAGCCACAAGGACCGCCTGGCTGCGTTGGATAGTCCTGCTGCCCTAGCTGACAGTCTGACCGAGTCAGCTGAAGAGTCGGCCAGGAAGGCCGATGCTGTTTGAATTAAACGTAGCTCTGCAAGTATTGCCTGTCTGGAGACCTTTTTATCTTTAAGCTGGTCTTCCAGCTGTTGGAGCCACACCATCAAGGACCTCGCCACACAGGTGCTAGCCACCGCTGGTTTTAGGCCACCTGCTGCCGCCTCCCACGTGTGGCGCAGGAAGGAGTCAGCTCTTTTATCCAGGGCATCTTTTAGGACGCCGAGTCCTCCAAGGGCAGGGAAGATCTCTTTGATGACCTTGCCACAGTCCCGTCCACCTTGGGGATCTTATCCCAAGGTTCCGCATCCTTCTCTTCGAAGGGGTACCTTCTTTTGGAGAAGGAGGGTAAAGCCCCTGACCTCTCAGGTCTCCTCCACTCCCGGTCAATGAGGCCCTGAATCTTACTGTTCACCGGAAATGAGCGTCTCTTCCTCTCTCCCAAGCCCGCAAACATGATGCATCCCTCTGCTTCTGTTGCTGAGGTGGGGGGGTAAGCTGCTGCTCCTGGCTATCTGGATCAGCCATGTCTCAGAAGCGCACCACGCTTCCAGGATAGCTCCCCCCCTTAAATATAGGGCCATCCAGCCTCCTCCGGTCTGTGGGCCCTCCCCCTTCCTCAGGCCGGAGCTCCATTGAAAAAAAACCGGCCTGGGACGCTCCGATGGGTGCCGCCATCTTTGATCGGCGCCGCCTCCTGACGTCACCCAGCGCGCCGCTCCCAGCGTGCCCTGCGCCGTGACGTCAGGCGCGTCACACCCGGAAGCGTTCCACACTGCAGGGGGAGGACGGCGCCGCGGTCTCCGGGAGGACAGAGCCTGCCTCACCGCGTGCGCCCCGCTCGGCGCAGAGACCCCAGGGGAAGCTGCGGGCGGCGCTTCTGGGATACTGAACCCGGTGCACAGGCCAGTGCCCGCTCTTCCACACCGGGACAGCCCCAGGTAAGTCTTCTTTCCAGACAGATTCCCCATCAAGGACAGGAAACCAACTGAAGCGAGGGAGAGGTACCGCCCTTTTATTTCAGACGGTTTCCTGTCCTTGGTGGGGCGGATCCTCTCTCAAGGTGTGCTGTCATGGGGGAGGGGAAAACTCTGTGTGGCATTGACCTGGTCTCTAATCTGAGCTGCTGTTAACCTGCGATTTCTGAGGCTGGTGACTCGGATAAACTTATCCTCAGAAGCAGAGGTGACTCTTGGTCTTCCTTTCCTGGGGCGGTCCTCATGTGAACCAGTTTCTTTGTAGCGCTTGACGGTTTTTGCAACTGCACTGGGGGACACTTTCAAAGTTTGCCCGATTTTTCGCACTGACTGACCTTCATTTCTTAAAGTAATGATGGCCACTCGTTTTTCTTTACTTAGCTGCTTTTTTCTTGCCATAATACAAATTCTAACAGTCTATTCAGTAGGACTATCAGCTGTGAATCCACCAGACTTCTGCACAACACAACTGATGGTCCCAACCCCATTTATAAGGCAAGAAATCCCGCTTATTAAACCTGACAGGGCACACCTGTGAAGTGAACACCATTTCCGGTGACTACCTCTTGAAGCTCATCAAGAGAATGCTAAGAGTGTGCAAAGCAGTCATCAAAGCAAAAGGTGGCTACTTTGAAGAACCTAGAATATAAGACATATTTTCAGTTGTTTCACACTTTTTTGTTAAGTATATAATTCCACATGTGTTAATTCATAGTTTTGATGCATTCAGTGTGAATGTACAATTTTCATAGTCAGGAAAATACAGAAAAATCTTTAAATGATAAGGTGTGTTCAAACTTTTGGTCTGTACTGTATGTTGAGGAATAGCTCTGAGGAGGAGGTGAGATGGATGGGGAGAATGGAGGGAGAGATGAAGAGTTCCTTACTAGGTGTAGGGATTAGGGGTGGTTGTAAGAAGTGAAGGATTAAGGGGGTGAGAGTGAAAACAAAGACAAACATTGTTTACTGGGACTTAGTATCCAGTTACCTTCAGTTCCCTTCAGGATTAATTCTTATTTCTCATACTTCAGCTAATGGCCATACTTAAGGTAATGGCCACAGACTAAAGTCTGACACAGACTCCTGGCCCACAATATATTTGTAACAGAATGCATTCAGCTGTGAACCAGACGGGAGTGGTCTGTGCTCATCTCGATCAGCTGATTAGGGCTGAAACAGATGCTGGATAGTCAAAGACTAAGTAAACAAGGTCATAAATGAAAGTGGGGGGTAGCTGGTGTAACTTGGAGGACATACCATTAGTAAATAGGAGTAGAGAAGTATAGAGAAATCTGCATGGGAGTCAAGACGGAAAAGCTGGGTCACATGCTATTAGTAAATAGGAGTATACATGGAGGGGAGCAGGCAAAGGCAAAACCATTTTCCAGAGGGATTATTCCAACTATAAAACCTCAGGACTTATTCTAACTGCAGAACAGCAGGCGGTACTATGAGAACATTATACTGTGTGTGGGGGCATCATACATACTGCATAAGGGGCATTAAGCTGTGTGGGGACATTCATACTGCATAACGGGCATAATGGGGGCATCATACATCCTCCATAATTTCATATGGCGGATTCCACCTTTCCCACACTCCCCGCCCCAACGGCAAACATGGTGGAGGCGTAGGTTTTCTCCTGTCAGATACCTGCGCTTTCACTCCCCTCTTTTGAGGTGCACTGTGTGCACATCTATTCCCCCTCTGACCTCCAACTGGCCGTCATTTACCAACCTCCAGGGCTAGCCACCACTTTCTTAGACCACTTCACCACCTGGCTGCTTGACTTCTTTTCCGCTGACATCCCCACTATCATAATGGGTGACTTCAACATCCCCATTGACACTTCCCACTCGTCTGTCTCTAAGTTCTTATCCCTCACTTACTCCTTCGGCCATGCTCAATGGTCTTCTGCAGCTACTCATAAAGATTCTGTCAAATATATACTTTATACTTATGGAGATCGATAGCGTGGGTCGGAGTGAAGACAAACACGATATATCGTAGTAACAGGATATATTGAAGCAGGCAAGTATATATTATAGCAGGAAGGTATATATTATAGCAGGCGGGTATAGGCA
Source organism: Phyllobates terribilis (assembly GCF_046119375.1). NCBI lineage: Eukaryota > Metazoa > Chordata > Amphibia > Anura > Dendrobatidae > Phyllobates > Phyllobates terribilis. The sequence goes on from NW_027362943.1 coordinate 666,237, forward strand.
ATAAGCGATAAGTAAACAGTCTCTGGAAACGGTTGTGATGTCAGTACAAACCGATAGATGTCCCAGGTCCAGAAACGCACAGTCCACAGGGTCCCGAGCCCGGACCAGGCTCCTTTCAGAGAGCAGGCTGAACTGCAGGTGGATGCAGAGCGGGTCTTTGCACACAGGTGAGAGTCCAGGTAAACGGCAGGCAGGTAACAGGTGGGGAATCCCAGTGTAGAGAAGCAACAGGCACGATGCAAGTCCTTCAAGCTTGGCAGCAGGTAAGATACAAAATACACAAGCAAAGTATAGTTGGCCATAGTCTCTTTATATATATAGCAAACAGGAAACAGGAGATATCAGACAGGAAACAAGATGGCCCCCGAGGCTGTCAACTCCATTTTGGATAAGGGCAGAACCAACAGAACAGGTACATGCAACTCCATCTTGGATAAGGGCAATACAAATACATTCGGCTCCATCTTGGATAAGGGCACAAACTGGACAGAACAGATACATGATTCAGCTCTTTACAGATGGCCACACACTGGACCTCATCTTCATCCGCCTCTGTTCCCTATCTAACCTCTCTAACTCACCTCTCCCTCTCTCTGACCATAACCTCCTCACATTCTCTACCCTCTCCTCTCCAGGTGCACAATCCCCACTCCACGAACTTACACACCCTCGCAGAAACCTCAAACACCTTGACCTACACTCACTCTCTGAATCCCTCCTCCCTCTTACAGACATAAATTCCTTATACAATGCAGATGTTGCTGCCGCTTTATATAACACCACAATAGCTGCAGCTCTCGACTCGATCGCCCCTCTCACACATACCAAAGCTCGCAGAATCAACAGACAACCCTGGCACACCAAACTTACTAAAGAACTGCGACGGGCCTCCAGGGTTGCGGAGCGCAGATGGAAAAGGTCTCACTCCATCGAGCACTTCATCGCATTCAAACAATCCCTAACCATTTTCAAGTCCACACTCACTGCAGCAAAACAAACATACTTCTCATCTCTCATATCTTCCCCGTTCCACAACCCTAAACAGCTATTTAACACTCTCAATTCTCTCCTTCATCCCCCAACGCCTCCTCCCTCTTCTCTCATCTCAGCCGAAGACTTTGCCCCATTCTTCAAGCAGAAGATTGACACCATCAGACTTTTGCCTAAGTCCGCACAACCCCTCCTCATATCTACTCAACCTTCCTCCTCCAAACCCCACTTCTCCACCATTACAGAAGGTCTAGTCTCCTCTTTACTTTCCAAATCACACCTCACCACCTGCGAACTTGACCCAATCCCATCCCACCTCATCTCTAACCTTACCACAGTCTTCATCCCAACCCTAATCCACCTCTTCAACCTGTCACTAACAACCGGTGTCTTCCCCTCATGTCTCAAACACGCCTTAATCACACCCATCCTCAAAAAGCCCTCCCTTGACCCATCCTCTCTGACTAGCTACCGCCCCATATCACTTCTCCCCTATGCCTCAAAACTACTAGAACAACATGTCCACCTTGAACTGTCCTCCCACCTCTCTTCCTGCTCTCTCTTCGACCGCCTACAACCTGGCTTCCGACCGCATCACTGGACTGAAACTGCCCTGACCAAAGTCACCAAAGACCTACTAACCGCCAAATCCAAGCGACACTACTCCATCCTCCTCCTTCTGGACCTGTCATCTGCCTTCGACACAGTCAACCATTCCCTCTTACTACAGATTCTCTCATCTCTTGGCATCACGGACTTGGCCCTATCTTGGATCTCCTCATAACTAACAGACAGGACATTCAGCGTCTCCCACTCACGCACCACCTCCTCATCTCGCCCCCTATCTGTCGGTGTTCCCCAAGGTACAGTTCTAGGACCTCTGCTCTTCTCCATCTACAGCCTCAGCCTGGGACAGCTCATAGAGTCTCACGGCTTTCAGTATCACCACTATGAAAATGACACACAGATATACTTCTCTGGACCCGATATCTCCTCCCTACTAACCAAAATCCCACAATGTCTGTCCGCCATCTCATCCTTCTTCTCTGCCAGATTTCTAAAACTTAACATGCATACATCAGAGTTCATCATCTTTCCACCCTCTCATTCATATCCCCCGTCTGACCTATCCCTCAACGTCAATGGCTGTTCACTCTCCCCAGTCCCACAAGCTCGCTGCCTTGGGGTAACCCTGGACCCTGATCTCTCCTTCAAACCACATATCCAAGCCCTTTCCACTTCCTGCCGACTCCAACTCAAAAATATCTCCCGGATCCGTGCATTCCTCAGCAAAGACTCTGCAAAAACACTACTGCATGCCCTCATCATCTCCCGCCTAGACTACTGCAACCTCCTGTTCTGTGGCCTCCCTTCCAACACTCTTGCACCCCTCCAATCTATTCTAAAATCTACTGCTCGGTTAATCCACCTGTCCCCCCGCTATTCCTCGGCCTCTCCCCTCTGTCAATCCCTTCACTGGTTCCCCATTGCCAGAGACTCAAGTTCAAAACCCTAACCATGGCATACAAAGCCATCCACAACCTGTCTCCTCCATACATCTGTGATTTAGTTTCCCGGTACTTACCTGCATGCAACCTCCAATCCTCACAAGATCTCCTTCTCTACTCCCCTCTTATCTCCTCTTCCCACAATCGCATACAAGATTTCTCCCGTGCATCCCCCCTACTCTGGAACTCTCTACCCCAACATATCACACTCTCGCCTACCATGGAAGCCTTCAAAAGAAACCTGAAGACCTACCTCTTCCGACAAGCCTACAACCTGCAGTAACCACCGCCCCACCACATTACTGCATGACATCCTCTACCCCCACCCATCCCTTGTAGACTGTGAGCCCTCACGGGCAGGGTCCTCTCTCCTCCTGTACCAGTCGCTGACTCGTTTTGTTAAGATTATGTAAATGTTTTTGCTATGTATATCCCCATCACATGTAAAAGCGCCATGGAATAAATGGTGCTATAATAATAAATAATAATAATAAGGGGCACAATGGGGGCATTACACTGTGTGGGGGCATCATTCATACTGCATAAGGGGCATAATGGGGGCATTACACTGTGTGGGGGCATCATACATCCTGCATAAGGGGCATTACACTGTGGGGGGCATCATACATCCTGCATAAGGGGCATAATGGGGGCATTACACTGTGTGGGGTCATCATACATCCTGCATAAGGGGCATAATGGGGGCATTACACTGTGTGGAGGCATCATACATCCTGCATAAGGGGCATTACACTGTGTGGGGGCATCATACATCCTGCATAAGGAGCATAATGGGGGCATTACACTGTGTGGGGGCATCAAACATCTTGCATAAGGGGCATAATGGGGGCATTACACTGTGTGGGGGCATCATACATCTTGCATAAGGGGCATAATGGGGGCATTACACTGTGTGGAGGGCATCTTACATACTGCATAAGGGGCATAATGGGGGCATTACACTGTGTTGGGGCATCATACATCCTGTATAAGGGATATAATGGGGGCATTACACTGTGTGGGGGCATCATACTGCATAAGGGGCATAATGGGGGCATTACACTGTGGGGGACATCATACATCCTGCATAAGGGGCATAATGGGGGTATTACACTGTGGGGGCATCATACATCCTGCATAAGGGGCATAATGGGGGCATTACACTGTGTGGGGGCATCATACATTCTGCATAAGGGGCATAATGGGGGCATTACACTGTGGGGCCAGTAAAGGGGTCCTGTACTATGAGAACAATACGTTTCCTCCCTTCCTGTCTCCATAGTTGGGTCGTATGTATCTATTACAGGGAACAGAACATAAACCTTATGATTCTTATAAAGGGGCAACACAAGACCCCAAAAGAGTCTCCGTGCTGAAGGGGTTAATGCCCCCTGCGCCCAGTAATGGGGTCTCCACCTACCTCCACCTGCAGAGCCGCCACCACATATATGGCTGCTCTGTGCGCACAGGAGCTGTGATGAGGTCACAGGAGGGGAGGAGTCAGGGGTCACATGATCAGGGGCCTCAGTGGATGCAGGACTCTGCTGTGCTGGTTGTCATGGTGCTGGATGAGCTGAAGTTTATGTGTGGGGTCAGGAGGGGTTTACAGTGTGGATGTAGCAGAGCCGCGTGTGTACGAGGCGTACGGAGCAGAGCCGCGTGTGTACGAGGCGTACAGAGCGGAGCCGCGCGTGTTCGAGGTGTACGGAGCGGAGCCGCGCGTGTACGAGGCGTACGGAGCGGAGCCGCGCGTGTACGAGGTGTACGGAACGGAGCCGCGCGTGTACGAGGTGTACGGAGCGGAGCCGCGAGTGTACGAGGTGTACGGAGCGGAGCCGCGTGTGTACGGAGCGGAGCCGCGCGTGTACGAGGCGTACGGAGCGGAGCCGCGCGTGTACGGAGTGGAGCCGCGCGTGTACGAGGCGTACGGAGCGGAGCCGCGCGTGTACGAGGCGTACGGAGCGGAGCCGCGTGTGTAGTAGGTGTATGGAGCAGAGCCGCGCGTGTACGAGGTTTACGGAGTGGAGCCGCGCGTGTACGAGGTGTACGGAGCGGAGCTGCGCGTGTACGAGGTGTACGGAGCGGAGCCGCGTGTGTACGAGGTGTACGGAGCGGAGCCGCGCGTGTACGGAGCGGAGCTGCGTGTGTACGAGGTGTACGGAGCCTAGCCCTTTCTATGAGGTGTACAGAGCCGCGTGTGTACGAGGTGTACGGAGCAGAGCCGCGTGTGTACGAGGTGTACGGAGCGGAGCCGCGTGTGTACGAGGAGTACGGAGCGGAGCCGCGTGTGTACGAGGAGTACGGAGCGGAGCCGCGTGTGTACGAGGTGTACGGAGCGGAGCCGCGTGTGTACGAGGTGTACGGAGCGGAGCCGCGTGTGTACGAGGTGTACGGAGCGGAGCCGCGTGTGTACGAGGTGTACATACCCTAACAGTTCCCATAGAACACCATATCACATACATAGCAGCAGCTTTTGTTTTGGCCAAAAGATTTTGTAAGCCACCGCCACGACAAGGTAGACTCTTCTGGCAGGGCCCTACTCTACTCTAACCTATTAAACATTTCTTAAAATATCCAGTACTCTATCTAGGTATATTTTTATTTATTTTTCTATAAGGGAATGTGTGACATACATTTTTTCAAATAATATCACATACAAAGGGACAAAAACCGTCACACCATGGCCGGACTACATATTACCACCACATAGTGACCAAATAATACCACATACAAAGAATACTGACACATCATGACTAGACCACATATTATCACCACATAGTGACCGAATAATACTACATACAAGGAAGAAATACCACCACACCATGACCAGACCACATATTACTACATACAAGTAATACTATATACAAGGAACATAGAATTAAACCTCATACTCTTGTTCATGCATATTTGTATTCCACCCTGTATATAAACAGTTTATTGCAGGAAATTTGTGTGAAAACCACCGATGTTAGGAAATACACCCGCATCTGATCTGGTGCAAAGCATAATATTCTGGCAAAGGATCATAGAGCCGCAGATATATCGAGCATTATCAATCATATCAACGGTAGGCAAATAGATGCATCATTGTAAAACAGATGAAAACAAGTATGTACAAAACACTGGTGAGATTACTGTAGAACATTGCAATGGTGAATCAGATTAGATGGAACGTACAAATCCATGATATCCAGGAGTTGGATGTATAACAGATAAATTGCAATGGCATACGTCTGCATAGAGTCTGATGCAAAACTTGATCGTGAGGCTATAGGTATAGCAAGCATTTCTATCTGTATCAATGAAAAACAGATTGTCATGGAAGTATTGAAAATCTTTTCTTCTCCCCTGTCATAGATATTAAGAAGTCTCTCTCCCAGACCCCTCTTCCCTCCTCCCCTATAGTAATTGTCCACGGGAGAAGAGCTGACACTTTGGCCAGTGGCCTCTATGCAAGTTAATACACACATGAGAAGGGCCTTGTAAGCTAATGCTGGCCCAAAAGGTGCTACCAAACCCAATTAACACAGGCTTGTGATAGATTTACAGCTAACTGCGAAGGTTGTATTTCCAGTGCTTCAAAGGGAATGTAACAAAGGCCTGCAGACAGCCCGAAGCCGATACAGAATAGGGAATAAATAAAGTTCCATACATCCGATAATAATGGAGCCTATATTTTGGGTGGCAGGGTCAGCTAAGGAACAATATGGATATTTTCCCGTCGCTGTAAGCCCCTCTGGGGAGCTGTGGCGCAAAAATAGCAGATGGCAGCTATACCGTGTGTGGTCTCTGGAGAAAGGTAAAATCATAACGGAAAATATGGTATCACTTTCAGGCCTCTACGATCAACCCACGATAAGTTATTGCAAAAACCAGATATCTAATAAAAATATGAAGGCTGGAGACCAGCCCCCGTGATGTCATCACAGGGGGTATGTGGGCAGGTCTCACTTAGGCATAAAAGAATCCACGGAGGATGGATCAGCACTTATGTTGGAAGTTACATATTTTGTGTAGCACGGGTCACATTCTCTGAATGGGCATCGGAGTGCTTCCCTCCACCTATACTGAGTCGTCCCTGCGAACTGTATAGAGTAAGTTGAGAATTGGAAGACAACAGTAATGTGTTGCCTGACAAAGGTTTTCTATAGAGTGTGGTGTCCGCTTTATGAGATGTTACTATCCCGGTCAGAAAAATATCCAGAAATGGAATGGAAATCAAAGGTTCGCTGACAGTGAATTTTAAATTTAAGGAATAGGAATTCAATTACAAAACAAATTGTGACACCGGGTCACCTCTCCATACCAAAAGTACATCATCAACATATCTACCAAACCAAAAAATGTGCTCAAAAAATGGATTATCAGAAAAAATTTAAATTTCTTCCCACCACATGTACAGAATAGCCAAAGATGATGAGAATTTGGAGCCCATGGGGGCTCCAAGTACTTGTAAATAATATTTAGTATCAAACATAAAATTGTTGTGGGACAACAAATATTTTATGTTATAATGAACCTTTTTAAATTCACAGAATATCCACTATATTTATTTAAATGATGTTGAACGGCAATGATGGCCAATGCGTGAGGGATGGAAGAATACAGGTTGACAACATTGCTGGTGACAAACCTATATTCTTCCTGCCACACAAACCTGTCAAAAACCCTCAGGACAGACGTAGTATCTTTCACATAGCCTGGTGTTTGAATAACCAGAGGATTATTATTATTATTAAATATTTACATAGTGCCATTAGGTTCCATGGCGCTTTACAAGTGTAGGGGCAGACAGGGACACGAACATGAAACATCAAACGAGGCGCACTGGTACAGTAGGGCAGGGGGTCCTGTCCACGAGGGCTCACAGTCTATAGGGGGTGGTGGGGAGACAGGAGGAAGGGGAGAGGACAGGGTGAGATGGTGTAGCGGATGGGTCTCAGTGTGGGCTGTAGGCCTGAAGGAAGAGGTGGGTCTTTAGGTTTTTCTTGAAGGTTCCCAGGGTAGGGGAGTGTCGGATGTGATGGGGGAGAGAGTTCCAGAGTATGGCGGATGCACGAGAGAAGTCTTGTAGGTGGTTGTGGGAGGAGGAAATGAGAGGGGAGAAGAGAAGAAGTTCTTGAGAGGAGCGAAGATCGCGCGGGGGGACATATCTGGAAACCAGGTCGGAGATGTAGGGAGGGGACAGGTTATGTATGGCCTTGTATGTTAGGGTTAGGGTTTTGAACCGTGATCTCAGGGCAATGGGGAGCCAGTGAAGGGCTTGGCAGAGGGGGGAGGCGGGGGTGAAACGGGGAGATAGGTGGATGAGTCGGGCAGTGAATTGAGGATGGTGTGGAGAGGTGGGAGGGAGGAATCGGGGAGGCCAGTGAGCAGGGGGTTGCAGTAGTCGAGACAGGAGATGATGAGGGCGTGGATAAGCGTTTTTGCCGAGTCCTGGTCAAGGAACAAGTGGATTCGGGCAATGTTCCTCAGTTGGAGTCGGCAGGCGGTGGAGAGGGCTTTGATGTGGGGCTTGAAGGAGAGGGAGGAGTCGAGGATTACCCCGAGGCACTTGGCGTGGGAGACGGGTGAGAGGGTGCAGTCGTTGATTATGATGGATAAGTTGTTGAGCTGGGGAGAACGGTTGGGGGGGGGGACGATTTTCTCGGTCTTGTAATGTTCACCAGCCATTGGCTTAAATTCTCATTCAATGAACCCATACCCGAGATAATAGAGTGAATGGTGGGGGAGGGGAGATACCTGTTACAACTCTCCTGTTAGTTTTTTTTTTAGTTTGCTGGTCACATGACCATTTTGCCTATTTAATCCGACTCCGCCCTCCTGGCTTTGCTGGACTTCATTTGTATTTACTACTGTTGAGCTAGCTTGTTGCTCTATTGCCGTACTCTGTTAGTTTTGCTAGGTCTTATGACCTCTTTGCTTTTTTGTTGTGTGTTTGTCTTTGACTGCTACTATTTCTGCTAGGAGGTGTCCAACTAAATCCCAGTCCTTAGATCTTGTAGGGATCCCTCCCCCACATCTATAGGTCTGCGTTCAGACTAGCCGAGGACTTTAGCGGGTCTGATCGCAGGATCAGGTTCCCCGTTACATCGTAGGGATCTAGTTTAGTTCTATTGTAGGGACAGATCTCCTGCCTTTCCTTAGTCTCTGTAGCAGATCATAACAGTAAGTCCAGCCAGAAAAAAAAAAAAAAAAAATTTCTCTAAGGAAAGACCTCCAGTTTTCCATCATGGTCTCGGTGCAAGATTTGGCTCAATGCTTGCAGGGACTCTCTCTGGAGGTGACCAAGCTCCAACAACACGTGAGTAGCTGTTCTGGAGCGCATTTTGTTGAACCTAAGGTACGTCTGCCTGATCTATTTTTTGGCGAACAACAAGATTTTTTTTCCTTTAAAAATGCTTGTCTATTATATTTTCGTTTGAGACCCGGATCCTCTGGTGATGAATCACAGCGCATAGGGTTCATAATGTCACTTTTGCGCAAAGATCCTCAGGGATGGGCCTTCTCTCTCCAACCTAGTGATCCGTGCTTTAGATCAGTGGATAATTTTTTTCTGCTTTGGGTTTGTTGTACGATGATCCTGATCGTGTCTCATCTGCTGAGTCTGAATTAAGACGTTTGAGGCAGGGATCAGGTAATGTGGAAAAATATTGTTCTCACTTCCGTCGGTGGTCTGCCCAGGTGGGGTGGAACGATTCTGCTTTGAAAAGCTTGTTTCTTGCAGGGCTATGTGAAAGGGTAAAGGATTTACTGATTGCTTATCCCACACCTGGAAACTTGCAGGAGGCAATGCAATTAGCTATACGGGTGGACAGGAGACTGCGTGAAAGGGTTAATGAGAGCAAATCCTCTGCTATGTCAGCTTCGAGTCATGACAGGTTCTGTGCTGACAATGGAGAGCCGATGGAAATTGGGGCGATGGCACCCCGCTCTCAGGAAAAAGACCGCCGACTTTCTGAAGGCTTGTGTTTCTATTGCGGAAATTCTGGTCATTTTATTAAAAGCTGTGTGCTTCGTATGAAGAAAGAAAAAAAAAATGGTCAGTCATGCCCGTATTGCCTGTTTAAATTCTAAGGGAGTATTCCTATCTGCCACTACTGCTGCTCAGGATGAATTAATTGAATTTCGGGTATTTGTGGATTGTGGATCTACTCTGAATGTGATTGATGGGGGATTCTTGGAAAAACTTAAATTAGAACCTAAAACTTTGTCATCCCCTATTGCTGTGGTTTCTGTCGATGGCTCTCCCTTGAAGAGTGTTACTCACAAGGTCTGTGAATTTCCCCTCACTATTAATGGCATTCATCAAGAGAATTTGGATTTGGTGGTATTGAATAATTTGCCTTCTCCAGTAATATTGGGGTTACCCTGGTTGAAATTGCACAATCCTGTGCTGGATTGGTCTACCAATGAAATTAAGTCCTGGAGCCCTAAGTGTTATGACAAGTGTTGTAACGGGCGCATTGCTGCTGTGGATAGAGGGGAATTGCCTGTACCTATTCAGGATTTTTGGAGAGTTTTTTCTGAGGAGGAGTCGCAAGTTTTGCCTCCCCATAGAGACTATGATTGTACCATTGAATTTGTCCCTGGAGCGACTCTTCCTAAGAGTCGTTTATTTAATCATACTATTCCTGAGAGAAAGGCTTTGGAGAAATACATACAGACAAGCTTGGCCGCTGGTCACATTAGGCCTTCCAAGTCTCCTGTGGCTGTTGGTTTTTTTTTTTGTAAAAAAAAAAGATGGCGGTTTACGTCCTTGTCTGGACTTTCGTGAGATTAATAAAATTACTGTACGCAATCCTTACCCACTGCCATTGATTCCCGATCTATTTAACCAGTTAGTGGGGGCCAAGTGGTTCTCTAAAATTGATCTCCGGGGGGCATACAATTTGTTGCGCATGAAGGAGGGTGATGAATGGAAGACTGCTTTTAACACTCCTGTGGGTCATTTTGAGAATCTGGTTATGCCTTTTGGTCTCACCAATGCTCCAGCATTTTTTCAGAATCTTATTAATGATATCCTTAGACCTTTAATCGGCAAAAATGTGGTTGTGTATTTGGATGACATTTTGATTTATTCGCCGGATCTGGAGTCTCATTGGCGGAGCGTACGTGAGGTATTACAGTTATTAATGGACAATTCACTTTTTGCTAAGCTGGAGAAATGTGAGTTCGCTGTACAGAGAATTAGTTTTTTGGGCTACATTATCTCCAGTGAAGGTTTTGAGATGGACCCGGTTAAAGTTCAAGCTGTGCAGGAATGGCCTAGGCCTATTGGTTTGAAATCGATACAGAGGTTTTTGGGTTTCGCCAATTATTACAGAAAATTCATAAAAAAATTTTCTATTATTGTCAAACCGCTGACCGATCTCACCAGGAAAGGTGCTAATGCGGTTCAGTGGACTTCTGAGGCCATTGAAGCTTTTGTGTTTTTAAAGGAGAGGTTCACCTCTGCTCCCATCCTTATGCAGCCTGATGTGACTAAGCCGTTTTTGGTTGAGGTTGATGCTTCTTCGGTGGGGGTTGGTGCGGTGTTGTCTCAGGAAAACAAGGATGGAGTACATCCCTGTGCCTTTTTTTCAAAAAATTTTTTCCGAGACTGAACTTAATTACGATATTGGTAATCGGGAATTGCTGGCGATTAAACTCGCATTTGAACACTGGCGTCACCTCTTGGAAGGTGCTGAATTTCCCGTTCAGGTTTTCACTGATCATAAAAATCTGATCTATCTTGATGCTGCCAAGCGCTTGAATGCCCATCAGGCTAGGTGGGCACTTTTTTTCTCGCGGTTTAATTTTTCCGTTACTTACATCCCGGGTACCAAGAATGTTAAAGCGGATGCTTTGTCTCGCAGCTTTTCTCCCATGGTCGGTGTTGAGGAGGAGGAGGAGACCATTTTACAAGAAGGTGTTGTGATTGCTGCTTTGGACTCCATTTTGGAGGATGAGATTCTTAAAGCACAGGAGAATGCCCCATCTAACACTCCCCATGGGAGGTTGTTTGTGCCTAGGACCTTTAGGAGAGATTTGTTTGTTGAGTGTCATGAGTCTCGGTTGGCAGGTCATCCAGGAATTTCTGAGACCAAGAGACTTGTGGGTCGCAGTTTTTGGTGGCCTGGATGGCAGAAGGAAGTCATTAAGTGGGTGCGCCAATGTACTGTGTGTGCAAGATCCAAGTCTTCGCATGCTCCTGCTGCGGGGTTGCTTTGCCCTCTGGAGGTTCCTAGTGCACCTTGGACACATCTGGCTATGGACTTTATTACTGACCTTCCTCCCTCTGAAGGTTTCACGGTCATCTGGGTGGTCGTGGACCGTTTTAGCAAGATGTGTCACTTGGTTCCCTTCATCAAACTGCCTTGCGCTAAGACACTCGCTAAGGCCTTTGTCAAGGAGATTGTCAGACTACATGGTGTTCCTACTGACATTGTTTCTGATAGGGGACCTCAGTTCGTGGCTCGTTTCCGGCGTGCCTTTTGTGACCGATTGGGAGTTCATTTGTCGTTTTCATCCGGATATCATCCTGAGTCTAATGGCCAGACAGAAAGGAAGAACCAGGATGTTGAGCAGTTCTTGCGTTGTTTTGTGGCAGACAATCAAGAGGGGTGGTCTGAGTTTCTGCCACTTGCTGAATTTGCTCTTAACAACCATACATCCTCTTCTGCTGGGTGTTCGCCTTTTTTTTTGTTGTTCTGGGAGACATCCGTCTTTTGGGTCATTTTCCAAATTGGTTTCGGCTGTGCCTGAGGAGGAGAGTTTTTCCGGTGATTTGGAGAGAGTTTGGACGGATGTGCGTGGTAATCTTCAGGAGGCTAACAAAAAATCTAAGAGGTACTTTGATAGGAAACGGCAAGAGGTTTTGTTTGCTGTTGGTGACATGGTTTGGTTGTCCTCTAAGAATCTGCGATTGAGGATTCCTTCTAAAAAATTGGGTCCCAAGTTCGTAGGGCCCTTTAAGGTACTTCAGATAGTTAACCAATCTGCTGTTAGGCTGGAGGTTCCTACGTCCTGGAGGATTAATCCGGTGTTTCATGTTTCTCTGTTGAAAAAAGCTGATGTGTCGGATGGTGACGCCTCTGCCACTGTTCCTCCGGTGGTGGAGGACGGGGAATATGAAATTTCCCGCATCCTAAATTCTAGACGGTATAGAGGGAGTTTGCAGTATCTCGTCGCTTGGAAGGGTTTCGGACCTGAGGATAACTCATGGGTGAGGGCGGATGATGTTTCTGCCCCCAGACTTGTCCGAGCGTTTCACAGGAGGTTTCCTGGTAAGCCTGGGCCTAGGGGATCCGGAGGATCCTCTTAGAAGAGGGGGTACTGTTACAACTCTCCTGTTAGTTTTTTTTTAGTTTGCTGGTCACATGACCATTTTGCCTATTTAATCCGGCTCCGCCCTCCTGGCTTTGCTGGACTTCATTTGTATTTACTACTGTTGAGCTAGCTTGTTGCTCTATTGCCGTACTCTGTTAGTTTTGCTAGGTCTTATGACCTCTTTGCTTTTTTGTTGTGTGTTTGTCTTTGACTGCTACTATTTCTGCTAGGAGGTGTCCAACTTATCCCAGTCCTTAGATCTTGTAGGGATCCCTCCCCCACATCTATAGGTCTGCGTTCAGACTAGCCGAGGACTTTAGCGGGTCTGATCGCAGGATCAGGTTCCCCGTTACATCATAGGGATCTAGTTTAGTTCTATTGTAGGGACAGATCTCCTGCCTTTCCTTAGTCTCTGTAGCAGATCATAACAATACCCTTGTGTGTTTTGGGGAGCCCATGAAAAATGGGATAATCAGGTAACAGCCAGAGCTTTGTTATTAAACACCGACATATAAATGCCTTCCTCCAGAATAGTGGACAACATTGTTTTATACAAATTGGTAGAATTCATAGAGACCACCGGAGCAGATTTCATATATCAACAGTTCTAATAGCACATACTCCGGGGCATCAAAACATTGTGTCCATACAGAATAATGATCTCACACAGTTTTCTTTCTTTGGTCTTGAAAAAGTTAATTATCCGGTAAGGGGTGGAAACAGACAGAAACCCCTTAATATGCGTGAAGCCTTCTGGATCTGACGTGTAAATACTAAATACCCTTCGGGTAATGAATTTCCGCAATGACCGGTTTTACATCTATTGATGAAATTCATACCGGTTTATTCCCAGCAGACCATCTATATGGTGACATTCCAGATTTTCTGAATTTATTTTGTGTTTTTCCGGTTATTATTTGCCGGCGTACTTATTTCCCTTTCTGTATATTGCGCTATCATTGCTGATTCATCTTCGCAGAACGCACATAAATGATGCAAATATCTTAAAGATTTTTCAGCAATGACTGAGTATTTCCATTGCAATGTTCTGCGGCTTATTTATCTTCCATTTCTCATATATTTATTTTTGTCCGTTTTTTCGCAATATAATTCAATGATTTGTTTTTTATTGATACAGATAGAAATTCCCGCTACATCCACAGCTTCACGATTCAGTTCTGCATCAGATATTTGTTTTTGTCAGTTTTATTATAATGTAATTACCTGTTTTTCATTGATACAGATAGAAATGCTTGCTCTATCTATAGCCTCATGATCAGGTTTTCCATCAGACTCTATGCAGACGTCTCCCATTGCCATTGATCTGTTATACATTCAGCTCCTGGATATCATGGATTTGTACGCTCCATCTAATCTGATTCGCCATTACAATGCTCCACAGTAATCTGATTCGCCATTACAATGCTCCACAGTAATCTGATTCGCCATTACAATGCTCCATCTAATCAGATTCGCCATTACAATGCTCCACAGTAATCTGATTCGCCATTACAATGCTCCACAGTAATCTGATTCGCCATTACAATGCTCCACAGTAATCTGATTCGCCATTACAATGCTCCACAGTAATCTCACCAGTGTTCTGTACTTGTTCTCGTCTGTTTTACAATGATGCATCTATTTGCCTCTCGTTGATATGACAGATAATGCTCAGTATATCTGCGGCTCTATGATCCTTTACCAGGATATTATACTTTGCACCAGATCAGATGCGGGTGGATTTCCTTGTAAATCTTCTACTATGTAATCAGTTTTAATTGGCATAATTTTTTTCCCCTTTATTTGTTCATTGTTATAGGTTTATAGTTTCTCCATATTGGTTATTGTGCATATTATTTTATATTATATTTTTACGTGTCAGATCGATAAGAACAATATTTCTATTCACAATTTAGACATTGATGCGTTTTATCTGTTTATTGGACATTGTTATTGCGATGCTCTATACTGAATCTATCATCCATCTCATGTACAGTATACATGTTCCTGTCCCTCTATAATCAGTATATCCTCCCGCCTGCCGTTGCTATAGTTGATGGCATTTGTGATGTTCTGACCCTGTGATCTCACACCTGTACACTTAATCCCGGTGTTGTGTTCCTATATGGGATAATCCCCTGGCAGCTAACACCGGTGGTCTTCACACAAATGTCCTGCAATAAACAGTTTATATACAGAGGGGGATACGGATATGCATGAATAAGAGTATGAGGTCTAATTCTATCTTATTTTTCACCATCATGGTGTTTTGCATTTCTGGCTTGTTGTGTGACGCTTGTAATGATCACCTTGTCTGTATTTGATCCCGTTGCCTTCAATGTGAACTGTGGCTTGGATTTTCTTCACACCTTTTGCATGTCTAATTGATTTCTCATTTCATGTCATGTGTCTCCATTGTGCTTGTGTGTATATATATATATATATATATATATATATATATATATATATATATGACTTCATTGTCCTTTACTCATCTGCTATAACTAAAGGCGCAACCCTAGCGCCAGAAATACATAAGAATTTAACATTTTTTGTTTTTTTTTAAATGATCCAATACATTTTTCTCATATTTTACCTGTTGGAGTGCTGATTTTCTCCTTTTCGTTTTCTTCATATGTCTGTGCTCACCAGCCGGACCGGCACCCTTCAGTGGACTATCTTCACTCTGTTTGGATTCTGCGTTGCAGCTCCCTAACCCTCCCTCCTGTTTCTTCACAATATTTTAACACGTATCCTAGGCCTCGATGTTCCCCATACAAACTTGCTGTTAGAATTGTTGAGACGGGAGGAAAAGGTCTGAGAAACGCAGACCGGAACGGTCTGAAATATATAAAGAAGATCTGGCAAAATGTCCATTTTGATCACACTAATACGACCAAACCAGAACAAGGGTTTCAAGTTATAATTCATTTGATTTTTAACCATTTGTTCAAGGATGGGGGATATAATATAAAAGATACAGATCATCCAAGTTCCCCAGAATTTGTATACCCAGGTACTTAATTGTGTCTTTCTGACACTTAAAGGGGAAGTTAGAAATGAGCTATTGTGTCAGTTCAGGGTTAAAAGTTATATTCATGGCTTCTGTTTTAGAGTAGTTGACTTTAAAATTGCTTTCATGGCCGAGTTATTCAAATTCCTTTATTATAGAGGGAAATGAGATCATTGGGTTTGAAACATAGAGCAACAAGTCGTCTGCATGTAGAGCTAGTTTATAGTGATGTAAGCCTATAGTAACTCCACTAATATCTGGATTTGTATGTAATGCTACCGCTAAATGTTCCATCACCAATGTGTATATGAGAGGTGATAAGGGACACCCTTGTCTCGTCCCCTTTTTAATAGAAAATGTGTCATATAGAAGGCCGTTTACCCTATCGCTTTAGGGTCAGTGTAGAAGGATAGAATTTTAGATAACAAGAAAGAGTCCAACCTAATTTGTGGTAGGGGGCTCTTCAAGAAAGACCAATGCACTGTGTAGAACGCTTTTTTGGCGTAGGCAGAAACAAGGCACATTGGGAGCCCCTGTTTTTTGCATGTGAAATTAACAACGTTTTATTTTTATTATCACTAGCTTCTCTACCCTTAATGAAGGCAACCTGATCGTTGCTGACAATTGAGGGTAGATAGTGGGAGAGCCGTGTTGTAACCACTTTAGAGAATATTTTGACGTCTACATTATTTAATGATATTGGATGAATATTAGGGCAGGTATTTGGTCCTTTTCCAGGCTTTGATGAAACCATTATATGAGCCTTAAGCGATTAGGGGGCAAAAGGGGGAGTCTTCTGAGATATCATTGAACACTTTGGCTAAAAATGGTAATAACAGAGGTGCAAACATCTTATAAAATCTATTATTGAATCCATCTGCCCCAGGGCTCTTCCCAATAGGGAATGATTTAATGGCCTCTCCTATCTCTTGTTCAGTGAAAGCTTTGTCTAGTATCTCCTGCTCAGGGGTCTGTAAGGAAGGAACGGCAGTGTCCATAATATATTTGTTATTTTTAGTTTCAAGAATATTAGGTGGCATGTCGTGGTATTGTCCATGAATATTACATAGCGAACTATAAAGGCAACTAAATGCTTCCTCTATGTCAATGGGGTTATGAGTTTCTGGCTCAGGTGCCCCTTTTATGTTGGAGCCGTATGTCCTTTACACGTGTGGATGTAACCTCCTTGCCAATGAGCAACCACATTTATCTGTGAATTCGTACGAGTACCTTCACATGCGATCTTGATATTTTGTATATGTTTGATCTAGTAAAGACCTTCCCTCATTTATTTTTTTCAATCAGATCATTTTTATTTAACGAAACTAAGAATTACCAACATTTCTTTTTTTAAATAAACTTTGTGACAAAAAAAAAGAAAAACCAGTAAACAAAACAAGAACCGGTTTACAATGATATAAATCCCAATATCGCTGTATAGTACAAGGTTTTGGAATACTAATTTTACATTTGTACATAAATATCTGAATACTTCCTGACGGCTTATTTTTTTTCCTATTGAGACATCAAAAGAAAAAGAATATATCTAAGAATGGGCAATTGTGTGGACTGAGACAATTATTATTTGCTGACACCTTGGGTATAAGGATATACATTCCTGGCTTACTGTAAGGAAATGGACAAACGATCCAGGATAGTATTTCTGTGAAGGTTCTTTGAAGCAATATCTGGGGTATTTAACCATTGCTCCCATATTTGTATGAATTTCTTGAGAGCGTTCCTTTAATATAAGATCCCCTTTTTAAGCGTAGAGTGTCATTTATCCTGGATTTTAGTTCTGTTATCATTTGAGGAGAATTGTCTATCCAATGTATTTCCAACAATTTTCTGGCTTGGAATAATACTCCTGAGCTAGCTACTACCATATGGAGTCTGGGTCTACATCCTCTCTCAGGAGTCCTAGGATACAGATTTTAGGTTGCAACTGAAGTTGTATCCCAAATACAGATAGTACAAGAGTGATCACCCCCTTCCAGTAGTCGCCAATATTTACACATTTCCATGTCATAGGCATCAGGTGGGCATCATTTTGACCACATCTAGGACATGTGTCATCCGTTTCTATTTCAATTTTAAATAAAATACTTTGGGATCTATATGCTCTATGAATGAGAAGAATTCGGGACTATCTTTGTGACTCTGACAATGAAAGATTCGGTGTCAAATCCAGTATTTCCCCCATTGCTCCTCAGATAACGGACCCACATCCTCCTCCCATTTTCTCTTAACTATCAAAGGATATTTATCCAAATGTAGGGCCAGTAACTGCCTATAAATAAGGGTTAATAGACCTTTTGTATCCACTGCTTTAGCAATGGTATCTATTGGGTGATGTCCATCAGTAGGACGTTTATTCTAGTACCCCGATCCTCCCACTCACTAATATTATTTAGCTTCTATAGCTCTGGTAAGTTATAGTTGTGCCATAAAGGAGTATAGTTTGTGTACTTTTCAATCCCCAGAATATTTTTACCCCTATCCCACACCTTATATATTAACTTTAGTGTACGACATTTTAAGTCATTTTCTCGAGGAGGCCCCATATCTAGTACCGAGAATGGAAGCTTCCACTTGGTTCCTTCGATAAGTAGGTGCCCTGAAATTACACAACATTTGCGAGTACCCCATCCATGAAACTACTTTAGCTCCATTCTAGCGTTAAGGCGGTCTGCATATACCTGGAGGGAAGCAGATCATTTATGTTGTTTGTCAAGGAGATCAATCCGCTCAAGCAAATGAGACTTTAGCTGTTCTCTCCTTTTTTGAGCTTTTATCTATGTTTTATTATTACACCTCTGAGGACACATGTGAGTGCTTCCCATTTAAATGGTAAGGCATTTTCATCATGCTCATATATTTGAAGGAGTCTATAGTCTCAAGAAGGTCTGAGACACAGAGTGAGTCTTTCAGCAAATTATCATTTAGGTTCCAACATCTGAAGCCTTGGTGGAGTCCAGCATAGTCAGATCTATAATATAACGGGAGATGCGTGTCTGTCTGAAGCCTTTATAGCCTGCGCAAGTGCGACAAGCCTGCGCAGTCCGGCTCCAGACAGAAGCAGGCATGGAGCCGTTACAGGTAAGAGAAGCGTATATGGCGCCGGAGATCACAGTATGCATAGACACTGAACGCATACCGTGATCTCCGGCGCCGTACTTACATACTTACCTGACCGGGAGGAGCGTTGCCGCGGCGCCTCTCTTCGCCGGAGACCGGGGCAGAAGTGAAGGTGTCGGAATCAGCACATGCACGTAGCGCTATTTGCAGTGTGTCTTCAGCAAAATGGCGCCGGACAGCGCGGTATGGACATGCGCGTACTCTGGCGTCGCACTCCTCCCCCAGCCTCCGGCAGAACAGAACACCGCAGTGCTTGAGCACAGAGAAGAAAGGTGAGATTAAGTGTTTATTTTTTTGTATGTGTGCAACGTGAAAGGGATGAGGGGTGCCATACATACCAGGATTGGGGGGCGAGGGGGCAACACATATCAGGATTGAGGGATGAGGGGTACCAAGCATACCAGGATTGGGGGATGAGGGGTACCATGCATACCAGGATTGGGGGATGAGGGGTACCATGCATACCAGGATGAGGAATGGGGTGCCATGCATACCAGGATGAGGGGTACCACACATAGCAGGATTGGGGGGGTGAGGGGTGCCATACATACCAGTATAGGGATGAGGAGTGTCATGCAAACAAGGATTGGTGGGTGAGGGGACCATGCATACCAGGATTGGGGGGTGAGGGGTGCCATGCATACCAGAATAGGGATGAGGGGTACCATACATACCAGGATAGGGATGGGGTACCATGCATACCAGGATAGGGATGGGGTACCATGCATACCAGGATAGGGACGAGAGGTACCCTACATACCAGGATAGGAATGCGGGGTACCATGCATACCAGGATAGGGATGGGGTACCATGAATACCAGGATAGGGATGAGGGGTACCATACATACCAGGATAGGAATTCGGGGGTTACCATGCATACCAGGATGAAGGGTACCATGCATACCAGAATAAGGATGAGGGGTACCATACATACCAGTATAGGGATGAGGGGTGCCATGCATACCAGTATATGGATGAGGGGTGCCATACATACCAGGATAGGGGATGGAGTGCCATGCATACCAGTATATGGATGAGGGGTGCCATACATACCAGGATAGGGGATGGGGTGCCATGCATACCAGGATAGGGATGAGGAAGCCATATATACCATGATTGGGGATGAGGCGTGCCATGCATACCAGGATGAGGGATTAGGTGCCATGCATACCAGGATAGGGATGAGGAAGCCATACAAACCAGAATTGGGATGAGGGGTGCCATGTATACCAGGATGAGGGATGAGGTGTCATGCATACCAGGATAGGAATGCGGGGTACCATGCATACCAGGATAGGGATGAGGGGTACCATGCATACCAGGATGAGGGGTACCATGCATACCAGAATAGGGATGAGGGGTGCCATGCATACCAGGATGAGGGATGGGGTGTCATGCATACCAGGATAGGAATGCGGGGTACCATGCATACCAGGATAGGGATGAGGGGTACCATGCATACCAGGATGAGGGGTACCATGCATACCAGAATAGGGATGAGGGGTGCCATACATACCAGTATAGGGATGAGGGGTGCAATACATACCAGGATAGGTGATGGGGTGCCATGCATACCAGGATAGGGATGAGGGAGCCATATATACCAGGATTGGGGATGAAGCGTGCATTGCATACCAGGATAAGGGATTGGGTGCCATGCATACCAGGTTTCTGGGATGAGGCCATACATACCAGAATTGGGATGAGGGGTGCCATGTATACCAGGATGAGGGATGTGGTGTCATGCATACCAGGATAGGAATGCTGGGTACCATGCATATCAGGATAGGGATGAGGGGTACCATGCATACCAGGATGAGGGGTACCATGCATACCAGAATAGGGGTGAGGGGTGCCATGCATACCAGGATGAGGTATGGGGTGTCATGCATACCAGGATAGGAATGCGGGGTACCATGCATACCAGGATAGGGATGAGGGGTACCAGGCATACCAGGATGAGGGGTACCATGCATACCAGAATAAGGATGAGGGGTGCCATGCATACCAGGATGAGAGGTACCATACATACCAGAATAGGGATGAGGGGTACCATGCATACCAGGATAGGAATGAGAGGCACCATGAATACCAGGATGAGGGATGAGGTGCCATGCATACCAGGATTGGGGGATGAGTGGTGCCATGCATACCAGGATGAGAGATTGGGTAAAATACAAACCAGGATTGGAATGAGGGGTGCAATGTATACCAGGATGAGGGGTACCATACATACCAGAATAGGGATGAGGGGTACCATGCATACCAGGATAGGAATGAGAGGCACCATGCATACCAGGATGAGGGATGGGGTGCCATGCATACCAGGATTGGGGGATGAGTGGTGCCATGCATACCAGGATGAGGGATTGGGTAACATACATACCAGGATTGGGATGAGGGGTGCAATGTATACCAGATTTGGAATGAGGGGTGCCATGCATACCAGGATTGGGGGATGAGGAGGCAATACATACCAGGATTGGGGGATAAGGGGTGCCATACATACCAGGATGAGGGATGGGGTGCCATGCATACCAGGATTGGGGTATTAGTGGTGCCATGCATACCAGGATGAGGGATTGGGTACCATAATACCAGGAATGAGAGCTGCCATGCATACCAAGATTGGGGATGAGGGGTGCCATGCATACCAAGATTGGGGATGAGGGGTGCCATGCATACCAAGAATGGGGATGAGGGGTGCCATGCATACCAGGATTGGGGATGAGGGGTGCCATGCATACCAGGATTGGGGATGAGGGGTGCCATGCATACCAGGATTGAGAATGAGGGGTGCCATGCATACCAGGATGGGGATGAGGGGTGCCATGCATACCAGGATGGGATGGTGGGGACAGGATGGGGGCAGCAGAAATACCAGGAGGGAGGCAGCATATACCAGCATGGGAGACCATATACCAATAAAAATGCTCGCCACCCAGGCATAGAACGGGTTCAATAGCTAGTTACAATATACAGGAGCATGATCTGACCATACAGCAGTTCCTACCTGAGATGTAGGTTGCCATGTAGGCAAGTGACTGCTAATTAAGAAAAGGACTATATGGCTATGCATATTGTGTAAAGGAGAATAATAGGTATAATCCTTTACGTCTGGATGTAGTATCTTCCATACATCAACTGGTTCAGACCAAAGCACAATTAGCAAAGCTTTTGTTTGTGTTTTAGATTGGTGACTCCAGCCCAGGGATGTGTCTAAAGAAGGATCCAAGGCAAAATTAACCCCTTTACAACCCAAGGTGGTTTGCACGTTAATGACCAGGCCAATTTTTACAATTCTGACCACTGTCACTTTATGAGGTAATTACTCTGGAACGCTTCAACGGATCCTCCTGATTCTGAGACTGTTTTTTCGTGGCATATTGTACTTCATGATTGTGGTAAAATTTCTTCAATATCACTTGCGTTTATTTGTGAAAAAAAAGGAAATTGGGCAAAAATTTTGAAAATTTAGCAATTTTCAAAATTTGAATTTTTATGCCCTTAAATCAGAGATACAGTACAGACCAAAAGTTTGGACACACCTTCTCATTTAAAGATTTTTCTGTATTTTCATGACTATGAAAAGTGTACATTCACACTGAAGGCATCAAAACTATGAATTAACACATATGGAATTATATACTTAACAAGCAAGTGTGAAACAACTGAAAATATGTCTTCTATTCTAGATTCTTCAAAGTAGCCACCTTTTGCTTTGATGACTGCTTTGCACACTCTTGGCATTCTCTTGATGAGCTTCAAGAGGTAGTCACCGGAAATGGTCTTCCAACAATCTTGAAGGCGTTCCCAGAGATGCTTAGCACTTGTTGGCCCTTTTGCCTTCACTCTGCAGTCCAGCTCACCCCAAACCATCTCGATTCTGTTCAGGTCTGGTGACTGTGGAGGCCAGGTCATCTGGCGTAGCACCCCATCACTCTCCTTCTTGGTCTAATAGCCCTTACACAACCTGGAGATGTGTTTGGGGTCATTGCCTGTTGAAAAATAAATGATGGTCCAACTAAACGCAAACCGGATGGAATAGCATGCCGCTGCAAGATGCTGTGGTAGCCATGCTGGTTCAGTATGCCTTCAATTTTGAATAAATCCCCAACAGTGTCACCAGCAAAGCACCCCCACACCATCACACCTCCTCCATGCTTCACAGTCGGAACCAGGCATGTAGAGTCCATCCGTTCACCTTTTCTGCGTCGCACAAAGACACGGTGGTTGGAACTAAAGATCTCAAATTTGGACTCATCAGACCAAAGCACAGATTTCCACTGGTCTAATGGCCATTCCTTGTGTTATTTAGCCTAAACAAGTCTCTTCTGCTTGTTGCCTGTCCTTAGCAGTGGTTTCCTAGCAGCTATTTTACCATGAAGGCCTGCTGCACAAAGTCTCCTCTTAACAGTTGTTGAAGAGATGTGTCTGCTGCTAGAACTCTGTGTGGCATTGACCTGGTCTCTAATCTGAGCTGCTGTTAACCTGCGATTTCTGAGGCTGGTGACTCGGATAAACTTATCCTCAGAAGCAGAGGTGACTCTTGGTCTTCCTTTCCTGTGGCAGTCCTCACGTGAGCCAGTTTCTTTGTAGCGCTTGATGGTTTTTGCAACTGCACTTGGGGACACTTTCAAAGTTTGCCCAATTTTTCGCAAAGGTGAACGGATGGACTCTACATGCCTGGTTCCCACCGTGAAGCATGGAGGAGGAGGTGTGATGGTGCTTTTCTGGTGACACTGTTGGGGATTTATTCAAAATTTAAGGCATACTGAACCAGCATGGCTACCACAGCACCTTGCAGCGGCATGCTATTCCATCCGGTTTGCGTTTAGTTGGACCATCATTTATTTTTCAACAGGACAAGGACCCCAAATACACCTCCATGCTGTGTAAGGGCTATTTGACCAAGAAGGAGAGTTATGGGGTGCTACGCCAGATGACCTGGCCTCCACAGTCACCAGACCTCAACCCAATTGAGATGGTTTGGGGTGAGCTGGACCGCAGAGTGAAGGCAAAAGGGCAACAAGTGCTAAGCATCTCTGGGAACTCCTTCAAGATTGTTGGAAGACCATTTCGGGTGACTACCACTTGAAGCTCATCAAGAGAATGCCAAGAGTGTGCAAAGCTGTCATCAAAGCAAAAGGTGGCTACTTTGAAGAACCTAGAATATAAGACATAATTTCAGTTGTTTCATACTTTTTTGTTAAGTATATAATTCCACATGTGTTAATTCATAGTTTTGATGCCTTAAGTGTGAATGTACAATTTTCATAGTCATGAAAATACAGAAAAAAATTTAAATGAGAAGGTGTGTCCAAACTTTTCGTCTGTACTGTATGTGAGCAATTATATGCGTTTTCCATTGAAATCACAAGGACCCAACTCCTCTGCTTTCCTCACAATGGCCTATTTTACATTGAAAAAATGTATGCGACAGATAATGTCCCTTGGACACTCAGGATCTGGGCCATGATTGCCTATTGTATGGTGCGCTTTTTCAATCTCCAGCTCCTTATCAATAGGATCACCAAGGATATTATTGAATAATGATCGCAGTGTTGGCATAATCACTTGTGCAGATATTATTGCGATTTTCTTCATCATCAACCATATTAAACAGATGGTTTATTTACTGGCTGTGAAGATCCAGTGTTAGTTTCTGAGCATTATGATGGCCTCTAACTTGGACGACATTATCCTCTAATCCCTGTACCTTGTCAGTAAGCTGTGACAGGATAGAAGTGAGGGGACGTATTTCAGTATTGTATTTGGTCTCTCGCCTCTGAATATATTGCTCCATATCTTCTTTAGTAGGGATAGACGCAATCTGATATACAAATAAGTTATGTTGTTCCCCATATCAGAATAACCTGTGGCTGGGGGGGTAAATGTCCCTGTGAAGCAAGCACTGCTCAGTATGGGGACTTTGGTGAGAGTACAGGGAGATTTGTGGAGCTGTTTTCTTGTGAGGTCTACATTAAGAGAGAAGTTGGTGCAAGACTTACAAGCCTGAGCTGTCTGTCATCATGAGGGTTAAGACTGCTTCTTTTTCCATGCTTAGGTGAGGCAGTAATAGCTCCGGAGCAGGAAGATAAGACCTTCCATAAGAAACACGGCATACCAGACATGCTGACGGAGGTGGAGGATCTCAGATTAACCTCTGATCTCTTCTTTCTTTCCCATATCGAAAGTCATGTTTGAGGCTGTAAATTGCTTATAATTCACCCAAGAACACGGTCTGAAGAGAGTGCTTTCAGTGTGTGCGTTCTCTTGGTGCTATGTCCAGGCCATGTCCTTCCTGTTGATGTACAATACGTCTGAAGGTGGCGTTGATTGGCAGCAGGATTGTGTGATGTAGCAATCTTGTGTGATATAACAGCCTTACGGAAACGCAAGTTGTGACACCAATGGAACGGCGCCAGAACAGTAAGTGCGTATGAGTGTTTTTATTTTAACAAGGTCAAACATGAGGAATGAGAAGGAGTTGTCCTAGTAGTGGACAACCCCTTTATGAAGATACAATTTTCGGTTAAAAATGTAAAAGGCTTCTCCCCTGTGTGACTTCTATGAAGTTTGTTAAGAGTTGATTTCCGTGTAAAACATTTCCCACATTAAGAACATGAAAATGGCTTCTCGTCTGTGTGAGTTCTCTGGTGACTAAGAAGTGATGATTTCTTCACAAAACATTTCCCACATTCTGAACAGGAAAAAGGCTTCTCCACTGTGTGATTTCTCTGGTGTATAACCAAACCTGATTTCCAGCTAAAATACTTCCCACATTCTGAACAGGAAAAAGGCTTCTCCCCTGTGTGATTTCTCTGGTGATTAACCAAATCTGATTTCCAGCTAAAACATTTCCCACATTTTGAACAGGAAAAAGGCTTCTCCCCTGTGTGAATTCTCTTGTGCTCAACTAAACCTGATTTCCAGCTAAAATATTTTCCACATTCTGAACAGAAAAAAGGCTTCTCCCCTGTGTGAATTCTCTGGTGCTTAACCAAACCTGATTTCTGGCTAAAACATTTTTCACATTCCGAACAGAAAAAAGGCTTCTCCCCTGTGTGAGTCCTCTGGTGATTAACCAGATTTGCTGTGAAGGGATGATGGTATATCTGGAGTAATGGCATTCACTTCAATTGTATCTTGTGTGATCTCAAGATCATCTGATTTAAAAATTGAAGATGTCAGCTGTCCCTCTGATGTCCTAGTACAGTCATCTGCCAAGAAGAAAACCAATTATTATTTATGAATAACATATCCTTAAAATTTATATTGTTGAATATTTTTACTTAAACTCTCCGTAAAAATGTACTTTATGTAAAAGTATCATTATTTACCAAGAAAACATCACAGAAAAAAATCAGCCTTACCAACACCAAATCAGATAACAAATGCATTAGCATTTTAGTGTTGGTTGGGTGTACTGGGGTGTCTGTCCATGTGGGGTGCACTTATATAGTGCTGGGCAGCCCTCCTGATGTAATAGTATGGGCATCATTAGGCTAAGCCAGACACTGTGCATCAAACCTACATGTGTGACTGGCGTCCTATGCAAGCTTCTTCTGTGTGCATCTTTAATACTAGGCAACCACCCCCTCCATGAATTGGTATGATTGTGAGTGGTTGCTCCATAAGTATTTTGCACCTCCGCAGCCCCCACCTTTATCATGGGGGTCTGCGGCATCCTGCTAGTGCATTTGTTATATGATTTGGTGTTGGTAAGGCTGTATTTTTTTCTGTGATTTTTTTTAAATTTTGCCCTATGTTAGCCGTCATTATTCATCAAGACAATGACAGTTCACAGTCTAATAGAAAACCTCATAGGATGAACCAGTGGATCGTAGTGTCCAACTGTTTGTTAATTCTGCCTCCCAAATATGGAATAAAAAGCCACCAAACAATGTTATGTAGGTGAAAATAATATCAATAAAAATTTCTACTCATCTCACAAAAAACAAGTCCCCACTCAGGTCCATCATCTGTCAATGGAAAAACAGAGGTTTCCACATTATTAGTGGCTCAAAGGCTTTTGAAAAGCAACATGGCTTCCATAAACCAATCCAGCAATATCTGATCTCCCAAAGTCAGATCTCCCCCTCTCTTCAGAGCCTTGCAGTGCGCCCAAACCACATTTAGCCTCCATGTATTCGGCATTACTATAATGAGAAGACCCCACTTAATTGATGGTGTGTGTCTCCTGGAGCACAATCTGGGCACTATGTGTTGGGTAATAAAATTATATATTTGTAATTTTCAATCTCCAACATCCACTGCGTGCTAATATCCGGAAGTGACTGTGGAGTCAAAATAGTCACTGCTCCTATAGATTAATTCACTGAGGGTTATAATTTCCAAAATGGAGTCACTTTATGGGGATTTCTACTGCTCTGGTTTTCTGCAATTTGGTCACATTAGGGCTTCTGTAAATGGTGTGTCCCATCTCCTCTGGGATCTGCTCCTGGGATGTCTGCTTCTGTCACCAGGAGCCGCCTTATTCATTCTGCAGGCGGCGCTGGTGATGGAGGAGACGTCAGAACCAGAAGCTCTGGGCGGCGCAGTCTCTGTCCACCACTAAGATTAGGGTGCCTGGGACCAGTAGTACCATCCAATCTGGCAGTATGGGTGTGTGTGCTGTCCAGCTGGAGTAATCTGCTCCCTGCTTCAGCCAACTGGAAAGCACCACACCCTACTAAAGCTGGAAGCATATTGCTGGAAGCTGCCAGATACAGCCTTGTCCTCCTCTGGTTCAGTCCTCTGTGCTCAGCTCCCGGCTTGTGTATTTGTTTCCTGTTGTGACCTCGGCCCGTTTACTGACTACTCTTGTGTGATTTTGTATTTTCTCTGACCTCCTGGTTCTGACCCGGCTATCTGACTATTGTTCTTGCCATCTCACACCACAGAACATTAGGTAACACTGTGGCCCAAGCTTAGGGGGTCTCTGTCTAAGTCCAAATCCATGTAGAGGGGTTAAAGGATGATGAGCAAGGCAAACCCTGGTATCTGGAAAATGGAGTAGATAGCGCCAAGCCTGTTTGTGGTAGCCATCTTTTGAGGTCCCAGGTGACTATGAGCAGTGCCCCCAATACATTGTGTCCGCACACTATCCCAGCAAAATCTGCATTCAAATAGCTAAATGGCGCTCCTTCCCTTCTTAACCTGCCATGTGCCCAGACAGTAGTGTACAACCGTATATGGGGTATTGTCAGATTCAAGAGAAGTTAGAATATTATTTGTAAGGTCCATTTGTTTCCTATTATCCTTTGTGAAGAATTCCAAAATTATCACCATATAAAGTGACACACGTCAGATTTGAAAAATGGGCCCAGATAGGAACACAAAACTGGCTGCAGGAAGGGGTTAAATCAGAGTATTTTGGGCACTAACTACTGTACTCAAAAACTGTGACTATAGACAAGAACACATCTACTGAAATGATCAAACTCAACAGTCTCCATCAGTAAGTAGTGAGTAACTAGTCGTGAAACCTCTCTGGGGAAATTGGAGTATGGGGCTCGGGGGCTCTTAGTAATCTAAACTATCGTAAGGGATAATATTTTCTGTCAGATGAGTTTCAAGAAGAAATATTAGATTTTCAAAGAGAACTTTTCATAATAGTGCAGAGCTGAGGTGTCTTAAATTTAGCTTAGAGAGATATCATGGCACAGGTGTAATGTTTGCTTTTGTTTAGTTTATCACAATCTGGTTTGAAGTTAGTCGGTTTTAAAAGAAATTGAAAAGTCACGATAAAGGGAAACTGTTGTTATTGTACAGAAATTCACACTTGGCCCTCACTGCAAATTTAATGTTGTAGATCATAAAAGTGAAGTTTGGCCAGAAAGACTAGACCTAGTCTTGTAGGGACCATATGAGGACATTCAGCAGCACAGAAGGGAGAGAAGGTAGATTCATCCAATAAGATATCAGGGATCTAGGAAGCCAACACCATCATTACCATCCGCTTTCTCTTACAGTCGCATCATAATATTTTTCTTCAAGTGATTTTCTGGCTTTGTGGTTTACAGATCTGGGCAGGTAACGTCTCCTAATCACAGGGGGTAGGTGGATCCTCCAGGTTGTAAGTTCTATGGAAAAGGGTTTCAATGCCCAAAATCATTTGAACAGTTTTGGGTGGAGGAGAATGTTGTGGTTTAGAGGCAAAATGGTGATCACACGATTGTGATACGGCCGGACTCCACCACTGATAAAGCAGCCACAGCCGGTGACTGAGAAGAATCTGTGACTTCTCTGCATTTAGTGGTCACTACTCACCTGGGTGGTCATATGTAGGAATCTCCTCTTTACACCGCTCATCACCCCTCACATATGCCTCTATAGTATTAATATAGGTCAGATCTTCACCCTGAAACAAATATTGTAAAAGTCACAAACAGATGAGAAGTCACATCTATGATCGGCTGTAATCCTGCCATCTCCACTGTTCTCATTACACAAATAGAAAACACAAAATACTGGTGGATAAAACAAGACTGAGCACAAGACCTTCACAGCCGTCTACACATCATAGGGGAGATCTCATGATAGCTTCTCTCCATCTACCTGATGATCCTGAGGAACACTGGGATCTTCTTGTTTGCAGTCCAGTGGAAGAAGAGGACGTGGACATCTCTCTGGTGTTGTCCTCTTACTGGATAGATCTGGAGGAAACACATAAGGGACTGAATTCATTCTTTACATACAGATAATTATAGGTCGTGTGTATTTAGTCCTGTCTATTACCTGGTGATGTGAGGGGCTGAGGAACCTCCATCATGACGTCTTTGTACAAATCTTTGTGTCCTTCTAAATACTCCCACTCTTCCATGGAGAAATAGACAGTGACATCCTGACATCTTATAGGAACCTGACACATACAATGATACCGTCATCCCCCCGATCCCTCCATAGCGTTACTGTATAATATCCCAGCATTCCCAGCAGTGTCACCTCTCCAGTTAGCAGCTCAATCATCTTGTAGGTGAGTTCTAGGATCTTCTGGTCATTGATGTCCTCATGTATCAGGGGGTGAGGTGGAAGCTCCGTGATTGGGCTCAGGGGTCTTCCCCATCCCTCAGACACATGGACCTGACAGCGCTCACTAGAGGTCTTCTTCACTATTGTGTAATCCTGGTTATGGAGAGACACATTAATAAATCTCACTACAGACATTTCCAGAGTACTCACCTCTCCAGTTCTGTCCATCTGTTATTCCCATAGATAAGAATGATGTAATGTGACGTCATCAGAATCTCTCACCTCTCCAGTAAGCCGGAAGAGGATCTCTAGGGTGAGGTGTAATATTCTCTCTGCCATCTTGTCTCTATCCATATCCATCTTTGATGATTCCATAAGGAAAATTCTCTTTAATAGATCTTCACTGAGAGGATCTGATATTGTAGGGACTTAAATGAGAAGATGATGAGCCGATGTAACATCATAAAAATCCTGTGTAATAATACAATTACTGGAGATAATAAAGGGAAACATATGAGATTTATTATTTTACAGTATTTCGTTTTCTTCTTTACATCTAGTAATAAAACCTATATATTTTAGGCCACAGACAACAAGCAGTTTCTTCCTTGGAGTCTGCAGCTGAACACGTTTCTCATAGACTCATCTTCCATAAAGCTAATTCTCGTCTCATTTACCGACACTGGAATCGGCATTAGCAATACTGCAGGAGATATTCATTATACATGACATGAGAAATAATTACTTCATGAGGAGGACAACATCTTCATCTTCTACTATGGCTTTAGAAACATATTTAGCCAGAGTCCGTCACTGACTACATCTCCACCGGTCGTCTATATGAATGTATCCCATCTTCCCTGGACTGTAATCTTCTATCACATTAGATCTCATGTTTGATTCACACACAGAAGTTTGAGGCTTTGACACATGGTAAAGTTTTTAATATTATACAGAGTAGGACTATCCCGAATGGGTTCACCTTGCCATGGTGGGATAGCTTTCATGCTATTTTTGATCAAAAACAGACCGCCGGGGGGAGCCGCCTGAAAAAATGCTTGCGTTTCCCATAGACTTACATTGGGCTCGTTGCTTGGGTCGAGCACCCGAGTATTCCAATGTGCTCAACCCGAGCATGGAGCACCCGAGCATTTTAGTGCTCGCCCATCACTAGTTCTGAGTTTAAATCCCTGGTGCAGAAAAAATAAACTTTTGTTTTTTAAATGATGTTGGCGAGCACACAAATTTCACTGATGCTTGGCTTTGATATCTGACGACTTTTCTCATACATCAGAATAAGAATCACAATTACTTTTAGACCCCCTGAGTATTATCATGGTTAATCTCATAAGCCAAGAAAAACCTGTAGGGACACTGAACTTTTTATTATTATATTATTATTATTATTATTACTACTATTATCCTTTCAAGCCAAAACTATGTGACACAGATGCCTTACCATTAAGCTGTAGGTTCATTATTTGATTATTTAGGTAGTGATATATAATAATAATTACATAGCAAAAGTAAATTGGGAGTTTGCAGCCAGTTCTTGGGTGGATGGAAAGAAAAATTGACAATAAAGAAATGTTATTATTAGACCCCTTTAAGAAATTATGCAAATGAACAGTCACTTGGAAATAGATATGTAGCAAATTAGTGCCTCCCAATTTACTTTGGCTATGTAATTTACCATGCAAATAGACAGCTTGTCTGAAACTCTTTAACACGTCAGGATGACAATCAAAATGTCAGATATTAAAAAGTAAAACACCCCTGTAGTTTGTGTGCTAAATAGGGATAGTTAAAAAAATAATAATAATAATAATATTTCTATTGGGATTTGAACTGTGACACTTTAGTTTCAGAGGCTGATGCCTTACCATTGAGCTATCCAGGCAAGTGATAGTAACTGGCAGCTTTTCTTGTCTTATGAGATCAACCATGAAAATACTCAGGGTGACTAAAAGTCATTGTGATTCTGATGTTTGAAGAAAGTCACACATCAGACTCACACATCAAAATCAAACATCATTTGAATCTGTCTTGCTAGCAGTCTGTGCATAAGTCCCAATGAGTTTCAATCAGATTTGCACTGAAAATCATATAACTAAATGGAACTCCTAGGTTTCTTCAACTGAGTTAATAGCTCAGTGGTTAGTGCACTGGTGTCTGGATACAGAATTTTAGGTTCAAGTCCCATCAGCGAACAGTGACTTTTTTTATTATTATTATTACAGTTGTAAAAGTCACTTATCAAAGTCACTTGTGAGAAACATTTGTCAGACAGGGTATTTAGCCTCAAACTGACATCATTATGATGTTTGATTTTGATATCTGATCATGTCCTAAAATGGACACTGTACTCCTGTGACTGTGTTAACCCCTCTAGTTGCTGTATGCTTCTGGAGCACAACACTTCCTGTCTCGTGCTTGTGTTACTGCTAATAGTTGCTGAATGCTTTTAAAGCAACAGCACTACTTCTGCATGTCACACTCTGCAACAGCACTAATTCTGGATGTCACAATGGGCATTGCAGAAAATGACCTTGGTGGATAACGTTCAGGCCTTCCTAACGGTGTTTGAAAGGGTCGCTGAGAGGGAGAAACTTATGCCAGAGCAGTGGGCTGAGGTATTGGCACCATACTTGACGGGAGAGCCCCAGAAGGTGTACTATGATTTAGCTTTGCAGGACGCCAAAGGGTATGGCAAGCTAAAAACTGAGAT
Source organism: Phyllobates terribilis (assembly GCF_046119375.1). Lineage (NCBI taxonomy): Eukaryota > Metazoa > Chordata > Amphibia > Anura > Dendrobatidae > Phyllobates > Phyllobates terribilis. The sequence goes on from NW_027362943.1 coordinate 698,902, forward strand.
TCTCGCCCACTTGGGGGTGACAATGACTATCAGGGAGCAGTGGGTTCACCGCTGGGGTAATCATCGGGACAAACCACCTCGCTTCCAAATGTTTGACCTGTTGCACCTGGTCCAGAAGTTGCTGGTACCGGATTCCCCTACACCTGCGCAGATGGTAGAGCGGGTGGTGATGGACCGGTTTGTGCACTCCCTGCCAAGGCCCATACAGACTTGGGTTGCCCAGGGTGATCCTTGGAATGCGGATGACCTGGTTGGACTGGTCGAGAGATACCAGGGGGTTGAAGGTTCCTTGGGAAGGCAGCCCACTCCATACTGGGGTTCCCAACAGGGGGTTGAGACTGAAAAGGGGGTGGGCCATTCAGGGTCCAAAGGGGTGGGGGAGGTGGAGCCTAAGGTCCCTACAGGTGATGTTGTTTACTGGAGGTGCCACGGCCCAGGCCATATAGCCGCCCGTTGTCCGCTGAGCCGATGGACTGCAGCATAGGACGCCATTGTTCATATTATGCTTATCCGACCTGCAGTGTGAAGTGTCAACCCAGCGAGGGGCCACAAGCATGTACTGTGAAGGTGAACGGACAGGAGGTAACAGCACTGCTAGAATAAGGGAGTCTGGTGACTCTTATGATGGCCACCCTTCCTCTTCAAATGATCCCAGGGAAAAAAAGTTGGCGTTCGGTGCATTCATGGTGATGCTAAGGACTACCCCATGGTCAGAGTAGACATTGAAATGGCTCACAGTACTGAGTCCCACGAGGTCGGCGTCGTTCAGGACTTGTTGCACCCTATTACTATAGGCTGGGACTTGTGTTTATTTCGGGATGTGTCGGGGAAGAGTTCCAGGTTCGCTGGCTCAGATAAGAAACCAGTTAACCCTGAGGAGGTATCACCACACCCAGAGTCAGACAGGTTTCCCTTTTGTGTCTGCCATTCCGGAGTTAGGGGTGACCAGCGAGAATTTTGGGTTTGCCCAACATAGGGACCTAACTCTGAAGGAAGCCTTTAATAATGTCACGGTTATAAATGGGGTTACACAGGAGCTGGGGGCTGACACAAGATTTCCCCATTTTATGATGAGTGGGGAGTCGTTGTACCGGGTCAAGAAAGTGAGGGAGGAGCGAGTGGAGCAGTTAAAAGTGCCGGGCCCCTATAGACAGAAGGTGTTGGACATGGCCCATTGACATGTCTTGGGGGGGATATCTGGGAGTGGAAAAAACGCAGGAACAGATTGTGCAGAGGTTCTATTGGCCCGGATGTAAGTATTGCAAGTCTTGCCCTACACGCCAGTTAACCGCCCCCACCTCTCACTTTCGAAGTCGCCTTGTGCCTTTGCCCATTATTGTAGAGCATTCAAGAGGATTGCTATGGAAATTGGTTGGTCCCCTGATTGAATCTGCTCGTGGGCAACATCAGTATACACTGCTCAAAAAAATAAACGGAACACTCAAATAACACATCCTAGATCTGAATTAATGAAATATTCTCATTGAATACTTTGTTCTGTACAAAGTTGAATGTGCTGACAACAAAATTACACAAAAATCATCAATGAAATCAAATTTATTAACCAATGGGGGCCTGGATTTGGAGCCACCCCCAAAATTAAAGTGGAAAAACACACTACAGGCTGCTCCAACTTTGATGTAATGTCCTTAAAACAAGTCAAAATGAGGCTCAGTATTGTGTGTGGCCTCTACGTGCCTGTATGACCTCCCTACAATGCCTGGGCATGCTCCTGATGAGGTTGCAGATGGTCTCCTGTGGGATCTTCTTCAGGATGGCACTTCAATGCGAGCTGTGGCAAAAAGGTTTGCCGTGTCTGTCAGCGTAGTGTCCAGAGGCTGGAGGCGCTTCCAGGAGACAGGCCAGTACACCAGGAGACGTGAAGGGGGCTGTAGGAGAGCAACAACCCAGCAGCAGGACCGCTACCTCCTCCTTTGTGCAAGGATGAACAGGAGGAGCACTGCCAGAGCCCTGCAAAATGACCTCCAGCAAGCCACAAATGTGCAAGTGTCTGCACAAACGGTTAGAAACCGACTCCATGAGGGTGGTATGAGGGCCCGACATCCACAGATGGGGGTTGTGCTCACAGCCCAACACCGTGCAGGACGTTTGGCATTTGCCAAAGAACACCAGGATTGGTAAAGTCGCCACTGGCGCCCTGTGCTCTTTTCAGATGAAAGCAGGTTCACGCTGAGCACATGTGACAGAGTCTGGAGATGCCGTGGAGAGCGATCTGCAGCCTGCAACATCCTTCAGCATGACTGGTTTGGCAGTGGGTCAGTAATGGTGTGGGGTGGCATTTCTTTGGAGGGCCGCACAGCCGTCCATGTGCTCGCCAGAGGTCGCCTGACTGCCATTAGGTACCGAGATGAGATCCTCAGACCCCTTGTGAGACCATATGCTGGTGCGGTTGGCTCCGGGTTCCTCCTAATGCAGGACAATGCCAGACCTCATGTGGCTGGAGTGTGTCAGCAGTTCCTGCAAGATGAAGGCATTGAAGCTATGGACTGGCCTGCCTGTTCCCCAGACCTGAATCCGATTGAGCACATCTGGGACATCATGTCTCGCTCCATCCACCGTCACATTGCACCACAGACTGTCCAGGAGTTGGCGGATGCTTTAGTCCAGGTCTGGGAGGAGATCCCACAGGAGACCATCCGCCGCCTCATCAGGAGCATGCCCAGGAATTGTAGGGAGGTCAAACAGGCACGTGGAGGCCACACACAATACTGAGCCTCATTTTGACTTGTTTTAAGGACATTACATCAAAGTTGGATCAGCCTGTAGTGTGTTTTTCCACTTTAATTTTGGGGGTGACTCCAAATCCAGGCCTCCATTGGTTAATACATTTGATTTCCATTGATGATTTTTGTGTGATTTTGTTGTCAGCACATTCAACTTTGTACAGAACAAAGTATTCAATGAGAATATTTCATTCATTCAGATCTAGGATGTGTTATTTGAGTGTTCCCTTTATTTCTTTGAGCAGTGTATATTGGTTATCCTGGACTATGCCACACGCTTTCCTGAAGCGATTCCATTGAGAGACTCCATCGCAAAGAGTATAGCCTGCGAGTTAGTCCATAGTTTTTCCCCCGAACAGGCTCACCAAAGGGAGATACTCACCGACCAGGGAACTCCCTTTATGAGTAAGGTGATGAGGGAGTTATGCAAAGTCCTGCAATTCTCCCAGGTGAGGACTTCAGTATACCATCCTAAGACAGATGGCATTGTCGAAAGGTTTAACAAGACTCTGAAGAGTATGCTGAGAAAGGCCATAGAAAGGGCCGCAGAGACGGGGATTGTCTCCTACCGTATCTCTTGTTCTCCATTCGAGAGGTTCCACAGGTCTCTACAGGGTTCTCGCCATTAAAACTCCTGTATGGTTGACATCCGCGGGGTCTCCTGGATGTTGCAAAGGAAACCTAGGAAGCGGAGGTGTCGCCCCACAGGAGCGTTATCGAGCACGTCGCTCTGATGCAGGAGAGGATTGCGAAGGTGATGCCCATTATGAAAGAACATCTCCTCCAGGCACAAGAAGCTCATGCCAGAGTCTACAACCGGTCAGCCAGAGTGATCCAATTCAATCCAGGAGACCGAGTGCTCGTGCTAATTCCTACGGTGTGGGAGTAGATCCCACAGCACCCTCAGGTCCGGGTCGACCACAAGTACATACTAGTGTTTTCTGAGGATATTAAAGATACGGTCACTGTGATTGTGACAAGTTTCTATTACTTGTGTAAGGCTATGTGCCCACGTTGCGGACCTGAAGCATATTTTTTACGCTTCTCCCTGGCGGGAAAATCGCATGCGGATATTACATGCGGTTTTCCCCCCAGGTAGAAGCGTTTGTGAGGCGTCTTTGCATGCATTTCCGCATGCGGGTTATCAAGCACTTCTCCAAGCATCACTTGGAAAAGTGCTTGACAACTTGTTCAGAAAGGTAAAAAATAAAAAAATAAAGTTTATACTCACCTTCTGATGCATTCTCTGCCCCGTCCGGAGGCTTGAGCGGCTCACGCTGTTGTGTGCAGGACCTGCGGTGACGTCATTGAGTCATGTGGTGGGTCACATGACTCAATGACGTGGCAGGTCCTTCAGACAACAGCGCGACGGAGGGAAAACATCAGAAGATAAGTATAAACTTTATTTTATTCTTTTTTTTACAGGTTCTTTGGTACCCAGGTCTGGATGAGAGTCTCCTCTCCTCCAGACTTGGGTACCATCCGCACATTGATTCCGCTGCGCTTCCGCAAAATTAATGAACATGCTGCGGATTTTTGACCGCAGCATATATGCTGCGGAAAAATCCGCAGCATGGGCATTGACATTGCGGAATGCCATTGGGGACCATGGGGTGCGGATATACATGCGTTTTTCAAGCGTTTACGCTGCGGAAATTCCGCAGCATATACGCTTGAAAAATGCTACGTGGGCACACAGCCTTATTCCATATTTTTCTTGGTCTCTCGGTTAGGCATGGAGGAGTGTCTGTCTCTCCTGTTTTTCTGCAAACAATCGTGCGGAATCCAAAATAAACAGTGGGTACCTTATTCCTTGAATCTGGTGTTCATGTCTATTGCCTGTATATTAACATCTGTGACATTAGAGCAGTTTCTACTCAACTGTAAAAATTGGCCCCATGGATATTGCTTGTTTTTTTTTTTTTAGTAATTTAATAGTTTATTAGTGCTCATAGGTTAATGGTAGATGAGTGGCCCTAGGGTCCCATCCCGTACTTTCTTGATTGGTACATCCAGGAAAGGCAACTGGTAATAATTAAACTCTGATATAAATCTAAGTCCCACTCTATGGGTATTGAGTTCCCTGACAAATTCAAGAAATTGCTCTCTGACCAGATGATAAAAATGTTGTCAATATATCTATATAATACCCCAATATATGAATGCCACCACTTATGATCATCCCTGAATATTGTGGTTTCCTCCTATGAGCCCAGCAATAGGTTAGCATACGAGGGGGCACAGGGGCTCCCCATCGCAGTACCCCTGAACTGGTGGAAGTACTTCCTGTCAAAAAGAAATATGTTGGGAGTAAGTGTGAGTTTTAGAAGATCCTCCATGAAGTCATTATGTCTACTACACTCTATTGATCTTGATTTCAAGAAACGACTTACTCCTCTGATACCGTCCTCATGCGGTATATTACTGTACAAAGCCTCGATATCAAGTAAGGCCTGCTCCATTACATGCATGTATACATGCTCGAGGGTCTACATGTAGGGGAGCAGGCAAAGGGAAAACCAACTCCAGAGGGATTATTCCAACTGCAGGACCTCAGGACTTATTCCAACTGCAGGACCTCAGGCGGGACTGTGGAAATATTATACTGTGTGTAGGGGGATGGTGGTCGTGTAGGAACAGAATATACAACTGTTTATATGGAATGTGTTCATTCCCTTGTAATCCTGATATATTTCATGTTCATCCCATGTGCAAGATACACAAGAAATCCATAATATCTCTCCATATGTTTGGACCTGTAAGTTTTTATGTTCATTCTTTTTATTTATTCCTGATCTTCATTCTTTTTAGTACATCCCTGAACATTAAACTGTGTGGGGGGCATCATACATCCTGCATAAAGGGCATAATGGGGGCATTACACTGTGTGGGGGCATCAAACATACTGCATAAGGGGCATAATGGGGGCATTACAATGTGTGGGGGCATCAAACATACTGCATAAGGGGCATAATGGGGGCATTACACTGTGTGGGGGCATCATACATACTGCATAAGGGGCATAATGGGGGCATTACACTGTGTGGGGGCATCATACATCCTGCATAAGGGGCATTACACTGTGTGGGGGGCATCATACATACTGCATAAGGGGCATAATGGGGGCATTACACTGTGTGGGGGCATCATACATACTGCATAAGGGGCATAATGGGGCATTACACTGTGTGGGGGCATCAAACATACTGCATAAGGGGTATTATGGGGGCATTACACTGTGTGGGGGCATCATACATACTGCATAAGGGGCATAATGGGGGCATCATACATCCTGTATAAGGGGCATAATGGGGGCATTACACTGTATGAGGGCATCATACATACTGCATAAGGGGCATAATGGGGGCATTACACTGTGTGGGGGCATCATACATACTACATAAGGGGCATAATGGGGGCATTACACTGTGTGGGGCATCATACATCCTGCATAAGGGGCATAATGGGGGCATTACACTGTGTGGGGGCATCATACATCCTGCATAAGGGGCATAATGGGGGCATTACACTGTGTGGGGGCATCATACATCCTGCATAAGGGGCATAATGGGGGCATTACACTGTGGAGCATCATACATCCTGTATAAGGGGCATAATGGGGGCATTACACTGTGTGGGGATATTCATACTGCATAAGGGGCATAATGGGGGCATTACACTGTGTGGGGGCATCATACATACTACATAAGGGGCATAATGGGGGCATTACACTGTGGGGGGCAACATACATCCTGCATAAGGGGCATAATGTGGGCATTACACTGTGTGGGGCATCATACATCCTGCATAAGGGGCATAATGGGGGCATTACACTGTGGGGGCATCATACATACTGCATAAGGGGCATAATGGGGGCATTACACTGTGTGGGGGCATCATACATACTGCATAAGGGGTATAATGGGGGCATTACACTGTGGGGCCAGTAAAGGGGTCCTGTACTATGAGAACAATACGTTTCCTCCCTTCCTGTCTCCATAGTTGGGTCGTATGTATCTATTACAGGAAACAGAACAAAAACCTTATGATTCTTATAAAGACCCTAAAAGAGTCAACGTGCTGAAGGGGTTAATGCCCCCTGCGCCCAGTAATGGGGTCTCCACATACCTCCACATGCAGAGCCGCCACCACATATATGGCTGCTCTGTGCGCACAGGAGCTGTGATGAGGTCACAGGAGGGGAGGAGTCAGGGGTCACATGATCAGGGGCCTCAGTGGATGCAGGACTCTGCTGTGCTGGTTGTCATGGTGCTGGATGAGCTGAAGTTTATGTGTGGGGTCAGGAGGGGTTTACAGGGGGGATGTAGCAGAGCCGTGTGTGTACGAGGTGTACGGAGCAGAGCCGCGCGTGTACGAGGTGTACGGAGCGGAGCCGCGTGTGTTCGAGGTGTACGGAGCAGAGCCGTGTGTGTACGAGGTGTACGGAGCGGAGCCGCGTGTGTACGAGGTGTACGGAGCAGAGCCGTGTGTGTACGAGGTGTACGGAGCAGAGCCGTGTGTGTACGAGGTGTACGGAGCAGAGCCGCGCGTGTACGAGGTGTACGGAGCGGAGCCGCGTGTGTTCGAGGTGTACGGAGCAGAGCCGTGTGTGTACGAGGTGTACGGAGCGGAGCCGCGTGTGTACGAGGTGTACGGAGCAGAGCCGTGTGTGTACGAGGTGTACGGAGCAGAGCCGTGTGTGTACGAGGTGTACGGAGCAGAGCCGCGTGTGTACGAGGTGTACGGAGCGGAGCCGCGCGTGTACGAGGTGTACGGAGCAGAGCCGCGCGTGTACGAGGTGTACGGAGCGGAGCCGCGCGTGTACGAGGTGTACGGAGCGGAGCCGCGCGTGTACGAGGCGTACGGAGCGGAGCCGCGCGTGTACGAGGCGTACGGAGCGGAGCCGCGCGTGTACGAGGCGTACGGAGCGGAGCCGCGCGTGTACGGAGCGGAGCCGCGCGTGTACGAGGCGTACGGAGCGGAGCCGCGAGTGTACGAGCTGTACGGAGCGGAGCCGCGCCTGTACGAGCTGTACGGAGCGGAGCCGCGCGTGTACGAGGCGTACGGAGCGGAGCCGTGTGTACGTGGCGTGTGGAGCGGACCCGCGTGTAAGAGGTGTATGGAGCGGAGCCGCGTGTGTACGAGGTGTACGGAGCAGAGCCGTGTGTACGGAGCAGAGCCGCGTGTGTACGAGGTGTACGGAGCGGAGCCGCGCGTGTACGAGGTGTACGGAGCGGAGCCGCGCATGTACGAGGTGTACGGAGCAGAGCCGCGTGTGTACGAGGTGTACGGAGCGGAGCCGCGTGTGTACGAGGTGTACAGAGCGGAGCCGCGTGTGTACGAGGTGTACGGAGCAGAGCCGCGTGTGTACGAGGCGTACGGAGCGGAGCCGCGTGTGTACGAGGTATACGGAACGGAGCCGCGTGTGTACGGAGCGGAGCCGCGTGTGTACGAGGTGTACGGAGCGGAGCCGCGTGTGTACGAGGTGTACGGAGCGGAGCCGCGTGTGTACGAGGTGTACGGAGCGGAGCCGCGTGTGTACGAGGTGTACGGAGCGGAGCCGCGCGTGTACTAGGTGTACGGAGCAGAGCCGCGCGTGTAAGAGGTGTACGGAGCGGAGCCGCATGTTTACGAGGTGAGCGGAGCCGCGTGTGTACGAGGTGTACGGAGCGGAGCCGCGCCTGTACGAGCTGTACGGAGCGGAGCCACGCGTGTACGAGGCGTACGGTGCGGAGACGCGTGTACGAGGCGTGTGGAGCGGACCCGCGTGGAAGAGGTGTACGGAGCGGAGCCGCGTGTGTACGAGGTGTACAGAGCGGAGCCGCGTGTGTACGAGATGTACTTAGCGGAGCCGTGTGTGTACGAGGTGTACAGAGCGGAGCCGCGAGTGTACGGAGCAGAGCCGCGTGTGTACGAGGTGTACGGAGCGGAGCCGCGTGTGTACGAGGTGTACGGAGCGGAGCCGCGTGTGTACAAGGTGTACGGAGCGGAGCCGCGTGTGTACGAGGTGTACGGAGCGGAGCCGCGTGTGTAGGAGGTGTACTTAGTGGAGCCGTGTGTGTACGAGGTGTACAGAGCGGAGCCGCGTGTGTACGGAGCATAGCCGCGTGTGTACGAGGTGTACGAAGCGGAGCCGCGTGTGTACGAGGTGTACGGGGCGGAGCCGCGTGTGTACGAGGTGTACGGAGCGGAGCCGCTTGTGTACGAGGTGTACGGAGCGGAGCCGCGCGTGTACGAGCTGTACGGAGCGGAGCCGCACGTGTACGAGCTGTACGGAGCGGAGCCGCGCATGTACGAGCTGTACGGAGCGGAGCCGCGCGTGTACGAGCTGTACGGAGCGGAGCCGCGCGTGTACGAGGCGTACGGAGCGGAGCCGTGTGTACCTGGCGTGTGGAGCGGACCCGCGTGTAAGAGGTGTATGGAGCGGAGCCGCGTGTGTACGGAGCAGAGCCGTGTGTACTGAGCAGAGCCGCGTGTGTACGAGGTGTACAGAGCGGAGCCGCGTGTGTACGAGGCGTACGGAGCAGAGCCGCGCGTGTACGAGGCGTACGGAGCGGAGCCGCGCGTGTACGAGGCGTACGGAGCGGAGCCGCGCGTGTACGAGGCGTACGGAGCGGAGCCGCGCGTGTACGAGGCGTACGGAGCGGAGCCGCGCGTGTACGAGGCGTACGGAGCGGAGCCGCGCGTGTACGAGCTGTACGGAGCGGAGCCGCGCGTGTACGAGCTGTACGGAGCGGAGCCGCGCGTGTACGAGCTGTACGGAGCGGAGCCGCGCGTGTACGAGCTGTACGGAGCGGAGCCGCGCGTGTACGAGGCGTACGGAGCGGAGCCGTGTGTACGTGGCGTGTGGAGCGGACCCGCGTGTAAGAGGTGTACGGAGCAGAGCCGTGTGTACGGAGCAGAGCCGCGTGTGTACGAGGTGTACGGAGCGGAGCCGCGTGTGTACGAGGTGTACGGAGCGGAGCCGCGTGTGTACGAGGTGTACGGAGCGGAGCCGCGTGTGTACGAGGTGTACGGAGCAGAGCCGCGTGTGTACGAGGTGTACGGAGCAGAGCCGCGTGTGTACGAGGTGTACGGAGCAGAGCCGCGTGTGTACGAGGTGTACGGAGCAGAGCCGCGTGTGTACGAGGTGTACGGAGCAGAGCCGCGTGTGTACGAGGTGTACGGAGCGGAGCCGCGTGTGTACGAGGTGTACGGAGCGGAGCCGCGTGTGTACGAGGTATACGGAACGGAGCCGCGTGTGTACGAGGTGTACGGAGCGGAGCCGCGTGTGTACGAGGTGTACGGAGCGGAGCCGCGTGTGTACGAGGTGTACGGAGCGGAGCCGCGTGTGTGCGAGGTGTACGGAGCAGAGCCGCGCGTGTAAGAGGTGTACGGAGCGGAGCCGCATGTGTACGAGGTGAGCGGAGCCGCGCGTGTACGAGGCGGACGGAGCGGAGACGAGCGTGTACGAGGCGTACGGAGCGGAGCCGCGCGTGTACGAGGCGTACGGAGCAGAGCAGTGTGTACGGAGCCGCGCGTGTACGAGGCGTACAGAGCGGAGCCGCGCGTGTATGAGGCGCACGGAGCGGAGCCACGCGTGTACGAGGCGCACGGAGCGGAGCCGCGCGTGTACGAGGCGGACGGAGCGGAGCCGCGCGTGTACGAGGCGGACGGAGCGGAGCCGCGCGTGTACGAGGCGGACGGAGCGGAGCCGCGCGTGTACGAGGCGTGCGGAGCGGAGCCGCGCGTGTACGAGGCGTGCGGAGCGGAGCCGCGCGTGTACGAGGCGTGCGGAGCGGAGCTGCGCGTGTACGAGGCGTGCTGAGCGGAGCCGCGCGTGTACGAGGCGTGCGGAGCGGAGCCGCGCGTGTACGAGGCGTGCGGAGCGGAGCCGCGTGTGTACGAGGTGTACGGAGCGGAGCCGCGTGTGTATGAGGTGAGTGGAGCCACGTGTGTACGAGGTGTACGGAGCGGAGCCGCGCGTGTGCGAGGTGTACGGAGCGGAGCCGTGTGTACGAGGCGTGCGGAGCGGACCAACGTGTACGAGGCGTGCGGAGCGGACCCACGTGTACGAGGTGTACGGAGCGGAGCCGCGTGTGTACGAGGTGTACAGAGCGGAGCCGCGTGTGTACGAGATGTACTTAGCAGAGCCGTGTGTGTATGAGGTGTACAGTGAGGAGCCGCGTGTGTACAGAGCAGAGCCGCGTGTGTACGAGGTGTATGGAGCAGAGCCGCGTGTGTACGAGGTGTACGGAGCGGAGCCGTGTGTGTACGAGGTGTACGGAGCAGAGCCGCGTGTGTACAAGGTGTACGGAGCTGCGCATGTACGAGGCGTACGGAGCGGAGCCGCGCGTGTACGGAGCAGATCCGCGTGTGTACGAGGCGTGCGGAGCGGAACCGCGTGTGTACGAGGTGTACGGAGCGGAGCCGCACGTGTACGAGGTGTACGGAGCGGAGCCGCGCGTGTACGAGGTGTACGGAGCGTAGCCGCGCGTGTACGAGGTGTACGGAGCGGAGCCGCGCGTGTACGAGGTGTACGGAGCGGAGCCGCGCGTGTACGAGGTGCACAGAGCGGAGCCGCATGTGTACGAGGTGTACGGAGCGGATCCGCGTGTGTACGAGGTGTATGGAGCGGAGCCGCGTGTGTACGGAGCAGATCCGCGTGTGTATGAGGCGTGCAGAGCGAGCCGCGCGTGTACGGAGCAGAGCCGCGTGTGTACGAGGTGTACGGAGAGGAGCCGTTTGTGTAAGAGGTGTACTTAGCGGAGCCGTGTGTGTACGAGGTGTACTTAGCGGAGCCGTGTGTGTACGAGGTGTACTTAGCGGAGCCGTGTGTGTACGAGGTGTACTTAGCGGAGCCGTGTGTGTACGAGGTGTATGGAGCGGAGCCGCGCGTGTACGAGGTGTATGGAGCGGAGCCGCGTGTGTACGAGGTGTATGGAGCAGAGCCGCGTGTGTACGGAGCAGATCCGCGTGTGTACGAGGCGTGCGGAGCGGAACCGCGCGTGTACGAGGTGTACGGAGCGGAGCCGCACGTGTACGAGGTGTGCGGAGCGGATCCGCGCGTGTACGAGGTGTACGGAGCGGAGCCACGCGTTTACGAGGTGTACGGAGCGTAGCCGCGCGTGTACGAGGTGTACGGAGCGGAGCCGTGCATGTACGAGGTGCACGGAGCGGAGCCGCGCATGTACGAGGTGTATGGAGCGGAGCCGCGTGTGTACGGAGCAGATCCGCGTGTGTATGAGGCGTGCGGAGCGGAGCCGCGTGTGTACGGAGCAGAGCCGCGTGTGTACGAGGTGTACGGAGAGGAGCCGTTTGTGTAAGAGGTGTACTTAGCGGAGCCGTGTGTGTACGAGGTGTACTTAGCGGAGCCGTGTGTTACGAGGTGTACTTAGCGGAGCCGTGTGTGTACGAGGTGTACTTAGCGGAGCCGTGTGTGTACGAGGTGTACTTAGCGGAGCCGTGTGTGTACGAGGTGTACTTAGCGGAGCCGTGTGTGTACGAGGTGTACGGAGCGGAACCGCATGTGTACGAGGTGTACGGAGCGGAGCCGCATGTGTACGAGGTGTACGGAGCAGAGCCACGTGTGTACGGAGCGGAGCCGCGCGTGTACGAGGTGTACGGAGGGGAGCCGCGCGTGTACGAGGTGTACGGAGCGGAGCCGCACGTGTACGAGGTGTACGGAGCGGAGCCGCGTGTGTACGAGGTGTACGGAGCGGAGCCGCGCGTGTACGAGGTGTACGGAGCGGAGCCGCGCGTGTACGAGGTGTATGGAGCGGAGCCGCGTGTTTACGGAGCACATTCGCGTGTGTACGAGGTGTACGGAGCGGAGCCGCTTGTGTACGAGGTGTACGGAGAGGAGCAGCATGTGTACGAGGTGTACGGAGCGGAGCCACGTGTGTACGGAGCGGAGCCGCGTGTGTATGAGGTGTACGGAGCGGAGACGCGCATGTACGAGGTGTACGGAGCGGAGCCGCGCGTGTACGAGGTGTACGGAGCGGAGCCGCGCGTGTACGAGGTGTACGGAGCGGAGCCGCGCGTGTACGAGGTGTACGGAGCAGAGCCGCGCGTGTACGAGGTGTACGGAGCGGAGCCGCGCGTGTACGAGGTGTAAGGAGCGGAGCCGCGCGTGTGCGAGGTGTACGGAGCGGAGCCACGCGTGTACGATGTGTACGGAGCGGATCCGCTCGTGTGCGAGGTGTACGGAGCGGAGCTGCGCGTGTGCGAGGTGTACGGAGCGGAGCCCCGTGTGTACGAGGTGTGCGGAGCCACGTGTGTACGAAGTGTATGGAGCGGAGCCTTGTGTGTACGAGGTGTACGGAGCGGAGCCGCGTGTGTACGGAGCAGAGCCGCGTGTGTACGAGGTGTATGGAGCGGAGCCGCGTGTGTACGAGGTGTACGGAGTGGAGCCGCGTGTGTACGAGGCGTTCGGAGCGGAGCAGGGTGTGTACGAGGTGTACTTAGCGGAGCCGCGGTTGTACGAGGTGTACGGAGCAGAGCCGCGTGTGTACGAGGTGTACTTAGCGGAGCCGTGTGTGTACGAGGTGTACTTAGCGGAACCGTGTGTGTACGAGGTGTACTTAGCGGAGCCGTGTGTGTAAAAGGTGTACTTAGCGGAGCCGTGTGTGTACGAGGTGTACGGAGCGGAGCCGTGTGTGTACGGAGCAGCGCTGCGTGTGTAATGGGGTGTGCGGAGCGGAGCCGCTTCTGAACGAGGTGTACGGAGCGGAGCCGCGTGTGAACGAGGTGTACGGAGCGGAGCCGCGTGTGTACGGAGCAGAGCCGCGTGTGTACGGAGCAGAGCCGCGTGTGTACGGAGCAGAGCCGCGTGTGTATGAGGTGTAAGGAGCAGAGCCGCGTGTGTATGAGGTGTAAGGAGCAGAGCCGCGTGTGTACAAGGTGTAAGGAGCGGAGCCGCGTGTGTACGAAGTGTACGGAGCAGAGCCGTGTGTGTACAAGGTGTACGGAGTGGAGCCGCGTGTGTACGGAGCGGAGCCGCGCGTGTACGAGGTGTACGGAGTGGAGCCGCGCGTGTACGAGGGGTAGGGAGCGGAGCCGCGCGTGTACGAAGTGTGCGAAGCGGAGCCGCGCGTGTACGAGGTGTACGGAGCGGAGCCACTCGTGTACGAGGTGTACGGAGCGGAGCCGCGTGTGTATGAGGTGTACGTAGCAGAGCCGTGTGTGTACGAGGTGTACGGAGCGGAGCCACGTGTGTACGAGGTGTACGGAGCAGAGCCGCGTGTGTGCGAAGTGTATGGAGCGGAGCCGCGTGTGTACGGAGCAGAGCTGTGTGTGTACGAGGTGTACGGAGCGGAGCCGCGTGTGTACGAGGTGTACGGAGCGGAGACGCGCGTGTACGAGGTCTACGGAGCGGAGCCGCGCGTGTACGAGGTGTACGGAGCGGAGCCGCGCGTGTACGAGAGGTACGGAGCGGAGCCGCGAGTGTACGAGGTGTACGGAGCGGAGCCGCGCGTGTACGAGGTGTACGGAGCGGAGTCGCGCGTGTACGAGGTGTGCGGAGCCGCGCGTGTGCGAGGTGTACGGAGCGGAGCCGCGCGTGTGCGAGGTGTACGGAGCGGAGCGGAGCCACGCGTGTGCGAGGTGTACGGAGCGGAGCCGCGCGTGTGCGAGGTGTACGGAGCGGAGCCGCGCGTGTGCGAGGTGTACGGAGCGAAGCCGCGCGTGTGCGAGGTGTACGGAGCGGAGCCGCGCGTGTGCGAGGTGTGCGGAGCCGCGCCTGTGCGAGGTGTACGGAGCGGAGCCGCGCGTGTGCGAGGTGTACGGAGCGGAGCCGCGCATGTGCGAGGTTTACGGAGCGGAGCAGCGCGTGTGCGAGGTGTACGGAGCGGAGCCGCACGTGTGCGAGGTGTACGGAGCGGAGCCGCGCGTGTGCGAGGTGTACGGAGCGGAGTCGCGCGTGTGCGAGGTGTGCTTAGCGGAGCCGCGCGTGTGCGAGGTGTACGGAGCGGAGCCGCGCGTGTGCGAGGTGTACGGAGCGGAGCCGCGCGTGTGCCAGGTGTACGGAGCGGAGCCGCGCGTGTGCGAGGTGTACGGAGCGGAGCCGCGCGTGTGCGAGGTGTACGGAGCGGAGCCGCGCGTGTGCGAGGTGTACGGAGCGAAGCCGCGCGTGTGCGAGGTGTACGGAGCGGAACCGCGCGTGTACGAGGTGTACGGAGCGGAGCCGCGCGTGTACGAGGTGTACGGAGCGGAGCCGCGCGTGTACGGGGTGTGCGGAGCGGAGCCGCGCGTGTACGGGGTGTACCGAGCGGAGCCGCCCGTGTACGAGGTGTACGGGCGGAGCCGCCCGTGTACGAGGTGTACGGAGCGGAGCCGCCCGTGTACGAGGTGTAGGGAGCAGAGCCGCGTGTGTACGGAGCAGAGCCGCATGTGTACAAGGTGTACGGAGCGGAGCCGCGTGTGTACGAGGTTTACGGAGCGGAGCCGCGTGTGTACGAGGTTTACGGAGCAAAGCCGCGTGTGTATGGAGCAGAGCCGTGTGTGTACGAGGTGTACGGAGCGGAGCCACGTGTGTACGAGGTGTACGGAGCAGAGCCGTGTGTGTATGAGGTGTAGGGAGCGGAGCCGCGTGTGTATGGAGCAGAGCCGCGTGTGTACGAAGCAAAGCCGCGTGTGTACAAGGTGTACGGAGCGGAGCCGCGTGTGTACGAGGTTTACGGAGCGGAGCCGCGTGTGTACGAGGTTTACGGATCGGAGCCGCGTGTGTACGAGGTTTACGGAGCGGAGCTGCGTGTGTATGGAGCAGAGCCGTGTGTGTACGAGGTGTACGGAGCGGAGCCACGTGTGTACGAGGTGTACGGAGCAGAGCCGTGTGTGTACGAGGTGTACGGAGTGGAGCCGCGTGTGTATGGAGCAGAGCCGTGTGTGTACGAGGTGTACGGAGCGGAGCCACGTGTGTACGAGGTGTACGGAGCAGAGCCGTGTGTGTACGAGGTGTAGGGAGCGGAGCCGCGTGTGTACGGAGCAGAGCCGCGTGTGTACGGAGCAGAGCCGCGTGTGTACAGAGCAGAGCCGCGTGTGTACGGAGCGGAGCCGCGTGTATACGAGGTTTACGGAGCGGAGCCGCGTGTGTACGAGGTTTACGGAGCGGAGCCGCGTGTGTATGGAGCAGAGCCGTGTGTGTACGAGGTGTACGGAGCGGAGCCACGTGTGTACGAGGTGTACGGAGCAGAGCCGTGTGTGTACGAGGTGTACGGAGTGGAGCCGCGTGTGTACTAGGTGTACTTAGCTGAGCCGCGTGTGTACGAGGTGTATGGAGCGGAGCCGTGTGTGTACGACGTGGTGTACAGAGCGGAGCCGCGTGTGTACGGAGCAGAGCCGCATGTGTACGAGGTGTGCGGAGCCGCGTGTGTACGAGGTGTACGGAGCGGAGCCGCGTGTGTACGAGGTGTACTTAGCAGAGCCGTGTGTGGACGAGGTGTACGGAGTGGAGCCGCGTGTGTACGGAGCAGAGCCGCGTGTGTACGAGGTGTACGGAGCGGAGCCACGTGTGTACGAAGTGTACAGAGCAGAGCCGTGTGTGTACGAGGTGTACGGAGTGGAGGCGCGCGTGTACGGAGCAGAGCCGCGTGTGTACGAGGTGTACGGAGCGGAGCCGCATGTGTACGAGGTGTACGGAGTGGAGCAGCGTGTGTACGAGGTGTATGGAGCGGAACCGCGTGTGTATGAGGTGTACTTAGCGGAGCTGTGTGTGTACGAGGTGTACTTAGCGGAGCCGCGTGTGTATGAGGTGTACTTAGCGGAGCTGTGTGTCTACGAGGTGTACTTAGCGGAGCCGCGTGTGTACGAGGTGTACGGAGTGGAGCCGCGTGTGTAGGAGGTGTACTTAGCGGATCTGTGTGTGTACGAGGTGTACTTAGCGGAGCCGTGTGTGTACGAGGTGTACTTAGCAGAGCCGTGTGTGTACGAGGTGTAATTAGCGGAGCCGTGTGTGTACGAGGTGTACTTAGCGGATCCGCGCGTGTACGAGGTGTACGGAGCGGAGCCGCGCGTGTACGAGGTGTACGGAGCGGAGCCGCGTGAGTACGAGGTGTACGGAGCGGAGCCGCGTGTATACGAGGTGTACGGAGCGGAGCCGCGTGTGTATGAGGTGTACGGAGCGGAGCCGCGTGTGTACGAGGTGTACGGAGCGGAGCCGCATGTGTATGGAGCAGAGCCGTGTGTGTACGAGGTGTACGGAGCGGAGCCACGTGTGTACGAGGTGTACGGAGCAGAGCCGCGTGTGTACGAAGTGTATGGAGCGGAGCCGCGTGTGTACGGAGCAGAGCCGTGTGTGTACGAGGTGTACGGAGCGGAGCCGCGTGTGTACGAGGTGTACGCAGCGGAGCCGTGTGTGTACGAGGTGTACGGAGTGGAGCCGCGTGTGTACGGAGCAGAGCCGTGTGTGTACGAGGTGTACGGAGCGGAGCCGTGTGTGTGTACGAGGTGTACAAGGTGGAGCTGCGTGTGTACGGAGCAGAGCCGTGTGTGTACGAGGTGTACGGAGCGGAGCCGCGTGTGTACGAGGTGAGCGGAGCCGCGTGTGTACGGAGCGGAGCCGCGTGTGTACGATGCTTACGGAGCGGAGCCGCGCGTGTACGAGGCTTACGGAGCGGAACTGTGTGTATGAGGCGTATGGAGCGGAGACGTGTGTACGAGGTGTACGGAGCAGAGCCGCGTGTGTACGAAGTGTATGGAGCGGAGCCGCGTGTGTACGGAGCAGAGCCGTGTGTGTACGAGGTGTACGGAGCGGAGCCGCGTGTGTACGAGGTGTACGCAGCGGAGCCGTGTGTGTACGAGGTGTACGGAGTGGAGCCGCGTGTGTACGGAGCAGAGCCGTGTGTGTACGAGGTGTACGGAGCGGAGCCGCGTGTGTACGAGGTGTACGCAGCGGAGCCGTGTGTGTACGAGGTGTACGGAGTGGAGCCGCGTGTGTACGGAGCGGAGCCGCGTGTGTACGAGGTGTACGCAGCGGAGCCGTGTGTGTGTACGAGGTGTACAAGGTGGAGCTGCGTGTGTACGGAGCAGAGCCGTGTGTGTACGAGGTGTACGGAGCGGAGCCGCGTGTGTACGAGGTGAGCGGAGCCGCGTGTGTACGGAGCGGAGCCGCGTGTGTACGATGCTTACGGAGCGGAGCCGCGCGTGTACGAGGCTTACGGAGCGGAACTGTGTGTATGAGGCGTATGGAGCGGAGCCGTGTGTACGAGGTGTACGGAGTAGAGAACTCCCCGAGCAGAGACGCACGTGTATGAGTTGTAGGGAGCAGAGCCGCGTGTTTACGAGGTGTACGGAGCGGAGCTGTGTGTACGGAGCGGAGCCATGTGTGTGTGAGGTGTACAGAACGGAGCTGTGTGTACGGAGCGGAGTCAGGTGTGTACGAGGTGTACGGAGCGGCCAAAAGCAAAGCCCTCGAGGTGTGAAGAACATACGACCCTCTAAAGCAGGGGTCTCAAACATGCGGCCCCTGAGGTTGCTTTATGCGGCCCGCAGGCACAGACCCCTTGATGATCCCGACCAGGTCCAGGAGGAGCCGCCTACAGCAGTGCTGCATTGCCGCACAGAGACTGTTTCCCAGCACTGCATTTCCAATGCCAGCCACTGGCCAATCAGAGGCCAGCAGCTGATATCTGCGTGTCGGCGCAGCGAGTATGACGTCATTGCCATACGCAGATATCAGCTGCTGGCCTCTGATTGGCCGGTGGCTGACATTGGAAATGCAGTGCTGGGAGACAGTCTCTGTGCGGCAATGCAGCGCTGCTGTCGGCGGCTCCTCCTGGACCAAGTCGGGATCGTCAAGGGGTCGGACTCTGTGGTGCCTGCGGGCCACATCTGCAGGAAGGCCGCCGAGGGAACGGAGGACAGGTGAGAATCATCTTTTTTTTTCTATTTTATGTGTGTGAAGAACAGCACAGGGGGCACATAGCCACAAGAGGGGACCTGGATGGGGCACAGAGCCACAAGAGGGGACCTGGATGGAGCACATAGCCACAGGATGGGGACCTGGATGGGGCACATAGCCACAAGATGCGGACCTGGATGGGGCACATAGCCACAAGATGGGGACCTGGGTGGGGCACATAGCCACAGGATGGGGACCTGGATGGGGCACATAGCCACAAGATGGGGACCTGGGTGGGGCACATAGCCACAAGATGGGGACCTGGATGGGGCACATAGCCACAAGATGGGGACCTGGATGGGGCACATAGCCACAGGATGGGGACCTGGATGGGGCACAGAGCCACAAGATGGGGACCTGGATGGGGCACAGAGCCACAAGATGGGGACCTGGATGGGGCACATAGCCACAAGATGGGGACCTGGGTGGGGCACATAGCCACAAGATGGGGATCTGGATGGGGCACATAGCCACAAGATGGGGATCTGGATGGGGCACATAGCCACAAGATGGGGACCTGGATGGGGCACATAGCCACAAGATGGGGACCTGGATGGGGCACATAGCCACAAGATGGGGACCTGGATGGGGCACATAGCCACAAGATGGGGATCTGGATGGGGCACATAGCCACAAGATGGGGACCTGGATGAGGCACATTAGTACAAGATGGGGGCCAAGATGGGGAACATTGCCACAAGATGGGGACCTGGATGGGGCACATAGCCACAAGATGGGGACCTGGATCGGGAACATTGCCACAGGATGGGGACCTGGATGGGGCACATAGCCACAAGATGGGGACCTGGATGGGGCAAATAGCCACAAGATGGGGATCTGGATGGGGAAAATAGCCACAGGATGGGGACCTGGATGGGGTACATAGCCACAAGATGGGGATCTGGATGGGGCAAATAGCCACAGGATGGGGACCTGGATGGGGTACATAGCCACAAGATGGAGACCTGGATGGGGCACATAGCCACAAGATGGAGACCTGGATGGGGCACATAGCCACAGGATGGGGACCTGGATGGGGCACATTAGTACAAGATGGGGACTTGGATGGGGAACATTACTACAAGATGTTTGCCATTATTACTATATGATGCTAATTGTAAGACAATATTACTGAATGTGGCCAATTGGGGGAAACAAAATTGTAAAAATCAAAAAAATAAAAATAAAGCATGAAAAAATATTGGGCACTAAAAATGCTGTTTTATATGTAAACTAAAGTAAACACAAAAAAGTGCACGTTTATTATCGCCACATCCATAACGACCCAAGCCATAAAAAATAAACACGGAAAAAATGTTCAAAAGGTGTATACAAAAAAAAATGGTATCACTAAAAATGTCACATTGAACAAAGAATGCGGCCCCCCAAATTCAAATTTTTTCCATGTGCGGCCCATATACCCAGCCGAGTTTGAGACCCCTGCTCTAAAGTGACCCCATTTCGGACACTGTACCCACGAGGGAAGTCATCTGAGGGTGTAATGGGCGTTCTTACGTTCTTATCCCACAGGTGTCTCACTGATTTCTTTACCACTCGTTTCTGTGTAAATAATATTACATTTGTTCAGAGCCGCAGCGAGGGGTTCAGCCAGGGGTGGACACACCATCGATGCAGCTGCATCCGGGCCCAGAGGTGGAGGGGGGCCCATGCAGGAAGGGGCGTACGGCTCAGGCAGTAGACCACGCAGCTGCTATGGGGCCCCTTGACTGAGGGCTGATGCTGCTTAACCCCGTCCACTCCCACCCGTAATGATTTTTGATACCCTGGGCAGAGTGCGAGCATTGAAAAAGGGGACACGTCATGCAGGAGAGAGGCCGCTGGCCAATGAACGATTCCCCATCAGACTGATGAGAGCGCTCATTGTCTGCTGTGTCTGTCCTCCTGCAGGGACTTACAGTGGGTCTTCTGTCTCCTGCTGTTCCTTTCCCAGCAGCATTTCCTCAAAGAGTAGAGGGTGGGGGAGGAGAGTCCACAGCATCGGACAGCACGTAGGGGCAGGAAGCTGATATCATTCCTGTCTGCTGTGTCCTCTCCTCCACAGTGGGTTCTGCAGCCCTCTCCAGAAGACCCCTATATCATAAAAGATTAGTATATGAGTGTATGTATATGTGCAGGGCTGCCACCAGGAATTTCAGGCCCCATACTGGCAAAAAAATTTCGGGCACCCTTGAGACTCCGCCCAGGCTCCACCCCAGCCCCATCTCCATTCCTCAAACCTTCCACAGTCACACCGCCCACTCTTGGAAAAACTCCACTTCTGCACCACATCCTTATCAATCACACATTAAGGGTATCCCGAAGCTGCGGGATAGCCGTGCAGCTTCTGCCCTCAATTTATGCAATTGAGTGGCGCGATTTTTTTTTTTGTACATGCGGAGTTTTCTCATAGATGTTAATCTGTGGAGAAAGTCCACATGTGGACCCGCAAGAGAAATTGACATGCTGCAGGTCTAAAAGATGCGCCACATGTCAGTTTCCATGGGTGATCCACAGGTGCACAGAGTCGCATAGTGGACATGGGATTTCTAGAAATCCCATCCACTATGCTGTAACACCTGGCCACTGCAGGTATGATGCTACATAAGCTGCAGTGTCAAACTCGCAGCGGCTACGACCATGAGCACATACCCCAACAGTTCCCATAGAACACCAGATCACATACATAGCCAGCAGCTTTTGTTTTGGCCAAAAGAATTTGTAAGCTGCCACGACAAGGTAAACTCTTCTGGCCGGGCCCTACTCTAACCTATTAAACATTCTTAAAATATCCAGTACTCTATTTAGGTATATTTTTCTTAAAGGGAATGTGTTACATACATTTTTTAAAATAATATCACATACAAGGGACAAATACTGTTACACCATGGCTGGACTACATATTACCACCACATAGTGACCGAATAACACCACATACAAAGAATACCGACACATCATGACTAGACCACATATTATCACCACATAGTGACCGAATAATACTACATACAAGGAACAAATACCACCACACCATGGCCGGACTACATATTACTACCACATAGTGACCGAACAACACCACATACAAGGAACAAATACCACCACACCATGACCAGACCACACATTACCACCAGATAGTGACCAAATAATACTACATACAAGGAACATATAATTAAACCTCATACTCTTGTTCATGCATATTTGTATCCCATCCTGTATATAAACTGTTTATTGCAGGAAATTTGTGTGAAAACCACCGATGTTAGGAAAAACACCCGCATCTGATCTGGTGCAAAGCATAATATCCTGGCAAAGGATCATAGAGCCGCAGATATACCGAGCATTATCTGTCATATCAATGGGAGGCAAATAGATGCATCATTGTAAAACAGACGAGAACAAGTACAAAACACTGGTGAGATTACTGTGGAGCATTGTAATGGCGAATCAGATTAGATGGAGCATACAAATCCATGCCATCCAGGAGTTGGATGTATAACAGATCAATTGCAATGGGATACGTCTGCATAGAGTCTGATGCAAAACTTTATCATGAGGCTATAGGTATTGCAAGCATTTCTATCTGTATCAATGAAAAACAGATTGTCATGGAAATATTGAAAATCTTTTCTTCTCCCCTGTCATAGATATTAAGAAGTCTCTCTCAGACTCCTCTTCCCTCCTCCCCTATAGTAATTGTCCACAGGAGAAGAGCTGACACTTTGGCCAGTGGCCTCTGTGCAAATCAACACACACATGAGAAGGGCCTTGCAAGCAAATGCTGGCCCAAAAGCTGCTACCAAACCCAATTAACACAGGCTTGTGATAGATTTACAGCTAACTGAGGAGGTTGTATTCCCAGTGCTTCAAAGGGAATGTAACAAAGGCCTGCAGACGGCCGAATCCAATATGGAATAATTAAAGTTCCATATGTCCGATAATAATGGGGCCTATATTTTGGGTGGCAGGGTCAGCTAAGGAACCATATGGATATTTTCATGTTGCTGTAAGCCCCTCCGGGGAGCTGTGGAGCAAAAGTAACAAAATAGCAGACGGCAGCTATACCGTCTGTGGTCTCTGGAGAAAGGTAAAATCAAAAACGGAAAATATGGTATCACTTTCAAGCCTCGACGATCAACCCAAGATAAGTTATCGCAAAAAACAGATATCTAATAAAAATATGAAGGCTGGAGACCAGCCCCCGTGATGTCATCACAGGGGGTGTGTGGGCAGGTCTCCCCTTAGGCATAAAAGAATCCACGGAGGATGGATCAGCACTTATGTTGGAAGTTACGTATTTTGTGTAGCACGGGTCACATTCGCTGAACGGGCATCGGAGTGCTTCCCTCAACCTATACTAAGTCGTACCTGCTAACTGTATAGAGTAAGTTGAGAATTGGAAGACAACAGTAATGTGTTGCCTGACAAAGGTTTTCTATAGAGTGTGGTGTCCACTTTATGAGATGTTACTATCCCTGTCAGGAAATTATCCAGAAATGGAGTGGAAATCAAAGGTTCGCTGACAGTGAATTTTAAATTTAAGGAATAAGAATTCAAATACAAAACAAATTGTGACACTAACTGGGGGTCACCTCTCCATACCAAAAGTACATCATCAACATATCTACCAAACCCAAAAATGTGCTCAAAAATGGATTATCATCAGAAAAAATGTAGATTTCTTCCCACCACGACATGTACAGAATAGCCAAAGATGGTGAGAATTTGGTGCCCATGGGGGCTCCCAGTACTTGTAAATAATATTTAGAATCAAACATAAAATTGTTGTGGGACAACAAATATTTTATGTTATAATGAACCTTTTTAAATTCACAGAATATCCACTATATTTATTTAAATGGTGTTGAACGGCAATGACGGCCAATGCGTGAGGGATGGAGGAATACAGGTTGACAACATTGCTGGTGACAAACCTATATTCTTCCTGCCACACGAACCTGTCAAAAACCCTCAGGACAGACGTAGTATCTTTCACATAGCCTGGTGTTTGAATAACCAGAGGATACAAATGTTCACCAGCCATTGGCTTAAATTCTCATTCAATAAACCCATACCCGAGATAATAGGGCGAAGGGTGTGGGAGGGGAGATACCCTTGTGTGTTTTGGGGAGACCATAAAAAATGGGTAAAATGGGATAATCAGGTAACAGTCAGCGCTGAATTTTGTTATTAAACACCGACAAATAAATGCCTTCCTCCAGAATAGTGGACAACATTGTTTTATACAAATTGGTAGGATTCATAGAGAGCACCGGAGCAGATTTCCAATATCAACAGTTCTAATAGCACATACTCCGGGGGAACAAAACATTTTGTGTCCATACAGAATACTGATCTCACACATTGTTCTTTCTTTGGTCTTGAAAAAGTTAATTATCCGGTAAGGGGTGGAAACAGACAGAAACCCCTTAATATGCGTGAAGCCTTCTGGATCTGACGTGTAAATACTAAATACCCTTCGGGTAATGAATTTCCGCAATGACCGGTTTTACATCTATTGATGAAATTCATACTGGTTTATTCCCAGCAGACATCTATATGGTGACATTCCAGGTTTTCTGAATTTATTTTGTGTTTTTCCGGTTATTATTTGCCGGTGTACTTATTTGCCTTTCTGTATATTGCGCTATCATCGCTGATTCATCTTCGCAGAACGCACAGAAATGATGCAAATATCTTAAAGATTTTGCAGCAATGACGGAGTATTTCCATTGCAATGTTCTGCAGCTTATTTATCCATTACTCATATATTTATTCTTATCAGTTTTTTTCGCAATATAATTCAATGATTTGTTTTTCGCTGATACAGATAGAAATTCCCGCTACATCCACAGCTTCACGATTCAGTTCTGCATCAGATATTTGTTTTTGTCAGTTTTATTATAATGTAATGACCTGTTTTTCGGTGATACAGATAGAAATGCTTGCTCCATCTATAGCCTCATGATCAGGTTTTCCATCAGACTCTATGCCAGGGGTCTCAAACACGCGGCCCGCGGGCCGCATGCGGCCCCTTAGGCTGCTTTATGCGGCCCGCAGGCACAGACCCCTTGATGATCCCGACCAGGTCCAGGAGGAGCCGCCGACAGCAGCGCTGCATTGCCGCACAGAGACTGTTTCCCAGCACTGCATTTCCAAGGCCAGCCGCTGGCCAATCAGAGGCCAGCAGCTGATATCTGCGTGTCGGCGCAGCGAGTATGACGTCATTGCCATACGCAGCTATCAGCTGCTGGCCTCTGATTGGCCGGCGGCTGGCATTGGAAATGCAGTGCTGGGAGACAGTCTCTGTGCGGCAATGCAGCGCTGCTGTCGGCGGCTCCTCCTGGACCAGGTCGGGATCGTCAAGGGGTCGGACTCTGTGGTGCCTGTGGGCCACATCTGCAGGAAGGCCGCCGAGGGAACGGAGGACAGGTGAGAATCATCTTTTTTTTTTTCTATTTTATGTGTGTGAAGAACAGGGGGCACATAGCCACAAGAGGGGACCTGAATGGGGCACATAGCCACAAGATGGGGACCTGGATGGGGCACATAGCCACAGGATGGGGACCTGGATGGGGCACATAGCCACAAGATGGGGACCTGGATGGGGCACATAGCCACAAGATGGGGACCTGGATGGGGCACATAG
The DNA here is from genome assembly GCF_046119375.1 of Phyllobates terribilis. Classification (NCBI taxonomy): domain Eukaryota; kingdom Metazoa; phylum Chordata; class Amphibia; order Anura; family Dendrobatidae; genus Phyllobates; species Phyllobates terribilis. The sequence continues at coordinate 724,163 of NW_027362943.1, forward strand.
CCACAGGATGGGGACCTGGATGGGACACATAGCCACAGGATGGGGACCTGCATGGGGCACATAACCACAGGATGGGGACCTGCATGGGGCACATAACCACAAGATGGAGACCTGGATGGGGCACATAGCCACAGGATGGGGACCTGGATGGGGCACATAGCCACAGGATGGGGACCTGGATGGGGCACATAGCCACAAGATGGGGACCTGGATGGGGCACATAGCCACAGGATGGGGACCTGGATGGGGCACATAGCCACAGGATGGGGACCTGGATGGGGCACATAGTCACAGGATGGGGACCTGGATGGGGCACATAGCCACAGGATGGGGACCTGGATGGGGCACATAGCCACAGGATGGGGACCTGGATGGGGCACATAGCCACAGGATGGGGACCTGGATGGGGCACATAGCCACAAGATGGGGACCTGGATGGGGCACATAGCCACAGGATGGGGACCTGGATGGGGCACATAGCCACAAGATGGGGACCTGGATGGGGCACATAGCCACAGGATGGGGACCTGGATGGGGCACATAGCCACAGGATGGGGACCTGGATGGGGCACATAGCCACAAGATGGGGACCTGGATGGGGCACATTACTACAAGATGTTTGCCATTATTACTATATGATGCTAATTGTAAGACAATATTACTGAATGTGGCCAATTTTGGGAAACAAAATTGTAAAAATCAAAAAAATAAAAATAAAGCATGAAAAAATATTGGGCACTAAAAATGCTGTTTTATATGTAAACTAAAGTAAACACAAAAAAGTGCACGTTTATTATCGCCACATCCATAACGACCCAAGCTATAAAAAAATAAACACGGAAAAAATGTTCAAAAGGTGTATACAAAAAAAAATGGTATCACTAAAAATGTCACATTGAACAAAGAATGCGGCCCCCCAAATTCAAATTTTTTCCATGTGCCGCCCATATACCCAGCTGAGTTTGAGACCCCTGCTCTATGCAGACGTCTCCCATTGCCATTGATCTGTTATACATTCAGCTCTTGGATATCATGGATTTGTACGCTCCATCTAATCTGATTCGCCATTACAATGCTCCACAGTAATCTGATTCGCCATTACAATGCTCCACAGTAATCTGATTCGCCATTACAATGCTCCACAGTAATCTCACCAGTGTTCTGTACTTGTTCTCGTCTGTTTTACAATGATGCATCTATTTGCCTCCCGTTGATATGACAGATAATGCTCGGTATATCTGCGGCTCTATGATCCTTTGCCAGGATATTATACTTTGCACCAGATCAGATGCGGGTGGATTTCCTTGTAAATCTGCTACTATATAATCAATTTTGATTTGCATATTTTTTTTCCCCTTTATATGTTCATTGTTATAGGTTTATAGTTTCTCCATATTGGTTATTGTGCATATTATTTTATATTATATTCTTACGCGTGTCAGATCGATAAGAACAATATTTCTATTCACAATTTAGACATTGATGCGTTTTATCTGTTTATTGGACATTGTTATTGCGATGCTCTATACTGAATCTATCATCCATCTCATGTATACATGTTCCTGTCCCTCTATAATCAGTATATCCTCCCACCTTCCGTTGCTATAGTTGATGGCATTTGTGATGTTCTGACCCTGTGATCTCACACCTGTACACTTAATCCCGGTGTTGTGTTCCTATATGGGATAATCCCCTGGCAGCTAACACTGGTGGTCTTCACACAAATGTCCTGCAATAAACAGTTTATATACAGAGGGGGATACGGATATGCATGAATAAGAGGATGAGGTCTAATTCTATCTTATTTTTCACCATCATGGTGTTTTGCATTTCTGGCTTGTTGTGTGACGCTTGTAATGATCACCTTGTCTGTATTTGATCTCGTTGTCTTCAATGTGAACTGTGGCTGGGATTTTCTTCACACCTTTTGCATGTCTGATTGATTTCTCATTTCGTGTCATGTGACTCCATTGTGCTTGTATATATATATGACTTCATTGTCCTTTTCTCATCTGCTATAACTAAGGGCGCAACCCTAGCGCCAGAAACGCGTAAGAATTTTACATTTCTTGTTTTTTTTAAATGATCCAATAATTTTTTTTCATATTTTACCTGTTGGAGTGCTGATTTTCTCCTTTTTGTTTTCTTCATATGTCTGTGCTCACCAGCGGGACCGGCACCCTTCAGTGGACTATCTTCACCCTGTTTGGATTCAGCGTTGCAGCTCCCTAACCCTCCCTCCTGTTTCTTTACAATATTTTAACACGTATCCTAGGCCTCGATGTTCCCCATACAAACTTGCTGTTAGAATTGTTGAGACGGGAGAAAAAGGTCTGAGGAACGCAGACCGGAACGGACTGAAATATATAAAGAAGATCTGGTAAAATGTCCATTTTGATCACACTAATACAACCAAACCAGGACAAGGGTTTCAAGTTATAATTCATTTGATTTTTAACCATTTGTTCAAGGATGGGGGATATAATTTAAAAGATACAGATCATCCAAGTTCCCCAGAATTTGTATACCCAGGTACTTAATTGTGTCTTTCTGACACTTAAAGGGGAAATTAGAAATTAGTTATTGTGTCAGTTCAGGGTTAAAAGTTATGTTCATGGCTTCTGTTTTAGAGTAGTTGACTTTAAAATTGCTTTCATTGCCGAGTTATTCAAATTCTTTTATTATAGAGGGAAATGAGATCATTGGATTTGAAACATAGAGCAACAAGTCATCTGCGTATAGAGCTAGTTTATAGTGATGTGAGTCTATAGTAACTCCACTAATATCTGGATTTGTGTGTAATGCTACCGCTAAATGTTCCATCACCAATGTGTATAGCAGAGGTGATAAGGGACACCCTTGTCTCGTCCCCTTTTTAATAGAAAATGTGTCAGATAGAAGGCCGTTTACCCTATCGCTTTAGGGTCAGTGTAGAAGGATAGAATTTTAGATAACAAGAAAGAGTCCAACCTAATTTGTGGTAGGGTGCTCTTCACGAAAGTCCAATGCACTGTGTCGAACGCTTTTTTAGCGTAGACAGAAACAAGACACATTGGGAGCCCCTGTTTTTTTCTTGTGAAATTAACAACGTTTTATTTTTATTATCACAAGCTTCTCTGCCCTTAATGAAGCCAACCTGAGCATTGCTAACAATTGAGGATAGATAGTGGGAGAGCCGTGTTGTAACCACTTTAGAGAATATTTTACATTATTTAATGATATTGGATGAATATTAGGGCAGATATTTGGTTCTTTTCCAGGCTTTGATAAAATCGTTATATGAGCCTTAAGTGATTGGGGGGCAAAAGGGGGAGTCTTCTGAGATATCATTGAACACTTTGGCTAAAAATGGTAATAACTGGGGGGAAAACATCTTATAAAATCTATTATTGAATCCATCTCCCCCAGGTCTCTTCCCGATAGGAGAGGCCAATAAATCATTCCCTATCTCTTGTTCAGTGAAAGCTTTGTCTAGTATCTCCTGCTCAGGGGTCTGTAAGGAAGGAACGGCAGTGTCCATAATATATTTGTCATTTTTAGTTTCAAGAATATTAGGTGGCATGTCGTGGTATTATCCATGAATATTATATAGCGAACTATAAAAGAAACTAAATGCTTCCGCTATGTCAATGGGGTTATGAGTTTCTGGCCCGGGTGCCCCTTTTATTTTGGATACGTATGTCCTTTACACGTGTAGATGTAACCTCCTTGTCAATGAGCAACCACATTTATCTGTGAATTCGTACGAGTACCTTCACATGTGATCTTGGCATTTTGTATACGTTTGATCTAGTAAAGACCTTCCCTCCTTTCTTTTTTTCAATCAGATCATTTTTATTTAACAAAACAAAGAAAGACCAACATTTCTTTTTTTAAATAAACTTTGTGACAAAAAAAATAAAAAGAAAAAGAAAAACCAGTAACAATACAAGAACCGGTTTACAATGATATAAATCCCAATATCGCTCTATAGTACAATGGTTTGGAACAGTAATTTTACATTTGTACATAAATATCTGAATACTTCCTGACGGCTTATTTTTTTTCATATTGAGACATCAAAAGAAAAAGAATATATCTAAGAAGGGGCAATTGTGTGGACTGAGACAATTATTATTTGCTGACACCTTAGGTATAAGGATAAAAATTCCTGGTTTACTGTAAGGAAATGGACAAACGATCCAGTATAGTATTTCTGTGAAGGTTCTTTGAAGCAATACCTGGGGTAATTACCATTGTTTCCATATGTGTATGGATTTCTTGAGAGCGTTCCTTTAATATAAGCTCCACTTTCCAAGCATAGAGTGCTATTTATCCTGGATTTTAGTTCTGTTATCGTTGGGGGAGAATTGTCTATCCAATGTAGTGCCATCAACTTTATGGCTGGGAATAATATTCCTGAGCCACCTATTGCCATATGGGAGTCTGGGTCTACGTCCTCTCCCAGGAGTCCTAGGATACAGATTTTAGGTTCCAACTGAAGTTGTATCCCAAATACAGATAGTACAAGAGCGATCACCACGTTCCAGTAGTCGCCAATATTTACACATTCCCACGTCATATGCATCAGGTGGGCGTCCTTTTGAGCACATCTAGGACATGTGTCATCCGTTTCTATTTCAATTTTAAATAAAGTACTTGGGGATCTATATACTCTTATGAATGAAAAGAATTCGGGACAATCTTTGTGACTCTGACAATGACAGATTCTGTGTCAAATCCAGTATTTCCCCCATTGCTCCTCAGATAACGGACCCACATCCTCCTCCCATTTTGTCTTAACTATCAATATTATCCAAATGTAGGGCCAGTAACTGCCTATAAATAAGGGATATTAGACCTTTTGTATCCACTGCTTTAGCAATGGTATATATTGGGTGATGTCTATCAATCAGTATGACGTTTATTCTAGTACTCCTATCCTCCCACTCACTAATATTATTTAGTTTCTGTAGCTCTGGTAAGTTATAGTTGTGCCATAAAGGAGTATAGTTTGTGTACTTTCCAATCCCCAGAATATTTTTACCCCTATCCCACACCTTATATATTAACTTTAGTGTACGACATTTTAAGTAATTTTCTCGAGGAGGCCCTATATCTAGTACCGAGAATGGAAGCTTTCACTTGGTTCCTTCCATAAGTAAATGCCCTGAAATTACACAATATTTGCAAGTACCCCATCCATGAAACTACTTTAGCTCCCTTCTAGCGTTAAGCGGGTCTGCGTATACCTGGAGGGAAGCAGATCATTTATGTTGTTTGTCAAGGAGATCAATCCGCTCAAGCAGATGAGACTTTAGCTGTTCTCTCCTTTTTTTAGCTTTTATCTATGTTTTATTATTATCCCTCTGAGGACACATGTGAGTGCTTCCCCTATAAATGGTTAGGCAGTTTCATCATGCTCATATATTTGAAGGAGTCTATAGTCTCAAGAAGGTCTGAGACACAGAGTGAGTCTTTCAGTAGATTATCATTTAGGTTCCAACATCTGAAGCCTTGGTGGAGTCCGGCATAGTCAGAACTATAATACAACGGGAGATGCGTGTCTCTGTCTGATACCTTTATAGACTGCGCAGTCTGGCTCCAGACAGAAGCAGGCATGGAGCCGTTACAGGTAAGAGGAGCGTATATGGTGCCAGAGATCACAGTTTGCGTAGACACTGAACGCATTCCGCGATCTCCGGCGCCGTACTTACATACTTACCTGACCGGGAGGAGCATTGCCGCGGAGCCTCTCTTCGCCGGAGACCGGGGCAGGAGTGAAGGTGTCGAATCAGCACATGCACATAGCGGTATTCGCAGTGTGTCTTCAGCAAAATGGCGCCGGACAGCGCGGTATGGGCATGCGCATACTCTGGCGCTGCACTCCTCCCCCAGCCTCCGGCAGAACAGAACACCGTAGCGCTGGAGCACAGAGAAGAAAGGTGAGATTAAGTGCTTATTTTATTGTATGTGTGCAGCGTGAAAGGGATGAGGGGTGCCATACATACCAGGATTGGGGGGTGATGGGGCCACACATATCAGGATTGGGGGATGAGGGGTACCAAGCATACCAGGATTGGGGGATGAGGGGTACCATGCATACCAGGATGAGGGGTACCACACATACCAGGATTGGGGGGGTGAGGGGTGCCATACATACCAGTATAGGGATGAGGAGTGCCATGCATACAAGGATTGGTGGGTGAGGGGTGCCATGCATACCAGAATAGGGATGGGGTACCATGCATACCAGGATAGGGACGAGGGGTACCCTACATACCAGGATAGGAATGCGGGATACCATGCATACCAGGATAGGGACGAGGGGTACCCTACATACCAGGATAGGAATGCGGGATACCATGCATACCAGGATAGGGATGAGGGGTACCATACATACCAGGATAGGAATGTGGGGTACCATGCATACCAGGATGAAGGGTACCATGCATACCAGAATAAGGATGAGGGGTACCATGCATACCAGTATAGGGATGAGGAGTGCCATGCATACAAGGATTGGTGGGTGAGGGGTGCCATACATACCAGTATAGGGATGAGGAGTGCCATGCATACAAGGATTGGTGGGTGAGGGGTGCCATGCATACCAGAATAGGGATGGGGTACCTTGCATACCAGGATAGGGACGAGGGGTACCATACATACCAGGATAGGGATGGGGTACCATGCATACCAGGATAGGGACGAGGGGTACCCTACATACCAGGATAGGAATGCGGGATACCATGCATACCAGGATAGGGATGAGGGGTACTATACATACCAGGATAGGAATGTGGGGTACCATGCATACCAGGATGAAGGGTACCATGCATACCAGAATAAGGATGAGGGGTATCATGCATACCAGTATAGGGATGAGGGGTGTCATACATACCAGGATAGGGGATAGGGCGCCATGCATACCAGGATAGGGATGAGGGAGCCATATATACCATGATTGGGGATGAGGCGTGCCATGCATACCAGGATGAGGAATTGGGTGCCATGCATACCAGGTTTCTGGGATGAGGAGGCCATACATACCAGAATTGGGATGAGGGGTGCCATGTATACCAGGATGAGGGATGGGGTGTCATGCATACCAGGATAGGGATGAGGGGTACCCTACATACCAGGATAGGAATGCGGGGTACCATGCATACCAGGATAGGGATGAGGGGTACCATACATACCAGGATAGGGATGAGGGGTACCATACATACCAGGATAGGAATGTGTTGTACCATGCATACCAGGATGAGGGGTACCATGCATACCAGAATAGCGATGAGGGGTACCATGCATACCAGTATAGGGATGAGGGGTGCCATACGCACTAGGATAGGGGATTGGGTGCCATATATACCAGTATTGGGGATGAGGCATGCATTGCATACCAGGATGAGCGATTGGGTGCCATGCATACCAGGTTTCTGAGATGAGGAGGCCATACATACCATAATTGGGATGAGGGGTGCCATGTATACCAGAATGAGGGATGGGGTGCCATGCATACCAGGACGAGTGGTACCATACATACCAGGATAGGGATGAGGGGTACCATGCATACCAGGATAGGAATGAGGGGCACCATGCATACCAGGAAGAGGGATGGGGTGCCATGCATACCAGGAAGAGGGATGGGGTGCCATGCATACCAGGATTGGGGGATGAGTGGTGCCATGCATACCAGGATGAGGGATTTGATAACATACATACCAGGATTGGGATGAGGGGTGCAATGTATACCAGATTTGGAATGAGGGGTGCCATGCATACCAGGATTGGGGGATGAGGAGGCCATACATACCAGGATTGGGGGATGAGGGGTGCCATACATACCAGGATAGGGATGAGGGGTACCATTCATACCAGGATGAGGGGTACCATGCATACCAGGATGAGTGATGGGGTGCCATGCATACCAGGATTGGGGGATGAGTGGTGCCATGCATACCAGGATGAGGGATTTGGTACCATACATATCAGGATTGGGATGAGGGGTGCAATGTACACCAGATTTGGAATGAGAGGTGCCATGCATACCAAGATTGGGGATGAGGGGTGCCATGCATACCAGGATTGGGGATGAGGGGTGCCATGCATACCAGGATTGGGGGTGAGGGGTGCTATGCATAACAGGATTGGGAATGAGGGGTGTCATGCATACCAGGATGGGGATGAGGGGTGCCATGCATACCAGGATGGGGATGAGGGGTGCCATGCATACCGGGATAGGATGGTGGGGGCAGCAGAAATACCAGGAGGGGGGCAGCACATACCCGCATGGGAGACTATATACCAATAAAAATGCTCGCCACCCGGGCATAGAACGGGTTCAATAGCTAGTTACAATATACAGGAGCATGATCTGACCATACAGCAGTTCCTATCTGAGATGTAGGCTGCCATGTAAGCAAGTGATGGCTAATTAATGAAAAGTCTCTACGGCTATATGTATTGTGGAAAGGAGAATAATAGGTATAATCCTTTACGTCTGGATGTAGTATCCTCCATACATCAACCGGTTGAGACCAAAGCACAATTAGCAAAGCTTTTGTTTGTGTTTTAGATTGATGACACCAGCCCCGGGACGCGTCTAAAGAAGGATCCAAGATAAAATTAGAGTCACCTCCAATGATGATAAGGTCCTCCGCAAAATATTTTAGTTTGTTTAAGTAATGACGGCATGTCTTAATTTGGTCACAATTAGGGAGATAAAAGTTTTCCAAAGTCAAAATTTTGGAGTAGATGGAGATCTTAACAAACACGAACCTCCTCTCCGTGTCAGACAGTGTTCCTACAATAGTATGCAGCAGCGATCTGTGGCGGCCTATACTCAGCACCTTAAGGCCCCGTCACACTAAGCGATGCAGCAGCGATCCCGACAACGATACGACCTGTCAGGGATCGTTGCTGCATCGCTAATACATCGCTGGTGAGCTGTCAAACAGGCAGGCTCACCAGCGATGAGGGGAGCAGCGATATCGTGGAAAGAATCGTTCCACGATGTCCTGCTCCCGTTACCAGCCTGCTGCAAGCAGGAGCAGGCTGGTAACTATGGTAAACATCGGGTTACTAAGTGCGCGTGTGCCCCTAGTAACCCGCTGTTTACCATGGATACCACTCTGCTACGGTGGCGGGAGCCTCCGCGCACCGTAGCAGAGTGGTATCCATGGTAAACAGCGGGTTACTAAGTGCGCGCGTGCCCCTAGTAACCCGATATTTACCATGGTTACCAGCCAGATCGTTGGTCCCGCTGGTCACACACAGCGATGTGTGCTGGCCAGCGGGAGGCCAACGACCAAAAAATGGTCCAGGACACTTTGCAGCGATCAGCGACCTCACAGCAGGGGCTTGATCGTTGCAAAGTGTCACACATAGCGACATCGCTGGTGAGGTCGCTGGTGAGTCACCAAAACCGTGACTCAGCAGCGATCTCGCTATGTGAGACGGGGGCTTTAGACTTCAAAACAGCATTTTTCTGGGACGCCAAGATGAATAATATCTATTAGTAATCTGAGGTACAGTATATGATCGCCTCTAAAGTGTGACTCCTGAATACAAAATGTACGTGCTGTTTATGCCTACGATAAAACACTTGAGCTCTTTTCTCTGGAACATTAAGTCCTGACATTCAATGAACAAGTTTTGAGTTGTGCCATATTATATGAAAAAAAGGGGGAATGGAAGAGAGAAAGGTTAAGAGAAAAGAGGAAGTATAGACGGTAGATAGTAACGTCTACCGCTCAGTGTCTAAGAAGTATAGATAATGAATATATCAAAACACCAGGAAATTGCGAAACAAGCAGATCCCAATGCAAGTCCCTAACTGGGGGTTGTCTTTACAGGCGCAAGTCAAACTTTCAGTTCTAGGATTCCTATTAGGGGGAACCATGGAATATAAAGCAAGTAATGTAATACAAAATTTGAACATCCAAAAAGGAGAGAGAGAGATGTAGTAGAGATAATGCTGATGTATAAAAAACATCGCCCTCAATAAATAACGGCCAAAGATTTAGCTGTTATTGCAAAATACTGTATCTTTATTAAACAAAGTACAACATGTAATATATAACAGTAAAAAACAAATACTGTGTTTTTTATACATCAGCATTATCTCTACTACATCTCTCTCTCTCCTTTTTGGATGTTCAAATTTTGATTGCGAGCTCTTCTTATAGGTTTATAAAGTAATGTAATACAGCCTGATATTACAGTAGTATCATGTGAACTCAACTTATATGCCGGTCTAAGATCTTATATGAACTTAGACATTCTATATAGTGGAAGAGTGGCACCTAATGCTCTATTTAGATATATCTAATTACATGCTTAAAGAAATAAGTAAGCATCTGCAAACTGTCTCTCATCAGGGAAGACAAGATTCATTTCTGGAGCTCATAAGATTGGCAGGTTCCTCTCCCATCTGGCTGCATCACCATCAAGTTCCTGATCCATTGAACACCTTCTGTGACGTGCTGGAACTCTCTGTGGCAATGGTGGAGCAGGTGGCCAGTCAGGTATATGGAATGTCCAGGGCATCACAAATAGGTCTCATGTTGCTTGGATCTTTGAAAATATACAGCTGGAATGGGTACCCCCAGGAGTACATCAGGCCATTTTCCCGGATGGCATCAAGTAGTGGTTTCAATACCCTTCTTTTAGCAAGTGTCATTCAGGATAGATATGTGAGCAATTATATGCATTTCCATTGAAATCACCAGGACCCAACTCCTCTGCTTTCCTCATAATGGCCTCTTTTACATTGAAAAAATGTATGCGACAGATAATGTCCCTTGGATGCTCAGGATCTGGGCCATGATTGCCTATTGTACGGTGCGCCTTTTTCAATCTCCACCTCCTTATCAATAGGATCACCAAGGATATTATTGAATAATGATCGCAGTGTAAGCATAATCACTTGTGCATTGATGCTTTCAGGTATACCCCTTATCCAGATATTATTGTGATTTTCTTGATCAGGTGGTTGATTTACTGGCTGTGAAGATCCAGTGTTAGTTTCTGAGCATTATGATGGCCTCTAACTTGGACAATATTATCCTCTAATCTCTGTACCTTGTCAGTAAGCTGTGACAGGATAGAAGTGAGGGGACGTATTTCAGTATCGTATGTGGTCTCCAGCCTCTGAATATATTGCTCCATATCTTCTTTAGTAGGGATAGACGCAATCTGATATACAAATAAGTTATGTTGTTCCCCATATCAGAATAACCTGTGGCTGGGGGGTAAATGTCCCTGTGAAGCATGCGCTGCTCAGTATGTGCTTTGGTGAGAGTACATGGAGATTTGTGGAGCTGTTTTCTTGTGAGGCCTACATTAAGAGAGAAGTTGGTGCAGGACTGACAGGCTGGAGCTGTCTGGCATCATGAGGGTTAAGACTGCTTCTTTTTCCACGCTGAGGTGAGGCAGTAATGGCTCCAGAGCAGGAAGATAAGACCTTCCATAAGAAACGCTGAATACCAGACATGCTGACAGAGGTGGAGGACCTCAGATTAACCTCTGATCTCTTCTTTCTTTCCCATATCGAAAGTCATGTTTGAGGCTGTAAATTGCTTATAATTCCCACAAGAACACGGTCTGAAGAGAGTGCTTTCAGTGTGTGCATTCTCTTGGTGCTATGTCCAGGCCATGTCCTTGCTGTTGATGTTCAATACGTCTAAAGATGGCGTTGATTGGGAGCAGGATTGTGTGATGTAACAATCTTGTGTGATGTAACAATCTTGTGTGATCCTTACGGAAACGCGAGTTGTGACACCCATGGAACGGCGCCAGAACAGGAAGTGCGTATGAGTGTTTTTATTTTAACAAGGCCAAAGATGAGGAATGAGAAGGAGTTGTCCTAGTAGTGGACAACCCCTTTATGAAGATACAATTTTCGGTTAAAAATGAAAAAGGCTTCTCCCCTGTGTGACTTCTCTGAAGTTTGTTAAGAGTTTATTTCCGTGTAAAACATTTCCCACATTAAGAACATGAAAATGGCTTCTCGTCTGTGTGAGTTCTCTGGTGACTAAAAAGTGATGATTTCTTCACAAAACATTTCCCACATTCTGAACAGGAAAAAGGCTTCTCCCCTGTGTGAGTTCTCTGGTGCTTAACCAAATCTGATTTATCTTTAAAACATTTGCCACATTCTGAACAGGAAAAAGGCTTCTCCCCTGTGTGAGTTCTCTTGTGCTTAACCAAATCTGATTTCCAGCTAAAACATTTTCCACATTCTGAACAGGAAAAAGGCTTCTCCCCTGTGTGAGTTCTCTGGTGATTAACCAAAACTGATTGCTGGATAAAACATTTCCCACATTCTGAACAGGAAAAAGGTTTCTCCCCTGTGTGAATTCTCTTGTGCTTAACCAAAATTGATTTCCAGCTAAAACATTTCCCACATTCTGAACAGGAAAAAGGTTTCTCCCCTGTGTGGGTTCTCTGGTGCTTAACCAAAATTGATTTCAAGCTAAAACATTTTCCACATTCTGAACAGAAAAAAGGCTTCTCCCCTGTGTGAGTCCTCTGGTGTATAACCAAATCTGTTTTCCGGCTAAAACATTTTCCACATTCTGAACAGGAAAAAGGCATCTCCCCTGTGTGAATTCTCTGGTGCTTAACCAAATCTGATTTATCTTTAAAACATTTGCCACATTCTGAACAGGAAAAAGGCTTCTCCCCTGTGTGAGTTCTCTTGTGCTTAACCAAATCTGATTTCCAGACAAAACATTTTCCACATTCTGAACAGGAAAAAGGCTTCTCCTCTGTGTGAGTTCTCTTGTGCGTAACCAAAACTGATTTCTGGATAAAACATTTCCCACATTCTGAACAGGAAAAAGGTTTCTCCCCTGTGTGAATTCTCTTGTGCTTAACCAAAATTGATTTCCAGCTAAAACATTTCCCACATTCTGAACAGGAAAAAGGTTTCTCCCCTGTGTGGGTTCTCTGGTGCTTAACCAAAATTGATTTCAAGCTAAAACATTTTCCACATTCTGAACAGAAAAAAGGCTTCTCCCCTGTGTGAGTCCTCTGGTGTATAACCAAATCTGTTTTCAAGCTAAAACATTTTCCACATTCTGAACAGGAAAAAGGCATCTCCCCTGTGTGAATTCTCTGGTGCTTAACCAAACCTGATTTCCAGCTAAAACATTCTCCACATTCTGAACAGGAAAAAGGCTTCTCCCCTGTGTGAATTCTCTGGTGCTTAACCAAATCTGATTTCCAGCTAAAACATTTTCCACATTCTGAACAGGAAAAAGGCTTCTCCCCTGTGTGAGTTCTCTGGTGATTAACCAAATCTGATTTCTGGTTAAAACATTTCCCACATTCTGAACAGGAAAAAGGCTTCTCCCCTGTGTGATTTCTCTTGTGCCCAACCAAATCTGATTTCCGTCTAAAACATTTTCCACATTCTGAACAGGAAAAAGGCTTCTCCCCTGTGTGAGTTCTCTGATGTCTGATAAAACTTGATTTCGCGGTAAAACATTTTCCACATTCTGAACAGGAAAAAGGCTTCTCCCCTGTGTGAGTTCTCTGATGTCTCATAAAATTTGATTTCAATGTAAAACATTTCCCACATTCTGAGCATGAAAAAGGCTTCTCCCCTGTGTGAGTTCTCTGATGTTTGATAAGAGTTGATTTCTCTGTAAAACATTTTCCACTTTCTGAACAAGAAAATGGCTTCTCCTCTTTGTGACTTCTCTGGTGATTAACAAGATCTGATTTCTGTTTAAAAAATTTCCCACACTTGAAACAAAAAAATGTATTCTCTGCTGTGTGAATGCTTTGATCTTTAAGAAAAGACTTTTCGAGGGAAAAACTATTTCCATATTCTGAACATGAAAATGGCTTTTTTGCTTTAGGAGCAATTTGTTTTTTAATGCTTATTTTGTGACTCTGATTTTCCTTAGTAGTTGGTAATGAATCAGAAGACAGGACCTGTTTCAAATGATCAGATGACAGATCTTTCCTGTGAAGGGATGATGGTATATCTGGAGTAATGGTATTCACTTCAGTTGTATCCTGTGGGATCTCAAGATCGTCTGATTTAAAAATTGAAGATGTCAGCTGTCCCTCTGATCTCCTGGTACAGTCATCTGTCAAGAATAAAACCAATTATTATTTATGAATAACATATCCTTAAAATTTATATTGTTGAATATTTCTACTTAAACTCTCCGTAAAAATGTACATTATGTAAAAGTATCATTATTTACCAAGAAAACATCACAGAAAAATCAGCCTTACCAACACCAAATCAGATAACAAATGCATTAGCATTTTAGTGTTGGTTGGGTGTACTGGTGTCTGTCCATGTGGGGTGCACTTATATAGTGCTGGGCAGCCCTCCTGATCTAATAGTATGGGCATCATTAGGCTAAGCCAGACACTGTGCATCACACCTACCTGTGTGACTGGCATCCTATGCAAGCTTCATCTGTGTGCATCTTTAATACTAGGCAACCACACCCTCCATGAATTGGTAGGTTTGTGAGTGGTTGCTCCATCAGTAATTTGCACCTGCCGCTGCCCCCACCTTTATCATGGGGGTCTGCGGCATCCTGCTAGTGCATTTGTTATATGATTTGTGTTGGTAAGGCTGTATCTTTTTCTGTGATTTTTTTTTTATTTTGCCCTATGTTAGCCGTCATTATTCACAAAGACAATAACAGTTCACAGTCTAATAGAAAACCTCATAGGATGAACCAGTGGATCGTAGTGTTCAACTGTTTGTTAATTCTGCCTCCCAAATATGGAATAAAAAGCCACCAAACAATGTTATGTAGGCAAAAATAATATCAATAAAAACTTCTACTCATCTCACAAAAAACAAGTCCCCACTCAGGTCCATCATTTGTCAATGGAAAACCAGAGGTTTCCACATTATTAGTGGCTCAAAGGCTTTTGAAAAGCAACATGGCTTCCATAAACCAATCCAGCAATATCCACTCTCCCAAAGTCAAATCTCCCCCTCGCTTCTGAGCCTTGCAGTGCGCCCAAACCACACTCAGCATCCATGTATTTGACATTACTATAGTGAGAAGAACCCACTTAATTGATGGTGTGTGTCTCCTGGATCACAATCTGGGCACAATGTGTTGGGTAATGAAATTATATATTTGTAATTTTCACTCTCCATCATCCACTGCGTGCTAATTTCCGGAAAGCGCCTGTGGAGTCAAAATAGTCACTACTCCTATAGATTATTTCACTGAGGGTTATAATTTCCAAAATGGAGTCACTTTATGGGGATTTCTACTGCTCTGGTTTTCTGCAATTTGGTCACATTAGGGCTTCTGCAAATGGTGGGTCCCATCTCCTCTGGGATCTGCTCCTGCGACGTCTGCTTCTCTCACCAAGAGCCGTCTTATTCATCCGGCAGGCGGCGCTGGTGATGGAGGAGACGTCAGAATCAGAAGCTCTGGGCGGCGCAGGCTCTGTCCAGCCACTAAGATTAGGGTGCCTGGGACCAGTAGTACCATCCAGTCTGGCAGTTTGGGTGTGTGTGCTGTCCAGCTGGAGTAATCTGCTCCCTGCTTCAGCCAACTGGAAAGCACCACACCCTACTAAAGCTGGAAGCATATTGCCGGAAGCTGCCAGATACAGCCTTGTTCTCCTCTGGTTCAGTCCTCTGTGCTCAGCTCCCGGCTTGTGTATTTGTGTCCTGTTGTGACCTCGGCCCGTTTACTAACTACTTTTGTGTGATTTTGTATTTTCTCTGACCTCCATGTTCTGACCCGGCTATCTGACTATTTTTCTTGCCATCTCACACCACAGAACAACAGGTAACACTGTGGCCCAATCTTAGGGGGTCTCTGTCTAAGTCCAAATACATGTAGAGGGGTTAAAGGATGATGAGCAAGGCAAACCCTGGGATCTGGAAAATGGAGTAGATAGTGCCAAGCCTGTTTGTGGTGGCCATCTTTTGAGCTGCCAGGTGACAATGAACAGTGTCCCCAATACATTGTATCTGCACACTATCCCAGCAAAATCTGCATTCAAATAGCTAAATGTCGCTCCTTCCCTTCTTAACCTGCCATGTGCCCAGACAGCAGTGTACAACTGTATATAGGGGACTGTCAGATTCAAGAGAAGTTGGAAAATAATTTGTAAGGTCCATTTGTTTCCTATTATCCTTTGTGAAGAATTCCAAAGTTATCACCACATAAAGTGACACACGTCAGATTTTAAAAATGGGTCCAGATAGGAACACAAAACTGGCTGCAGGAAGGGGTTAAATCAGAGTATTTTGGGCACTAACTACTGTAGTCAAAACTGTGAGCATAGACAATAACACATCTACTGAAATGATCAAACTCAACAGTCTCCATCAGTGAGTAGTGAGTAACTAGTGGTGAAACCTCTCTGTGGTAATTAGAGTATGGGGCTCGGTGGCTCTTGGCAATCTAAACCATCGTAAGGACCAATATTTTCTGTCAGATGAGTTTCAAGAAGAAATATCAGATGTTCAAAGAGAACTTTTTATAATAGTGCAGAGATGAGGCGTCTTAAATTTAGCTTAGAGATATATCATGGCACAGGTGTAATGCTATTTTTGTTTAGTTTATCACAGTTCTGTTTGAAGTTAGTCAGTTTTAAAAGAAATTGAAAAGTCAGAATAAAGGGAGACTCTGCTGTTATTGTACAGAAATTCACACTTGGCCCTTACTGCACATTTAATGTTGTCGATCATAAAAGTGAAGTTTGGCCAGAAAGACTGGACCTGGTCTTGTAGGGACCATATGAGCACATTCAGCAGCACAGAAGGCAGAGAAGGTAGATTCAACCAATAAGATATCAGGGCCCTAGCAAGCCAACAGCATCATTACCCTCCGCTTTCGTCATAATATTTTTCTTCAAGTGATTTTCTGGCTTTGTGATTTACAGATCTGGGCAGGTAACGTCTCCTAATCACAGGGAGTAGGTGGATCCTCCAGGTTGTAAGTTCTATGGAAAAGGGTTTTAAATGCCCAAAATCATTTGAATATTTTTGGATGGAGGAGAATGTTGTGGTCTAGAGGCAAAATGGTGATCACACGATTGTGATACGGCTGGACTACACCACCGATAAAGCAGCCACAGCCGGTGACTGAGAAGAATCTGTGACGTCTCTGCATTTAGTGGTTACTACTCACCTGGGTAGTCAAATGTAGGAATCTCCTCTTTACACCACTCATTACCCCTCACATATGTCTCTGTAGTATTAATATGGGTCAGATCTTCACCCTGAAACAAATATTGTAAAAGTCACAAACAGATGAGAAGTCACATCTATGATCAGCTCTAATCCTGCCATCTCCACCGTTCTCATTACACAAGTAGAAAACATATAATACTGGTGGATAAAACAAGACTGAACACAAGACCTTCACAGTCGTCTACACATCATAGGGGAGATCTCATGACACCTTCTCTCCATCTACCTGATGATCCTGAGGAACATTGGGATCTTCTTGTTTACAGTCATGTGGAAGAAGAGGACGGGGACATCTCTCTGGTGTTGTCCTCTTACTGGATAGATCTGGAGGAAACACATACAGGGACTGAATTCATTCTTTACATACAGATAATTATAGGCCGTGTGTATTTAGTCCTGTCTATTACCTGGTGATGTGAGGGGCTGGGGAACCTTCATCATGACGTCTTTGTACAAATCTTTGTGTCCTTCTAAATACTCCCACTCCTCCATGGAGAAATAGACAGTGACATCCTGACATCTTATAGGAACCTGACACATACAATGATACAGTCATCCCCCCGATCCTTTCATAGCGGTATTGTATAATGTCCCAGCATTCCCAGCAGTGTCACCTCTCCAGTCAGCAGCTCAATCATCTTGTAGGTGAGTTCTATGATCTTCTGGTCATTGATGTCCTCATGTATGAAGGGGTGAGATGGAGGCCCTGTGATTGGGCTCAGGGGTCTTTCCCATCCCTCAGACACATGGACCTGACAGCGCTCACTAGAGGTCTTCTTCACTACTGTGTAATCCTGGTTATGGAGAGACGTATAAATAAATCTCACTACAGACATTTCCAGAGTCCTCACCTCTCCAGTTCTGTCCATCTGTTATTCCCATAGATAAGAATGATGTAATGTGACGTCATCAGAATCTCTCACCTCTCCAGTAAGACGGAAGAGGATTTCTAGGGTGAGGTGTAATATCCTCTCTGCCATCTTGTCTCTATTCATATCCATCTTTGATGGGTCCATAAGGAAAATTCTCTTAAATAGAAGATCTTCACTGAGATGATCTGATATTGTACGGACCTGAATGAGAAGATGATGAGCTGATGTAACATCATAAAAATCCTGGGTAATAATACAATTACTGGAGATAATAAGGGGAAACATATGAGGACATATATTATTTTACAGTATTTAGTTTTCTTCTTTACATCTAGTAATAAAACCTATATATTTTAGGCCACAGACAGCAAGCAGTTCCTTCCTTGGAGTCTGTAGCTGAACACGTTTCTCAAAGACTCATCTTCCATAAAGCTAATTCTCGTCTTATTTACCGACACTGCAATCGGCATTAGCAATACTGCAGGAGATATTTTCATGTGACATGAGAAATAACTACTTCATGAAGAGGACAACATCTTCATCTTCTACTACGGCTCTTGAAACATATTTAGCCAGAGTTCATCACTGACTACATCTCCACCGGCCGTCTATATGAATGTTTCCAGTCTTCCCTAGACTGTAATCTTCTATCAAGTTAGATCTCATGTCTTAACAGAAAAAAGGCATCTCCCCTGTGTGAGTTCTCTTGTGCTCAACCAAACCTGATTTCCGGCTAAAACATTTCCCACATTCTGAACAAGAATAAGGCTTCTCCCCTGTGTGAGTTCTCTGATGTCTGATAAAACTTGATTTCTCTGTAAAACATTTTCCACTTTCAGAACAAGAAAATGGCTTCTCCTCTGTGTGACTTCTCTGGTGATTAACAAGATTTGATTTCTGGTTAAAAAATTTCCCACACTTGAAACAAAAAAATCTATTTTCTGCGGTGTGAATGCTTTGATATTTAAGAAAAAACTTTTCGAGGGAAAAACTATTTCCATATTCTGAACGTGAAAATGGCTTCTTTGCTTTAGGAGCAGTTTGTTCTTTAATGCTTATTTTGTGACTTTGATTTTCCTTAGTAGTCGGTAATGAATCAGAAGACAGAACCTGTTTCAAATGATCAGATGACAGATCTTTGCTGTGAAGGGATGATGGTATATCTGGAGTAATGGCATTCACTTCAATTGTATCTTGTGTGATCTCAAGATCATCTGATTTAAAAATTGAAGATGTCAGCTGTCCCTCTGATGTCCTAGTACAGTCATCTGCCAAGAATAAAACCAATAATTATTTATGAGTAACATATCCTTAAAATTTATATTGTTGAATATTTTTACTTAAACTCTCCGTAAAAATGTACTTTATGTAAAAAAGAGATTTTTGTGTACTCACCGTAAAATCTCTTTCTCTTAGCCTCTAATTGGGGGACACAGGACCTTGGGTGTTATGCTGCTGTCCACTATGTATAATCTGAAAAAGATTAAGCGTGGCTCCTCCTCTGCAGTATACACCCCTGGACGGCATCAGCCTTCTCCAGTTTGTGCAAAAGCAGTAGGAGGAACGTAACATGGATAACATAACCATGCCTATAAGAAGGCAACTATGTACGAGCTCAAAGGAAAAACAATATGAGAACTCAACATAACAACGGCCCAGAACGGACAACAGGGTGGGAGCTGTGTCCCCCAATTAGAGGCTAAGACAAAGAGATTTTACGGTAAGTACACAAAAATCTCCTTTACTCTGTCGCCTCATTGGGGGACACAGGAGCTTGGGACGTCCCAAAGCAATCCCTGGGTGGGAAGCAATGGACGAATATTGTGTAGACGGTCGCCGCCTGCAGAACACGTCTGCCCAGGCTCGCGTCTACTGAGGACTGGGTATGAACCCTGTAGTGTTTGTTAAACATGTGTAGGCTAGTCCAGGTGGCTGCCTTACACACTTGTTGTGCTGAAGCCTGGTGCCAAATGGCCCAGGAGGCCCCTACCGCACGTGTGCCATAATACCAGCTGGAAGAGGAAAATTTTTGAGGCGGTAGACCTCTTGTATGGTGGATTTGATCCACCTGCCAAGGGTAGCTTTGGAAGCTGGCAGACCCTTGCTGCCGCCTTCCAGAAGAAGGAAAAGAGAATCAGACTTCCAGAAGGGCGCAGTCCTAGACACATAGATACGCAATGCCCTGACAAGGTCAAGCGTATGCAGAGCCTTCTCCACTCTATGAACCGGGACCGGACAGAAGGATGGCAGTGAAATTTCCTCATTGAGGTGGAAGTTGGACACAACCTTCGGGAGGAAGGATGGGACCGTACGGAGGACTACCTTGTCCTGGTGAAAAGCCAGGGAGGCCGTCTGCTGGAGAGTGCTGTCAGTTCAGACACCCTGCGTAGCGAGGTGATTGCCACCAGGAAAACCACTTTCTGGGATAGAAGGCGGAGTGGGACTTCCCTATGGGGTTCAAAGGGTGTTTCCTGCAATGCTGTCAGCACCAGGTTGAGGTCCCACGTTTCTAGTGGTCGTCTGTAGGGGGGAACCAATCAGGAAACCCCCAGAAGAAATGTCCTTACTTGCGGCTTGTTAGCGATGCACCTCTGAAAAAGCACTGAGAGAGCTGACACCTGGCTCTTAAGGGAGGCCAGGGACAGTCTGGCCTCCAGACCCGATTGGAGAAACCCAAGTACCCTGGGGAGGGAATAAGGGAATGGGATCTGGCCACTAGAGATTCGCAACAGGTAAAGAAGGCTTTCCAGGTACAGTAATAAATCTTAGCAGAGGTTGGCTTCCGTGCCCTGAACATGGTTCCAATGACGTCCGGCGAGAACCCTGACTGGGTTAGAACCCAGGTCTCAATGGCCACGCCGTCAAATTGAGGGCCCCTGAGTTCTGGTGGTAGAACGGGCCTTGTGACAGAAGATCGGGGTGGTCGGGGAGACGCCAGGGGACATCTGCTGTGAGCTGTACAATGTCAGTGTACCATGTACGTCTGAGCCAGTCCGGTGTGATTAGGATGGTTGGAACTCCCTTTTACTTGATCTTCCTCACCACTCTGGATATCAGGGGAAGAGGTGGAAAAATGTACAGGAACTGGAACTGGGTCCAGTCCTGGACCAGGGCGTCCGCTCCTAGCGCCTGCGGGTCGTGTGTTCTGGCCATGAAGTTGGAGACCTTGGCATTGAAGTGGGATGCCATTAGGTCCACGTCCGGAGTCCCCCAGCGATGGCAGATCTGTCAAAAAACTTCGGGATGGAGAGACCACTCTCCCGAGTCCATTCCTTGCCGGCTGAGGAAGTCTGCTTCCCAGTTGTCCACACCCGGAATGTGGACCGCAGAGAGAACTGAACCTGTGTCTTCCACCCAGTGGAGAATGTGTGTCACTTCTCGCATCGCCTGGGCACTGCGGGTCCCCCCTTGGTGATTCACATATGCCACAGCCGTGCCGTTGTCCGACTGTATTCTGATGTGAGAGGCTGCCAGTAAGTGATGGAAGGCTCTCAATGCCAGGAGGATGGCACGAATTTCCAAGATGTTGATGGGCATGGTCGCTTCCACTGGGGACTACTTGCCCTGTGCTCTGTGGTGTAGGAGTACCGCACCCCAACCCGTCAGGCTCGCGTCGGTGGTCAGAACCTTCCATTGACCAGTGAGAAAGGATTTCCCCTTTGTTAGTGAGGTTGGGTTGAGCCACCAGTGGAGGGACCTCTTGGTTGACGACGTCAGCTGGAACTCCCTGTCAAGAGAAAGAGGGTTCCTGTCCCATGACTTGAGGATGGCTAGTTGGAGAGGCCTGAGGTGAAGCTGGGCAAATGGGACCGCTTCTATTGCCGCCACCATCCTGCTAAGGACTCTCATGGCAAACCGGAGAGATCAAGGGGGTTTGCTGAGGAGGGTGCGAACTCCTAGACACAGAGGCAGTGCCTTGTCCTTGGGAAGGAGCACTAGACCCCTGAAGGTGTTGAATAGCATTCCCAGGAAGGTCAGAGACTGACTCGGGGTTGGTGATGACTTTTGTAGGTTGACTAACCAGCCCAGGCGACTCAGAGTGTCCATTGTGATTGAGACACTGAGCTCGCAGTCCTTGAAGGTGGAAGCCTTGATAAGGAGATCGTCCAGGTATGGAATGACTACTATGCCTCTGGAGTGCAGGACGTCCATGGTGGCTGCCATGACTTTGGTAAACACTATGGGAGCCGTGGCGAGTCCGAATGGGAGAGCCACGAACTGGTAGTGGTCCTGGTCGATTGCGAACTTGAGAACTCTCTGATGGGCAGGTGCAATTGGTATATGCAGGTATGCGTCTTGTATGTCTATGGAAGCGAGAAATTCTCCCTTTTCCATAGACGCAATGATGGACCGAAGGGACTTCATGCGGAAGTGACGTACCCGTACATATTTGTTGAGCTGCTTTAGGTTCAGTATGGGCCGTACACCGCCTCCTTTATTGGGGACTACGAATAAATTGGAGTAGAACCCTCGGAAGCGCTCGGCCGCGGGGACTGGTACTATGACTCCTGCTTGAAGAAGAGAGAAGACCGCTTGGCGGAAGGCACGAGCCTTGTGTGGCGGTTTTGGGGGAACAGAAATAAAGAGTCTGTTTGGTGGGTTGGAAGTGAACTCTATCTTGTATCCCGAAGACACTAGTTCCCTGACCCACCTGTCTTCTGTAATAGGCAGCCATACTTGATGAAAGAGCAAAAGTCAGCCACCTACAGGTGGGGTGTCTTTCAGCGTCAGTGAGTCATGATGAGGAGAAGGTCTGAGGTTTTCCTCCTTTGGACTTTGACTGGCCTGCTTTTGACTGCCAGGTCTTGTCCGACTTTTGCGTCAGCCACGAGTTGTCCCTGCGTGGGAGGCGGTTGCTATTTTGTGCTGGCCGTGAGGCGGACCAGCCAGAAGAGTTCCGAAAGGATCGGAATCAAGTTTGGTTATGCTTATTGTAAGTGCGTTTGGGTTTCAGTTGGGGGAGGAGAGGTACTCTTACCCCTGGTGGCGTTGGATATCATCGTGTCCAACTGATCACCAAAAAGTCGACCACTGCAGTACGGGAGGTGCGTAAAGGACTTCTTTGAGGCTGCGTCTGCTTTCCATTCCCGCAGCCAGAGGATACGCCGAATCGTGATGTCGTTTGATGCTATCCCCGCTGCACCCCTTGCATAATCCAGAGCTGCATGAAGCATGTAATCAGCTACAACTGCTATTTGAACCGCTTGGTCCGACAGCTCAGGAACAGATACTGGGAGGCCAGCTTGTAAATTTTGGGCCCAAGCCAGGATGGCCTTGGCAACCCAAACTGAAGCGAACGCGGGAGCCAGGGAGGCCCCTGCAGCCTCGAAAATTGAACGAGCCATGCGTTCTACCTGCCGGTCTGCTGCGTCCCTGAGGATTGAGCTATCTGGCAGTGAAAGGAGTGACTGTGCTGCTAGCCTAGAGACTGGGGGATCCACTTTGGGTGGATCTGTCCATTCCTTGGTGGTCTCCTGTGGGAAGGGGTACCGCGCTTCCAGATATTTCCGATTGGTAAACTTCTTCTCAGGCTGTGAGAACTGCTTTTTAAGGATCGACTTAAGCTCTGGGTGGTCAAAGAAGACCTTAGGCGGCTTCAGAACTCCTTCAAAGGAAATCTTGTGTTGTGGTGCCTCCAGGGGCGGATCAGAAATGTCCAGCACCTGATGGATGGACGAGATTACGTCCTCAACTAGCGCTCTATTGCTAGGGGGAATTGGGATCAGGGACCCTTCAGTTTCCTTGTCTGAGTCGGAATCACAGATGCCTTCTGAATTCTGTGTATCGCTAAGGCGTCTCCTGCTGGGTGAACCGGGGTGGAGGACTTCTCTGGTCAGGGATCGCTGCGGAGAACTGTATTGTTTGTCCCTGGTAGGGGACGGTCTAGATGATCTGGAACTACGGTATGTCTCCCTAGAAGGGGATGACTGTGTGCTATGGGATGACGCAGATGAACATGACCTGTGGGTCCGCTTGCGTCCTGACCTGGATGTGCCTGGGTCGACATGTCCCTGAGTCGAGCTTTCCCTTTGCTGGGTAAAGTTCATAGCCAAGGCATGACTCTGCAGAGCCTGAAGCAATGTGGAAGTTAGGTTATCTATAGACTGTGTCATAGATTGCGACATCTGAGTGACCCATTCCAACGTGGCATTAGACACCGAAGCATTGGAAGGGGCTTCTTGGGGCTCTGGCACAGTAGTCTGGATGCAGTCCTGGTAGTGCGGATACATGCTGCCGCTGGGGAGAGTATTGCTGCAGGCTGTACAGAGTGCATAATAGCAGTCCTGCCTGGTTCTCTTGGACCTTGACCCCGGCATAGTGCACTGGGGTGGCTATGCAGAGGGCCCTACAGGTCAGGCTATGCAGAGGAGCCTATAAGGAATAATGGATTCACAGTCGAGGAAGAACTCCAGCTGTGATCTTATCCCACCAGTGTGCCCTTAGGTCCAGAGCCAAAGATCCGCAGTCCTGTGCCCCCCAGAGACTGGCTGTGTCCCTTATTCTGCAGCAGATAATGGCCGCTGGAGTAAAGTTAAGAAAGAAGGGGGGCGGAGAGCTGAAAGGGCGGCAGAACTGTGTAAAATCGCGCCCTTTCAGTCTCGATCTGCCCCCTCTATGACACTGTAAAGTGTAATATTTGTCATTTGGGGGGCGGGCCGGGGAGAGGAGGTGGCGGCTTCGGCTAGGCCGAAGTCGCGGCCTAAATTGGGTGCCTGATGCCCAAAGGGACTCCAGGCCGGCGCAGAAGTCCGGGAGGGGGGCTGGATCTGAACCAGACCTCACCGGATTTAAAGGCAGGGTAGCGGTGGGGTAGAAGCGAAAGGGGGGGGGGGCCCTGTGAACGTGTGAAGAGTCCCCGTGAGGCACCATAGAACTGGTGCTGCCGCAGAAACAGGGCGCAGGAAGGCCTGTGCCTCTGTTGTATCATGCCTGCCTGCGCTTCCCCGGCCCCAACAGGAGCCCGCAGTAGGGCTGGGGTCCTTGGTGCCTGTACAGGCCCTACCCGAGGCGTTTCAACCTAATACCCCCAGGGGGGGATTAGGGAGGTTGGCTGTCACCATCAGGGGGCTATATCCTCGCCTCGACCTCAACCCAGAAACCGAAAGGAACTGGGGAAGGAGGGGGGTCTCGACTTCGAACCAGCACACGAGGGGCTGGGGAAGAAGTGACATGGGGAATAGCCATCTCGACTTCAACCGTGCACCCTGTATCAAGGGGCCGAGGAAGGAGCCATGCCGGGAGTCTCGCACTAGACCCACTTTTCTTCATCTGTAATCCCATCAGTGAAAACGGAGTAAAGGTTTTACGTGTGCCTCCTATGCGACACTAAGCAAAAACTGGAGAAGGCTGATGCCTTTCAGGGGTGTATACTGCAGAGGAGGAGCCACGGTTAATCTTTTCCAGATTATGCATAGTGTCGCCTCCTAGTGGACAGCAGCATAACACACAAGGTCCTGTGTTCCCCAATGAGGTGACAGAGTAAGTATCATTATTTAACAAGAAAACATATCACAGAAAAAAATCAGCCTTACCAACACCAAATCAGATAACAAATGCACTAGCATTTTAGTGTTGGTTGGGTGTACTGGGGTGTCTGTCCATGTGGGGTGCACTTATATAGTGCTGGGCAGCCCTCCTGATCTAATAGTATGGGCATCATCACTATCCTAAGCCAGACACTGTGCATCACACCTACCTGTGTGACTGGCATCCTATGCAAGCTTCATCTGTGTGCATCTTTAATACTAGGCAACCACCCCCTCCATGAATTGGTAGGTTTGTGAGTGGTTGCTCCACCAGTATTTTGCACCTGCGCTGCCCCCACCTTTATCATGGGGGTCTGCGGCATCCTGCTAGTGCATTTGTTATATGATTTGGTGTTAGTAAGGCTGTATCTTTTTCTGTGATTTTTTTTAAATTTTGCCCTATGTTAGCCGTCATTATTCACCAAGACAATAACAGTTCACAGTCTAATAGAAAACCTCATAGGATGAACCAGTGGATCGTAGTGTTCAACTGTTAATTCTGCCTCCCAAATGTGGAATAAAAAGCCACCAAACAATGTTATGTAGGCAAAAATAATATTAATAAAAACTTCTACTCATCTCACAAAAAACAAGTCCCCACTCAGGTCCATCATCTGTCAATGGAAAACCAGAGGCTTCCACATTATTAGTGGCTTAAAGGCTTTTGAAAAGCAACATGGCTTCCATAAACCAATCCAGCAATATCCGCTCTACCAAAGTCAAATCTCCCCTCACTTCTGAGCCTTGCAGTGTGCCCAAACCACATTTAGCATCCATGTATTTGGCATTACTATAGTGAGAAGAACCCACTTAATTGATGGTGTGTGTCTCCTGGATCACAATCTGGGCACTATGTGTTGGGTAATGAAATTATATATTTGTAATTTTCACTCTCCATCATCCACTGCGTGCTAATTTCCGGAAAGTGACTGTGGAGTCAAAATAGTCACTACTCCTATAGATTATTTCACTGAGGGTTATAATTTCCAAAATGGACTCACTTTATGGGGATTTCTACTGCTCTGGTTTTCTGACATTTTGTCATATTAGGGCTTCTGTAAATGGTGTGTCCCATCTCCTCTGGGATCTGCTCCTGCGATATCTGCTTCTCTCACCAGGAGCCGCCTTATTCATCCTGCAGGCGGCGCTGGTGATGGAGGAGACGTCAGAACCAGAAGCTCTGGGTGGTGCAGGCTCTGTCCAGCCAGTAAGATTAGGGTGCCTGGGACCTGTAGTACCATCCAGTCTGGCAGTATGAGTGTGTGTGCTGTCCAGCTGGAGTAATCTGCTCCCTGCTTCAGCCAACTGGAAAGCACCACACCCTACTAAAGCTGGAAGCATATTGCCGGAAGCTGCCAGATACAGCCTTGTTCTCCTCTGGTTCAGTCCTCTGTGCTCAGCTAACAGCTTTTCTCTGACCTCCATGTTCTGACCCGGCTATCTGACTATTGTTCTTGCCATCTCACACCACAGAACATTAGGTAACACTGTGGCCCAGGCTTAGGGGGTCTCTGTCTAAGTCCAAATCCATGTAGAGGTGTTAAAGGATGATGAGCAAGGCAAACCCTGGGATCTGGAAAATGGAGTAGATAGTGCCAAGCCTATTTGTGGTGGCCATCTTTTGAGCTGCCAGGTGACAATGAACAGTGTCCCCAATACATTGTGTCTGCACACTATCCCAGCAAGATCTGCATTCAAATAGCTAAATGTCGCTCCTTCCCTTCTTAACCTGCCATGTGCCCAGATAGTAGGATACAACCGTATATAGGGTATTGTCGGATTCAAGAAAAGGTGGAAAATAATTTGTAAGGTCCATCTGTTTCTTATTATCCTTTGTGAAGAATTCCAAAGTTGTCACCACATAAAGTGACACATGTCAGATTTAAAAAATGGGCCCTGGATAGGAACACAAAACTGGCTGCAGGAAGAGGTTAAATCAGAGTATTTTGGGCACTAACTACTGTAGTCAAAAACTGTGAGTATAGACAATAACACATCTACTGAAATAATCAATCTCAGCAGTCTTCATCAGTAAGTAGTGAGTAACTAGTGGCGAAACCTCTCTGGGATAATTAGAGTATGGGGCTCGGTGGCTCTTGGCATCTAAACTATCTTAAGGGACAATATTTTCTGTCAGATGAGTTTCAAGAAGAAATATCAGATGTTCAAAGAGAACTTTTTATAATAGTGCAGAGATGAGGCGTCTTAAATTTAGCTTAGAGATATATCATGTCACAGGTGTAATGTTATTTTTGTTTAGTTTATCACAATCTGGTTTGAAGTTAGTCAGTTTTAAAAGAAATTGAAAAGTCAGGATAAAGGGAAACTCTGTTGTTATTGTACAGAAATTCACACTTGGCCTCACTGCACATTTAATGTTGTCGATCATAACGGTGAAGTTTGGCCAGAAAGACTGGACCTGGTCTTGTAGGGACCATATGAGCACATTCAGCAGCACAGAAGGGAGAGAAGGTAGATTCATCCAATAAGATATCAGGGATCTAGGAAGCCAACAGCATCATTACCCTCCACTTTCTCTTACAGACCCATCATAATATTTTTTTAAGTGATTTTCTGGCTTTGTGATTTACAGATCTGGGCAGGTAATGTCTCCTAATCACAGGGAGTAGGTAGATCCTCCAGGTTGTAAGTTCTATGGAAAAGGGTTTCAATGCCCAAAATCATTTGAACAGTTTTGGGTGGAAGAGAATGTTG
The DNA here is from genome assembly GCF_046119375.1 of Phyllobates terribilis. Taxonomy (NCBI): domain Eukaryota; kingdom Metazoa; phylum Chordata; class Amphibia; order Anura; family Dendrobatidae; genus Phyllobates; species Phyllobates terribilis. The sequence goes on from NW_027362943.1 coordinate 752,461, forward strand.
TGGTATAGAGGCAAAATGGTGATTACACGATTGTGATACAGCCGGACTACACAACCGATAAAGCAGCCACAGCCGGTGACTGAGAAGAATCTGTGACTTCTCTGCATTTAGTGGTCACTACTCACCTGGGTAGTCATATGTAGGAATCTCCTCTTTACACCGCTCATCACCCCTCACATATGTCTCTGTAGTATCAATATGGGTCAGATCTTCACCCTGAAACAAATATTGTAAAAGTCACAAACAGATGAGAAGTCACATCTATAATCAACTCTAATCCTGCCATCTCCACCGTTCTCATTACACAAGTATAAAACATATAATACTGGTGGATAAAACAAGACTGAGCACAAGACCTTCACAGCCGTCTACACATCATAGGGGAGATCTCATGACATCTTCTCTCCATCTACCTGATGATCCTGAGGAACATTGGGATCTTCTTGTTTACAGTCCTGTGGAAGAAAAGGACGGGGACATCTCTCTGGTGTTGTCCTCTTACTGGATAAATCTGGAAGAATCACATACAGGGACGGAATTTATTCTTTACATACAGATAATTATAGGCCGTGTGTATTTAGTCCTGTCTATTACCTGGTGATGTGAGGGACTGGGGAACCTCCATCATGACGTCTTTGTACAAATCTTTGTGTCCTTCTAAATACTCCCACTCCTCCATGGAGAAATAGACGGCGACATCCTGACATCTTATGGGAACCTGACACATACAATGATACAGTCATCCCCCCGATCCCTTCATAGAGTTACTGTATAATGTCCCAGCATTCCCAGCAGTGTCACCTCTCCAGTCAGAAGCTCAATCATCTCGTAGGTGAGTTCTAGGATCTTCTGATCATTGATGTTCTCATGTATCAGGGGGTGAGATGGAGCCCCAGTGATTGGGCTCAGAGGTCTTCCCCATCCCTCAGACACAGGGGCCTGACTGCGCTCACTAGAGGTCTTCTTCACTACTGTGTAACCCTGGTTATGGAAAGACACATTAATAACTCTCACTCCAGACATTTCCAGAGTTCTCACCTCTCCAGTTCTGTCCATCTGTTATTCCCATAGATAAGAATGATGTAATGTGACGTCATCAGAATCTCTCACCTCTCCAGTAAGACGGAAGAGGATCTCTAGGGTGAGGTTTAATATCCTCTCTGCCATCTTGTCTCTATTCATATTCATCTTTGATGGGTCCATAAGGAAAATTCTCTTAAGTAGAAGATCTTCACTGAGAGGATCTGAAATTGTGTAATAATACAATTACTGGAGATAATAAGGGGAAACATATGAGGAGATATATTATTTTACAGTATTTAGTTTTCTGCTTTACATCTAGTAATAAAACCTATATATTTTATGCCACAGACAGCAAGCAGTTTCTTCCTTGGAGTCTGTAGCTGAATACGTTTCTCATAGACTCATCTTCCATAAAGCTAATTCTCGTCTCATTTACCGACACTGCAATCAGCATTAGCAATACTGCAGGAGATATTCATTACACGTGACATGAGAAATAACTACTTCATGAGGAGGACGACGACATCTTCATCTTCTACTACGGCTCTAGAAACATATTTAGCCAGAGTTCTTCACTGACTACATCTCCACCGGCCGTCTATATGAATGTTTCCCGTCTTCCCCGGACTGTAATCTTCTATCACGTTAGATCTCATGTCTGATTCACACACAGAAGTTTGATACATGGTAAGGTTTTTAATATTAAACAGTGTAGGACTATGCCGAATGGGTTCATTTTACCATGGTGGGATAGCTTTCATGCTCAAAAACAGTGTTACTAAGAATCCTATTTTATTTAAATGCACTTTTGGTTTTTATTTATTTACAGCAGGGTTTATGATCATTTTTCTTCTTATAGGTTTTTTTCTGATTTATGGCCATGCATTTATGTGCTGCATGGATACCAACTTAAACCAAGCTCAAATTCTGTGTTTTTTCACGGGCACCATAGTGGCCCTGTGGGCTGCTGCTATGGATGATACACCCCTAACTATCCAACTATCATATGGTAAAAATCTCATAGTTCCTGGATTCATTAGTATCTGCACGAAGAATGGGGCTAAGTGAGTATTTATTAAAGGGAATCCACTCCACCGACTACCCCACGGCCAGCAAGCATCAGAATCTTCACTGAATAAAAAGCCATTTCTCAGCAAACAGACCTCTAATATGAGGCATACAGGTATGTATAGATTCACATTTCTATCACCTGTATGCCCATATTAGAGGTCAGATAAGTCCCAGGGGGTGACAGATTCCCTTTCATCAGCCGTGGGGTAATCATAAAACCAGATAAGTATCAAGGTATTCTAAGGTGGTTAATGGTTGTGTAGTCAATGGGAGGCATGTGTCACAGAAATGGCTGGTCTCTGTGATGTAACCCGGAGTGTTTCTCTAGGGCACATAAGCACTAAGAGGATCGTTTGGTGCATCTGGGAGCCGGGTTACGGGTAGCTAGGAGTGAATGGGCGAGTCCAGCTACCCACATACCGCTCCTCTGGGTGTGGTTAACAGCCTATAAAATGAAGGCTGTTGTTTGGCACATGGTCTGTGTGTTTGGAGGGAGAAGGCCTCCTGTGTATGTTTGTCTTCAGACCAAGCCAGGACACTAAAGGCTATTTTCTTTTCTGTTTGGCTTCTGGGTTTATGAAGCAATAAACCCACATGAACTTTTAAAGGAACATGCCTCCTGTTTTCCTCCTGTCACACCCAAGTGAGTAAAACCTCCACAATTAGTGTTAGACTTGCGGGCAGCGTTCCCAGCAGAGACGTGTGACTGCTACAGGATGGACTGCAAGCCCTGGGTGAAGTCTGTCGCAAGCCAGCAAGCATCGCCAGACAAAATGGAGGACCTGCTGAAACACCAGGTCCAGTCGCAGCAGCATCAACAGGAGACCAACAGGCTGTAGTTACAGCAGATCCAGCAGCACTAGCAGGAACAACATCAGCAGATGCAGCTTCTGGCAACCGCCATCCAGGGCAGGATGAGCGCTCCAACCCCAGGTCCGACTGATGACTCCCATGTCCGGAAGGCGGTATGACGGGCTTTGCAGAAAATGACCCTGGGGGGGATGACGTTGAGACCTTCCTGATGGTGTTTCAAAGGGTCATCGAGAGGGAGAAATTTCCACAAGAGCAGTGGGCAGAGGTACTGTTGCCATACTTGACTTCGAGAGCCCCAGAATTACGCATAGTAGGTGTACTATGATTTAGCTTTGCAGGATGCCAAAGAGTATGGCAAGCTAAAAAGTGAGATTCTCGCACCCTTGGGGTTGACAATGACTATCAGGGCACAGCGGGTTCTTATCACCGGAACAAACCACCTCCGTCCCAAATGTTTGACCTGCTGCACCTGGTCCAGAAGTGGCGCAGCCAGAGGCCTCAATGCCTGCGCAGTTGGTAGAGTGGGTGGTGATGGACTGGTTTGTGCACTCCCTGCCGAGGCCCATACAGTCTTGGGTTGCCCAGGGTGATCCCCGGTATGCGGATGAACTGGTCGGACTGATCGAGAGATACCAGGGTGTTGAAGGTTCCTTGGGAAGGCAGCCCACTACATACTGGAGTTCCCAACAGGGGGTGGAGGCCCAAAAGGTGGTGGGACTTCCAAGGTCCAAATGGACGAGGGAGGTGGTGCCCAAGGTCCATACAGGTGATGTTGTTTGCTGGAGGTGCCCCGGCCCAGGCCATATAGCTGCCCATTGTCCCCTGACCCTTGAGCCGTTGGACTGCAGCATAGGACAACGTTGTTCATATTATGCTTATCCGGCCTACAGTGTGAACTGTCCACCCAGCGAGGGGCCACAAGCATGTCACGTGAAGGTGAACAGATGGGAGGTAACGGCACTGCTAGACTCCGGGAGCCTGGTGACCCTTATGAGGGTCACCCTTCCTCTCCAAATTATCCCGGGGAAAAAAGTCGGCGTTCAGTGCATTCATGGTGATGCTAAAGACTACCCTACAGGCCAGAGTGGACATTGAAATGGCCCACGGTACAGAGTCCCACGAGGTCGGCGTCGTTCAGGACTTGTTGCACCCTATTATTATAGGCTGGGACTTTTGCTTGTTTTGGGATCTGTGGGGGAAGGGTTCTGGGTTCGCTGGCTCAGATAAGAAAAAAATTAACCCTAATGAGGTATCACCACACCCAGAGTCAGACAGGTTTCCTTTTTGTGTCCTTGTGGGGGATGAGGAGGTAGTGCCCCATGAGTCTGCCATTCCAGAGTTAGGGGTGACCAGCGAGAATTTTGGGTCTGCCCAACATAGGGACCTAACTCTGAAGGAAGCCTTTAATAATGTCACTATTATAAATGGGGTTGCACAGGAGTCGGGGGCTGACACAAGGTTTCCCCATTTTATGATGAGTAAGGAGTTGTTGTACCGGGTCAAGAAAGTGAGGGAGGAGAGTGTGGAGCAGTTAATAGTGCTGGGCCCTTTTACACGGAAGGTGTTGGACATGGCCCATTCACATGTCTTGGGGGGACATCTGGGAGTTGAAAAAACGCAGGAACGGATCGTGCATAGGTTCTATTGGTGAACATTGGACATAATTTCAAAAAACATCACAGTAAAAGATAATACCTTACCAACACCAGGTCAGATTGCCAATGCACTGCAGGATGCAGCAATCCTACATAATAAAGGCAGGGCCAGCACATGTGCAAAATACTGAAGCAGACAGCCACTCACTAACCTACCAAATTCATGGAGGGGGTGGCTGTGTAGTATTATACATGCACACCGATGGATTCTGCATAGGGCGGGCGCCAGTCACGCAGATATGTGTGATGCACAGTGCAAAAAAATGTGCAAAAAAGATGAAAAATAGTGTACAAGATAAATACACCACATGATAAATACCCCACCAGGCCTCTTTAGTGTTGGCTGGGTGAATTGGGGCATATGTCTTGTGGGCTTGCATGTATATAGTGCTTGGCAGCCCGTCTAATCAAATAGTATGGGCGTCATCAATAGGCTGCAAGCCAGACAATGTGCATCACACATATCTGTGTGACTGGCGCCCTATGCAGACTCCATTGGTGTGCATGTATAATACTACACAGCCACCCCCTCCATGAAATAGTAGATTAGTGAGTGGCTGTATGCATCAGTATTTTGCACATGTGCTGGCCCCGCCTTTATCATTGAGGCTTGCCGCATCCTGCAGTGCATTGGTAATCTGACCTGGTGTTGGTAAGGCATTATCTATTAGGGTATGTGCCCTCGATGAGAAACAAACTGGCCAAATGCATAATATAAGACGAACCCTGGAGCTGAAAACAATGAATCAGACACCAGGTTCATATTGCCTACTCGTTGATCAGATGCAAAAAAGGAGAACAAAGAGAGCAATATGGCAAAACAGACAGCAATTTTATTCAAAAATACATTAACAAAGTGTTAAAAGTCATATGGAGATAACACAGCAATGAGGTAAAAAGAGGTGCCAGAACTAAGGCATCTCCTGGAGATCATACAGTGGGATATCCGACCCTGGCAGGTACATCTAACAGGAGGACAAGGAGTCCAGATATGGGTGCATAGATAGATCAATTAAAAACCCTCCATTGAGAGGGAAACAGCCCCATTGTGGGGCGGGAAATCCAATACAGTCAGTAAAACAGTATATTGAGTCTAATGCAATAATTAGTGACTGACAAATAAAAAATGCACCCATATCAGGCACCAATATATAGTAGATTGCAGTGTCCAGGATGCACCTAGAGTCTAGTACATGGCACTCACCCAAGCAAGCAGAAGGGGAGAAACCTGAGTATAGAAAAGTCGGCCAGATCCCAGGGGAGCCACAGAAAGTGCAGGTAGTAAAGGACGCGCCCCGACGCGCGTTTCGCTTCTTCTTTCTCAAGAGGCGCCGTCACGTGCCCACGATGCAGAAATGCTCCGGATTTTTTTCTGAGTGTTTCGACATCTCCCTGGCAGAAAAAACGCATGTGGATTGTACGGAAGTGAAGCGTTCTTCACATGCATTTCCCCAAGCGGGTTGTCAAGCGCTTTCCAAGCCATTTTAGCATCACTTGGAAAGTGCTTGACAACTTGGTCACACTATATAAATACATGCAACCGGCATGGATTTATATAGGGTGACCGAAAGAATGGTAAAAAATAAATATATACTTACCTTCTGATGGCCCCCGGTGTCTTTATCCGATGCGTCCTGGCTTGCCGGCAGCTTGCGGTAGACTAAAGGACCTGCCGACGTCAGCGGTCGCGTGACCCATCACATGACTAATTGACGTCATGGCAGGTCCTTTTCAGACCATCGCGAGCTACCGGCAAGAGGAGAAGCATTGCTAAGGACACCGGGGGCCATCAGAAGGTAAGTATAATGTATATTTTTTATTTTATTCTTTTTTTTTTACAGGTTCTATGGTACCCGGGTCCGGAGGAGAGTCTCCTCTTCTCCAAACCTGGGTACCATCCGCACATTGAAACGCCTGGATTGCGCATCTGCAGATGCTATGATGCGGATTCCATGCGTTCCAATGTAAGTCAATGGCGGCGAAAATGCCGCGCTAATGCAAAATAATTGGTAGTGTTGCGGATTTTTCCGCAATGATAATCCGCAGCGGAAATTTCCGCAGCATGTGCACAGCACATGGGATTATCATTGGGGAACATGGCAGACCTTCTACCAAGCGTTTTTTAAGCACTTCTGCAGCGGAATTGCCGCTGCGGAAGCGCTTAAAAAACGGATAGTGGGCATACAGCCTTACTGTGATGTTTTTTGAAATTATGTCCAATGTTCACCATTTTTAATGTTTAGTGTTAGGACTTGCAAGTATGAGGACCCTTGACGTTTGGGTTGCGAGCTTGTGTATTTTGGCCAAAATATCGACCAATACCTCATGTGGTGTATTTATCTTCTACACTATTTTTCATCTTTTTTGCACATTTTTTTTGCAGGATGCAGCCAGGCCTCTTTAGTGTTGGCTGGGTGAATTGGGGCGTCTGTCTTGTGGGGGTGCACGTATATAGTGCTGGGCAGCCCGCCTGATCTAATAGTATGGGCGTCATCAACAAGCTGAAAGCCAGAAACTGTGCATCGCAAATATCTGTGTGACTGGCGCCCTATGCAGACTCCATCGGTGTGCATGTATAATACTACACAGCCACCCCCTCCATGAATTGGTAGGTTAGTGAGTGGCTGTCTGCATCAGTATTTTGCACATGTGCTGGCCCCGCCTTTGTCATGGAGGCTTGCTGCATCTGGTGTTGGTAAGGCATTATCTTTTACAAAGGTTCTATTGGCCCGGGAAATATTTAAGTATTGCAGGTCTTGCCCTACGTGCCAGTTAACCGCCCCCACCTCTCACTTTTGAAGTCCCCTCGTGCCATTGCCCATTATTGAAGTGCCGTTCGAGAGAATTCCTATGGACTTGGTCAGTCCCCTGGTTGAATGTGCTCGTGGGCATCAATTTATATTGGTTATCCTGGACTATGCCACACGCTATCCTGAAGTGATTCCACTGAGAAACTCCTCCGCAAAGAATATATCCCGTGAGTTGATCCACGTTTTATCCCCAACAGGCTTACCAAAGGGAGATACTCACCGACCAGGAAATTCCCTCTATGAGTAAGGTGATGAGGGAGTTATGCAAAGCCCTCCAAATCTCCCAACTGAGGACTTCAGTATACCATCCTCAGACAAATAGCCTAGTCGAAAGGTTTAACAAGACTCTGAAGAGTATACTGAGGAAGGACATAGAAAGGGACAGTAGAGACTGGGACTGTCTCCTACCGTATCTGTTGTTCTCCAACCGAAAGGTTTCACAGGCCTCTACAGGGTTCTCGCCATTCGAACTTTTGTATGGCTGACATTCGCGGGGTCTTCTGGATGTCACAAAGGAAATCTGGGAAGCCGAATTCACGCCCCACAGGAGCGTCATTGAGCACGTTGCTCTGATGCAGGAGAGGAATGTGAAGGTGATGCCCATCGTAAAAGAACATCTCCTCCAGGCACAAGAAGCTTATGCCAGAGTCTACAACCGGTCAGCCAGAGCGAGGCAATTCAATCCAAGAGACCGGCGTCCTCATGCTAATAACTACGGTGGAAAGTAAGTTCTTGGCCAAGTGACAAGGGCCGTATAAGATGGTGGAAAAAGTGGGTGAAGTGAACTACAAGGTTCATCAACCGGGACGACGTAAGCCGTACCAGATATACCACATCAACCTCATCAAGCCGTGCCAAGACAGAGAGGCTGTGGAAGCTCCATACTTGCTGGGCAAGCTAGAAGGTGACGTTGGAGGAGTCGCAATAGCGGAAACGCTAACGAAGGCCAATAAACAGCAGTGTCGGGAGTTGATGCAGAAGAACAGGGATATGTTCTCGGAATTGTGGGGCTGCACAAGGGTCACAGAACACAAGATTCTGACGGAGCCACATGTGCAGGTGAACTTGAAGCCCTATCTCATACCTGAGGCCCGACGAGCATTGATATCCAAAGAGGTAGCTTGTATGCTGAAGCTCAGTGTCATTGAAGAATCCAAGAGCAGTTGGTCGAGCCTGATCGTCTTGGTCCCAAATCCCAATGGTGAGTGGAGATTCTGCAACGACTATCGGAAGTTGAATGAGGTTTCCAAATTTGATGCATATCCAATGCCACGCGTCGTCGAGCTGATCAAGAGGCTTGGGCCAGCAAGGCACATAACCACCTTGGATCTGACGAAGGGATATTGGCAGATCCCCATGGCACAGGTAGCCAAAGAGAAGACTGAGTTTTCTACGCCCGACGGATGCTTCCAGTATGCCCGGATGCCGTTTGGACTGCAGGGGCCCCTGCAAAATTCCAGAGAGCTATGGATTGCATCCTTGCATCCCATAAGAAATATGCACAACATACCTGGACAATACTATCTTCAGTCCAGACTGGGAGAGTCATCTGGAAAAGATTCAGGCTGTGTTTGATGCTCTGAGGAAGGTGGGGTTTTCAATAAACTCGAAGAAATGTGGCATGGGGAAATAAGAAGCCAAGTACTTCGGATATGTAGTGGGTAGAGTTGAGATAAAACCCCAAAAATACTAAAGTAGAAGCAATCCAAAATTGGCTGAGACTGGTGTTGAAAAAGCAAGTCAGAGCCTTCCTGGGAATCGTGGGATACTACAGGAAATTCATCCCAAACTTCGCCATGATGGCCGCACCCCAGACTGACCTCCTTAAAGGGACAAAATCAGCCAAGGCCAAGTGGACTGCAGAGGCGGAGACGTCCTTTCAAAAGATGAAATTGGCTCTGTGTTGGCAACCGGTCCTGGTTGCCCCGGACTTCAATAAAAAGTTTATACTCCAGACAGATGCCTCAAATGTCGGGATAGCAGCAGTCCTTTTCCAGGAGATACACGGGGAGGAGCACCCTGTCCTCTACCTGAGTAGAAAGCTGTCCTCCAGCGAAAAAAATTATTCGGTCATAGAGAAGGAACGCTTTGCTATAAAGTGTGCAGTGGACACCTTACCGTACTATCTGTTAGGTCGAAAATTTAGATTATTATCTGACTATGCTCCACTCAGATGGATGAGGGAAAAAAGTAAAAAAATGCCAGAGTCACCCTCGAATTTGTAGCCCTACAGGACTCCTACTTCCCTGTAGAACATAGAGCAGGGAAGCTACATGGTAATGCCGATGCTCTCTCGAGAATCCCTTGTCTGGTAGTAAAAGGTGTCAAACCCACGGCTTTAGGCAGAGGGGGGGGGTATGTAAGGTGGCAAATGGTCGCGTAGTCGATGAGAGGTATGTGTCACAGAGATGGCTGGTGTCTGTGATGTAACCCGGAGTGTTTCTCAAGGGCACATAAGCACTAAGAGGATCGTTTGGTGCACCTGGGAGCCGGGTTACGGGTAGCTAGGAGAGAATGGGTGAGTCCAGCTCCCCACATACCTCACCTCTGGGTGTGGTTAACAGCCTATAAAATGAAGGCTGTTGTTTGGCACATGGTCTGTATGTTTGGAGGTAGAAGGCCTACCCTGTATGTTTGTCTTCAGACCAAGCCAGGACACTGGATGCTACCCCAGCTTGTGTGCCACACAGGCCTGGCTGAGCAGAGACCTGTTAAGGACATTTACTTTGTTTGCCTGATCTAAAGGCCATTTGCTTTTCTGTTTGGCTTTTGGGTTTATGAAGTAATAAACCCACATGAAATTTTAAAGGAACATGCCTCCTGTTTTCCTCCTATTGTGCCCCTACAATATGTATAAAGGAAAGGGTATGGTACTCAGAGAATGTTTCAATAATCCGCCTCAACGCATTTTCCCAACAGGTTCATTAGGAGGCTTGATAGAGGGATGATAATTCATGATGTTCAGCATAGTGTGCCTAATAGCCAGGTGTCCATGTTTAAATATCCCACTTCATCCAAAACCCCTCCCAGACTAGGAGGCTCATTCCCATTCCTAGAGGTGAATTGTCACAGGATATACAGAATAGAGTCTGTCTACAATAATATACTGCGCCTACGCTACTTCTCATGAGCTAGAGGTCTGATAATGTCCATCACCTAGTGTGCATGTCGGGAAGTGACGTGCTTTATGCTGAAACACCAGATAAACTGATTGCCGCCACGCCACTCGTACCTGTGACTGTGCATGCCCGTAGTTATCATTCCATCTAGGATCATTATCCACAACTGTGCATGCCCAGATGTCTGCGTTCCACACTGGAGCGCATATGGTATTGGATTGCATTCCACCAACAGAAAAATCCTCTCTCTGAGATCAGTATCATGGGAGACTAAAAATAAGTATTGCACATCCCCCCATCATGCAATCGGCATGTGGATCTACTTTATCACTACAAAATATATGGGATGGTGGCCCACAGTATACTCCTAAATGGTCATATTTGACCCCTATTGCATAATTAGAGATACACAAGGAACACCACACTTGTTAGTTACTAAATAGTATAATTGGGATATAACTGATAAGAAATAATTCTGATATAGAAGCTCAGATATCTTGATGAAGTAAAACAATATGTGAACCTCGTTCACAGGGAACTGAGTAGCAATGGGTAGAGTATAAAATGTAATCCGGAATGGGTCATACAAAACAGGCATAGGAAATTTGCTCATTCAGTCCCTTAGGGCCTAGTGAATCCAGTCTGGAAATCCACTCACTTTCCTTTTTGAGGATACATCTATTAAGATCACCACCTATCACATTGGGTTTAACCACTTCAATGATGCAAAAGGAGATGTCTCTTGTTTCACCTCAATGTGCACTGTTCATGTGTCTCACTAATGGGGTGTCCTGATGTCACGCCAGGTGTGAGTGCAACACAGAGGAGAAAGGGAAAGAGAGCCCACATACTAGGGAAAAGGGGGAAGAGGTGACCTCCTAATCTGGACTAGCATCACCCTGTCTCTCCCTAACGTCCCTATACAGCCTCCACAGCTGTCGCCCATCACATGCCTCGCCCAACTATCCCTGGCATAAGGCTATAGCTGGGGGTGGAAGGAGATGAGCACTAGTTTACCTCCGCTAGCACTCTAAAGACAAAAGGGGAAGACAACACAGGGGAATTACAACTTCGCTTTAGAAGAAACTCCAACAGGGCACACGGCCTCAAGACTCCAAAGAGGACGTGATGCTGCTTCAGCCAAGTTCCAAGTAGAAATGAGTATACCCGGCGACGCCAACATAGACACACCAGGTATATATACACCCAGACTAAATGGAGGTAGAATCTGGGTCCTAAACACAGCCTCCCATCTAGGCAGATGTCTGCATTGCCAAAACGTGGAGATCACTTGCAAACCCCTGCAGGGCGACTGTCTGTCACCTCTGACACACCGTGACACACCGTGACACTCCAACCATGGAGTATTTCGCCAAAATGCCCCCTCCACACTCCTCTTAGACTGCCTCTTGGTCGTGCATACATAATCTAGGAGGTAGGGGCATGTGGCCACATATACAAGTCCTGAGGTTTTACAGTTGGAATAATCCCTCTGGAAAAAGGTTTCACCTGTAGAAGAACTCGAAAAAGATTTACATGGTCTCATTCAATTACAGTGCTAGCCAAAAGTATTGGCACCCCTGCAATTCTGTCAGATAATACTCAGTTTCTTCCTGAAAATGATTGCAATCACAAATTCTTTGGTATTATTCTCTTCATTTAATTTGTCTTCAATGAAAAAAAACACAAAAAGAATTGTCCTAAAGCCAAATTGGATATAATTCCACACCAAACCTAAAAAAGGGGGTGGACAAAAGTATTGTCACCCTTTGAAAAATCATGTGATGCTTCTCTAATTCGTGTAATTAACAGCACCTGTAACTTACCTGTGGCACCTAACAGGTGTTGGCAATAACTAAATCACACTTGCAGCCAGTTAACATGGATTAAAGTTGACTCAACCTCTGTCCTGTGTCCTTGTGTGTACCACATTGAGCATGGAGAAAAGAAAGAAGACCAAAGAACTGTCTGAGGACTTGAGAAACCAAATTGTGAGGAAGCATGAGCAATCTCAAGGCTACAAGTCCATCTCCAAAGACCTGAATGTTCCTGTGTCTTCCGTGCGCAGAGTCATCAAGAAGTTTAAAGCCCATGGCACTGTGGCTAACCTCCCTAGATGTGGACGGAAAAGAAAAATTGACGAGAGATTTCAATGCAAGATTGTGCGGATGGTGGATAAAGAACTTCGACTAACATCCAAACAAGTTCAAGCTGCCCTGCAGTCCGAGGGTACAACAGTGTTAACCCGTACTATCCGTCGGCGTCTGAATGAAAAGGGACTGTATGGTAGGATACCCAGGAAGACCCCACTTCTTACCCCGAGACATAAAAAAGCCAGGCTGGAGTTTGCCAAAACTTACCTGAGAAAGCCTAAAACGTTTTGGAAGAATGTTCTCTGGTCAGATGAGACAAAAGTAGAGCTTTTTGGGAAAAAGCATCAACATAGAGTGTATAGGAAAAAAAAAGAGGCATTCAAAGAAAAGAACACGGTCCCTACAGTCAAACATGGTGGAGGTTCCCTGATGTTTTGGGGTTGCTTTGCCGCCTCTTGCACTGGACTGCTTGACCGTGTGCATGGCATTATGAAGTCTGAAGACTACCAACAAATTTTGCAGCATAATGTAGGGCCCAGTGTGAGAAAGCTGGGTCTCCCTCAGAGGTCATGGGTCTTCCAGCAGGACAATGACCCAAAACACACTTCCAAAAGCACTATAAAATGGTTTTAGAGAAAGCACTGGAGACTTCTAAGGAGTCCAGACCTGAATCCCATAGAACACCTGTTGAGAGATCTCAAAATGGCAGTTTGGAGAAGGCACCCTTCAAATATCAGGGACCTGGAGCAGTTTGCCAAAGAAGAATGGTCTACAATTCCAGCAGAGCATTGTAAGAAACTCATTGATGATTACCGGAAGCGGTTGTTCGCAGTTATTTTGGCTAAAGGTTGTGCAACCAAGTATTAGGCTGAGGGTGCCAATGCTTTTGTCCGGTCCTTTTTTGGAGTTTTGTGTGAAATGATCAATGATTTGATTTTTGCTTCATTCTCTTTTGTGCTTTTTCCTTGGAAGCAAATTAAATGAAGAGAACAATACCAAAGAATTTGTGATTGCAATCATTTTCAGGAAGAAACTGAGTATTATCTGACAGAATTGCAAGGGTGCCAATACTTTTGGCCAGCACTGTACATGTACAACTTTCTACACATCTAAATAAACCACAGATTCTTCTATCTTGACATGTCCCCTTGGGTGCAGTTTTTTTTTAGAAACTATGCACTAAACGGTCCCTAATTGACCAACCCTTTCTGAAAGTTATTGTGGGAGTAGATCACACAGCACCCTCAGGTCCAGGTCGGCCACAAGTACATCCTAGTGTTTCCTGAGGATATTAAAGATATGCTCACTCTGATTGTCACAAGTTCCTATTACTTGTGTTATCCCATATTTTTCTTGGTGTCTTGGTTAGGTATGGAGGAGTGTATCTCTCTGTTTTTCTGCAAACAATCGTGCGGAATCCAAAATGTACTGTGGGTACCTTTTTCCCTGAATCTGGTGTTTATGTCTATTGCCTGTATATTAATATCTGTGACATTAGAGCAGTTTCTTCGCAACTGTAAACATTAGCACTTGGATATTGTTTTTTTTTTTTTTTTTTTTAAGGAGGATGGGGTGGTGGCTATCCCACTTTAATAGTTTATGGTAGATGAGTGTCCCTAGGGTCCAAACCAGGGCTGTGGAGTCGGAGTTGGTGCCCATTTTGGTGGAGTCGGAGTTGGAGTCGGTATAAAAGGGACCCACTCCGACGTCTAAAATATATAATAAATTGGGTACAATAGTTCAATGCAGTTTGTGAGGAATAGTTTTTCATAAGAATTTGGGAAAGTTATGAAATGTCCTATAAATGTCTGTCCTATTCCTGATCTAAGGGTCTAGACTTTTAGCTGAGAAAAATGTGTCTTACTGTAAATTTATCACTTAAACATGAGCCATGTATGAGGGAGTCGGAGTCGTGAAGTCGGAGACGGTGTCATGGAAATTTAGAAGTAGGAGTCGAAGGTTTGGCTTACCAACTCCAGAGCCCTGGCTCCCATCCTGTACTTTCTTGATTGGTACATTCAGGAAAGGCAACTGGTAATAATTAAACTCTGATATAAATCTAAGGCCCAATCTATGGATATTGAGTTCCCTGACAAATTCAAGAAATTGTTCACTCGTCCTTGACCAGATGATAAAAATGTTGTCTATATATCTATATCATGCCCTAATATATGGTTGCCACCACTTATAATCATCCCTGAGTATTTTGGTTTCCTCCCACCAGCCCAGGAATAGATTAGCAAATGAGGGGGCACAGGGGCTCCCCATCGCAGTACCCCTGAGCTCGTGTAAGTACTTCCTGTCAAAAGAAAGACGTTATGAGTAAGAATTAATTTTAGAAGATTCTCCATGAAGTCATTATGTCAGCTACACTCTACGGATCTCGATTTGTATAAACATCTTACTCCTCTGATATAATCCTCATGCGATATATTACTGTACAAAGCCTCGATATCTAGTAAGGCCTGCTACCCTACATGCATGTATACATGCTCGAGGGTCTACATGTAGGGGAGCAAGCAAAGGGAAAACCATTGCCGGAGGGATTATTCCAACTGTAAAACCTCAGGACGTTTTCCAACTGCAGGACCTCAGGCGATACTGTGGGAACATTATACTGTGTGAGGGCATCATCCATACTGCATAAGGGGCATAATGGGGGGCATCATACATACTGCATAAGGGGCATAACGGGTGCATTACACTGTGTGGGGCATCATACATACTGCATAAGGGCATAATGGGGGCAGTACACTGTGTGGGGCATCATACATACTGCATAAGGGGCATAATGGGGGCATTACACTGTGTGGGGGCATCATACATCCTGCATAAGGGGCATAATGGAGGCATTACACTGTGGGGGGGCATCATACATCCTGCAAAAGGGGCATAATGGGGGCATTACACTGTGTGGGGGCATCATACATCCTGCATAAGGCGCATAATGGGGGCATTACACTGTGTGGGCATCATACATACTGCATAAGGGGCATAATGGGGGCATTACACTGTGTGGGGCATCATACATACTGCATAAGGGGCATAATGGGGGCATTACACTGTGTGGGGGCATCATACATACTGCATAAGGGGCATAATGGAGGCATTACACTGTGGGGGGCATCATACATCCTGCATAAGGGGCATAATGGGGGCATTACACTGTGTGGGGGCATCATACATCCTGCATAAGGGGCATAATGGGGGCATTACACTGTGGGGGGCATCATACATCCAGCATAAGGGGCATAATGGGGGCATTACACTGTGTGGGGGCATCATACATCCTGCATAAGGGGCATAATGGGGGCATTACACTGTGTGGGGCATCATACATCCTGCATAAGGGGCATAATGGGGGCATTACACTGTATGGGGGCATCACACTGTGGGGGGCATCATACATCCAGCATAAGGGGCATAATGTGGGGAATTACACTGTGTGGGGGCATCATACATCCTGCATAAGAGGCATAATGGGGGCATTACACTGTGTGGGGGCATCATACATATTACATAAGGGGCATAATGGAGGCATTACACTGTGGGGCATCATATGTAGCACCCTGAGGATTCGGCTGCTACAGGGGTATTGCACCTCAACCCAGAGGTGTGATATTCCACTCCCGGGTAAGGATGGAGTGTGGAACTGAGCTCGGTAGGCTGCATGCACTACATACATCCCATTTCCGAGGAGCAGGCCGACGGTACTCCCACTTAGAAATGTGCAGGTACGACCGAGTCTGTTCCTGGCTGGAGTGGGAGGGGGGTGGTACATCCCAAGTAGTGTAGGGGCAGATAGGGGGAGCAGCCTGGGTAAAGTTAGGAGCTCATTGGGTGCTGGTCACCTGAGCTCACACATAGAGGGTGTATATAAGGTGGGCACCATCAAAGAACAGGGTCAGTCAGCCACAGTCAGTCAGGCTGTGAGTCTTTGCAGAGAGAAGTCAGAGGAGGAAGAGGAGCAGAGCAGCCCCAGAGAGAGAGAGAGGAGAAAGAAAGAGAGACCCAGAGGGGGAAACAGAAGAGGACTCTGAGAACCCAAAGTCCATCAGCGGGTGAAGAGTTGGCATTAGGGTACCGGAACCCAAGCTGGTGGGGGCAAAAACACACCCCAGCCAGAGACCGGAGGCCGTGGGCAGCGTCTGCCACGGCCACCCACCACATCCACCACGAAGGCATACCACGTGGAGGGTCAGGGAACCCAAGGCCAAGGGTCTCCCAACAGAAGGCCCGAGGGAGCTGGACCTGGGTGGATCAATAGTGGGGACGGCCAGAGAAAGGACAGAAGGAGAGCTCAGGGTCACGCTCCGGACTTGCTTGGGGGTTGGCTGGATCCAGGACCTGGTGGATGCAGCACGGCTCGGGAGGTCACTCGAAGCTGGAGTGACCGGAACATCAGCAGTGAGTAAATACCCTAAACTGCAC
Organism: Phyllobates terribilis; assembly: GCF_046119375.1. NCBI lineage: Eukaryota > Metazoa > Chordata > Amphibia > Anura > Dendrobatidae > Phyllobates > Phyllobates terribilis. The sequence continues at coordinate 769,476 of NW_027362943.1, forward strand.
AACCCGACTCTGTCTTCATTTAACACCTATGCTGCACCACCACAACCCCCATCCTCTGCACCTGACCCCCTGAGGCTATACCCCACCCGTTGGGGGTTATACCATAAAAAGCTGCACCTACACCATCAGCCTCAGCGGACCCTGCTGCAGCGGCGGCCATAGTGACCGCAATACAACGGGTGGCGTAGTCGACATTAAGAACTTATTAACATCTGTAGGACTGCCACATACAACTGAGTTTGACACCCTGGGCACGGACCGGGTCACAGCCACTCGGAAGACTACAACTCCCATCTGATCCGGCTCCGGATATTCCCCCCTAAAGAATATGGCCCAGGGGGCGCGTCAACTTTGGCGTAGTCGGCAGGATTACGTGCCCGCAACAACCGGGTACTGCGTGCCTGAAGAAAAGAATGAGTTTACCTCAAAAAGAAGTCTCCTGCCGGTTCCGGAGGGTCCCCGCCATCGGACCCCATCACCAGTCGATTCCAGCCGGTTGTCCGCCATTAACCGCGTTTTCCCGCCATCTGCAGAGTTTCCCGCCACTGGGAAGCGATTCCCGCCATTTCCAAAGGTTTCCCGCCTTGGAAGAGCGGACGCCATTATGGGCGTGCCAGAGGGTGGCGAGAGGCCACCTCCCATCGTGGGCCAGGACCGAAAATGGCGCCAAAAGTGGAAACCGCCCCCACCAACAGAGACTGTGATGCTAGAGGTGTCTGTCAGCGTGAAAGAACAGCCCCTGGAGCTGACAGTCACCAAGTGGCCCCGGGACCGCCCTCGAGGTGGGAGGAGACGAAAGGAGAGAACAAAGATGGGTGCCGCCTGGAGCAGTCTAGAGAGAGCGCACCCGGAGGCAAGAAGCCTGGAGAAGAGTATCGGAGGAGCTTACCCGGAGATGGCGAGAAAGCAGAGCAGCACCGGCCCGTTGGCCAGGAGCCTGCTAGAAACAGAGGAGGGAGAGCAGAGCAGCACCGGCCCGCTGGCCAGGAGCCTGCTGGAGACGACTGTAGGAGAGCAGAGCAGCACCGACCCGTTGGTCAGGAGCCTGCTGGAAACAACGACCCCACTAGGACTAATGGAGGTCCTAGCACAGCTCCCCCGAGACCGGGAGTGTGCACAGACCGCTCTGGAGGGCCTCGCAAGGAGGATGGCCCGGGTGCAGCGAGAGACGTTGGCGGAGTGGAGCCGTGAGATGGCCCAGCAGACCGAGACCTGTCAGCGGAGCACGCCACCCGAGATGAGGAGACAGACCGCCTCTGAGGATGGCGCGGGAGGACTGAAGGCCGGAGACGGCGCCGAGAAGGGAGCCGAACGAGTGGAGGCAGGTAAAGGGGACGTCTATACCCCAAACCTGGAAACCGCGTACCTGCCCCAGCTCCCCGTCGCAGAGCCCGAAGTCTATCCTGCCGTGCCCGTCGCTGCAACGTCACCGCCGCAGACTAGGCCTCAAACGGGAGCCGCGACCCCTGTGACGTCACACGCCTCGACCCCGAGCGTGACCAAGCAGGAAGTACCACCAGCCTGGTCGCAAGGCCTAGTACCCCCGGGCGCCGCAATGCCAACAGCGCCCCCTACCTCCGCGGAGCCCCCGGCCTGGTCGCAGGGCCAAGTAGCCCAGGGCGCCGCCGTCCTTACGGTGCCCTTTACCTTCCAGATACCCCAGGCCTGGCCGCAAGGCCCGGGCAACCAGGGCGCCACCACCACCGCGCCCATAAGACCAAGAGTGCCGCATCTGGGAGAGGACCTGTACGCCCAGCATACGTGCCCGGATGGGCAGCCATTTATATGGCCACCGGAGTTCCACCATCCCCGACTCCGGAGAGAGAGACCCCTGGATGAACCCCTGATCCCGGCTCCAAAGCCCGTAAAGAGGATCTCGCCCCCGCTAGCGGAAGCACAGTTTGAGTGGGACCCCACCGGAGAAGATCTTATGGGGTTCACTCAAGAGACTCGGGCAGCTGCAGCGGAGCGTGCTGAGTGCTGCCGCCAACAGCTCGAGGACTTCGAGAGGGAGCGGAGAGAGAGGCGGGTCCGGGAACAGCTAGCTCAAGTAAAGAGCGCGGAGCAGAAGAGCCGGGCCAGGAGAGACCCCCGTGCAGCGCATAGTCCCCGCACCACCGGGACTGTGATAAAGTTTAACCTGCAGCATGGGTGGGGCTTCATCCGAGACCACCACACCCTAGGCGACGTCTTCGTAACCAGGAGAGACGTTGAGTCCCACCTACCGGAGGGACACAGAGGTCGTGACCTTTACATCGGGGACGAGGTCACCTTCACCCGGCACAAGTGTGCCAAAGGTCCTTACGCCCTCCATGTGCATCGCCTGACGGAGGAAGAGCTGCGGTGTGAGGAGGAAGAACAAGAGGACCCGGACGGGTCTGAAACTAGAGCCAAAGGTAACCAAAAAGCAAGAGCAGGAGGACGCCGTCGCTAAGGACAGCGAAGCAGAAGCTGTATATAGTTGCCCGTCGGGGTACAGTAAACCGTAAACTGAAACTGAAACTGTTGTTGCTAATATAGTCCCCGTTGGGACCAGCATGTGTGAACTGTTACCCGTATTTCCCTTAATCCCACTGACCGAGGACTGAGAGCGGTCATTCCTCCCCAATACCTGGCCGAGGACTGAGAGCGGCCATATTCCCTGTATATAGTTGCGCGTCCTAAAGCGCCCCCTACCGGTTTTATAGGAAAACCAGTTTTCCAGAGAGACTGTCGCACTTTACCCGGTCACACGTTGCACAGTGACCGGAGGAGGAGCCAGAGGCGACGAGAATGTTTATATATATATAATGTTTTATATGTTTTATATGTTTATGCAAAAATTTGTATGTTTTGGTGTTATGTCTTACAGCCCGAGGACGTGCTGTGATTTACCAGGGGGGAATGTAGCACCCTGAGGATTCGGCTGCTACAGGGGTATTGCACCTCAACCCAGAGGTGTGATATTCCACTCCCGGGTAAGGATGGAGTGTGGAACTGAGCTCGGTAGGCTGCATGCACTACATACATCCCATTTCCGAGGAGCAGGCCGACGGTACTCCCACTTAGAAATGTGCAGGTACGACCGAGTCTGTTCCTGGCTGGAGTGGGAGGGGGGTGGTACATCCCAAGTAGTGTAGGGGCAGATAGGGGGAGCAGCCTGGGTAAAGTTAGGAGCTCATTGGGTGCTGGTCACCTGAGCTCACACATAGAGGGTGTATATAAGGTGGGCACCATCAAAGAACAGGGTCAGTCAGCCACAGTCAGTCAGGCTGTGAGTCTTTGCAGAGAGAAGTCAGAGGAGGAAGAGGAGCAGAGCAGCCCCAGAGAGAGAGAGAGGAGAAAGAAAGAGAGACCCAGAGGGGGAAACAGAAGAGGACTCTGAGAACCCAAAGTCCATCAGCGGGTGAAGAGTTGGCATTAGGGTACCGGAACCCAAGCTGGTGGGGGCAAAAACACACCCCAGCCAGAGACCGGAGGCCGTGGGCAACGTCTGCCACGGCCACCCACCACATCCACCACGAAGGCATACCACGTGGAGGGTCAGGGAACCCAAGGCCAAGGGTCTCCCAACAGAAGGCCCGAGGGAGCTGGACCTGGGTGGATCAATAGTGGGGACGGCCAGAGAAAGGACAGAAGGAGAGCTCAGGGTCACGCTCCGGACTTGCTTGGGGGTTGGCTGGATCCAGGACCTGGTGGATGCAGCACGGCTCGGGAGGTCACTCGAAGCTGGAGTGACCGGAACATCAGCAGTGAGTAAATACCCTAAACTGCACAACCCGACTCTGTCTTCATTTAACACCTATGCTGCACTACCACAACCCCCATCCTCTGCACCTGACCCCCTGAGGCTATACCCCACCCGTTGGGGGTTATACCATAAAAAGCTGCACCTACACCATCAGCCTCAGCGGACCCTGCTGCAGCGGCGGCCATAGTGACCGCAATACAACGGGTGGCGTAGTCGACATTAAGAACTTATTAACATCTGTAGGACTGCCACATACAACTGAGTTTGACACCCTGGGCACGGACCGGGTCACAGCCACTCGGAAGACTACAACTCCCATCTGATCCGGCTCCGGATATTCCCCCCTAAAGAATATGGCCCAGGGGGCGCGTCACATACATCCTGCATAAGAGGCATAATGGGGGCATTACACTGTGTGGGGCATCATACATCCTGCATAAGGGGCATAATGGGGGCATTACACTGTGGGGGCATCATACATCCTGCATAAGGGGCATAATGGGGGCATTACACTGTGGGGGCATCATACATCCTGCATAAGGGGCATAATGGGGCCATTACACTGTGTGGGGGCATCATACATCCTGCATAAGGGGCATAATGGGGACATTACACTGTGGGGGCAGTAAAGGGGTCCTGTACTATGAGAACAATACGTTTCCTCCCTTCCCGTCTCCATAGTTGGGTCGTATGTATCTATTACAGGAAACAGAACAAAAACCTTATGATTCTTATAAAGGGGCAACACAAGACCCCAAAAGAGTCTCCGTGCTGAAGGGGTTAATGCCCCCTGCGCCCAGTAATGGGGGATCTCCACATACCTCCACCTGCAGATCCGCCACCACATATATGGCTGCTCTGTGCGCACAGGAGCTGTGATGAGGTCACAGGAGGGGAGGAGTCAGGGGTCACATGATCAGGGGCCTCAGTGGATGCAGGACTCTGCTGTGCTGGTTGTCATGGTGCTGGATGAGCTGAAGTTTATGTGTGGGGTCAGGAGGGGTTTACAGTGTGGCTGTAGCAGAGCCGTGTGTGTACGAGGTGTACGGAGCGGAGCCGCGCGTGTACGAGGTGTACGGAGCAGAGCCGCGTGTGTACGAGGTGTACGGAGCGGAGCCGCGTGTGTACGAGGTGTACGGAGCAGAGCCGCGTGTGTACGAGGTGTACGGAGCAGAGCCGCGTGTGTACGAGGTGTACGGAGCAGAGCCGCGTGTGTACGAGGTGTACGGAGCGGAGCCGCGTGTGTACGAGGTGTACGGAGCAAAGCCACGTGTGTACGAGGTGTACGGAGCAGAGCCGTGTGTGTACGGAGCGGAGACGGGTGTGTACGAGGCGTACGGAGCGGAGCCGTGTGTGTACGAGGTGTACGGAGTGGAGCCGCTCGCGTAGAAGGTGTACGGAAAGGAACAGCGTGTGTACTGAGCGGAGCCGTGTGTGTATGAGGTGTGCATATATGTGCGCTGTAAGGTGGCTGCCGGACAGGTCGTGGACGGGAGGTATGTGTCCCCGAAGTACCAAGCTTCGGTGATGTAGGACCCGGAGAAGCAGGCTCCAGCACACATATTGCTGAGAGGGAGTTAATGGGCCTGGATTAAAGGGCCGGGTTTTACGAGCAGCTGAAAAAGCTGGGGGAGAGGAACAGCGTGTGAGCGAGGTTTATGGAGCAGAGCCGTGCGTGTACGAGGTGTGCGTATCTGTGCGCTGTAAGGTTGCTGCCGGACAGGTCGTGGACGGGAGATATGTGTCCCTGAAGTACCAAGCTTCGGTGATGTAGGACCCGGAGAAGCAAGCTCCAGCACACATAGTGCTGAGAGGGAGTTAATGGGCCCAGATTAAAGGGCCGGGTTTTACGAGCAGCTGAAAAAACTGGGGGAGAGGAACAGCGTGTGAGCGAGGTTTATGGAGCAGAGTCGTGCGTGTACGAGGTGTGCGTATCTGTGCGCTGTAAGGTTGCTGCCGGACAGGTCGTTGACGGGAGATATGTGTCCCTGAAGTACCAAGCTTCGGTGATGTAGGACTCGGAGAAGCAGGCTCCAGCACACATAATGCTGAGAGGGAGTTAATGGGCCCAGATTAAAGGGTCGGGTTTTAAGAGCAGCTGAAAGAGCTGGGCGGGATCAGCTGCTCACTTACCTCCAGTCCAGGTCTTGGAGGGCCTGATTTAAGACAGCTGCGCCTGTCTCAGTGTGTTGTGTGTTGTGCAAGGTGAGCAGACCTTGCATGTGCTGCTCAGAGTCTGCTGGAGACAGAGAAAAGTACTATATTTAAACGGCTGAAGCCGTGCTGCATATGGACGGGTTATTTTGAATTTTGTTCTATTATACCTTTTGTGCCAGAAAAAGTCTGTTATGTTTTGTTTTCCTGGTTGGTTTATGCACATTTAATAAACCACCAGTTTGCTTTGGAATCTGAGGACTTCATTCCTGTGTGAACCTGCACCTACCCGAGAGCTAATCTGTCACAAATTGGTGGAGAATGTGGGCACAAATCCCAAGGGGCAGTGTGACTGCTACAGGAAAACGTATATGTCCTGGGTGAAGGCCGCCAGCCAGCAAGGTTCGTCTGGCAGCATGGAGGAGCTGATAAAGCAACTGGTGCAGGCGAATATGCATCAGCAGCAAGCTCAGCAGGAGACTAACAAATTAATAGTACAACAGTTCCAGCTTCAACAGCAATAGATGCAGCAGTAGGAACAGATGACGCTCCTGGTGGAGGCCCTCCGTATCAGTGAAGCCGCACCACCTCCAGGCCAAAGCGACAAGACCCAGGTGAGGAAAACCGTGAGAGGGGCGTTGCAAACGATGACTCCGGGGGATGACGTTGAGGTGTTCCTGGCCGTGTTTGAGAGGGTGGCGGACCGTGAGAGACTACCACCGGAGCAGTGGGTGGAGGATCTTGTGCCATATCTGATCGGGGAACCACAGAAGGCGTATTTTGATCTGGCACTGCAGGATTCTAAGGAGTATAGCAAGTTTAAAGCTGAGATCCTGGCGTGGCTGGGCATAACCTTGCAGTCAGAGTACAACGAGTCCACCTCTGGGACTTCCACAGGGACAAACCTCCTTGGTCACAAATGTTTGATCTTCTGCACCTGGTACAGAAGTGGCTGCAGCTAGAGACTTGTTCCCCAGCCAGATGGTCGAGAGAGTGGTCATAGATCGGTTTATCCACTCTCTGCCAAAGCCGATTTAGTCCACTGTTGCCCAGGGAGATCCCCAAAATGCAGACAACCTGGTGGGCCTAGTAGAGAGGTACCGGGCGGTAGAGGGTTCCTTGGGTGGTCAAGCAGTGGTTAGGTCACCTTTCTAGGGCTCCAAAAGAAGGGGACTAAATCTTCTTCACTGGGCGTTCGTCCAAAGTCCAAGAGGCAGATGAATCGCAGCTGGGGAATCAGTCCCAATCCATCGTCTGTTGGAGTTGTCATGCCCCTGGCCATATAGCTGCTCGGTGGCCCAGGAACTCTGAGCCAATGGACTGTAGCGTAGGCCGGCATTGCTCCTACTTTGCCTACCCTGCCTGTAGCGCGGTTCATCAACACGGCGAGAGCCCTCAGGCGTGCTCAGTGTCCGTGAACGGATGCAAGTGTCTGGACTGCTGGACTCAGGAAGTTTGGTAACCCTGATAAGCGCCAAACTCCCTCATTGGCTGGTTCCTGAGAAGGTGGTGGGTGTCCGGTGTATCCATGGGGACGCTAAAATATGTCCTGTTGCCCGGGTGGATGTAAATGCGGACTGTGGCACCACAGCTCAGGAAGTGGGGGTCGTTAAAGACTTGTTGCACCTGATAATAATCGGACGGGACTGTGCATTATTCTGGGACGTGGGGGAAAGTGGTGACACCTGGTTGCTCAGATGACAGCCAGAACACCCCTGAAGAAACCTTGCCGCAGGCCATAACCGAAGAGTTTCCCATGTGTGTTTGTGGGCGATGAGGATGGGGCAGCATCCCCTGACGCCAACATCCCTGAGCTGGAGGTATCCAAGGGAAACTTTAGAACTGCCCAACTCAGGGATTTAACTCTTAAAGGGACATTTGATAATGTGTCTATACTTAACGTTGTTGCTCAAGAGCCGGGGGTGACACCAGATACCCATACTTTGCTGTCAATGGGGACTTGCTATACCGAGTCACCAAGGTGAGAGGGGAGCTCGTCGAGCAGTTGCTGGTGCCGGGAACATACAGTCGTAAGGTATTAGACATGGCCCATGCACATGTGTTAAGTGGTTGCTTGGGGGTAGAAAAAACACAGGAACTAATCCTCCAGAGGTTCTATTGACCCGGTTGTCACCGAGAAATTGTAAATTATTGTAGGTCCTGTCCCACCTGCCAGCTGACCTACCCCGGTGACACGCCTCCGGTGCCGTCACCTATCATTGAGGTGCACTTTGATCGCATAGCCATGGATCTGGTGGGGCCCCTGTTAAAGTCCCCCAGAAGGCATCAGTATATCCTGGTGATACTCGACTATGCGACATGGTATCCGAAAGCTACCTCCAAGTGTATAGCTCGGGAGTTGGTCCATTTTATTTCTAGAACGGGGTTACCTAAGGAGATCCTAACTGATCAAGGGACCCCATTTATGTCAAAGGTGTTGAGAAAGTAGTGCAAAACTCTGCAAATCACACAACTACGGACCTCAGTCTACCATCCACAGACGGATGGCTTGGTGGAAAGGTTCAACAAAACCTTCAAGGCCATGTTAAAGAAGGTCGTAGAGAAGGACGGCCGAGACTGGGACTGCCTACTTCCGTACCTTCTCTTCTCCATCAGAGAGGTACCACAGTCCTTTACTGGATTCTCCCCTTTTGAACTGTTGGATGGCTGACACCCCAAGGACTCCTGGATGTGGCAAAGGAGACCTGGGAGGCGGAGTCTATACCCTACAGGAGTGTAATCGAAGACGTGGCCCAAATGCAAGCGAGAATTGCCAGGGTGATGCCCATCATGAAAGAGCACCTCCTCCAAGCACAAGAGGCGCAATATAGGATGTACAATAGATCAGCACGATTGAGACACTTCAACCCTAGGGATCGGGTACTGGTACCTACAGTGGAGAGCAAATTCCTGGCGAAGTGGCAGGGCCCCTACGAAATAGTTGAAAAGGTTGGTGAGGTCAACTATAAACTCCACCAGCCAGAGAGAAGGAAGCCCTACCAGGTGTACCACGTCAACTTGATTAAGCCATAGCGAGATAGGGAACCCATGGAAGCTTCGTGTTTAGTAGCTGAGCCTGACGCTGATGTGAAAGAGGTCAAGATGGCAGAGTCACTGTCACGTGCCCAAAAGCAACAGTGCAAAGAGTTGCTACAGCAAAATAAAGACCTGTTTTCGGAGTTGCCAGGACTCACTCAGGTCATAGAGCATGAAGTACTCACAGAGCCTCATGTTCGTGTCAACCTAAAACCATATCGGAGACCAGAGGCCTGCAGAGAGGTGATCTCGAAAGAGGTGAAGCGGATACTGAACCTGGGAGTCATTGAGGAGTCCAAGAGTGGCTGGTCCAGTCCTATAGTCTTAGTGCCGAAAGCAGATGGAGAATCACGGTTTTGCAACGACTATAGGAAGCTGAACGAGGTCTTGAAGTTCGACGCCTACCCAATGCCTAGGTTAGATGAGCTTATTGAAAGGCTAGGACCCGCTCGGTACATCACCACCCTGGACCTCACTAAAGGATATTGGCAAATTTCCCTGTCCAAAGAGGCCAAGGAGAAGATGGCCTTCTCGATGCCAGACGGATGTTATCAATATGTCAGGATGGCGTTTGGGTTGCAGGGAGCTCCGGCCACCTTCCAGAGAGCCATGGACTGGATCTTAGCACCCCGCAAAAAGTATGCAGCGGCCTACCTAGATGACATCATCATATTCAGCCAGGACTGGGAAAGTATTTTTGGAAAAGTTCAAGCCATACTTGACACCCTAAGGAAGGCGGCTTTAGCATCAACCTGAAGAAATGTGCCATGGAGATTGAGGAAGCAAAGTATCAGGGCTACGTGGTTGGTAGAGGAGAAATAAAACCACAAATAAATAAGGTCGAGGCGATCCTGAACTGGCCACAGCCCCTCTCGAAGAAGCAGGTCAGGGCATTTCTAGGCATCGTGGGCTACTATCGAAGATTTGTCCCTAACTTTGCCCTGATAGCAGACGGATCTGCTGAAAGGGACGAAGTCAGCTATGGCCAAGTGGTCTACGGAAGCTGAAGTGGCCTTCCAGGAATTGAAACTGGCCCTCTGTAAACAGCCAGTCTTGGCTGTTTACCCAACTTCTATAAAGAGTTTGTGGTCCAGATGGATGCAACGGATGTTGGGGTGGGAGCAGTCTTGTCCCAGCAGATTAACAGAGAGGAACACCCTCTAATGCAGGGTTCCCCAACTCCAGTCCTCAAGGCCCACCAACAGGTCATGTTTTCAGGATTTCCTTAGTATTGCACAGGTGATGTAACTATTGCCTGTGCTGATGATGGAATTATCACCTGTGCAATACTAAGGAAATCCTGAAAACATGACCTGTTGGTGGGCCTTGAGGACTGGAGTTGGGGAACCCTGCTCTAATGTACCTCAGTCGGAAACTGTCCACATGCGAGAAGAACTGCTCTATAGTGGAAAAAGAATGTTTAGCCATCAAGTGGGCGTTGGACACTCTGAGATATTGCCTGTTAGGTAGAAGGTTCAGGTTAGTGTCGGACCATGCCCCACTGCGGTGAATGTGAGAAAAGAAGGGGAACAATGCCCGAGTAACTAGATGGTTCCTAGCCCTTCAAGATTTTAGTTTCCAGGTAGAGCATAGGCCTGGGAAACAACATGGGAATGCTGATGCCCTGTCAAGGGTCTATTGTATGGTGGCAGAAGGTGCCAAGGCCCCCGCTTTGGGTAGAAGGGGGGTTATGTAAGGTTGCTACCGGACAGGTCGTGGACGGGAGGTATGTGTCCCCGAAGTACCAAGCTTCGGTGATGTATGACCCGAAGAAGCTGGCTCCAGCACACATAGTGCTGAGAGGGAGTAAATGGGCCCGGATTAAAGTGCTGGGTTTTACGAGCAGCTGAAAAAGCTGAGGGAGGGGAACAGCTGCTCACTTACCTCCAGTCCAGGTCTTATAAGGCCTGATTTAACCCTCCGTCAGGGGCAACTGATCTGACAGGCGCAGCTCACTTAGTTTTATTTCTCTATTTTCAGTGGTTTGTCTGGGAAACACCCTCCTCCCAGTACCTTCCTAACTTTAAAGGCTGTGTGATTATGTGTATTCTCATTTATTACATTCTTATTAAGGTAACTGATCACTTTTAGAGCATTGAAATTTTAAAAAAAGGAAAATATAGCCAATTTTCTAGCCTGTGCCTGACATGCACAATGCCCCTAAACTCGTTATGAAACATATTGCCCCTGACGGAAGGTTAAGACAGCTGCACCTGTCTCAGTGTGCTGTGTGTTGTGCAAGGTGAGCAGACCTTGCATGCGCTGCTCAGAGTCTTCTGGAGGCAGAGAAAAGCATCTGCATTTAAATGGGTGAAGCGTGCTGCATATGGACTGGTTATTTTGAGCTTTGTTCTGTTATACCTTTTTGTTCCAGAAAAAAGACTGTTATGTTTTGTTTTCCTGGTTGGTTTATGGACATTTAATAAACCACCAGTTTGATTTTGAACCTGCAGGCTGCATTCCTGTGTGAACCTGCGCCTACCCAATAGCTGATCCGTCACAGCATGTAAAAGGGGTGCGAAGCAGAGCCGTGCGTGTACGAGGTGTGCATAGCCGTGCGTGTACAAGGCGTACGTAGCAGGGCTTTACGTGTACAAGGTGTACGGAGCGGAGCCGTGCGTGTACGAGGTGTACGAAGTGGAGCCGTGTGTTGTGGTGTTTACAAGACGTTCTTTATACTCCATTTAAAGTCTGGCAGTTGTGTGTTGTTCCAAACTATTCACACTTGGTTGCTGACCAATACCATACTACAAGGCCAGTACCTAAAACCGTGGTCGTCATACATATCAGATATTACTGCGATACTAATCCAGAAATTTTTAGGGAACGTGTCAAATATTCCCTCACCTACTGTAATCACCCATCCCTTGTAGATTGTGAGCCCTCGCTGGCAGGGTTCTCTCTCCTCCTGTACCAGTCGGTTACTGATTTTTGTTCAAATTATTGTACTCGTTGTTTGCTATGTATACCCTTTTACACATGTAAAGCGCCAAGGAATTAGTGGCACTATAATAATAATTATACTCCGTTTAACCCCTTAAGGACTGAGCCACTTTTTTAGGTTAGTGACCAGGCCATTTTTTTTTTAAACCATTGTCACTTTATGAGGTAATAAATCTGGAACGATTCAACGGATCCCCCTGATTCTGAGACTGTCTTTTTTTTGTGACATTGTACTTCACAACATTGGTAAAATTTCTTTGACATGACTTACGTTTATTTGTGAAAAAAAAATGGAAATTTGGCGAAAATTTTGAAAATGTCACAATTTTCATACTTTGAATTCCTATGCCTTTAAATTGGAGAGAGATTTCACTAAAAAATAGTTAATAAATAACATTTCCCACATGTCTACTTTACATCAGCACAATTTTGGAACCAATTTTTTTTTTATTAGGTAGCTATAAGGGTTAATAGTTGACCAGCGATTTTTCCAACAAAATTTACAAAACCATTTTTTTAGGGACCACATCACATTTGAAGCGACTTTGAGAGGTCTATATGACAGAAAATACCCAAAAGTGACACCATTCTAAAAACTGCACCCCTTAAGGTGCTCAAAACAACATACATGAAGTTTATTAGCCCTTCAGGGGCTTCACATGAACTAATGGAATGTGAATGGAAAAAAATGAACATTTTATTTTTTCCCACAAAAATTTTATTTTGTCCAAAATTTTGCATTTTCACAAATCTAACATGAGAAAATGGACCATGCAATTTGTTGTGCAATTACTCCTGAATACACTGGTATCCCATATGTGGTGGAAAACTAGTGTTTGGGGCACGGCAGGGCTCGGAAGGAAAGGATCACCATTTGACTTTTGCAACAGAAAATTGGCTGGAGTCGGTACCGGACGCCATGTTGCGTTTCAAGAGCCCCTGATGTGCCTAAATAGTGGAAACCCCCTACAAGTGACCCCATTTTGGAAACTAGACACCTCAAGGAATTTATCAAGATATGTAGTGAGCACCTTGAACCCACAGGTGCTTCACAGAAGTTTATGACGTTGAGCCGAGAAAATAAAAAAATCTTATTTTTACCACAAAACTTCTGTTTTATGCCCAAATTTAGCATTTTCAGAATAGGAAAAAGAGAAAATGCACCACACCATTTGTTGTGCAATTTCTCCTGAATACGCTGATACCCCATATGTGCTCCGTACACCTCGTACACACACGGCTCCTCTCCGTGCGCGGCTCTGCACACCCCGTACACGCGGCTCCACTCCGTACGCCTCGTACACACGCGGCTCCGCTCCGTACACCTCGTACACACATGGCTCCGCGTGCCTCGTGCGTGGCTCCGCTCCGTACGCCTCGTACAGACGCGGCTCCGCTCCGTACGCCTCGTACACACGCGGCTTCGCTCTGTAAACCTCGTACACACGCGGCTCCGCTCCGTACGCCTCATACACACGCGGCTCCGCTCCGTAAGCCTCGTACACACCCGGCTCCGCTCCATACACCTCGTACACGTGCGGCTCTGCTCCGTACAAGCGCGGCTCCGCTCTGTACACCTCGTACACACGCGGCTCCGCTCCGTACACCTCGTACGCACGCGGCTCCGCTCCGTACACCTCGTACACACACGGCTCCGCTCCGTACACCTCATACACATGCGGCTCCGCTCCATACACCTCGTACACATGCGGCTCCGCTCCATACACCTCGTACACATGCGGATCCGCTCCGTACACCTCGTACACACGTGGCTCTGCTCCGTACACCTCGTACACACGCAGCTTTGCTCCGTACACCTCGTACACACGCGGCTCTGCTACATCCACACTGTAAACCCCTCCTGACCCCACACATAAACTTCAGCTCATCCAGCACCATGACAGCCAGCACAGCAGAGTCCTGCATCCACTGAGGCCCCTGATCATGTGACCCCTGACTCCTCCCCTCCTGTGACCTCATCACAGCTCCTGTGCACACAGAGCAGCCATATATGTGGTGGCGGCTCTGCAGGTGGAGGTATGTGGAGACCCCATTACTGGGCGCAGGGGGCATTAACCCCTTCAGCACGGAGACTCTTTTGGGGTCTTGTGTTGCCCCTTTATAAGAATAATAAGGTTTTTGTTCTGTTTCCTGTAATAGATACATACGACCCAACTATGGAGACAGGAAGGGAGGAAACGTATTGTTCTTATAGTACAGGACCCCTTTACTGGCCCCACAGTGTAATGCCCCCATTATGCCCCTTATGCAGGATGTATGATGCCCCCACACTGTGTAGTGCCCCCATTATGCCCCTTATGCAGTATGTATGATGCCCCCACACAGTGTAATGCCCCCATTATGCAGGATGTATAATGCCTCCACACAGTGTAATGCCCCCATTATGCCCCTTATGCAGGATGTATGATGCCCCCACACAGTGTAATGCCCCCATTATGCCCCTTATGCAGGATGTATGATGCCCCCACACAGTGTAATGCCCCCATTATGCCCCTTATGCAGTATGTATGATGCCCCCACACAGTGTAATACCCCCATTATGCCCCTTATGCAGTATGTATGAAGCCCCCACACAGTGTAATGCCCCCATTATGCCCCTTATGCAGGATGTATGATGCCCCCACACAGTGTAATGCCCCCATTATGCCCCTTATGCAGGATGTATGATGCCCCCACACAGTGTAATGCCCCCATTATGCCCCTTATGCAGTATGTATGATGCCCCCACACAGTGTAATGCCCCCATTATGCCCCTTATGCAGTATGTATGATGCCCCCACACAGTGTAATGCCCCCATTATGCCCCTTATGCAGTATGTATGTGTAGCACCCCGAGGGCTCGGCTGCTACAGGGGTATTGCACCTCGAACCAGAGGTGTGGTATTCCACTCCCGGGTAAGGATGGAGTGTGGACTAGAACTCAGTTAGCTGCATGCACCACATACATCCCATTTCCGGGGGACAGATCAACGGTACTCCCACCAGATAGATGTGCAGGTACGACAGCGTCTGTCCCTGGCTGGAGTGGGAGGGGGGGGAGGAATATCCCAGTGGTGCAGGAGCAGAGAGGGGAGGGACTCTGGGCATAGGAAGGAGCCCATTGGTGGCTAGTCACCTGGGCTCGGGTGTCAGAGGGAGTATAAAAGGTGGGCACCATCTTAGGAGTTCAGTCAGACAGAAAAAGAGGAGAAGAGTAGTGACAGGGAGCAGCAGCCCTGTCTGGGTGCTGCTCCTGAAGGGAGCAAGAGAGAGAAAGACAAGAGGAAAGGAACAAGGAAGGAATGGAACCTGGAGAAAGGCCCAGAGACATGAAGGAAGAGGGAACCCGAACACGCTAGGAGTCAGCGGGTGAAGGGTTGGCAGATCAGGGTACCGGATCCCGAACTGGTGGAGGCCACTTATCCTCAGCCAGGAACCGGAGGTCGTGGCCACGTCTTGGCGCGACCACTCACTACACTCACCACGAAGGCACGCCACATAGGGTCAGGGAAACCGGAGATAGGTTTCGCCACCAGAAGGCCCGAGGAAGCTGGACATGGGTGGGTCCCTAGTGGGGACGGCCAGAGAAAGGAACGGAGAAAGGAGTTCAAGGTCACACTCTGGAACTGCCTGGGGGTTGGTCGAGCCCCGTACCTGGTGGACGCAGCACGGCTCGGGTCGTCATCACCTGCAGGACTGACACTGATAACATCTGTGAGTAAAGCATTGAAAACTGCAATCAGTCTCTGTGTTCCATCGCACTACCAGCACTAAAGGTACCGGGACGCCCTTTCTATCACTCCCTTCACCCGCACCAGCTGCCCTGAGGCCATACCTCTCCCGTTGGGGGTTATACCACCATTGCTGCACACATACCACCGGCCTCAGCGGACTGTTCTGCAGCGGCGGCCTTGCGACCGCAAATCAATGGGTGGCGTAGTCGACACTTAAACAACATCTACAAAGACTGCCACACACTTAGTTTGACCACCCTGGGCACGGACCGGGTCCCCGCCACTCGGAGACTACTACCCCCATCGGATCCGGCTCCGGGTATTCCCCCGCGCACACGTGCGGCGCACTACAGCACTGGCCCAGGGGGCGCGTCATATGATGCCCCCCACAGTGTAATGCCCCCGTTTTGCCCCTTATGCAGTATGTATGAAGCCCCCACACAGTGTAATGCCCGTATGATGCCCCTGTGAACGAAATACTCTCTCCTCTATGCCTTCCGAACTCCAAATTAATAAGATTTGTTTTACAAGCGCTGGGGAAATCAGTACAGCCCAGCCAGGAATGGTGTACTAGAAAAGACTTCTGCTTTGTTAACACATGTGGCACTTTAAATAGGGTCAGAGACAAAGGAATAGTTCTCTCTGACCTATGAACCTATAGTAACCTTAGGGGAGTGAATAGAAATGTGAAACCTCACTGCCCCTCAGTGTTACTTGATCACCATTACACTGAAGTTACAAGACAAGATGGATACCACATACTCAAAATGGATTCTTTTCTCTCACATTTCCCCCCTTTTGTGACCAATTATGGCATCTCAGTAGGTATATAGGAGCGCGCTAGTCGCGTCCTCGGGACTTTCCTACCTGCTTCTCCTCAGTTCCCTACCTAAACACCTCTAATTGTATCACAACAATGGATCTGTTCTTGTCTGGGGTCCATAGTATACAATCAGGGGTTCTGTGACACTGTTTTCCTTACATATAAACCTGAGTAACTTAGGTGTAACATAGATCAGCGCTTTTACGGCTACATATATCAACAAGCAGAATAATAATAATTGCATACATGTATGTATAATCCCTGAGAGCCACCCACCTAGACCCTTGAACCAATTAGTGGGATTCAGGAAAGGAAATGTTTCTCCCACCAGGACTCCTTGTTTGCGTCATGTTGCTGGAACCACTTATCCCTTATCTCGGTTATCTTCTGTATATCAGTCCTAACCTGGAGATTTCCCATAATGTCGATGTAATGACAACATGCAGGACCGATGATCTGACACATCCCTTCATAGTGGTCAGGTAGTCCAGCACTATGGTGTGTTGTCAGTGACTACAATTAGCTTCTTCTGTATTATATTAGATGCATTAAAGACATCAAGCACCTGGAAGATCTGGTCATCTAGATAATCAGTCACCTCTACCAGCTTATCCCATCTGCATTATGGATGGGTAAATCAATACGCTGCTCACAATATTATTTGCCACCCCCATTTCTACAAGATGAGGTTTACCATTGGGTAAATGAGTGTAGAGGGATTGCTTTAACATTTACTCTGATGTGAGGCACTATAAAGGTTGATGGGGTCAGGAAGGCCAGTGTGCAGACCCCTGTGAAGTTATTAGGGAACCACTTGTAGGCCTGATGTCCACATACAATGTACAAACTCTCTGGTGCTCCCATAACAGTGTTATTGAATAGACTAGCAATCCATTTAGACAACAAGGTGGAGCTTAATATGTCCATCATCTTTTCCTGATACTAAGTGTCATTTGACATAATATCTGATATCAGTCTTTCCAAGGTGACATTTACACAGTGAAGCTCAGGATTGAGTGTGGCATCGACCGCTATACACTGTGTGATGTCGGTACAGACCCATTACACTCAGAATACTGTAGAGAAAGCGACGTCTCTGGATCTTATCTGGATGCAGCTGCAAGAGGTGAAGTCCGGATAACAGGAGAGGTCAACAGGACTAGAAGCCCAAGGCATTCCTGTCTGTCTTAGAGGCAGACCACTCCTGTTGAACAACAACCTTGGCTCTGTCACCCATGCAGGTACAGGGAAACCTACAGCTCTTTCTTTCCTGTTGTTATCTAGCGGGAAAAGTGCGCTTACTCAAATAGAACATTTCTTTCAAAGTCACTGGAATGGCTAAATAATGCATAGTATTAGAGCTCACAGGGCTGTGAGTGCAAATCCAACAGTCTTTTGGTAATGTACTCATGTCCATGTCTTTTAAAAGTACTTGGTGATGTCTAATGAATTTATTATCCCAGTCACCATTCAGAACTTCATTTAATGTCTTTGCTAGAGGCAATGCCACCACTATCCCCATTAGAACTGGTAAAAAGGTCATCATTCTGCTGGTGGAGTGACTCGTTTACAGTGGCTGGCGTGTATCCTATTGGATTTTCCCTCAAGCTTCACTGAATGTCGCTGTGGTCAGAAGAACTTGGAATGGCCCATCAAATCTTGGATCAAAACTTTTTTTTTTTTACGTGTCTTTTTAGGACCACCCAGTCTCCAGGCTTGAGATCATGTGTTCCAGACACTGAGTCAGGGTCTGGAATGGGAGAATACACCGGTTTATCACACTGTTTAGGCGATTATGCAAGGCTTGCACATAGCTAGTCATGCTGTCATTTTGCATCTGAAGTGATTGTGGCAAATATAACCCTGTTCTTGGTACTGAACCAAAAAGTATGTCATATGGACAGAGACCTGTTCTTCTACCTGGAGTGTACCTTATTGAGAAAAGAGCTAGAGGCAAGCATTCGGTCCATGGTTTGCCGGTTTCCTCTTTTGCCTTCTGAATCTTTAACTTTAATGTCCCATTCAGTCTTTCTACCTTCCCACTACTCTGTGGATGGTAAGGTGTGTGTAAACCCTGCTCAATTCCCAAAGACTTTAAGATCTCTTTCATGATCTCTCTAGTGAAATGTGTACCTCTATCACTTTCAATCATGTCAGGAACCCCATATCTACATACCACCTCCTTCATGAGTTTTTGAGCAGTAACCTTTGCTGTAGCTTTCCGCACTGGATATGCCTCAGGCCAGCCTGAAAAGAGATCAACACACACAAGCATGAACTCATATACCCCTACACGTGGTAGTTGTATATAGTCAATCTGCAATCTCTGGAACGGGTAGAACGGACGAGGGGTGTGTTTCTGCGGGGTCTTCACAGCTTTCCTTACGTTGTGTCGGGCACATGTCATACAAGACTGCGTGTGCCTGGGTACTGGACCCTGGCGCCACCCATACCTTGTCTACTAAAGCACACATAGCTGTTTTTGAGAAATTTGTTAGTCCATGGGTTACCTGGGCCATCACTGAGTAAAGAGCTGGCGGCAGGCAGAGCTTACTGCCCTTTTTTCCACAAACCTTCCTCAGTAAGCTGGGCTCCCTGCGTCTCCCACTCCTTCATTTCCTGTTGAACCCCCTGTTTCTGCAGGGATTTAAGAATATTGGGAGTGACAGGTGCCACTGAGGTCACGGTCTGTACCGCTGCTAGACTCTCAACTCTCAGCCTCTTTGCTGCTTTCTTGGCAGCAGCATCCGCACGAGCATTTCCTCTGGCTTCATTGGCGTCATCTCGAGTGTGAGCTTTATTCTCACTATGCCAAGCTTAGTTGGTAACGGGAGAGCCTTCATCAGAGCCCTTACACTCTCTGTGGTTTTATAGGTTTTTCATGTGACTTTAGGCAAGATCTACTATCTACACACACATTTGGCTGTCTTACACTTTGCCGCTCTACACGCCTCAGTGAGTGCCCTCAGCTCTGCTTCCTGTGCCGATAAGTGAGGAGGGAGTGGTTCAGCTTTTATTACCTCATGTTGTGTGACCACAGCGTATCCAGTATAGAACCAACCAGCATCTTGGCATTTGGATCCATCTACAAAAAAACTCAAAATTTGCATTAACAATGGGTTCATCTGAGACATGTTCAAACCCTGGTGTCTCTTGCTACATCAGAGCTACACAATCATGGGGTGTATGTATTTCGCCTATTTCCTTCTCTGTCAGAGTATGTAAAAACAGTTCACCCCCCCCATCTTTCCCCCCTTTTTGAATCCAATGGCAGAAGCGTAACTGGATTCAAAACTGCCCGTCGTTTGAGTTCTACATTTGGGGGAATGAGGAGGGCACATTAAAGTAGAAGTTGCTGGGTCATTGAAATGTACCTAGGATGTACCTGACTGAGGACACCATGAATGTCATGTTGAGTGTAAAGTGTGACCTTGTAATCAAGAACTATTTCTGTGGCCTTTTCAATCATGGCTTGAACCGCAGAAATGGCTTTAACACAAGAGGGTGCACCTCTGGCAACAGGATCCAGCCTAGCTGAGTAGTAGGCCACTGGTTTTTGTAGTTGTCTGTTTTTGGGTAATGCAACCTACTGTATTGTGACCTTTCTTTCCTCTGTGAAATGTCTGGTGTATTGTGACATGCCATGTCCTAAGAAGACTACCTTCTGGTGATTAAACCTGTGGTTTCTTTTTAGAGGCCTTACATGCACGTTCTGCTAGGGAACACAAAAGTGAGATAGACGACTCCTGACATGAGACTTTATCAGGACAAAGTAATAAATCGTACACATACTCTAAAGCATCACAACCTCCAAACATGGAGGAGTCAACAAATTTTCAAAATGAGAAAACATTGCAAAAGTAGACATTATCGGTGAATTCTGAGCACCTTGTGATAGCACCATCATCCATGTAAATTGTTTATGACCAAGGAAAAATAAATAAATAAAAACAAATAAATCCCGGCAGTCTGGATGCAGAGGCGCGGAAATAATGCATTGTCTAAGTAAATCACCATGAAATGCTTTGATGATTTCTCAAAGAAAAACATTAATTGCATACAGACCAGTATCTATTAAGGAAAAAAAATAAAAATGTGCCTGGAGTTCATTTTAATCATTGAAATAGAACCTCTAAAATTTGAATTTCTGTCATTATAGTTTTTATCTAGTGACTTTCAATAATTATATGAAGGGAAAAAGTCATTCCCAGCTATCTGCTATGTGAGTGGGGGCTTCTGCACTCCTGTTTCCCCCCACCTTTTTCTATGGTAAGGAAAAAAAACTTACTCTCTTTGTTCTGCAAGTTTGGATCAACTCTTACTCCACCCCTTTGGCTACTTGTAACAAATCCCTTGGGTCCTTCCCCCTCCACTCTTGGTGCATTTTTTTACAAGTCCCTCTCTAATTGATTTCTTTAACCCATCCACAAAAGCATCTCCCAATATACATATATTAAGAGTGCCCCCTGGTAAATATCCCATATCTGTCCAAGTCATCTGTAAAAGGGCAAAATATTTTTCTACAGCTTCATCTTTTTCTTGAGTTACATCATTTAAAGATATAGATTGTTCTCTCTGTTTTGTCAATGCCCAATGCTGCAACATCTTACAATATTCTTCCCCTGACTCTAATGTCTGTAAATATTCTGTTCCAGGTCTGTCAATCAGATAGTCTTTTCACGGTCCTGTCTCTTGCTTTATAATATGTGCAGTCACATCTCCTCCTTTTGCGTCTACTAACGATTCTAAATCCTGCCATGTACAGTTGTATGTAACCTGTATCTGCTGAATTTGTGTATAGAAAGGAACAGGCTTCTTGTCAGGGTCAGAAAGCTGTTTCATCATAGCTAATTGCTCACTGGGGCTCCAAGACTTGTATTCCTTTGTAGTCACCTTGTGAGGGGGGCCCATGCCTCGTGTGCGAGGAGTAGTAGTCATTGGTATGTGAGAGTATCCTCTATCAGCCCCCCCCCCTCTCACTGCTCTCTTCCCCCTCCCCATCCCATGTAATTAGCTCTGGGTGAGGAGGCATACTATCAGCTACCACATTCATCTTTGTTATAACTGGAAAAAACTGGAAAAATCAAAGCATTTGGGGAACTGAATTTAGATTTAGTTGTCTTGCAATTTGAACAGTTATTTTTCCATCCCATATTCTGTACATGTCCACCGTCCTGGTCCGTTATATGGAGGAGGTACTGATGATTCTGTCTCATTAAGGCTGGGTGCCCACGTAGCGTTTTTCAAGCGTTTATGCTGCGGAATTTCCGCCGCGGAAATGCTTGTGAAACGCTAGGTAATCTGCACCCCATGGTCCCCAAGGGGATTCCGCATGTTCTATGCACATGCTGCGGATTTTTCCGCAGCGTTTATGCTGCGTACAAAAATCCGCAGCATTTCATTTAATTTTGCGGAAGCGCAGCGGAACTCCCGCCATTGACTTGCATTGAAACGCATAGAAAACGCGACTGTACATTTGTACAAGCGGCTTCTATGCGTCTCTATGTGCGGATGGTACCCAGGTCTGGAGGAGAGGAGACTCTCATCCAGACCTAGGTACCATTCTACCTGTAAAAAAAGAATAAAATAACAAATAAAGTTTATACTCACCTGTCCGAAGGCTTCTCTCTGAATGCCGGCATCGCTTGAGGACCTGCGGTGACGTCACAGTCATGTGACCGCAGGCCCTTCACCGCTCTGTCTTGCGATATGCCGGCAGCCGGGAACCAGACAGGAACGAGCGCTGCAGCCACGCCGGGGCCTCGGGGGTGAGTATAGCTTTATTTGTTTTAATTTTTACGGTTCACACTGTATAAATCCATGCCGTTTGCATGGATTTATACAGTGTGACCTAGTTGTCAAGCACTTTCCAAGTGATGCTATCGCCTGGAAAGCGCTTGTCGATCTGCATGCGGAAACGCATGTGTATCCGCATGTGTATCCGCATGTATTCTGCAGGAAAAACGCATGCACAATCTGCATGCGTTTTTTCTGCCAGGGAGATGCAGATATTTTCTGCTTCATTTCTGCATCGTGGGCACATAGCCTTAGTCCGTTCAGTCCATTGTCAAAACCACTCACACAATACTTTTACTTATAGCGATTTTCTCACACTGTCTGCACTAATTACTTCCAGAGCCAACATTCTTTACCTGCCCAGCCTTCTCCCTGAACACATACAGACCAGACCCCCCTGTGGGGAATTTCAGTCATTTCAACATTCTTTTACTATCCGTTATGGCATCCTTGCCTTCACGTTATCTGAACATTCTACTTTTTGCTGTCTTTCCATTGGGTTTCTGTCTCCATTTACATGACAAGTTTTCCATACTTGCCTCAAAATCAGTGCTAGCACAATATCAACAATAGGCACAAAGCCATGGGTCCAATAGGCAGGCACACAGCCACAGATCCTATTACTATGTAGTCAGGCACTCAGCCACTATTACTACAATAGACCCCGTAAATGGTCCATAAGATACCCCTCTGGTGAGATGATCAGTCTTATCAGCCAAACAAGATTCAGCAACACAACAATCCTCTAAGTATAAGTACCACTATATCACACTCATACACTGATCAGATCACATGCACACAGTTCAAAAAGGCATAGGTAACTCTTCCCAGTTCTTGGACTAGACTATTAATTGCAAAAATAACTCACCCGGATTGGAGGTGACCAGCTCACAGTAAAAGTGAAATACTATTGTAAGAATAAGCTTCTTACCTTATGCTGCAGCGATTGAATTCACTGTTACTGGAGAGTCCTCCTCACTCTAGATATGGATGGTATAATGCGCGTCTAGTCCCGGGACTTTTCGGCACCAAATTCTGTGAGCGAAATACGCTCTCTTCTATGTCTTCCGAACTCCAAATTTAATAAGATTTGTTTTACGAGCGCTTGGGAAATCAGTACAGCACAGCCAGGAATGGTGTACTAGAAAAGACTTCTGCTTTATTAGCACATGTGACACTTTAAATAGTGTCAGAGACAAAGGAATAGTTCTCTCTGACCTATGAACCAATAGTAACCTTAGGGGAGGGAATAGTAATGTGAAACCTCACTGCCCCTCAGTGTTACCTGATCACCATTACACAGAAGTTACAAGACAAGATGGATACCACATACTCAAAATGGATTCATTTCTCTGGCAGGCCCCTCCTCCACCTCTGGGCCTGGGTGCGGCTGCATCGGTGGTGTGTCCGCCCTGACTGAACCCCTCGCTGCGGCTCTGAGCAAATGTAATATTATTTTCACACAAACGAGTGGTAAAGAAATCAGTGAGACACCTGTGGGATAAGAACGTAAGAACGCCCATTACACCCTCAGATGACTTCCCTTGTGGGTACAGTGTCCGAAATGGGGTCACTTTAGGGGGCACGCCTCGTACACACGCGGCTCCGCTCCGTACGCCTCGTACACACACGCGGCTCCGCTCCGTACGCCTCGTACACACACGCGGCTCCGCTCCGTACGCCTCGTACACACACGCGGCTCCGCTCCGTACGCCTCGTACACACACGCGGCTCCGCTCCGTACGCCTCGTACACACACGCGGCTCCGCTCCGTACGCCTCGTACACACACGCGGCTCCGCTCCGTACGCCTCGTACACACACGCGGCTCCGCTCCGTACGCCTCGTACACACGCGGCTCCGCTCCGTACGCCTCGTACACACACGCGGCTCCGCTCCGTACGCCTCGTACACACACGCGGCTCCGCTCCGTACGCCTCGTACACACACGCGGCTCCGCTCCGTACGCCTCGTACACACGCGGCTCCGCTCCGTACGCCTCGTACACACACGCGGCTCCGCTCCGTACGCCTCGTACACACACGGGGCTCCGCTCCGTACGCCTCGTACACACACGGGGCTCCGCTCCGTACGCCTCGTACACACACGGGGCTCCGCTCCGTACGCCTCGTACACACACGGGGCTCCGCTCCGTACGCCTCGTACACACACGCGGCTCCGCTCCGTACGCCTCGTACACACACGCGGCTCCGCTCCGTACGCCTCGTACACACACGCGGCTCTGCTACATCCACACTGTAAACCCCTCCTGACCCCACACATAAACTTCAGCTCATCCAGCACCATGACAACCAGCACAGCAGAGTCCTGCATCCACTGAGGCCCCTGATCATGTGACCCCTGACTCCTCCCCTCCTGTGACCTCATCACAGCTCCTGTGCGCACAGAGCAGCCATATATGTGGTGGCGGCTCTGCAGGTGGAGGTATGTGGAGACCCCCATTACTGGGCGCAGGGGGCATTAACCCCTTCAGCACGGAGACTCTTTTGGGGTCTTGTGTTGCCCCTTTATAAGAATCATAAGGTTTTTGTTCTGTTTCCTGTAATAGATACATACGACCCAACTATGGAGACAGGAAGGGAGGAAACGTATTGTTCTCATAGTACAGGGCCCCTTTACTGGCCCCACTGTGTAATGCCCCCATTATGCCCCTTATGTAGTATGTATGATGCCCCCATTATGCCCCTTATACTGTATGTATGATGCCCCCACAGTGTAATGCCCCCATTATGCCCCTTATGCAGTATGTATGATGTCCCACAGTGTAATGCCCCCATTATACCCCTTATGCAGTATGTATGATGCCCCCCACAGTGTAATGCCCCCATTATGCCACTTATGCAGGATGTATGATGCCCCCACAGTGTAATGCCCCATTATGCCCCTTATGCAGGATGTATGATGCCTACACAGTGTAATGCCCCCATTATGCCCCTTATGCAATATGTATGATGCCCCCACACAGTGTAATACCCCTTATGCAGTATGTATGAGGCCCCCTCACAGTGTAATGCCCCTATTATGCCCCTGTGATCAGGTGACCTGGTGTAATGCACAGACAAACCCTCTAACTCAGGGTTCCCCAACTCCAGTCCTCAAGGCCCACCAACAGGTCATGTTTTCAGGATTTCCTTAGTATTGCACAGGTGATGGAATTATCACCTGTGTAATACTAAGGAAATCCTGAAAACATGACCTGTTGGTGGGCCTTGAGGACTGGAGTTGGGGAACCCTGCTCTAACTGAATGTTACTTTACTGACAAGGATGATGGTCCGGAGACATATAGGCCATTATGCTCTCAGGCATGGAACACATTACTACGAGTGGCACGACAGCAATCAGTTTATCTGGTGTTTCAGTGTAAAGCGCGTCACTTCTGGACATGCCCACTAGGGGACAGACATTATCGGACCTCTAGCTCACGAGAAGTAGCGCATGCGCAGTACATTATTGTAGACAGAATCCATTCTATATGTCTTATAACAATTCACCTTTAGGAATCAGAATGGGGTTCCTAGTATGGGGAGGGGTTTTTGATGAAGTGGGATATTTATTAGTGTTGAGCGAGTATGTTCTATTAACCCTTTCGCCGAGTATGCTCGGGCCGAGCTCCGAGTAGTTACAGCTGCTCGGTGATATGCTTGAATCGCTCCCATGTGCATGATTTGCAACTGTTTGACAGCTTTATTACATGTAAGAAATGGACATTCCTCCCATGTAATAAAACTGTCAAACAGTAGCAAATCATGCACACGGGAGGGATTCAAGCATATCACCGAGCAGCTGTAAATACTCGGAGCTCGGTCCGAGCGTACTCGGCGAAGGGGTTAACAGAACATACTCGCTCAACACTAATATTTATACATGGACACCTGGCTATTAGGCTCACTATGCTGAACATCATGAATTATCATCGCTGTATCAAGCCTTCTGATGAACCTGTTGGGAAAATGCATTGAGGCGGATTATTGAACCATTCTCTGATGACTATCATACCCTTTCCTTTATATACACTGTGTTCAGAATTATTAGGCAAGTTGTATTTTAGTGGATTATTTTTATTATTGATCAACAACTATGTTCTCAGTCAACCCAAAAGACTCATAAATATCCAAGCTTAATATTTTTGGAAGTTGGAGTGTTTTTTTTTTAGATTTGGCTATCTTAGGAGGATATCTGTTTGTGCAGAATTATTAGGCAACTTAATAAAAACCAAATATAATCTCACTTGTTTCTTTTCACCAGGTAAACCAATATCATTGCACAAAATTTAGAAATAAACATTTCTGAAATGCAAAAACAAAAACCCCAAAAATTAGTGATCAATATAGCCACCTTTCTTTATGATGACACTCAACATCCTTCCATCCATAGATTCTGTCAGTTGATTGATCTGTTTTTGATCAACATTGTGTGCAGCAGCCACCAGAGCCTCCCAGACACTGTTCCGAGAGGTGTACTGTTTTCCCTCTCTGTAGATCTCACATTTTATGATGGACCACAGGTTCTCTATGGGGTTCAGATCAGGTGAACAAGGGGGCCATGTCATTATTTTTTCTTCTTTTAGACCTTTACTTGCCAGACACGCTGTGTAGTAGTTGGATGCATGTGATGGAGCATTGTCCTGCATGAAAATCATGTTTTTCTTGAACGATACGATTCTTCCTGTATCACTGCTTGAAGAAGTTGTCTTCCAGAAACTGTCAGTAGGTCTGGGAGTTGAGCTTCCCTCCATCCTCAACCCGAAAAGGTCCCACAAGTTCATTTTTGATGATACCAGCCCATACCAGTACCCCACCTCCACGTTGCTGGCGTCTGAGTCGGAGTGGAGCTCTCTGCCCTTTACTGATCCAGCTTCCATATGGCCCATCAAGAGTCACTCTCATTTCATCAGTCCATAAAACCTTTGAAAAATCAGTCTTAAGATATTTCTTGGCCCATTCTTGACGTTTTATCTTATGTTTCTTGTTCAAAGGTGGTCGTTTTTCAGCCTTCCTTACCTTGGCCATATCCCTTGTGATTTTTGATACTCCAGCAACATTGCAGCTCTGAAATATGGCAAAACTGGTTGCAAATGGCATCTTGGCAGCTTCACGCTTGATTTTCCTCAATTCATGGGCAGTTATTTTGCGCCTTTTTTGGCCAACACGCTTCTTGCAACCCTGTTGGTTATTTGCCATGGAACGCTTGATTGTTCGGTGATCACGCTTCAAAAGTCTGGAAATTTCAAGACTGCTGCATCCCTCTGCAAGACATCTCCCAATTTTGGCCTTTTCAGAGCCCGTCAAATCTCTCTTCTGACCCATTTTGCCAAAGGAAAGGAAGTTGCCTAATAATTAAGCACACCTTATATAGGGTGTTGATGTCATTAACACCCCTCCTCATTACAGAGATGCACATCACCAGATTTACTTAATTGGTAGTTGGCTCTCAAGCCTATGCAGCTTGGAGTAGGACAACATGTATGAAAAGTATCATGTGATCAAAATACTCATTTGCCTAATAATTCTGCACACAGTGTATACCTTGAGACATATCTGGTTCTATTTAATGCATCTGTACTTTTTTGATATAGATTAGGGTTAACTACGGCTTCTGAGGGAGAGCCACAGGTGAGCGGGGCGCCATTATCATTCCTTAGGGTGCCAACCTCCGTGGCCAGGCAGGATGGGGTATGGTAGTGACTGTATCAATTATTCAGCATCATTGTTTACATCTGTTTATATACAACCACAACAAGCCATTCAGCTTGTAATTTTGCTAATTTTAAGAATATATATTGTAAGGTAGCGCTATTCATCATGTTGGGGGGCACTCACTTCACCCGGTCAATTAAAGCACACGTGCAACGTTTTCCGGTAGTCCGTTGCCGCCATTCTGTAAGGGGTCAACAGCTCCTGCCATTCCTGTACCATGTCCTGTTGTCATTTCTCAAATACCTGCTGTTTCTCAAACACCTGCTGCTGCACTTTTGACAGGCACTTTAATCACTCAATAGCTTCAGTCTCATTTGCTGCTCCCTTCACAGTCTTCTTTATCAGCTCCTGCATTTCTTCAGGACACTCTATTTTGCTGAAGGACGTTTGCAGCCGATCATCTAACCACTTCTCCACTCCATCTGTGGATACTGCTCCATTCATAGCCATCGCGGTACGCTGTTCACACTAGACACTTCACACCGCTCTCCCCGGAAAAATTTTCGTGGCCCCACCAAGCCACAGCAAACCAGATTTGAGTGCGACGACAGTTTTCGTAACCCCGCCGAGTTAAACAGCCAGATGCTTTAATCTTCGTGGCCCCACCAAGCCACAGCAAACCAGATTTGAGTGCAACGACAATTTTCGTAACCCTGCCGAGTTACAGCCAGATGCTTGCATCCACATTCGTCATCGTGTGCCTTTACTCCTTGCAACCAGGCAGCAGTTGCCTGCATTCTCTAACCAATTGTAAGGTAGCGCTTGTTGGCCCTTTTACCTTCACTCTGAGGTCCAGCTCACCCCAAACCATCTCGATTGGGTTCAGGTCTGGTGACTGTGGAGGCCAGGTCATCTGGCGTAGCACCCCATCACCCTCCTTCTTGGTCAAATAGCCCTTACACAGCTTGGAGGTGTTTTTGGGGTCATTGTCCTGTTGAAAAATAAATGATGGTCCAACTAAACGCAAACCGGATGGAATAGCATGCCGCTGCAAGATGCTGTGGTAGCCATGCTGGTTCAGTATGCCTTCAATTTTGAATAAATCCCCAACAGTGTCACCAGCAAAGCACCCCCACACCATCACACCTCCTCCTCCATGTTTCAAGGTGGGAACCAGGCATGTAGAGTCCATCCCTTCACCTTTTCTGCGTCGCACAAAGACACGGTGGTTGGAACCAAAGATCTCAAATTTGGACTCCTCAGACCAAAGCACAGATTTCCACTGGTCTAATGTCCATTCCTTGTGTTCTTTAGCCCAAACAAGTCTTTTCTGCTTGTTGCCTGTCCTTAGCAGTGGTTTCCTAGCAGCTATTTTACCATGAAGGCCTGCTGCACAAAGTCTCCTCTTAACAGTTGTTGTAGAGATGTGTCTGCTGCTAGAACTCTGTGTGGCATAGACCTGGTCTCTAATCTGAGCTGCTGTTAACTTGCGATTTCTGAGGCTGGTGACTTAAACTTGTCCTCAGAAGCAGAGGTACTCTTGGTCTTCCATTCCTTTGGCGGTCCTCATGTGAGCCAGTTTCTTTGTAGCGCTTGATGGTTTTTGCAACTGCACTTGGGGACACTTTCAAAGTTTGCCCAATTTTTCAGACTGACTGACCTTCATTTCTTAACGTAATGATGGCCACTCGTTTTTCTTTACTTAACTGCTTTTTTCTTGCCATAATACAAATTCTAACAGTCTACTCAGTAGGACTATCAGCTGTGTATCCACCAGACTTCTGCACAAGACAACTGATGGTCCCAACCCCATTTATAATGCAAGAAATCGCACTTATTAAACCTGACAGGGCACACCTGTGAAGTGAAAACCATTTCCGGTGACTACCACTTGAAGCTCATCAAGAGAATGCCAAGAGTGTGCAAAGCAGTCATCAAAGCAAAAGGTGGCTACTTTGAAGAACCTAGAATATAAGACATATTTTCAGTTGTTTCACACTTATTTGTTAAGTATATAATTCCACATGTGTTAATTCATAGTTTTGATGCCTTCAGTGTGAATGTACAATTTTCATAGTCATGAAAATACAGAAAAAAATCTTTAAATTAGAAGGTGTGTCCAAACTTTTGGTCTGTACTGTATATGTATGTATAATATGTGTTGTTAGTCCAGTTTTCAATGCATATATTTTAAAAAAGTTTAAGATTTTATCTTAAGTGGCGGCATGGCTAATGAATAAATACTCACTTAGGCCACGGCCCATTATCAGTATCTGGTCAGTATTCAGTCAGTAGTTTTACCCTTCATCATGACAGCACCATACAGAGAGAGTATCCGCCCCAGGAACAGGAAACTTACTAAAATAAAAGGGGCGGAACCTCTCTTCCTCCCCAGTGTGGTTTCCTGTTCCTGGAAGAGGATGCCTACGGTGGAACAGTATACCTGGGGAGATTTCTCCTGGTGCCGTGCTGACCCGGTAAACCTGGCGGCCGAAGGGCTGTTCCAAGAGGTGGGGGCACTTTTCTTGGAGGAATCGCTCCAACCAGAGCACGGGACTTCAGCGGGCCACCTCCGGATTCGGAGGTTGGTGCTGAGAGGAGCGCAGAGCATTGGGAGCGCATAAGAAAGATGGCGCCGGTTTGCAGAACGGCACATGTGCCGTGCTGGGTCACTACTGGGGGCATAGTGATGCTGGATATGATGTCGGCGGGGGCTACAGGGCGGTATGCCCTGTAAAGAGGAGAGACCAACCCCTGCTCCTCCCACACCGATTATAAGTGGCACATGGTGTCGGTCCCTGAGCAGCTGAAGTGCGCTTGGTATAACATTGCTGAGTGTGCTACTGCTCTAAGTTTGGTGTTCCAGTCCCTGCGATGGAGACTTCAAACATACCTGAAGGAGATGAGTCAAGACCTGCTCCTGGTGCGGTAGTTCCAGGGCCCTATGACGAAGTGAGTGTTTCTCCTGCCCACACACACATACTGACTAGTGTCATTACCTATTTTAGAATAGACCCAGGAAAACAGTGACCAAGACAAAAAATAAAGAATGTGCCTTATGCAAGGAAGCTTTACCGAAGTTATACACTAAAATACGTTGCCGGGCCGGTATAGAGAAAACAGTAATGGAGGAATCCCTGTCTCTGTTTCAGGAGATAAAAACCTTAATAAAAGATGAAGTTAAAAACACTGTAAAAAAGGAAATGCGACATACTCGGGGTCCATCCACCTCCTCAGGCATACAGCATACACACTCAGACATTAGCTCAGAGGAGGAAAAGGAAGAATCAGGGGAATTAGTTGACTCTGAAAGCTCAGGACCGTCTTCATCTGATGGGGAATATGGCCAACCTTGCTTCCCGGTGGAAGAAATGACAAAACTACTAAAAATCATTAGGTCTACTATGGGGATAGAGACCCCGAGGGAGCATAGATCTGTGCAGGATTCTATGTTCAGTAACCTGGAGGAGCCCAAAATCAGGTGTTCCCAGTCCACAAAAACTTACTTTCCTTGATAGAAAAAGAGTGGAAAAAACAGTTAAAAAGGTGTCAGTCCCAAACACACTTAAAAGGAAATATGCTTTTGAAGATGAGTTGATTAATGTTTGGGAAAGATCCCTGAAGATTGACGTGGCTATTACCAGAGTTTCTAAGGAGGTAGCCCTTTTGAGGATCTAGGTTCTCTAAAAGATCCTTTAGATAAAAAGGCTGACACTTTCCTGAGGGGCATATGGGATGCAGCAGCAGGTTCCTTTAAGCCCAGCATCACAGCCACATGTACTGCCAGGTCTCTAGTAAAGTGGCTACTAGAACTGGAGTCCCAGTTAAGTAATAAATGTCCTAGGGAACAACTCCTGGAAGCACTCCCCACTATCCAGAAAGCAGCTGACTTCTTGGCTGAAGCCTCAGTAGACAGAGTGAGCTTTGCGGCCCGGGCCTGTGGTCTCTCAAACTCGGCACGGAGAGCCCTTTGACTTAAGAATTGGTCAGCCAATTTCCAATCCAAAATGAAATTGTGCCATTCCCTGCCAAGGTGACTATTTATTCGGGACAGTCCTGGACGACATATTAGAGAAGGCGGCCGATAAAAAGAAAAAATTTTCCCCCTCCCTCTCAAAAATATACAAAAATCCTTTCAAGGGTCAAAAACTAGGGGAAAAGGAAGAAGCCAGATAGAGGATAGTGGAAGAGGGGGTTGAGCCTGGAAAATAGACAGGAGTCAGTCCAAGGGATTCCTGTTTAATAAGGGCGCCACCTACAAAGGGGGACCCAAACACCAATGACGCCAGTTTACCAGTGGGGGAAGATTAAAGCAGTTTTTTCATCAGTGGGCTTCCCTGCCCGCTACTCAATGGGTAGTGGATACCCTTTCCAGAGGCTTAAAAATAAAAAATACATTTTACTTCCATTCCCCCACTTTGCATGATAGAGACCCGGGTAGGCAAGACAAAGCAGATCGCATTAGAAGCGGAAATCATAAAGTTACTAGACAAACACGTGTTAGTCAGTGTGCCAGAGCTAGAAAAATGAAGTGGATTTTACAGCAATCTATTTCTAATAAAAAAAACCCCGATGGTTCCTACAGAACAATAATAAATCTAAAAACATTGAAAGTATGTATAAACAGAAAAATTCAAGAT
Organism: Phyllobates terribilis; assembly: GCF_046119375.1. Lineage (NCBI taxonomy): Eukaryota > Metazoa > Chordata > Amphibia > Anura > Dendrobatidae > Phyllobates > Phyllobates terribilis. Next base: position 801,989 of record NW_027362943.1, read on the forward strand.
TTGAGATCGACAGTAAAGCTTTTATACCCCTTCTGTTTCATTGCAGTGATAGTATGCATCCTTTAAGTCTATCACATCTTAATCCAGCCAGACCACCAACAATATCTCAGGGTGGCAGTAGAATTCCAAGGCGCCCTCTTGCATCTGCAATATCAGTGCCTGCCATTTGGGGTGTCACTAGCGCCCAGAATTTTTACCAAGGTATTGGCCGAAATGACATCCTATATAAGAGAAAAAGACATATTAATAGTGCCATACCTAGACGATTTTTTAATAGTCGGGGACTCAGAAAAAGCCTGTACTGTAGCAGCCAAACAAGTTTTATCCATCCTAACAAGGTTGGGTTGGATAGTAAATGAAGAAAAATCAAGACCCAAGCCCATCCAACTTCAAAGTTTTCTAGGCATCAACCTGGATGCTATTCATCAGCATTGCTTCCTCCCACAAGAGAAGGTTCAAAAAAATCAAACAAAAAATCGCAAATATTCAAGGAAGACATATCTCGGTAAGAGAAGCCATGTCCTTGCTAGGATCCTTGACAGCAACAATTCCATTGGTACAGTGGTCTCATTTCCACACAAGAAGACTACGTGGGAGATCCTGGAAATACAGACCTCAGTAGGAGATCGGCTGGACTACAAATTTCAGCTGTCTGCAAAAACACTAAATTCTCTAAATTGGTGAGCAGATTCAAAAAATCTCTTGAAGGTCCCATGGACAGTACAAAATCCAGTTGAAATCACCACGGACACAAGCCCAACAGGTTGGGGTGCGCACCTAGAGGGGGGTTGGTTTCAGGGTCTATGGGATTCCAAATTAAAAAGCGGTTCTTCAAATCTAAAAGAACTGACCGCAGTCAGGAAAGCATTACAGGCAACCTTTAAAATACTGTATGGGGAAGGATGTAGTAGTCCTATCGGACAACAGCACAGCAGTGGCTTATTTAAATCGCCAAGGGGGAACCAGGTCAGACCCATTAATGTTAGTGGTAGAGAAAATATTCTCCATGGCGGGGCAAAATCTTCTATCATTTTCAAGCCGCCACTTAAGGGGTTCAGAAAATATCATCACCGATTTTTTTTTTTTTTTTTTTTTTTTTTTCACCATTCACTCAGTTAAGGAGAATGGGCTCTAAATAGAAGTGTCTTCAATCAGATTTGTTCGGCCTGGGGTCTTCCGGAAATAGATTTATTTGCCACCAGAGAAAACCATCAGGTAGAAAAATTCTATTCTCTAAATCCAAGGGAGTCACCAGACAGGGTGGATGCCCTTCTGCAGGAATGGGGGTTTCGCCTGGCATATGCCTTCCCGCCCTTTCCCTTGATTCCCATATATTAAAGAAGATACGTGAGGAAAAATTCAGAATAAAACTGATTGCCCCCTTCTGGCCGAAAAGGGCCTGGTTTACTTGGCTGAGAGTCATGTCAGTCTCGGACCCCTGGATCCTACCCGACAATCAAGATCTACTATCCCAAGGTCCGGTGACCCATCCTCAGGTTCCCAGATTACACCTAACTGCCTGGAACTTGAGAGGCGATTGTTATCGGGCAGGGGTTTTTCAGAAAATTTAATTTCAACTCTCCTGTTGAGCAGAAAAAGTCACCTCCCTTAAATATGAAAAGATTTGGAATAAATTTCTTACATTTTCCGGTTGGCTCATGACTGCCCAAAGTCGGCTAGTTTCCATTTTGGAAATACTAGAATTCCTTCAAAAAAGTCTAGAGAGGGGTCTCTCCACTAGCTCTTTAAAGGTGCAGGTATCAGCCCTAGGGGCGCTATTTGATCATAAAATAGCTGATCACCCATGGATATATAGGTTTATAAAGGCATCTTTTTCGTCCAGACCTATAGACAGTCCTAGGGTAGCTCCCTGGGACCTTTAATTTAGTCCTGAATGCCCTTACAAAGGCTCCCTTTTGAATCCATCTCATCCACTGCTATTAAAGTGTTTACACTAAAAATAGTACTACTGGTGGCACTAACTACAGGCTCTCTCAATCAGTCTCCCTTTTACAAACATCTTACAAGATAGGGTGATATTGAGGCCAGATCCAGCTTTCCTCCCAAAAGTAAGCTCTAGATTTCACAGAAGTCAGGAAATAGTGCTCCCTTCGTTTTGTGATGAACCAAAGACCCAAGGGGAAATTACATTTCACTCCCTAGATGTGAGAAGGTGTATCCTTAGATACCTTGAGGTAACGAATCAGTGGAGGAAGTCCTCGTCCATGTTTGTTTGTTTTCAGGGGGCAAACAAGGGTAAAGCAGTTACTAAGGGCACGATTGCCAGATGGGTTAGAATGACCATGATTTTAGCCTACTCTGCCTCTGACCATGATCCCCCTCAAGGTATAAAAGCATATTCTACCAGGGCCATAGCTACCTCTTGGGTAGAAAGAGACAATGCCTCAGTAAACCAGATCTGCAAAGTGGCTATCTGGGCATCTCCGAAGACCTTCGTCAGACACTACAGGTTGGATCTTGGGCTATCTGATCTTTCCTTTGGAAGAAAGGTTCTTTCAGCAGTGGTCCCGTCTTTGGGATTTCATCTACTTTACTCTCTCTGTACGGTGTTGTCATGGTGAAGGGTAAATATGATAACTGCTTACCGGTAATTTGATCTTCCAGAACCATGACTGCACCGTGCTACTTCCCTCCCTTCTCTTTTACTTCGGTGATGCAAAAACTTTCTGTTTTCGGGGAAAAAAAATCACTGGTTTGTGCAAACACTATAAGGTGAATATTGATAACTATTGTTGTATGCATATATGTTTTAACAAGGCGGTTACCTCTTATTCTCTTTAAACACATTGGGGAGGAAGAGAGGTGCCGCCCCTTTTATTTTGGTAGGTTTCCTGTTCCTGGGGGCCGACACTCTCTCTCTCTCTCTGTACGGTGCTGTCATGGTTTTGGAAAATCGAATAACCGGTAAGCAATTATCATATTTTCTCAGGAGTGGGAGCCAAAACCAGGTGAGAAACAGAGAAAAGGTATAATAGAAACAAGTGCACCAAATCTACATTTATCACCCACTCCTGGTTTTGGCTCCCACTCCTGAGAAAAAATATTGACCAAATAATGATAGTGGGGACGTGGCCTTAGCCGCATTCTTGGTGCAGATACTAATGAACTCAGGACCTATGAGATATTTACCACACAAGAGTGCAAGGAGTTTGTATGTTCTCCCCTTGTTTGCGTGGGTTTCCTCTGGGTTCTCCGGTATCCTCCCACACTCCAAAGACACACTGATGGGGAATTTAGATTGTGAGTGCCCATAATGTCTGTAAAGCGCTGTGGAATTAATGGTGCTATATAAGTAAGTAAAATAAATAGTTAGCAGGACCGTTTCATCAATAGCGGCAGCCCATGAATTGAGAGGGCTCGCAACCGAGCATGCTCTTTTTACCCATCATCACAATTTCAGTGATCTCCACATTCCCATGACAGTGATACCATTGGATAAATAGTGAATCAGGGAGTCGAAAGCTCACTGATCAGCCATTCACCCTTCGCCTGTGAGTCTAAGACTCCATACACTGCAGGCACAATGGCGTCACTACATCACACCTGTAGTATGGAGACTCAGTACTCACAATGGACAGACCAGAGCAGCACACCTCAGGAACAGGATTGGATGAGTAGTGTGTGTTTTAATATCAGAAATTGTGGGGGAAATCATACTGTCTGAGAGCCCTCATTCTGAGCTAGATGGGTACACAGGAGAACAATTTCCTGGTGATGAGTCAGATAGGGATAAGTACATGAGAAATACAGACCTTCGGTCCATCTGGTTGCAGGGTGTTGTGTGCCAGGAGGGAGACATCAAATAGTATGTTCTAAAGGAAAGCAAATATATAATGGCAGTGAGAATCTGGATTCCAGGCAGGGTGCATAATGGAGACAAAGGGCAGGTCAAGGTCCTAAGCTCAGGCCAGGAGGTCTACTTAGATAGTACAGAACTTTTCCCTGAGTAGACAGTAGGCCTAATTAAAGGAGATTAAGTTAAAGAAGAATTCCTTATCTTAAGCAAAAATTGTATATACTAGCGAGGAAGCCACAGTGTCGCCAAACACTATGGAGAACTGAAGATGCAGTGCGATAGAAGGAGTATGTGGCCCTCATCAAATAGACTTTGACAGTACTAGTGAGGAGTCATACCTATGCAACTCAGCCAGCGAGGTCCTCACAAATCAACTGGGAGCTGAGAGTAGCTCTGAGGGGCCGTAGCGACACATCTCAACCCGTATGATCCCCACAGGTGATGATGGGCCTTCCCATAATAGTTTACTGGACTGTTGTGGCTTGTAACAAAAGTTATATACTTTTACATGTAACCGGAAAGTTCCTGACTCTGCATAATGCAGAAGAAGCATTGATAAAGTATTGAAAAGTTTAGTTTTGGACTTTTGTCTCTCTCATTCATCTCCTTAACGTCTGATGTGGACCTGCCAAGTACAAAAGCAGCATGCGGTCTGCAGATTTGGGCGATATGACACTGCCAAATATATACGTGTGTGTGTATGTATATATATATATATATATATATATATATTAGTACAGACCAAAAGTTTGGACACACCTTCTCATTTAAAGATTTTTTTTGTATTTTCATGAGTATGAAAATTGTACTTTCACACTGAAGGCATCAAAACTATGAAGTAACACATGTGGAATTATATACTTAACAAAAAAGTGGGAAACAACTGAAAATATGTCTTATATTCTAGGTTCTTCAAAGTAGCCACCTTTTGCTTTGATGACTGCTTTGCACATTCTTGGCATTCTCTTGATGAGCTTCAAGAGGTAGTCACCGGAAATGGTTTTCACTTCACAGGTGTGCCCTGTCAGGTTTAATAAGTGGGATTTCTTGCCTTATAAATAGAGTTGGGACCATCAGTTTGTTAAGGGAGGGCAATAACCCTTCACGGTTGACCAAGTGAGTGTCAAATTATTAAATTATTATGTTGATTGCAATCCACAGAAAACCAAACGGAAACAATGTTCTGTATTGGGAGGATTCAAAGAATCTCTGATCCCGTTTATTTTGCTTAGCATTTTATATTGTTTTGAGTATATCAAATAGCCAATCAACTCTAAAGCCATACTACAATACTATTGGCTGACTGATGTTAGTTAATTATTACGGAAAACATATACATGGTCATATTATCATTGTTAGTTTGAAGCACTATGGAAATTTTACAAGGTCAAACTTGGCCTAAACAAGAAGTTAGATAACAGAGTGTCTGAAAAAATGTTCTCTTGAGAAAAGGTTAGTGTGACATAAGTTCTATTGTAAGAGAAAGAAAGAATGAATGTTATGCAAGAAGTGATAATAACATGATTTTAAAGTGAGTAGACAAAATGGAGTTGTCCTAGCATGAGTTTCAATATGTCCTTTACAAGTTGTGTTGTGCATAAGTCTGGTGGATACACAGCTGATAGTCCTACTGAATAGACTGTTAGAATTTGTATTATGGCAAGAAAAAAGCATCTAAGTAAAGAAAAACGAGAGGCTATCATTGCTTTAAGAAATGAAGGTCAGTCAGTGCGAAAAATTGGGAAAACTTTGAAAGTGTCCCCCAGTGCAGTTGCAAAAACCATCAAGCGCTACAAAGAAACTGGCTCACATGAGGACTGCCCCAGGAAAGGAAGACCAAGAGTCACCTCTGCTTCTGAGGATAAGTTTATCCGAGTCACCAGCCGCAGAAATCGCAGGTTAACAGCAGCTCATATTAGAGACCAGGTCAATTCCATACAGAGTTCTAGCAGCAGACAAAATCTCTACAACAACTGTTAAGAGGAGACTTTGTGCAGCAGGCCTTCATGGTAAAATAGCTGCTAGGAAACCACTGCTAAGGACAGGCAACAAGCAGAAAAGACTTGTTTGGGCTAAAGAACACAAGGAATGGACATTAGACCAGTGGAAATCTGTGCTTTGGTCTGATGAGTCCAAATTTGAGACCACCGTGTCTTTGTGCGACGCAGAAAAGGTGAACGGATGGACTCTACATGCCTGGTTCCCACCGTGAAGCATGGAGGAGGAGGTGTGATGGCGTGGGGGTGCTTTGCTGGTGACACTGTTGGGGATTTATTAAAATTGAAGGCATACTGAACCAGCATGGCTACCACAGCATCTTGCAGCGGCATTCTATTCCAGTTGGACCATCATTTATTTTTCAACAGGACAATGACCCCAAACACACCTCCAGGCTGTGTAAGGGCTATTTGACCAAGGAGAGTGATGGGGTGCTACGCCAGATGACCTGGCCTCCACAGTCACCAGACCTGAACCCAATCAAGATGGTTTTGGGTGAGCTGGACCGCAGAGTGAAGGCAAAAGGGCCAACAAGTGCTAAGCATCTCTGGGAACTCCTTCCAGATTGTTGGAACTTTTTATATTTTTTACATTTTTTTAATATTTTTAAAACCTTTTTTTACACTTTTTGCTTGCTTCTATTGTCTCCATAGGAGACTAGAAGCAGCAACTGTCTGATTGCCTCTGCTACATAGAGGCGATGAGCAGATCACCTCTATGTAGCAGAAATGCTCCTGTGCTATTAGCGCCGACCACCAGGTGGCGCTCATAGCAATCTTTTCATGACAACCACTGGAGTCTGCTGCAGACCCCGGGTTGCCATGCCCACCCATCAGTGACCTGCGATCACATGACTGGGTCACCAATGGGCGGGGTAAGTGACACACTTCCAGTGCGGCCCTGTTAACTGCAACTGTCAGAGATTGACAGCGGCATTTAACTGGTTAACAGCCGCGGGTGGATCGAGATGCCACCCGAGGCTGTTGCGGGCACATGTCAGCTGTAAGAAACAGCTGACATGTGCCCGGTTCAGTGCGGGCTCAGCGCCGGAGCCCGTGATGAACCGGGGGTGATGGCCTGGGGCGTACTTATATGCCCCAGGCCAGTAAGTGGTTAAACGAGGAGTACTAACAATTTTGACCACGTGTAGCTCTATATTCATCCATACCACACAGTGTAGCATTAACTAGCCTGAGCTATCACTTGGATACCTATAGCTCGTATACAGTAGAAATAAAAGATTTCATTATCATGTCAGTTAAATTTCTTCTAAATCATAATTATTTCTGCTTTGACAATCAATTTATTTTTTACAAAAGAGGGGAGTAAGTATGGGCAGCAAATTTTCACTGTCATTGGATTAATGTCCAAATGGAAGGAGCAACACCTTTACCATGACAGCAAAATTTATAGCCCAAAAAATCATATGGTACGGTCGATTTATCGACAACCTCCTCCTGATGTGGGGAGGCACACAGGAGGAGGCGTTGAAATTTACACAAAATCTCAACAACAATGATTTCAATTTGAGATTCACACTTTGTTTTGAAACCCCATAAAACACTGTACATGGAAATTTTGGTATCAAATAACTCCTGTCTTTGTGGTCTTACAAATAAGCTTTTATAAATGCCTCAAACTTCTTAGTGTGAATCAGACCTGAGATCTAACGTGATAGAAGATGACAGTCCGGTGAAGACGGGAAACATATAGACGGCCGGTGGTGATGTAGTCAGTGACTGACTCTGGCCAAATACGTTTATAGAGCTGTAGTGGAAGATGAAGATTTCGTCTTCATCATAAAGTAGTTATTTCTCATGGGACGTGTAATCAATATCTCCTGCCGTATTGCTAATGCCGATTCCAGTGTTGGTGAATGAGATGAGAATTAGCAATAAGGAAGATGAGTCTATGAGAAAAAAACTGCTTGTTGTCTGTGGCCTAAAATATATAGGCGTTATTAGTAGATGTAAAGAAGAAAACTAGATACTGTAAAACGTAAATCTCAAATGTTTCCCTTATGTCTAGTAATTGTATTATTACACAGGATTTTTATGATGTTACATCTGCTCAACTTCTCATTCAGGTATCTACAATATCGGATCCTCTCAGTGAATATCTTCTATATAAGAGAATTTTCCTGAATTACGCGTTAAAGATGAATATGAACACGGACAAGATGGCTGAGAAAATATTACACCTCACCCTAGAGATCCTCTTCCGGCTTACTGGAGAGGTGAGAGATTCTGATGACGTCACATTACATCATTCTTATCTATGGGAATAACAGATGGACAGAACTGGAGAGGTGAGGACTCTGGAAATATCTGTAGTGAGATTTATAAATGTGTCTCTCCGTAATCAGGATTACACAGTAGCGAAGAAGACCTCTAGTGAGCGCTGTCAGGACCATTTGTCTGAGGGATGGTGGGGAAGAACCCTGAGCCCAATCACGGAGCTTCCACCTCACCACCTGATAGATGAGGACATCAATGACCAGAAGATCCTAGATCTCGCCTACAAGATGATTGAGCTGCTGACTGGAGAGGTGACACTGCTAGGAATGAGGATGCTGGAACATTTTATAGTAAAGCTATGAAGGGATTGGGGGTATAACTCTATCATTGTGTGTGTCAGGTTCCTATAAGATGTCAGGATGTCGCTGTCTATTTCTCCATGGAGGAGTGGGAGTATTTAAAAGGACACAAAGATCTGTACAAGTATGTCATGATGGAGGTTCCCCAGCCCCTCACATCACCAGGTAATAGACAGGACTGAATACACATGGCCTATAATTGTCTATATGTAAAGAATGAATTCAGTCCCTGTATGTGCTTCCTCTAGATCTATCCAGTAAGAGGACAACATCAGAGAGATGTCCACGTCCTCTTCTTTCACAGGACTGTAAACAAGAAGATCCCAATATTCCTCAGGATCATCAGGTACATGGAGAGAAGGTGTCATGAGATCTCTCCTGTGATGTGTATACGGCTGTGAAGGTCTTGTGTTCGGTCTTGTTTTATCCACCAGAATTATATGGTTTATACTTGTATAATGAGAATGGGGGAGATGGCTGGATTAGAGCTGATCATTAGTGATGAGTGAGTGTATTCATTACTATTCGCACGGATAGTACGGTATTCAGGTACTTGTTATATTGCAAGTATTTGTGTACTCTCCTCGCTATATTCGAATGTCCCGCCCTGCAGTTTTGGCGCCTCCTTTGCAGCCACTAAACATGCTGGGCTTCATAACCAATCACAGTAATTCTTCAGACATCTTGGTTGTGGCATTACTGTGATTGGCTGGCCACCCAGCATCATAGGGTCTATATAAGCCCTGTCATCGCCATTTGGTGCACATTGCGTCTGGAGCCTGCATTCTATAAGCATAGGGAGAGATTGCTGAGCTGCTAGGGAGAGTGTTTAGGCCTCTTGATAAAACAAAAGCCCTTTTAAAGGCTACCTGCAATGTATACTAGTTCTGTGTTTAAAGGAACCGCTCACTAGCTCCATAATACCATCAAAAAATAGCTCTTTTCAGAGCTCAAGACACACAACAAAGTCAGAGTACAAGGAGGGAGAGATTGTGTATTAGGTAGTGTTCTTCCAGTGTCCATATTAAAACAGCTCTTGTCAGAGGCAAAGCAATATTTTGCCATCACACACAGAAGTAGCATTTTGTGCTGCCTTTTTTTTTTTAGCACCGATCTATTTTCCCTGCTGTTTTATGGGTCAGAGCCTACCTTCTGTCCATATTAGTCCACTTAAAAAAAGTGTTTTGTGCCCTACACAAAGCAGTAGTCCAAACATTTGCTACTGACTGCTACAAAGCACGCACCAGGCCATTTTAACCACCATTTTTGGGGTGTCAGCCTGCCTTCTGTCCATATTAGTCCACTTAAACAATCATTGAGTGCCATACACAAAGCAGTAGTACAAACATTTCCTACTGCCTGCTACAAAGCACGCACCAGGCCATTTTAACCACTATTTTGGCTGTGACAGCTAGCTTGGCTTGTGCCATCAACATCTGAAATTCTGTCAGCAAAACCCAAAATGCCAAAAAAGACTGTTGTTAAGGGACGTGTCAGTGGTGCGCGAGAAGGCACTCAGTCTGTGTCAGGTCAGAAGAAGCTTGATGCATCCACTATGTTCCCGGAAAAATTTCCCGGTCTGGAACGTAAACGTGTGTGGAAGCCACAAGAGTGAGAGCAGATTCTGTCTTGGATAGCAGACAAGGCCTCTACGCGTTTGTCAAGCAGCAACAAATCTTCCACGACCACACCGTCTACTGTGGATACAGAAGGCTGGCCCATCCAATCCTGAAGCTGGTTCTCCTTCCTCCAACCATTATCAGTCACAGGACACATATGACCCCAAGCTTGGCCACTCCGAGGATCTGTTTGGTACGTATCCTTTGGTTGGCTCTGTGCAGCATTAAAGAGGGACAAGAGGAGGTGGCGTGCATTGATGCTTATGTATTTGAGGACCTATGGCCAGAAGAAAGACACTTGGCGGAACATCATTTTTTGTCTCCAGAGGTGGAGGCTGATGATGATGAGACACAGTTGTTATCAGGTCAGCCTACAATGTCAACTGGGAAGGAGGATAAGATGGAAGACGAGGTAGTCGATGATGAGTCCACTGATCCGAGCTGGACCGTTGGCATGCATAGCCATGGCAGCAACACAGAGGAAGATGGATATGTAGCACCAACACAGGCACCAACGGGTCGTGGTTTGCTCAGAGTGAGAACTGGGTCATCTGTTCCCAAGAGCACCCCCGCTGTGCGCCAAGTCAGGGCAAGGGGGCGTTCAGCTGCTGTGTGGAATTTTTTTTCTGCAAGTCCTTCAGAGAAAAACATTATAGGCTGTAGCATCTGCCATACCAAGTTGAACAGAGGCCAGGGCAAAGGCAACTTACATGCTCACCATCCAAGGCTCAAGTTCGATGCTTGGAAACCTATTCAGGAGACTTAAATATAAAACAAAAGACATCAGCCCACCACCTGGATATAGGAGTACTACCGGACTAAGGCACCCTGAAGGAAAAGCCCCTCCAGAGAGGGGCCGCCCTCTGGGCAGCCAGTCTTTCATACTCCAGAGAACATACCTTCACCAGGTCACCTAGCATGTTCCTACAAACTTCATCTGCACTTAGGATTTTACTCTGCATCGAAACTAAAACATGTGCGTTCCACGTGAAATACCTGACCACACTTAGTATGAATAAAGTGGTTCGGTCCCTTCTCCCAAGGTCTCCGAACGCTCCATAGGCCCACCCGGCATAGGACAAAGTAGCCAGCCGTGGCCAACCAATGGAAGCTTCCACCCTGTTGTACACCTCTGTATTAAAGGGACAATGAAGCAGGAAGTGCTCCATGCTTTCCAGCATGTTAGCACAAGCCTCACGGGGAGCAATTCCTGTCCTCGGAGCTCCTGTACTTCAAATTGCCCCTTACACACAGCTTACCTTGGAAGCAGCGCCAAGTCAAGTACCAGTACTTCTTGGGAATCCTGCTAGAATTTAACAAACTCAACCCAAACTCCAGATCCCGACTTGGGCAGTTCTTGAGGACCAATGGACTCTGAAAATGAGAAAGCAAGACCCTCCTATCGAGGAGTTTCCTCGGGAGGGACCTCACCTCCCATATTCCCAGACCCCACCGGTGGATCATTTTTAGAAACGGGGTAACATAAGCCGGGAGATGCCCATGCAGTGTGCGAGGATCTTTCAATCTTCCCCCTGAAGATTGATGGCTGAAACCATCCCTTCCAGAGGTTTGCCACGTTCACTTTCAAGAAGGTGTTCACCACCGGGTTCACCATATCCAACCACCCTAGTCTCCTCGTGCGGTAAGTGACCTCCCGCTTGACTAGGTTCAGTCTATTCGCCCATAGCATCTGGAAGAACAGACTGTAGACCCGTGTCCAGAGAGGCTTTGGCAAGACACAGACGCTGCCCAGGTAGATTAGCAAGGAGAGCAGGAAAGCTTTGCACAAGCCAACCCTTTCCCTCAGGCTCAAAGACCAACCCTTCCATTGGTCCATTCTCTGGGTGACACCTTTGATTCTGCCTTCCCAGTTTTTCTCTGGGTAATCACCCTTGATGAATTCAGTGCCCAGGACTTTGGCGTGTTCTTGGGGTTCGGGGAGGGTGTCCGGAAGAGCAAACCTGGGGTCTCCGCCTCCCAGCCAGAGATTTTCACACTTATCCTGGTTGACCTTGGACCTGGATGCCTCCGAGTAGCGCTCCACTTCTGACATCACCACCATTGCCTCCTCTTGCGAAGAAACAAATACGGTGACATCGTCCACTTAGGCCACTACCCTCAAGATAGCCTCCGGCGCCGCCCTGCCCATCCGAACCCCTTCCAACGATCCACAATCGATCCTTCTGAGGAAGGGATCAATTGCAAAGGCGTAAAGCAAAGGGCTAAGAGGACAGCCCTGATGGACACCAGATCCTACCCTGAAAGGTTGTCCAATCCACCCATTTGTTTCAATTGACATCTCTTGTGTTGGAGCCATAATTCATGTCAGTCCACTTGGTGCAACAGCTCTCCAAGGTGTGATCACTCCTTTTTAGATGCAGACACCTGAGCATATCTAATTTGATGCAGGTGTTAGTTTTGTAAATGAAAATTTAGAGGGTGATTCCATAATTTTTTCCCTCTGCTTGGTCTGAAAAAAATTACCCTTACTGAGTACCACATTTTTAATCTTGATTTCTTTTAGTGTTTCTTAAAGCCCTAAAGTTGCCATTTGAAATTACTTTAGTTTTGTGCCATGTCTGTGATCTTTTTTTCAACAACGTTAAACAACTGAATGAACATCCTCCAAGCCCGGTGATTCCATAATTTTTGCCAGGGGTTGTACAATGGAATCGTTCAAGAGGGCCGTTGTAGATCAATTGCTGAAAACATCACCCTCAGATAATGCTGGTGGCAGAGGTACCAGCTCTTTTCAACACCAAGGGATAATGGGGAGAAACACTAACACCTGCTCTAACGGAAGTGGAGGGAAAATGTGCCCAAATTGGGCAGTTTTCAACAAACCAGCAAGGGCTATCTGTGCCTATAAAAATGCTAAGGAGGGATAAGTTGCAGAACATGGTCAAGGGTTACTTTAAGTGACCATACGTGTGTCCTTTCTGACGCTTCAGTTCCCTTTAATTATTGGGTGTCTAAGCTGAACACTTGGCCCGACCTCTCTTTATATGCCTTGGAGGTGCTGGCCTGCCCGGTTGGTAGTGTGGTGTCTGAGCGTGTTTTCAGTTCCGCTGGGGAAATCATCACTGATAGGCTCACCCGCCTCTCCACAGAAAATGCAGACAGACTTACTCTAATTAAATTCAACAAGGACTGGATATCTCCACAGTTTGTAATCCCTCCAGATGACAGCAAGCCAACCTATATTCCCCAAAAATGCAGATTCATGCTACTGCTGTTAACGTCACCCCCTTCTCCTAAAAAACAGATTCCTTGCTTCGTCAACCATGACTCAGCCCATAGGGCTAATTTTTACAAACTTTGCACATTGTGCAGTGGACAAACCAGGACAGTATTCCTACTCCAGCCTAACTACTATTTGCGATTGGAGACCCTTGGGATGGTGGCTTCCTGCATCAACCATGACTCAGCCCATAGGGCTAATTTTTACAAATCCTATGCACATTGTGCAGTGGACAAATCTGGAATGTATATTGGTCCTACCAAACTAATATTTGTCATTGGAGGTTGGAGGCCCTTCTCACAGGTTGTGCCACATTGTGACTGAGATAGTAGTATATTTCTATTGAATATGTACTCCCTGTCAGTCAACCTATTTGGCAGAAAACATGCCTGGCTTGTGCCACATTGTGACTGAGATAGGGGATACATATTCAATAGAAATTTACACTGACCGTTGATGACCGACTCATGGCCCTCTGAAAATTTGAATTGAGGGCCACAACTACTACAGTACTCCATCGTAGATAATGTTTGACAAGGGAGGCCCTTGTCATGGAATCTCCCTGCACCTATGACACAGCCCCCAGGAGTAATTTTTGGAAGTATGATGCACATTCTGCACTGGATCAAGTAGTACAATATCAAGAAGTCTTCTCTTCCTATATAATCTGGGGAATATTGACAATCAAAATTTCGGAGCCATTTGGAGAAGCTTCACCAACCCATCCTGGAGGGGAGCACCATATATCCTTTGTCCATTGACTTGCACAAGTGATATATTTGAGCTCGTCATACAGTTAACTAGTGCAGCTTTATTTTTCTGGTTCACTAAGTTCTGCCATACCTGAAGATCGCAGGCCGTACTCACTGCTACCTTCTAGTACTCCATGTCTCTTGGCTTTTTTTTCTCTGTAGTCTCTGCCCCTAAATGAGTTAAATAATACAGTAAGGGCCCTACAATATGAGCAAGTGAGGGCACTCTCAGATGTACACGAGCAACCTCCAAAATCTCTAGAGTAGGGTATTTCAAAATGTATGTTACAGGGCCACACAAGGGCTCTCACAAAACTCAGCTTTCCTGCCTACTGCAAGGCCTCTGAACATTTGAATTTAGGGCCGCAGTATCACATGGTGGTGGAGGAGGAGGAGGAGGAGGGTCAAGCCCAATGCTACAATGGGCACATTGTAAACTGCTATTGAATGTGTATTCCACTATCTGAGTGTCAATGATGGAGGGACCGCCCAAATGTCTAAGTAACAGCTGTCCCTCCAAATCGCATGTTACAGAGCCACCTGGGGCCTCTCAGGTCAAAGATCTACATACCTACTAAGGCTTTCTAGCTGTGCTTGTAAAGTGCTGGGGAATAGCGAACTGAAAAATGATTCATGACAGAGGGACCTACAAAATGTATAAGTCAGGGCCCTCCCAATTGTAAAAAGCGAAAAAAAGCCACAGCAGTATGTGTGAACAAAGGCTAAAATGGATATTTTTTGGGCTTCTCTGGTTTATTTAGCCTTATATACAAGTGATTGTGCAGGAAAAACTGTTTCTTAACCTTTTTGGCCTGTTAAATGCAATTTAGGTTAGGTTTGGTAGTTGTTCTTGTGTGTCTGTAAAAGTGGCGTAATACTGCGACAAACTTATTCCCAGAAACCATATGTGAGTCAGAAATGCATGCAGGCTCATTCTCCAGGCTCTTCTCATTCTGTTTCATCACTTTCCCATCCATTTCAGCCTTTTCCTCAGGCCCCCAGGCCCCTTTGTGTAGGGTCTAGCAGAAAATTACTCGCATTTCCCATTGACTTACAAAGTACTCGTTATGAGTATAGCGATTACGAATATTACGGTACTCGCTCATCACTACTGATCATAGATGTGACTTCTCCATCTGTCTGTGACTTGTACAATATTTCTTTCAGGGTGAAGATCTGATCCATATTAATACTACAGAGACATATGTGAGGGGTGATGAGCGTTGTAAAGAGGAGATTCCTGCAGATAACCATCCAGGTGAGTAGCAACCACTAAATGCAGAGAAGTCACAGATTCTTCTCAGTCACAGGCTGTGGCTGGTTTACCGGTCATGTAGTCCAGCTGTATCACAATCGTGTGATCACCATTTTGCATCTATACCCAAACATTCTCCTCCACCAAAAACTGTTCAAATTACTTTGGACATTAGAAAAGGAGTTTCATAGAACTTACAACCTGGAAAATCCAACTACCAACTGAAATTAGAAGATCCTGACTCTTACCTGCCCAGGTCTGTAAACTACCAAGCCAAATGACAGTGTATGTAGAAAGTGCTGACAAGTTAGAAAATCACTTGAAGAAAAATATTATGATGAGCCTGTAAGGGAAAGTAGAAGGTATTGATGCTGTTGGCTTCCTAGAACCTTGATATCTTATTAGATGAATATACCTTCTCTCCCTTCTGTGGCGCTGAATGTGCTCATATGGTCCCTATAAGACCAGGTCCTGTCTTTATGACCAAACCTCGCTTTTATGATCGGCAATATTAAACGTGCAGTGAGGGCCAAGTATGAATTTCTGTATAATAACAACGGAGTTTCCCTTTACCCTGACTTTTCAATTTCTTTTTAAACCAAATTACTTCAAATAGATAAAGTATACAAAAAACATTACACCTGTGCCATGACATATCTCTAAGCTGTGAGTGGCTGATGGCTGTAAAAAAAATGCATTCATGCCTGCAGGAGATATGTTGCCATGACTCGAGCCCTGGTTTCATGGATTCACTCCACGTCATAAATAATATTATCAATCCTAGAGAATTTAGATACAATTTATCCTAAAATGGGGAGCACTAATACTTTCTCTACTCTTCTGGTCAGGACTCATAGTAGCTCCAATGGTCTACCATAAATAAGTGCAACTCTGGTTTAGTGTTGGATTTCTCTCCCCCCCCCCCTCCAAACATACATCCTTGTTGGGGATGTAATGTGTTTTTTTTATTCTGTCTTTTTTTTTACAGGTTCATTCTGTATGATAGTTTGATTGTGGTGGGATTGGCCTGCCTCACTTAACTCTGTAATTCCCTGGTAGTCTTTCAAAAAAAGGTCTCCATTGTCTCTTCCAAATACCCGAGTTCTAAATTTAAGACATCTCAGCTCTGCACTATTATAAAAAGTTCTCATTAAATGTATATTTCTTCTTGAGACTCATTTGGCAGAAAATATTGGCCCTTACTATACTGTATGTTAAATTGCCAGGAGCTACCAAGAAGCATACTCTAATTATCCCAGAGAGGTTTCACCACTAGTTACTCTCTCTCTCTCTTTTTTTTTTGATCTTTTCATTACATGTGTTATTGCTTATAGTCAAAGTTTTGCCCTACACCCTTTAACCCCTCTACATGGATCTGTACTTACACAAAGACCCTTAGGATTGGACTTAGTGTTGCCTGCTGTTCTGTGGTGTGACATGACAAGAAGAATAGTCAGGTTGCCGGATCAGAACCAGAAGGGAAGAGAAAATACAAAATCAGAAGACACAATAGTAGTCAGTAAATGGGCTGGGATCACAAGAAGAAACGAAGAAGAAAATACACAACACGGGAGCTGAACACAGAAGACTTAACCAGCGGAGAACAGGGCTGTATCAGGCAGCTTCCAGCATTATGCGTGAGCTTTAGTAGGGTGTGGTGCTTTCCATTTGAGTTAAGTAGGGAGCATATTTGATTTTGGAAGAGCGGATTTTGCTGGATTGGTTTATGGAAGCCATGTTGTTTTTGAGCCACTAATGATGTGGAAACCTCTGTTTTTCCGTTGACAGATTATGGACCTGAGTGGACGCTTTTTTTTTGTGATATGAGCAGAAATTTTTATTGGTATAATTTTCGCATATTTCATATTTGGGAGGCAGAATGAACAAACAGTTGAACACCAAACTCTACTGGTTCATGCTATGAGGTTTTCTATTAGACTGTGAACTTTCATTGTCTTGAATAAATCAATATTTTTACAAAACTTGCCATTTGTACCAACAGTTTAGAAATGTTCAAAAATATAAATTTCAAGAATATTTTATTCAAATATATATTTTTTTACTTAGCAGATGACTGTACTAGGAGATCAGAGGGACAGCTGACATCTTCAATTTTCAAATCAGATGAGCTGGAGATCTCACAGGATACAATTGAAGGGAATGCTATTACTCCAAATATGCCATCATCCCTTTACAGCAAAGATGTGTCATTTGCTCCTTTGAAACAGGTCCTATCTTCTGATTCATTACCGACTACTAAGGAAAATCAAAGTCACAAAATAAGCATTAAAAAACTAACTGCTCCTAAAGCTAAGAAGCCATTTGCACGGTCAGAATATGGAAATGGTTTTCCCCTCAAAAAGTTTTTTCTTAAACATCAAAAAATTCACACAGCAAAGAATAGATTTTCATGTTTCAAGTGTATGAAATGTTTTAACAAGAAATCAAGTCTTCTTAGTCACCAAAGAACTCACACAGGGGAGAAGCCTTTTTCATGTTCAGAATGTGGGAAATGTTTTAACCAGGAATTAGATCTTGTTACACATCAAAGAACTCACACAGGGGAAAAACCTTTTTCATGTTCAGAATGTGGGAAATGTTTTACAGGGAAATCAAATCTTGTTAAGCACCAGAGAACTCACACAGGAGAGAAGCCTTTTTCATGTTCAGAATGTGGGAAATATTTTACAGAGAAATCAAATCTTGTTAAGCACCAGAGAACTCACACAGGAGATAAGCCTTTTTCCTGTTCAGAATGTGGGAAATGTTTTAACCAGAAATCAGATCTTGTTACACATCAGAGAACTCACACAGGGGAGAAGCCTTTTTCCTGTTCAGAATGTGGGAAATGTTTTAACCAGAAATCAGATCTTGTTACACATCAGAGAACTCACACAGGGGATAAGCCTTTTTCATGTTCAGAATGTGGGAAATGTTTTAACCAGAAATCAGCTCTTGTTAGACATCAGAGAAGTCACAGAGGGGAGAAGCCTTTTTTATATCCTTAATGTGGAAAATGTTTTACTTGAAAAGACACACTTTTAGCAAGAAAAAATCGTGCTAATAAGTGAGTACGTCCTATAGACTGAAGGTAACTTCCTGTGACTGAGAACAATGAGACAGTGTCCTTCCTGATCAGTGAGAGAACTGATCTCTCCTCAAGCCCCACACTTATCTAACTGATTGGTGCAGAAGAGAAGAGGAAGGTACTGGGACCTGTACAGAGGCTGCACGTTTTGACTGAGCAGCTGAAGAATCTAGCTCATGGACCTTTCAGATCATGTAACACTGTTTTACATATTTGTAAAAGTTGTCAGGTTCCGTTATGAACTGAGCCATTTCTTAATGAATTTGACCTCCTGAATTCAAATGGGACAATGAGTTTTTCATTTTACTGCTACATATAATTTTATGATAAAAGTTTCAGTACTTTGAAACATTATTATTTTTGTAAATATACAGATGCAGAATATTTTGTTATGCCAATTTTCTTATATTTATTTAGAGAAAACTTAGAAACAATTCAAATAACTAAAACCTGTCTAAACCCTATTGCGAATTTAAACAGTTACAGAAATTGCACTACAAAATTAGTCCTCATTCAGTGACAACTGTTTTTTTGCTTGTTTCTTGTACTCCTGTATCGGATCATCTCTTAAAATTATACAATAGTAATCTGCAAGCATTGATGGATTTCATCTTCCTTGATATCTTTTCTCCATAATTGCAATATCTTGGTTACGTTTCTCACCATCCTCGTCTCTCACTACTCCACAGTTTGGTGGAAAAAAAGTCTACAATATAAGAAATTAATCATTAAGGACATGTTACAGCCAAGATCCTTACATGTTTTGAGTAGAAATAACACCAACTCTTCATAGTTACTGTATCTGCTCTTGAGTATCCCAAAAAGTTAGTTACCACAAATGCAAATGTAAACCATACAGACTTTTCCTTGCCCTGGAACAAATGAAGAAACTGCTCATCTTCAAGAAGCTTACGAATCTGAAGTCCAATAAAGACTCCTTCTTTTATATTTGCTTCACTTAACCTTGGAAAGTTATCAATCAGATGCATGAATGCTTGTACATTTTTATCCATAGGCTTTACTAAGTTCTTCATTAGGCCCAACTTGATAAGATTTTGTTACCACCATTGCCTAGGTGGATCCTCAACTTCTGGATGCAGGACAGTTTACTCCCTTGCTGAAGTGAATGTTGGAGAGGCCAGTCCCTTTTTTTGTAGCCATATTCTCTTGCACGACTATCCCATTCACACAGAAAGCAGCAGTACTTGTGTGCAATAACCCTGACGACATATGTGAACAAGCAGATGTAGGAGCCCCGGCCGAGCATCTAGCTATTTATCCGATATAGGACCTGATGACCATTTTGAAAATCGGCATACATCTACCAGTTAATTGTCTGAGTGTGGAAGTAGTTTGCTCCAGGGGAAAAAAGTGACCAGGAAAAGCCACATAAAGACTGCGGGAGAAGCAGGTTCTCAGCTCTAAGATGACACCACGGTTGTCACGCTGGAGACAGATTGAGCAGGGGAGACGAGGAGGAGGGAAGTGTGGCCTGGCTGTAGCAATTTGCCTGCACAGAAACACAGGTCTCAGCAGGTGACAGTGGCCTTATAACAGCTACCCCACACCTGCGCACGGGCTCCAAGTGGAGGAGTTGGGTGTGCAGGAGATGGGAGAGACAGCCGCTTTGAAGGGGATGAAAAGACCACAAAATTGCATGTGGCACAATACTCACTGCCCCACGGCCTAACCTGCACCAATGGGACATACAGGAACCTGAGGAACCTACTTTAAAAGATGTTTTCATTGCAGTGGTACATTGTAAATTCTCTCTCTGCTTTCAATGTACATTTTGGTGGTCTTAAAGATGAGACAGCAGGTATACGACACAAACTTCAGAAAATAGAGCAGGGGCAGTGGAAGGCTAAGTCAGTGCCATTGAGGACCAGATAGCCCATAAAAGCAATGAGAACAGGCTTGCAGAACATCAAATATCAGCACTGCTGGCGGAAACAGATGATCTTGAAAATAGGTCAAGGCTCAAAGATATACCACTTATTGGTGTGCCTGAAATAAATAGAAGGCTCCTTCCTACTGAATTCTTTGAAAACTGGCTGAAATTAATAATCAGGTGTGAAACCTTAACCCTCCTATAAGCTGTAGAACGAGCTCATAATGTGCTCATTTAACAAATTAATTAAAGGAAGCGTGGAATTAATTTATAATGATATTTATTTTCCTTCTAATAAAATTATACAGTAATTGATAACACACTGATATCAGTATAATGAGACAAAATAATATTCTGACATATGAAACACGACAAATGGACTGTAACAAATATAATAAACTAAAATAACATTTAGAGGAATTCGGATAAGAGCATTTTAGCTCATCAAAAGACATATTAAATAAAATAAATAAAACAAGAATTTTTTTGACATACAATGAACTACAAGTTTTTTACAAACTTTTCTCCTACCCTTGGATTTGCTTTTCTTTTTAATCTTTTGTTAATTCCTAAATACACATAGCGGCTTAACGACTAAAGAACACAGGACACAGTGGTTTTCCCTATAGAGACATAGGTTCTTGCCCAACTCCTGCTTTTAGAATAAGTGAATAAATACATTTATTTTAGCGAACATTTGAACTTCTATATATATACTATATTTAAATAATGTCGAATAGGTTTATAGTATATGAATTGTTATACATTTTTTTGGAGGTATTTCTTTATATAACTGAAATGCACGCAATTTTATTTTCCGATGTAATCATGTGTCTATCCAGTGAACTTTGACACAAGTCAGTTATGTGTTGATTTGGAGCCTTAATTCAAAACTCAAGCCTTTACACTGTCTTGCACAGTTTTGTCTGCATGTGGTTGTTTCCTGAAGAAGTGCTTGTCACTTTTAAACGCATTTAATAAAAACAGCAATTTAATAAACCTTTCTGAATTGATGTTTTCAATAAACCAGCAGCGTGGGAAGTATCCACAAATATCTCCAGATCCTGATATTCAATGATATACCCTGCCAAGTTAAGGGTGGTAGCCCGAGGTACTGTGCACTTTATTCAAGATTCATAAACCCTTCACTGGCTCGATATGAATGAGAGGCAAATACGCCGGGATCAAATTTGGGATGTTCAAAGTTGAAGATCCTGTGGTACAAACCCTAATTCTTCAAAAACACAGTGATCCGTGAGTATATGGGAAGAAGTGTCCCTGCTTGTTGGACAGTTCTTTACAATTGTTGTTTTTTCTTCAGGTTCTATTATGATTATATCACATTTTTCTTGCCTAATTGGGGTTGAATTATCCCCCAAGGGGGCTAAGGTTCTAGGTGGGATTCTCCCATAAGTTCAACAGTGACTGAGCCGCCATTTTTTCTACTTTAAAAGCGACAGCTATGGAAATACTTCGGCCAGTCTCTCACCCGGAGAAAGTTGTTTTATATCTGCCTTTTATGGGGAGGGGGGGTCTTTTTTATTTATTGGGGTATGTTTTATATTGTTGACAATCTTGTAATATGCGCTTAACTAGCTATGTAAAACAGAAATGCTCTGCTGATAGGATATTGGAAACTACATACAGGTGCATCTCAGTAAATTAGAATATCATCAAAAAGTTAATTTATTTCTGTTCTTCAATACAAAAAGTGAAACTCATATATAGAGTCATTACAGACAGAGTGGTCTATTTCAAGTGTTTATTTCTGTTAATGTTGATGATTATGGCTTACAGCCAATGAAAACACAAAAGTCATTATCTCAGTAAATTATAATACTTTATAACAGCTTGAAAAATGTTTTTAAAATCCGAACTGTTGGCCTACTGAAATGTATATTCAGTAAATGCACTCAATACTTGGTTGGGGCTCTTTTGGATCAACTACTGCATCAATGCGGCGTGGCATGGAGGCTATCAGCCTGTGGCACTGCTGAGGTGTTATGGAAGCCCAGGTGGCTTTGATAGCAGCCTTCAGCTCGTCTGCATTGTTGGGTCTGGTGTCTCTCATCTTCCTCTTGACAATACCCCATAGATTCTCTATGGGGTTAAGGTCAGGCGAGTTTGCTGGCCAATCAAGCACAGTGATACTGTTGTTTTTAAACCAGGTATTGGTACTTTAGGCAGTGTGGACAGGTGCCAAGTCCTGCTGGAGAATGAAATTTCCATCTCCAAAAAGCTTGTCAGCAGAGGGAAGCATGGAGTGCTCTAAAATTTCCTGGTAGACAGCTGTGCTGACTTTGGTCTTGATAAAACACAGTGGACCTACACCAGCAGATGACATGGCTCCCCAAACCATCACTGATTGTGGAAACTTCACACTAAACCTCAAGCAACTTGGATTGTGGCCTCTCCACTCTTCCTCCAGACTCTGGGACCTTGTGGAATGTGTCTGCCTTCTGGACATCTATCAAGTCAGCAGTATTCCCCATGATTGTGGAGCCTACTGAAATAGACTAAGGGACCTTTATAAACACTTAGGATGCCTTTACAGGTATTTTTTGTTAATTATTCAAATTTACTGAGATAATGACTTTTGTGTTTTCATTGGCTGTAAGCCATAATCATTAACATTAATAGAAATAAACATTTGAAATAGATCACTCTGTTTGTAATCACTCTATATAATAGATCCCTCTGTGTGTAATGACTCTATATAATAGATCCCTCTGTGTGTAATGACTCTATATAATAGATCCCTCTGTTTGTAATGACTCTATATAATATGAGCTTCACTTTTCGTATTGAAGAACTGAAATAATTTAACTTTTTGATGATATTCTAATTTAGTGAGCTGCACCTGTATACAGTAAAAGTTAATTTTTATTATAACTTTGGGTTGATATGGTCGGATTTTTTCTCTTCAAGTATTTAACTATGTTCAAACGACCCAACCTTGATTTTCATCAGTAGGTGCTAGCTATTTAGCAAGAGACACACTATCTTTAATATGCACCGATTGAGAAACTTACATTGGATTATTGTGTTTGTGTTATGCACAGAATTTTTGTTTCCAATAGTGATGGATTTTAGAGCCAAGGAAAAGACCTGGCTCGGTCAAATGGATCAGGTATTTGGCGCAGGCAGTACGGAACCACAGGTGGAGAGTGAGCGAAGCTGGGATTCTCAGGTCCGGTCTATTCAGGCATTGATTTTGAGGCGGACTAAGCTGTGGTGGAATAGGGCCTTCCTACAGAGGTACATCACCAATAAACTTATCCCGAGAGGTCTGAGAGTACGGGTGATCCCTACATTTGTGGTGGATGATACAGACTTTATCTCCAGTTGGGAAGACCATTGTAATACATGTTCATTTGGATTTATGAAATTACTAATTGATCTTAACACTAAGGCTATTACAGCCCTGGATGCTTCTATTGATGAAGCACAGAATACACTTAGAAGTAGTTGTCCGAATGAGAAACTTCAAGAATTTGACGCACAAATCGATAGGAACCTGGACTTATGCGTAAAAAAACTCCATGACACCCAAGCCAATAAAATGGCGAGGGATCAAAGAGATTTCTCTTCTAATATGGTCTATCACTGGAGAAAGACTAATACTCAACATTCTGTGGCACAACGTTCTTCTTCCATCACATCATCCTCATCTCTTAGTGATTCATCTAGCATTATGTCTTCTTCCGTGATTACACGGTCAGGACTAAGCCTGAAGAGGACACGCGATTCGAATTTTCATCCATACCGACGTAGACAGCCTAGACAGCCGCCCATGGACAGTGGGGATAACAAGGTAATTAACCTTAGTAATTACAAACTTACTGATATGGACCTTGCTCTACTGGGCAGGGGCCTTTCCTTCTCACCTAAGAGTAATTTTGATGTCTTTTCTGCCATCAAGGACCTCCATTTATTTGCGAGGTCCTTGATGTTTAAAAAACACTCCTTTGATGAGACACAATTTAATCTCTTTCCAACAGAAGAGGAACAAGTAGCTTTACGCACGCTGGATGAACTTTCCATGGAACACAATATGGGTGAAGGAGGTAAGATCCCTGCATCTATTAGAGTAAGGTCCAAGAAATTTCCCCCACTGTCCACGTGCGCCAACATAGACTTGTTCGTACAGGTGGTCACGAGAGAATTCGAACGTATGCCCCGTTATATAGAGAAGGACAATCTCACCACACAGGAGCGGGACCGCCTCCATGCTCTTCAGAACCTCCCTAATATAGTGTTGAAGCCGGCCGACAAGGGTGGGAACATCGTGCTGTGGCCTAAAGACATGTATGAGAGAGAGGCCTTCAGACAGCTTCATAATAAAACCTGTTATAAATGTCTGACATTTAATCCTTTGGCCTCTTTCTCATCCGATTTGTCTAAAATTATCCACAAAGCCGTAGCCGATGGGACCATCACTGCCGGACTGGCTTCGGCACTATTGGTTAATGAACCAACGATATCCACATTTTACTTGTTGCCCAAAGTCCACAAGAATATGTCCTCACCACCTGGGCGTCCAATCATCTCTGGAACAGGGAACTTCCTAGAGAATGTAAACCGATGGATTGATAGTAAACTTCAACCACTAGTAGAAAGCCTTCCATCATTTCTTCTAGATACAGGCGACCTACTAAGGAAAGTGGATGGACTGTACCTGGATCCAGAGATGATTCTTGTGACAGGCGATGTGGAATCATTATATACTAATATTAAGCATGTGGATGGCCTTAGGGCCTGTGCATTCTTTCTCAACACCTCTAATTTACCAAGAGATATTGTTGACCTGGTGATGTGCCTCTTGGAATTTTCCCTCACCCACAGTTTCTTCACCTTTAAGGGGTCCTTCTACCTACAGCTCCAGGGTACAGCTATGGGTGCATCTTTTGCGCCAGCCTACGCTAATTTGTTCCTGGGGCTGTGGGAGAGGGACCTCTCCCTGCCGGATCTGCAGGCATCAATGGAGCGCGTCCCCCTTTGGACGCGCTACATTGATGATATCCTGCTGATCTGGCAGGGCTCTGTTGAGGACTTGCAGATTTTTGTGCAACTCCTCAACACCAATAATATGAATATTCATATTACTTTCAACTGGGATATGGATACAGTTAACTTTCTTGATGTTACCCTCACGAGGGACCACAATAATCTGATACAAACAAACATCTATAGAAAGGATACCTCCACGAATACGCTACTTCACGCGTCGTCCTCCCATCCTCCGTGGATGGTTCGTTCAGTACCCACTGGACAATTTCTGCGACTTCGCAGACTTTGTTCCAGTGACGAGGAATTTGCTAGACAGTCTATGGATATGAAGAAGAGATTCTATGAGAGAGGCTACAGTAAACGAGTGGTGAAAAGAGCGTATCATCGTGCCAAATATTCAAATAGGCACGAATTGCTCTATCTGCAAAGAAGTCCTAAGATCAGTGACAAACCAAGGTTTATAACAAACTATCATGGACAATTTGGGCGCATGAGGAAATGTTTGACTCAAGCTTGGCCCATCCTCTTGATAGACCCGGTATTGTCAAAAATTCTTCCTGATCGCCCACCCATCACTGTACGCCGGTCTAGGAATCTCCGTGACTATTTTGTACACAGTCACTATCAAACAGCACCAGGCATGTCTACTATCTTTGGTGCATCAGGTCCTGACTGTGGGAGTTTTCCGTGCGGTCGATGTGTCGCCTGCCCCAATATGGACAGGATCAGTACTTTTTCTAATGCAGCTGGTACTAAAATTTATGATATAAAATGTCGTATTACATGTACCTCACGTTTTGTTATCTACTACGCCACCTGCCCGTGTGGGCTCATTTATGTTGGCCTAACAACGCGCCAACTTAAAGTTAGAATAAGAGAACATATATTGGGGATCGTGGCGGCAATCGACTGCATGGATCCCTCCACACTCAGGACCATACCCAAACATTTTAAATTGCATCATGACTGTGACAGTTCCCTCCTGAGGGTTCGGGGGATAGACGCGTTGAGAATGGGTATTCGTGGAGGTAGACAGAGCCAACGCTTGGCTCAGCTCGAATCTAGATGGATTTGGCGACTAAATACCGTACATCCCAATGGACTTAATGAGAATCTCAGCTTCGCTCCTTTTCTTTAGATTCCTCCCCTGTCACATATCTCTGTTGTGGTTTTTATGATTTTAATCTACTTTTTTATTTTCAGTGTGTTTCACCATCCGTTTGCACCTTACTTCCTCCGACGAGTTATATATATATTATGGCTGATACCATATGGACCAATATGTGAATATGAATACATTGAATAATCCATCTCATCTGGGAACAACTACTGCGGTGTATATATATATACGGTGGATTTTTTTGTCTTGTGCTATATGATCTTTATATACCCTGTCATTTTGATAGAATCTGGATCAGGGAAGTTCGCTACCCCCACACTATACATGATTCTCTGTGAACTTGGGATGATATATGTGATGTTATCTTTATTTTTTTAAAATCTTACTTAGTATATATTACTGGTGTGACAATATGGCCCTTACACATTTACTATATACTTATGGGATTGCAAATGATCTACACTAGCCCTCTGTATGATGGGATATATATAATTGATGTAACGATGTATTATTTGATTGTCATAATGTGAAGTTGCTGGACTGTGACATAGTGTTACTATATGATACATCCATATACTGAAGTGGTGGTAGTGGGAAAGAGAAAAAATATACTATATTGCGCAAGAATAGTATATATCTTCCGGTATGTTCCCCAATTATGTGAATTTAATAGGACCTGACGCGCGAGCGTCGCCGCTTTCTGAGTACCCCGTGCCGCCTGGCGTCTTTATGCAAGGACCTGCATCACATGGGTCCATGTGACCATCATGTGACTCCTTGCATGACGCCCGCGTCACTGGTTGCTTAGCGGCGGGGACGCTACGCGCGTCACTACGGGTCCACCCTCTCCATCTGATTGGCCAGCATGGTATTTAAGTTCATACTCCCCCGGAGGAAGTTGACGCCCCCTGAAGAAGGCAAACGCCGAAACGTGCGTTGGGGTGGGCGAGCGGTCCACGTGGGGGAGCCCCGACATTACAGCTTGTAGCCCAGGTAACCTTCTTGATATTATGCAGTATTTGCCTTTATTCAACTCTACACCTACCTATTTTCATACTGTGCATCTGATACGATGAAAAGCACAGTTTAGTAGCCCACATATGGCATTCAGATAGTACTGATTATGAGTCCCCCCTGAGGAAATCTTCAAGTACTTTAATACTGCCTGTGACATGCATTACTATATGTATATTACTATGGGTATTTCTCTGTGGCTATCCGATAGTCCTCCTTATTGACATTATAGATGAAGGACTAGATATATATATGTTTTTGCTGTGGTGCTGAGGCCCCCCCTTCGTCATTTGTGGACCACATCGTCCCTTCAGTGAGACGGTTTTTTCTACATGTTATATGTCTTTTCGTATTTCTGTATTGTGCCCTATATTGACTATGTAGTAACTTTTTATACTATTTATGAATAAAAGTTAATTTTTATTATAACTTTGGGTTGATATGGTCGGATTTTTTCTCTTCAAGTATTTAACTATGTTCAAACGACCCAACCTTGATTTTCATCAGTAGGTGCTAGCTATTTAGCAAGAGACACACTATCTTTAATATGCACCGATTGAGAAACTTACATTGGACCTGTATACAGTGGGTACGGGAAGTATTCAGACCCCTTTAAATTTTTCATTTTGTTTCATTACAGCCATTTGGTAAATTCTAAAAATCATTTTTTTTCTCATTAAAGTACACTCTGTACCTCATCTTGACTGAAAAAAAAAGAAATGTAGAAATTTTTGCAAATTTATTAAAAAAGAAAAACTGAAATATCACATGGTCATAAGTATTCAGACCCTTTGCTCAGACGCTCATATTTAAGTCACATTCTATCCATTTCCTTGTGATCATCCTTGAGATGGTTCTACTCCTTCACGGGAGTCCAGCTGTATTTAATTAAACTGATAGGACTTGATTTGGAAAGGCACACACCTGTCTATATAAGACCTCACAGCTCAGACCAAATGAGAATCATGAGCTCAAAGGAACTTCCCAAGGAGCTCAGAGACAGAATTGTGGCAAAGCACAGATCTGGCCAAGGTTACAAAACAATTTCTGCATTACTCAAGTTTCCTAAGAGCACAGTGGCCTCCATAATCCTTAAATGGAAGAAGTTTGGGACCACCAGAAGTCTTCCTAGACCTGGCCATCCAGCCAAACTAAGCAATCGTGGGAGAAGAGCCTTGGTGAGAGCGGTAAAGAAGAACCCCAAGATCACTGTGGCTGAGCCCCAGAGATGCAGTAGGGAGATGGGAGAAAGTTCCGCAAAGTCAACTGTCACTGCAGCCCTCCACCAGTCGGGCCTTTATGGCAGAGTGGCCTGACGGAAGCCTCTCCTCAGTGCAAGACATGAAAGCCTGCGTAGAGTTTGCTCAAAAACACATGAAGGACCCCAGACTATGAGAAATAAGATTCCCTGGTCTGATTATGACAAAAACAGAACTTTTTGGTGATAA
This sequence comes from Phyllobates terribilis, assembly GCF_046119375.1. NCBI lineage: Eukaryota > Metazoa > Chordata > Amphibia > Anura > Dendrobatidae > Phyllobates > Phyllobates terribilis. The sequence goes on from NW_027362943.1 coordinate 830,838, forward strand.
TTCTAAGCGGTATGTGTGGAGAAAACCAGGCTCTGCTCATCACCTGCCCAATACAATTGCAACAGTGAAACATGGTGGTGGCAGCATCATGCTATGGGGGTGTTTTTTCAGCTGCAGGGACAGGACGATTGGTTGCAATTGAAGGAAACTTGAATGCGGCCAAGTACAGAGATATCCTGGATGAATACCCCTTCCAGAGTGCTCTGAACCTCGGACTTGGCCGAAGGTTTACCTTCCAACAAGACAATGACAATAAGCACACAGCTAAAATAACAAAGGAGTGGCTTCAGAACAACTCTGGGCGATTCTTGACTGGCCCAGCCAGAGCCCTGACCTAATCCAAATTGTGCATCTCTGGAGAGAACTGAAAATGGCTATCCACCAACGTTCACCATCCAACCTGACGGAACTGGAGAGGATCTGCAAGGAAGAATGGCAGAGAATCCCCAAGTCCAGGTGTGAAAAACTTGTTGCATCATTCCCAAGGAGACTTATGGCTTTACTAGCTCAAAAGGGTGCTTCTACTCAATACTTAGCAAAGGGTCTAAATACTTATGACCATGTGATATTTCAGGGGGTTTTTTTTAAATAAATTTTCAAAAATTTCTGGGGTGCCGAGTGTACTTTAATGAAAAAAAAAATGAACATTTTAGAATTTACCAAATGGCTGCAATGAAGCAAAGAGTGAAAAATTTAAAGGGGTCTGAATACTTTCCGTACCCACTGTATATATTACATTAAATATGGTGGAGTCAATGAAAATAGCTGGAATGTAAGGGGTCTTTCTTCTAGTGTTAAAAGACAGGTGATCTTTCAGTATTTTCAAATGGAAAAACTTGCTCTGATTTGTCTGCTAGAAACACATCTTACCTCTGAGAAACTTCATCTACTAAACAAGAAGTGGTTACAGCCGACTATCACTCCACGCACTCTCCATACTCTCGGGGAGTCAGTCACAATGTGAGTGTCTTACAGTGATAATAGATACAGAGGGTCAGTACGTATGTTTGTTCTGTAAGTTATTACTAAATCTCTATTACTAATCTCTATCTACATACCATCACCATATTCCAGGAGAATCATACACAAAATTCTAACTATTATTGCCGTCTTCTCGCAAATCCCCTATATTATAAAATGGCACTTTAATAATATACCGGACTCTCACTGGGATAGAGGAAGGTATGAAGCTAAGAGGGTAGAAGGCAATTGTACCCCTTTTGATTACTTACTTAAGGAGACAGCTTTAATTGCTCTTTGGAGAGGCCGTCATCCTAATGTATACCAATGCTACTGTTTTTCATCCACATTCTCTTCTTTGTCGAGCATGGACTTGGCTCTTGGACATGGTATGATACAGAGTCTTATAATCCTGCATCAGTTCCTGCCCAGAGTTCTTTCTTTCTCCTCCCTGTGTCTCCCTAAGCTTAGTCTCCCAATGCAGTATACACCCACATGGAAATTAAACCCTTTTTGGTTGCAAGTTATAGACTTTAGGGGAGCTAAAGGAGTATCTTGTGAATAATAAAAATACAATTTCTATTTTCTACGTGTAGTGCCCCAAAGTTGGATGTGTATGTCCCTTTAAGATGTAGCAGAGTCAGAAGCTACCTCATTATGTTTGCACAATGTTTATATTTCCCTTTGCAGTTAATGTACATGAGGATCCAGTATATGGAATGGTTTATATATGTAGAGTGATTATTGTGTTCTGCTATCAGATTACTAAGAGTTAATGCATTCGTTCTGCTTTCCATATATGGCAATAAGGTCACATGGTTAGACCACATGCCAAGGTCCTGAGCTTAGTGCAGGGAGTGCTCAGGAAGAGAAGGAGAGAGGAGGAGACATTGTGTGGTGTCTGGTCTTGCCTGTGATAAGCTGAAGGAACAGGTATGGAAGCCCAGATATCTGCTGTATGAGAGACCACAGTCACAGCTGCAATCAGCTGTGTGATAGGACTGTACAGATAAGCAGAAGCCAGGACTCAGGTGTCACTGCACCGTTTGTGTATCTGCATTATCATACTGGAAAGTAACTGTGCTTGCTGCATTGAAAGAGAAACTCTGCTGAATCATCTGTCTGGATTTATCTGTAGTTGTTTGCAAGAAGTAGAGTTTACCAGTAGCCTATTATCTGTCTCTGATTTCTGGATTATCAGGAAACAGAAGTTAATACAGTGCACCCTGGCATCACAAACTACATTTTTTTTTATTTTTCTTCATGCCTTAGTGTAGTGATAATACCCGCACACCACCTGTGTGTGATCTATGGCAGAGTAGTGCATCACTGGCATTACAATCTTTTGGCGTGCACGAATAGGATCCTACTAAATGAAAGGTGTGCAAGAAACCCGAGCCATTGTTACTGCAGAGCCTAATGAACTTTACATGTGCTAATGGCCGCCGTGAGAACAAGCACAGAACCAGAGTGAAGTCCCGCTGCCTTCATCGTACTTCAGCCAATTGCAGCACAGCAAACCAAATAAGGGAAAGTCCAGCCTCATACACAGGATTACAGCATCAGTGATCCTTGCAGCAAGATAGAACCAGATCCTAATAAAAAGCACAGCACCTCTGGAAGAGGGTAAGCAAACTGTACCGGCATCTGAATATAATGGAGTGTACAAGATGTCTGTCGATAAAGAGTGTGATCTGCCCAGCAATAGTGGAGCTTACAGCATGACCCACACTATGCCTATAACTATGGCCTATTATTTTGGAACACCGTGGCTCCCAAGCTATAAAGGGGATGCCCATGAACTAAGAGACTTCAGAGAAGAGATGCAAGCTATGTTTAGGCTTTATCTAGTGTCCACAGAGCAGGAGGTGGAGATATTAATTGGGCAATTGAGTGGAGCAGCTCTAAGGGAGGTGAAATCCTGGCCCAATACTGAGAAAAGAACTGTTGAACAAATCTTTGAGAGACTTCAGAGCTGATTCCAGGAAGAATCCTGACGATAATGCCGTTTCAGGTATCCCCTGACAAAAGGTCAGCAACAGCTCCAGAAGGTAATGTTTGCCCTTAGATGGCCATTTGGTCCCTGTTTGCAGTGGTCCATCCCACAACCAGCCTGACCACAGTATGAACTTGTTGACTCTTAGTCACTCCCCACTGAGCATATGGACTTTGAACCGCTTGAGGATGAGCCCTCATCAGGTATCATAAGTGACTCTTTGAGAAGGTCAAAGAGAGTGATCAAAGGCCGTGTCCCAGCTAGATACCTTAACTGACTGGGTTAATGCTTTACTCTATGTACTTTAATTGGGACTGTTAAATGAGAAAATAGCCCACCACAACAGACTGTTATGCTACAGCTCCATGTTCTTAATTTCCTTCATTTTATGCAACGTTCAAGCTACGTGCCTTCAAAGACTTTTGAATTATGTTATTTGTTCCAGGTTACAGCATTTATTCAGAGACTCACTGACTCATAATATTTCACTGTTTGCATTTTATGTGTGTTTCTCCTTATATGTTGTCCTAAAACACTTTAAGACGTTCCAGATGCATGAGGACATGCATGTTTTTAAAGTGGGTGAATATGTAGTGCCCCAAAGTTGTATGTGTATGCCCCTTTAAGATGTAGCAGAGCCAGCAGCTACCTCATTATGTCTGCACAATGTTTATATTTCCCTTTGCAGATAACATACATGAGAATCCAGTATACAGAATGGTTTATATATGTAGAGAGTGATTATTGTGTTCTGCTATCAGATTACTAAGAGTTAATGCATTCGTTCTGCTTTCCATATATGGCAATAAGGTCACATGGTTAGACCACATGCCAAGGTCCTGAGCTTAGTGCAGTGAGTGCTCAGAAAGAGAAGGAGAGAGGAGGAGACATGGTGCGGTGTCTGGTCTTGCCTGTGATAAGCTGAAGGAGCAGGTCTGGAAGCTCAGATATCTGCTGTATGAGAGTCCACAGTCACAGCTGCAATCAGCTGTGTGATAGGACTGTACAGATAAGCAGAAGCCAGGACTCAGGAGTCACTGCACCATCTGTGTATCTGCATTATCATACTGGAAAGTAACTGTGCTTGCTGCATTGAAAGAGAAACTCTGCTGAATCATCTGTCTGGATTTATCTGAAGTTGTTTGCAAGAAGTAGAGTTTACCAGTAGCCTATTATCTGTCTCTGTTTTCTGGACTATCGGGTGCACAACATATCATCACACTAGGAAACAGAAGTTAATACAGTGCACCCTGGCGTCACAAACTACATTTTCTTTTACTTTTATTCCTGCCTTAGTGAAGTGGTAATACCTACACATATGTGTTATCTATGGCAGAGTAGTGTATCACTGGCATTACAGATGTAGCAGATCCGCGTGTGTACGAGGCGTACGGGGCAGAGCCATGCATGTACGAGGTGTACGGAGCAGAGCCGTGCGTGCACAAGGTGTACGGAGCGGAGCCGCGTGTGTATAAGGTTTACGGAGCAGAGCCTTTTACAGAGCGGGGCATTGTGTGTAAGAGGTGAGCAGAGCCGCGAGTGTATGAGGTGTATGGAGCGGAGCCATGAGTATACGAAGTGGAGTCGTGTGTGTAAGGAGCCGTGTGTGTATGATGTATACGGAGGACAGCCGCATGTGTACGGAGCAGAGCCGTGAGTCTACGACATGTACGGCGCGGAGCTGCATGTTTACGATGTGCACGAAGTGTAGAAGAACTGACACTGGACACTCGGTAAAACTGTGCTTGGAGGTTTCTTGTTTCTCGCACAGATATTGATAACATAAGATGGAGTCAGACGAACCCTCCTACAAAACCTGATAACATAGTCATTACTACAGGACTGGATGAGAAAGGGATTTATTCTACAAGAAACGCTGGGGCCACAATGAGAGAATCCGGGCCCCGTGGCTGGATACTCCGGGCCCCCAGCGTGTTAGGAGCAGACGGGGTCTTTGTCCCTGGAGCTTCGCTGCTCGGTATAATGAGACTCTGATCTTGTTCATAGGCCACGGCCTCACTATCAGTATTTGGTCAGTATTCGGTCAGTAGTTTTTCTCAGGAGTGGGAGCCAAAACCAGATGAGGAACAATCAGAGAAAAGGTATAAGAGGAACAATCAGAGAAAAGGTATAAAATAAACAACTGCACCAATTCTGAATTTATCACCCACTCCTGACCTTTTCGCTGTAGCCCTAATATTTCTGTACAGGGGTCTCTGTAGAGATAATCTTTCCCCAGCATTGTGGATTGGGAGAAGGGATTGGGACATTTTATTGTAATTTCCCTCTGGAAAAACCTATAATAAAAAATAACTGATAAAAAAGTGTTTTGTTTTCCCACCATGTTGTCTGTAGGAGGTAAAGAGCCGACACTGAAGATGCTTTATCTCCATAAGTCTACAAAAGGCCACAGCCCACTATCAGTATTCGGTCAGTATTTTTTCTCAGGAGTGGGTGATAAATGCAGAATTGGTGACTTGTTTCTATTATACCTTTTCTCTGATTGTTCCTCACCTGGTTTTGGCTCTCACTCCTGAGAAAAAATACTGACCGAATGCTGACCAAATACCGATAGCAGGGCAGTGGCCAAAGGGGGAGGATTGGCAACTCCGAATGTCCTTGTCTATTTTGGGATTAGGTGGTAGGAAAAGGGGCAGGTGGACATTTTGGGTTTTGTTTTGGGAGGGTGGGGGAAAGAGATGCAATATCTGTCCATATATTGTAAATATTAGTGATGAGCAAGCGTACTCGCCACTGCTCGATACTTGATCAAGCATCGGGGTACTCGGGTGTGCTTGTTACTCGTTCGAGTATAAAACCTGATGATGCAATGCGGCAGGCCAATCAGAGTAATGCCAGTAGAAAACATGGCTACGACATTACTGTGTATGACAGGCCATCCCTGCGTGTTTATTGGCTATCTAACACCCGCAAAACGTGGGGCGGGGACTCGAGCACCTCAAATATTTGATTGAAAACCCGAGCACCACGATGATCTATTAAGTATCGAGCAGTGGTAAGCATGCTTGCTCATCATTAGTAAATATATGAATACAGAAGTATTTGGACAGTGACTGAATCTTTGTGATTGCAGCTCTGCAGGCCACTAATCTTGATTTAAAATGAAACAACTGGGATGCAATTTAAGTGTAGACTTTTAGATTGAATTAAAAAAGGGGCTGAACAAAAATATCCTGTGAAACGTTTTGGAATTGCAACCATTTATCTATAAAGCCTCCTTATTTCAGGGGCTCAAAAGTAATGGACAAATAAAAGAGGTTGCCCACTACGTTTTCACTGATAACCCATCCTTAGGATAGGTCATTGATGTCTGATGAGTCGGGGTCAGACACCCGGCCCCCTGCCCATCAGCTGTTATCGTTGTTGGCCAGAAGTACTCACTTGCGGAGCTAGCTGTCTTCTGGTAGTGGCCGCGACAGGGTACAATACATCCGCCTCATATTGTCTAATCTAGCCTTTGTATTTCTAAGGCTCACTAATGGTTTGCACCTTGTATTGAACGCTCTCTGTATTGTCTCTCATGAAGTCTTCTCTTTTATGTTAGACCTAGACACTGAAAAACACCTACTTCCTGGAGTGTTCTTCATTTAGGTTGATATTATAAACAGGCTTTTCTTCACCATGGAAAGGATTCTGTGATCATCCACCACTGTTTTCTTCAGTGGATGTTCACAACTTTTTGAGTTCCCAAGCTCACCAGTGAACTTTTTTTTGCAGAATGTATCAGTTGATTTGGCCACTCCTAACATTTTTGCTATCTCTTTGGTGGACTTATGTGCCGTGCAATGTTTCACACGCACACATAGGCTTATACATGCGATCCGAATCCAGAATGCTGCTTTTTTTTTTCAGTCCGATTGCGATCCGATCAGGGCTGGAAAAGAAATGCCACTGAGCACACTATCATAGGAATAAATTTATACGAGTGCAATCCAATTTTTTATCCCATTGCAGTAGTCTGATTTAATTGCAAGTGAGAGCGAGCCCTTAGAAATATACTTACTTAGAAAATTGGTGAAGTGTTCAATACTCATTTGGATATTGGTTTTTGGATTAAAGATTAGTGTCTGAATATAATTTTAATTCTAATATACTGTATCCAATGTTTAAACAGCAGAAAAAAGGAAAAACATTTTTCATACTAATTAAATCTGCCTTGATAGTGTAAAGTGGAGATGTGTGCAACGACTCAGTGCCACTTGTGTGGTGGAAGGGGGGTGAACTATTCTTAATTATGCCAGACTTACTATTCCTGTGTTCAGTAAGTCAAGGAACATGAGCCATTGTTTCATGTGAAACTGTCCTGTGCCCATTTTTGTATGCTAATTTGTGGAATGTCTGCTGATTACGTATTGCATTAGTCTCCTGTGGTGTACTAGTCTGCAACATCTGAAGGATAATTAGGCAATCTAATTGAATAATCAAAAATAGGAGTTGAGGGTTATAAAAAGGGGTCTGCTCCTGTGACCAGTGTGATTCCACAGGACTTCAGCCAGTGGATTTCAGAACTGCTCAACACTGAGCCCACAAATTTGTTTTGATAACCCAGGTTGTGACAATTCGGTCACCTGGCTACATATTTCGCGGTGCTCGGTCAGCTTCCTATGCTAGCTGCTATCTCCTTTCTGCGGGTGCCTGTCAAAATCTAGGTACTGCTGTTTGGGGTAGTTGGCCCTGAATGTCCCAATGTCGCAGAGGTTCTAATTCCCAGCAAGCCAGTGGGTATGTTATATATGCTGTTAACTGTCGGTGAACAATAAAGTCTTACCAGAGTGTGGTACCCTCACCCTGCATTGTTTGAGTATTGTTATGTCCACAGGAAACGTGAACGGCAATCAATAGGATGAGCTCCGGCCCGTGCGGTGTTGTTAAAGACAGCCAGGTGAGCACATAACACTGCTGCATGGACATACACACAACACTGCAGCATGGATAGTGCATGCATACCCAGCTTTGCTATATATGCACGTTTATATACACATACAGCTCTGCTACATATGCACAGTTGCATACACATACACTTTATATACATTTTCCCATTTTTCAGTTCCATCCAGGTCATGTGATTGATTATATGATCTGAAAGGTCCTTGAGCTAGTCGGGTAGATGGTTCTTTAGCTGCTCACTCAGGATGTACAGCCTCTGTGCAGGTACTAGTACCTTCCTTTCCTGCACCAATCAGATAAATGTGGGGCTGGAGGAGAGTAAGCAGTTCTCTCAGTGATCAGGAAGGACACTGTCTATAAGATGCACTCACTTATTAGCAAGATTTTTTTCTTGCTTAAAAGTGTGTTTTATAGTCCAAAAAAAACAAACATTTTTAAAGTAATTTCCCTTTCTCATTTAATTATGATTGTCTGTTATATGTTTTTGTACAATTTGTCAACAACATATATAGTTTCTCCGCCGACTGAGTTATTTTTGATGGTCAACAAAATACGATTTTCCAGTAATTCTTTTTCACACTTGGTATGATAATGGCTTCTCTCTGTGTGGAATTTTTGATTTCTAAAGGGGTTTTCCAGTACTTGAACAATCTCTTCTCATTCCTCATGCTTGGTCCTGTTAAAAGAAAGACAATTATACAAACTTCCCATGCTTGTGCTGTTCCAGTGATGTGAGCACTTGCGTTTCTGAGGCTCATGTGACGTTGTTACGTCATGTGAGCCCTGCGGCCAGTCAGCATTGACGTCACTGTCCCCACTTTCGGACACATCGAACAATTAAAGGAAGTCAGAAAGCAGCAGCTCTGGCTTTCTGTTGATGTTTAATACATCTGAAGGCGGGGACAGTGAAGCCGATTGAAGCTGATTGTGAAGGAACACGCATGTTATGTAACAACTTCACATGAGTCCTGGAAACACGAGTGCAGATACCACTGGAACGGTGCCGGCACGGAAGGGGAGTATGAATGTTTTTAATTTAACAAGGCCAAACATGAGGAATGACAAGGGATTGCCCTATAAGTGGACAATACAATTTTCAGTTAAAACATTTCCAACATTCTGAACATGAAAAAGGCTTCTTCCCTGTGTGACTTCTCTAAAGTTTATTAAGAGTTGTATTCCATATAAAACATATCCCACATTAAGACCATGAAAATGACTTCTCCGCTGTGTGAGTTCTCTGATGTGTAACAAGAGTTGATTTATCTACAAAACATTTTCCACATTCTGAACAGAAAAAAGGCTTCTCCCCTGTGTGGGTTCTCTGGTGTCTATCAAGAAGCGATTTAAAGTTAAAACATTTTCCACATTCTGAACAGGAAAAAGGTTTCTCTCCTTTGTGGGTTTTTCGGTGGATATCAAGATGTGCTTTCCGGGTAAAACATTTTCCACAGTTCGAACAGGAAAAAGGTTTCTCTCCTGTGTGGGTTCTCTTGTGGCGATCAAGATGCCCTTTACAGTTAAAACATTTTTCACACTGTGAACAGGAAAAAGGCTTCTCCCCTGTGTGGGTTCTCTGGTGGTCACCCAAAGCTGATTTCTGGTTAAAACATTTCCCACATTCTGAACATGAAAAAGGCTTTTTCCCTGTGTGAGATCTCTGGTGTATAGCAAGAGTCCGTTTCTGTTTAAAATATTTCCCACATTCTGAACAGAAAAAAGGCTTTTCCCCTGTGTGAGTTCTCTGGTGCATAACCAAAGCTGATTTCTGGTTAAAACATTTCCTACATTCTGAACAGCAAAAAGGCGTCTCCTCTGTGTGAGTTCTCTGGTGCTTAACCAAAGCTGACTTACGGTTAAAACATTTCCCACATTCTGAACATGAAAAAGGCTTCTCCCCTGTGTGAGTTCTTTGGTGTATAACAAGATCCCATTTCTGGTTAAAACATTTCCCACATTCTGAACAGGAAAAAGGTTTCTCCATTGTGTGACTTCTCTGATGCTGAACCAAATTTGATTTCCATGTAAAATATTTCCCACATTCTGAACATGAAAATGGCTTCTCCCCTGTGTGACTTCTCTGGTGTCTAGCAAGACCTGATTTCTGGTTGAAACATTTTCCACACATGGAGCAAGAAAATCTTTTCTTCACTGTGTGAATTTTTGGATGTTTAAGAACAGAGTTTTCGAGGAGAAAACTATTTCCATATTCGGTTTGTGAAAATGGTTTCTTTGCTTTAGGAGCAGCTCGATTTTTAATGCTTATTTCGTGACTTGGATTTTCCTTAGTGTTCGGTAATGAATCAGAAGACAGGACCTGTTTCAAAGTATCAGATGATTGATCTTTGCTGTGAAGGGATGATGGTGTATCTGGAGTAATGGCATTCACTTCAATTGTATTCTGTGGTATCTCAAGCTCATCTAATTTAAAAATTGAAGATGTCAGCTGTTCCTCTGATCTCAGAGTACAGTCATCTGCCAAGAATAAAACCAATTATTATTTTTAAATAAAGTATTCTTGAATTTTATATTTTCTAACATTTGTACTTGAACCAGCTGTAGAAATGGCAAGTTATTTGAAAATATTGAATTATTCACCAAGTTGATGACAGTTCAATGTCTAATAGAAAACCTCATAGCATGAACCAGTGGAACATGGTGTTAAATTTGTTTGTTTATTCTGCCTCCCAAAGATGGAACAAAAAGCCACCAAACAATATTATGTAGGCCAAAATAATACCAATAAAAACTTATAAGCATCTCACAAAAAACAAGTCCCCACTCAGGTCCATCATCTATCAATGGAAAAACAGTTTCCTCATTATTAGTGGAGTATAGCAAGGGCATTTCAGACTATAAAATATAACTTTTAATAGATAAATTTAAAATATTTAGTATAAGACAATTATGACAGAGACAAAGTACACATACTCCCCAGGTCGGAGTAACAACTAAATAAGAGAGTAAAGCACATCACCTGAGTGGCATACCGGACCCTGGTCAGAAAGGGCAATTTAATAAAGCCTAAATGACACATGGTCTCTGTGAAGCGTCCAACAAGTAAGTGGACAAAATCAAATAAAAATTTTCACCTGAGATTAGTGAAGACAGTTATGCTTTATCATGTTGAGACAGCTTAGCCTTCATGGTGCTACACAGTGGGGTCCCCTGATGACTCCGAAAGGAAGAAACGCGTCCGGACTATAGGGCAAGCACAGGGCTACTGGAGCAGTCTAGATGTGGACTGTCCTTGTTAGGGCAGGAGTAAAGGGGTACAGGGATAGTGCAGTCCATATAGGGTGTTAATAGGGGCAGAAAAATACGCCTCCCCTGGACTATTGCCTGTCTACCTGCTTCCCCTTCAGGAAACATCTCGTCCTTTTTACCCACTGTGACGTGAACTACTCCACATATTGGGTGAGGACGTTCCATTACTCTTATTCAATTTTCTAAATGTTATTCTGTATGGATGATAAACGTTTTCTATTGATGATGTCATTGCCATAATCTTACCGTATCTATTTTGAATGCATATGAGAAACGTTTTTTCAATCATCCTAAGACGTTTATCCTGTGTTAATAGCAGGATCATCACATTGATACTATTTGATTTTTTGAGAAACATCTAATTTTGTCCACTTACTTGTTGGACGCTTCACAGAGACCCTGTGTCATTTAGGCTTTTTTAAAATGACCCTTTCTGACCAGGGTCCGGTACGCCACTCAGGTGACGTGCTTTACTCTCTTATTTAGTTGTTACTCCGACCTTAGGAGTATGTGTACTTTGTCTCTGTCATAATTGTCTTATACTAAATATTTAAAATTTATCTATTAAAAGTTATATTTTATAGTCGGAAATGCCCTTGCTATACTCTCCTGATGACTGGGTATGAGATACATATTTGAATATAAATCATAATATTGCTACCTATCATTATTAGTGGCCCAAAGGCTCTTGAAAAGCAACATGGCTTCCAGAAACCAATCCAGCAATATCCACTGTCCCAAAGTCAAATCTCCCCGTCGCTTCTGAGCCTTGCAGTGTGCCCAAACCACATTTAGCATCCATGTATGTGGCATTACTATAGTGAGAAGAACCCACTTAATTTACGGTGTATGTCTCCTGGAGCACAATCTGGGCACTATGTGTTGGGTAATAAAATGGCATATTTGCAATTTTCACTCTCCAACATCCAGTGCATGCTAATTTCAGGAAAGTGGCTGTGAAGTCAAAATAGTCACTTCTATTCATTGAGGGCTATAATTTCCAAAATGGAGTCACTTTATGGGGAATTATACTGCTCTGGTTTTCTGCCATTTTGTCATATTAGGGCTTCTGCAAATTGTGTGTCCCATCTCCTCTGGGATCTGCTCCTGTAATGTCTGCTTCTTTCACCATGTGTGGCCTTATTCATTCTGCAGGCGGCGCTGGTAATGGAGGAGACGTCAGAACCAGAAGCTTTGGGCGGCGCTCTGGACAGAGCCTAGCCAGTAAGATTGGAGTGCCTTGGGCCATTTGTACCATCCAGTCTGGCAATATAGGTGTGTGTACTGTCCAGCTGGAGTAATCTACTCCCTACATCAGCCAACTGGAATGAACCACGCCCTACTAAAGCTTGAAGCAAATTGCTGGAAGCTGCCAGATACAGCCTTGTCCTCCTCTGGTTCAGTCCTCTGTGCTCAGTTCACGGCTTGTGTATTTGTTTCCTGGTGTATTTTCTCTGCCCTCCTTATTCTGATCTGGCTACCTGACTATTCTTCTTGCCATCTCACACCACAGAACAGCCGGTAACATTGTGGCCCAAGCATAGGGGTCTCTGTGTAAGTCAAGATCTATGTAGAGAGGTTAAAGGGTGATGGTCAAAACTATGACTATAGACAATAACACATTTACTGAAATTATCAAACTCAACAGTCTTCATCAGTAATAAATGAGTAACTAGTGGTGAAACCTCTCTTGGGTAATTGGAGCATGGGGCTTGGTGGCTCTTGGTAATCTAAAATATTGTAAAGGCCAATATTTTCTATAAGAAGAGTTTCAAGAAAAAATATTAGACATCTAAATAGAACTTTTTATAATAGTACAGATCTGAGGTATCTTAAATTTAGATCTCGGGCATTTGGAAGAGGCAATGAAGACCTTTTTTTAAAGACTACCAGGGACTTGCAGACTAGTGAGGCCGGCCAATCCCACCACAAGTCATACAAAATGAAAAACTGTAAACAAATAGATATAGAATAAAAAAACATGTTACATCTCCAACAAGAATGTACACTGGGTACGGAAAGTATTCAGACCCCTTTAAATTTTTCACTCTTTGTTTCATTGCAACCATTTGGTATATTCTAAAAAGTTCATTTTTTTCTCACTAAAGTACACTCTGCTCCCCATCTTGACTGAAAAAAAAACAGAAATGTAGAAATGTTTGCAAATTTATTAAAAAAGAAAAATTGAAATATCATATGGTCATAAGTATTCAGACCCTTTGCTCAGTATTGAGTAGAAGCCCCCTTTTGTGCTAGTACAGCCATGAGTCTTGGGAATGACACAACAAGTTTTTCACACCTGGATTTGGGGATCCTCTGCCATTCTTCCTTGCAGATCCTCTCCAGTTCCGTCAGGTTGGATGGTGAACGTTGCTGGACAGCCATTTTCAGGTCTCTCCAGAGATGCTCAATTGGGTTTAGGTCAGGGCTTTGTCTGGGCCAGTCAAGAATGGTCACAGAGTTGTTCTGAAGCCACTCCTTTGCTATTTTAGCTGTGTGCTTAGGGTCATTGTCTTGTTGGAAGGTGAACCTTTGGCCAAGTCTGAGGTCCAGAGCACTCTGGAAGAGGTTTTCATCCAGGACATCTCTGTACTTGGCCGCATTCATGTTTCCTTCAATTGCAACCAGTTGTTCTGTCCCTGCAGCTGAAAAACACCCCCATAGCATGATGCAGCCACCACCATCTTTCACTGTATGGATTGTATTGGGCAGGTGATGAGCAGTGCCTGGTTTTCTCCACACATACTGCTTAGAATTATCACCAAAAAGTTCTATTTTCGTCTCATCAGACCAGAGAATCTTATTTCTCATAGTCTAGGAGTCCTTCATGTGTTTTTGAGCAAACGCTATGCGGGCTTTCATATGTCTTGCCCCGAGGAGAGGCTTCCGTCGGGCCACTCTGCCATAAAGGCCCGACTGGTAGAGGGCTGCAGTGATAGTTGACTTTGTTGAACTTTCTCCCATCTCCCTACTGCATCTCTGGAGCTCAGCCACAGTGATCTTGGGGTTCTTCTTTACCTCTCTCACCAAGGCTCTTCTCCCACGATTGCTCAGTTTGGTTGGACGGCCAGGTCTAGGAAGACTTCTGGTGGTCCCAAACTTCTTCCATATAAGGATTATGGAAGCCACTGTGCTCTTAGGAAACTTGAGTAATGCAGAAATTGTTTTGTAACCTTGGTCAGATCTGTGCCTTGCCACAATTCTGTCTCTGAGCTCCTTAGGCAGTTCCATTGAGCTCATGATTCTCATTTGGTCTGACATGCACTGTGAGCTGTGAGGTATTATATAGACTGGTATGTGCCTTTCCAAATCAAATCCTATCAGTTTAATTAAACACAGCTGGACTCCAATGAAGGAGTAGAACCATCTCAAGGAGGATCACAAGGAAATGGACAGCATGTGACTTAAATATGAGTGTCTGAGCAAAGGGTCTGAATACTTATGACCATGTGATATTTCAGTTTTTATTTTTTAATAAATTTGCAAAAATTTCTACAGTTCTTTTTTTTCAGTCAAGATGAGGTACAGAGTGTACTTTAATGAGAAAAAAAATGATTTTTAGAATTTACCAAATGGCTGCAATGAAACAAATAGTGAAAAATATAAAGGGGTCTGAATACTTTCCGTACCCACTGTATGTATTGGCAGAGAACTACAACATTAAACCGGAGTTGCACTCATTTATGGTGGACCATTGGAGTTACTATGAGTTCTGATCAGGAGAGTAGAGAAAGTATTAGCGCCCCCATTTCAGGAGAGATTGTACAGTAATCTGAATTCCTTAGGATTGAAAACATAATGCAATCTATGACGTGGAGTGAATCCATGAAACCAGGACTAAAGCCATGCCAACACATCTCCTGCAGGCGTGAATAAATGTATATTACAGCCAAGTTTGGTCAGAAAGACTGTACCTGGTCTTGAAGGGACCATATGAGCACATTTATCAGCACAGAGGGGAGAGAAGGTAGATTCATCCAATAAGATATCATGATTCTAGGAAGCCAACAGCATCATTACCCTCCGCTTTCTCTTACAGCCCCATCATAATATTTTTCTTCAGTGTGTCAGCACATTGTTTGTACGCTGTCATTTGGTTTTGTAGTTTGTAAGGTTCTAAGTTCTACAGAAAAGGACCTTCAATGCCCAAAGTCATTTGAACAGTTTTGGGTGGAGGAGAATGTTGTGGTCTAGCGGCAAAATGGTGATCACACGATTGTGATATGGCCGGACTACACCACCAATAAAGCAGCCACAGCAGGTGACTCAGACGAATCTGTGACTTCTCTGCATTTAGTGGTTACTACTCACCTGGGTAGTCATATGTGGGAATCTCCTCTTTACACTGCTCATCACCCCTCACATATGTCTCTGTAGTATTAATATGGGTCAGATCTTCACCCTGAAAGAAATATGGTCACAGAAATCAGGAGAAGTCACATCTATGATTAGCTTTAATCCTGCCGTCTCCACCATTCTCATTACACAAGTATAAAACATATAATACTGGAAGATAAAACAAAACTGAACACAGTTGTCTAAATATCATAGGAGAGATCTCATGACACGTTTTCTCCATCTACCTGATGATCCTGAGGAACATTGGGATCTTCTTGTTTATAGTCCTGTGGAAGAAGAGGATGGGAACATCTCTCTGGTGTTGTCGACTTAATGGATAGACCTGTAGGAAACACATACAGGGATTGAATTCATGTTTTACATACACTAAATATACATGGCCTAAAATTATTTGTATTACCTGGTGATGTGAGGGGCTGGAGAACCTCCATCATGACGTCCTTGTACACATCTTTGTGTCCTTCTAAATACTCCCACTCCTCCATGGAGAAATAGACAGCGACATCCTGACACCTTATAGGAACCTGACATAAACAATGATACCATCATCCCACTGATTCCTTCACAGCGTTACTTAATAATGTCCTAGCATTCCCAGCAGTGTCACCTCTCCAGTCAGCAGCTCAATCATCTTGTAGGTGAGTTCTAGGATCTTCTGGTCATTGATGTCCTCATGTATCAGGGGGTGAGGTGGAGGCCCTGTGATTGGGCTCAGAGGTCTTCCCCATCCCTCAGACACAGGGTCCCAACAGCGCTCACTAGAGGTCTTCTTCACTACTGTGTAATCCTGGTTATGGAGAGACACATTAATTAATCTCACTACAGACATTTCCAGAGTCCTCATCTCTCTAGTTCTGTCCATACGTTATCCCCATAGATAAGAATGATGTAATGTGACATAATTCGAATATCTCACCTCTCCAGTAAGCCGGAAGAGGATCTCTAGGGTGAGGTGTAATATTTTTCCTGCCATTTTGTCTCTGTCCACATCCATCTTTTATGGGTAAATCAGAAAATTCTCTTACATAGAAGATCTTCACTGAGAGGATCCGATATTGTAGGGATATGAATGAGAAGAAGATGAGCCTATGTAACATCATAAATATCCTGTGTAATAATACAATTACTGAAGATAATGAGGGAAACATATGAGATTTATTATTTTATAGTATTTAGTTTTCTGCTTTACATCTACTAATAAAAACTATATATTTTAGGCCACAGACAACAAGCAGTTTCTTCCTCAGAGTCTGCAGCTGAACACGTTTCTCAAAGACTCATCTTACATAAGGCTAATTCTTGTCTCTTTTACCGACACTGGAATCGGCATTAGCAATACTGCAGGAGATATTCATTACATGTGACATGAGAAATAACTACTTCATGAGGAGGACGACGACATCTTCATCTTCTACTACGGCTCTAGAAACATATTTGGCCAGAGTCTGTCACTGACTACATCAGCACCGGCCGTCTATATGAATGTTTCCTGTCTTCTCCGGACCGTAATCTTCTATCACGTTAAATCTCACGTCTGATTCACACACAGAAGTTTGAGGCTTTTTTGTTTGCACAAACACCGCGAACAAAATTAATTTGATACCAAAGTCTCCTTGTACAGTGTTTTATGGGGTTTATATCTGGCCTTAGGCTTTCCTATATTACAAGAAATACACCAGAAAAAAAACAAACTGGCACCAACAATTATTGTAATAAGAAAAAAACATGCAAAAAGCACAATACAAGTTTTATTATTTTTTAACACATTAAACATTTGTTTAAAAAAAACAAAACTCTTTTGGGCACCAGAACATAGATGTACACCGCAGGGATGGCACAGGTGCGGCTGCAACAAAAACCATTGAAGTTTAACTGCTTGCTACTGTCAAAAGCAAACATGGCATCTAAGAATGTTTGACAGAGTTCGACTGAATGCCCCTCCTCACCCAAGTACTCGATAGTATGGGGCTGCCTATTTTCTCTGATACTTATACAGTAGTGTTCAAAATAATAGCAGTGTTTTCAAAAACATGAGTTAAGCACAAAATCTTTCTACTAGCTTTTACTTCCATGCATTGGGAACATTGCACACTGTTTTCTAATTCAAAACATTTAGAGAAATGTATATAAGTTTTAACTACTTTACAGAAAATAACAAAAAAAGAACATTGGGCTGTTCTAAAAAAAAATAGCAGTGTCTGTGTTTCGCTCATGCCCAGACTGATTGACGTGAGCGTGGTTTGTGGTCCCACTGGGCCACGAACCGAGGAGTGCCTGGAAGTTCGTAACTAAGGGTCTCGCCCAATCCGACCCCGGACGCACGGCGGCTCAAAAAACTCCCCGATCCGAGGAGGGACGAGGGAGGTGACCCAGGTGCCACACCAGGGCAGACCTCGGTCACAGAGCTGTTGACCCACACCGGGGTTTGCAGGAACGGGCAGGTTCAGCTGGTATACAGACATGCAGGTATGGGGAGCAGAGCAGAGCCACAGGTGCGGATGGGAAGCGGAGCAGAGTAGAGCCACAGGTGCGGACGGGAAGCGGAGCAGAGCAGGGTAGGCGGGAATGCGGCAGAGCGCAGCCAGGCAAGACAGTGCTCTGTTCACATGGAACAGACAAAGTCAGGAAAGCCTGTACCTGTGTCTTGCGTACTCTGATTAAAAAGTTGATTGGAGAGGGTAAAACTTATAAAGAAGTGCAGACAATGATAGGCTGTTCAGCTATAATGATCTCTAATGCTTTAAAATGGAAAGTAAAACCAGAGAGAGGTGGAAGAAAACGGAAGACTACCATTCGAATGGATCGAACAATAGCCAGAATGGCAAAGGCTCAGCCAATGATCAGCTCCAGCTCCAGGATGATCAAAGACAGTCTCAAGTTTCCTGTGAGTACTGCGACAGTTAGAAGACGCCTGTGTGAAGCTAATCTCTTAGCAAGAAGTCAACGCAAAGTCCCACTGTTAAAAAAAGAAAAAAAGACATGAACTCAAGCAAATACAATTTGCAAAAATTACTTTGTGCCTCAAAATAATACGAAAAAAATCTGCAACTCGTCCCGCAAACAATAAGCCCTCATACAGCGCTGTTTGCCAAAAAATAAAAAAGTTACAGTGCTTATTATATTCAGATAAAAAAACTACTTTTTGTAAAAAAAAAACATTTTTACCGTGTGATAGCAGCAAAACCTAAAAAAGCACAATATAAATTTGGTATCGCTGTAATCGCACCGACCCGAACAATAAATCCACCTTATCACATATACCACACAGTGAACCGTGCAAAAATAAAAATAAGAACTATTCTTGTACTGTTCATTCTACCTCCCAAAAACTGGAATAAGGCTCTGCTCACATCTATCCTGCACACTCCGCTGAGCACTTAAGTCGGGGTTTCCTTGTAAATTCCCCAAAACCGCGATTCAGATAAAAACACTGACGGAACCACTCACTTATGAGGCAGATGGAGTCACTTTAGACTGGTCTGTGTTCCGGCGGCGTCCCACCATTTTAGGGGTCTTTTTAGAGCACAAGTGTGGACGACTACAGATCTGTGCACACCTAAAAAGATGGATGCCACCGGAGTAGATGCCAAACGGACTCCAAAGTGTCTCCATTTGCCTCATTATGGTGGGTGGTTCCGTCGGGGGTGTCGTCTGAATTGCATTTTTGTGGGATTTACACAGAAACCCCAAGGTAAGTGCTCAGCGTAAAACAAAAGAATGTGATCCCAGCTTTATTCTGGAAGCAATCTAAAAATATTATGTACCCCAAATTGTTACCAATAAAACCCTAATTTATTCCACACAAAACCCGCCCCCCCTCAGGTCCGTCATCTATCACTGGAAATATAGGGGTTTCCTACGTTATTGGCAGAACAAACCCCTCAACTGACCTATCCATCAAAGTTAATGATTGCCCGCTCTCCCCAGTAACACAAGCTTGCTGCCTCGGTGTAACCCTGGACACTGATCTCTCCTTCAAACCACATATCCAAGCCCTCTCCACTTCCAGCCGACTCCAACTCAGAAATATCTCCCGGATCCGCACATTCCTCAGCAAAGACTCTGAAAAAACACTAGTGCAAGCCCTCATCATCTCCAGCCTCGACAACTGCAACCTTCTGCTCTCGCACCCCTAACACTCTCGCACCCCTCCAATCTATCCTAAACTCTGCTGCCCGACTAATCCACCTGTCCCCCCGTTATTCCCCGGCCTCTCCACTCTGTCAATCCCTTCACTGGCTCCCCATTGCCCAGACTCAAGTTTAAGACCCTAACCTTGGCATACAAAGCCACCCACAGCCTGTCTCCTCCATACATCTGTGACCTAGTCTGCCGGTACTTACCTGTACGCCACCTCTGATTCTCACAAGATCTCCTTCTCTACTCCCCTCTTATCTCTTCTTCCCACAATCGCATACAAGACTTCTCCTTTGCATCCCCTCTATTCTGGAACTCTCTACACCAACATATCAGACTCTCGCCTACCGCTGAAACCAGGGCTGTGGAGTGTGAGTCGGTGCTCATTTTGGTGGAGTCAGAGTCGGTATAAAATGGACCAACTCCGACTCCTAAAATATATAATAAATTGGGTACAGTAGTTCAATGCAGAATGTGCTGAATATTTTTTCATAGGAATTTGGGAAAGTTATGAAATGTCCTATAAAATGGCTGTTCTATTCCTTATCTAAGTCTACATTCACACAGCGTTTTTTGCTGCATTTTTTGAGGATACATTTTTCAGCTGCAAAAGCAGATCAGCTGTATGAAAAACCGCATCACCTGAAAGTTTTTGAGCTCATAGATAATGTTTTCAATAGCAAAAGCAGATTAGAAAAACGCCGCACAAACTGACATGCTCATTCTTTGTGAGGATCCGGTTTTGAGCCCAAAAACGGATCCTCACAAAACGATGTGTCTGAATGTCATATCTTGAAACCCATTGACTTTGCTGGGATGCCCAGAGTCACTGCATTTTACTGCAAAAAACGAATCCGCAAAAAGGCTGTGTGTGAATCATGGCCGTGGCCAGCGAGGGGCAGGGGGGGGGGGCAGCCCCAAAGCAGGGGCACACACCTATCAAAACTCACTTGTATGCTGCAGTGCTCCCGTCCTGCACCGGCTCCAGACTGCAGGGGGCAATCTCCCCTCCTCTGTCCTGTCTTCTGCCGTCTTCACCAGAGAGAGGAGGGGGAGGGGTGCCTGCCCTGCACAGGATCCGATTCCTGGGCCCCGAGCTGGATAAAGTGAAAGTACTACTGCTCATCTCTGTCACAGGAAGGTAACTAATGCTAATATTGTAGGTGATTATTATGTGCTCTCTGTACAATGTGTGAACTATATGTGCGATATGTGCAATGTACTATTTGCTGTCTGTAGCTATCATCTGTCCATCACACTCTATCTATCCCTCCATGTATTCATCTATCTATCCATCCCTCTATCTATCCATTTCTCTATCCCTCCATCTATCCTTTCATTTATCCCTTTATCTATCCATCCCTCTATCTATATATCTATCCATCCTTTCATCTATCCCTCCAGCTATCCCTCCAGCTATCCATCCATATGGCTATATATTTATCCATCCATCCATCCTTGTATCTATCCATCCATCCTTGTACCTATCCATCTATCTCTACATCTATCGATCCCTCTATTTACCTATCCATCCCTCTATCCCACTATCTATCTATCATCCCTCCATCTATCTATCTATCTATCCCTCTATGACTTTATCTATCTATCTATGCATCCATTTATCCATATCTGTCTATCCATATCTTATCTATACCAAATGAAGCTCTGACTGAGGTAGCAGTTAGGATGAGCGGCCTACAGGAGGACTGTCAGGCGCAAGAGGACTTGGGTCCTGACAGTGCTACTGCTGCCATATCTTCATCCTCATCAGATGAGTTTGACTTTGACAAGTATTTGGACGACATGGAGCAGGCAAAGCTTTGCCGCAAGGAAAAAGATTTCACTCCGTCTCCTATAGCAAGCAGATTGACCATATTTCAGCAAAATGTTTCACTTGCTCTCAAAGAAATAGAAAAATGTAACCGTTCATCAAGTGCTCACTATGCATCTAGATAGGTGCCTTGGGGGGTCTAGTTTCCAAAATGGGGTCACTTGTGGGGGAGCTCCAATGTTTGGACACACAGGGACTCTCCAAATGCAACATGGTATCCGCTAACAAATTGAATGGAAAATCGGCTCAAATTGTTAGCGGACACCACGTTGCGTTTGGAGAGCCCCTCTGTGCCCAAACTTTGGAGCTCCCCCACAAGTGACCCCATTTTGGAAACTATACCCCCCAAGGCACCTTTCTAGATGCATAGTGAGCACTTGGAACCCCCAGGTGCTTCACAAATTGATTCGTAAAAATGAAAAAGTGAAAAAAAAAACACTTTTTCATTTTTATGAATCAATTTGTGAAGCGCCTGGGGTTCCAAGTGCTCACTATGCATCTAGATAGGTGCCTTGGAGGGTCTAGTTTCCAAAATGGGGTCACTTGTGGGGGAGCTCCAAAGTTTGGGCACACAGGGGCTCTCCAAATGCAACATGGCGTCCGCTAACAATTTGAGCCGATTTTCCATTCAATTTGTTAGCGGACACCATGTCCCGTTTGGAGAGCCCGTGATGTGCCTAAACAGTGGAGCTCCCCCACAAGTGTCCCCATTTTGGAAACTATACCCCTCAAGGATTTTATTAAGGTGTATAGTGAACATTTTGAACCCAGAGGTACTGCACAGAATTTGTTTACATTAGGTCATCATATTGAATAAGTTGTCATTATTCTTGAGCGCAAGTGCTCGCTACTTGAGTTTGCATCGGGTACTCAGGTATGCACCATGTACAGCGTGTGCTCGAGTGACATGCTCGAGTCCCTGCTCCGCATGTTTCATGGTTATTAGACACCCAAAAAAAAACATGCGGGGATCGCTCGTGCATGGCAGGCAATCCCCGTAAAGTTTTTTTGGCCGCGAAGCATATAGGGCAGAGACTCGAGCATGTCACTCAAATACCCACGATACTCAATGCATACCAGAGCACCCGATGCAAACTCAAGTAGCGAGCACTTGCGCTCGCTCAACACTAGTCGCCATATCGTCATCTTTTTTTCTTACTTTTGAAAAAAATCCCAACCCCAGCCCTAACCCTAGCACAACCCTAACCATAGCACAACCCTAGCCCCAGCACAACCCTAGCCCCAGCACAACCCTAGCCCCAGCACAACCCTAGCCCCAGCACAACCCTAGCCCCAGCACAACCCTAGCCCCAGCACAACCCTAGCCCCAAACCCAGCCCAAGAGTTTATTTTTGACGCCGTTCCTTGTGCGGTATAAGTGATAAGACGACTTTATTCTTCAGGTCGGTGTGATTACAGCAATGTCAGAATCATATGGGGTTTTTATGACTGACAGCTGTCACACACTAAAAGACGCATTCTTTGTAAAATCTAGTTTTTGCATCGCCATATTTTGAGAGCTATAATTTTTCCAGATTTTGACAGACAGTCATGTGACGGCTTGTTTTTTGCGGGATGACTTGACGTGGTTATTGGTGCCATTTTCAGGCACGTGACATATTTTGATCGCTTTCTACTCCGATTTTTGGGAGGCAGAATAAACAAAAACCAACAATTCAGGAATTGTTTTTTTTTTTTTTTTTTTTTTTATTCTGTTCCACGTGTGGTAAAATTGATAAGGTAGCTTTATTCTTCGGGTCAGTATGTTTACAGCGGTACCACATTTGTATCATTTTTCTATGTTTTGTCGCTTATACACAATAAAAGCTATTTTATAGAAAAAAATATTTTTTAGCATCGCTTTATTCTGAGAGCTATAACTTTTATTTTTCAGCTGATAGAGCTGTATGGCGGCTTGTTTTTTTGCGGGACGAGATGACGTTTTCAGCGGTACCATTTTTATTTATATGCGTCTTTTTGATCGCGTGTTATTCCACTTTTTGTTTGGCGGTATGGTGATAAAGCATTGTTTTTTGCTTCGGGTTTTTTTTTTTTTTTTTTACCGTGTTCACTGAAGGGGTTAACTAGTGGGACAGTTTTATAGGTCAGGTTGTTCCGGACGCGGCGATACCAAATATGTGTACTTTTATTGTTTTTTTTTTTTATAATAAGATTTATTGATGGGTACATTATATTTTTATTTTTGGTGGATTATTTTTTTATTTATTTTTTATATTTTTGCAATTTTTTTTTTTTCCACTTTCAGACAGTTTATACACTTTATTACTTTGTCCCACTCTGGGACTTTCACTTTTTTTTCTCTGATCGCCTGCATGGCACAGGAATGCAGCACCATCCCTATGCCATGCAGGCTGTCAGCGGTGCACAGTGTGAAGATTGTTTGGAGATGCACTGCGCATGTCCAAACAATCTTCCTGCTGT
The DNA here is from genome assembly GCF_046119375.1 of Phyllobates terribilis. Taxonomy (NCBI): domain Eukaryota; kingdom Metazoa; phylum Chordata; class Amphibia; order Anura; family Dendrobatidae; genus Phyllobates; species Phyllobates terribilis. The sequence continues at coordinate 854,738 of NW_027362943.1, forward strand.
CTGGTGACCCGAATGTTGTCATGACGACATCAGGTCCTCATGGCAACACCCGGGAAGCCTTTGCAGACTGCGCTAGAAGCCGGAAGAGGAGGTGAGTATCGGCGATCACCTCCCCTTGCCCCCGCTCCCTGCACATAGTACCAGGTGTCAGCTGTGACAATCAGCTGACACCCGGCGGCCATCGCGCCCGCACAGCCTGTGTGCGCGCGCGATCGCCATGACGTACTAATACGGGTCTGGGTCTTAAGTCCCAGGGCACAGACGCGTATTAGTACGTCAGATGTTGTTAAGGGGTTAATGAAAGCCTGGACTGATAGGTAAGATGGCGGTGTTGCATGGTGGGAGGTGGTAAGCCATGTCAGCACGCCGCCAGGGATGTTACACTCCGCACTGCAGTAACTGCATTCTAGCCACTTCTATAAGGAACCATCTAGGTTGGAGATGATTATTTGAGTACCTCATTTTAGCCTCCACTGTAGGCGGCTCACTAGTGAGTTGAGTAGAGCGGAGGTGATTTTTTTACGGACCTGGCCGTAGCCTCCACTCTAGATGGTTCAGTACCAAGGTGACTACAGTGGAGTTGCTGGAGTGAGGTCCTCAAAAAATCAACTTCAAACTAAGATTGGGTGGAGATTTGCGGGGAGGGTGGTGACAGTAACGGAGCAGCCGACAGAATCATCATACTTGACATCACAAAAGTTGCATAAATTATAACAGCAGTGTTCTCCAATGCCCTTAGACATTCCTGTAACAATTTGTAACTTCTGTGTTGTACATTATGGTGACTGTTGGGGGCGCTCTTTTACGCCTCTTCCCGCGGAGCTCCGCACACGCTTCACAATGTCGGTGCTGAGGATGGGACTGTGGACTAATGGGAAGAGTCACATTGTGGCAAAACTGAACAATCAGGGGATTTTTTTTATATTACATAAAGCGACAATAAGAATGTAAGTTTCATTAATCAGGAAAAAAAGAATTTTGCCCAATTCCATAAAATATATAACAGTGTAAAAATACGTAAATTATATAACAGTGTAAAAAAAATATTTTTGACTTGTGATGTTTGCTCCATTAAAAACATGAGCAATTGCATAAAAATGCATAAGAAAAACAAGAAAAACATTAAAAAGCCAGAAGAGGCGACTACCTGTCTCATGCTGCACATAACACATCTGCATCTCTGGCTGCTGTGGGCATGAAAGGGGACAAACTTATGATATGGCCCCCATGCTCCACTGACCTCAACCCCATTGAGAACCTCTGGAGCATCATCAAAAGGAGTGTCTATGATGGCGGGAGGCAGCTCACATCTAAGCAACAGCTCTGGGAGGGTATTCTGTCCTCATGCAAAACAATTGAAGCAGAAACCATCCAAAACCTGACAAATTCAATGGACGAGAGAGTTCAGAAGCTCCTTTCGAACAAGGGGTCCTATGTGCAAATGTTACATCACCTAGAATAAAGTTTTGAGTTGAAAACTGTTTGATTTCAGTTTGTAGTAACCTGCTAATGCTTATAATTTCAAAAATGACCATTTTTTTTGTTCTTTATTAAAATGAAAAGGTTGAAAACTCTGCTGTGCATAATAATTTGGAACATGCATTTTGAGTGCCATTTGAGTGTTTTATTTTTTAAAAAATATACTGTTATCATAGGCAGTTTGTACAAAAACCTTTCAATTGTACTCTAATAGTTATTTGACTGGAAAATTACAAATGACTGCAATTCATACATGTAATTTGGGAAAATCTGAGAAAATATTATTTGCATAATAATTTGGAACACAGTGTAGACAGTGAGTACGAGGATCCTGGAATCAACGCCGATCTAGTGGTGTCAGTGCTGAACTGTCTACATTGGAGGGGATTACCGAGACCCTCACTCCAGCAACTCTGATCTAGTCTCCTCAGCAGTGAAGTGTCTACATCGGTGTGGCTAAAGTGAGGGCCTCAAAGAACAACTCCGATCTAGACGCAACCTTGCCTGTAGCAGTATTCAAATACAGTACAGACCAAAAGTTTGGACACACCTTCTCATTTAAAGATTTTTCTGTATTTTCATGACTTTGAAAATTGTACATTCACACTGAAGGCATCAAAACTATGAATTAACACATGTGGAATTATATACTTAACAAAAAAGTGTGAAACAACTGAAAATATGTCTTATATTCTAGGTTCTTCAAAGTAGCCACCTTTTGCTTTGATGACTGCTTTGCACACTCTTGGCATTCTCTTGATGAGCTTCAAGACGTAGTCACCGGAAATGGTTTTCACTTCACAGGTGTGCCCTGTCAGGTTTAATAAGTGGGATTTCTTGCCTTATCAATGGGGTTGGGACCATCAGTTGTGTTGTGCAGAAGTCTGGTGGATATTCAGCTGATAGTCCTACTCAATAGACTGTTAGAATTTGTATTATGGCAAGAAAAAAGCAGCTAAGTAAAGAAAAACAAGTGGCCATCATTACTTTAAGAAATTAAGGTCAGTCAGTCCGAAAAATTGGGCAAACTTTGAAAGTGTCCCCAAGTGTAGTTGCAAAAACCATCAAGCGCTACAAAGAAACTGGCTCACATGAGGACCTCCGCAGGAAAGGAAGACCAAGGGTCACCTCTGCTTCTGAGGATAAGTTTATCCGAGTCACCAGCCTCAGAAATCGCAGGTTAACAACAGCTCAGATTAGAGACCAGGTCAATGCCACACAGAGTTCTAGCAGCAGACACATCTCTACAACAACTGTTAAGAGGAGACTTTGTGCAGCAGGCCTTCATGGTAAAATAGCTGCTAGGAAACCACTGCTAAGGACAGGCAACAAGCAGAAGAGACTTGTTTGGGCTAAAGAACACAAGGAATGGACATCAGACCAGTGGAAATCTGTGCTTTGGTCTGATGAGTCCAAATTTGAGATCTTTGGTTCCAACCACCGTGTCTTTGTGCGACACAGAAAAGGTGAACGGATGGACTTTACATGCCTGGTTCCGACCGTGAAGCATGGAGGAGGAGGTGTGATGGTGTGGGGGTGCTTTGCTGGTGACACTGTTGGGGATTTATTCAAAATTGAAGGCATAACGAACCAGCATGGCTACCACAGCATCTTGCAGCAGCATGCTATTCCATCCGGTTTGCGTTTAGTTGGACCATCATTTATTTTTCAACAGGACAATGACCCCAACACACACCTCCAGGCTGTGTAAGGGCTATTTGACCAAGCATGAGAGTGATGGGGTGCTACGCCAGATGACCTGGCCTCCACAGTCACCAGACCTGAACCCAATCGAGATGGTTTGGGGTGAGCTGGACCGCAGAGTGAAGGCAAAAGGGCCAACAAGTGCTAAGCATCTCTGGGAACTCCTTCAAGATTGTTGGAAGACCATTTCTGGTGACTACCTCTTGAAGCTCATCAAGAGAATGCCAAGAGTGTGCAAAGCAGTCATCAAAGCAAAAGGTGGCTACTTTGAAGAACCTAGAATATAAGACATATTTTCAGTTGTTTCACACTTTTTTGTTAAGTATATAATTCCACATGTGTTAATTCATAGTTTTGATGCCTTCAGTGTGAATGTACAATTTTCAAAGTCATGAAAATACAGAAAAATCTTTAAATGAGGTGTGTCCAAACTTTTGGTCTGTACTGTACATGGGCGGCGTCAGCAGTGACTGAATGTGGTGCCGCCCATAACTGAATGTGAGAATCACACCCCTATGACTGAATGAGCAGGCAGGACAAAGTATATATAAAGTTATAAAATAATTATACTACCATCGATTTTAATGAAAAAAGCTTGTTAGTGAAGCACATTGCATCACTAACAAAGCAATGGGGGCAGTGTACATAGCAACTAGGACGTGACAGGTTCCCTTTAAGGGGTGTAGTTTCCAAAATGGGGTAACTTGTGGGGTTTCCACGGTTTATGCATATTGGGGGCTCACCAAAAGCGAAAGGGCGTTCGCTCTCGATTTCAGACATTTTTGCATTCAAAAAGTCAAACGGTGCTCCTTCCATTCCCAACCCTGCCGTGTACCCCACATATGAGATATCGGAGTACTCAGGAGAAATTGCACAACAAATTTTGCGGTCCATTTTCTCCTTTTACCCTTGTGAAAATAAAAAAATTGGGGCTAAAAGTACATTTTTGTGGAAAAAATTAGATTTTTTTTATTGTCACGGCTCTACATTATAAACTTCTGTGAAGCACCTGGGGGTTCAAGGTGCTCGTCACACATAACACACATCACACACATAATGTACCAATTATGTCCTTAATGACCAAGCCAAATTTTACAATTCTGACCAGTGTCACTTTATGTGGTAATAACTCTGGAACAACAGATCCCACTGACTCTGAGATTGTTTTTTTTCGTGACATATTGTGCCTCATAATAGTGGTAAAATTTCTTCGATATGACTTGCGTTTATTTTTGAAAATATCTTTCAAACTTTTAATTCATATGCCTATAAACCAGAAACTTATGTCACACAAAATAGTTAAAGAAGTTGTTCACTACTTTTTAAGAGACCCCCAATGTATTAACCCAGTGATTATAAGACGTTTTGTAAATACCTTGCTGTGTCCTTCTTGCTTGGGAGCGGCGCTATCGCTGGATGCTCACAGGCATCATGTGACCCCCCACTGATGTCACGTCAAGTGAGGCGTAACATCAGTGACGCGGTCCCCAAGGTGGATGCTGGGCTGTGGGCGCGCTTTCCCAATGAATGAGGAGAGGTGCGTGGTTGATGCTGGGTGTGACGTGCGGGGTAACCCCGCCCACAGCCCATTACTCACCGTGGATCGCAGAAGTGCGTAACCCCCAGCTGCAGCCGGCACTTGACGTGACATCAGCGGATGTCAAAGTCGGCTGCAGGTGGGGGTCACGCGATGCCTGTGAGCGGCTAGTGATAGTGCTGCTCACAGGCAAGAAGGACACAGCAAGGTATTTACAAAACATCTTAAAATCACTGGATTAATACATTGGGGGTCTCTTAAAAAGTAGTGGACAACTCCTTTAATAAATAATATTTCCTACATGTCTACTTTACATCTGCATCATTTTTAAAACATTATTTTTTTTTCTTAGGAAGTTATAAAGGAAAAAAGTTGAGAAGGATTTTTAATTTCTCCAACAAAATTTACAAAATCATTTTTTAGGGACCACATCACATTTGAAGTGACTTTGAGGGGCCTGTATGACAGAAAATACCCAAAAGTGACACCATTGTTAAAACTGCACCCCTCAAAGTACTCAAGCCACATTCAAGTAGTTTATTAACCCTTCTGGTGCTTCTGGAAAAAATCAACATTTTACTTTTTGTCACTAAAATTTCATTTTTATTATTTTTTTATTTTTACAACGGTAACAGGAAAAATAAACCCCCAAATTTGTTGTGCAATTTCTCTTGATTACGCAGAAACCCCATATGTGGGGTAAAACTAGAATCAAGAGTGAATGCTATGTCACGTTTGGAGAACCCCTGATGCTCCTAACAGTGGAAACCCCCCACAAGTGACACCACTTTGAAAACTAGACTCCTCAAGGATTTTATCAAGGGGTATGGTGAAAATTTTGAACCCAGAGGTACGACACAGAATTTGATAACATTAGGTCATCATATTGAATAACTTGTCATTAGTCTTGAGGGCAAGTGCTCACTACTTGAGGTTGCATCGGGTGTTCGGGTATACATCAAGCATCACAGGTGCTCGAGTGACATGCTCGATTCCCCAACCCGCATGTTTCATGGTTGTTAGACACCCAAAAAAAACATGCGGGGATTGCCCGTGCATGGCAGGCAATCCCTGCGTGTTTTTTTTGGCTGTATAACAGCTGCGAAACATATGGGGCGGAGACTCGAACATGTCACCCGAGCACCCGCAATACTTGGTGCATACCCGAGCACCCGATGCAAACTGAAATAGAGAGCACTTGTGCTCAACACTAGTCGCCATTTCGTCATTATTTTTTTTTTACTTTTGAAAAAATCCCAACCCCAACACAACCCTAACCACAACCCTAACATTAACACAACCCTAACCCTAACATAACACTAACCCAATCCTAACCCTACCCCTAAATCCAGGGCTGGCTCCAGGTTTTTGTGGGCCCCGGGCGAAAGAGTCTCAGTGGGCCCCTTTAACACATACCACGATTCATGATGCACAGATACCGCAGAGAAATATATATATAGTACAAGGCCAAAGATTTCACTTCTTACATTACATGAGCGATATCTATTGTTAATTCTACAATAGCTCAGAAACAGGCGAATAGCTCCATACAGAATACTGGCCCCATAAAATGCTCCATACAGGATACTGGCCCCCATGTAACGTTCCATACAGGATACTGACTAAAGCTCTATACAGGATACTGGCCCCCATATAACGTTACATACAGGATACTGACCCCCTTATAACGCTCCATACAGGATACTGGTCCCCATATAACGCTCCATACAGAATACTGGCCCCCATATAATGCTCCATGCAGGCTGTTCCCCCCTTATAATGCCCCATGCAGGATGTCACCCCCCTTATAATGCCCCATGCAGGATGTCACCTCCCCCCCATATAATGCCCCATGGAGGTTGTCACCTCTCCACCCATATAATGCCCCTTGCAGGATGTCACTCCCCCCCCCTTTCAATGCCCCATGCAGTATGTCGGACCACCCCCTTCCTTATAATGCCCCATGCAGGATGTCACACACACCCCCTTCTTATAATGCCCCATGCAGGATGTCGCACGCCCCCTCCCTTATAATGCCCTCCCTTATAATGCCCCAGGCGGGATGTCACTTCCCCCCCTCCCTTATAATGCGCCATAAGGGATGTCACTTCCCCCCTCCCACCTTATAATGCCCCATGCAGGATGTCACTCCCCCCCATATAATGCCCCATGCAGGATGTCACACCCCCCTCCCTTATAATGCCCCATGCAGGATGTCACCCCCCCATATAATGCCCCTTGCCCCCATTCATTAAAAAAAAAAAATTACTAACCTCAGGTCTCACCTGCCTGCTTCTGTTCCGGACTCCAGCGTCGCCGGCGTCTTCCCGCTCTGCGCTGTAACTGCTCAGGAGAAAGCGCGGTAGAAAGACGTCACCGTGCCCTCTGACCTGAGAAGTCACAGTCAGAGGACACGGAAGATGCTACGGAGACACGGGGAGAGGTGATTATTGTGCCGGCTGCCGGGGCCCTGAGCAAGCGGGGGGAGTGGGCGCTGACACCGCTCTCCTCCGCTCACGGGTCCCATAGCGCGGCGGGGTGACCTACGGTGCGTGGGCCCCTCTGCCTGCTCAGGGCCCCGGCCCTTGCCCGGGTGCTGACGCCGGCCCTGCCTAAATCTAATCCTAGAGTTTATTTTTTAAGCTGTGACGTATAAGTGATTATACGACTTTATTCCTTGGGTCGGTGCGATTACAGCGATACCAGATTCAGATCGGGTTTTTATGTTTGGCAGCTGTCACACACTAAAAGACGCTTTTTTTGCAAAGACTATTTTTTGCAATCATTTTTACATATTTCGGTCGACGGTCATGTTGACGTTTTTATTGGTACCATTTTCGGGCACGTGACATTTTTTGATCGCTTTCTATTCCGAATTGTGGAAGACAGAATAAACAAAAACCAACAATTCAGGAATTGTTTTTTTTTTAAATGCCGTAAAATTGATAAGGCAGCATTATTCTTTGGGTCAGTACGTTTACAATGGTACCATATTTATATATTTTTTATGTTTTGGCGCTTTTACACAATAAAAACTATTTTATAGAAAAAAAACATTTTTTTGCATCGTTTTATTCTGATAGCTAAAACTTTTTATTTTTTGGCTGATGGAGTTGTATGGTGGCTTGTTTTTTGCGGGACAAGATGATGTTTTCAGCGGTACCATTTTTATTTACATTCGTCTTTTTGATCACGTTTATTTCCATTTTTTGTTTGGCGATATGATGATAAAGCATAGTTTTTTGCTTCGTTTTTATTTATTTTTTTTACCAGTGACTTTTTCACATATCCCCTTCCCCTGCCCAAAGCCAGGGGTTTTGGCACCTTCATTTGCTAAACAGAGAAATCTGCACAGGGCATCTGCGTTTCCATGTCTTTTCCGGGGCCTGTGCTCTACATGAAAATTAAAATCTTGGGAGTGCTAGGAACCACCTAGTTACTCAGGCATTGTTCTTCTTCCTTTCCCTCATCCATCTCAGGGGTGCATGGTCTGAAACTAGCCTGAATTTTCGGTCTAACAGATAGTATCTTAGGGTCTCAATGGTCCATTTGATGGCCAGGCATTCCTTCTCTACAATGGCATAGCTCTTTTTACAAGAGGAGAGTTTCCTACTCAGGAATAGGACTGGTGTAGCGCCGGCGTCCCTGCCCTCTGCTAGGCAGGGACGCTGTTCCCCTCACCCCTCTGCTCCGAGCCCGGCGTCCTCCTCCCGCTCTGCTGGCAGCGCGCGCTCCTTCCCGGCCACCGTGCTTAGGGCGCGCGCTCCCTCCCTCTTAAAGGGGCCGCGCACGCCGTCCTAAGGAGTCCCCGGCCAATGGCCGGAGGACTTCACCATATATAAGGCACCTCCTCCAAAATGGAGGTGCCCGAGCAATGTTGTTGCACTGTTCACTACTCTGCTTCAGCCCTCAGGTCCCGTTGCCAGTTACCTGCCAGTTTGCTGTCTGTTTCCTGCCTGACTTTCCTCCTACCTGCTTGCTAGCCTGAGGTCCGACGGTCTGCCTTCCTACTCCTGTCAGTCTGTCTATGGACCAGCTTGCCCGCTCACCTGGGAGCGCACATCTGCTACCTGCCTGCTAGCCTACCTGGAGGCTCCGCCGTCACGTGCTGTGACCACCTGCCATTCCAGAGACTCCTGCCCGCTCACCTGGGAGCACTCATCTGCTGCCTGTCTGTTGGCCTACCTGGAGGCTCCGCCGTCACGTGCTGTGACCACCTGCCATTCCAGAGACTCCTGCCCGCTCACCTGGGAGCGCTCATCTGCTGCCTGTCTGTTGGCCTACCTGGAGGCTCCGCCGTCACATGCTGTGACCACCCGTTTATCCAGAGACTCTCGCTTGCTCACCTGGGAGCACACATCTACCAGCTGCCTGCTAGCCTACCTGGAGGCTCAGCCATCACAGGTCGTACCTACCCTTTACCCAGAGACTGCCCCGGTCACTTGCCGTGACCTCCTGCCCATTCATCCAGAGACTGTCCCGGTCACTTGCCGTGACCTCCTGCCCGTTCATCAAGAGACTACCCCGGTCACTTGCCGTGACCTCCAGACCGTTCACCCAGAGACTGTCCCGGTCACCTGCTGTGACTGCCTGCCCGTCTTCCCTGGTCGCCACCCGCTCCCTTACAAGGACCGCCCCCTTGTATAGTAGCTCAGAGGTTCCGCCTCCCAGACCCGTTACAGTTTGCTCGGGCCATGGAACCCGGTGGCACCCAAGCTCCCTCACTCTCGGACCTGTGTCATGAACTGTCCCGTCAGAGGTCCCAACAGGAGTCCATCCTGGGTCACCTGCGGAATGTCAATTCTCGCCTGGACACTCTGACTGCTCCACCAGCAACCACCGCCAGTGCCATGACTCGCAATCCGGCAGCTCCGCTGCCCACCAATACTATGGTATCATACCCCGGACCCCGGCTTTCTGCACCTCCTCGCTTCGGAGGCGACTCCGCTCAGGCTCGGGGCTTTATAAATCAGTGCACCCTGCACTTTGAACTCCTGTCCCACCAGTTTAACTCCGACCGGGCCAAAATTGCCTTCATCATGTCCCATCTCACCGGGGAGGCCCTGGCCTGGCTAAATCCTCTATGGGAGAGAGGAGACCCCCTGGTGTCCGACTTGCCTGCCTTTCTCACGGCTTTCCGGAAAGTCTTCGACGAACCTGGACGGAAGACCTCATCCGCATCATCTCTGCTACGCCTCCGTCAGGGAAGTCTCACCGTGGGCCAATATGCCATACGGTTCTGTACCCTTGCCTCGGAGCTGGCCTGGGATAACGACGCTCTGGTATCTGTCTTCTGGGAAGGTCTGTCCGGCCGTAATAAAGATGAACTCGCCGGTCGAGACATTCCTACCACTCTCGATGACCTAATAACTCTTGCCACCCGGATTGACCTATGGTTCCAGGAGCGTGCCAAAGAAGTCACCCGTGAGAGGAGGCTTCCACGTCTAGCTCCTACTTTTCAGAAACCCGTCACTCCCTCCGTTTCTCCCCAGGTACACTCTCCTGAGCCTATGCAGGTCGACCAGACCAAGATGGTCAAAACCCGTCAGGATTTACGCCGTGCCGAGGGGAGCTGCTTCTACTGTGGCAGTAAGGAGCACCGGATCCGTACCTGCCCGGAGAGGTCGGGAAACGCCTGTGTCTAGGTTCGCTCAGAGAGGTCGACCTAGACAAGAATAAATCCTCTCCATCTCTGCTGCTGTCAGTCTCAATTATCTGCGGGGAGAATCGTTATTTCGAACTAGCCCAACTTGACTCTGGAGCGGCCGGGAATCTTATTTCACAGGCCCTGGTAGAAAAATACCGCATTCCCACCAAACCTCTGGCTATACCATTATCTGTCGCTGCTGTGGATGGGGGCCTCTTACCACGTCCCATCCAACTCATCACCGAATCCATAACTCTGCAGGTGGGAATGCTGCATTCTGAGAGCATCTCTTTTCATGTTCTGCCTGGACTCTCTCACGCCCTCTTACTAGGTCTACCTTGGCTCCAGAGACATGCACCCGTGCTTGACTGGCAGACCGGAGAAGTCCTTCGCTGGGGACAGGACTGTCATAAGACTTGTTTGGTTCCTGTTCATCCCGCCCGTCCTTCTCCTACCCCAACTAATCTACCTGGACTTCCGATTCCCTATTGGTCATTTGCTGATGTCTTTAATAAAAAGGAGGCAGAGACATTACCCCCTCATAGACCATACGACTGTCCTATCGACCTGTTACCCGGTACTACGCCTCCCCGTGGGCGTATTTACCCATTGTCCGCTGCTGAGACCCGGTCGATGTCCGAATATATTGAGGAGAATTTGGCCAGGGGATTCATCCGGAAATCTACCTCCCCGGCGGGAGCAGGCTTCTTTTTCGTAAAAAAGAAGGACGGCTCTCTCCGTCCCTGTATAGACTATAGAGGCCTTAACCAGATCACGGTGAAGAATAAGTACCGCCTTCCGCTCATTCCAGAATTATTTGATCGTCTGAGGGGGGCTAGAATCTTCACCAAACTGGACCTCCGTGGGGCGTACAACCTGGTCCGTATCCGTCAAGGGGATGAATGGAAGACTGCATTCAACACCCGGGACGGCCACTATGAATATCTGGTAATGCCCTTTGGTCTCTGTAACACTCCCGCCGTCTTTCAAGGGTTAGTCAATGACATCTTCCGGGACCTTCTCTACTCCTGCGTAGTGGTGTACCTGGACGACATCTTGGTCTTCTCTCCGGATCTCCAGACTCACCGGAGACACGTTCGTCAGGTCCTGCTCAGGCTCAGGCAGAATCACCTCTTCGCTAAAAATGAGAAGTGCCTCTTTGAGCAGACCTCGCTTCCATTTTTGGGCTACATTATTTCTCAGACCGGCCTACGAATGGATCCAGAGAAACTGTCTGCCATCGAGAAATGGCCCCGACCGGAGGGGTTGAAGGCCATTCAGCGGTTCCTGGGCTTCGCCAACTACTACCGCCTCTTCATACCGCACTTCTCTTCCCGGACTGCCCCAATTTCCGTGCTCACCCGTAAGGGCACTAATCCCAGAGACTGGCCGCCCGAAGCAGAGGAGGCCTTTCTTTCCTTAAAACAGGCCTTTTCTTCCGCCCCGGTGCTGCATCGCCCAGATGGCAACAAGCAGTTCTTCCTGGAGGTTGACGCCTCCTCCTCTGGAGCCGGAGCGGTACTTACCCAAAAATCATCTTCCGGGAGAATGGTAACTTGTGGCTTCTTCTCCAAACTCTTCTCCTCTTCTGAGCGCAACTATTCCATAGGAGATCGAGAGTTATTGGCCATCAAGCGGGCATTGGAGGAGTGGCGTTACCTGCTCGAAGGGGCTCTTCACCCGGTAATAATTTACACTGACCACAAGAACTTGGCTTACCTCCAGCATGCCCAGAGACTTAACCCGCGCCAAGCTCGGTGGTCCTTGTTTTTTGCTCGCTTTGATTTTATTCTTTTCGCCCGGCTGACAAAAACATCAAGGCGGACGCCTTGTCCCGATCCTTTCTGGTGTCTGATCTCGAGGAAGAACCGAAACACATCATCGATCCCGCCAGAGTAATGCAGGTGGCTCCCGTGAGTCTAAATCGTCTCCCTCCCGGTAAGACGTTCGTATCAGTACCTGATCGGGAGAAGATCCTACACTGGGGTCACTCGTCTAAACTAGCTGGCCACGCCGGTCAGAAAAAGACCCTCCAGCTTATTACCCGGCACTACTGGTGGCCTACCCTGCACAAGGACGTAATAGACTTTGTTTCTGCCTGTGTGTCCTGCGCCCGCAACAAGGTTCCGAGACATCTGCCAGCCGGTCGCCTCCTTCCGCTCCCAGTACCTGCTGCCCCCTGGCAGCATATAGCAATGGACTTCATAACTGATCTCCCCGTCTCTGCCGGTTGTACGGTCATTTGGGTGGTCGCTGACCGCTTTTCCAAGATGGCTCATTTCGTTCCCCTTCCAGGCCTCCCGTCTGCACCCGAGCTGGCTAAGGACTTTATCCGCCACATCTTCCGTCTTCATGGCCTGCCCCTCCACATCGTGTCGGATCGTGGGGTACAGTTCACCTCACGCTTCTGGAGAGCCACTTGTAAACTGCTAGACGTCACCCTGGACTTCTCCTCCGCTTACCACCCACAGTCTAATGGTCAAGTGGAGCGGATCAATCAGAACCTGACCAGTTACCTCCGGCACTTCGTTAATGCCCACCATTCAGACTGGGTGGATCTCCTGCCATGGGCCGAATTTTCTTACAACAATCACGAGAGCGAATCTTCCTCCAAATCCCCGTTTTTTGTTGTCTTCGGTCAGCATCCTCGGATCCCATTTCCCGTCTCCACCTCGGTGGACAATCCGGCTGCGGAATCTCTTGTTAACAAATTTTCCTCCATATGGGAGAGTACCCGATCCGCACTCCTTCTGTCATCCGAGCGTATGAAAAGACATGCTGACAAAAAATGTCTGGATCCTCCTCAATTCCGTCCAGGGGATAAGGTCTGGCTCTCGTCCAAGTATGTCCGGCTCAAGATTCCTTCCTATAAGTTAGGGCCTCGGTTCATCGGTCCTCTGGAGGTCATCAGTCAGATCAACCCGGTGGCCTATAAATTGAAACTCCCGGCCAACTTGCGGATCCCTAACTCCTTCCATGTATCTCTCCTCAAACCTGTGGTACTTAACTCTTTTTCCAAGTCTACAGGTACGCCTCCTGCTCCGGTTTCCGCTGAAAACGAATTTGAGGTAGAGAACATTCTGGCCACCAATAGGGTAAGAGGGAAGACCTTTTTTCTAGTAGATTGGAAGGGGTTTGGTCCTGAAGAGAGAACGTGGGAGCCCCGGGAGAACATCCATGCCCCTCTCATCCTAGCTAAATTTCTCTCTGGCCTAAAAAAGGGGGGGCCTAAAGGGGGGGGGGGTACTGTAGCGCCGGCGTCCCTGCCCTCTGCTAGGCAGGGACGCTGTTCCCCTCACCCCTCTGCTCCGAGCTCGGCGTCCTCCTCCCGCTCTGCTGGCAGCGCGCGCTCCTTCCCGGCCACCGTGCTTAGGGCGCGCGCGCGCGCGCTCCCCCCCTCTTAAAGGGGCCGCGCGCGCCGTCCTAAGGAGTCCCCGGCCAATGGCCGGAGGACTTCACCATATATAAGGCACCTCCTCCAAAATGGAGGTGCCCGAGCAATGTTGTTGCACTGTTCACTACTCTGCTTCAGCCCTCAGGTCCCGTTGCCAGTTACCTGCCAGAAACCTGCCAGTTTGCTGTCTGTTTCCTGCCTGACTTTCCTCCTACCTGCTTGCTAGCCTGAGGTCCGACGGTCTGCCTTCCTACTCCTGTCAGTCTGTCTATGGACCAGCTTGCCCGCTCACCTGGGAGCGCACATCTGCTACCTGCCTGCTAGCCTACCTGGAGGCTCCGCCGTCACGTGCTGTGACCACCTGCCATTCCAGAGACTCCTGCCCGCTCACCTGGGAGCGCTCATCTGCTGCCTGTCTGTTGGCCTACCTGGAGGCTCCGCCGTCACATGCTGTGACCACCCGTTTATCCAGAGACTCTCGCTTGCTCACCTGGGAGCACACATCTACCATCTGCCTGCTAGCCTACCTGGAGGCTCAGCCATCACAGGTCGTACCTACCCTTTACCCAGAGACTGCCCCGGTCACTTGCCGTGACCTCCTGCCCGTTCATCCAGAGACTGCCCCGGTCACTTGCCGTGACCTCCTGCCCGTTCATCCAGAGACTACCCCGGTCACTTGCCGTGACCTCCAGCCCGTTCACCCAGAGACTGTCCCGGTCACCTGCTGTGACTGCCTGCCCGTCTTTCCTGGTCGCCACCCGCTCCCTTATAAGGACCGCCCCCTTGTATAGTAGCTCAGAGGTTCCGCCTCCCAGACCCGTTACAACTGGATGTTGGTCCCCATCTATTTCCTGGGAAAACATGGCTCCCAAACTGACCTCGGAGATGTCAGTCTAAACCACAAACTCCTTACTGAAGTCAGGTGCTACTAAGACAGGCTGCTTACATAGGGCGAGCTTCAACTCCTGGAATGCCATCTCCACTTAAGGGGACCACTTGGCCATTGATGTCTTCATGACCTTAAGAGATCAGTAATGGGGGCGGCTATCATGGTGAAATTTGGGATAAATCGCCAATAATATCCCACAATTCCCAGAAACGCACAAACGTGCTTCTTGGAGTTCAGTTGCGGGCAGTTTTGGATAGCCTCCACCTTCTTTACTTGCGGCTTTATTTCGTCCCTTCCAACAACGTAGCCCAAGTATTTTGCTTCTTCCTTCCCGATGGCTCACTTCTTTGGGTTTCTCGTAAACTCTGCTTTCCTTAGCGCATCCAGTACCGTCTGGACCTTCTCTAATTAACTTCCCCAGTCCGGGCTGAAGATTACGATGTCATCCAGGTAAGCTGCAGTGTACTTCTTATGAGAAACTAGGATCCGGTCCATGGCCCTCTGGAAGGTAGCTGGGGCTCCCTGCAGACCGAATGGCATCCTGGTGTACTGAAAGCACCCGTAATGAGTAGAGAAGGCCGTTTTCTCCTTGGCACTTGGGGACAAGAGAATCTGCCAGTACCCTTTCGTTAGGTCCAGGGTGGTGATATATCTGGCGGTCCCTAGCCTCTCAATAAGCTCATCGACGCGGGGCATCGGATATGCATCGAACTTTGACACCTTATTCAGATTCCTGTAGTCATTACAGAACCGCTATTCTCTGTCTGGCTTCAGCACCAGGACAATGGGGCTGGACCAACCGCTCTTTGACTCCTCGATGACGCCCAGGCTCAACATTATCCTCACCTGTTTGGAGATTACCTCGCGGCGGGCTTCAGGAATCCGTTATGGCCTTTGATTCACCCTAACATGTGACTCTGTCAGGATTTCATGTTCGACCACCTGCATACAACCTGGCAGCTCTGAAAACAGTGAAGCAGCTCTCGGCACTGTTGTTTCTGGGACGGTGACAGTGTCTCCGCCACTGTGACATCCTCGACTCGGGCTTCAGGATGGGCCCCCAGACACGTAGCTTCCACCAGCTCCCTGTCTCGCCAAGGTTTGAGCAGGTTAACGTGGTATACCTGATACGGCTTTCTTCTTCCTGGTTGGTGGACCTATTGACATCATTCAACTTTTCCCCCCACCTCATATGTCTCTTGCCATTTGGCCAGGAATTTACTTTCCACCGTTGGGATTAACACCAACACCCGGTCTCAAGGGCTGAACTGTGTCAGTCTCGCCGATCGATTGTAGAACCTTGCCTGGGCCTCTTGTGCTTGTAAGAGGCTTTCCCTTACAATTGGCATCACCCTCGTGATCCGGTCTTGCATTTGGGCCACATGCTCAATGACGCTCCAGTGAGGTGTTACATCGGCTTCCCAGGTCTCTTTCGCAATGTCCAAAAGTCCCTGAGGGTGCCGTCCTTGAAGGAACTCGAAGGGTGAGAACCCCGTAGAGGCCTGTGGGACTTCTCTAATGGAGAATAGCAGGTAGGGGAGTAGGCAATCCCAGTCTTGGCCTCCTTCTCCACGACCTTTTTAAGCATGGACTTTAGGGTCTTATTGAACCTCTCCACCAGGAGAGGTTCACTGACACTGACATCCTCAGTTGTGTAATCTGGAAAGCCTTACACAACTCGCTCGTCACCTTCGACATGAACGGAGTTCCCTGGTCTGTCAGGATCTCCTTTGGCAGGCCCGTCCGAGAGAAGATATGGACCAGTTCTCGCGCAATACTCGGGCAGAGGAGTTTCCAGATGGTACTGCCTCGGGGTACTGTGTCACGTAGTCCAGCACTACTAGGATGTATTGGTGTCCCCTGGCAGACTTAACTAAGGGCCCTACAAGGTCCATAGCAATTCGGTCAAATCGGACCTCTATAATGGGTAATGGGACCAGGGGACTACGGAAGTGGGACACGGGAGCAGTTAACTGACACGTAGGACAGGACGGACAATAGCTGACAACCTCCCGGTGACATCCAGGCCAGCAAAATCTTTGAAGGACCGCTCCTGGGTTTTGTCTATGCCCAGATACCCCCCTAAGACATGAGAATGGGCTAGGTCTAGTACCTTACGCCTATAAGGACCAGGTACCACCAGCTGTTCTAACACTTCCCCTCTCTGTTTAGTGACCTGATATAGCAAATCCTCATTCACTGAAAAATAAGGAAACCTGGTGTCAGCTTCCGGCTCTTGGACAACTCCATTTATCACAGTCACATTGTCCTATGCCCTTTTAGCGTAAGGTCCTCCATTTGAGCAGCCCCAAAATTTCCCCCAGAAACTCCCAACTCAGAAATCTCAGCCTCTTGGGTCCCTTTCTGGTCCTCGTCTCCAGCAAGGACACACAGGGGGAACTCAACCACCTCTGGCTGTAATGGGGATTCTTCATGGACGAACCAGCTCTGGTCTGAGCAAGGGGGCAACCCCGCCTTTCCCTACAAGTCCCAGAACGGCCAGAAGTCCCGCCCGATTATAACCGGGTGTAACAAGTCTCTGACTACTCCGACCTCATGGGCCTCAGTACCATGGCTCGTTTTTATAGACACTTGGGCGACGGGGTAGTTCTTGGCGTCTCCGTGGATACAGCGGACACCCATGTGTTTCCCAGGGACCAACTGGTGGGGAAGAGTAGCCCTTAACAGAGTCACCAAACTCCAAAAGTCCCAACACCAGTATCCCATTTACGGTCACGGGACATGACTGTGGTCCCTCACCGGGCTGATAGTCCACACTGCAGGTGGTATAAGCATAGTATGAGCAGCGTCTTCCTACGCTGCAGTCCATCTGCTCACAGGACATAGGACACCTGACAGCTATGTGTCCAGAACCGCGACACCTCCAGCAGATCATGTCTTTCCCAGTGGCCTTTGGCAGCCACTCAGCAACCCCTTGGGACCTTGGACTCCCCTCAGTCGTGGCTCTACTCCCCTCTTTTGGGACTCTGGCTCCCCCTGAGTACCCCAGTATGGAGATGCAGTATCATCCGGCTTTCTTAGGGACATCTCGACCACCTTGTATTTTTCTATGAGGTCGACCAGGTCCTCCGCATTCCGGGGGTCTCCCTGGGCAATCCAGGTCTGCACCGGCCTAGGCAGGGAGTGAATAAACCTATCCATCATGACCCTTTCTACCATCTGGGCTGGGATGGAGGACTCTGGCTGCAACCACTTTTGTACAAGATGGAGGAGATCAAACATTTGGGAGCGAGGGGGTTTATCACTGCAATATGCCCAGTGGTAGACCCTTTGGGCTCTCAATGACAGTCACTCCAGCACATCCCAGTATCTCAGTTTTAAGTTTAATATACTCCTGAGTATCCTGCAAGGCCATGTCGTAATAAGCCTTTTGGGGTTTACCAGTCAGATAGGGGGCCAGCACCTCCGACCATTGCTCCAGCTGTAGCTTCTCCCACTCTGCAACCCGTTCAAACACAGTCAAAAATGCCTCCACATCATCGTCTGAGGTCATTTTTTGCATGGCTCGCCTTACCGCTTTCCGGACACTCGAGTAATCACCTGGAGTTGGGGGAGGGGCTGTCGGCCTTCCATGAACGGCCTCTGCGAGCAATTCCATCTACTGCTGCTGCTGTCAGAGCTGGTCCTGTTGGTGCTGCTGCTGTTGGTGGATCTGCTGGACTAGCAGCTTGCTTGTCTCCTGCTGTGCTAGCAAAATGTAACATCCCTGGCGGCGTGCTGGCATTATTTACCACCTCCCACCATGCAAGACCGCCATCTTACCTATCAGTCCAGGGTGCACACTTTGCTCCAGTACCTGCTGTGTGCATGTCTCTTGTCTGATTGCTTAGGGCAGTGGCGCGGTTACTGCCTGATTCTTGTAGTTGCTGTGTGCACACTTCTAATGTGTTCCCAGCCTATTGTTGTGAGTCACTGGATACTTAGACCCCCTCCACCCAGTGGGAGGTGCCTGAGCAACTCTTTCTTTCAGTGTGTTCTGTGCAACTGAGTT
Organism: Phyllobates terribilis; assembly: GCF_046119375.1. Taxonomy (NCBI): domain Eukaryota; kingdom Metazoa; phylum Chordata; class Amphibia; order Anura; family Dendrobatidae; genus Phyllobates; species Phyllobates terribilis. Next base: position 873,400 of record NW_027362943.1, read on the forward strand.
GCCAGGTCCTGTTCTGTATCTTGTCTGTTTCTGCCACCCTGGGGGCTGAGTACCCAGGCCTGTTACCTGTATCTGTGACTTCTAGTCTGTTCCGCCACCCTGGGAGCTGTATACCCAGGCCCGTTGCCTGTATCTGTGACTTCTAGTCTGTTTCCACCACCCTGGGGGCTGAGTTCCCAGGCTCGTTCCTGTATCTTGTTCCTGGTTCAGTTCCTGTCTGAACAGTGTCCTAGCCCGTTACTTGTTTGTCTCTATGTTCGTATCTTTCCTTTTCCTGCAGTGTCTGAGCCTGCACCAAATTCCAACTCATTGTCTCTGCACTTCGGTTTGTGAGTTTAGTGTCCACTCGCTACTTCATTGTAAGTACCTTGTGTGTATCTGCTCTGCTTGTCTACCACACCTGCGGGTTTTGCTCTGCTCTGCTCGTCTACCGCACCTGCGGGTTTTGCTCTGCTCTGCTTGTCTACCGCACCTGTGGGTTTTGCTCTGCTCTGCTTGTCTACCGCACCTGCGGGTTTTGCTCTGCTCTACTTGTCTACCGCACCTGCAGGTTTTGCTCTGCTTGTCTACTGCACCTGCGGGTTTTGCTCTCCTCTGCTTGACTGCCGCACTTGTGGCTCTGTTCCTGTATCCCAGTCTGTACTGGTCCCTATTCTGCCTGCGTTCCTACCTGCCAGTACCCAACTGTCTGCATACCAGCCGTGCCTGCCAGTATCCACCTGTCTGCATACCAGCTGTGCCTGCCAGTACCCACCTGTCTGCATACCAGCAGTGCCTGCCAGTACCCACCTGTCTGCATACCAGCAGTGCCTGCCAGAACCCACCTGTCTGCATACCAGCAGTGCCTGCCAGAACCCACCTGTCCGTACGCCAGCCTAACCTGCCTGTTCCTGCATTCCCCGGTGTGGGTCCAGCTGTGACCTGGGTCTGACCTGGAGTAGCACCTGGTCCCTATGCTCGGTTCCTCCCTGGTTCACGGAGTCGATTGAGCCGCCGTGCGACCTTGGTCAGTCCGAGTTGATACTTAGTCACGCCTCTCCAAGCACTCCTCGGTTCATGGTCTAGTGGGATCACTAATGACACTCACGCCAGTCAGTCCGGGCGTGTGCGTAACACAAAAGATGCTTGACCAGGTCCTCCATACTGTCAGTCTTCGTTCCCTGGCTTATGGCCGCCTTTACACAGGGCATGCGGTTTGTCCTCAGTCGTTACAGGTGCCTCCTGGAGATCTTGCCCGCATTCTCCACTACCTGTGGTAGATCGCTCACTCGGCTGCAAACTGAGGTAGATACAGATATACTGTCTCTTTAAATCTTTGGTTGGCTTATTATAACAGCATAAACCAACCTTTAGTCCATGAAAATAAACACAGCCCGCTGTGCAAAACAGGAAAACAATATCTAAAATGGTAACACAAAGAACACAGTCCTTGTAGTAGCATGGCTTCGCCTGCTGGGAGTTCAGCAACTTCCCATGGTTCAGGAACAAACACAAGCTCCCTTCTGGAGCTTACTTCCCCAGACATTGAACTCTGAATGCCTCAGCTGGCCGAGTATTTGAACTCCCCCAGACCACACCTTGAGGTGGAGAGATATGGTGAATGGCCTCCCACCCTTCACAATGGCCATTCACAAAAAACACTCCCTTTTACTATATACTTAACCCCTTTCAACAAATAACATGCTGGAGGAAATTTAATGGTTTTAGTTCACTGACACCAACAGCCTCAGGGAAACATATCTCCCCTCCAGCACTTTACCAGTGACTTTGTCACAAAGGGTACAGTATATTTTTATTTTTTGGGGGGTTATTTTTTCAAAAAATATTTTTACAATTTTTTTTAACTTTCTGACATTTTCTTTCACTTTTACACTTTGTCTCACTATGTGACTTTCATTTTTTTGCAGGCTGATCGCTTGCCTAGCATAGGGATGCAGCAGCATCCCTGTGCTATGAAGGCTGTGAGCTCTGCACTGGTACAAGTTAGATAGATTGTGCACTGCACAAGATCTATCTAACTTCCTGATGCATGGTGATCATGACGACATGAGGTCACCACAGCAACAATCGGGACCACGCGGACACAGTGAGGGGTCTCCGATCCAAGGTAAGAGGGGCACTCTTACCTCTGCCTGCCCCGGAAATGCTGCGATCGACTTCGATAGCAGCATTCCGGGGGTTAATGGGCCGGGATCGGTGTCGGGAGCGGAATCAGCTGACACCCAGCGGTGATCACGCCCGCACAACTTCTGTGCGGGCGTGATCGCCGAGGCGTAATAATAAGTCATTAAAGTCCAGGGGGCAGGTATGTATTATTATGCACCACGTCAGAAAGGGGTTAAGTAGGCCTCCGTCTGAACCAAGTACCTTATCCTGCTGCTCACCTTTGCAAAGTTTTATCCCTTTAATTAGGTCTCCAGACCTTCTTCTGCCCCTGGATAAAGTTCTGTACCGTTTAACTAGGCCTCCTGGCCTGAGCTAAGGACCTCACCCTGCTTTTTGTCTCCACTCTGCTTCCTGCCTGGAATACAGATTTTCACTGCTATTATATCTTTACTTTCCTTCCCATTGTACTAATGTATCCCTCCTGGCACACAACACCATATCAATTCAATTCTGGAACCAGATGGACTAAATGTCTGTATTTCTCACTTACTTGTCCCTATCTAACCCATCGCCAGGAAATTGTACTCATGTGTGCCCATGTAACTCAGAATGAGGGCTCCCACAGAGTATGATGGCCCTCACAGCCCCTCACACAGTATTATGGCTACAACAGCCTGCTACACAAAGTAAGGACCCCCCACTCAGTATGAAGGCCCTTGCAGTCCACCACTCAGTATAACGGCACCCACCAGCCCTTCACTTAATATGATGCCACCACAATTCCTGATATTTAAAAAAAAACAAGCACACAATGATTAAGGATTCTAATCCAAAATGCGTTTGCTCACGCCTATAATCCCACTGTAGGGATTGAGACTTTTTGTTGTGGATTTCAATTGAATTTCAATAAATGGAATATTTTTATTGATGATCCGCACGCTGGATTCTCTTTCTTCTTCATTGATATATCCTGTGGCACTCAGACTCACAGGCGAAGGCTGAATGGTGGATCAGGGAGCTTTCGATTCTTTGATTCTCTATTCTATTTCAATGGTTTCACCGTCATGGGAATTTGGATATCACTGATATTGTGATGATGGGGAAGGAGTGGGTGACCGCTGACAAGCCATTCCGAGCTGTCTCAATTAAATAGTCGCCATGTGGGCTGCTGTTATGGATGATATGCCTCTGCCTATCCAACTATTGTGTGGTAAATATCTCATAGGTCCTGGGTTCATAAGTATCTGCACCAAGAATGGGGTAAGTGAGTATTTATTAATTAGCCGTGGGGTAGATGATACCAAATTGTGTGTGTAGGGGGCAATACTGTGGGAAACCGCCCCTAAAGTAAAATCTTACACCTTTATTAAATATATGCATTAAAAACTGGACTAACAACATATATATACTTAATGGTAGAAAAATTAAAAGCTGAATGGCTTGTTGTGGATGTATATAAACAGATTTAAACAATGATGTTGCTGAATGATTGATACAGTCACTACCTTACCCTATCCTGTATCTAAACAAAGCTCATACTGCCTAGCCTGATACATTAAATAGGACCAGATATGTCTCAAGGTATATGTAAAGGAAAGGGTTTGGTACTTATCAGAGAATGTTTCAATAATCTGCCTCAATGTGTTTCCCCAACAGGTTCATCAGGAGGCTTGATACAGCGATGATAATTCATGATGTTCAGCATAGTGTGCCTAATAGCCAGGTGTCCATGTATAAATATTCCACTTCATCCAAAACCCCTTCCCAGACTAGGAGGCTCATTCCGATTCCTAAAGGAGAATTGTCAGAAGACATATAGAATGGGGTCTGTCTACAATAATGTACTGCGCCTGCGCTACTTCTCATGAGCTAGAGGTCCGATAATGTCCATCACCTAATGTGCATGTCGGGAAGTGACATGCTTTAAACTTAAACACCAGATAAGCTGATTTCCGCCGCGCCACTCGTACCCGTGACTGTGCATGTCCGTAGATATGCGTTCCATGTCGCAGCACATCTAGAATCATTGTCTGAGACTGCACATGTCCGGAAGCATACGTTCCACTCCAGAGCGCATACTGAATCTCTTCCACCAATATAGAAAAGTCCTGTCTCTGAGATCAGAGTCATGGGAGACTAAAGCAAGTATTGCACACCCTCCCATCATGTAACAGGCATGAAGACCTAATTTATCACTACATAAAATATGGGATGATGGCCCACAGTATATTCCCAAATGGTCAAATTTGACCCCTATAGCACAATTAGAGATACACAAGGAACACCACACTTGTTAATTACTAAATAGTATATATGGGATATAACCGATAAGAAATAATTCTGATATAGAAGCTCAGACACAATATGTAAACCCCATTCACAGGGAACCAAGTAGTAATGGGTAGAGTATAAAATCCAAAATGTAATCCAGGATGGGGCTGTATTCACACAAAACAGGCACAGGAAATTTGCTCAGAGTCCCTTAGGGGCTCGTGAATCCAATCTAAAAATCTACTCACTTTCCTTTTTGAGGATACATCTATTGTGATCACCTCCTCTCACATTGGGATTAACCACCTCAATGATGCAAAAGGAGATGTCTCCAGTTTCACCTCGATGTACACTGTTCATGTGTCTCACTAATGAGGTGTCCCGACCATGGTGTCTATTGCCCAAATGCTCCCCACCCTCATCCTAGACTGCCTCTTGGTCTTGGCTACATAATCTAGGGGACAGGTGCATGTGGCCATATATACAAGTCCTGAGGTTTTACAGTTGGAATAATCCCTCTGGAAAAAGATTTTACCTATAGAGGAACTCGAGAAAGATTTACATGGTCTCATCCAATTACATGTACAACTTTCTCCACATCTAAAGAAACCGCAGACTCTTCTATCCAGCCAAGTCCCTTTCAGTGCAGGTTTTTATAGAAACTATGCACTAAACGGTCCCTAATTGACCAACCCTTTCTTAAACCTATTGTGGGAGTAGATTCCACAGCACCCTCAGGTCCAGGTCGGCCAGGGTTTTCTGAGGATATTAAAGATATGGTCACTCTGATTCTTGTAAGTTCATATTAGGCTGAGTTCACACGATGCGTTTTTAATGCATTTCCGCGGCGTTTTTGCAGTTGCGTAAACGCCGCGGAAACGCATTAAAAACGCATGGTAGAAGGGAAGCAATGTTCCCCAACTGAAATCCGCATGTGCTGTGCCCATGATGCGGATTTTTCCGCAGCGTAAACGCTGCGCTCAAAAATCCGCAGCGTGTCCATTAATTTTGCGTAAACACGGCGTTTTCGCCGCCATTGACTTGCATTAGAACGCGCCAATTCCGCAAGACTGCATTTGTACTTGCGCTATTGGCGCGTTCTAATGTGCGGATGGTACCCGGGTGTGGAGGAGAGGAGAGTCTTATCCACACCCAGGTACCATTAAAAAAGCTGTAAAAAAAGAATAAAATAAAAAATAAATGTATACTTACCTTCTGTCGGCCCGCGCACCGCTCCTGCTTGGTTCCCGGCACTTTGCAGTGAGTTGTAGGACCTGCGCTGACGTCAGAGTCATGTGACGGGTCACGTGATGCTGACGTCGGCAGGTCTTTCAATTCAAAGTTGCCGGCGAGGGAGAACGGAGTGAGCAGGACAGAGTGGGCCATCGGAGGGTAAAGTATACATGTATTTTTTATTTTTACCACTCTCTCGGGTCACACTATATAAATCCATGCCGGTTGCATGGATTTATATAGTGTGACCTAGTTGTCAAGCACTTTCCAGGTGATGCTAAAATCGCCTGGAAAGCGCTTGTCAATCCACATGCGGAAACGCATGTGGAAAAGCATGTGAATCCGCATGTATTCCGCAGGAAAAACGCATGCACAATCTGCATGCGTTTTTTCTGCCAGGGAGATGCAGAAATGATGCAGAAATTTTCTGCTTCATTTCTGCATCGTGTGCACATACCCTTACTTTTGTTATCCCATCTTTTTCTTGTTCTCTTGGTTAGGTATGGAGGAGAGTCTGTCTCTCCTGTGTTTCTGCAAACAATCGTGTGGAATCCAAAATGTACTGTGGGTACCTTTTTCCTTGAATCTGGTGTTCATGTCTATTGCCTGTATATTAATATCTGTGACATTAGAGCAGTATCTTCTCAACCGTAAAAATTGGCCCTTGGATATTGTTGTTTTTTTTTTATAAGGATGGGGTGGTGACTATTCCACTTCAATAGTTTATTAGTGCTTGTAGGTTTATGGTAGATGAGTGTCCCTAGGGCTCCATCTCATACTTTCTTGATTGGTTATAATTAACCTCTGATGTAAATCTCAGGCCCACTCTATTGATGTTGATTTCCCTGACAAATTCAAGAAACTGTTCACTCGTCCCTGACCAGATGATAAAAATGTCATTAACCCTTTAAGCCCCGGAGCATTTTCCGTTTTTGCATTTTCGTTTTTGCTCCCCTTGTTCCCAGAGCCATAGCGTTTTTATTTTTTGGTCAATTTGGCCATGTGAGGGCTTATTTTTTGCGGGACGAGTACTTTTCAACGCCATTACTAGTTTTACCATATCCTGTACGGGAAAACGGGAAAAAAATTCCAAGTGCGGTAAAATTGCAAAAAAAGTGCAATACCACAGTTGTTTTTTATTTATTTTTTTTACCACGTTCACTGAATGCTAAAACTGACCTGCCCTTCTTATTCTACAGGTCATTACGAGTTCATAGACACCAAACATGTATAGGTTCTTTTATATTTAAGTGGTGAAAAAAAATTCCAAAATCTGGTAAAAAAAAAAAATTAAAAAAATAGCGCCATTTTCTAAGACCCGTAGCGTCTCCATTTTTCGTGATCTGGGGCTGGTTGATGGCTTATTTTTTGCGCACCGGGCAAACGTTTTTATTGATAACATTTGGGGTAGATCCGATGTTTTGATCGCCCGTTATTGCATTTTATTGCAATTTTGCGGCGACCAAAAAACGTAATTCTGGCGTTTAGAATTTTTTTCTCGTTACGCTGTTTACCGATCGGATTAATTCTTTTTTTATTTTGATAGATCGGGCGATTCTGAACGCGGCGATACCAAATATGTGTATGTGGGTTTTTTTTTTATATATTTTATTTTGAATGGGACGAAAGGGGGGTGATTTAAACTTTTATATTTTTAAAAACTTTTTTTTTTTATTTTTTGCTTGCTTCTATAGTCTCCATAGGAGACTAGAAGCAGCAACTATCCGATCGCCTCTGCTACATACAGGGGACGAGCAGATCCCCTGCATGCAGCAGAAATGGTCCTGTGCTATGAGCGCCGACCACTAGGTGGCGCTCATAGCGACAAGATCATGACAACCACAGGCGTCTGCTGCAGACCCTGGGTTGTCATGCACGCCCATCGGCGACCCGCGATAACGTGACGGGGTCGCTGGTGGGCGGGGCTTATGACGCGCTACCCGGAAGCGCGCGTTAAATGCTGCTGTCGGAGATTGACAGCAGCATTTAACATGTTAACAGCCGCGGGTGGATCGCGATTCCACCCGCGGCTGTTGCGGGCACATGTCAGCTGTAAGAATCAGCTGACATGTGCTCCGTTCAGTGAGGGCTCAGCGCAGCAGCCCTCACTGAACGGGGGGATCGCAAATATGCGTACTAATACGTCCCTGGTAAGTAAGGGGTTAATATATTTATACCATACCCCAATATATGGATGCCACCACTTATGATCATCCCTGAATATTGTGGATTCCTCCCACCAGCACAGGAATAGGTTAGCATACAAGGGGGCACAGAGGCTCCCCATCGCAGTACCCCTGAGCTGGTGGAAGTACTTCCCGTCAAAAAGAAAGAAGTTATGAGTAAGAGTGAATTTTAGAAGATCCTCCATGAAGTCATTATGTCTGCTACACTCTATTAATCTCGATTTCAAGAAATGTCTTACTCCTCTGATATCATCCTCATGCGGTATATTACTGTACAAAGCCTCGAAATCTAGTAAGGCCGGCTCCCCTACATGCATGTATACATGCTCAAGGGTCTACATGTAAGGGAGCAGCCAAAGGGAAAACCAATCCCAGAGGAATCATTCCACGTGCAGGACCTCAGGCGGTACTATGGGAACATTATACTGTGTGGGGGCATCATTCATACTGCATAAGGGGCATAATGGGGGCATTATACTGTGGGGGGCATCATACATCCTGTATAAGGGGCATTACACTGTGTGGGGGCATTATACATACTGCATAAGGGGCATAATGGGGGCATTACACTGTGTGGGGGCATTATACATACTGCATAAGGGGCATAATGGGGGCATTACACTGTGTGGGAGCATCATCCATACTGCATAATGGGAATATTGGGGGCATTACACTGTGTGGGGGCATCATACATCCTACATAAGGGGCATAATGGGGGCATTACACTGTGTGGGGGGATCATACATCCAGCATAATTGGGGCATTACACTGTGTGGGGGCATCATACATTTTGCATAAGGGGCATAATGGGGGCATTACACTGTGTGGGGGCATCATACATCCTGCATAAGGGGCATAATGGGGGCATTGCACTGTGTGGGGGCATCATACATACTGCATAAGGGGCATAATGGGGGCATCATACATACTGTATGAGGCATAATGGGGGCATTACACTGTGCGGGGGCATCATACATACTGCTTAAGGGGCATAATGGGGGCATTACACTGTATGGGTGGATCATACATACTGTATAAGGGGCATAATGGGGGCATTACAATGTATGGGTGGATCATACATACTGCATAAGGGGCATAATGGGGAAGTTACACTGTGTGGGGGCATCACACATCCTGCATAAGGGGCATAATGGGGGCATTACACTGTGTGGGGCATCATACATACTGTATAAGGGGCATAATGGGGGCATTACACTGTGTGGGGGCATCATACATACTGTATAAGGGGCATAATGGGGGCATTACACTGTATGGGTGGATCATACATACTGCATAAGGAGCATAATGGGGGCATTACACTGTGTGGGGGCATCACACATCCTGCATAAGGGGCATAATGGGGGCATTACACTGTGTGGGGCATCATACATCCTGCATAAGGGGCATAATGGGGGCATCACACATCCTGCATAAGGGGCATAATGAGGGCATTACACTGTGTGGGGCATCATACATCCTGCATAAGGGGCATAATGGGGGCTTTACACTGTGGGGCAGTAAAGGGGTCCTGTACTATGAGAACAATACGTTTCCTCCCTTCCTGTCTCCATAGTTGGGTCGTATGTATCTATTACAGGAAACAGAACAAAAACCTTAGGATTCTTATAAAGGGGCAACTCAAGACCCCAAAAGAGTCTCGGCGCTGAAGGGGTTAATGCCCCCTGCGCCCAGTAATGGGGTCTCCACATACCTCCACCTGCAGAGCCGCCACCACATATATGGCTGCTCTGTGCGCACAGGAGCTGTGATGAGGTCACAGGAGGGGAGGAGTCAGGGGTCACATGATCAGGGGCCTCAGTGGATGCAGGACTCTGCTGTGCTGGTTGTCATGGTGCTGGATGAGCTGAAGTTTATGTGTGGGGTCAGGAGGGGTTTACAGTGTGGATGTAGCAGAGCCGTGTGTGTACGAGGCGTACGGAGCGGAGCCGAGTGTGTACGAGGTGTACGGAGCGGAGCCGCGTGTGTACGAGGTGTACGGAGCGGAGCCGCGTGTGTACGAGGTGTACGGAGCAGAGCCGCGCGTGTACGAGGTGTACGGAGCAGAGCCGTGTGTGTACGAGGTGTACGGAGCGGAGCTGCGGGTGTACGAGGTTTACGGAGCAGAGCCGCGTGTGTACGAGGTGTACGGAGCGGAGCCGTGTGTGTACGAGGTGTACGGAGCGGAGCCGCGGGTGTACGAGGTGTACGGAGCGGAGCCGCGGGTGTACGAGGTGTACGGAGCGGAGCCGCGGGTGTACGAGGTGTACGGAGCGGAGCCGCGTGTGTACGAGGGGTACGGAGCGGAGCCGTGTGTACGAGGGGTACGGAGCGGAGCCGTGTGTACGAGGTGTACGGAGCGGAGCCGCGCGTGTACGAGGTGTACGGAGCGGAGCCGCGCGTGTACGAGGTGTACGGAGCGGAGCCGCGTGTGTACGAGGTGTACGGAGCGGAGCCGCGTGTGTACGAGGTGTACAGAACGGAGCCTCGTGTGTACGAGGTGTACGGAGCGGAGCCGTGTGTGTACGAAGTGAGTGGAGCCGCGCGTGTACGAGGCGTACGGACCCGAGACGCGCGTGTACGAGGCGTAAGGAGCGGAGTCGCGCGTGTACGAGGCGTACGGAGCGGAGCCGCGCGTGTACGAGACGTACGGAGCGGAGCCGCGCGTGTACGAGGCGTACGGAGCGGAGCCGCGCGTGTACGAGACGTACGGAGCGGAGCCGCGCGTGTACGAGGCGTACGGAGCGGAGCCGCGCGTGTACAAGGCGTACGGAGCGGAGCCGAGTGTGTACGAGGCGTACGGAGCGGAGCCGCGCGTGTACGAGGCGTACGGACCCGAGACGCGCGTGTACGAGGCGTAAGGAGCGGAGCCGCGCGTGTACGAGGCGTATGGAGCGGAGCCGCACGTGTACGAGGCGTACAGAGCGGAGCCGCGCGTGTACGAGGCGTACGGAGCGGAGCCGCGCGTGTACGAGGCGTACGGACCCGAGACGCGCGTGTACGAGGCGTAAGCAGCGGAGCCGCGCGTGTACGAGGCGTACGGAGCGGAGCCGCGCGTGTACGAGTCGTACGGAGCGGAGCCGCGCGTGTACGAGGCGTACGGAGCGGAGCCGCGCGTGTACGAGACATACGGAGCGGAGCCGCGCGTGTACGAGACGTACGGAGTGGAGCCGCGCGTGTACGAGGCGTACGGAGCGGAGCCGCGCGTGTACGAGGCGTACGGAGCGGAGCCGCGAGTGTACGAGGCGTACGGAGGAGAGCCGCGCGTGTACGAGGCATACGGAGCGGAGCCGCGCGTGTACGAGGTGTATGGAGCGGAGCCGCGCGTGTATGAGGTGTACGGAGCGGAGCCGCGTGTGTATGAGGTATACGGAGCGGAGCCGTGTGTGTACAGCATCGTGTGCATACGGAGCCGTGTGTGTACAGAGTCTTGTATGTACGGAGCGGAGCTGTGTGTGTACAGAGCCCGGTATGTACGCTGTATACAGCTGTATACTCCCAGGTTCGGTCGTAGACTCCGCGGCTCTTTAACCAACTGTAGAAGAGCTGACACTGGACACTCGGTAAAACTGCGCTCGGACGTCTCTTGTTTCTCGCACAGATACTGATAACATAAGATGGAGTCAGACGAACCCTCCTACAAAACTTGATAACAAAGTCATTACTACAGGACTGGATGAGAAAGGGATTTATTCTACAAGAAACGCTGGGGCCACAAATGAGAGAATCCGGGCCCCGTGGCTGGATACTCCGGGCCCCCGCCGTGTTAGGACCAGACGGGGTCTTTGTCCCTGAAGCTTCTCTGCTCGGTATAATGAGACTCTGATGTTGTTCTTATAAAGAGGGTTGGAGTAGAATAGAAGCTGCCTGAATATGAGGACCTTGTCTGATCTCTATGTCCTTGTGTACAGAGCTATGGAGATGGCGCTATTCTCTGTATAATAGATGTGATGTCGCTGGAGCCCTAATATTCCTGTACAGGGGTCTCTGTAGAGATAATCTTACCCCAGCATTATGGATTGGGAAAAAGGAAAAATGGATTGGGGGCATTTTATTGTAATTTACCTTTAAAAAAATGTGATAAAGAATAACTGATTATAACAAGTGTTTCGTTTTCCCTCTATGTTGTCTGTAGGAAGTAAAGAGTCGGGGCTGAAGATGCTTTATCTCCAGAAGTCTACAAAAGAGGGAGGATTGGCAACTCCGAATGTCCTTGTCTATTTTGGGATTGGGAGTTAGGAAAAGGGGCAGGAGAACATTTTGGGATTTGTTTTGTGGGGTGGGGGCAAGAGATGCAATATTTGTCAATATAGTGTAAATATATGACTACAGGTAGGTCCAGAAATATTTGGACACTGAATCTTCGTGATTTCAGCTCTGCAGGCCACTAATCTGGATTTAAAATGAAACAGCAGTGATGAGCGAGCACTAAAATGCTCGAGTGCTCAAGTCGAGCAAATTGGAATGCTTTGGTGCTGGACCCGAGCAACAAGCCCAATGTAAGTCTATGAGAAACTCAAGCATTTTTTCAGCACCTGCAGGGGGCCCAAAAATTGTCCAAGTCGATGGGAACAGTGCTGAAATGACATGGGAACAGCATGGGGAAGACCCCTGGAAGCATCTCTGACTCCCAGGTCACTGCTGTGAACAATGTTGTCAGAGCTATTATGCCACTTTTACGGACTCACAATAAATCATACAAAAACAAAACCAAAATGGATTTTCATGGGAAATATGTTAAGGAACATCCTTTCCAGGGTAATGACTTGTATATAAGGCAAAATAAATAACCAAAAGCAAAAATACTCCTCCACACCTTGGGCTATGTTCACACATAGCGTTTTTGATGCGTTTTTGCACTTTTGCATTGCTTTCAACTGTGAAAAATACATTCACCGGTAAATGACATTTTAACATTTTACAACCTTATCTGGCTATGTAGTGTGTGAGACATGATCAGACACATCCATACAGTGCTGAAAAGACATGGGAACAGCATGGGGAAGACCCCTGGAAGCATCTCTGACTCCCAGGTCACTGCCTAAAACTATGGTCATCAGACGTGATCTTATATAACTGCGGTAATAATACAGACATTTTTGGCAACGTGACAAATATTAAACTCCATTTAAAATGGGCAAGGCGCGTGGCAAGGGAGGGAGAAGTGGACATGCACGCCGAGGCCGTGGGCAACATGAAACTGTGCCTGTGAGGGAGCACAACAGGCACCCACATCATGTCAAACTACTTTCCTGTCCCAATTTCTAGGGGGCCGCGTAATACCACTCTTGAAGCCAGAGCAGTGTGAAAAGGTTGTTGGTTGCTGCTAGAAAAACTAACACTTCCTTTCTTTAGGTAAGGGTACGGTGAGAATAGAGAAGAAAACAATCTTGAATTGTGTGGATAAAACAAAAGCTTATTTAATGTTCATTCAAAAGTGATTACAAAAATGAAGAAATATATTTCATAGCACACAAAAAGAAGTATCAGGTTAGAAGAGAGAAAGGAAACAATTATAGGTTCTTACGTATCCAGTATAGAAGCATGATCCGTGTTGGAGATACTCGAGGAATGAGTGATCTCCTCCATTCATGTCTGGCTCTGCTTATATACCATCTCGCCTCATAGACATACATTGGAGAATATTTTTACAGTTTCATAACCCAATATGGCGACTTGCTGGTATATTAGTAGCTTCTACCATATTAGAACAAAACTAGTAACTTGTGACATATGCATTTTAGCTACGTGCACATCACCTCATGTTGGTATATTTTAAACATATGGCTAGTGACCTTTAAGGATCACTAGTTATCCCCAAATAACCCATATAGACAAGAGTCCTATAGGTTTGACAAACTGAACAGGTTTCTACCAAGGTCCCAGAATAACTCCAGTCTTTCTCTATATTTGAATCTAAGCATGGTTACAGCCTAAGCATGATAAAGCTTATGTATATTTTTTTATCATAAGAGATTAATATTTTACAGTCCCCCCTGATTATGATTTAAAAAATATCATAATCAATCCTAAACTCATTCTCTCACCATTCGTATCACATTCATTCTTTATTCTGAAAACCTTGTATCAACTCCTGTACTGAATGTCATCTGAGTTCCCAAAAACTTCTAAATTAAAAAAAATTCACTCAAAAAGTTATATTTTTTCTTTTTAACATTTCTCTTAAAATATCATCTTCCTTTTTCATTTCTGTCTTTATTTTTTTGTATATTTTCTTAATTTTACACATAATAAAAATCTGATAAAAAATATACAGCAAGACCAAAATGAATATCATTATGATTGGATTTGTTAATACATTTCCTGCTGCCATTTTTGCTGAAGACTGTGACCAACTAGTTACTGATCTTCCTAGATTTCTCCACCAAGATGAGCCTGACATACTTGTCCACTCATGTTCAATATCATCTAAATGACCTTGTTCATGTCTGAATACAATTTCAGCTTCTTTTAGTTGTTTTGTTAACAAAATTAACAAACCTTTGTCTTTATCTCATTTGTCCACATATCCCAAGGGAAATTATTTATTTGTGACAAATTGAACTGTATTGGAAGGATTTTCAGATTTCTTGTCCCTATTGATGTAATATTAATACTTCCTACCTTCTTGGAGATATTTTTCACATTTCCCTCAATATAATATAAACCTATTGTCAGATTTTCAGCATGTACACAAGATGAGAAGAATGCAGAAACAACTTATTTTTAAGACATAACTTGGAAACAAATTTTGTTCGAGCTTATTGGGGTCACCAAGTCATGTATCGTGTGCACATTCTCAACTCTGGCATGACCGGAGGTATGATTATGGAAACACGAGTTATAAATGACTTTATCCTGTCCAGGTAGACACATTACCTTAGAAACTAAATGTACAGTGGGTACGGAAAGTATTCAGACCCTTTTAAATTTTTCACTCTTTGTTTCATTGCAGCCATTTGGTAAATTCTAAAAAGGTCATTTTTTTAAAGTACACTCTGCACCCCATCTTGACTGAAAAAAAACAGAAATATAGACATTTTTGCAAATTTATTAAAAAAGAAAAAATGAAATATCACATGGTTATAAGTATTCAGACCCTTTGCTCAGTATTGAGTAGAAGCCCCCTTTTGAGCTAGTACAGCCATGAGTCTTCTTAGGAATGATGCAACAAGTTTTTCACACCTGGATTTGGGGATCCTCTGCCATTCTTCCTTGCAGATCCTCTCCAGTTCTGTCAGGTTGGATGGTGAGCGTTGGTGGACAGCCATTTTCAGGTCTCTCCAGAGATGCTCAATTGGGTTTAGGTCAGGGCTCTGACTGGGCCAGTCAAGAATAGTCACAGAGTTGTTCTGAAGCCACTCCTTTGTTATTTTAGCTGTGTGCTTAGGGTCATTGTCTTGTTGGAAGGTGAACCTTCGACCAAGTCTGAGTTCCAGAGCACTCTGGAAGAGATTTTCATCCATGATATCTCCGTACTTGGCTACATTCATGTTTCCTTCAATTGCAACCAGTTATCCTGTCCCTGCAGCTGAAAAACACCCCCATAGCATGATGCTGTCACCACCATCTTTCACTGTTGGGATTGTATTGGGCAGGTGATGAGCAGTGCCTGGTTTTCTCCACACATACTGCTTAGAATTATCACCAAAAAGTTCTATCTTCATCTCATCAGACCAGAGAATCTTATTTCTCATAGTCTGGGAGTCCTTCATGTGTTTTTGAGCAAACTCTAATAAATTTGCAAAAATTTCTACATTTCTTTTTTTTTTCAGTCAATATGGGGTGCAGAGTGTACTTTAATGAGAAAAAAATGAACTTTTTAGAATTTACCAAATAGCTGCAATGAAACAAAGAGTGAAAAATATAAAGGGGTCTGAATACTTTCCGGACCCACTATAAGCATGAAAAAATGTCTAATTGTTCAGTGTTTGTACCATCAAATGCAAAATCTGTGTACTGTAATATATAATACAGCTATTGTGTATTACTAAAAGGAATTTCCATAACAGTTATAGGAACCATGGTTTCTTCTCTTCCCGATATTGGGATTAGTGATGTTCCTATACAAATGTTCTGTTCACATCCTAACCACCTATTTACCCACAAATCTGTGTGATTTAACGCAAAATTATATTCTGTAGGCAAATTTCTCATTATTCCTAAAGGTGTAATTCCACTTTGCAATGCTTGTGCAATCATTTTCAGATTAGTATAATATTCAATCTGAATTTCTAGACATGCTCTGGCCACTTGGGATTCCTGTTCACTTTCTATGAGAGCTAAAGTAGCATCTTGTAGATGTGACACTGAAGATCCCAGCAGAGCAGCAGTGTTCAAAACCATCTTCTCAAGGAGTTGATTCAAACTTTTCTGAATTTTTACCCCTTTACCTCCAATATACCCAATATTTTCCAAATCTGATTTAAACTGTATGAATGTCCATAGTGTTAATTAAACTTCCCACTGTTCCTAATCCCCCCAAATTACCTTTTAATATCCCCCTCTTACTTCTAACCTGTGTTGAGGTTCTTTTCCCAAACCATTGTTCTATGCCCATCTCCATGTTAATGAGATGTGATTGACATTGGGGATATCTGGATGAGATTTTCCAACTACACATGTTAAAAGTCCAGACCATAGTCATCAACACTCCATCCCTTAATAGAGGTTTAGACTGGAATTGATTGGTTTGGAAAGGAGTAGATGGTTGAAACCTTGTCTGTGTACATACATTATCTACTGCTGACCAAACATTTACATCTTTACATTGTTTATAATTATTTTTAGTTAAAACGCAACACTGGTAAAGTCCAGAATCCTTAGGAGATGGATTATCTAGAGAAAAAACAAAATTCTTATCCAACCATCTCACATTCCCATATTGACCTCTGTGTATAACATTTGTTGGACCATTTGAAAAACTTCCCAAAAATAATTTGTTTCTGGTCCATTTTAACAAAGACTCGGGAGGTAACTCTAACCTTGTGTTGCATTTCAATAAAAGAGGAGCCATATTTTCATGACGATGTATTGCTTGTGGTGCAACCCTTACTTCTGGAGCGATAGTACTTGTTACTGTAAAAACTACAGATACTTGTACTGATTCTCTGGTTATCTGGAAATTCCATGTTTTTACCCAATCTTCATCTCCTTCTGTAATAGAAAGTAATGAAGGATCCAAAATTTTCCCCAAAAGTTGTGTGTTTAACACAATCTCTGTTTCGGATGTTCTAACTGTCCCTTTTGTGATCATATCATTAGTAATATCACCCGGCCACACAGCTTTCTCTTCACCTCTTATCTCTATATTCCAGTATAACACATCTGTAGGATTGCATTCCCATGTGCCTGTCTTATTATGTATATAATCTCCTTGCAACTGTGTAAATTTAGACTTCGGTCCTATGGTAGCATGTAATATTAAGTGACGTGTATGAAGTGTAGCTCAATACCGCATTTTACACCATAACCCATGCAAATGTTTCCAGTAATATCTACTGAATCGTCCGGTATGTCTTCATCTATTAGATTTTGTAGACTTGATCCTCTTGGTTTCCGTGAATGTAAAGTTCCTTTGATATGTCCATCCACTTCACTAGTATTTGTTCCATGATATAAAATGTCTTCTGCGTAGATTACAATTGAAACAGTACAAAGTAGCAGAAATGTGGTTCCCATCAGATAATAGCTTTTCCTGGGAAACTTTTTCTTTTCTTGAAGGATTGGTGTTGAATCCCTTCCATAAAGGACATGGTATTCCATATTCCAGCTCTTATTGGAATCCATTTCTTCCTAAAAGAAATGCAGTATCATTATTTTGCAATATACAATTTGCATTGATCAACATGTTCCCACAATTTTTGTTGTCTGCGGGTAGTTTTAACCATGTTGGATGCTGGTTGCACTAGGATCATAACTCATCCCATGGTGTCGATTATTTCAAATGGACCTTCCCAGTTACTTTCCCAAGGTCCATTCTTCCTGAAAGTTGTTATCATGACTAGAGCCCCTTTTTTGAATTTGGATTCATATGGTGGCTCCATCCTCTGCATTCTTGATGCAGGATGTGGAAGAATGGTTTTCAAGTTTTCCTGCAACAATTGCAACCATTTGAACCTTGCAACAGCATCTTTTTGAGGTGTGGACAAAAATGGTTCATGTGGGAAAATCAATGGCATTTTCCTTCCTGACATTAGTTCAAAAGGAGTAAACTGAGATGTGGAGGAAGTTGTTCCTCAAACACTCAACAGTACAAAAGGTACTGCATCCACCCAAGTATGACCTTTGTCCAATAACATTTTGGCAATTCTGGATTTTATTGTCCTATTCATCCTTTCCACAATACCAGCAGACTGTGGATGGTATGGTACATGAAACTGTTGTTGTACCCCTAGAAAAGTACAAACCCCTCAATAGTGACCCCTCTCTGTCCACTTCTATGGGAGTAGTGATGTAATGTGTGACCCCGCTCCGTTCACTTCTATGGGAGCAGTGGTGTAAGGTTTGACCCTGCTCCATACATTAGAAACTGTATCTAATCCCATCCTGTATGATACACTCTGCTGAGCTCAATATCTAATCCCATACAGGACTACACTTAGTCCTGTATCTAATAGCAGCATGTGTTACTCTAAGCGTATCTAATCGCGCATGTGATACAGTCCACATATCTAACCCCAGTTTATGATACAGCGAGCAGCACCATCTATCAGGATCAGCTCTGCCGGCCGTCCTCAGTGACACTGTACTTGTCAGTATCGCTGGCGGTCACCAACAAAATGTGCAATATTCCCCAGACCGGTGTATTTAATCCCGTCATTGTGTGCAATAAGCCCCGGACCGGTGTATCTAATCCCATCATTGTGTGCAATACGCCCCGGACTGGTGTATCTAATCCCATCATGTGATACACTACACTGAGCCCTATATCTAGATATGTGTAGTGTATCATGTGCTGTGAATAATCCCACTGTGTGTAACACTCCGTATTGTTATGGTAAATATTTATACTTTGATTTGATTATTATTTTAGACAATTAAATCTACCTACCGTATTTTTTTGGACTATAAGATGCACCCTTATATTTTGGGGTG
Source organism: Phyllobates terribilis (assembly GCF_046119375.1). Lineage (NCBI taxonomy): Eukaryota > Metazoa > Chordata > Amphibia > Anura > Dendrobatidae > Phyllobates > Phyllobates terribilis. The sequence continues at coordinate 892,290 of NW_027362943.1, forward strand.
GAAAATAGAAAAAAATATTTTTTATAAGATGGGGGTCCATCTTATAGTCTGAATAGGTATGGTATCTTACCTGGGGGGCAGTGAAGCGAGGGTCACAGGAGGCAGGGTCCCTCAGGAAGTCGGCGGCTGCAGCAGAAGAGGTCAGATGCTGTGGAGCCTGTGCCTGGCTGAGGCCCTCAGCCTGGCCGATTGCTGGGGCTGAGGCCTGTGGCTGGGGCTGAGGCCTGTGGCTGGGGCTGAGGCCGGGGCCTCGGGCTGGGGCCTGTAGCGGACTGAGCCCGGGGCCTTGGACTGGGGCCTGTACCGTGCTGAGGCCGGGACCTCGGGCTGGTGCCTGTACCGGGCTGCGGCAGGTGCCGGGCAGTGAGCGGCGAATCAGTGCGGACTGCACAGGTTTCCGGTGTGCGCGGCCATCTTCCTAGAGCTGTGATCTACAGGAAAATGGCCGCCAGAGCTACGGTCTGCGCATGCGCCGGCTCGGGCGGCCATTTTCCTGTAGATCACAGCTCTAGAAAGATGGCTGCGCACACCGGAAACCTGCGCAGGCCGCACTGCCTCGCCACCCAACGACGCTCACAGCCCGACACTGGCCCCAGCCCCTGTACCGGCCGGGCACAGGTCCCGGCCCCAGCCGCTCTGCCTCACCTCTGCTGCCGCTGCTACAACCACCGCGATCCTGGAGGGCCCTGCAATCCCACTTCACCACCACCGTAGGTAACGTTCGGACCATAAGACGCACCCCCAATTTTCCTCCCAAATATTGGGGGAAAAAAGTGTGTCTTATGGTCTGAAAAATACCGTATATATATATTTGATAATTTTATATTTTAATATTAGTCTTATAAGTGTTACTCATAAAAGTGATAACACGGCATTGTATGAAATATAGAGCTGTCTTCGTGTTAAGCTTTCCTTTGTTTTTAAAAGTATAGTAAATTGGACAGAGCTGCTTTCAAGGACTGTTATTTCCAATTAAAATACTTTCTTTCTTAGGCAATGTTAGCCACCCCTTTCTTCTGGGGGTGTAATAAAATACTTGTTGCTTGGGTTCTGAAGGCAGACAATAATTGTACACTCAGACACTGGCTGTGTGTTATTTTATTTCTCCGATGCATCGTATTTATTTATTTAATTTGAACCAAAAATGGCAGATTTGGAGATAATTATCTCAATCCAAATTCTTGGAAGGACTACAACGACAGTATCTAACCGCAGCTTATGATACAGAGAGCAGCACTAACAGAATTGGCGCGGCCGGCCGTCCTCGGTGACACTATACTTGTCAGTATCACTGGCAGTCACCAACAAAATGGCTCCACACTGTGATCCTAAATTTCATCCTCCCTTATCCTGTTACAAACACCCAGAAAGAGAGGAGAGGAGCGACATCACACACATGTACAGTGTCCATTTTATGACATGATCAGATATCAGAATGATGTCAGTTTGAGGCTAAATACCCTGTCTGACAAGTGATTCTGACAAGTGATTTTAAGTGACTTTTACAACTGTAATAATAATAATAAAAAGTCACTGTTGGGACTTGAACCCCAAATTCTGTATCCAGACACCAGTGCACTAACCACTGAGCTAATAACTCAGTTGAAGTAGGACCTAAGAGTTATATTATTTTCAGTGCAAACCTGATTGAAACTCATTGGGACTTATGCACAGACTGCAAGCAAGCCAAATTCAAATAGCCACGCCCCCTTGAGGAAGCTAGTGCGAAATGCGCATTGGGGCCAGGGGTCACGTGGTAAGTGGGTCCTAACAGCCTTCCTGACCGGTAATAGCATGTAATACATGATTCAACACCGCAAAATGAGATATTCTTGCTTGATTCAGTGAGGTGACACTAGCTGGGGTTTGAGATTTCAGCACAGGGTAACTGTGTACTGGGTACATGAGCACTGATAGTTTGCAGCCTGCATTCATGATTGCACTCGAGGCATAGACTGAGATATGTATATAATGTGCTGTTAAACTGTAACTGTTTTTTTTCTCTGCCTGCTGTTTGCTACCTCCCGTGGAGAGGGGAAGATAAAGCCCTTCTGATTACTAAAAAAGACTGGTGTTAAACTGTTTACTGCAATGTGATTTGATTGATGTTAATGCCACTCAGGATATACACTTGTAAACCTGCAAACCACCCCAATTGATCAGTTCATCATTTACTACGGTTCACTGTCTGTTAAATAACTGTTTTTAATTGTTTGTCAGCATATATGTAAAATAAATGGATTTATACTTTTTCACAAAAATTGCGGCATGTGTAATCACTCTGTTTTTTTAAATAAAATGCTTAATAAGGGCGTTAGCATGATTTATATCAAAGTCTGGTTCTTTTTGTGGTATATTCAAATTCAAATGATGTTTGATTTTGATGTGTGAGTCTGATGTGTGACTTTCTTCAAACATCAGAATCACAATGACTTTTAGTCACCCGGAGTATTTTCATGGTTGATCTCATAAGACAAAAAAGCTTCCAGTTGCTATCACTTGCCTGGATAGCTCAATGGTAAGGCATCAGCCTCTGATGCTACAGTGTCACAGATCAAATCCCAATAGAAATATTATTATTATTTTTTTTAAATTATGCCTGTTTAGCACACAAACTACAGGGATGTTTTACTTTTAATATCTGACATTTTGATTGTCATCCTGACGTGCTAAGAGTTTCAGACATGTTGTCTATTTGCATGGTAAATTACATAGCCAAACTAAATTGGGAGGCACTAATTTACTACATATCTATTTCCAAGTGACTGTACATTTGCATAATTTCTGTAGTTTGTGTGCTAAACAGACATAGTTTAAAAATAATAATATTCCTAGTGGGATTTGAACAATGACACTGTAGTTTCAGAGGCTGATGCCTTACCATTGAGCTATCCAGGCAAGTGATAGGAGCTGGCAGCTTTTCTTGTCTTATGAGATTCACCATGAAAATACTCAGGGTGACTAAAAGTCATTGTGATTCTCATTCTGAAGTTTGAAGAAAGTCACACATCAGACTCACACATCAAAATCAAACATCATTTGAATTTGGCTTGCTTGCAGTCTGTGCATAAGTCCCAATGAGTTTCATTATTATTATTACAGTTGTAAAAGTCATTTGTCAAAATCACTTTTCAGAATCACTTGTCAGACAGGGTATTTAGCCTCAAACATCATTCTGATGTTTGATTTTGATATCTGATCATATCCTAAAATGGACACTGTACTACAGAGACCCCTGTACAGAAATATTAGGGCTCCAGCGACATCACATCTATTATACAGAGAATAGCACTATCTCCATAGCTTTGTACACAAGGACATAGAGATCAGACAAGGTCCTCATATTCAGGCAGCTTCTATTTTACTCCAACCCTCTTTATAAGAACAAGATCAGAGTCTCGTTATACCGAGCAGAGAAGCTCCAGGGACAAAGACCCCGTCTGGTCCTAACACGCTGGAGGCCGGAGTATCCAGCCACGGGGCCCGGATTCTCTCATTTGTGGCCCCAGCATTTCTTGTAGAATAAATCCCTTTCTCATCCAGTCCTGTAGTAATGACTTTGTTATCAGGTTTTGTAGGAGGGTTCGTCTGACTCCATCTTATGTTATCAATATCTGTGCGAGAAACAGGAGACGTCCGAGCGCAGTTTTACCGAGTGTCCAGTGTCAGTTCTTCTACAGTCTGATAAGGAGCCGCAGTGTCTCCGTCCTAACCTGGGAGTATACAGCCGTACATACCCGGCTCCGTACACCTTGTACACACATGGCTCCGCTGTGTACACCGCTCCGTACACGCGTGGCTCCGCTCCGTACGCCTCGTACACGCGCGGCTCCGCTCCGTATAGCCTCGTACACACGCGGCTCCGCTCCGTACCCCTCGTACACGCGCGGCTCCGCTCCGTACGCCTCGTACACACGCGGCTCCGCTCCGTACCCCTCGTACACGCGCGGCTCCGCTCCGTACGCCTCATACACGCGCGGCTCCGCTCCGTACCCCTCGTACACGCGCGGCTCCGCTCCGTACGCCTCATACACGCGCGGCTCCGCTCCATACGCCTCGTACACGCACAGCTCCGCTCCGTACCCCTCGTACACGCACGGCTCCGCTCCGTACACCTCTTACACGCGCGGCTACGCTCTGTACACCTCGTACACACGCGGCTCCGCTCCGTAAGCCTCGTACACACGTGGCTCCGCTCCGTACGCCTCGTACACGCGCGGCTCTGCTCCGTACGCCTCGTACACACGCGGCTCCGCTCCGTACACCTCGTACACGCGCGGCTCCGCTCCGTACACCTCGTACACATGCGGCTCCGCTCCGTACACCTCGTACACACGCGGCTCCGCTCCGTACACCTCGTACACGCGCGGCTCCGCTCCGTTCACCTCGTACACATGCGGCTCCGCTCCGTACACCTCGTACACACGCGGCTCCGCTCCGTACACCTCGTACACGCGCGGCTCCGCTCCGTTCACCTCGTACACATGCGGCTCCGCTTCGTACACCTCGTACACACGGCTCTGCTCCGTACACGCGCGGCTCCGCTCCGTACGCCTCAAACACACGGCTCTGCTACATCCACACTGTAAACCCCTCCTGACCCCACACATAAACTTCAGCTCATCCAGCACCATGACAACCAGCACAGCAGAGTCCTGCATCCACTGAGGCCCCTGATCATGTGACCCCTGACTCCTCCCCTCCTGTGACCTCATCACAGCTCCTGTGCGCACAGAGCAGCCATATATGTGGTGACGGTTCTGCAGGTGGAGGTATATGGAGACCCCATTACTGGGCGCAGGGGGCATTAACCCCTTCAGCACGGAGACTCTTTTGGGGTCTCTGTGTGGTGTGAACAGTGAGGTAACAGCTGTGGACAGAATGCGGCTTAGCTGGTTCCCGTTCACATTAGATCCATTCAGACGACTGCAGGATGAAGGACAGAAGCCCAGAGAAGTCCTCACACAACGCCATTATTCCTCTCCTAGCTCCAGCACAGTAATGTAGATACTGGTGATTATCTCTCCATTACTGGATCGAGTATCGGGGGAGTTGTAGTCCGCCCCCCGTATGTCTTGTGTCTGTTATACGGCCAGTATACATTCGGGCATTGCCTGCCATACACTGTAGTGCTGTAGCCATGTTTTCTAGTGGCATTACTGCGATTGGCCGGCCACATCTTGTTATCGGTAGTGATGAGGGAACATGCTCCGATAAGTAACTAAAGGGTGCAACTTTATAATATTTAGGGGGAGGGAGTGGACATTAATCTAAGCACTCCCTCCTATAACAACTCTCCTTGAACTACTATACTTTCTGAGGACAGTGGGCCGAGCATCGCATTGCGGGGGTCTTTCGGTAAGAGCCAAGAACTAGTGATCAGCGAATGGTCTTTAGATAAGGGGTTAACCGAGCACGCTCGAGCACAACTGAGTATCATTGGAGCGCTCGTATATTATGTTCGAGTCCCTGTGTCTGCATGATTTGCGGCTGTTAAACAGCTTCAACACGTGAGGATTCCCTAACAAACAGGCAATCCCTGCATGTGTTGAGGCTGTCTAACATTTAAAAAAATGATGTGGAGTTCCCCCCCCTATTTTTGATGACCAGCTAAGGTAAAGAAAACAGCTTGGGACTGATATTATCCAGCTGGGAAGGTCCATGGATATTGGCCCCTTCCAGCCTAAAAATACCAGTCCACAGCAGCCCCAGAATTGGAAAATCCAATTAGATGCGACAAATTTTGGCACTTTGCCTGCCTCTTCCCAATTGCCCTGGTATGTTGGCAACCGGGGTAATATTTTTTGGGTTTACATCAGCTGTGTATTGTCAGCTGTTATCAATTGTAACAGTTAGTATTAGAGAAGCGTCTATCAGGCACCCCCATTACAAACCCAGTAAACTAAAAGAAAAAAAACACACAAAAATATTTTTTTTTAGAAAACAACTCCCCGACAGACAACAGAGGAATAAAGTTCAGAGAAGAAGCTTCATAGAAATACGTTGACGTTACAGACGTCATTTAACCCCTTGGGAGAAAGTGATTCTAGGGAGTAAATCCAGAACACGTCTCTGTAGAAGTTTACTGCGTTGTGATTGTGAATCCGCTGCGGTCATCTCTTCTAACACCGACCATCGGAGATCAGAACTTTTATCACCATCTCCGAGAAATGTCTGGCCACGGTGGTCTCAACAAACTTCTGCTCTTCTTCATTCTTTTTCTTGCAGGGGCCGCAGTGGATCTCATCCTAGACTCATAGAGCCGAATAGAGGAGCCATGTTCCTTCAGTCTGATTGTAATTGATCGTGGTGTTTGTCCAATGTCCACTTTAAAGAAATTGTCCACTACTTTATATGAACCCCCCAACTTATCCCCCCGGGGCCCAGAATGTTTTTGCAAATACCTTGCTGTGCCTTTTCTGCCTCTGAGCGGCGCTATCGCTGGCCGCTCAGAGGCATCACGTGACGTGATGTCACGTCAAGTGAGGTGTGACATCAGTGACGCGCTCCCCGCAGTGGATGCTGGGCTGTGGGCGGGGTTACCCCGTGCGTCACACCCAGCATCCACCGCGTGCTTTCCCAGTAAATGAGGAGAGGGAGAGTGCGCGGTGGATACCGGGTGTGATGCGCAGGGTAACCCCGCCCACAGCCCAGCATCCACCGTGGAACACAGAAGTGAGTACCCCCTGCTGCAGCCGGAACATGACGTGACATCAGATGTCAGAGCCGGCTGAACCGGGAGGTCACGTGATGCCTGTGAGCGGCCAGTGATAGCGCCGCTCACAGGCAGAAAAGGCACCACAAAGTATTTAGAGAAACACTTCCCTGGGGGAATACATTGAGGGATCATATAAAGTAGTGGACAACCCCTTTAACACAAGGGCACTTTACTGAGTAATTCACACCAGAAATATAGCCAGTAAAAACCACCAATATCCACATGTGTCCCTTCTAATTGGTGGGAAAACTATCACCTCTAATAATCCTCACACAGTTCTGGAATGACAAACACTGAAAAGTGCCCCTTTATGGATTTGAAAGAAAGTCTGTTTAGACACTTTAGCTTAATAATATCAGCTCTAATCAAATGGTTATATAGCGATTTACCTGAAGATTCACAAATTGTGGGGTTGTTTTGAAAATGTTATATTTAGGGTGTTTTTGTGAAGGAATCATGTATTGCTCCCATAGTACAGTGCCCCTTTCATGGCCCCCACACACAGTATACTGTTCCCCCTAGTACCACCATCCACCCACACACTGTATAATGTCTGCACACTACCTCCATCCCCAATTGTATTTTTTGGGGGTGTTTGTCATGTAATATATGGAAACCTACCGTATTTGCCGGAGTATAAGACGACTGGGTGTATAAGATGACCCCAACTTTTCCAGTTAAAATAAAGGATTTGGGATATACTCGCCGTATAAGACTACCCCTCTTCTAACGCAAATACGGTAAAAATTAAAAAAAAAAATCAGATTTGATTTCAATATGGTAATTTTAAAGTGATGAACCTTACCGGCGATTGGCTGGTTGTTGTATACAAATCCTGCTTGGATTGGTCAGCTCTCCCTGCCTGTCCAGCCCTCCCTGTCTCCAAGACTATCAGTGGAAACGATGAAGGCTAGCACTCAACAAAGTGGAAAGGCACGGTCCTAGTGAAGGGAGCCAGTGGTTCCGTCAGTAAAAATCACTGCACACGTAGAGAGGTATGGTATGCTTTAGGTGAAACTTTATTTAAAGGGTGATGCTTGCGGCGACTAGTGGACGTTTCGGCCAAGTGTTGGCCGAAACGTCCACTAGTCGCCTCAAGCATCACCCTTTAAATAAAGTTTCACCTAAAGCATACCATACCTCTCTACGTGTGCAGTGATTTTTACAGTTTTTTCCAAGACTATCAGAGCGGTAGCACATCCCTCTGGCCCTTGTATCATTACTGGTACCTCCTTCTCTGCCTCTCTGATCTCGCTCCTGAGGACTACAGTGACGAGGTGAGGGGGACGCCTGCAGCTTGCTTCACTTACACTTTCCCGGTGAGGCGCCCCCTCACCTCATCACTGCAGTCCTCAGGAGCGAGATCAGAGAGGCAGAGAAGGAGGTACCAGTAATAGGATACAAGGGCGGTCCAGAGGGATGTGCTACCGCCCTGATAGTCTTGGAGACAGGGAGGGCTTATAAATTACCATAAATACCGTATTTTTTGGACTATAAGACGCACCGGACCATAAGACTCACCTAGGTTTTAGAGGATGAAAATAGAAAAAAATGTAAGCAAAAAATTATTATTATTATTATTATTAATTTATATAGCGCCATTGATTCCATGGGGGTTACATACAAAATAAGAATATCACTACAGTAAACAAAGTAACAATGATAGACTGGTATGGAGGGAAGAGGGCCCTGCCCTTGCGGGCTTACATTCTACGGGAATAGGGAGGAGACAGTAGGTTGGGGGGTTGCAGTAGTAGTAGCTTCGGCGTTGTTGAGGAGGCAGCGAGGTCATTGCAGGATGTAAGCTTTCTTGAAGAGATTGGTTTTCAGGTTCCGTCTGAAGGATCCGGATGTGGTGGATAATCGGACGTGTTGAGGCACAGAATTCCATAGGATGGGGGATATTCGGGAGAAATCTTGGAGGCGATTGTGTGAGGAACGGATAAGTGTGGAGGAGAAAAGGAGGTCGTGGGAGGACCGGAGGTTACGTGAGGGAATATATCGCGAGATTAGTTCAGAGATATACGGAGGAGAGAGGTTATGGATGGCTTTGTAGGTCAGTGTTAGTAGTTTGAACTGGATGCGCTGGGCAATTAGGAGCCAGTGAAGCGATTTGCAAAGGGGCTTAGCAGAGGAGTAGCGAGGCGAGAGATGAACGAGTCGTGCAGCGGAGTTGAGGATGGACTGGAGGGGTGCGAGAGTGTTAGCAGGGAGGCCACAGAGGAGGATGTTGCAATAGTCGAGGCGGGAGATGATGAGGGCATGCACAAGCAGTTTAGTAGAGTTAGAGTTGAGGAAAGGACGGATTCTGGAAATGTTTTTGAGCTGGAGGCGACAGGAGGTGGCGAGAGCTTGGATGTAGGGTTTGAAGGACAGGGCAGAGACAAGGGTTACTCCGAGGCAGCGGATTGTCGGTACAGCGGAAAGAGTGATGTCGTTTATTATGATAGATAGATCAGGTGGGGAAGATATGAGAGATGGGGGAAAGATAAAAAAATGTGTTCACGATGTACTTTTAAGGGGGAGGGGGTCTTCTGCTGACACTAGTATAGGGGTAATGTCCCCCAATTCTGACAATATCCGCCATCCTGGTATATATGCCCCCCCCCCTTCCTTTTATACGTGGCAATCCCCCATCCTGGTATGCATGGAACCCCTCCATCCTGGTATGCATGGCACCCCTCATCCCTGTCCTGGTATGCATGGGACCCCTCATCCCTGTCCTGGTATGCATGGCACCCCTCATCCCTGTCCCGGTATGCATGGCACCCCTCATCCCTGTCCCGGTATGCATGGCACCCCTCATCCCTGTCCCGGTATGCATGGCACCCCTCATCCCTGTCCCGGTATGCATGGCACCCCTCATCCCTGTCCCGGTATGCATGGCACCCCTCATCCCTGTCCCGGTATGCATGGCACCCCTCATCCCTGTCCTGGTATGCATGGTCCCCCTAATCCCCATTATGCTGCACATAAAAAAAAATAAACACTCCTACTCAACTTTCTTCTCTCTCCTCCAGCACTGCATCCTGTCTGCCTGCACTGATCTCTCCATGTGAGCTGCGCATGACGTCACTACGATTCGCGGCTCACAAGGAGAGCTCAGCTGCCGGAAGTCACTGCTCCCCACGCCGGGACTGTGTGCGCAGGGAGCAGTGACTTCACTCTCCTTCATAGCTGGTACACAGAGGAGCCGCGCTGCGGCTCCTGCTGCTGCCGGCTGTCTCCTGTGCCCGCTCATTAAAGGGCATGAATATTCACCCCCTCCCCACACCCATGGGCGTAGAGAGAGGTTGAATATTCATGTCCTTTAACAGCCGGCACAGGTGATTCCGGCAGTAGCAGGAGCCGCAGCGTAGCTACACTGTGTACCACTATTAAAGAGCATGAACATTCAGTGCTCCCCATGGGCATGGGGAGCACTGAATATTCATTTTCAATAGCAGCGGGGACAGTGTAGGCTGCAGCAGGTGGCTGCTGCCTCCTGTGCCCCGCTCCTCCACCGCTGCCGCTCCCCCCACACACCACACATTATATATATATATATATATATATATATATATATATATATATATATATATATATATATATATATATATATATACCCCCAACATTCGGAGTATAGGAGTATACGCCCTATATGATGACACCCGGCGTATAAGACGACTTCTGACTTTTGAGAAGATTTTCAGGGGTTAAAAAGTCGTCTTATACACCAATCCGGTACATGAAAATGCTAAAAAACTCCTATCATATCCAGAGAAAAAAATACATTGTACATGGAGAGTTTGGCATCAAATACCTCCTATCTTGATGTTCTTACAAACAAACTTTTATAAATGTCTCAAACTTCTGTGTGTGAATCAGACCTGAGATCTAACGTTACTAGATGTAAAGAAGAAAACTAAATAGTATAAAATAGTAAATCTCATATGTTTCCCTTATTATCTCCAGTGATTTTATTATTACACAGGATTTTTATGAATTTACATCGGCTCATGTTCTTCTCATTCAGGTCTCTACAATATCGGATCCTTTAAATAAGAAAAATTTTCTGATTCATCTATTAAGCATGGATATGGACAGGGACAAGATGGCGGAGAGGATATTACACCTCACCCTAGAGATCCTCTTCCGGCTTACTGGAGAGGTGAGAGATTCTGATGACGTCACATTGCATCATTCTTATCTATGGGAATAACAGATGGACAGAACTGGAGAGGCGAGGACTCGGGAAATGTCTGGAGTGAGATTTATTAATGTGTCTCTCCATAACCAGGATTACACAGTAGTGAAGAAGAACTCTAGTGAGCGCTGTCAGGACCCTGTGTCTGAGGGATGGGGAAGACCCCTGAGCCCAATCACAGGGCCTCCATCTCATCACCTGATACATGAGGACATCAATGACCAGAAGATCCTAGAACTCACCTACAAGATGATTGAGCTGCTGACTGGAGAGGTGACACTGCTGCGAATGCTGGGACATTATACAGTAACGCTATGAAGGGATCGGGGGATGAATGTATCGTTGTATCTGTTAGGTTCCTATAAGGTGTCGGGATGTCGCTGTCTATTTCTCCATGGAGGAGTGGGAGTATTTAGAACGACACAAAGATCTGTACAAGGACGTCATGATGGAGATTCCCCAGTCCCTCACATCACCAGGTAATAGACAGGACTAAATACACACAACCTATAATTATCTGTATGTAAAGAATTAATTCAGTCCCTGTATGTGTTTCCTCCAGATCTGTCCAGTAAGAGGACAACACCAGAGAGATGTCCCCGTCCTCTTCTTCCACAGGACTGTAAACAAGAAGATCCCAATATTCCTCAGGATCATCAGGTAGATGGAGAGAAGATGTCTTGAGGTCTCCCCTATGATGTGTAGATGGCTGTGAAGGTCTTGTGTTCAGTCTTGTTTTATCCACCAGTATTATATGTTTTATACTTGTGTAATGAGGACGGTGGAGATGGCAGGATTAGAGCTGATCATAGATGTGACTTCTTCATCTGTCTGTGACTTTTACAATATTTGTTTCAGGTTGAAGATCTGACCCATATTAATACTACAGAGACATATGTGAGGGGTGATGAGCGGTGTAAAGAGGAGATTCCTACATATGACTACCCAGGTGAGTAGTAACCACTAAATGCAGAGAAGTCACAGATTCTTCTCAGATAATAGCACTGCTGGAATAGGTGAACAAGTAGGGTCCATTCAAATAGCAAATGAAACTTGGCACTCAAACAGGCATAATTTTAATGTATTTAATTGCAGTCCAACACGGGTACAATTGTTTTGGTCCTCAAGACCTTCATCAGTGTGTACTGCAGCATAAAGACCAAAAAATTAAAAACTACATATATCAGACAAAAGCTTAAAAAGTACCGTATTTTTCGGTCTGTAAGACGCACCTAGGTTTTAGAGGAGGAAAATAGAAAAAAAAATGTAAGCAAAAAATGTGGTCATGATGCCCTGTTAAGTCGTGGTGAATATTCATGGCCTTTAATAGTGGGGACGCTGACAGCCGAGCGCAGCAGGAGCCGCGCTGCGGCTACAGCGTGCGCACTATTAGGGAGAATGAATGCTCACTGCTCCCCACGCACAGAGTCCCAGCGTGAGGAGCGGTGACTATTGCGCCACAGAGCTGGACACTGCACTGGAGGAGAGAGGAGGTGAGTATGAAAGTTTTTTTTTTTTTCTGTGCAGCGTGAGGGGGATCAGGGGATGCCAAGCATACCTGGATGAGGGGACCATACATACAGGGATGAAGGGGGCCATGCATACAGGGATGAGGGGGGCCATACCTACAGGGATGAGGGGGGCCATACCTACAGGGATGAGGGGGGGCCATGCCTACAGGGATAAGGGGGGGCCATGCCTACAGGGATGAGGGGGGGCCATGCCTACAGGGATGAGGGGGGGCCATGCCTACAGGGATGAGGGGGGGCCATGCCTACAGGGATGAGGGGGGCTATGCCTACAGGGATGAGGGGGGCTATGCCTACAGGGATGAGGGGGGCCATACATACAGGGCTGAAGGGGGCCATACATACAGGGATGAAGGGGACCATGCATACAGGGATGAGGGGGGCCATGCATACAGGGATGAGGGGGGCCATACATACAGGGTGCCATACTTACCAGGAGCCGCGCTGCAGGCACAGTGTGCCGGTTATTAAGGAAAATGAATATTCACTGCTCCCCACGCCCATGGACGTGGGGAGCAGTGAATATTAATTTTCTTTAGTAGTGGGCACAGTGTAGGCTGCCGCAGGCGGCTGCTTCCTCCTGTGCACCGCTACTCCGTCACTGTCACTTCCCCCACATCCCCCACCACTCACAGCCACAGTATTTTATGTATATCGGACTATAAGATGCACCCCCCACTTTCCTCCAAAATTTTGGAGGAAAAAAGTGCGCCTTATAGTCCAAAAAATACGGTACTAGAAATAAACTGTCATAAGGTATTTCTGAAATTCAAAAACATTGCAATAGAGTGCACATAATGGCTGTATAATAAGTGTGACCTACCAGACTGCTAGGAATATAGTTAAAGGTAAAAGCAGGAAGGACACAGTGTCTCAGTGGAAAGACAGGATCTAGGGAGACAAACAGCCATAAGAACATCAGCCCCATAGGGAATTATCCAATAGGGACCAGCAGATATATGTAGAAACATACCCAGTAGTGAGAGCAGGAAGTATGACAGGCGTGGAACATGGTATCTGCCACTGGTTCCTAAGGTCGCCATGTCAAGGGAGGAGAAAGCCTAGTATATGTGGTCAGAGGGCTGGAACTAATGTCCCAGGAGACCAATCAGGGTGAACCGCTGGTGTAACATTCCTGGAAGTGGACTGAAGTGTTAGAAGGCGGTGTCTGGATAGCAGTGACGTCAGGAAGTGACGCCGTGTCATACGCTGCTATCAATTGCCTGAAGGCATAGGAGGCGTGACTGGAGAAACTGAGGGCGAACGTGCGTTCCACGGTGCAGGATGTGCATGTCAGAGGCTGCGTCCTGCGTTCCAACAGCAGGAAGACTGTGTTCTGAGTGGGTGGAGTGCGTTCCAGAACAGGGGAGTTTGCGTTCCACTGTGGGATGAAGGATGGAAGCCGTGCAGGACTATAGGACAAAAGAATAATAAGCCTGGAAATATGACAGGAGGTGAACAGGTATAAGTGGATCAGCCTGTGGGCCGTGGAGGATGATGATCAGTGATTAAAATAAGGAGAAGCCGTTCTACAACATAAAGAATGCAAAATTAGTACCATGATAATGAAAGAAAATTAATCTCTCTAAAATGACATGCAAATACTGTATCTCAAAGCACATATATGTACACTCCCAACAGTGAAAAACTCAAGGCTGACAACAATGTGGTACAACTTATGCAGTTCTCTCTAAAATTATCACAGGAATGACAATTAAACATATTCCCTATTGAGCCCCCTGGGGGTAAGGGTTTGAAGTTCATGGATCTAAAAGGCCTCCCTTATCTTCAGTAGGCGTGCACGGTCTCCTCCGCGTCTAGGGGAAAGCACCTGTTCAATGACCTGGAACTTGAGTTGAGATATGTTATGGCCTAATGTAACAAAATGTTGTAGCAAGAGTGTAGTAGATTCTTGCATCCAATTGTGGACTTATGCTTGTGGTTGTATCGTGTCACCAATGTATGCCAGACCACAAGGGCATTTAATGAAGTATAATATGAAGTTGGTGTAACAGGTAAAATACCCTTTGACCGGGTATTGTTTACCAGTATGGGGATGGTAAATGGTGTTCCCATGTAGGATGTTGTTGCATTGGTGGCACTGCAAGCAGGGGAAGGTCCCCCTCTTAGGAATTTGTAAAAAATGTTGTTTAACCCAGGTATGTGTGAGGCCCACGTCGGCACAAACTAGTCAATCCTTGAGATTGGGTGCCTGTTTGAAACATGGAAAAAATGGTTGTTGGAACTCTGGGATGTGGGGATAAGCAGATTGTAGAATGTTTCAATGTCTCAGGATGGCTTTGTGCAAGATGTATGCGAACGGATGGTAAGTGTGGACAAACAGAATCTGGTTCATGGTTTTAGGATGGGTGTGAGCTGAAGGTGTGTTATGTTGGTGTAGGATTTCAGGGGGATAGCCCCTTTCCTCAAATTTACGGCACATTTCCGGTAACCTCTGTGAGTGTAATTGATCATTACTCACTATCCTATTTACCCGCTGGAAATGGGATTTTGGAATTGACCGTTTCATTTGTAAAGAGTGATTACTCGTAAAGTGTAAGAGACCGTTTTGATCGGTAGGTTTTGTGTATGTCAGTGGTTAGTAATCCTTGTTGGTCCTTGAGGACCATGGTATCCAGGAAACTGATTTGATGAGAACTGTGAGTCATGGTAAAGCCCAGGTCTGTCCAGGAGGAGTTCAAAAGGTCATAGAATTCATTTAGAGATTCCTGTGGACACCCCTCATATGCAAAAAATGTCATCGATGTAACGTTTCCATGCGATGGAGTGAGTATGGAAGAATAGATTGGAGTAAACTATTTGGGCTTCGAAGGTGGCCATACAACAGTTTGCATAAGGGGGGCCATGTCAGAGCCCATTGCTGTCCCTTTAGTCTGTAGGAAGTAAGTATCTTGGAACAAGAAATAATTTTTGTTAAGAACTAAGGTCAGGAGTTCAATGCAAAGTTCAATGATCTGTCTGTGACTCAAGCAACAGACTGTGTACAGCATGTATACCTTTGGAGTGTGGAATGCCCGTATAGAGGCTGTTGATATCAAAAGAAACCAAGATGCATTTAGTGGGGGACACATTTTAGGTCAGTGATAAAACTGAGAAAAGCTCCTGTATCTAGTAAAAAGGAGGGACTTTTTTTTTAATTAAAGGTGTCAATATTTTGTCTATGAAAATTGCTAAAGGTGAAAGAAGCAAATCTGTTGAGGTTACTATAGGACGACCGCGAGGATGGTCAAGGCTTTTGTGAATTTTGAGGAGTACATAAAAGGCAAGTGTGATGGGATGTTGCTTAGTGAGAAAATCACGTGCCTTACTATCAATCACTCCTCTGGAGAGAAAATGTTCCAACACAGATGCTATTGCAGTCCTGACTTGATGTGTTGAGTCATGGGGTAGTCGTTGGTATGTGGAGTTATCGTTAAGTTGTCTATTGACTTCCAGGAGATAATCCTCTTTATACATCACTACTATGGCGCCCCCTTTGTCTGCCGGTTTGATGATAAGATTGCTCTCTTCCTGAAGGCTTCTGAGGACCTGACTGTTAAGGGGAGAAATATTGGACTGGTAATGAAGCAGCCCTTTATCTACCTTGGAACTTTAGTCCTGAAAGGCACTATCCACAAAACCAATGAAGGTCTCGAGCGCGTATAAGCCATGTGGAGGACTGTATGAACTTTTGGGGCGTAGGCAGAGACTGGCAGCCGTGATGAAGGTATTAATATCAGAGAGGGTAGAGGGAATAGAAAAGGTATTGCCTAGTGTGTCCTAAGGCGTAGTGAGAGATAAAAACGTTGTAACTCCATATCAAGATTTAATATGTTGTACTTGTTAGTGACAAAAAATAACCCCATTTGTAGTACAGGAAGTTGTGCAATACTCAAAGTCCTAGAGGAGATATTTACCACCAACTGTGCTGTGCCTGGGAGCAGATAACTCGGATGAAGTCCATGTTTCCGCTTGTGTTGGCCACCTCTTCTGGTCTTCTGCATCGGTAATATCTTTTTCTTTGAGCTAAATAATGAGCAGAAGTGATAAAAAGGTCCCTCCTGTCCGTGTCCGAACTGGAGGTAGAAGAATCTGTAGTGGATTTGGCAAATCTGGGAGCATAATTTCTTGAGGTGTATCTGTTTTGCCATCTATAGACCCATTCTTGCTCATAATCTTCGGTATCTCTCGCAAACTTATTCCTTTTCTTGCTCTCCTTATCTCTTTGACACTGGTCGATGCTCGTCTTGATTTTGTTTTGTAGAGTGCTGA
The DNA here is from genome assembly GCF_046119375.1 of Phyllobates terribilis. Taxonomy (NCBI): domain Eukaryota; kingdom Metazoa; phylum Chordata; class Amphibia; order Anura; family Dendrobatidae; genus Phyllobates; species Phyllobates terribilis. The sequence goes on from NW_027362943.1 coordinate 908,995, forward strand.
GTTTTGTTGTAGAGATAGTAGCAGCAAGTTGAGTCTCAATATTTTTTACCTGTTCCTTGATAGATAGAATAGCCTTCTGTAAGTAGTCAACTGTTAGGGTCATAAGATTGAAAGAGCATTTATTAAGTATATGTTCAAATTTCAAACAGTACTCAGACTAATCGCTATACAGGGTTGGACGAATCAATCCCATTGGGATCCTTTATACTCTCAAGTATTCCGTCAATGTGGCACAATGCAACTCGATGCTGGGGAGGTGGCTAAATTCTCGCTTCAAGTTCCATCCTCGCATCTCCAACGGGGGGACTTTTAAGAAATCACATGATAGGTTAGATTGTGCAATGATATTGGAGAATGTAGAAGAGGACATGACACTTCAGCATGCTTACGTCCTGGAGTAGATAATAGTGTAGAAAACCGCAGCACTGGTGGAATAGGGTCCAAAACCTTTGAAAAGGCAAATGAAACTTGGCACTCAAACAGGCATAATTTTAAAGTATTTAACTAGTCCAACACAGGTACAAACGTTTTGGTCCTTAAGACCTTCATCAGTGTGTACTGCAGCTTAAACACATAAAAATAAAAACTACATATATCAGACAAAAGCATAAAAAGTACTAGAAACAAACTGTCATAAGGTATTTCTGAAATTCATAATCATCTGAAAATCCAAAACATTACAATAGAGTGCACATAATAGCTGTTGTGAGGCAGTGACTGGGATCGTATACGAGGGACGGTATATATCCCCCAGAATATGTGCAGAGACCTATTAAACCATTGGAGTGCATTGCCGTCACAGACACAGCTGTGGCTGCAATGCAGGAATGAAGTTGAGCATTGACCTGGTCAGGCTATCTGGCTAAGGCAGATTAAGTAAAATCCGGCAGGGCCTTCATTTCTTAGAGGAGGCTACAGGAAGGCAGTAGGGCGGCCTCCTCACTCCAACCCGGGTTTTCAAGTGGCTCTTGCCACAGGTCCTTTAAAAACCCTACATTAAGGATTAGTGTTGTTCAGTGTTGGAACCTGCTAGGAGCATAGCAGGAAAGCTTGGTGGACCTGTGAGTAGCTGAACCCATGCCTGGGAAGGCTCTGCACCCGTCAGGCTCTGAGCCCGTTGTTATGGACTTGTGTTAACCCGGCTGCGAACCGGAGGACTTTTCTGTTTACCCGTGAGTCTGCTGAATAAAAGCTGCTTATGTTGGACTTTCTTGGGTCACTGCCTCAGTTACTGCACTGTGTGAACACCGCCGCCTTACACTGTATAATAAGTATCTCAACTCAAGTTCCAGGTCATTGAACTGGTGCTTCCCCCTACACGCGGAGGTGACCTTGTACGCCTACTGAAGATAAGGGAGGCCTTTTGGATCCATGAACTTCAAACTCTTACCCCCAGGGGGCTCAATATGGATTATGATTTATTGTCATTCCTGTGATGGGAGAACTGCATAGGATGTACCACATTGTTCTTGTTAACCTTGAGTTTTTCACTGTTGGAGTGTACATATATGTGTTTTGAGATACAGTATTTGCATGTCATTTAAGGGAGATTAATTTTCTTTCATTATCATGGTATTTATTTTGTATTCTTTATGTTGCAGAACGGCTTCTCCTTATTTTAATCACTGATCATCATCCTCCACGGCCCACAGGCTGATCCACTTACACATGTTCACCTCCTGTCATATTTCCAGGCTTATTATTCTTTTGTCCTATAGTCCTGCACGGCGTCCATCCCTCATCACATAGTGAAATGCAAACTCCCCTGTTCTGGAACGCACTCCACCCACTCAGAACACAGTCTTCCTGCTGTTGGAACGCATTACACAGCCAAATCCGATAATACATTATATACGATTGTACACTACTGTCTGAGCACCTGGCAGGTTAAGAAAGGAAGATGCGCCATTTAGTTATTGGAATGCAGATTTTGTTGGAGTAGTTTGCAGACACAATGTATTGGGGCACTGTTCATGGTCACCTGGCAGCTCAAAAGATGGTGACCACAAACAAACTTGGTGCTATATACCCCATTTTCCAGATCCCAGGGATTGCCTTGCTCATCACCCTTTAACCTCTTCACGACATTGGACTTATCCATACATCCTGGTCGGTAAGATCTTACCGACCTTGGATGTATAGATATGCCCATGCGATTTTGCGTGCACAGGAGCTGTGCCGCACGATTGCCGCCGGGTGTCATAGTAACATAGTTTTTAAGGTTGAAGGAAGACTAAGTCCATCTAGTTCAACCCATAGCCTAACAAGTTGATCCAGAGGAAGGCAAAAAAAAAAAACATGTGGCAAACAATAAGCTCCACATTGGGGAAAAAAATTCCTCCCCGACTCCATACGACAATCAGACTAGTTCCCTGAATCAACGCCCTATCAAGGAATCTAGTATATATAACCTGTAATATTATACTTTTCAAGAAAGGAATCCATGCCCTTCTTAAATTTTAACAGTGAATCACTCATTACAACTTCATACGGCAGAGAGTTCCATAGTCTCACTGCTCTTACAGTAAAGAATCCCCGTCTGTGATTATGATTAAACCTTCTTTCCTCCAGACGTAGAAGATGCCCCCTTGTCCCCGTCTCAGGCCTCAGAGTAAAAAGATCAGTAGAAAGGTCTTTGTACTGTCCCCTCATATACTTGTACATAGTAATAAGATCACCCCTAAGCCTTCTTTTTTCCACAGTAAATAACCCCAAGTGTAATAACCTGTCTTGGTATTGCAGACCCCCCAGTCCTCTAATAACCTTGGTCGCTCTTCTCTGCACCCGCACTAGTTTAGCTATGTCTTTCTTATACACCGGAGACCAGAACTGTACACAGTATTCTAAGTGTGGTCGCACTAATGACTTGTATAGAGGTAAAATTATCTTCTCCTCATGAGCATCTATGCCTCTTTTAATGCATCCCATTATTTTATTTGCCTTTGCAGCAGCAGCCTGACACTGGTCACCAAACGTGAGCTTGTCGTCCACCAATACACCCAGGTCTTTTTCAGTGACAGTTTTGCCCAGTGTTTTACAATTAAGCATATAATTATACATTTTGTTTCCTCTGCCCAAGTACATTACCTTACATTTATCCCCATTAAAGCTCATTTGCCATTTATCAGCCCAAGCTTCTAGTTTACATAGATCCTCCTGTAATATAAAATTGTCCTCCTCTGTATTGATTACCCTGCAGAGTTTAGTGTCATCTGCAAATATTGAAATATTACTCTGTATGCCCCCTACAAGGTCATTAATAAATATGTTAAAAAGAAGGGGGCCCAATACTGACCCCTGTGGTACCCCACTGTTAACTGAGACCCAGTCTCAGTGTGTTCCATTAATAACCACCCTTTGTTTCCTATCACTGAGCCAATTCTTAACCCACATACATATATTTTCCCCTATCCCCATTGTTCTCATTTTATGTATCAACCTTTTGTGTGGAACCGTATCAAAAGCTTTTGAAATGTCCATATACACAACATCCACTACATTTCCTTGGTCCAGTCCAGAACTTGCCTCCTCATAAAAACTGATCAGATTAGTTTGACAGGAACGGTCCCTCGTAAACCCATGTTGATATTGGGTCATGAGGTTATTCTTCTTCAGATACTCTAGTATAGCATCTCTTATGAAACCCTCCAGGATTTTACCCACAGTAGAGGTTAAGCTTACTGGCCTATAATTTCCAAGTTTGGTTTTTGTCCCCTTTTTGAATATTGGCACCACATTTCCTATACGCCAGTCCTATGGTACAAACCCTGTTATTATGGAATCTTTAAGGATTAAAAATAATGGTCTATCTATGACGTTACTTAATTCCTGCAGTACTCGCGGGTGTATCCCATCCGGGCCCGGGGATTTGTCAACTTTAGTGATTTTTAGACACCGCCATCAGGGGCGCACATAGGAATCATGGGGCCCCATAGCAGAAGTTCTAATTGCCCCCCCCCCCCAAAAAGTAAATAATTGTCGGGGTCACAGAAGAGCAGATCTCACAACTTTGCAGCCTTTACATATTAATTTTCCTCCTGCTGAAGTCCTAGATTCCTTTTTCATTGCCCCATAAAGTGTGATGCCAACAATGCCAACAAAAGTGTCCCCAAACACAGTATGATACCCCCATGGTGAATTCCTCCACATTCACAGTATAATGACCCTATTGTACCCCACCTCAACTCCCAAGGCAAAGTATGGTGACCCCAACACAGTATGATCCCCCAACTGTGACCCCCACACAGCCCTCCATGCAGTATAATGGGCCTACATACAATATAATGGCCCCACACCTCTCCACACTCCAGAGAGTATAATGCACTCGCCATGGTCCTCCATACATTATAAGGCACTCGCCATGGTCCTTCACACAGTATAATGCACTCGCCATGATCCTCCATACAGTATAATGCACTCACCATGGTCCTCCACTCAGTATAAGACACTCACCATGGTCCTCCACATAGTATAAGACACTCACCATGGTCCTCCACACAGTATAATGCACTCGCCATGGTCCTCCACACAGTATAATACACTCGCCATGGTCCTCCACACAGTATAAGACACTCTCCATGGTCCTCCACGCAGTATAATGCACTCGCCATGATCCTCCACGCAGTATAATGAACTCCCCATGGTCCTCCACGCAGTATAATGAACTCCCCATGGTCCTCCACGCAGTATAATGCTCTCCCCATGGTCCTGTATACAGTATAATGCACTCGCCATGGTCCTCCACACAGTATAATGCACTCGCCATGGTCCTCCACACGGTATAAGACACTCGTCATGGTCCTCCACGCGGTATAAGACACTCGTCATGGTCCTCCACGCGGTATAAGACACTCGTCATGGTCCTCCACGCGGTATAAGACACTCGTCATGGTCCTCCACGCGGTATAAGACACTCGTCATGGTCCTCCACGTGGTATAAGACACTCGTCATGGTCCTCCACGCGGTATAAGACACTCGTCATGGTCCTCCACGCGGTATAAGACACTCGTCATGGTCCTCTACGCGGTATAATGCACTCGCCATGGTCCTCCACGTGGTATAAGACACTCGTCATGGTCCTCCACGCGGTATAAGACACTCGTCATGGTCCTCCACGTGGTATAAGACACTCGTCATGGTCCTCCACGCGGTATAAGACACTCGTCATGGTCCTCCACGCGGTATAAGACACTCGTCATGGTCCTCTACGCGGTATAATGCACTCGCCATGGTCCTCCACGTGGTATAAGACACTCGTCATGGTCCTCCACGCGGTATAAGACACTCGTCATGGTCCTCCACGTGGTATAAGACACTCGTCATGGTCCTCCACGCGGTATAAGACACTCGTCATGGTCCTCCACGTGGTATAAGACACTCGTCATGGTCCTCCACGCGGTATAAGACACTCGTCATGGTCCTCCACGCGGTATAAGACACTCGTCATGGTCCTCTACGCGGTATAATGCACTCGCCATGGTCCTCCACGTGGTATAAGACACTCGTCATGGTCCTCCACGCGGTATAAGACACTCGTCATGGTCCTCCACGTGGTATAAGACACTCGTCATGGTCCTCCACGCGGTATAAGACACTCGTCATGGTCCTCCACGCGGTATAAGACACTCGTCATGGTCCTCTACGCGGTATAATGCACTCGCCATGGTCCTCCACGCGGTATAATGTGTAATGCACACGCCCGGACTGACTGGCGTGTGCGTGTTTATGTAGTGATTCCACTGTGCCATGAACCGGAGAGTGCCTGGAGGGGCATAACTAAGTATCTGCCCGATCCGACCAAGGTCGCACAACGGCATACGACGCCAGTGCACCAGGGAGGAACCGAGCAGAGGAACCAGGGTCTACTCCAGGTCAGACTCCGGACACGGCTGTTGACCCACACCGGGGAATACAGGAACAGGCAGACTAGGGCGCAGGCTGGGTAGGGTCCAGTACAGACTGGGAGACAAATTTGAAACCGCAGACGCGGTGGACAGAGCTGAGCAAAGCGAAAACCGCAGACGCGGTGGACAGAGCTGAGCAAAGCGAAAACCGCAGACGCGGTGGACAGAGCTGAGCAAAGCGAAAACCGCAGACGCGGTGGACAGAGCTGAGCAAAGCGAAAACCGCAGACGCGGTGGACAGAGCTGAGCAAAGCGAAAACCGCAGACGCGGTGGACAGAGCTGAGCAAAGCGAAAACCGCAGACGCGGTGGACAGAGCTGAGCAAAGCGAAAACCGCAGACGCGGTGGGGACAAGGCTCTGTACACACGGAACAGACTAGAAGGGAAAGGCAGAACCAGATACCCACAGGGTACTTGCAGAGAAGTAGCGAGTGGACCACAAACTCACAAACGGAAGTACAGTGACAACGAGCAGGAGTTAGGTACGAGTTCAGACTCTGCAGAAAAAAGGGAAAGTACGAAAATAGAGAAAAACAAAACAGGCTAGGAGAGTATTCAGACAAGAACAGACACAGCAGCAAGATACAGGAGCGGGTCTAGGTATGCGGTCCCTAGAAGGCGGAACGAACAGGCAGGAGCGAGTTCACACAGGCCTGGAAATACAGCCTCCAGGATAGGCAGAAGACAACAAGCTAGAAGATAATACAGACAGGACACAGTTCAGACACGGGAACTGATACCGAAGGCAGGAAACATAAACGGGACCTGGCATATCAGTGACCAAAGGCCAACTGATAGAACACAATGCTCAGGCAGGGATTCATTGGAGCAGCTGGGTTAAATACCAGATGGCAGACAGCAATAGGCTGAGGACGCACAAGGGGTGTGCCTGCAGCAGGTACAAAAAGCAGGAAGTGATCGGGCGCCGCCCTTAAGCAGCAGACACAGAGGCAAACAGACAGCATGGAGGGAAGCCAGGCTAGCAAACTGGACTGGAGATCAAGTGCGCGCTCTTGCACAGTGGGAGATGGACCACTATGCAAGGACGCCGCCAGGTATGTTACAGTACCCCCCCTTACACCCCCTCTTCTTCAGGCCTGCCAGAATGTTCCGCAGGGAATTCGAGGGCCAATCCTTTACTTCAAGGAGATCACTTCCACTGTCCACCGGAAAAACTGGTCTCCTCTGGGTAGCTAGGATGCTACCTCCTATCCAGCCATCCTCAGCAACAGACGAAACGGGTGGAGTACCAGGAATAGCACACAAGGAAGTCTCTCTCCACTTATTATCAGGTAGCACCCCAGAGGGTTCAGGAGACAACTGGAAGCCCTCCGACGGGTTGGAGGGGTGCAGAGACTCGGGGGTAACCTCTGCTTCGGGGTACATCTTGTCAAGCTCACAGGATGAAATGGGCGAGGTATCCGGTACAAGGTGTAGAAAAGTCACTGTCTCTTTGTTATCAGGTGGTACCCCAGAGGATTCAGGAAACAACTGGGGGTCCTCCGCCGGGTCGGAAGAGTGCAGAGACTCGGGGGTAACCTCTGCTTCGGAGTACACTAGGTCGGACTCACTGGAAGAAGCGGGCGAGGTATCAGATACCGAGTATAGGATAGTCTCTGTCCATTCGCTATCAGGTAGCACCCCGAAGGGTTCAGGAAACAACTGGAGGTCCTCCGCCTGGTCGGAAGGGTGTAGAGACTCGGGGGAAACCTCTGCTTCGGAGAACACTAGGTCGGACTCACTGGACGAAGCAGGCGAGGTATCAGGTGCAGAGTATAGGAAAGTCTCTGTCCAGTCGCTACCAGGTAGCACCCCAAAGGGTTCAGGAGACAACTGGAGGTCCTCCGCCTGGTCGGAGGGGTGTAGAGACTCGGGGGTAACCTCTGCTTCGGAGTACACTAGGTCGGACTCACTGAATGAAGCGGGCGAGGTATCAGGTGCAGAGTATAGGAAAGTCTCTGTCCATTCGCTACCAGATAGCACCCCGAAGGGTTCAGGAGACAACTGGAGGTCCTCCGCCTGGTCAGAGGGGTGTAGAGACTCGGGGGTAACCTCTGCTTCGGAGTACCCTTGGACAGGCTCACCGATTAAAGTGGGTGAAGTATCAGATACCAGGTGCAGGAAGTCCTCCTGTGTGGATTCTGGGTGGGCAGCAGTCTCTTCGGGCAGGAGAACTGGTGCGCAACCCACGCACATTACCCATCAGGGCTCCTCCGGGATTCTGGGAAATGAAGCTTCAACAGGGACTTCAAGGTTGGGGTCAGGAGGTCTTTGGGAGGACAGACCCTGGCATGACGGCTTGCCTGTACGCCTAGCACGTCTGGACTGCCTCTTAAGGTTGGGAGAAGTATTCCGGAGAGCGTAGTCATCCTGTGTGGATTCTGATTGGGCAGTAGTCTCTTCGGGCAGGAGGACTAGTGCGCTACCCACACACATTACCCATCGGGGCTGCTCCGGGATATTGGGAAGTGAAGCTTCAGCAGGAGCCTCCGGGTTAGGATCATCGAAGACCATTAGAAAGGCCACCAGGAAGGCCATTATGTCGAGGACGATAGGATCCTGTGTTTCCAATAGGGGGTTGATCCATTCCAAGGCATCACCCGCTAGGTTAGACATAATGAATCCCACCTTAACCCGATCGGTGGGAAAACAAAGAGGGTAGAACTTGAAGTGTAGCATGCATTGCTCCACAAATGCACGACTCTGTCTTGGATCCCCATAGTACCGTGGCGGATCTGCAGGAACGAGAGCTGATAGATCCATCTGGACGGGTGCGTAGTTCGCCTGGAACTCAGCTAGAGAAAAAAAAAATTATTTATTTTTAATGCATGTATTCGCTGGAAAATGTCTCAGAGATCGAAGGCCGTGGGGCTCAACGGGAACCATGGCCTGAGCATGCTGTAATGCACACGCCCGGACTGACTGGCGTGTGCGTGTTTATGTAGTGATTCCACTGTGCCATGAACCGGAGAGTGCCTGGAGGGGCGTAACTAAGTATCTGCCCGATCCGACCAAGGTCGCACGACGGCATACGACGCCAGTGCACCAGGGAGAAACCGAGCAGAGGAACCAGGGTCTACTCCAGGTCAGACTCCGGACACGGCTGTTGACCCACACCGGGGAATACAGGAACAGGCAGACTAGGGCGCAGGCTGGGTAGGGTCCAGTACAGACTGGGAGACAAATTTGAAACCGCAGACGCGGTGGACAGAGCTGAGCAAAGCGAAAACCGCAGACGCGGTGGACAGAGCTGAGCAAAGCGAAAACCGCAGACGCGGTGGACAGAGCTGAGCAAAGCGAAAACCGCAGACGCGGTGGACAGAGCTGAGCAAAGCGAAAACCGCAGACGCGGTGGACAGAGCTGAGCAAAGCGAAAACCGCAGACGCGGTGGACAGAGCTGAGCAAAGCGAAAACCGCAGACGCGGTGGACAGAGCTGAGCAAAGCGAAAACCGCAGACACGGTGGACAGAGCTGAGCAAAGCGAAAACCGCAGACGCGGTGGACAGAGCTGAGCAAAGCGAAAACCGCAGACGCGGTGGACAGAGCTGAGCAAAGCGAAAACCGCAGACGGTGGACAGAGCTGAGCAAAGCGAAAACCGCAGACGCGGTGGACAGAGCTGAGCAAAGCGAAAACCGCAGACGCGGTGGACAGAGCTGAGCAAAGCGAAAACCGCAGACGCGGTGGACAGAGCTGAGCAAAGCGAAAACCGCAGACGCGGTGGACAGAGATGAGCAAAGCGAAAACCGCAGACGCAGTGGGGACAGGGCTCTGTACACACGGAACAGACTAGAAGGGAATGGCAGAACCAGATACCCACAGGGTACTTGCAGAGAAGTAGCGAGTGGACCACAAACTCACAAACGGAAGTACAGTGACAACGAGCAGGAGTTAGGTACGAGTTCAGACTCTGCAGAAAAAAGGGAAAGTACGAACATAGAGAAAAACAAAACAGGCTAGGAGAGTATTCAGACAAGAACAGACACAGCAGCAAGATACAGGAGCGGGTCTAGGTATGCGGTCCCTAGAAGGCGGAACGAACAGGCAGGAGCGAGTTCACACAGGCCTGGAAATACAGCCTCCAGGATAGGCAGAAGACAACAAGCTAGAAGATAATACAGACAGGACACAGTTCAGACACGGGAACTGATACCGAAGGCAGGAAACATAAACGGGACCTGGCATATCAGTGACCAAAGGCCAACTGATAGAACACAATGCTCAGGCAGGGATTCATTGGAGCAGCTGGGTTAAATACCAGATGGCAGACAGCAATAGGCTGAGGACGCACAAGGGGTGTGCCTGCAGCAGGTACAAAAAGCAGGAAGTGATCGGGTGCCGCCCTTAAGCAGCAGACACAGAGGCAAACAGACAGCATGGAGGGAAGCCAGGCTAGCAAACTGGACTGGAGATCAAGTGCGCGCTCTTGCACAGTGGGAGATGGACCACTATGCAAGGACGCCGCCAGGTATGTTACATAATGCACTCGCCATGGTCCTCCACGCGGTATAATGCACTCGCCATGGTACTCCACGCGGTATAATGCACTCGCCATGGTCCTCCACGTGGTATAATGCACTCGCCATGGTCCTCCACGTGGTATAATGCACTCGCCATGGTCCTCCACACGGTATAATGCTCTCTCCATGGTCCTGTATGCAGTATAATGCGACAGTATAATGAACTCCCCATGGTCCTCCACGCAGTATAATGCACTCCCCATGGTCCTCAACACAGTATAATGCACCCCATGGTCCTGTATGCAGTATAATGCAGCCCCCCATAGGGTAAAATGCAGCTTCCCCCCCACTATAGGGTAAAATGCAGCCCCCAGTCCTCCAGTTTTATCAGTATTCACTGATTTATAAATAAATACATACTTACCGCTCCTCGTTCCCCACTGCTTCAGTCTCTGCAGCGCGTCTGTGTCATCACCTCAGTAGCTGCCATCTCCACTGTCTGACAGCGTGGAGCGTCAACACGCCGCTGCGTCAGACGCAGAGGAGGAATGATGGGAGAGAGAGTGTCACATGACGTTCCCTCCTCCATCATTGCTATCAACCAGGGCCGACTCCAGATTTTCGTGGGCCCCGGGCGAAAGAGTCTCAGTGGGCCTTTTAACACATACACCATTCATGATGCACAGATACCGTAGAGAAATATAGGTATAGTACACAGGGCCCAGGCTGTCCCCTCATCCTTCATATACTGTATGCAAACATGCACACGCACACATTACGCAGACACGCACACACACATTACGCAGACATGCGCACACACACAGTACGCAGATATGCGCACACACACAGTACGCAGATATGCACACACTCACAGTACGCAGACACGCGCACACACATACAGTACGCAGACATGCACACATACAGTACCCAGACATGCGCACACACACAGTACGCAGACATGCGCACGCGCGCACACGGTACGCAGACATGCGCACACACAGTACGCAAACAAGCACACACACAGTATGCAGACATGCGCACGTGCGCACACAGTACGCAGACATGTGTGCTCGCACACGGTACGCAGACATGCGTGCTCGCACACGGTACTCAGACATGCGCGCGCACACGGTACGCAGACATGCGCGCGCACACGGTACGCAGACATGCGCGCGCACACGGTACGCAGACATGCCCGCGCACACGGTACGCAGACATGCGCGTGGACACGGTACGCAGACATGCACACACACAGTATGCAGACATGCGCGCGCACACAGTACGCAGACATGCGCACGCGCGCACACAGTACGCAGACATGCGCACACAGTACGCAGACATGCGCACACAGTACGCAGACATGCGAACGCGCGCACACAGTACGCAGACATGCGCACACGGTACGCAGACATGCGCACGCGCGCACACTATACGCAGACATGCGCACGCGCGCACACGGTACGCAGACATGCGCGCGCACACGGTACGCAGACATGCGCGCGCACACGGTACGCAGACATGCACACACACAGTACGCAGACATGCGCGCGCACACAGTACGCAGACATGCGCGCGCACACAGTACGCAGACATGCACGCACACAGTACGCAGACATGCGCACGCGCGCACACAGTACGCAGACATGCGCGCGCACACGGTACGCAGACATGCGCGCGCACACGGTACGCAGACATGCGCGCGCACACGGTACGCAGACATGCCCGCCCACACGGTACGCAGACATGCGCGCGCGCACACGGTGCGCAGACATGCGCACACGGTACGCAGGCATGCTCGCGCGCGCATACGGTACGCAGACATGCGCGCACCCACGGTACGCAGACATGCGCGCGCGCACACGGTACGCAGACATGCGCGCACGTTACGCAGACATGCGCGTGCACACGGTAAGCAGACATGCACATACACAAACAGATACACAGATAACTACACATACAGACATACATACATATTTGAACACATTCTTAAAAACACATAAAACAGACATATAATATATATATACACACAGTCATACACACTGACATACACACAAGACACATTAGAAATATACTTAATATGGGGATTGGTGAATCTGGCGACAAGCCTGTGTCCAGTCCAGCTGTGCAGGGCCGCCGGCTTGTCTGATGGCCATCACAGGCCCTGGACCATCCGAGCGGTCCACTCGCCGTTGGGGCCCACACCGCTTCCCCAACATCTCCGCAGGGAGGACCTCCGGCGGTGTTTGATTGCTGGCACTTCATCAGGGGCCCCCTCCTGCTCCACCGGCGCTACTTAATTGACGGCACTTCATCAGGGCCCCCCTTGGGGCCTCTCTTCATCAGGGCCCCCATCGGGGCCTCCCTTCGTCAGGAACCCCCTCGGGGCCTGCCTTCATCAGGGGCGACGGCAGGGGCGACACAAGCACAATTAAAAGCGCAGTGTCGCCCCTGCCGTGTCATTACTACAATACACAGCCACACAGCGCACTGCCATGCCTGAAGACAGTGCCGGTGGGAGGCGGCGGCGGCGGCAATCAAGCAGCTGAGCGGTGAGTGAAGGAGGGGGGGACTGCTATGGGGCCCCCCCAACTCACGGGCCCCATAGCAGTCGCTTGGCCTGCCGCCATTGGCGGATGCCACTGGCCGCCGTACTTCCTGCTGGGTTAAGCAAGTGACTTTTAATGGAGAATTTTTGGCATCACTAATCATGTTTTCTGTCATGCAATTTTCTTGTGTAAATACGGTTGAAAAAAAATCATTTGGCATATTCGCTTTTTCCTCATCCACATCCACCATTACACCCAGACTATTTTTAAGGGGGCAAACACTATCATTTTTTAGTTTTTTACTATTTATCTAGTTAAAGAATATTTTGGGATTATTTTTACTTTCTCTGGCAATGAGTCTCTCTGTCTCAATCTTTGCTGCCTTGATTTAGTTTTTACAGAATTTATTTAATTTTCTGTATTTATTTAATGCCTCATCACTACCTACTTGCTTTAGTACTCTAAATGCTTTCTTTTTGTCACTTATTGCGCCCCTTACAGCTCTATTTAGCCACAGTGGTTTCCTCCTATTTCTAGCATGTTTATTCCCATAGGATATATATTGTGCACAGGTCCTATTCAGGATGCTAATAAATGTCTTCCATTTGCTTTGTGTAGTTTTATGTCTCAGGATAATCTGACAGCAACACCTCAACTGTTCTTGGAATCAGCATAGGGTATTAGTAATTTATTAACTAATTGCCATAAGCAAATAATCCCTCAACTCAAGATTCTCTATTAATATATATATATATATATATATATATATTTACCAATAACAATAAAAGAAAATTTGTGCAATTTTAAAATTAAAATGAATGTGTGGTCTTTATATGGTCTTGATGTAAAGCATTCTAATTTATTATCGGAGATAAAGACAAAAAGCCGGCACCTGTGTATTTCAATTACCTTGCGCTGCTGATACTGCCTGTGAGCGGCGCTATTGGTGGCCGCTTTCAGGCAGCACGTGACCCCCGGCTGCAGCCGGCGCTGACATCCGCTGATGTCACGACAAGTTGCGGCTGCAGCCAGGGGTCCCTCTTCCGCGTTCCACCAGTGGCTGCTGGGTCACACCCGGCTTCCACCACGCGCTCTCATTCACTGGGAAAGCGTGCGGTGGATGCTGGGTGTGACGCAGGGGAATAACTCCGCCCACAACCCAGCAGCCACCGCGGGGACCCCAGCGCTGAGTCACGCCTCTCTTGTCGTGACGTCAGCGTGGGGTCATGTGCTGACTGTGAGTGGCCACCTGCTCACAGGCAGTATCAGCAGCGCGCGGTAATTAAAAGGAAGGTTGTATTTATCATTAAAACACACTGGCATTTTTTTAAAAGTACCGAACAACCCCTTTAAGCAGCAATGTTACAAAAGCAGCCAGGACACCTCATCCCACGCAAGTCGGGTGCATATCTCAATGGAAACAGTGAGCAATCCTCTGTGTCAGTAAGAGGATAGATAGCACTCACCGACTGTAAAAATACCAGTCTTTATTTCATCACTTTAAAACCTAAGAGCTGGGGAGTAAGTGGAACATATTGTGGATGACGGCCGTTTCGCGCTTCCTTGCGCTTCTACTTGTCTCAAGATGAATGCTATCTATCTTCTTACTGACACGTTCTAATTAGTGATGAGCGAGCATGCTCGTTACTCGAGATGAGCGAGCATGCTCGTTACTCGAGATGAGCGAGCATGCTCGTTACTCGAGATTTACAAGCATGCTCGTTACTCGAGATTTACAAGCATGCTCGAGCGAGCACCTAGTATCTTCAGCATGCTCAGAGTAATGTTAAAATCACTCCCGTGTGCATGATTTGCCACTGTTTGACAGCTTTAATACATGTGAAGAATGCTTAAGAAGCAGCCATTTCTCACATGTATTAAAGCTGTCAAACAGTTGCAAATCATGCACACAGGAGTGATTTTAACATAACACCGAGCACGCTGAAGATACTCGGTGCTAGCTGAAAGGGTTAACAGAACATACTCGCTCATCACTAGTTCTAATTTATTAATTTGTCACCAGTGAGAGAAACTATATTATCTTTTCCATGGTATCACCTATATTCATTGATAATGAACACGTCCACTAGAGGGCGTCTCCTACTAGTTTGACGTCTCACTGCCAATAGTTCCCATATAATGAGGGACTAACCACATTACTGGTAGCAGAGAGGTTCTGGAAAAGTGAAAATGGCTCCTCGTCCCCCAAAAGAAATTCAGCAAATTCTACTCTCCCTAATGCAAATGCTCCCCTCCCTTCTGAGCACCACAGTGTGCCCAAACCGCAGTTAGCGTCCATATCTTTGGCATTTCTGTAGCGATGAGAGTCGGCCTAATTAACTGGTGCATGTCTCCAGAAGCATGAGCTGGGCACTATGTACAGGCACTACTATGTACTGGGTACTACAACGGCAGTTTGCAATTTTCACTCAGCAACATCCACTGCTGCTTGTTTCTGGAAAACACCCATGGAGTCAAAGTCTTCACTACACCTGTAGGTAAATTCCCAAAGGGATATATTTTCCAAAATGGGATCACTTGAGGGGGTATTCTGTTCTTCTAGCACTTAGGGGCTTTTTATATGGAATCCTTTGCTCTAGGAGGCGAATAGTGTTCCGTCCTTCCCGAGTCTCGCCGTGTGGCTAAGCAGTACTGTACAGCCGCATATGGGGTATTTCTACATTGAGCAGAAATTGTGCGATTAATTTTGGTGCCATTTTTATCCATTTCCCAGTGTGAAAATGTAAAGTCAAGGGCTAAGACAAAATTTTAGTGGGAAAAATATTATTTTTTCTTCACTGCCCAATAGTATAAAATTCTGTGACCCCCCCCCCCCCGTGGTGTCAATATGATCACTGCACCCCTAGATTGATTCATTGAGAGGTTTAGTTTGTAAAATGGGGTCTCTTATGGGGGAGGTTCTATTGTTCTGGCACCTCAGGGGCTCTGCCAATGTGATATGGCACCCTCAAACTAGTCCAGCAAAATCTGAACTCCAATATGGCACTTTTTCCCTTCTGAGCTTTGCACTGTGCGTCAAAAGTAGTTTTCTTCCACATATGGGGTATCGGCGTACACAGGAGAAATTACACAACAAATTTTCGGGTCCATTTTCTCCTGCTATCCTTGTGAAAATGAAAAAAATTGGGGCTAAAACAACATTTTTGTGGGAAAAATATATTTTTTTCATTTTCACAGATCAACGTTGTAAAATTTTGTGAAGCACCTGTGGTTTCAATGTGCTCACCACACATCTAGATAAGTTCCCTGAGGGGTCAGGTTTCCAAAAAGAGGTCACTTGTGGGAGTTTTTCACTGTTTAGGCAAATCAGGGGCTCTCCAAATGCGACATGACACTCGCAGACCTGAAAGGTCTTGAAATTACTGTTGCAGAAGGTCCTTCAGCTGCTCAGCTCCTGCAGCCTCCGGTTTCTGTGATTGGGGAGGATGCGGTGTCAGCTTTCTCCTCCATCACAGGAAGCTGCCTCCGGACTATAAGACGCACACACTTTTTAACAAGTTTTTTTTGTTAAAAAATGCATTTTATAGTCCAAATAATAAGGTAGATAAATTCCTTAAGGGATCTAGTTTCCAAAATTGGTTCACTTGTGGAGGTTTTCCTCTGTTCAGGCACATCAGGAGTTCTACAAACATGACATGACACCTGCAGACCATTCCATCAAAGAAACGTCATTCCTTCCTTTCTGAGCCGTGTCGTACGCCCAAAGAGTAGTTGTCCCCCACATATGGGGTATCTGCATACTCAGGGGAAATTGCACAATAAATTGTGTGGTGCAATTTTTCTTGTTACCCTTTTGAAGAAGCAAAATGTGGGGCAAAAAAACATTTTTGTGGGAAAAATTAGATTTTCTATATTTTCACGGCTCAACATTATAAACTTCTGTGAAGAACATGGGGTTCAAGGTGCTCACCATACTTCTAGATAAGTTCCTTGAGGGGTCTAGGTTCCAAAATGGTGTCACTTGTGGGGTGTTTCCACTGTTTAGGCACATCAGGGGCTCTCCAATCGCGACATGGCGTCCGCTAATTATTCCAGCAAATTTTACATTTAAAAAGTCAAATGGCGATCCTTTTCTTCTGAGCCCTGCCATGGTCCCAAAAAGTTGTTTTCCCCTACATGGGATATCAGCATGCTTAAGAGAAAATGCACAACAAATTTTGGGGTCCATTTTCTCCTGTTGTGAAACTAAAAATTTCCTTCCACATTCCATTAATTCCTGTGAAACACCTGGAGGGTTACTAAACTTCTTGAATGTCGTTTTCAACACCTTGAGGGATGCAGTTTTTAGAATGGTGTCACTTTTGGGTATTTTCTGTCATATGCATATTGACAAATTACCGAGGGGGTAAAAAAAACTCTGGTTGAGGGGTGTATAAAAAAATGTCTTATTACTGCTTTACTAAAATGTGGTAAAGAAGTAAATTAAAACTACACTAGTTTGTCTGTGCCCTTACTGTGATATTAAGTCTCTAGAAACTGTATAGTATTACGATACATCTGATATCATGAGCTCATTATATTCATTATAGTTTTCCTCTGTCTGCAGTTTATAGATTAATTGATCAGATTATTTACTAGGACATACACAGGTTCCCTAGTGCTACCAAAAATATATACATAGCCACCCCAACACGTTTCGCCATGTCTGGCTTCCTCAGGGGGCTGGGGCTATTAGTGGCTGGACAGAGCCTGCACCGCCAAGAGCTTCTTCCGACGTCTCTTCCATCACCAGCACTGCCTGCAGAATGAATAAACGGTAATTACTTACCGGTAATTTGATTTTCCTGAAACCCATGACAGCACCATACGAGCGTGTAGGATCCGCCCCTATTACCGGACAGGAAGCCCTGAGCACAAAATAAGAAGGCAACTCCCACTTCTTCCTTCAATGCCACCCCAGCGTAAGAGAATTCTCCTGATTGTTTAGATCATCGTGGGACACTCGATTTGGACTACTACGGAGGGGTAAGGATAAAATTGTGGTTTATTATTTTACATTTTATTACAGGTGATCGATGGCTTCGGGGAATTAGGTGAGTATAGGTGTATTTTTTTATTTTTTACTTTATTTTATGTGGCGATCATAGAATCATAGAATGGTAGAGTTGGAAGGGACCTCCTGGGTCATCTGGTCCAACCCCCTGCTCAAAGCAGGATTCACTAAATCATCTCAAACAGATGTCTATCCAGCCTCTGTTTGAAGACGTCCATTGAAGGGGAACTCACCACCTCTCGTGGCAGCCTGTTCCACTCATTGATCACCCTCACTGTCAAAAAGTTTTTTCTAATATCTAATCTGTGTCTCCTCCCATTTAGTTTCATCCCATTGCTTCTAGTCTTTCCTTGTGCAAATGAGAATAAAGATGATCCTTCTACAATGTGACAGCCCTTGACATATTTGTAGACAGCTATTAAGTCAGCTATTAAGATCGGTAATGTATAAACTAATTTATTTTAGGTAACCACTGGCCACCAATGAAATGTATTTAAAATTTATTGGCGACCAAAAACAAACAAAAAAATATGGGGGCCTAAAAAAATAAAACATGTATAGGGCCAAAAATATAAACCTATGGGGGCCAAAATAACATATGGGGCAGTTTAAAGGACACAGTAGGGCAATTTAAATAGCAGGATCAGGCTGATGGGAACTACTGCTCCCATCGAGCTGATCCTGCTGGCACGAGTGGACGGGGGACAGACATAGGCCGATGGGAGTAGTAGTGTCACATCGGCCTATGTCTGCCTGCACGCAGACACCGCACACACACCAATTATACATCATACCACATACATCAGGGAGCGAGGAGCGCAGCACAGAACGGGAAAGCCGGCGGTATAGTCTTTTCACTGCCGACTTCCCCGCCCGGGTCCTTCACTCCCCGCTCCTTGGTGCTGCGCTCCCCGCCCGGTCCTAACTTAGGATCGGGATGGGAGGCTGCGGGGAAGCAGTATGGGGCTGTGTGATTGTTTAAAAGCCGGCGGCTTTTTACCGCCCGCCGGCTTTTAAACGATCAGGAGAATTCTCCCACGCTGGGATGGCATTCTGATGACAGGCTGGATCGCAGCTGAGCGCTGCCATCCAGCTTGTCATCCTTCAGAGACACTGCAGAGTGCAGGCATTATGGGAACTTCCAATTCCGGTATCCGATATTCTAAAAGTATCGGAACTCCGATACCGCGAATATCGGTCGATACCCGATATTTCAGTATCGGAATGCTCAACACTATTCAGGAATGATCGTATTTACACTATTCCCCTATAATAGCATTAATTCTGCAACTTTATAATCCAACCATGTAGATTGTTAGATGAAAATAGTTCAAATGAAAAATAGATTAGTTTTCAAGCAAAGAAACTAAGTAAACTGAGTGATAACCATCACCTCTGATACCCTTTTTTTTTTCCAAAGCAACTCATTCAGAAAGAGATCTAGATCTCTTACGGTATTGGACAAATCTCAGATGGTCTTAAGCTAAGGTATTAGCATCCGGTCCCGTTAAACATGTACCTTAAGTACGTATCATCCTGTTCTTGAGTAATAATCAGAACAGTCTTACCTCAGTGTGAAGGCATTCGTCTTAACTAGCAAAGATGCTTCTCCTTCACCACAGGAGTCTCACCGATACAAGGACATTTTAACTCATCCACTAATTCCTCCTTTTATAGGTTTATTGCAGCGCTGCCGTCTTATCACTCCAAGAGCGCACTGACTGGATATTTAACCAACTCGCCACTTAGTTGAGTCTACCAGTTTATGACTTTAATCGCAAGAATACATAGTGTAATATGGTTCCATTGACTTAATTTCCAATTTGTCCATCTGCACTTCTAACTGGGAGGATACACTGGTCTTGAAATAATTTTACCAGATCCTGCATAATCATGTCTGTCGAGCAACTCCATTAGGAAGATGGACTGGGATATTTACTGGTTCGTCAGTCCCATACCAGCGAGTCCAACTCATACCTCCCTTAGTAGGGCAAGCCGTTAGTGCTGCCCGACTCAGTACAATCAAGTTTATCTTTCCATTCCGAATCAGGAGGGTAGATTGAGGCAATTTTTGGATTATCAACCATAGTTACCAGTGAGTCCAGCTCGCACTTCCCTTAGGAAGGCTGATCGGTATAGTGCTGCCTTACTTGGCACAATCAAGTTTATCTTACCATTCCATACCAGGAGGGTAGTTTGGGGCAATTGGTAGTCTATCAACCAACTCATACCTCCCTTAGGAGGTCAGACCGGTATAGTGCTGCCCTCTTGGCACAATCAAGTTTCTTATCACTGTAAGCCAGAAGGGTAGATTGGGGCAAATGTTGGATTTTCAGCCCCCCACCGGTGACTACAACTCGCAGCTCCTCCTACCATTTCCTATCAGGGGGATAACCGTGAGGCTCAATGCACAAACCATGAGTCCTAGCCGTGAGGCTCAATACACAAGCCATGAGGCCTAGCCTTGAGGCTTTATACACAAGCCATGAGGCCTAACCATGAGGCTCAATACACAAGCCATGAGGCTTAGGCCAAAAAAACGTAGGTAGGTACGGAATCATTAAATTTAGATTCTTCCAGACTGATGTTATCATTTCAGCGCCCAACTGGGCCCCTGCTCATTGCCACTCACTAGAGGTAGCTATAGAACTCAGCATGGTGTTCCATGATTCACTGGTGTTCCATGATTTACGGCTGCTCCAGCCGTGAGCTCCAGGCTTCTACATCCTTGAGGACAGGAAACCACATTGAAGGAGGAAGTGGGGGTTGCCTTTTTATTTTGTGCTCAGGGCTTCCTGTCCGGTAATAGGGGCAGATCCTACTCTCTCTCGTATGGTGCTGTCATGGGGGAAGGGAAAAAGGTGGCTCCTGGTGACAGAAGCAGATGTCACAGTAGGAGATCCCAGAGGAGATAGGACACACCATTTGCAGAAGCTCTTATATGACACAATGGCAGAAAACCAGATCAGTAGAAATCACCTTAAAGTGGCTCCATTTTGGAAATTATATTCCTCAGTGAATTAATCTATAGGAGTAGTGACTATTTTGACTCCAAAGCCACTTTCCTGAAATTAGCACGCTGTGGATGTTGTAGAGTGAAAATTGCACATTTGTTGTTTTATAACCCAACACATAGTGTCCAGATTGTGCTCCAGGAGACACACACCGTAAATTAAGTGGGTTCTTCTCACTATAGTAATGCCAAATACATGGATGATAAATGTGGTTTGGGCACACTGCAAAGCTCAGAACAAGGGGGAGATTTGACTTTGGGAGAGTGGATACTGCTGGATTGGTTTATGGAAGCCATGTTGCTTTTCAAGAGCCTTTGAGCCACTAATAATGTGGAAACCTCTGTTTTTCAGATGATGGACCTGAGTGAGGACTTGTTTTTTTGTGAGATGAGAAGTTTTTCTTGGTATTATTTTCGCTTACATAACATTGTTTGGTGGCTTTTTATTCCATATATGGGAAGCAGAATGAACAAACAATTGAACACCACGCTCTTCTGGTTCATCCTATGAGGTTATCTATTAGACTGTGAACTGTCATTGTCTTGGTGAATAATTCAATTTTTTTGCATAACTTCCCATTTTTACAGACAGTTTAAGTAGAAATGTTCAAAAATATATAATTACATGGATTTTTTATTAAAAAATAATAATTGGTTTTATTATTGGCAGATGATTGTACCAGGAGATCAGAGGGACAGCTGACATCTTCAATTTTCAAATCAGATAATTTTGAGATCTCAGAGGATACAATTGAAGTGAATGCCATTACTCCAGATATACCATCATCCCTTCACATCAAAGATCTGTCTTCTGATCCTTTGAAACAGATCCTGTCTTCTGATTCATTACCGACTACTCAGAAAAATCAGAGTCACAAAATAAGCATTAAAAAACAAATTGCTCCTAAAGCAAGGAAGCCATTTTCACGTTCAGAATATAGAAATAGTTTTCCCCTCAAAAAGTCTTTTCTTAAGCATGAAAAAATTCACAAAGCGAAGAATAGATTTTCTTGTTCCAAGTGTGGGAGATGTTTTAATCAGAAATCAGATTTTGTTAGGCACCAGATAACTCACACAGGAGAGAAGCCATTTTCCTGTTCAGAATGTGGGAAATGTTTTACAAAGAATTCAGATCTTATTGGACATCAGAGAACTCACACAGGGGAGAAGCCATTTTCATGTTCAGAATGTGGAAACTGCTTTACAGTGAAATCAAATCTTATTGCACATCAGAGAACTCACACAGGGGAGAAGCCATTTTCATGTTCAGAATGTGGGAAATGTTTTATAAAGAAATCAAATCTTATCAGCCATCAGAGAACTCACACAGGGGAGAAGCCATTTTCATGTTCAGAATGTGGGAACTGCTTTACAGAGAAATCAAATCTTATTGCACATCAGAGAATTCACACAGGGGAGAAGCCATTTTCATGTTCAGAATGTGGGAAATGTTTTGCAAATCAATCAAATCTTATCAGCCATCAGAGAACTCACTCAGGGCAGAAGCTATTTTCATGTTCCGAATGTGGGAACTGCTTTACAGAGAAATCAAAGCTTATTACACATCAGAGAACTCACACAGGGTTGAAGCCATTTTCATGTTCAGAATGTGAGAAATGTTTTGTACAGAAATCAAATCTTATCAAACATCAGAGAATTCACACAGGGGAGAAGCCATTTTCATGTTCAGAATGTGGGAAATGTTTTGTACAGGAATCAAATCTTATTAGACATCAGAGAATTCACACAGGGGAGAAGCCTTTTTCATGTTCAGAATGTGGGAACTGTTTTACATTGCAATCAACGCTTATCGACCATCCGAGAACTCACACAGGGGAGAAGCCATTTTCATGTTCAGAATGTGGTAAATATTTTGCAAAGAAATCAAATCTTATCAAACATCAGAGAATTCACACAGGGGAGAAGCCATTTTCATGTTCAGAATGTGGAAAATGTTTTGTACGGAAATCAAGTCTTATCAAACATCAGAGAACTCACACAGGGGAGAAGCTTTTTTCATGTTCAGAATGTGGGAAATGTTTTACAGAGCAATCAACGCTTATCGAACATCAGAGAACTCACACAGGGGAGAAGCCATTTTCATGTTCAAAATGTGGGAAATGTTTTAACCAGAAAGCGCATCTTGATAGCCACCGGAGAACCCACACAGAGGAGAATGCCGCAGCTACACCCAACTAGTCTCTGTACAGACTAGAAAGGCCCTAGCTGCACAACTAAAAATACTACGGACCTAATTCTCTAATTGAGGAGTTTCTCGTACCTCCTGAGGAACCAGAGGGGAGGCCACAACACACTGTCAACCAGGGGAAAGGAAAGTATGAAGTAAAATACGAAAACTCTGAGTGAGAAACTAAAACACATTCATATAGGGCAAAGAAGGCAAGCTAAGGAGAACCACAAATAAAAAGAACAAGTATAATCTCCCAGAAACCTAACATTGTTAGAATGAAAAGGTACTGGGAGGGAAAGCAAACTGACCGGAAGGATAGTTTCACCTTTGTGGTGAAACTTATACAATTCATCCCCACCAACTGTAAATGTAAACCTGTCCGTTTATAATGACCACGGACAAGATAAAGATTCCCAACTCACATCAGGACCACAAGATCCCAGGTACTTTCAGCTGCATCACAACTAATGTAGTGTACTTAATTATATGTACCAAAGGTCCAACTGGGGGTCTGTATGTAGGGGAGATGGGGCAAAAACTTAGAACAAGGATGAATTCTCATCGCCACACAATAAAAGAAAAAAAGAATAGATCTACCTGTAGCCAAACATTTTTGTATCCCTGATCACAGCATCATGGACATGAAATTACTTGTATTAAAAGGTAACTTCAAATCTCAGAGAGACAGAGTTATGACAACCTTTGACACACTTGGAGCAGGAATGAATGTGTCACTTGGATTTATGTCTTTTTACTAGTGATGAGCGAATACATTCGGCACTATTCTTTACTCTCACGAATAGTACACAATTCAGGCTCTTCGACGAGTCATTAGCTATTCACCTCGGTATATTCGAGTGACCCGCCCAGCATGTTTGGCGCTTTATTTGCAGCCAATGAACATGCTGGGCTTGCTTGCCAATCACAGTAATGCCGTTGCCATCTTTGTTGTGGCATTACTGTGATTGGCTGGCCTTACAGCATCGTAGGGGGATATTTAAGCCCTGCTGGCGCCATCTTGCGCTTATCACATCAACGTAGTGTGAGCGTAGGGAGAGTGAAAGCAGCGTATAGGGAGAGTTCCTGAGTCCAAAAAGCTCTTTTAAGAGCTATTTAGAGTGAAGATTAGTTCTCTGTTAGGTTCAGATAGCGTAGGGTGAGATTTAATACGAGGGAGAGGAAAAGGGAGGCAGGGTGTTAGCATTGCAAGTACATGCTGCAGATCTCTGCTAGGTTGCATTGTGTATAGTCAGAAGCATATAAACTGAAGAACATGGCCGTATAGATAAACCATAGTTCATATGTGGGCGCTCTCAATAAAGTACAACCTACAAAAAGAGTGGAGTGACTGAGCCCCAAAAAGAGTCAGGTCACCATCATAATGTTTTATTGTGTATCCAAAATCTAAAAAGAAGGTCCCACGGACACTCCTAAATAGAGTACAACCAATAAAATGGTATGTCATGGGTGAAAACTACAAAAAGGACAGAGACAACGATGTGAGTCCACAAATATGAGTACACGAAAAGAAGTGACAATATTATCAATCCAAGTATCAATAATTCCAGTTACCAAGTAAATGGACAACGTAACTTACAATTAATTACATTAAATGTCCTATGTTAATCCATTCCTGGACACTTCAACATGAATAAACAACCAAAATATCCAGGTCAATATATACTAAACGTCTGGACAATGAAGAGATACCAGCTGCTTATAAAAGATATAGATTTTATTTAATCAAATTGATAAAACCAATTAACAAGACAGGGCAACAACCTCTATAAGGGAGTGACACATACATGAGCTGGGAGGGAAAATGAACCCCCAAAAAAGGCCAAAAAATTGAACGTCACTAGTAAACAAGAAATTAATTAATATAATGCCATATTCATACAATGTGCTTGTTACTAAGTGGCATGAATCATACACATGATGGTAACATAACTTAATTTAAATCAATACTGAAGAGACTATCCTAATGAAAAAATACAGCCTAAAATGCCAAAGTTTAAGGTACCAGTGCTTCAGTGACTATGATGGTCATACAGGTAATGGATAGCTATGTCATGATGTAAAACAGGCCTATGAATACAGGTAAACTGCAGACTGTGATATTTCAGTTTTTCTTTTTTAATAAATTTGCAAAAATTTCTACATTTCTGTTTTTTTTCAGTCAAGATGGGGTGCAGAGTGGACTTTAATGAGAAAAAAATGAATTTTTTAGAATTTACCAAATGGCTGCAATGAAACAAAGAGTGAAAAATTTAAAGGGGTCTGAATACTTTCCGTACCCAGTGTATATATTAGTATAAAATAACCCCTATACATTTAAAACCCACATCTAACATAGTGATACAATAATTCACATAGACGACTATATTGTCACTGTAGTCTTCTATCCCACAGGTATAGGGTCATCCGCGAGGATAGACGCGCAACTGCCTTGCTCGTACAGTTGAGCTGGTCCCCCAGCCACTGGAAACGGACATCCCGCACGACCCATCAACCCAGGCAAAAGCTTTCCTAAGGCTGAATAAAAACAATTAAAAACAAGCACCAATACATATACAATAAAACCATAAGATATTAAAAGAAACCCCCATCTACTCATTAGCCTCTATTATAGGAAGGAACTGAACCCAAAGCTTTCATTAAGTCCTGCCGGTGCTAGGGTACCCAGTCGATAGATACACTTACTCTCAAATTGTGCTAAAATCCTCCCCAGGTCCCCTCCTCATGCTCCCATGATGACTTGATCAATATCTATGATGCGGAATTCTCTTGGGCTGCATTGATGGTGATGTAAAAAATGGCGTGGTAAAGTTTTGAGAGTGTTAGGGTCTTCCACCATTTTGACTTTGATAATGTCCCTAACATGCTCTCTTACTCAAATTTTTAATTCTTTAGTAGTAAGTCCGACATATCTTTTTACAAGAACATTGGGCATAATAAATTACGCCCTTCGAGGTACAATTTAAATGTGCCCTTATTTTAAATGTTTTCGAGCCACCAAAATTATCAAACTTCTTTGCCTTCTTCAAATAACCACACGCCTTACGAAGCCCGCATGGGAAAAAAACATTAATCTCTTTCCTGTTATCCTGTTTATCTCTACATCTCTCCAGATCATAGTGACTGTGAACCAACAGATCTTTTAAGTTTGGACTTCGCTTTGCCACCATTGAGGGTGCTGGGGGGAGGATTTGACAGAGGATAGGATCTGTTAATAGAACTTGCCAGTGCTTCTGTAAAATTGATCTCACTTCAGGCCACTGATTGTTATATACCAAAATAAATCGTACCTCCTCCGATATGTTGATGTTTTTTTTATTGCCATAAATTAATTGATCTCTTGGGGTTCATGCTGCTATCCTGTAACCCCGTCTGATTAACCTACGGCTATATCCCCTCTTCAAACCGATTAGCCAGTTCTATCGCTTGTTCCTCAAATGTTTTCTCATTAGAGCATATCCTCTTGGCCCTAAGGAACTGACCTATTGGAATTCCTCTTATGGTGGAGGGTGGGTGTGCCAATTCTGCTTGTAACAATGAGTTTGTCGCAGTTGGTTTCCTAAATATGTCAGTAGTTATAATACCATTCTCAGATACCCACAATTTTTAAATCCAAGAAGTCCAGACTTCTTCCGAATTTATATATTTATAAGTATGCAAATTGTTATCATTCAGCTTGGTCATAAGCCTCTCCAAATCTCTGGCCGTAGCCTCCTAGACAAACCATATATCATCAATGTATCTCATCCTTCCCTGGACCAAGTCCATCTCAACAGTCCTATCCCCCTGGAATATATCCCGCTCCCACGCCCCCCATATCGGAGCCCTTTTGTTGTAAGTAGATGTTCTTTTTGAAAATAAACACATGTCGAAGGACAAATTCCAGGAGGACCACGAGCAGCTCGGCCAGGGACAGCTTGAGACCACTTGACCTCAGATACCACTCTAATACCATCTTCATGTTTGATGGACGTATAAAGTGTCTCTACGTCTGCAGTGACCATGACTATATGGTCACCGAGGCAGAGGTGATCCAATCTTTGTAGGGTGGCCGTGTTATCTTGCAGGAGGGCAGGCCAGAGACCAAGGGCTTCAAGTAGTGATCAATTACACTAGATATAATTTCACACAAACTGCCGATACCGGCAACAATTGGCCTACCTGGCGGATCAATCAGATTTTTGTGATGTTTTGGAATTAAGTAAAAGGTGGCCAAACGGGGCTGTAGTTTGCGCACCATATCCAACAGCTCTTTTGGTATCACACTCTGTTTGAATGCCCCTTCGAGGATAGACACCAATTCATCCTGGAAAGAGGATAGGGGATTATGAGAAAGTTTTTTATAACAATGGGGGGTATTCAGAAGTTTATATGCCTGCTTTTTGTAAAGGCTGACTGGCCAGACGAGGTTTCCCCCCTTGTCCGCAGTTTTAAAAGTAACATCTTTCAATTTTTGTAAATATTTTAGCGCCATTTTTTCCATTTTACTTATGTTAGATTTCCAAGGCGTACATTGGGAAAGATTCTCAATGTCCAAAGTGTCCAACTTAGTGAATACCTCAATGGCAGGACATAGGCTGAGGGCTGGAAATTTCTTAGATCTCTTACATAGATTACGGAGAAAGTCACTAACCTCTGAATTACTTTCTGCCTCCAGAGATTCCAGGGTTTCCAATGCTTCCCTTTCTTCTCTGGTAGGAAATAGGTCATGTAACGCTGTTTTGTAAAGTAATTTTTTGTAAATGAGTTTCCTTGCAATTAGATGTGTATCTTTCACCGTCGTGAACTGGTCTAGGTGATGAGAAGGAGAATAGGTAGGACCCTTCTCTAAGAGTGTTAGTTGAGTTGTGGATAAGGTATGGGTAGATAAATTAATTACCTTATCTGTCACCACCTACCTTTTATATGCAGCTGATATCTCTTCTTTGTCCAGACGTTTAGTATATATTGATCTGGATATTTTGGTTGTTTAACGTAACTTACAAGCACGGTATACAATCATGCATATGTGTTATCCTGGCACAACGTTGTGGACAACGCCCCCCGAAGAGCCTCACGCGAAACGCGCGTCGGGGCCCCAACGAGACACCGGTCCATACAGCACTATGGGTATGTTATGACTCATCTTTATGTCAGTGTCAATTTCTCTTCCCAGGCAAGGTTAGTATATTTCTGGACATCATAGAAGGTTACACATGTCTTATGGGCACCTTTACTGTTATGATGCCAGGATAACACATAAACATGATTGTATACTGTGCTTGTAAGTTACGTTGTCCAATTACTTAGTAACTTGATTTATTGATACTTGGATTGATAATATTGTCACTTCTTTTCATGTACCCATATTTGTGAACTCACATGGTTGTCTCTCTGTCCTTTGTGTAGTTTTCACCTATGACCTACTATTTTATTGGTTGTGCTCTATTTAGGAGTGTCTGTGGGACCTCCTTTTTATATCTTTGATACACAATAAAACTGATTTTTTTATCTGGAATCATTATGATGTTGACCTGACTCTTTTTTGGGCTTTCACTCCACTCTTTTTTGTAGGTTGTGCATTGTGTATAATGTAGGAACAGATTATGGGAGTAGGGAGAGAGGCAGGGTTTCATATCCAGTACCATAATATACCAGCATGTACTAAACAATTTTTTCAGCTTATTAATATTCCTGGCCTATTGCTGAAATAGCGTATATTTATCTAGCAGTTTTGCGACTGGCGCAAAGCCTGCTGAGCTATGCAAACGAAACAATTTACCAGTAATTTTCCTGAGTCTGCTGTTTGCGTGTATCATAAAAAAAAATAACAAAAAAATTACTCTGCTATTGGTTAAATAAATAGCGTATATTTATCTAGTAGTTGTGCAACTAGCGCAAAGCCTGCTGAGATGCGCAAACATCGCTATTTTCCTGAGTCTGCTGTTGCCGTGTCTAATAAAGCTAAAAAAAATTACCCACACATTACTACATACTGGGACTTTATACATAACACATCTGTGAGGCTACTTGTGAAAAATAAAGCCAGGGATTTTTTTTTCATAAAGCATTCAATATGGGAAAGGGTGACGTTAAGGAACGAGGATGTGGATGTGGCGGTGTTAAATAATACTTCTTTCTGTATTATTTTTCTCTATCGAGGACTTCGCAAAGTATCAATATCAAGATTTTCTTATAAAAAAAGTATTGATTTATTCTTGGATTGTCCATTAAAAATAATCAGATTGCAGCAGGTACATACAATAATTAGATAGTTACAGAGTGATTGTCCATAATTAGCTTAATTGTTGAGATTCACCCATCTTTCCCTTGGATCCTGCACGTGTGTCCGGGTAAAGAACGTGTTTCCTGGGCCTACATTAGTTGCTGGTTTACACACGGATCCTTGTCTTGTGTCCTGTGGAATGGCAAGCCACCTCCCTTTCTCTAGCATGGGCTTTTATAGCACCTGTTATTTTGTATATGGTAGTGAACTAAAAATACACACACAAATAGCGCATGTCATCTAGACACCCTTAGCATGAGGCTGATGCAATCTTGTATAGAACTCAGAATTAAGAATAAAATTAATATCCATAATTAATATTTAACAATAGTTAAGAATAAAATGAATATCTGTAATTAATATTTAACAATTCCCCCTTTTGAGGATGAAAGACACTTGAAATCCTCAAAAAAGATAGGTTCATCATTAGGATAACAGGATCATTTTTTTCTTCTTCTTCCTTGGCAATATCATTTAATGTCCATAATAATAATAATAATATCACTATCGGATTATTGTTAGATAATGATGTGAATTCATGTTATGGTAAGCCGTGACTAATATTCATTTAACATGTATAATTATACTTCCCTATATCTAAATTGAAGCAATCGCGGGTCCAATCGTCATCATCTGATGTCATCGGGTCTTCGTCTCGTCTTCTTCTTGGTTCTTTTATAACGCAGTCTTTAGATGAAAACTCCTTTGAAATAAATGATAGCGTGTAGATATTGTACAGTCCATAATTGTATTCATTATTGTTCAATCCATAAACTGTTCTCTTTATTAGAAAGATCATGTGTGTCAATTGATATTCGTGCAGTGTCACCTGGACTTACGTTGGATCGTCTTTGGATAATTCTGGAATCCTCCGTGTCGTCCGCACTGGTCTCGTGTCACTTCTGGAACAGATGTGACATTTTTGGTCAGCAAAGCAAGGGTTAACTTGACACTTCCCTGCTTTATATAGCACCATAACCAGTACTCAGTCCTTAATGTACAGGATATATGTCAGGCTGGCAGCTTTCTGACAATTACCTGTTCACCAGCTTTCAATGAAGCGTTGCAGGTGATAAGAAACCACTGGAACGTGATGAAACTTGAACACAACACAGTACATATAGGATCATCGTCCTCTGCCGTCCTGGTGATCAGTGGTGTGAATTGTATTTGACACAGTCTATTATAACACTCAGCATTCACAACATCTTTACCTTCTGAGACGTCCGGATATCGGTTGTTTCTTCTTAGAACTTTTGAGAGTCTCTTTGATTTATAAATATTAAAAGTTTTTATTAAGATAGAATTCATAATTGTGATGTCTTCATTGAAGTCTTTATTCCCTAATCTGATACCAAATCTGGCAATTTTCCTAACCTATAATATCACAGCGTACCATAGCAATCAATAATATCCATCTAATTATTATCAAAATATAAAATTAATTATGTTTGGAATAATAAACAACAATAGATAGTAATTCATTATTAATCAAGTTCTCCATGTGATAGAATATTTTTGTGTCATGGGTGTAATTACCTTTTCCAACCCATAGATGTCAGTGTGTTTTGAAACAAATGTTTTTATCTTTATTAAACCAATAATACCAAAGAATGTATACTCATGGACCAAAATGAATAAATATATGAATGAATGACTTGTGTTTACTCAGAAAATGTAAACATTTTTTCTTCTTATATTCGAACCCCCTCATTAAATTTAATGAGGCAATATTCTTGTACTAGACATTACTTTATTAAATATTAATGTGTTTTCTCAATTGAGATATTGAACTGAAATAATAAAATAAAAAAAATGAGAATTATAAATGAAAAATGGAAAAATAAAAAAATAAGTAAGAATAAAATAAAAAAATGAAAAATAAAATTAATAATAATAATAATAATAATAAAAATAAGGCCTTAATATGTTAATGACAAATGCAGAGTAATTATATTCTCCATGAAAAATACCCTTATTTCCATTATCTGGATGATTTCATATTTGTCATAACCTTGTATTACCAAAAATGATTCAATTATGCAACTTTGCATGTAATACCCTTCTTAATTTTACCATTGTACCTTATTAATATTTCTTCTTCATTAAAATGTGTGAAAAAAAAGTATTGATCAAAAGTGATTATGTAATCAGGATCAAAAAACACATTTTCCCCTTAATACCAAAAATTATTATTTTATAAAATAATTTATGTATCAGAACCAAATTAAAAAATAATTATTCTATAAATATTTTGCATAAATTTCATATCAATGTGTAGCATAGATTTGTCTGAAGCGGTGTGTACCTATTTAGGTAACCATTAAAAAAACAACCTTTAATATTATAAAATTATCATGTGGAAAATTATTCTAAATGTAAATTTGCTTTGTAAACCATATTGATGTGTAGTTGCCCTTATCCACTATTAACTAAATCAAGAAATAATAATTACTAAAGAAATATAGAAATATATTATGTAGATAATAATTAATTATGTATTATAATTTTTCAGAATTAAATATATATTTGTACATTCACATAAAGAAACGTTTTTTTTTCCTTGCACACGAGGTGAGGCCTCTCACAAAAATCATACTTAGCAGCTGCTCATTTACTCATCTGTCAAACATTCCACATATGACGTTATAGATATATTTATACCCAAAATTTTTGTATAATTTATCAATGCGCATAGTAAACTATTAAATGTAATGTCTTAATATTTCTTTGAATATTCCCCAAGTACATATAATATAATATGAGAGTAATTCACTGAAATTTAAGACACTTGGAAAAAAAATACTCTTGACTTGCAAAAATAGGAATGTCTTAGATTCTTTTTTTACTGGCTACCAGGTTTTAAGTTACGTCAGCTGAAAATAGAATGAATGGGATTCTATACTATTTGCTCAAAGTTCAAAGGCCGCAGCTGTCACACGTCATGCTGTAAAGCAAACACTTCATGCACAGAAAATATTAATAAGTGTTACACATAATATAGTTCAACTAGTTATATTGTTATTTTAAAATGTTATACACATAAAATCATGCAATTTTTTCCAACTTCCTGTGTGAATAAAGAAAAATCCATTTAGAGTTTGATCAAATCCTGCTTTGTAATGAAAACTCTAAGGAAACATAAGAAATAAAATTAAATATCAAATTCATAAAGAAACAGAATTATTTAAATATCTTATACATATATTGGTTGGTTCTAATATAATTCAAAATATTGCTACTTTAATTTATATATGAGGTTCTAATTTATTAAATTTTAATTATTACTATAATTATATCTATAAATACAATTATACACAATCTCTACTGTATACAAGTGTGTGTATATATATATATGAACTAGCAGATACTATGTAATGATACAATTTTACTTTATAAAATAATAAATAACTAATGATATATTGTATAACACTTTGATGCAACATATAATTAGTTTTTTCCTTAGCCATTCCCTAAACAAAATCTTCTTTCTCTGTCAAAAATGTCTAGAAAAGCTCTGTTTAGAAAAGACATTTTTTCATCCTTAAAGAGAGTCTTCAGCTTATATTCCATTATGTCATTCTGAGCCGGTCCCTGTCTGTCAATTTCAGCCATTTTTATTTTTAGGCGAAGACGGCCAGAACTTTGAAACTGTGAAGAAATTGACTTTTGCATCATCTGATATGGCTTATAACATATATGAAATCTTCTGCGTATTTCATAACATTTCATTATGGGGATGACTCAGTCTAGGAGAGTTTGATATTGGCTTTTGAGAAGATTTTACCTTTTCTGGTTTTATAAATTTAGCTTGATTTATTTTCTTTTCACGATTTTCGTGTTTTCTAACAAAATCAAGCAACTGCGCACATTCAAATAAAGAAAATTTTTGTGACACAATTAGTGTTGAGCCACCCCCGTGTGTTCGCCGAACTGTTCGTCGAACTGTTCGTCGAACACCGTTAAAACCAATGGCAGGCAAACAAAAACACATAGAAACACATAGAAAACACCTTCAAAGGTGTCCAAAAGCTGACAAACTGCTCAGAAGACATAACTAACACATGGAAAAGTGACAAGTACATATAGTCATGCGAAAAGAAAAGAGGTGGAGGAGTAAAAGGAGGGGGAGACACAGATATTAGGCATGTCATGCCCTTCTAAAACCCAAAAAGTGAGACGCCGACACGGCCAGTCCGTTACTGCCCGTGCGACCTCCGTGTCGCCGGGTTTGTGCCAGAGCCGCGGTGGACCCTGACGTCCAGCCCCCCTCTCCCAATACTGGTGCCTGTCTGCTGGTGGGTCGAGCGAGCCCCCCTGTGGTGGAGGCAGGTCTAAGCTTTTTCATTTAAATTGTCTCTCTAATTTGAATGAATACACTTTAAATCCTTTTACAAGGATCTATTGGAGGGCAAGTCTCATGCCAGCAGCCGCGTAATTCCAGCTCCAGTAGCGTCCACTAAAGCTGCTGCAGTTAAAAAGTTTTTATAAGGATCGAGCTCGGCTGTCCACCGCAAGGTGTCCTACCGCCAGTCCCAGTCCCTATGCCTTGGGGTGCCTCCTGATGCTCTTCACTGAGTATCCCGGGGTCCCGAAGCATTTCCTTTGAAAAAATGAAGTGTCCAAACTACAGGTAGTGTAGCTTGCTTAACAGCTGGGATAATCCGCTGACTAGCAGACACTGCTACTAGGCACAAAGTATTTTCTGGGCTAGATGCAGTTAAAAATTTGTAATTAGATACTCTCGTTGGATGCTGAGAAAGCATTCCATAGAGTCTCCTGGCACGCCATATATTATTCTCTTAAAAAGCTTGGGGTAGGGGTCTAGGGGACCCTTTTTTAGCCAAAATCACGGCCCTGTATCGCAATACGTCACCTAGGCTGAAGATAAATGGAACTGTAGCACCCCGAGGGCTCGGTTGCTACACAGGTATTGCACCTCACCCAGAGGTGTGATATCTCACTCTCAGGTAAGGATGGAGTGTGGATCAGGACCCCGACACCTGCATGCATTACACCACATTGCCGTGGGGCAGGGCGACCAATATGCCCCTGAGATGGGCACGACAGTCCCTGTCCCTGGCTGGAGTGGGGGGAGGGAACACTGAGGAAGGGGAACCCTGTAGTGCAGGAGAAGGGAGGAAGCAGTTCCTGGGTGCATTGAGAAGGGAGTATAAAAGGTGGGCACCATCTTAGTTCAGTGCAGAGAAGTCTGAGCAGAAGTGACAGGGAGCAGGGGCTCTGCATGAGCTCTGCTCCGGAGGCGGGCCTAGTAACAGAGGCCCAGGCCTGGAAGAGGGAGAAGGAAGGAAGAGGAGCGGAGAAGGCACGAGGAATGAAGGGATCCCAGGGGTGCAGACGGGTGAGTCGCCACCACACGCCTGAATCCACTTGCGTGGAGGGGTCAGGCCAAAGAGGGAGACCGATCCCTGAAACTAGTGGAGGCAGGAAACGACCCTCAGCTACAAACCGGAGGCTGTGACATTTTATGTGGCGCAGCCCCTCGCTACACCCGCTAGGAAGGCACCACATAGGGTCAGGGAAACTGGCGCCAAGTTTACCAAGAGGAGGCCCGAGGCAGCCGGACAGAAGCGTTGGTAAGAAAGGCCAGACAAAGGACACACAAAGGGGGTCCTGTGAAGCGCTCCAAAGTTATCTGGGAGTTGTCTGAGCCCCTCACCTGGTGAGCACAGTACGACGTGGGCAGCCGTTACCTGCAGAAGTGGTCTGGATAATAAGAACTGTGAGTAAAGGCCCTGGACTGCATCACTGACTCCGTGTCGTTACTGCTGCTGCCCTGCACCATCACCCCCATCTTCCGCATACACTGCCCTGAGGCTATACTCCTCCCGTGGGGAGTTATGCTACGCTCTGCTGCACCCACAACACCAGCCTCAGCGGTCTGCCCTGCAGCAGTGGTTCACTCTGACTGCAATCCACGGGTGGCGTAGTCGGACATTTAAACATCAAAACCACATAAATAGTTCCACCACTGGTTTGACCGCCCTGAGCCACGGAACCGGGTCGCCGCCACGGAGACTACAACCACCAGCATCCACCAAAAAGGGTCCGGCTCCGGGTGTCCCAAGGCCCAGGAGGCGCGTCAGAACATTTTCATCACCTTTCATAATCACCAATGGGACAAGGCAGGGATGTCCTCTGTCCCCTCTCTTATACATCCTAGTGACGGAGCACCTGCTCTCATCAATTCGCCATAACCCCAATATTAGGTGGATTGAGGTGGGAGGCACCAAGTACAAGTGCTCTCTATTTGCTGATGATGTCCTAGTATATATCACTCAATCACATATATCCATCCCTGCTGTTATGGCTGAAATAGATCACTTTGTTACATGGTCAAATTTTAAAATCAATGCAGCGAAGTCTGAGGCCCTCGATGTCTCCATCCCCAAATCCATACAGGATTCCATCCAGTCCAACTTTCCCTTTGCCTGGCCCTCACAGGGTATCCAATTCTTAGGAATTCCTATTCATAGAGACCTCTCCCGTCTATGTTATCTTAATTTTGGGCCCTTTATTGAACAACTCCATACAAACCATGGTTAGAACTGTAAGATTCACTACGTGAACCACTGGTGTTTTGTGGAAAAGCACATGTACACTGTGTTCCAAATTATTATGCAAAAAGTGTTTAGGAGTGATAAGGTAAGAATTTTTTTGTTTGTCAGTTAAACTCATTGATGGTGATGTGTGTCAGGGCTCTTTATATCACTGTAAGCAATTGCAGACACCTGTGCTAATTACCAAGCAATGTGAACTGAGGTCTAAGATGGCAGACATGCAAGAGATAGGAGCATGTTCACACTAGCAAAAAGAAGCAAAACCTACAAAAGACAAAAATATATCTCATACCCTACCATCATTATATATAAATGTAAAGCAAAGTTGCATAATAAATATAGGGTACTTAGTGAACTATTTTTGATCAAAAAAAGTATACAAGCCGTCCCACCAGCGGCAAGGTGACCCTAAATTGGGACGGTACCTATACTGCCTATATTAAAAACCTTACTGTATATCAAAGTTGAAGTAATGCATATAAAAGGGTAGACAAATAGGACCGGGTCCCAACTCCAGACCACCTAGGCCCGTGGTAAGCTACATATATACTAATCAGCTCAACAAAGGGTATGCCACACCCTTAAATTGCACAGAATGCAAACAAGACAAAAAACCAAGCAATGTGAACTGAGGTCTAAGATGGCAGACATGCAAGAGATAGGAGCATGTTCACACTAGCAAAAAGAAGCAAAACCTACAAAAGACAAAAATATATCTCATACCCTACCATCATTATATATAAATGTAAAGCAAAGTTGCATAATAAATATAGGGTACTTAGTGAACTATTTTTGATCAAAAAAAGTATACAAGCCGTCCCACCAGCGGCAAGGTGACCCTAAATTGGGACGGTACCTATACTGCCTATATTAAAAACCTTACTGTATATCAAAGTTGAAGTAATGCTAATTAGTTTGGCAGGTGTGTCCAATGAAAGGCAAGACTACTTAAGAAGGCTGTCCCACATTATTAAGCAGCCTACATTTTCTGCCAAAATGGGAAAGAAAAAGGATGTGTCGGCTGCTGAGAAGCAACAAATTGTGGAGTGTTTAGGTCAAGGCATGACTACAATCAACATTGTGCGATGATCAGGATGAAGTGTCTTGGCAATCAAGAATTATGTAGCTGATTCACAGTACACACGTGTGCGTGCTGATAATGGAAAATTGAGGACTCTTTCCTACAGGCAATTACGTCAGGTTAAAAGAGCAGCGGCAAAAAAGCCTTGTCATAGCAGCAGACAAGTTTTTGAAGCTGCTGGTGCCTCCAACGTCCCCCGAACAACAAGATGCAGGGTCCTTCAGAGGTTTGCAGCTGTGTGTAAGCCATCCTGTCGACCTCCTCTATCCACTGCACACAAGTAGAAACGGCTCCAGTGGGCTAAACAATACATGAAGACTGACTTCAAAACTGTTTTGTTCACGGATGAGTACCGTGCAACGCTCGATGGTCCAGATGGATGAAGTGGAGGATGGCTGGTTGATGGACACCCCACGCAAACACGGCTACAGCGCCAACAAGGAGGAGGTGGAGTAATGTTTTGAGCTGGAATCATGGGGAGAGAGATTGTCGGCCCCTTTAGGATCCCTGAAGGGGTAAAGATGAACTCCAAAATGTATGTGGAGTTTCTCAAACAGCACTTCCTGCCATGGTTCAAGAAGAAGAACTGTGTATTCCATTTTCATGAATGATAATGCACCGTCTCATGCTGCACATAACACATCTGCATCTCTGGCTGATATGGGCATAAAAGGGGACAAACTTATGGGGTGACCCCCATGCTCCCCTGACCTCTACCCCATTCAGAACCTCTGGAGCATCATCAAAAGGAGTGTCTATGATGGCGGGAGGCAGTTCACATCTAAGCAACAGCTCTGGTAGGGTATTCTGTCCTCATGCAAAACAATTGAAGCAGAAACCATCCAAAACCTGACAAATTCAATGGACGAGACAGTTCAGAAGCTCCTTTTGAACAAGGGGTCCTATGTGCAAATGTAACATCACCTAGAATGAAGTTTTGAGTTGAAAACTGTTTGATTTCAGTTTCTAATAACCTGCTAATGCTTATAATTTCAAAAATGACCATTTTGTTGTTCTTTATTAAAATGAAAAGGTTGATCGAAGAGTGTGGGGGATCTAAGAGTGTGGCAACCCAGTAGTCAGGATTACTTCGAATTCTGAGAATCTGAGGGTCATGTTGCAGGTAGTGCAGCAAGAAGGCACTCATGTGTTTTGCGCATCTAGGTGCCCCAAAATTATTTTCCGGGCTAGATGCAGCTAAAAATTATTATTAATTTTAAATCTGGTGGAGCTTAGTATAGATGGCCTAATAGAATCAGTAATGCACACTGCTACAAAGCCCAAATAATTTTCCAGCCAAGATACAGATAAACATGATTAGTAATTTTAAATCTGGTGGAGCTCAGTATAGATGGCCTAATAGAATCAGTACTGCACACTGCTACAAAGCCCAAATTATTTTCCAGCCAAGATACAGATAAACATGATTAGTAATTTGAAAGCTTAAAACGGTTGGTGAGGTGATTTTAACAAATCATCAAGCTTTTACTCTCCCCAGGATGACACAGGGGTAGAAAAGTCGTTTCGGATCCATGATTTGTTCATCTTTATGAACGTGAGTCTGTCTACATTATCAGTGGAGAGCCGCGTGCGCTTATCTGTCAGCACACCACCAGCAGCGCTGAACACACGTTCAGACAGAACGCTGGCTGCAGGGCATGATAAGATCTCCAAGGCGTAAGTGGCAAACTCCGGCCATTTATCCAGATTGGAAGCCCAAAAAGAGCAAGGGTCCAGTGACACAGTCATGGCTTCAATGTTTACTTGGAGATACTCCTGTACCATCGTCTCTAGGCGTTGACTATGTGTCAGACTTCTTGTCTCCTGTGGCCTTGCAAAGGATGGGCTAAAAAAGTGGTGAAATGATTCCGCAAAATTGATGTTAGCAGCAGATACTGTGTTTCTGTTACGGTTTGAGTGCTGAACACTCGACGGTCCCACGGTTGGCAAGTTGGAACTGTGAGATTCACTACGTGCACCACTGGTGTTTTGTGGAAAAGCACATGTAAGATTCTGCAACAGTCTCTGCTGATACTCCTGCATGCATGCATCCCTTTCTATGGCAGGAATAATTTCTGCAAATTTACTTTTGTACCGGGGATCTAACAGTGTGGCAACCCAGTAGTCAGGATTATTTCTAATTCTCACAATTCGAGGGTCATGTTGCAGGTAGTACAGCAAGAAGGCACTCATGTGTCTTGCGCATCCAGGAGCACCAAGTCCCTGTTGTGTTGGTGGCGAGGTAACAATCATGCTTCCTTCCTCTGTCCTCTCCCCCCAAACTCGCACAACAGAAATGTGATCAAGGTCTCCCTCATCTGATGAGTCTTCCATCAGTTCGTCCTCCACTTCTTCCTGGGCTCCTGCACCTTCGTCACTAGTTTGGCTGCTACCATGCGCCCTGGTAAAACCATCTCCCCCACCCTCACATGCCTGCCGCCTTGGTGCTGCCGACCGTCTGGACCTTGCAGATGTTAGCCCTTCCGCATACAACTCCTCCTCCTCTACTTCCTCCACCTCCTCTTGTGCCACCACCTGACTCTGAATTGTGTTTACCATGTGCTCCAGCATGTAAATCACCGGAATAGTCATGCTGATAATGGCATCGTCAGCACTAAACATCTTTGTCGCCATTTCAAAACTGTGCAGAAGGGTGCATAGGTCCCTGATCTGAGACCACTCCTCCAGCGTGATTTGCCCCACCTCTGGATCTCGTTGGCCCAGGCTATACGTCAGAACGTATTGCACCAGGGCTTGTCGGTGCTGCTACAGTCGCTGCAACATGTGCAGAGTTGAATTCCACTGGGTAGGCATATCGCATTTTAGCCGGTGAAGTGGCAGGCCCAACGACTTCTGTAGAGATGTAAGTCGCTGAGCTGCGGGATGCGAACGGCGGAAGTGAGCACACAGTGACCGTGCCCTCTGCAGAAGGCCATCTAGTCCGGGATAGTGGGCTAAAAATTGCTGGACAACCAGGTTCAACACGTGAGCCATACAAAGCACGTGTGTGACATTGCCCCGGCGAAGGGCCGCACCCAGGTTTGCAGCATTGTCGCACACGGCCTTCCCTGGTTTCAGGTCCAGTGGAGACAACCATTCATGAAATTGGTTCTCCAGAGCTGACCACAACTCCTCAGCTGTGTGACTCACATTTCCCAGACATTTCAAAGTAAAAACCGCCTGATGACGGTGAGCCCTGCTGCCAGCATAGTAAGGAGGTGTGCAGGATCCCTTCTGCGCAGTTAGAAAGCTTGTGGCATGACCAGACAGGCTTTGGGTGCAGGTGGAGGACCCAGAGGAGGTTGAGGAGGCAGAAGCAGTGGAGGAACTTTGAGATAAAGAGGATTGACACACAACTCGTGGGGACGACAAGACTTGGACAGCAGCCCCTTGTCCTGCTGTCACCATAGTTACCCAGTGCCCAGTCAGCGACATGTAACGCCCCTGTCCATGCCTACTCGTCCAAGTGCCTGTGGTGAAATGCACCCTGTCACACACACACAGAGTTTCTCAAAGAAGCGGTGATGTTGTGTGCGACATGCTGGTGGAGCGCAGGCACACCTTTCTTTGAGAAGTAGTGCCGACTGGGCATCTGGTACTGGGGCACTGCGACGGACATAAGGTCTCGAAAATCCTCTGTGTCCACCAGGCGGAAAGGAAGCATTTCTGTAGCCAAGAGCTTGCAGATGGTGAAATTCAACGTCTTAGCTTTCTCATGGCTAGGAGGAAATGGTCTTTTACTTGTCCACATCTGAGGGACAGAGGGCTGGCTGTTGTGCTTAGACGGGGTTGAGAAGGGTGTCCCCGGCAAACTGCCTGTCTGTGAGGAAGATGCAGGCGGACATGTTAGGTTGCCTTGATCCAAAGGTGGTGCTATCGATGTCGGACAGCGCTCAACACCAGCTGGTGTTTCCACCTCCAAAGAAAATGATGACCTGCCAATCACGCTGGCTGTTGCGGGTAAAGAGGTGGCAGGTCTGCGTCCCAAAACAGGTGTGACTGCTGTCCCCCCAGTCACAGAGGATGAAGAGGCCGCGGATGCACAAGATGTGGCAGACGGTGGTTGGCCCGGCCGGCTAGGCCGCATTGTAGCACAGTGAGCTTCCCACTGCAACTTATGCTTCATGTCCATGTGCCGGTTCATGCATGAAGTACTCAAACTATGTATTTTTTGGCCTCTACTTAGCTTTTGCTGACAAATGTTACAGATAACACGAGTTGGATCATCTTTATCGATCTGAAAAAATGCCCAGGCTATGCAAGGCTTAGCACCCATGTGACCTGAAGAGCCACCACGACTTGTGGTCAGAGGCAGAGCTGTGTTTGAGGATGCAGTTGTTGACGTGCTTCCAGTACTACGTCTCTGTCCAGGAAGGCGCAACCTGACCTCGTCGTCACTAGCATCCTCCTCCACCTCCTCTGCTGACCTCATCTCTTGGCTGACTGTGGGTTGACAGTAAGTGGGATCTCCAACCTCATCATCATCACCCTGTGCGTTATCACACCCGTCGTCCTCAGAGCCAACCTGTTCCTGCCCTGACAAAAAACTAAAGTTGTCGCTCCAATCAGGTATTTGAGTCTCATCATCGTCTTCCTCATTGTCTCCACCAACAGGAGTTTCAGTTTGGGAATGAGGGTCTACATTATGGTCAGAACCTTCTGCGTCTGGTCCTGGATCCGACTCATAAAGATTCTGGGCATCAGTGCAGATCATTTCACAGAAGCTCTGGAGCCGACCTCTGATTCCCAGGCTATAGTATGAGTAAACAGCTCCGCAGACTCATCCATCTGTTCTACCCCATACTCAGACGGGTAGCTGGAGATTTGGGAGCTGTGAGGAAGCAAGTGCGATTGGGGTGACACCTCTGAGGACTGGAGTATTTGTGATGTTGAAGTTGATGTGGAGGAGAGCCCACTTAAAGGAGCACTTGATATCCGTTGAAGCACCTGCTGTTTTTGTGCCTCATCTGGAACTTGTAGCGATTGGCGTGGCCATAAGAAAGGGATCTTATCACATTGTCCGCTAAAAGAAATAGACATTTTAGTTTGGCTGGAAGATGGTCTTTCTTCTGCAGATGTTACTGTTGCTTTAACACCTGCCCCACGGACACAACCTTTTTTTCCCCTTCCCAACACGCCTATTCCCCTTTCCACCAGCAGCAGGCCTTTTTCCACTCATTTTGGTGTTTAACTAATTCACAACTCTGGAGTTGTTTGCACAAAAAAACAATGGATGGGAACCGAGCAGAGCTGAGTGGCCAAACTGTGGCATTAGGCCAAAAGTATTGGCTGGGTTAGATGCAGATAAAAATGATATTGAATTTGCAACCTGATGGAGGTCAGTATAGATGGACTAATAGACCAAGTCCCACACACTGCTAGAAGCCCAAATATTTTTTCAGAGCTAGATGCAGATAAAAATTATTTTTAATTTGCAACCTGGTGGAGGTTAGTATAGATGGACTAATAGACCAAGTCCCACACACTGCTAGAAGCCCAAATATTTTTTCAGAGCTAGATGCAGATAAAAATTATTTTTAATTTGCAACCTAGAGGAGGTTAGTATAGATG
Source organism: Phyllobates terribilis (assembly GCF_046119375.1). NCBI lineage: Eukaryota > Metazoa > Chordata > Amphibia > Anura > Dendrobatidae > Phyllobates > Phyllobates terribilis. The sequence goes on from NW_027362943.1 coordinate 951,638, forward strand.
GACTAATAGACCAAGTCCCACACACTGCTAGAAGCCCAAATATTTTTTCAGAGCTAGATGCAGATAAAAATTATTTTTAATTTGCAACCTGGAGGAGGTTAGTATAGATGGACTAATAGACCAAGTCCCACACACTGCTAGAAGCCCAAATATTTTTTCAGAGCTAGATGCAGATAAAAATTATTTTTAATTTGCAACCTGATGGAGGTCAGTATAGATGGACTAATAGAATGATGCTATGCCCAAAAGGTTTTACTTCACTAGGTGCAGTAAAAAAATTGGTATTCTATACACAGGTGGTGTATCTTGCAACACAGATAGGCTACTCCACTGACTAACACACTCTGCAATAGGCCAAAAAGGATTAGCTTTGCTAGATTTAGCCAAATGCTGTGAAAAAAACTTGCACAGCACTGGCACAGACCTGCCTGGCAAAAACTGATAGGAACTGATGTAACTTAGTCCTGAAAAGGACTGCAATTACAATTAGTCTTTACTCCCAACCTATCTATTTAAGAGCACAGACCTGCCTGATAAAAGTCGTAGGAAATGATGTAACCTAGTCCTTAAAAGGACTGCAATCACAACTATTCCCTACTCCCAAGCTATCTGTAGATTTGTGCGAAAATTGGCTTGAAATTAACAAGGTATAGCGCACACAGCAACAGCGGTGCCATCTAACACGCAGCTGCAGCAGTGAGAAAATGGTGGTGACAGGGAAAATGGCTGGGTCTTATAGGGCAAGGACATGTGACATACACTGCCAATGACACATGCCCTTGCTTGTGTGAAAAAAAGCACTTCGCTCCGTGTGTGCGCTGCTGATAGGCTGACAGACTGCACCTCCCCACTGTAAATGCGGGAAAGAGAAAAAAAAATGGAGATCTTCATTATTCCTGCAGAGATCCATCCCCTGGCCCTCCCCCCGCCCCGCTGTACACTCAAACTGCGTATTAACATTAATTTTCATCATTACTGAGAAAAAATCCAGTTATGATTTTGGTGCACGAACAGTTATCGAACATAACCTCGAACAGCCGAATTTTTTTCAAATCGTTCGTGTTCGCCGAACGGCTCGAACACCGCCCAAAACAGCTCGAATTTGAGATTGGCGAACAGTTCGAGTCGAACAACGCTCATCTCTAATGTACAGACAATAAATTCAATACAAGGTGAGACAGTTTAAACAGTTAAATTAGGAGTGAGGTCCCTGCTCGCAAGCTTACATTCTACAAGGTAATGGGGGGGACACAATAGGTGGAAAGTGCTTGTTATTTCAGGTCTGGCAATTATAATAAGTCAGGATTGTCATATAAAGCTGTATGATCCGGTCATCAGCACGTATGTTCAAGTGCAATACTCAATTACCGAGTGCAGTTATCGTGTGCATGGAGGGTGTGGAGACAGATGAAGAGAAGGGAACAGATTCTGAATAGTATTTAGGAGGGAACAGGGGAAAGTTAGTTTACTGAGTATTTGAGGTGGTAGACTTGTTTAAAGAGATGGGTTTTTAAGGCGCGCTTGAAGACATCAGGGCTAGGCATCAATCGGATCGTCTGGGGTAGAGCATTCTAGAGAACTGGCGCAGCACGAGAGAAGTCTTGGAGACGGAGGTGCGAGGTTCGGATTATGGGGGATGTTAGTCTTAGGTCATTTGTGGAACGGAGGGCACGTGTAGGACGATAGACTGAGATGAGAGAGTTGATATAAGGTGGTGCAGAACTGTGGAGAGCTTTGTGAGTGAGAGAAATGAGTTTATAGTGGACCCTGTAGCGAATGGGTAACCAGTGTAATGACTGGCACAAGGTGGAGGCATCAGTGAAGCGGCTGGACAGAAATACAACCCTGGCTGCCGCATCCAGGACAGATTGGAGAGGGGAAATTTTGGTAAGAGGGAGACCGATCAGAAGAGAGTTGCAGTAGTCCAGACGAGAGTGAATAAGAGCGACAGTAAGAGTTTTAACAGTTTCAAAAGTGAGAAAAGATCGGATTCTGGAGATGTTTTTAAGATGCAGGTGACAAGAGCGAGTGAGTGATCGGATATAGGGAGTAAAGGAGAGGTTAGTGTCGAATATGACCCCAAGGCAGCGGGCGTGCTGCTTGAGAGTTATGGTTGAACCCTCCAAGGTAATTTCGATGTTAGGTAGAGTTAGGTTAGTAGAGGGGGAAAACACAAGAAGTTCAGTTTTGGAGAGATTCAGTTTAAGATAGAGGGAGGACATTATGTTAGACACAGCAGACAAACAATCCTTGGTATTTTGTATTAGGGTAGGGGTGATGTCAGGGGAAGAAGTGTATAATTGGGTGTCGTCAGCATAGAGGTGATACTGGAACCCAAATCACCTAACTCTGGGTTAAGTTGTCTCTTTGTTTCCGGATAAATAGACCCCATGTCATGATACACTCAGGTGGGACAATGTTGACTGTATTGAAGGTTTTGCTCCGATCCTACACCTATTCCAACACATTTGGTTACCTTACTTTCTGTTACCTCAGCGAAAACCCTTCAAGAGAATAGATGTGGAATCAGACTGTACATTAGCAGAATAATTGGCTATGATAACAACACTCAAATAAGTGTCTACCCCTAATTTTTTCTCAGGAGAACTGCTACCGAAACCTGAGATTGTGAAACGTGCTGACTGGGTCCTTGTGAAGGTGATAAAGAAGAAACACTGGCACCAGCCTAAGTGGGAAGGTCCTTACCAAGTCCTATTGACCACTCCCACTGCTGTCAAAATTGCTGAACGTACATCATGGATACATCTGTCCCACTATTAAAAGGGTTGACGGAAGTCTAGGGAAAGTTAGGCAGGGAACAAACCCAGTCTCCTGAAGCATAAACCCGGCTACAAAGGGGGGTTCTCCAAAAGGGAGAATTCATCTCAAACCGGTGAAGACACCCACTTCCCTTTTCCCGGTGGACGGAGACAGGGTAGGCAGTAGAAGAAAAAAAAGATGTACTAGGGACAGTTATTTTGAGAATCCTACACATGGTTATGGGAAATTGGAAGGTAATAGATCCAGCAGGGTGGGAAAGTCCAGAGGGTTGGAGAGGTTTTGGATTTAATAATTTAAATCTCACTTTTGAAGTAGGTCAGACGGTCACCTTTTTGATGGACTTCTGCCTGTTATATAAAGGATGTGAAGATGGAGAACAAGCTGCCAAACTAACTGGGTCAGAAAAATATGTTTGTGTTATAAACCAAAATAACAGGGGAGTAAGAATGTTTACTAGTTGGTTTGTGCTGGATGGACAACCAAGACTATGGGTATAAAATTTATGGCCACACAGATTTGAAATCCAGGTTCCTCATTAGGAAAAAATAAACTTCCCGTTGCACAAAAAAGGATGATTGTAGCAAAATTAGTATTAATCTTAAAAAAAACCTAAGATGAGAGACCAAAGGTTATATGGTATTGGATCTGATGCATCAGGAACAGACCCAATAGGACATTTCTACATAGAAGTTCAGAATAATACCAAAACACGCCCGAAGGAAAGTATGTCAGAAAGAACCATAATGGAGTCCATGGGTCCCACAGGTGGGTTCACTAACTTAATCTATGAAGATAAACTAGCTCTAGAGACAATCTATGAGGAGAAAAATGAATGGTTAGAATTGCTTAGATATACTGCAAAAAGCCTTAACAAACTAAACTGTGTAGCTTGAGCAACAGCCAGACCACAGCTAGGTGCTGTCACTTTTCCCCTACATGATCAGGAGGACCCAGAAGGGTTACAGTACATAATTAAACTATATGGAAAACTTCCTGTCTGCTCAGATAAGGAAAGAAAATGCAAAACATTATCACTTTTATTTCCCCCACTTAAAAAAAACAGATATCCAACAACAGGTGATTGCTTATCCTGGTAACTATACTTGTTTCAGTCTTCCTGGGAACGGACATGACGAACTCCAGGATGACTTTTGTAGAGAACTAATCAATGTTTCCCACAACACCAACTACTCAGTCATATGGTCAAAACGGACCACCCTGAGAGAAGACATATGGTGGTCATGTGGTGACAAAAGAATACCAGCCAGATTGCCGTATGGTTCTAAAAGGGATTGTGCGGTTATCCAGCTAGTCATGCCCTTCCACCTATTGTCAACAGGAACATGGTCAAAGGTATGTGGTGGGAGTAGACAGAAGCGTGACACCCCCCCGAGAATCCTTAGATTTTAGTGTATACATAGATGACATTGGAGTTCCCAGAGGAGTGCCCAACGAATACAAGGCTAGGAACCAGGTAGCAGCTGGGTGGGAGTCCATCATATGGTGGGTGACAATAAATAAAAATGTAGACTGGATAAACTACATATACTACAACCAACAGAGATTTGTTAATTACACTCGAGATGCAGCTAAAGGGATAGCTGAGCAGCTAGGACCAACTTCCCTCATGGCTTGGCAGAACAGAATGGCATTAGGCATCCTCTTAGCAGAAAGAGAAGATGTATGTAGTATGTTGGAGGATTTTGTTGCAATTTCATCCCTAATAATACTACAGCTCCTGATGGTAGCATCACCAATGCCCTTGATGGACTGACTGCCCTATCTAATAAACTGGCTGAGAACTCTGGATATGTTGACAATTTTTCTTCCTGGATTGAAGGATGGTTTGGGAAATGGTCTGGCCAGGTCACTTCCGCGCTGATATCTCTGGCCATTGTGGCCAGTGGACTCCCTGTTTGTGGCTGTTGTGCTATACTGTGCATTAGAGGACTCGCACAAAGACTTATTGACTCTGCCATAACAAAGACTATGTATGGAGGAATGGAGACTATGGAACCTGATGATAATGATTCTGAACATTATACCTTCCCCGAAAATAACCAAGACTCTGAAATCCGATGGGTCCTGTGAAAACCGTAATAAGAAAACAAAAGCCCTGATGGGTACAGAGATGTGATATTGAAATTTACAAAAGGGGGGAATGTTATAATCATTTTTGTAATAACTATATAATGTGTGTATATATATGTGTGTGTATATATATATATATACAGTATATATACAGTATATATAGTTTTACTGAAAGGTCCTAGAATGAGTGGAAAGTAGACAGATGTTCTCTTTGCGGTCAGAAACAACTGACTCTGAGATGTGTAGAGACACTAATCATTTCTTTGGAGAAACAGGATGCTTAGAATATAATCTATAGTCGGCTGCAAGAATTCATTTTCGTTGACTCTTATCTGATTTTGCATTATATATATACTAGAAATAGGCCCGATGCTATTGCATGGGGAGTGCGGTGAAATGAACCTCTGTGTGCCCTTAGTGGTGCTAACAGGAGCAGTGGCCATGTGTCACACCATTTGCGCTTTCCAACATCCCTGTTCTATATCATCCTTCCGCATTTGTGTCTTGTATTTGTTGCATCATTTGACGTCGTTCACACCTGTGCACTGTCTCTTCCTTGTTGTGTGCTGTATTTTGGGATCTGGTGTTGTGTTTCTTGAGTGATGGTCACTATGTGGTGTCTCCCTGTGTGCGGGTTTACACTATATGGTCTCTTGGAAGCTGTTGTGACTATAATTGGATGTGGTCCATTGTTTTGTGTAGTTTGATGTGTGTGTGATTGTCCGTTTCCAAGGTGGAGCAAAAAAACAGAAAGGAAGTGAAAGGATCCAATTTATTATCATGTCACAAATAATGGCAAAGCTTCATACTTTACATCATAGGAACAGAAAGACAATCCATAGAAATGTTATTAGATTCTATTTTTATGTATTAGATAGATAGATGGAACTATGAAACTTGAAAGACATACTGATAGGATGTTTAGATTGTGAGCCCCAATGGGGACAGTGCTGCAAATGTATGTAAAGCACTATGGAATTAATAGTGCTATATAAATGAATCAATATTATTATATGATATAATTATATTATTTATGTATATATGGTGAAACTATGTAAGTATGTATCTATAATGTCTCCTCAATCTATATATATACAGTACAGACCAAAAGTTTGGACACACCTTCTCATTTTAAGATTTTTCTGTATTTTCATGACTTTGAAAATTGTACATTCACACTGAAGGCATCAAAACTATGAATTAACACATGTGGAATTATATACTTAACAAAAAAGTGTGAAACAACTGAAAATATGTCTTATATTCTAGGTTCTTCAAAGTAGCCACCTTTTGCTTTGATGACTGCTTTGCACACTCTTGGCATTCTCTTGATGAGCTTCAAGAGGTAGTCACCAGAAATGGTTTTCACTTCACAGGTGTGCCCTGTCAGGTTTAATAAGTGGGATTTCTTGCCTTATAAATGGGGTTGGGACCATCAGTTGTGTTGTGCAGAAGTCTGGTGGATACACAGCTGATAGTCCTACTGAATAGACTGCTAGAATTTGTATTATGGCAAAAAAAAAATCAGCTAAGTAAAGAAAAACAAGTGGCCATCATTACTTTAAGAAATGAAGGTCAGTCAGTCCGAAAAATTGGGAAAACTTTGAAAGTGTCCCCAAGTGCAGTTGCAAAAACCATCAAGCGCTACAAAGAAACTGGTTCACATGAGGACCGCCCCATGAAAGGAAGACCAAGACCTCTGCTTCTGAGGATAAGTTTATCCGAGTTGCCAGCCTCAGAAATCGCAGGTTAACAGCAGCTCAGATTAGAGACCAAGTCAATGCCACACAGAGTTCTAGCAGCAGACACATCTCTACAACAACTGTTAAGAAGAGACTTTGTGCAGCAGGCCTTCATGGTAAAATAGCTGCTAGGAAACCACTGCTAAGGACAGGCAACAAGCAGAAGAGACTTGTTTGGGCTAAAGAACACAAGGAATGGACATTAGACCAGTGGAAATCTGTGCTTTGGTCTGATGAGTCCAAATTTGAGATCTTTGGTTCCAACCACCATGTCTTTGTGTGACGCAGAAAAGGTGACCGGATGGACTCTACATGTCTGGTTCCCACCATGGAGCATGGAGGAGGAGGTGTGATGGTGTGGGGTGCTTTGCTGGTGACACTGTTGGGGATTTATTCAAAATTGAAGGCATACTGAACCAGCATGGCTACCACAGCATCTTGCAGCGGCATGCTATTCCATCCGGTTTGCGTTTAGTTGGACCATTATTTATTTTTCAACAGGACAATGACCCCAAACACACCTTCAGGCTGTGTAAGGGCTATTTGACCAAGAAGGAGAGTGATGGGGTGCTACGCCAGATGACCTGGCCTCCACAGTCACCAGACCTGAACCCAATCAAGATGGTTTGGGGTGAGCTGGACCGCAGAGTGAAGGCAAAAGGGCCAACAAGTGCTAAGCATCTCTGGAAACTCCATTCAAGATTGTTGGAAGACCATTTCCGGTGACTACCTCAAGAGAATGCCAAGAGCGTGCAAAGCAGTCATCAAAGCAAAAGGTGGCTACTTTGAAGAACCTAGAATATAAGACATATTTTCAGTTGTTTCACACTTTTTTGTTAAGTATATAATTCCACATGTGTTAATTCATAGTTTTGATGCCTTCAGTGTGAATGTACAATTTTTGTAGTCATGAAAATACAGAAAAATCTTTAAATGAGAAGGTGTGTCCAAACTTTTGGTCTGTACTGTATATGATATGTCTAAGGGGTGGCGTTTCTCCTTATGGAGAGTGACACACCGGCTCTGGCACGTCAAGGTAAGGAGGCTTATTCGCCATGCAATGCTTCTCTGGGAAATTGAATATGCAAATTGCCTCTTCAGAGAAAAAGACCTCAGTCCAGAGCCTCTCACCTAGCCAAATCAGTTCTCATACTTTGCACTGACGAGGGCCAACAGCCCGAAACGCCGTGTCTGCAAATTGAGATTCTGATTTGGCTTTTATCCTAAGTCATATTGCACGACTCGTTAAAGGGTTGATTGTGACTTGTAGGATTGCTGCTTCCAATAGGTGGCGCTATAGAGTACAAGTCCTCTTTTTCTCTGAAGAGGCAATTTGCATATATATATATAACAACATTAACAAACATATATATGTATGTGTTTAGCTATGATGTATGTACTGTATGTACTAAAATATAGAATTATTTAAAGTATATAATATCTATCATATATCTATGTATAATATATGTCTAAAATCTACAATTTTTCAAGATATAAATAGAGATATATATGAATATATATCTATGTAGCGATGTCTCTATCCACATGAATTAGAGCCAGAGGAGGAGATATGGTGAACAGCCGTCCCACCCATCTCTTCAGCTGTTCACAAAAAACCCAGCCCAGTGAAAAGACAAATAAGTCTCTCAGCATCTTTGACACTGTAGTTACAAATATGGGTTTCCATCACCAACTGTTTAAAAGTTGATGATGCATATCTCCTCTGTGATGACCTTAAATACTTCTATATTTTATAAAAATCTATAATTTACAACAAAATTAATGGTGCAAAATATATGTTATCTATATACAGTACAGGCCAAAAGTTTGGACACACCTTCTCATTTAAAGATTTTTCTGTATTTTCATGACTTTTAAAATTGTACATTCACACTGAAGGCATCAAAACTATGAATTAACACATGTGGAATTATATACTTAACAAAAAAGTGTGAAACAACTGAAAATATGTCTTATATTCTAGGTTCTTCAAAGTAGCCACCTTTTGCTTTGATGACTGCTTTGCACACTCTTTGCATTCTCTTGATGAGCTTCAAGAGGTAGTCACCGGAAATGGTTTTCACTTCACAGGTGTGCCCTGTCAGGTTTAATAAGTGGGATTTCTTGCCTTATAAATGGGGTTGGGACCATCAGTTGTGTTGTGCAGAAGTCTGGTGGATACACAGCTGATAGTCCTCCTGAATAGACTGCTAGAATTTGTATTATGGCAAGAAAAAAGCAGCTAAGTAACGAAAAACGAGAGGCCATCATTACTTTAAGAAATGAAGGTCAGTCAATGCGAAAAATTGGGAAAACTTTGAAAGTGTCCCCAAGTGCAGTTGCAAAAACCATAAATCTCTACAAAGAAACTGGCTCACTTGAGGACCGCCCCAGGAAAAGAGGACCAGGAGTCACCTCTGCTTCTGAGGATAAGATTATCCGAGTCACCAGCCTCAGAAATCACAGGTTAACAGCAGCTCAGATTAGAGACCAGGTCAATGTCACACAGAGTTCTAGCAGCAGACACATCTCTTCAACAACTGTTAAGAGGAGACTTTGTGCAGCAGGCCTTCATGGTAAAATAGCTGCTAGGAAACCACTACTAAGGACAGGCAACAAGCAGAAGAGACTTGTTTGGGCTAAAGAATACAAGGAATGGACATTAGACCAGTGGAAATCTGTGCTTTGGTCTGATGAGTCCAAATTTGAGATCTTTGGTTTCAACCACCATGTCTTTGTGCGACGCAGAAAAGGTGAACGGATGGACTCTACATGCCTGGTTTCCACCATGAAGCATGGAGGAGCAGGTGTGATGGTGTGGGGTGCTTTGCTGGTGACACTGTTGGGGATTTATTCAAAATTGAAGGCATACTGAACCAGCATGGCTACCACAGAATCTTGCAGCAGCATGCTATTCCATCCGGTTTGCATTTAGTTGGACCATCATTTATTTTTCAACAGGACAATGACCCCAAACACACCTCCAGGCTGTGTAAGGGCTATTTGACCAAGAAGGAGAGTGATGGGGTGCTACGCCAAATGACCTGGCCTCCACAGTCACCAGACCTGAACCCAATTGAGATGGTTTGGGGTGAGCTGGACCTCAGAGTGAAGGCAAAAGGGCCAACAAGTGCTAAGCATCTCTGGGAACTCCTTCAAGATTGTTGGAAGACCATTTCCGGTGACTACCTCTTGAAGCTCATCAAGAGAATGCCAAGAGTGTGCAAATCAGTCATCAAAGCAAAAGGTGGCTACTTTGAAGAACCTAGATTATAAGACATATTTTCAGTTGTTTCACATATTTTTGTTAAGTATATAATTCCACATGTGTTAATTCATAGTTTTGGTGCCTTCAGTGTGAATGTACAATTTTCATAGTCATGAAAATACAGAAAAATCTTTGAATGAGAAGGTGCGTCCAAACTTTTGGTCTGTACGTGTATATTCCATGCATTATAATCAGAGGTGTATATACCATGGTTTTTTTTTTCTATATAATATTATACATTATAACCTTTTCTTTTTCTTTTGTTATTTTAATCTCAATTTTTCAATATTATTTGTTTTTATTCTGTTATTTCGACAACACGCCCATATGATGGGGCAGTCGAACATATAAATTGTAACTCCCTACATGTATTTGTATACTAGGATTAAGAACTTTTGGTGTTCGATACGCGTACAGGATGAGATAGAAAAATGCAATGTGCCTAAGAACTAACAGGCAGGTAATTGCTCACTATCTGCCTGTTCTACCCTGTGGCGGCTCTGATCACACCTGAACTGCTCCTAACAGCGATTCTGCTGATTCACGTCAACAGAACAGCTCTTCCTCTTCCCGGCTGCTCTATCAATGAGGCGAGACTGCCAACTTCATTCTCATTGACAGATGGCTCCCTGCAGTTAGGCAGCAGGGAGCTAGCTGTCAAGTCAGCATGACAAGGGCAGTCACACCCCATCAACAGAGCAGACAGGGAGCTGCAAAATCACTGGCAGGAGCGATCCGTGACCTCTCTGAAATGGCAGAGATCGGCACCGGGCCCAACAGGCATATAGTTAGCAAATACATACCTTTTAGTTCTTAGGCCCATGGTAAAAAAAAAAAAAATAGTTGCGGACAACCCCTTTTAATAATTAGGAGCAGGAATTCTCTGAATGATGCTAATGTAGCACCCTGAGGATTCGGCTGCTACAGGAGTATTGCACCTCAACCCAGAGGTGTGATATTCCACTCCCGGGTAAGGAAGGAGTGTGGAACTGAGCTCAGATAGACTGCATGCACTACATACATCCCATTCCAAGGGAGCAGGCCGACGGCACTCCCACTTAGAAATGTGCAGGTGCGACCGAGCCTGTTCCTGGCTGGAGTGGGAGGGGGGAGGAACATCCCATGTAGTGTAGGGGCAGATAGGGGGAGCAGTCTGGGTAGTGATAGGAGCTCATTGGGTGCTGGTCACCTGAGCTCACACATAGAGGGTGTATATAAGGTGGGCACCATCAAAGATCAGGGTCAGACGCTGAGCACAAGTCAGTAGGAGAGAACAAGTCTGCTGCAGAGGAAGCCAGCCTGCAGCAAGGGAGCAGAGCAGACCTGAGCCTGAAGAGTGAGAGAGTGGAGTGCAGAAAGACCCAGAGGGGGACAAAGAAGGGACCCAAGAACCCAAATCAGATCACCGGGTGAGGAGTCAGCACAAGGGTACCGGAACCCAAACTGGTGGGGGCAGAAAACACATCCCTAGCCAGAGACCGGAGGCTGTGGGCAGCATCTGCCACGGCCACCCACTACATCCACCCTGAAGGCTTACCACATGAAGGGTCAGGGAACCTGAGGCCAAAGGTTGCCCCACAGAAGGCCCGAGGGAGCTGGACCTAGGCGGATCACTGGTGGGGAAGGCAGAAGAAAGGACAGAGGGAGAGCTCAGGGCCACGCTCCGGACTTGTTTGGGGGTTGGCCGGATCCAGGACCTGGTGGACGCAGCACGGCTCGGGAGGTCACTTGGAGCTAGAGTGACCAGGAACATCTGCAGTAAGTAAAGACCCTTAACTGCACAACCCGAGTCTGTCATCATTACCGGCTGCACCGCACCACCACAACCCCCATCCTCTGCGCCTGTCCCCTCTGAGGCTATACCCCTCCCGTTGGGGGTTATCCCACCAGGCTGCGCACCCACCATCAGCCTCAGCGGACCCTGCAGCAGCGGCGGCCACAGTGACCGCATCACAACGGGTGGCGTAGTCGACAAAACGAACTTTAATAACATCAGTAAAGACTGCCACATAACACTGAGCTTGACGCCCTGGGCACGGGACCGGGTCACAGCCGCTCGGAGACTACAACCCCCCATCTGATCCGGTGCCGGGTATTCCCCTCAAAAAGGAATATGTCCCAGGGGGCGCGTCAACTTTGGCGTAGTCGGCAGGATTACGTGCCCGCAACACCCGGGTACTGCGTGCCTGAAGAAAAGTGCAAGTATACCTCAGAAAGAAGTCTCCCGCCGGTTCCGGAGGGTCCACGCCATCGGACTCCATCACCAGTCGTTTCCCGCCGATTGTCCGCCATTTCCAGCTTGTTCCCGCCATCTGCAGAGTTTCCCGCCACTGGGAAGCGATTCCCGCCAAAACCGCAGATTTCCCGCCTTGGAAGAGCAGCGGACGCCATTATGGGCGTGCCAAAGGAGGGCAAGAGGCCACCTCCCATCGTGGGCCAGGACAGAAAATGGCGCCAAAAGTGGAAACCGCCCCCACCAACAGAGACTGTGATGCTGGAGGTGTCTGTCAGCGTGAAAGAACTCCCCCTGGAGCTGACAGTTACCGAGTTGCCCCGGGACCGCCCTCGAAGTGGGAGGAGACGAAAGAAAGGAGAGAAGATGGGTGTCGCCTGGAGCAGTGTAGAACGAGCGCACCCGGAGGCAAGAGGTCTAATGAGGAGTAGCGGAGAAGCTCACCCGGAGTCGAGGAGAGAAAGAGTAGACCCGGGAATGGAGCGGCAGCAGAGCAGCACCGGCCCGCTGGCCAGGAGCCTGCTGGAGGAAGAAGGAGGAGAGCAGAGCAGCACCGGCCCGCTGGCCAGGAGCCTGCCGGAAGAAGAGCAGAGCAGCACCGACCCGATGGTCAGGAGCCTGCTAGAGTCAACAACCCCGCTAGGCTTAGCGGAGATCCTAGCGCAGCTCCCCCGAGACCGGGAGTGCGCGCGGAGTGCCCTGGAGGGCCTCGCGGGAAGGATGGCCCGAGTGCAGAGGGAGATCCTGGCGGAGTGGGGCCGGGAGATGGCCCAGCAAGCTGGAACCCGTCCACGGAGCCCGCTCCCTTGGAAGAAGACATCGACTGCCTCTGCGGATGACGCGGGAGGACCCAAGGCCGGAGACGGCGCAGAAGAGGGAGCGAGACGCATGGCAGCAGGTAAGGGGGATGCCTATACCCCATACCGGAAGACCGCTTACCTGCCCCAGCTCCCCGTCGCAGAGCCCGAAGGTCCCCCGGCCGTACCCGAGACCGCCATGACACCGCCACCGACTAGGCCCCGACCGGAAGCCGCCGTCGCGACCCCGATGACGTCACGCATCGTGACCCGGAGCGTGGCGCCGGAAGAGGAGCCTCCGGCCTGGTCACAGGGCCTAGCATTTCCGGGCGCCGCATCCAAAGCAGAGCCATCTACCTCCGCGGAGCCTCCGGCCTGGTCGCAAGGCCAGGTAACCCAGGGCGCCGCCGTCCTAACGGTGCCCTTCACCTTCCAGGTGCCCCAGGCCTGGCCGCAAGGCCTGGGCAACCCGGGCGCCATCACCACCGCGCCCGCGCCCGCTATACCAAGGGTGCCACACCTGGGGGAGGACCTCTTCGGCCAGCTCACATGGCCGGACGGGCGGCCCTTCATCTGGCCCGAAGGGTACCCTGAGCTAGGGCGGCAGCAAAGACTAGGGCCCTTGTGTGAGCCCCTAATCCCGGCTCCGAAGCCCGTGACTCGGGTCTCGCCTCCACTCGAGGAAGCCCAGTTCGTGTGGGACCCCACGGGAGAAGATTTGATGGGGTTCACCGGAGAGACTCGGGCAGCTGCAGCAGCGCGCACAGAGTGTTGCCGTCAACAGCTGGCAGAGTTCAAGAGAGAGCGGGAGGAGAGGCAGGCCAAAGAGCAATGGGCCCAGACCCGCAGCGCGGAGCAAAAGAGTCGGACCAGAAGGGACCCCCGTGCAGCAGATCGTCCCCGTACCATCGGGACGGTAATAAAGTTTAATGCGCAGCATGGGTGGGGCTTCATAAGGGACCGGAACACCATGGGTGACGTCTTCGTTACACGACGGGACGTCGAGTCCCACCTGCCAGAGGGTCACAAAGGCCGTGACCTCTACGTCGGAGATGAGGTAACGTTCACCCGGCACAAGTGTGCCAAGGGACCTTATGCCCTCCACGTGCACCGCCTGACGGAGGAGGAGTTGCGGTGTGGGGAGGAAGAGCCAGAAGACCCGGACGGGTTCAAGGCTAGGAGGTACTACGATTAAGAACAGTAGTAAAGAAAAACTGTATATAGTTACCCGTCGGGGTACCCAAGTAGCCGTAACTACTGAGAAGTTTAGTCCCCGTTGGGACCAGTGAACTGTTTACCTGTGTGACCCCTTCCATACCAGGCTGAGGACTGTGTGCAGCCATCCCTTTCCCTTTACCTGGCCGGGGACTGAGAACGGCCAAAACTCCCCTGTACATAGTTGCGCTTCCTAAAGCGCCCCCTACCGGTTTTATATGAGAAACTGTTTTTCAAAAGACTGTCGCACTTGACCTGGTCACGAGTTGCACGGTGACCAGAGGAGGAAGAAAGAAAGAGACGACGAGAAAGTTTTATATATATATATGTTTTATGTGTTTTACATGTTTATAAAAATTTGTATGTTTGGTGTTTTTGTCTTTGCAGCCCGAGGACGTGCTGCGATTTACCAGGGGGGAATGTAGCACCCTGAGGATTCGGCTGCTACAGGAGTATTGCACCTCAACCCAGAGGTGTGATATTCCACTCCCGGGTAAGGAAGGAGTGTGGAACTGAGCTCAGATAGACTGCATGCACTACATACATCCCATTCCAAGGGAGCAGGCCGACGGCACTCCCACTTAGAAATGTGCAGGTGCGACCGAGCCTGTTCCTGGCTGGAGTGGGAGGGGGGAGGAACATCCCATGTAGTGTAGGGGCAGATAGGGGGAGCAGTCTGGGTAGTGATAGGAGCTCATTGGGTGCTGGTCACCTGAGCTCACACATAGAGGGTGTATATAAGGTGGGCACCATCAAAGATCAGGGTCAGACGCTGAGCACAAGTCAGTAGGAGAGAACAAGTCTGCTGCAGAGGAAGCCAGCCTGCAGCAAGGGAGCAGAGCAGACCTGAGCCTGAAGAGTGAGAGAGTGGAGTGCAGAAAGACCCAGAGGGGGACAAAGAAGGGACCCAAGAACCCAAATCAGATCACCGGGTGAGGAGTCAGCACAAGGGTACCGGAACCCAAACTGGTGGGGGCAGAAAACACATCCCTAGCCAGAGACCGGAGGCTGTGGGCAGCATCTGCCACGGCCACCCACTACATCCACCCTGAAGGCTTACCACATGAAGGGTCAGGGAACCTGAGGCCAAAGGTTGCCCCACAGAAGGCCCGAGGGAGCTGGACCTAGGCGGATCACTGGTGGGGAAGGCAGAAGAAAGGACAGAGGGAGAGCTCAGGGCCACGCTCCGGACTTGTTTGGGGGTTGGCCGGATCCAGGACCTGGTGGACGCAGCACGGCTCGGGAGGTCACTTGGAGCTAGAGTGACCAGGAACATCTGCAGTAAGTAAAGACCCTTAACTGCACAACCCGAGTCTGTCATCATTACCGGCTGCACCGCACCACCACAACCCCCATCCTCTGCGCCTGTCCCCTCTGAGGCTATACCCCTCCCGTTGGGGGTTATCCCACCAGGCTGCGCACCCACCATCAGCCTCAGCGGACCCTGCAGCAGCGGCGGCCACAGTGACCGCATCACAACGGGTGGCGTAGTCGACAAAACGAACTTTAATAACATCAGTAAAGACTGCCACATAACACTGAGCTTGACGCCCTGGGCACGGGACCGGGTCACAGCCGCTCGGAGACTACAACCCCCCATCTGATCCGGTGCCGGGTATTCCCCTCAAAAAGGAATATGTCCCAGGGGGCGCGTCACTATAATCAAGAAAACATGAAATTCTCTCCTGCCCAGTCAGTCTGCCCGGTCTGTTACACCATGATTACCGAAACCTCGACTCAGTCCACCACCCATTTGTATTACCACATACCCGGCTCTGCTTGGCCTCTGTTACCAGGCCATTGGCTTGTCTGACTGCTCTTTCGTTTCGCCCTGGTTCCACTTATCTGCATCTCCAGAAGTTTCCCATTTCTCTATTATACTTTTCAAATTACATTTTGAGACTTTCTCCTCCTGTTGTTGCACATATTTTTTTTCCCTTCATCTGCACAGGTATCATTAATCTATCAACTATAATGGCCGTACCAGGTCCTGCAGGTCCTGTATCCCGTACACATGATGTGGGCAGTGCACGGCATGCCGCTAGTTTTTATTCTGAGAGCTCTTATATACGGTGTTAGTTTTACACAATGTTGAGCCTGTGATCTGCAGAGTGAAATGTCTGACTGCTAGAACAGAAGTGTACGGCAGATTCTACAGCATGGATACATAAAGGACGTACTGGGGGAATATACCTCCCTCCAACACTCGTCCAGTGCCTGCCTCACGCTAGAGACATTTATAATAACTCCAGGACTATGGAGCTGGTCATTTTCTCATAATCTGTGGCCATTATTAGTGATCTCGCATTGTACGGTAATATCACCCTGGAGGTTGTGATTAGTGTTGAGCCACCCCCGTAGTGTTCGAGTTCGGTTCGGTCCGTCGAACACCCGTGTGTTCGCCGAACTGTTCGTCGAACTGTTCGTCGAACACCTTCGAACACCGTTAAAACCAATGGCAGGCAAACAAAAACACATAGAAACACATAGAAAACACCTTCAAAGGTGTCCAAAAGCTGACAAACTGCTCAGAAGACACAACTAACACATGGAAAAGTGACAAGTACATATAGTCATGCGAAAAGAAAAGAGGTGGAGGAGTAAAAGGAGGGGGAGACACAGATATAGGCATGTCATGCCCTTCTAAAATCCAAAAAGTGAGAAGCCGAGACGGCCAGTCCGCTCCTGCCCGTGCCACCTCCGTGTCGCCGGGTTTGTGCCAGAGCCGCGGTGAACCCTGACGGCCAGCCCCCCTCTCCCAATACTGGTGCCTGTCCGCTGGTGGGTCGAGAGAGCCCCCCTGTGGTGGAGGCAGCTCTAAGCTTTTTAATTTAAATTGTCCCTCTAATTTGAATGAATACACTTTAAATCCATTTACAAGGATCTATTGGAGGGCAAGTCTCATGCCAGCAGCCGCGTAATTCCAGCTCCAGTAGCGTCCACTAAAGCTGCTGCAGTTAAAAAGCTTTTATAAGGATCGAGCTCGGCTGTCCACCGCAAGGCATCCTAGTGCCAGTCCCAGCCCCTATGCCTTGGGGTGCCTCCTGATGCTCTTCACTAAGTATCCCGTGGTCCCGAAGCATTTCCTTTGAAAAAATTAAGTGTCCAAACTACAGGTGGTGTAGCTTGCTTAACAGCCGGGATAATCCGCTGACTAGCAGACACTGCTACTAGGCACAAAGTATTTCCTGGGCTAGATGCAGTTAAAAATTTGTAAGTAGATACTCTCGTTGGATGCTGAGAAAGCATTCCATAGAGTCTCCTGGCACGCCATATATGATTCTCTTAAAAAGCTTGGGGTAGGGGTCTAGGGGACCCTTTTATAGCCAAAATCACGGCCCTGTATCACAATACGTCACCTAGGCTGAAGATAAATGGAACTGTAGCACCGAGGGCTCGGTTGCTACAGACGTATTGCACCTCACCCAGAGGTGTGATATCTCACTCTCAGATAAGGATGGAGTGTGGATCAGGACCCGACACCTGCATGCATTACACCACATTGCCGTGGGGCAGGGCGACCAATATGCCCCTGAGATGGGCACGACAGTCCCTGTCCCTGGCTGGAGTGGGGGGAGGGAACACTGAGGAAGGGGAACCCTGCAGTGCAGGAGCAGGGAGGAAGCAGTTCCTGGGTGCATTGAGAAGGGAGTATAAAAGGTGGGCACCATCTTAGTTCAGTGCAGAGAAGTCTGAGCAGAAGTGGCAGGGAGCAGAGGCTCTGCATGAGCTCTGCTCCGGAGGCGGGCCTAGTAACAGAGGCCCAGGCCTGCAAGAGGGAGAAGGAAGGAAGAGGAGCGGAGAAGGCTCCAGGAACGAGGAATGAAGGGATCCCAGGGGTGCGGACGGGCGAGTCGCCACCGCACGCCCGAATCCACCTGCGTGGAGGGGTCAGGCCAAAGGGGGAGACCGGTCCCCGAACTAGTGGAGGCAGGAAACGACCCTCAGCTAGAAACCGGAGGCTCTGACATTTTATGTGGCGCAGCCCCTTGCTCCACCCGCTAGGAAGGCACCACATAGGGTCAGGGAAACTGGCGCCAAGTTTACCAAGAGGAGGCCCGAGGCAGCCGGACAGAAGTGTTGGTAAGAAAGGCCAGACAAAGGACACACAAAGGAGGTCCTGTGAAGCGCTCCAAAGTTATCTGGGAGTTGTCTGAGCCCCTCACCTGGTGAGCACAGTACGACGTGGGCAGCCGTTACCTGCAGACGTGGTCTGGATAATAAGAACTGTGAGTAAAGGCCCTGAACTGCATCACTGACTCCGTGTCGTTACTGCTGCTGCCCTGCACCATCACCCCCATCCTCCGCATACACTGCCCTGAGGCTATACTCCTCCCGTGGGGAGTTATGCTACGCTCTGCCTTAGCGGTCTGCCCTGTAGCGGCGGTTCACTCTGACCGCAATCCACGGGTGGCGTAGTCGGACATTTAAACATCAAAACCACATAAATAGTTCCACCACTGGTTTGACCGCCCTGAGCCACGGAACCGGATCGCCGCCACGAAGACTACAACCACCAGCATCCACCAAAAAGGGTCCGGCTCCGGGTGTCCCAAGGCCCAGGGGGTGCGTCAGAACATTTTCATCACCTTTCACAATCACCAATGGGACAAGGCAGGGATGTCCTCTGTCCCCTCTCTTATACATCCTAGTGACGGAGCACCTGCTCTCATCAATTCGCCATAACCCCAATATTAGGTGGATTGAGGTGGGAGGCACCGAGTACAAGTGCTCTCTATTTGCTGATGATGTCCTAGTATATATCACTCAATCACATATATCCATCCCTGCTGTTATGGCTGAAATAGATCACTTTGTTACATGGTAAAATTTTAAAATCAATGCAGCGAAGTCTGAGGCCCTCGATGTCTCCCTCCCTAAATCCATATAGGATTCCATCCAGTCCAACTTTCCCTTTGCCTGGCCCTCACAGGGTATCAAATACTTAGGAATTCCTATTCATAGAGACCTCTCCCATCTATGTTATCTTAATTTTGGGCCCTTTATTGAACAATTCCATACAGACCACGGTTGGCAAGTTAGAACTGTAAGATTCACTACGTGAACCACTGGTGTTTTGTGGAAAAGCACATGTACACCGCGTTCCAAATTATTATGCAAAAAGTGTTTAGGAGTGATAAGGGAAGAATTTGTTTGTTTGTCAGTTAAACTCATTGATGGTGATGTGTGTCAGGGCTCTTTATATCACTGTAAGCAATTGCAGACACCTGTGCTAATTAGTTTGGCAGGTGTGTCCAATGAAAGGCAAGACTACTTAAGAAGGCTCTCTCACATTATTAAGCAGCCTACATTTTCTGCCAAAATGGGAAAGAAAAAGGATGTGTCGGCTGCTGAGAAGCAACAAATTGTGGAGTGTTTAGGTCAAGGCATGACTACAATCAACATTGTGCGATGATCAGGATGAAGTGTCTTGGCAATCAAGAAGTATGTAGCTGATTCACAGTACACACGTGTGCGTGCTGATAAGGGCAAATTGAGGACTCTTTCCTACAGGCAATTACGTCAGGTTGAAACAGCAGCGGCAAAAAAGCCTTGTCATAGCAGCAGACAAGTTTTTGAAGCTGCTTGTGCCTCCAACGTCCCCCGAACAACAAGATGCAGGGTCCTTCAGAGGTTTGCAGCTGTGCATATGCCATCCTGTCGACCTCCTCTATCCACTTCACACAAGCAGAAACGGCTCCAGTGGGCCAAACATTACATGAAGACTGATTTCAAAACTGTTTTGTTCACGGATGAGTGCCGTGCAGCGCTCGATGGTCCAGATGAATGGAGTGGAGGATGGCTGGTTGATGGACACCCCACGCAAACACGGCTACAGCGCCAACAAGGAGGAGGTGGAGTAATGTTTTGGGCTGGAATCATGGGGAGAGAGATTGTCGGCCCCTTTAGGATCCCTGAAGGCGCTAAAGATGAACTCCATAATGTATGTGGATTTTCTCAAACAGCACTTCCTGCCATGGTTCAAGAAGAAGAACCGTGTATTTCACAGCAAGATCATTTTTCTGCATGATAATGCACCATCTCATGCTGCACATAAAACATCTGCATCTCTGGCTGATATGGGCATAAAAGGGGACAAACTTATGGTGTGACCCCCATGCTCCCCTGACCTCTACCCCATTCAGAACCTTTGGAGCATCATTAAAAGGAGTGTCTATGATGGCGGGAGGCAGTTCACATCTAAGCAACAGCTCTGGGAGGGTATTCTGTCCTCATGCAAAACAATTGAAGCAGAAACCATCCAAAACCTGACAAATTCAATGGACGAGAGAGTTCAGAAGCTCCTTTCGAACAAGGGGTCCTATGTGAAAATGTAACATCACCTAGAATAAAGTTTTGAGTTGAAAACTGTTTGATTTCAGTTTCTAACAACCTGCTAATGCTTATAATTTCAAAAATGACCATTTTTTTGGTCTTTATTAAAATGAAAAGGTTGATCGAAAAGTTTGGGGGATCTAAGAGTGTGGCAACCCAGTAGTCATGATTACTTCGAATTCTGACAATATGAGGGTCATGCTGCAGGTAGTGCAGCAAGAACGCACTTATGTGTCTTGCGCATCTCGGAGCCCCAAAATTATTTTCCGGGCTAGATGCAGCTAAAAATTATTTTTAATTTTAAATCTGGTGAAGCTTATTATAGATGGCCTAATAGGATCAGTGCTGCACACTGCTACAAAGCCCAAATTATTTTCCAGTCAAGATACAGATAAACATGATTAGTAATTTGAAAGCTTAAAACGGTTGGTAGGGTGATTTTAACCAATCATCAAGCTTTTACTCTCCCCAGGATGACACAGGGGTAGAAAAGTCGTTTCGGATCCATGATTTGTTCATCTTTATGAACGTGAGTCTGTCTACATTATCAGTGGAGAGCCGCGTGCGCTTATCTGTCAGCACACCACCAGCAGCGCTGAACACACGTTCAGACAGAACGCTGGCTGCGGGGCATGACAAGATCTCCAAGGCGTAAGTGGCTAGCTCCGGCCATTTATCCAGATTGGAAGCCCAAAAAGAGCAAGGGTCCAGTGACACAGTCGTGGCTTCAATGTTTACTTGGAGATACTCCTGTACCATCGTCTCTAGGCGTTGACTATGTGTCAGACTTCTTGTCTCCTGTGGCCTTGCAAAGGATGGGCTAAAAAAGTGGTGAAATGATTCCGCAAAATTGATGTTACCAGCAGATACTGTGGTTCTGTTACGGTTTGAGTGCTGAACACTTGACGGTCCCACGGTTGGCAAGTTGGAACTGTGAGATTCACTACGTGCACCACTGGTATTTTGTGGAAAAGCACATGTAAGATTCTGCAACAGTCTCTGCTGATACTCCTGCATGCGTGCATCCCTTTCTATGGCAGGAATAATTTCTGCAAATTTACTTTTGTACCGGGGATCTAACAGTGTGGCAACCCAGTAGTCAGGATTATTTCTAATTCTCACAATTCGAGGGTCATGTTGCAGGTAGTGCAGCAAGAAGGCACTCATGTGTGTTGCGCATCCAGGAGCACCAAGTCCCTGTTGTGTTGGTGGCGAGGTAGCAATCATGCTTCCTTCCTCTGTCCTCTCCCCCCAACCTCGCACAACAGAAATGTGATCAAGGTCTCCCTCATCTGATGAGTCTTCCATCAGTTCGTCCTCCACTTCTTCCTGGGCTCCTGCACCTTCCTCACTAGTTTGGCTGCTACCATGCGCCCTGGTAAAATCATCTCCCCCACCCTCACATGCCTGCCGCCTTGGTGCTGCCGACCGTCTGGACCTTGCAGATGTTAGCCCTTCCGCATACAACTCCTCCTCCTCTACTTCCTCCACCTCCTCTTGTGCCACCACCTGACTCCGAATTCTGTTTAACATGTGCTCCAGCATGTAAATCACCGGAATAGTCATGCTGATAATGGCATCGTCAGCACTAAACATCTTCGTCGCCATTTCAAAACTGTGCAGAAGGGTGCATAGGTCCCTGATCTGAGACCACTCCTCCAGCGTGATTTGCCCCACCTCTGAATCTCGTTGGCCCAGGCTATACGTCAGAACGTATTGCACCAGGGCTTGTCGGTGCTGCCACAGTCGCTGCAACATGTGCAGAGTTGAATTCCACCGGGTAGGCACATCGCATTTTAGCCGGTGAAGTGGCAGGCCCAACGACTTCTGTAGAGATGTAAGTCGCTGAGCTGCGGGATGCGAATGGCGGAAGTGAGCACACAGCGACCGTGCCCTCTGCAGAAGGCCATCTAGTCTGGGATAGTAGGCTAAAAATTGCTGGACAACCAGGTTCAACACGTGAGCCATACAAGGCACGTGTGTGACATTGCCCCGGCGAAGGGCCGCACCCAGGTTTGCAGCATTGTCGCACACGGCCTTCCCTGGTTTCAGGTCCAGTGGAGACAACCATTCATGAAATTGGTTCTCCAGAGCTGACCACAACTCCTCAGCTGTGTGACTCACATTTCCCAGACATTTCAATGTAAAAACCGCCTGATGACGTTGAGCCCTACTGCCAGCATAGTAAGGAGGTGTGCAGGATCCCTTCTGCGCAGTTAGAAAGCTTGTGGCATGACCAGACAGGCTTTGGGTGCAGGTGGAAGACCGAGAGGAGGTTGAGGAGGCAGAAGCAGTGGAGGAAAAATGACATAAAGAGGATTGACGCACAACTCGTGGGGACGGCAAGACTTGGACAGCAGCCCCTTGTCCTGCTGTCACCATAGTTACCCAGTGCCCAGTCAGCGACATGTAACGCCTCTGTCCATGCCTACTCGTCCAAGTGTCTGTGGTGAAATGCACCCTGTCACACACAGAGTTTCTCAAAGAAGCGGTGATGTTGTGTGCGACATGCTGGTGGAGCGCAGGCACACCTTTCTTTGAGAAGTAGTGCCGACTGGGCATCTGGTACTGGGGCACTGCGACGGACATAAGGTCTCGAAAATCCTCTGTGTCCACCAGGCGGAAAGGAAGCATTTCTGTAGCCAAGAGCTTGCAGATGGTGAAATTCAACCTCTTAGCTTTCTCATGGCTAGGAGGAAATGGTCTTTTACTTGTCCACATCTGAGGGACCGAGGGCTGGCTATTGTGCTTAGACGGGGTTGATAAGGGTGTCCCCGGCAAACTGCCGGTCTGTGAGGAAGATGCAGGCGGACATGTTAGGTTGCCTTGATCCAAAGGTGGTGCTATCGATGTCGGACAGCGCTCAAGACCAGCTGGTGTTACCACCTCCAAAGAAAATGATGACCTGCCAATCACGCTGGCTGTTGCGGGTAAAGAGGTGGCAGGTCTGCGCCCCAAAACAGGTGTGACTGCTGTCCCCCCAGTCACAGAGGATGAAGAGGCCGCGGATGCACAAGATATGGCAGACGATGGTTGGCCCGGCCGGCTAGACCGCATTGTAGCACACTGAGCTTCCCACTGCAACTTATGCTTCATGTCCATGTGCCGGTTCATGCATGAAGTACTCAAACTATGTATTTTTTGGCCTCTACTTAGCTTTTGCTGACAAATGTTACAGATAACACGAGTTGGGTCATCTTTATCGATCTGAAAAAATGCCCAGGCTATGCAAGGCTTAGCACCCATGCGACCTGAAGAGCCACCACGACTTGTGGTGAGAGGCAGAGTTGTGTTTGAGGATGTGTAGCACCCTGAGGATTCGGCTGCTACAGGGGTATTGCACCTCAACCCAGAGGTGTGATATTCCACTCCCGGGTAAGGAAGGAGTGTGGAACTGAGCTCAGATAGACTGCATGCACTACATACATCCCATTCCAGGGGAGCAGGCCGACGGTACTCCCACTTAGAAATGTGCAGGTACAACCGAGCCTGTTCCTGGCTGGAGTGGGAGGGGGGTGGTACATCCCATGTAGTGTAGGGGCAGATAGGGGGAGCAGTCTGGGTAGTGATAGGAGCTCATTGGGTGCTGGTCACCTGAGCTCACACATAGAGGGATATATAAGGAGGGCACCAACTTAGATCAGGGTCAGACGCTGAGAACAAGTCAGTTGGAGAGGAGAGAGAAGGAAACAGCAGCCCTGGAGAGAGAGAGAGTGGAGCAGAGAAAGACCCAGAGGGGGAAGACTGAAGGGACCCAAGAACCCAAATTAGAGCACCGGGTGAGGAGTCAGCAAGAGGGTACCGGAACCCAAGCTGGTGGGGGCAAAGACATTCCCCAGCCAGAGACCGGAGACCGTGGGCAGTGTCTGTCACGGTCACCCACCATATTCACCCCGAAGGCACACCACATGAAGGGTCAGGGAACCCAGGGCCAAGGGTGTCCCAAAAGAAGGCCCGAGGGAGCTGGACCTAGGTGAATCACTGGTGGGGACGGCTGAAGAAAGGACAGAGGGAGAGCTCAGGGCCACGCTCTGGACTTGTTTGGGGGTTGGCCGGATCCAGGACCTGGTGGACGCAGCACGGCTCGGGTGGTCACTAGCAGCTGGAGTGACCAGTACAACATCAGCAGTAAGTAAACACCCTTAACTGCACAACCCGAGTCTGTCTTCATTGCCGGCTGCATCGCACCACCACAACCCCCATCCTCTGCGCCTGTCCCCTCTGAGGCTATACCCCTCCCGTTGGGGGTTATCTCACCAAGCTGCGCACCCACCATCAGCCTCAGCGGACCCTGCAGCAGCGGCGGCCACAGTGACCGCATCACAACGGGTGGCGTAGTCGACACAAAAGAACTTTAGTAACATCTGTAAAGCTGCCACATAACACTTAGCTTGACGCCCTGGGCACGGGACCGGGTCACAGCCGCTCGGAGACTACAACCCCCCATCTGATCCAGTGCCGGGTATTCCCCTCAAAAAGGAATATGTCCCAGGGGGCGCGTCAACTTTGGCGTAGTCGGCAGGATTTCGTGCCCGCAACACCCGGGTACTGCGTGCCTGAAGAAAAGTGCAAGTTTACCTCAGAAAGAAGACTCCTGCCGGTTCCGGAGGGTCCACGCCATCGGACTCCATCACCAGTCGTTTCCCGCCGATTGTCCGCCATTTCCAACTTGTTCCCGCCATCTGCAGAGTTTCCCGCCACTGGGCGACGCTTCCCGCCAAAACCGCAGATTTCCCGCCTTGGAAGAGCAGCGGACGCCATTATGGGCGTGCCAAAGGAGGGCAAGAGGCCACCTCCCATCGTGGGCCAGGACAGAAAATGGCGCCAAAAGTGGAAACCGCCCCCACCAACAGAGACTGTGATGCTGGAGGTGTCTGTCAGCGTGAAAGAACTACCCCTGGAGCTGACAGTCACCGAGTTGCCCCGGGACCGCCCTCTAAGTGGGAGGAGACGAAAGAGAAGAGAAAAGATGGGTGTCGCTTGGAGCAGTCTGGAGCGAGCGCACCCGGAGGCAAGAGGTCTAACGAGGAGTAGCGAAGGAGCTCACCCGGAGATGGAGAGAAAGCAGAACAGCACCGGCCCGCTGGCCAGGAGTCTGCTAGAGACCGAGGAAGGAGGGCAGAGCAGCACCGGCCCGCTGGCCAGGAGCCTGCCGGAAGCAGAGCAGAGCAGCACCGACCCGATGGTCAGGAGCCTGCTAGAGTCCACAACCCCGCTAGGTCTAGCGGAGATCCTAGCGCAGCTCCCCCGAGACCGGGAGTGTGCACAAACTGCCCTGGAGGGCCTCGCAAGGAGGATGGCCCGGGTACAGCGCGAGATACTGGCGGAGTGGAGCCGGGAGATGGCCCAGCAAGCAGAGACCAGTCAACGGAGCACGCTACCCTGGAAGAGGAAGCAGACCGCCTCTGAGGATGGCGCGGGAGGACCCAAGGCCGGAGACGGCGCCGAGGAGGGAGCCGAACGCATGGAGGCAGGTAAAGGGGACGCCTATACCCCAAGCCGTGACACCGCTTACCTGCCCCAGCTCCCCGTCGCAGAGCCCGAAAGTCCCCCTGCTGTGCCCGTAGCCGCCAGGTCACCGCCATGGACTAGGCCCCGACCGGAAGCCGCCGCCGCGACCCCTGTGACGTCACACACACCGACCCGGAGCGTGACAAAGCAGGAATTACCACCAGCCTGGTCGCAAGGCCTAGTACCCCCGGGCGCCGCACCACCAACAGCGCCCCCTACCTCCGCGGAGCCTCCGGCCTGGCCGCAAGGCCAGGTAGCCCAGGGCGCCGCCGTCTTAACGGTGCCCTTCACCTTCCAGGTGCCCCAGGCCTGGCCGCAAGGCCTGGGCAACCCGGGCGCCACCACCACCGCGCCCGCGCCCGCAAAATCAAGGGTGCCGCGTCTGGGAGAGGACTTGTTCAGCCAGCTCACATGGCCGGACGGGTCTGAAGTTACCACCAGCTACAAGCAAAAAGAAGGAGGAAGACGCCGTTGAGTGCGGCCGAGAAGTGATGTAAATAGTTACCCAATCGGGGTATATAGAAACTGAAACTGTTGCTGCTAAAATAGTCCCCGTTGGGACCAGGGAACTGTTTACCCGTTAACCCCTTCATCCTACAGGCTGAGGACTGTGAGCAGCCATTCCCTACCCTCTACCTGGCCGAGGACTGAGAGCGGCCAACTTCCCCTGTAAATAGTTGCGCGTCCTAAAGCGCCCCCTACCGGTTTTATAAGAAAACCAGATTTTTCTAAGAGACTGTCGCACTTTTCCCGGACACACGTTGCACAGTGTCCGGAGGAGGAACCAGAGACAAGAGAAGTCTACGAGAATGTTTATATAAAAAGTTTTATATATATATAATGTTTATATGTTTTATATGTTCATATAAAAATTTTGTATGTTTTGGTGTTTTATGTCTTACAGCCCAAGGACGTGCTGTGATTTACCAGGGGGGAATGTAGCACCCTGAGGATTCGGCTGCTACAGGGGTATTGCACCTCAACCCAGAGGTGTGATATTCCACTCCCGGGTAAGGAAGGAGTGTGGAACTGAGCTCAGATAGACTGCATGCACTACATACATCCCATTCCAGGGGAGCAGGCCGACGGTACTCCCACTTAGAAATGTGCAGGTACAACCGAGCCTGTTCCTGGCTGGAGTGGGAGGGGGGTGGTACATCCCATGTAGTGTAGGGGCAGATAGGGGGAGCAGTCTGGGTAGTGATAGGAGCTCATTGGGTGCTGGTCACCTGAGCTCACACATAGAGGGATATATAAGGAGGGCACCAACTTAGATCAGGGTCAGACGCTGAGAACAAGTCAGTTGGAGAGGAGAGAGAAGGAAACAGCAGCCCTGGAGAGAGAGAGAGTGGAGCAGAGAAAGACCCAGAGGGGGAAGACTGAAGGGACCCAAGAACCCAAATTAGAGCACCGGGTGAGGAGTCAGCAAGAGGGTACCGGAACCCAAGCTGGTGGGGGCAAAGACATTCCCCAGCCAGAGACCGGAGACCGTGGGCAGTGTCTGTCACGGTCACCCACCATATTCACCCCGAAGGCACACCACATGAAGGGTCAGGGAACCCAGGGCCAAGGGTGTCCCAAAAGAAGGCCCGAGGGAGCTGGACCTAGGTGAATCACTGGTGGGGACGGCTGAAGAAAGGACAGAGGGAGAGCTCAGGGCCACGCTCTGGACTTGTTTGGGGGTTGGCCGGATCCAGGACCTGGTGGACGCAGCACGGCTCGGGTGGTCACTAGCAGCTGGAGTGACCAGTACAACATCAGCAGTAAGTAAACACCCTTAACTGCACAACCCGAGTCTGTCTTCATTGCCGGCTGCATCGCACCACCACAACCCCCATCCTCTGCGCCTGTCCCCTCTGAGGCTATACCCCTCCCGTTGGGGGTTATCTCACCAAGCTGCGCACCCACCATCAGCCTCAGCGGACCCTGCAGCAGCGGCGGCCACAGTGACCGCATCACAACGGGTGGCGTAGTCGACACAAAAGAACTTTAGTAACATCTGTAAAGCTGCCACATAACACTTAGCTTGACGCCCTGGGCACGGGACCGGGTCACAGCCGCTCGGAGACTACAACCCCCCATCTGATCCGGTGCCGGGTATTCCCCTCAAAAAGGAATATGTCCCAGGGGGCGCGTCAGATGCAGTTGTTGACGTGCTTCCAGTACTACGTCTCTGTCCAGGAAGGCGCAACCTGACCTCGTCGTCACTAGCATCTTCCTCCACCTCCTCTGCTGACCTCATCTCTTGGCTGACTGTGGGTTGACAGTAAGTGGGATCTCCGACCTCATCATCATCACCCTGTGCGTTATCACACCCATCGTCCTCAGAGCCAACCTGTTCCTGCCCTGACAAAAAACTAAAATTGTCGCTCCAATCAGGTATTTGAGTCTTATCATCGTCTTCCTCATTGTCTCCACCAACAGGAGTTACAGTTTGGGAATGAGGGTCTACATTATGGTCAGAACCTTCTGCGTCTGGTCCTGGATCCGACTCATAAAGATTCTGGGCATCAGTGCAGATCATTTCCTCGTCTGGATTCACAGAAGCGCTGGAGTCGACCTCTGATTCCCAGGCTATAGTATGAGTAAACAGCTCTGCAGACTCAACCATCTGTTCTACCTCATACTCAGACGGGCAGCTGGAGATTTGGGAGCTGTGAGGAAGCAAGTGCGATTTGGGTGACACCTTTGAGGACTGGAGTATTTGTGATGTTGAAGTTGATGTGGAGGAGAGCCCACTTAAAGGAGCACTTGATATCCGTTGAAGCACCTGCTGTTTTTGTGCCTCATCTGGAATTTGTAGCGATTGGCGTGGCCGTAAGAAAGGGATCTTATCACATTGTCCGCTAAAAGAAGTAGACATTTTAGTTTGGCTGGAAGATGGTCTTTCTTCTGCACCTACCCCACGGACACAACCTATTTTCCCCTTCCCAACACGCCTATTCCCCTTTCCACCAGCAGCAGGCCTTTTTCCACTCATTTTGGTGGTTAACTAATTCACAACTCTGGAGTTGTTTGCACAAAAAAACAATGGATGGTAACCGAGCAGAGCTGAGTGGCCAAACTGTGGTATTAGGCCAAAACTATTGGCTGGGTTAGATGCAGAAAAATTATTTTTAATTTGCAACCTGATGGAGGTCAGTATAGATGGACTAATAGACCAAGTCCCACACACCGCTAGAAGCCCAAATATTTTTTCAGAGCTAGATGCAGAAATTTTTTTTATTCAATTTGCAACCTGATGGAGGTCAGTATAGATGGACTAATAGACCAAGTCCCACACACTGCTAGAAGCCCAAATATTTTTTCAGAGCTAGATGCAGAAAAAAATTATTTTTAATTTGCAACCTGATGGAGGTCAGTATAGATGGACTAATAGAACAAGTCCCACACGCTGCTAGAAGCCCAAATATTTTTTCAGAGATAAATGAAGAAAAAAATTATTTTTAATTTGCAACCTGATGGAGGTCAGTATAGATGGACTAATAGACCAAGTCCCACACACTGCTAGAAGCCCAAATATTTTTTCAGAGCTAGATGCAGAAAAAAATTATATTCAGTTTGCAACCTGATGGAGGTCAGTATAGATGGACTAATAGAATGATGCTATGCCCAAAAGATTTTACTTCACTAGGTGCAGTAAAAAAATTGGTATTCTATACACAGGTGGTATATCTTGCAACACAGATAGGCTACTCCACTGACTAACACACTCTGCAATAGGCCAAAAAGGATTAGCTTTGCTAGATTCAGCCAAATGCTGTGAAAAAAACTTGCACAGCACTGGCACAGACCTGCCTGGCAAAAACTGATAGGAACTGATGTAACCTAGTCCTGAAAAGGACTCCAATTACAATTAGTCTTTACTCCCACAATCTATCTATTTAAGAGCACAAACCTGCCTGATAAAAGTCGTAGGAAATGCTGTAACCTAGTCCTTAAAAGGACTGCAATCACAACTATTCCCTACTCCCAAGCTATCTGTATATTTGTGCGAAAATTGGCTTGAAATTAACAAGGTATAGCGCACACAGCAACAGCGGTGCCGTCTAACACGCAGCTGCAGCAGTGAGAAAATGGTGGCGACGGGGAAAATGGCTTGGTCTTATAGGGCAAGGACATGTGACATACACTGCCAATCACACATGCCCTTGCTTGTGTGAAAAAAAGCACTTCGCTCCGTGTGTGCGCTGCTGATAGGCTGACAGATTGCACCTCCCCACTGCAAATGCGGGAAAGAGAAAAAAAAATGGAGATCTTCATTGTTCCTGCAGAGATCCATCCCCTGCCCCTCCCCCCGCCCCGCTGTACACTCAAACTGCATATTAACATTAATTTTCATCATTACTGAGAAAAAATCCAGTTATGATTTTGGTGCACGAACAGTTATCGAACATAACCTCGAACAGCCGAATTTTTCTCAAATTGTTCGTGTTCGCCGACCGGCTCGAACACCGCCCAAAACAGCTCGAATTTGAGATTGGCGAACAGTTCGAGTAGAACAACGCTCATCTCTAGTTGTGATGTATTTAGTGTAATAGTGCCATCTAGAATATACAGTATATATCAGGCGATACCATGCTTTCTATAGTTAGTCGTCTTCTGTGCCCTCTATAGCTATCTATTATACTTTATAATAAATTACTCGATAATTTTACAGCTTTATGATGTTTATTAATCTGCTGTAATTATAAAAGAAAGTCCAACCTTACAGTGGACACAGGTGGAAGTGTCCTCCATGATGGTGTAGGCTGAGGTGGAGCAAGTATATAGTTAGTGGGGGATCAAGATGACCAGTATTCCCCAGGGTTCCTTGTTATCAGGGAGGGACCCGGTGTATGCAATCAAAAGATCTTATCCTCTGACCGGCTGTGTGCCATCAACAGGTAATGATCCTCTGTCCGGCTGTGTGCCATCAACAGGTAATGACCATCCGGCAGTGCGACATCAACTGGTCATCACCCTCCAGCTGTGTGCCATCAACAGGTAATGACCATCCGGCAGTGCGCCATCAACAGGTAATGACCCTCTGGATATGGCCATCAATAGGTCATCACCCTCCGGCTGTGTGCCATCAACAGGTAATGACCATCCGGCAGTGCGCCATGAACAGGTAATGACCATCCGGCTGTGTGCCATCAACAGGTAATGATCCTCTGTCCGGCTGTGTGCCATCAACAGGTAATGACCCTCTGGCTATGGCCATCAATAGGTCATCACCCTCCGGCTGTGTGCCATCAAATGTTTTTATCTTCTGTCCAGTTTTGTGCCATCAAGAGGTAATGACCCTCCAGCTGTGGGCCATCAACAGGTCATCACCCTTCGGCATTTAGGCTTCTTGTCTTCTCTAAGATGCGATTCTTGAGTCTCCTGATGCTAAAAAATATTTAAAAAATCACCGATTAAACTAATAATCTATCTTGTACATAAGCATCACAATTTATAATCTATCTAGTGCATAAGTATGACAATTTAGCTCACAGAACATACACTATGCTAAAACATTAGACCCTACAAGCAGAAATTTGCTAAACTAACATAAATATAACTGACAAATCAGTAGAAAAATCGCTACCAATGGCACAGCTCTCTTCACATCAACCTGTACCCATAGTAGATAAGAAATAGAGGACAATGCTCATAGTCAGTTATCAACAATTCGGCATGGGGCATCCCACTAGAGACATTATAATATCTAGTAGATTATAGATGGCAATAGAATTTACCAACAAGCACATAGTACGCCAAACTCAAGTACATAGTATGCCAAACCTCGACACTTTTTCCTAAAATAGGTTAATCAGAAGCACATACTAGACAGTGATACTTAGCAAAGCGTTCATAGATATATGCGCCATATGATAAGGTGCTAAAGTGCAAGTGTGTGACAAAATATCCATTCGATTTCAGGTGCAATGCTGCATTGTATGTAGTAAGATAGTGCCCATCAGACAGCATGTATAGGACTAACCTGTGATGAAAACACGAGCAATGGGAAAGTTCAAGCAGTTGCCTTCTCAATCTTCCTCGCCTCTAAGACACCTAAGGAAACATCTTCTCCTCTTGATTTTGGGTTGAGGTGTTGTAGGCATTTCAGGCTCTGGCATTCTAGGTTCTGACATACTAGGTTCTGACATGGTAGGTTCTGGTGTTCTAGGTTCTGGTGCTCTTGGCTCTGGAATTCTGGATTGTTGGTTCCTCTGAAGAATCAGTAACCTCTCTTAATGCTCCGTGGAACTTCGAGCTCTTCTTCCTATATTGTTGTGAGGGATCGTTCTGACCCAGACAATATCACTGAATGCCACTTTATAGTTGCAGCTAGGAACCTTTTTCGCATCCTGCGGTGCAGGAGCCATGGATGGAGTAGAACATTTGCCATTGGGCAGGACAGGTGTTCTCCTGGAGTCTTGCTCCTGAATCTGAGGGATGCAAATCGGCTCCTTACAAGCACTTTGTTCCTTCAGAATGGTTTTGTTCTCAGGAGTTTTCTGATTGTTTCACCAGGTTCAGACATTGCCCACTTGCTCAGGACAAGACTTAAGGCCAAATACTCTAGTATTGTCAGTAGTGTCATCACCGCAACACAAACTGCGTCATGGAAGAGCCAAAGAGGGAGATTGATGGAAGCTTGATAGGTGCTTCTTCTGAGATCCACGGGTAGTGGGTCATCCTATAATAAAGAAAAAAAACATAATAAAGTCCTGTATATTTATACCCAATCCAGTCAAACAGAGAGCCCTTGTTATTATACAGTGATGGATACATTATCAAGCAACTTTCAGAAATATCCCATTGAGAAGATCAGGAAGAAGTTTGGGATTCACCTCCAGGGTCCATGGAATATTATTTACAGTTGGACTTTCATATGACGGACGGTCACGTGTCCAGTATGAGAAGTCCTGAAAGAGGCGATATTCTCATTAGCTGATCCTTGTGACCTCCATATTGATGAGAACATACTCGCCCTCAGTGTACTGTAATGTGGGGGGTAGAGCAACGTAAAGCACAGAAATGATAGGGTGATACTCATCATCTCCAGAGGTCTCTCAGCACCAAGGTATGGTCAATGAGATACAAGCTGCAGATGGCCAAGGCTTCTAATATACCCAGGGGTGACATCACAAAGCCCTCTGTGACATCATTGCACAGTTCTATCCATCATGTCACTGATACTTTGGACCTAACTAAATGTCTAAAAGAGAACCCTTCCACATGATTTCCAATCACGGAGCAGCTTCAGTTTTTCAAGAAAAGTTTAAAAAATATAATCTGTGCTGTGATTGGTCACAATGGCACATGAAGCAGAACGTCTTTAGATCTTTTAAAGGGAAAGTGTCAGCAATTTTTTTACAATTGTAAAATTGTAAAGTATTTATATTTATATATAAATACACATATATTTAAAAAGGTTTTAATGGTATAAAATCTGAAAAAAATATTTTAACTGTTTTGATGTTTTCATCTTGTAAACACTAGGGGGAGCAGCTGCTGAGATTTCCATGAAAACAGAATACAGCTAGCTCGCATTACGACTGCAGTAAAAGTGGGCGGGATCTGCTCACATGGGTGTGATGTCACTCCTCCCCTTCTGGGCGTTTGCAAAAAGGTAAATGAGACTGTAGTTTAGGATCACAGTGCGGAGCGATCACTGGTGACTGCAAAGTGATATATAAGGGACAACACCAAAGTCATTAATCACTACAAGGACAAGGCAGGAATGTGGGAGTCAGAGGGGTCACCCCACACTTATATCCCCTCTGACTGTCACTTCCTAAGCTCCTTTCCCTGCCATAACCTCTTATTCCCGCAGGTAAATTCTTACAGGACCCCCCTCCCATCCCCTTCCCCTGCCGCAGCTGATTCTAAACGTCCTCCATATGTAATAATAGACAGGTACTCACCGGCAGCCTATGGTAATTCACAGGGTAGAACAGGGTACAGCACAGAAACAATATGGCGATCCTCATTGTCTCCAGGGGGCATCTCAGCACCAAGATATGGCCAATGAGATATGAGCTCCAGGTGGATGGAGCCCCCTTATATACCCCAAGAGTGACATCACAACGCCCTCTGTGACATCATCACCCACAACATTCCGTCACATGACATCACCCAGCACCAGCATCATGTGACCCAGAGTAAATAGAAAGTCCTTGTTGCCTATAGCAACTATTCAAAACTAAGTTTAAACTTTTCCAACAGCTAAAGGCGGCTCTGTGATGGCAGTTTCTTCTTGTGGACGGTTGTGATAAATCTGCAGAACATCTACATAACGCGACATGTAGAAAATCCTGTCTTTTCCCCTCTGTTCTTCCTCTGGTGCTACAGAGACGGATAGAAGGAGCTTTTCCAGACCTTACAGTGCACAATATGGGACCTAATCACTGATATCCCAGATCTCCTCAGTACAAGTGTAGCACCCTGAGGGTTCGGCTGCTACAGGAGTATTGCACCTCAACCCAGAGGTGTGATATTCCACTCCCGGGTAAGGAAGGAGTGTGGAACTGAGCTCAGATAGACTGCATGCACTACATACATCCCATTCCAGAGGAGCAGGCCGACGGCACTCCCACTTAGAAATGTGCAGGTGCGACCGAGCCTGTTCCTGGCTGGAGTGGGAGGGGGGAGGAACATCCCATGTAGTGTAGGGGCAGATAGGGGGAGCAGTCTGGGTAGTGATAGGAGCTCATTGGGTGCTGGTCACCTGAGCTCACACATAGAGGGTGTATATAAGGTGGGCACCATCAAAGATCAGGGTCAGTCAGTGCAGAGGACAAGTCAGCAGAAGAGGAGGAGCGGAAGCTGGCAGAGGAGCAGCTGAGAGAAAGAAACAACAGCCCTGGAGAGAGAGTGGAGTGCAGAAAGACCCAGAGGGGGACAAAGAAGGGACCCAAGAACCCAAATCAGATCACCGGGTGAGGAGTCAGCACAAGGGTACCGGAACCCAAACTGGTGGGGGCAGAAAACACATCCCTAGCCAGAGACCGGAGGCTGTGGGCAGCATCTGCCACGGCCACCCACTACATCCACCCTGAAGGCTTACCACATGAAGGGTCAGGGAACCTGAGGCCAAAGGTTGCCCCACAGAAGGCCCGAGGGAGCTGGACCTAGGCGGATCACTGGTGGGGAAGGCAGAAGAAAGGACAGAGGGAGAGCTCAGGGCCACGCTCCGGACTTGTTTGGGGGTTGGCCGGATCCAGGACCTGGTGGACGCAGCACGGCTCGGGAGGTCACTTGGAGCTAGAGTGACCAGGAACATCTGCAGTAAGTAAAGACCCTTAACTGCACAACCCGAGTCTGTCATCATTACCGGCTGCACCGCACCACCACAACCCCCATCCTCTGCGCCTGTCCCCTCTGAGGCTATACCCCACCCGTTGGGGGTTATCCCACCAAGCTGCGCACCCACCATCAGCCTCAGCGGACCCTGCAGCAGCGGCGGCCACAGTGACCGCATCACAACGGGTGGCGTAGTCGACACAACGAACTTTAATAACATCAGTAAGGACTGCCACATAACACTGAGCTTGACGCCCTGGGCACGGGACCGGGTCACAGCCGCTCGGAGACTACAACCCCCCATCTGATCCGGTGCCGGGTATTCCCCTCAAAAAGGAATATGTCCCAGGGGGCGCGTCAACTTTGGCGTAGTCGGCAGGATTACGTGCCCGCAACACCCGGGTACTGCGTGCCTGAAGAAAAGTGCAAGTTTACCTCAGAAAGAAGTCTCCCGCCGGTTCCGGAGGGTCCACGCCATCGGACTCCATCACCAGTCGTTTCCCGCCGATTGTCCGCCATTTCCAGCTTGTTCCCGCCACCTGCCGAGTTTCCCGCCACTGGGAAGCGATTCCCGCCAAAACCGCAGATTTCCCGCCTTGGAAGAGCAGCGGACGCCATTATGGGCGTGCCAAAGGAGGGCAAGAGGCCACCTCCCATCGTGGGCCGGGACAGAAAATGGCGCCAAAAGTGGAAACCGCCCCCACCAACAGAGACTGTGATGCTGGAGGTGTCTGTCAGCGTGAAAGAACTCCCCCTGGAGCTGACAGTCACCGAGTTGCCCCGGGACCGCCTTCGAAGTGGGAGGAGACGAAAGAAAGGAGAGAAGATGGGTGTCGCCTGGAGCAGTGTAGAACGAGCGCACCCGGAGGCAAGAGGACTAATGAGGAGTAGCGGAGAAGCTCACCCGGAGTCGAGGAGAGAAAGAGTAGACCCGGGAATGGAGCGGCAGCAGAGCAGCACCGGCCCGATGGCCAGGAGCCTGCCGGAAACAGAGCAGAGCAGCACCGACCCGATGGTCAGGAGCCTGCTGGAGTCAACAACCCCGCTAGGCTTAGCGGAGATCCTGGCGCAGCTTCCCCGAGATCGGGAGTGCGCGCGGAGTGCCCTGGAGGGCCTCGCGGGAAGGATGGCCCGAGTGCAGAGGGAGATCCTGGCGGAGTGGGGCCGGGAGATGGCCCAGCAAGCTGGAACCCGTCCACTTAACCCGCTCCCTTGGAAGAAGACATCGACTGCCTCTGCGGATGACGCGGGAGGACCCAAGGCCGGAGACGGCGCAGAAGAGGGAGCGAGACGCATGGCAGCAGGTAAGGGGGATGCCTATACCCCATACCGGAAGACCGCTTACCTGCCCCAGCTCCCCGTCGCAGAGCCCGAAGGTCCCCCGGCCGTACCCGAGACCGCCATGACACCGCCACCGACTAGGCCCCGACCGGAAGCCGCCGTCGCGACCCCGATGACGTCACGCATCGTGACCCGGAGCGTGGCGCCGGAAGAGGAGCCTCCGGCCTGGTCACAGGGCCTAGCATTTCCGGGCGCCGCATCCAAAGCAGAGCCATCTACCTCCGCGGAGCCTCCGGCCTGGTCGCAAGGCCAGGTAACCCAGGGCGCCGCCGTCCTAACGGTGCCCTTCACCTTCCAGGTGCCCCAGGCATGGCCGCAAGGCCTGGGCAACCCGGGCGCCACCACCACCGCGCCCGCGCCCGTAATACCTAGGGTGCCACACCTGGGGGAGGACCTCTTCGGCCAGCTCACATGGCCGGACGGGCGGCCCTTCATCTGGCCCGAAGGGTACCCTGAGCTGGAGCGGCCGCAAAGACTAGGGCCCTTGTGTGAGCCCCTAATCCCGGCTCCGAAGCCCGTGACTCGGGTCTCGCCTCCACTCGAGGAAGCCCAGTTCGTGTGGGACCCCACGGGAGAAGATTTGATGGGGTTCACCGGAGAGACTCGGGCAGCTGCAGCAGAGCG
The DNA here is from genome assembly GCF_046119375.1 of Phyllobates terribilis. NCBI lineage: Eukaryota > Metazoa > Chordata > Amphibia > Anura > Dendrobatidae > Phyllobates > Phyllobates terribilis. Next base: position 988,856 of record NW_027362943.1, read on the forward strand.
TACCGAGTGTTGCCGTCAACAGCTGGCAGAGTTCAAGAGAGAGCGGGAGGAGAGGCGGGCCAGAGAGCAATGGGCCCAGACCCACAGCGCGGAGCAAAAGAGTCGGACCAGAAGGAACCCCCGTGCAGCAGATCGTCCCCGTACCATCGGGACGGTAATAAAGTTTAATGCGCAGCATGGGTGGGGCTTCATAAGGGACCGGAACACCATGGGTGACGTCTTCGTTACTCGACGGGACGTCGAGTCCCACCTGCCAGAGGGTCACAAAGGCCGTGACCTCTACGTCGGTGACGAGGTAACGTTCACCCGGCACAAGTGTGCCAAGGGACCTTACGCCCTCCACGTGCATCGCCTGACAGAGGAGGAGTTGCGGTGTAGGGAGGAAGAGCCAGAAGACCCGGACGGGTTCAAGGCTAGGAGGTACTACGATTAAGAACAGTAGTAAAGAAAAACTGTATATAGTTACCCGTCGGGGTACCCAAGTAGCCGTAACTACTGAGAAGTTTAGTCCCCGTTGGGACCAGTGAACTGTTTACCTGTGTGACCCCTTCCATACCAGGCTGAGGACTGTGTGCAGTCATCCCTTTCCCTTTACCTGGCCGGGGACTGAGAACGGCCAAAATTCCCCTGTACATAGTTGCGCTTCCTAAAGCGCCCCCTACCGGTTTTATATGAGAAACTGTTTTTCAAGAGACTGTCGCACTTTACCTGGTCACGAGTTGCACGGTGACCAGAGGAGGAAGAAAGAAAAAGACGACGAGAAAGTTTTATATATATATGTTTTATGTGTTTTACATGTTTATAAAAATTTGTATGTTTTGGTGTTTTTGTCTTTGCAGCCCGAGGACGTGCTGTGATTTACCAGGGGGGAATGTAGCACCCTGAGGGTTCGGCTGCTACAGGAGTATTGCACCTCAACCCAGAGGTGTGATATTCCACTCCCGGGTAAGGAAGGAGTGTGGAACTGAGCTCAGATAGACTGCATGCACTACATACATCCCATTCCAGAGGAGCAGGCCGACGGCACTCCCACTTAGAAATGTGCAGGTGCGACCGAGCCTGTTCCTGGCTGGAGTGGGAGGGGGGAGGAACATCCCATGTAGTGTAGGGGCAGATAGGGGGAGCAGTCTGGGTAGTGATAGGAGCTCATTGGGTGCTGGTCACCTGAGCTCACACATAGAGGGTGTATATAAGGTGGGCACCATCAAAGATCAGGGTCAGTCAGTGCAGAGGACAAGTCAGCAGAAGAGGAGGAGCGGAAGCTGGCAGAGGAGCAGCTGAGAGAAAGAAACAACAGCCCTGGAGAGAGAGTGGAGTGCAGAAAGACCCAGAGGGGGACAAAGAAGGGACCCAAGAACCCAAATCAGATCACCGGGTGAGGAGTCAGCACAAGGGTACCGGAACCCAAACTGGTGGGGGCAGAAAACACATCCCTAGCCAGAGACCGGAGGCTGTGGGCAGCATCTGCCACGGCCACCCACTACATCCACCCTGAAGGCTTACCACATGAAGGGTCAGGGAACCTGAGGCCAAAGGTTGCCCCACAGAAGGCCCGAGGGAGCTGGACCTAGGCGGATCACTGGTGGGGAAGGCAGAAGAAAGGACAGAGGGAGAGCTCAGGGCCACGCTCCGGACTTGTTTGGGGGTTGGCCGGATCCAGGACCTGGTGGACGCAGCACGGCTCGGGAGGTCACTTGGAGCTAGAGTGACCAGGAACATCTGCAGTAAGTAAAGACCCTTAACTGCACAACCCGAGTCTGTCATCATTACCGGCTGCACCGCACCACCACAACCCCCATCCTCTGCGCCTGTCCCCTCTGAGGCTATACCCCACCCGTTGGGGGTTATCCCACCAAGCTGCGCACCCACCATCAGCCTCAGCGGACCCTGCAGCAGCGGCGGCCACAGTGACCGCATCACAACGGGTGGCGTAGTCGACACAACGAACTTTAATAACATCAGTAAGGACTGCCACATAACACTGAGCTTGACGCCCTGGGCACGGGACCGGGTCACAGCCGCTCGGAGACTACAACCCCCCATCTGATCCGGTGCCGGGTATTCCCCTCAAAAAGGAATATGTCCCAGGGGGCGCGTCACAAGCATACCGCCAACCTATGAGGACTAGAAAGAGGGCGAAACCATGCGGCACGCGTAGTCTGACCACGCCCCTATCCACACCCCAAGCCACGCCCTTTTTATACCTTGGCAGGAGGAGATGTCTGTACAAAGCGCAAGTTATCAAAAGGCTGAAGGAACACTTTATCAACATGAATGAAGGTTTTGAAGGGCATCCACTGTCCCGGCACTACCGGAAGTTCCACAACCAATCTTATAAGGACACTAAGTTTTGTGGGATCCGATTAGTCCCCAGAAAATGGAGGGGAGGTGATTACCTGAGATTAATGTCGCGGATGGAATCCAAATGGATCTTCACATTAAATAGCTTGGCTCTGAAGGGCCTTAATCACGAGAGTCAGCTGTATGCCTTCAACTCGCAGCGGTATATACTGTATGTATTTTTTATCCCAGTACCAATTGAACATTTACATTGCACTTTTATGAACCTCCTTATATTTTATCAATATAATATGTCTTTTGGATATATTCCTTTGAATCCACCTATTTTATATATGTATTTGTTTCTATTCATTGATACCCCTATTGGAGATACAATATAATGTTTTTATTTTTCTCCTTCATTTTTTCCTTTTTATCTCTTGATGGTACTAAGTGCCGAATTTATACTATCCTGGTAATATACACTGATTAACAGACTGTTTTTTATAGCCATCAGAAATATAAGTACCGTATATTCCGGCGTATAAGACGACCTGGTGTATAAGACGACCCCCCTACTTTCCTGTTAAAATATAGAGTTTAGGATATATTCACCGTATAAGACTACCCCTTTTCCAACGCATACCAAACACCGGTAAAAATTAAAAAAAAACAGATTTGAATTTAACATGGTCCTTTTTTAATTTAAATTCTTATGACATGCAGGTATATAGCAGGAAAACTGTCACTCATAAACATATTAAAATAGGGGGGACCCCACGTCATTTTTTGGGGGGGTCCCCCATTCTAATAGCTAGTAAAGGCTAGGTATTCAGCTGGGGGCTGATATTAGTAGCCTGGGAAGCTCCGTGGGTATTACCCTCTTCCCAGACTTCAAACATCTGCCCCAGCCGTCTGCTTAACCTCCGCTAGAGACTATAATGATGGTGGATCCCACGCCAATTTTCTTTTTAAAAAATCCTTTATTTTAACACTAAATGACAATTGAGGGGTTAATAAAGATGCAGTCCCTAAATTATTAATTTTGTAATTAATTTTTCCCAAAAATGTTGACGTGGGGCTTCGCCATATTTTTGTGTCCAGCCAGGTACAGCAGGCAGGAACGGGCTGCCCCCAACCACCAGCTGCCTATTTGTACCTGGCCGGACACAACAATATAGGGAAGCCCTTTTTTTTTTAATTATTTCATGAAATAATTAAAAAAAAAATACGTGGGGCTTCGCCCTATTTTTGTGTCCAGCCAGGTACAACTAGGCAGCTGGGGGCTGGAATCTGCAGCGCAGGGAGGCCCAAGCTTTCTGGGCCCCCCCCGCTGCAAATTGCAGTCCGCAGCCACCCCGGAAAATGGCGCGTTCATAGAAGCGCCATCTTCTGGCGCTGTACCCAACTCATCCAGGGCCCTGGTGCGGTGGCTCACTGGGTAATAAAGGGGTTAGGGCCAGCTTGGCATTATCAGCTGGCCCTAAGCCCGAAATTCATGGGGTCACGCCAATATTAGACATGACCACCATGAATTTCTAGTAAAGTAATTAAAAAAAACACAACACCCAGAATAAAGTCCTTTAATTGAAATAAAGACACAATTTTTTAATGTTCTAAATTAAACTCTACTTACCATCACGCCCATTCCAGCTGAAGCCAACGATCTCCTGCAATAAAAGTAAAATAATAAAGCAACCTCATCCTTACCTCTCCATGGTTCCCAGGACCGGTCCAGCTCTGCTACATTCACATGACAGGCTGCACTGCAGCAGAACGCTGCCGTTCAGCTTGCCATGCGGCAGACACTGAGAAGCGCAGGCATGCTTGTGCTCCTCAGTGTCTGACTGTGACGGCATCCAGATGAGCCGAGATCATGTCCAATGAACTCGGCTCACCTCATGCACGTCACTGACAGCGTGGGAAAATTCTCCTGCTCCCCGCATGCGCAGTAGAAGTTTCCCACGCTGTCAGTGACGGACGTCCAGGAGGTGAGCTGAGTTCATTGTCGGCTCATCTGGATGCCGTCACAGTCAGACACTGAGGAGCGCAAGCATGCCTGCGCTTCTCAGTGTCTGCGGGATGACAGGCTGGATGGCGGCGTTCTGCTGCGGTCCAGCCTGTCATCTCGATGTAGCAGTGCTGGATCCATCCTGGGAACCATGGAAAGGTAAGGATGAGGTTGGTTTATTATTTTTCTTTTATTGCAGGAGATCGTTGGCTTCAGCTGGAATGGGCGTGACGGTAAGTATGGTTTAATTTAGAGCAATAAAGAATTGTGTGTTTATTTCAATTAAAGGACTTTATTCTGGGTGTTTGTGTTTTTTTTAACTTTGACTATGGGGTTAGTAATGGGGGTGTCTTATAGACGCCTCTCCATTACTAACCTGGGCTTGATGTCAGCTGGCATTATAAGCTGACATCAACCCCAGCCCTATTACCCCACTGCCACCGCTACAGGGCAGTGGGAAGAGCGAGGCTAAGTGCCAGATTTGGCGCATCCTATGGATGCGCCATTTCTGGGGCGGCTGACGGCTGGTGTTTCTAGCCTGGGAGGGGGCCAATATTCATGGCTCCCTTCCTGGGCTATTAATATCAGCCTCCAGCTGTCTGCCTAGCCTTTGCTAGCTATTAAAATAGGGGGGACCCCACGTAATTTTTTTGGGATCCCCCATTTTAATAGCTAGTAAAGGCTAGGTATTCAGCTGGGGGCTGATATTAGTAGTCTGGGAAGCTCCGTGGGTATTACACCCTTCCCAGGCTTCAAACATCTGCCCCAGCCGTCTGCTTAACCTCCGCTAGAGACTAAAATTAAGGGGAACCCCACGCCAATTTTTTTTTAAAATAAATCCGTTATTTTAACACTAGATGACAAGTACAGTAACCAGCACTGTCACTGTACTTCATATATATGTGACTGACATGTTTCTATCTATCTAATCTATGTGTGATGCTCTATCTTTCTGTTCTAAATTGTCGGGTACAGATGCTGAATTGCCGGCCGGCTTTTTTAAAGAGACGGTGCATGAAAACACTATTATTTGTTTTAATAAATCCTTTACACTAAATGACAAGTACAGTAAGCAATACTGTCACTGTACTTCATATATATGTGACTGACATGTTTCTATCTATCTAATCTATGTGTGATTCTCTATTCTTTCTATTCTAAATTGTCGGGTGCCGGCTTATGCCGCTGCTGAATTGCCGGCTTTTCATATATTGTCACAGAAGCGATGCGAACTTCCCTGCTCCGGACACAGCGCAGCGCTTCTGTGACAAGTGAAAGCTGTCGCCACAGAAGCCCTGCGCTGTGTCCGGAGCTGGGAATACGCAGCGATGTGTCAGTTTCAGCACAGAAGCGCTGACTGTCTGGACCTACCGCCGCCGTATTTTAACTCCCTCCACCTTATATTAACTCCGACATGGCAGGGATACGGCCACGGCAGCTTATTAACACCCCCAGAGTATCCCCGCATGTCAGTTTCTGAAAGTTCAAAAGCATTACCGGCGTATAAGACGACCCCAGACTAGACAGAAGATTTTTCAGTCTTCAAAAGTCGTCTTATACGCCGGAATATACGGTATATAATTTTTATTCATTTTTAACTAATTGTGAAAGTTTGAACAAAGTCTTTTTTATTATTATTTTTTTCACACACAGTCTATTCTTATTGGAATTATATACATATACATAGTTAGTAAAGCCGAATAAAGACTTGCGTCCATCAAGTTCGACCTGTTAGTTCTGTAATTGCTAAAGTTGATCCAGAGGAGGGCAAAAACCCCAAATGATTTAGCCAATCTTCACCTGAGGAAAAATTCCCTCCCGACTCTGAAACCAGCAGTCAGAATAAATCCCTGTATCAACCTACTATTTTATTTTATTTTTAAGTATATCTTAGTTCTATTGCACATCCATATGTCCTTTTGCACCGTCTTGATAGCATAGGATCTTCCTCCATTTCTTTGGTTGTATTATCTTTGTGGGGGGCGTTTGGACTTTATTAGGTTACCAGTTTGACTACCAGCGAGAAGCTGACGAAGAGGAACTGTGAGTCCTCAAAACGAGTAGTTTTTTTTGGCATTTACAGGACATCGAAGGAGAAGGAGAGAGTCAATGCACAGGGATAAGCCCTCCTGATATCCAGAAGATATATATAACCATATCATATTATTGATACAAAATATAAATGCACAGAGTCAATAAAATCACTTAAAAACACCAAACCCCATCCTTACTTTGCAAGATACCTATTCCAAAGGTGTATCTAGGTTTTCTGGCACCCGGTGCAGCAGGGGCTGGCTGGCACATTTTTGCCTGGGGGGCAAGCACACAGCAGTGGCCCATGAATAGCGGCCCATCCTTAACATGTTTATTACCAGATGCATCATAAGCCTATATTCACACGACCGTATTGTCTAAGTGTTGCCCGCGAAAAAAGCTGACAGCACTTGGACCAGTTCAGATGAGTGTTTGTAGTGGTCAGACATAGTACATATTATTCTTATGTATTACTATTTTTAGAGCAGATATACCTTTTTTGAGATGTAGTACCAGGGGCGGACCTACCACCCATGCAGCCGGTTCATTGAATGGGGGCCCCCGAGGGAGAGGGGGCCCCTCCAGCCTCCAGCAGGGCCGCCATCATGGCATGACTGCACTGACTCCAGCATGGGGCCCGGCCGGTCGGGGCCCCCTCGGAGCCCCCCTCTTGTGCGTCTCCTCATGGGGCCCCCCCCCGCAGGACCCCCCGCCGTCACATGACCGGAGATGTGCCTGCGCTCAGCATGGGCCCCATGCTGAGCGCAGGGACATCTCCGGTCATGTGACGCGGCGGCACAATACTTACCCCTCCCCGTGCCTCCGCAGCGTCTGCCGCGTCCTCTGACTGTGACGTCTCAGGTCAGAGGGCGCGGTGACGTCTTTACACCGCGAGCTCTCTCCTGAGTTGTCACATCACAGAGCGGGAAGACGTATTTGATTTTTTTTTTTTTTTTATATGGGGACATGGGGCATTTAATGGTGGGGGGAGAGTGGGTGTGACATCCTGCATGGGGCATTATCTGGGGGGGGGATTGGCATCCTGAATGGGGCATTATATGGGGGAGGGGGGAATTGACATCTTGCATGGGGGCATTATATGGGGGTGGGGGGGGGATGTGACATCCTGCATGGGGCATTATAAGAGGGGAAGGGGGAAGTGACATCCTGCATGGGGCATTATAAGAGGGGAAGGGGGGAAGTGACATCCTGCATGGGGCATTATAAGAGGGGAAGGGGGGAAGTGACATCCTGCATGGGGCATTATAAGAGGGGAAGGGGGGAAGTGACATCCTGCATGGGGCATTATAAGGGAGGGGGGGCGTGACATTCTGCATGGGGCATTATAAGGGAGGCGGTGTGACATCCTGCATGGGGCATTATAAGAGGGGAGGGGGGAATTGACATCCTGCATGGGGCATTATATAGAGGGTGGGTGTGTGACATACTGCATGGGGCATTATAAGGAGGGGGGGTGACTTCCTGCATGGGGCATTATAAGGGAGAGGGTGGTCTGACATGCTGCATGGGGCATTGAAAAGGGGGGAAGTGACATCCTGCAAGGGGCATTATATGGGGGGGAAGAGGTGACATCCTGCATGGGGCATTTTATGGGGGGAACAGCCTGCATGGAGCGTTACATGGGGGCCAATATTCTGTATGGAGAGTTATATGTGGACCAGTATCCTGTATGGAGCATTATATTGGGACCAGTATCCTGTATGGAACATTATAAGGGGGTCAGTATCCTGTATGGAGAATTATATGGTGCCCATATTACTGTATGGAGGACTATACTGTCCGGTCTGCACTATGCGCTGTGAGAATTCGCCGGTTTCTGAGCTATTGTAGAATTTACAATAGATATCACTTGTGTAATGGGGCATTATAAGGGGGGAACAGCCTGCATGGAGCGTTATATGGGGGCCAATATTCTGTATGGAGCGTTATATGGGGGTCAGTATTCTGTATGGAGCGATATATGGGGGACAGTATTCGGTAGGGAGCGTTATATGGGGGCCAGTATTCTGTATGCAGTGTTATATGGGGACCAGTATCCTCTATGGAGCGTTATATGTGGACCAGTATCCTGTATGGAGCATTATATGGGGACCAGTATCCTGTATGGAGCATTATAAGGGGGTCAGTATCCTGTATGGAGCATGATATGGTGCCCATAATACTGTATGGAGGACTATACTGTCCGGTCTGCACTGTGCGTTGTGAGGATTCGCCGGTTTCTGAGCTATTGTAGAATTTACAATAGATATCACTCATGTAATTTAGTAAGTGAAATCCTTGGCCTTGTACTATATATATATATTTCTCTGCGGTATCTGTGCATCATGAATCATGGTATGTGTTAAAGGGGCCCACTGAAACTCTGTCGCCCAGGGCCCACAAAAACCTGGAGCCGGCCCTGGGGGTAAGTATAACAAGTTGTATTTTTTTTACATACAATTAATTAACTTGGAGTGGGGGGAATCAGAGATGCACGGAGGGATGAGAGATGCACGGGGGGGGGGGCCCTTCATGCCCCCTATGAAGGGCGGGGGGGCCCACAAAAAATTCTTGCACAGGGGCCCACTACAGTCTGTGTCCGCCCCTGTGTAGTACGCTGTGTTTTTCTACACTCCTAAAATAACATATCAGCAGAGTAAAGGTGGTCACACATAAGCCCAGGTCTGCTAGATAGATACCTATGAATTATTATTTTGTATATGTTTTCAAACATACTTGATCAATGAAATCATCATTGTAAACTTCAACTCCACATAATAGTATATGATGTAGCAGTCACTAATTATCTTGAGTGCTTCATCTGATGTCCGTGCACATAGTATACATAGTATACATAGTATACCACATACAGTACAATATATATAGGAGAATATACAGTATGACAGGTATATAGAGACGAGCAATTTGTAGAACCGTGGTCCAGTGGTCAGATGAATATTCTGTGGCTGCTGAACAGGAGCCACCACATAGTCTCCTTTTTACAGCCCCACATAGCCTTCCATATACTGTACAGTGTGAGCCCCACATAGCCTCCTATATACAATGTGAGCCCTCACGCAACCTCCTATATGAGTATGAGCCCTCACATAGCCTCCTATATACAGTATCAGTCCCCACACAGCCTCCTGCATATAGTGTGAGGACCCACACAGCCTCCTGCATACAGTGTGAGGTTCCACTGTGTGAGTACAGTGTGAGGACTGGTCGTCGGATATGTTGCACGCTTATTGAGATGTGTTATTGACAGCTCTATCATTTTTCTTGCCACTGTCTTGTTAAATATACAGGTTGGATACATTTGGTGTTCATGCCATATAAATTCCTGTTTGTAACGAGTACATATTTATGATAGGTAGCTTTGTTTTACTACCATTGGCAGGCATTAACTGGATTTTAGGTCCTAGTGACGTTTTATATCTTTTTTACCTACGTATTCATTAAAGGTTATGTTTTAACCTCTTTCACTACTTTAATTGCTTCATATTACCTTTATTGAGTGGTGACCTGTATGATAGTGTGTGAGCACATATCTACAATGTGGGGACCTGGATAGGGACATTCCTACAATGTGGGGACCTGGATGGGGACATATCTACAATATGGGGAACTGGATTGGGACATATCTACAATGTGGGGACCTGGATAGGAACATTCCTACAATGTGGGGACCTGGATAGGAACATTTCTACAATGTGAGGACCTGGATGGGGGACATTCCTACAAGATGGGGACATTATAACAAGATGGGGACCTTGATGGGGGACATTATGACAAGATGGGGACCTGGATGGGGGACATTACGACAAGTTGGGGACCTGAATGGGGGACATTACGACAAGATGGGGACCTGGATGGGGCATTACTACAAGATGAGGACCAGGATGGTGCATTACTACAAGATGAGGACCAGGATGGGTCATTACTAAAAGATGAGGACCAGGATGAGACATTACTACAAGATGAGGACCAGGATGAGGCATTAGATGAGGCATTACTACAAGATGAGGACCAGTATGAGTCATTAACCCCTTTACAACCCAAGGTGGTTTGCACATTAATGACCAGGCCAATTTTTACAATTCTGACCACTGTCAATTTATGAGGTAATTACTCTGGAACGCTTCAATCGATTCCCCTGATTCTGAGACTGTTTTTTCGTGACATATTGTACTTCATGATTGTGGTAAAATTTCTCCGATAACACTTCATTTATTTGTGACAAAAACTGAAATTTGGCAAAAATTTTTGAAAATTTAGCAATTTTCAAAATTTGAATTTTTATGCCCTTAAATCAGAGAGATATGTCACACAAAATAGTTAATAAATAACATTTACCACATATCTACTTTACATCAGCACAATTTTGGAACCAAATTTTTTTTTTATTAGAGAGCTTTAAAGGTTAAAAGTTGACCAGAGATTTCTCATTTTTCCAACAAAATTTACAAAACCATTTTTTTAGGGACCACATCACATTTGAAGTCACTTTGAGGGGTCTTTATGACAGAAAATACCCAAAAGTAACACCACTCTAAAATCTGCACCCCCAAGGTGCTCAAAACCATATTCAAAAAATTTATTAACCCTTCAAGTGCTTCACAGAAATTTTTGGAATGTGGAAGAAAAAAATTAACATTTAACTTTTTTCACAAAAATGTTACTTTAGACCCAATTTTTTTTTATTTTCACAGGGTTAACAGGAAAAAATGGACCCCAAAATTTGTTGTTCTATTTCCCCTGACCACACAGATACCCCATATGTGGGGAAAAAACACTGTTTAGGCGTACGGCAGGGTTCGGAAGGGAAGGAGCGCCATTTGACTTTTTGAAAGTAAAATTTGCTTGAATAATTAGCGGACGCCATGTTGTGTTTGGGGAGCCCCTGATGTGCCTAAACAGTGGAAACCCCCCACAAGTGACACCATTTTGGAAACTAGACACCTCAGAGAACCTTTACAGAAGTTTAAACATGGAGCCATGACAATAAATAATCAAACTTTTTCCACAAAAATTATGTTTTAGCCCCAATTTTTTTATTTTCACAAGGGTAAGAGGAGAAAATGGACCCCAAAAACTTTTTGCAATTTCTCCTGAGTACGCCAATACCCTATATGTGGGGAAAATACAGTGTTTGGGTGCACGGCAGAGTTCTGAAGGGAAGGAGCACTGTGTGACTTTTTGAACGCAAAATTGGCTGGAATTGAGGGCGGACGCCATGTCACGTTTGAAGAGCCCCTGATGTGCCTAAATAGTTGAAACCCCCCACAAGTGACCCCATTTTGGAAACTACACCCCTTAAGGATTTTATCAATGGGTATAATGAACATTTTTAACCCGGTACGACACATAATTTGATAACATTAGGTCATCATATTGAATAAGTTGTCATTAGTCTTGAGCACAAGTGCTCGCTACTTGAGTTTGCATCGTGTACTCAGGTATGCACCATATATCGCACGTTCTCGAGTGACATGCCCGTGTCCTGCCCACATGTTTCACGGTTATTAGACACCCAAAATAAACATGCAGGGATTGCTGGTGCATGGCAGGCTATCCCCTCACGGTTTTTTTGACTGTGAAGCATATGGGGCAGAGACTCGAGCACCCGCGATACTCAATGCATACCCGAGCACCCGATGCAAACTCAAGTAGCGAGCACTTGTGCTCAACACTAGTCGCCATATCGTCATCTTTTTTTTTTTTTTGCCTTTGAAAAAATCCCAACCCTAGCACAGCCCTAACCCTAGAGTTTATTTTTCACACCGTTCCTTGTGCAGTATAAGTGATTAGACGACTTTATTCTTTGGGTCGGTGCGATTACAGCGATACCAGAATCCTATCGGGTTTTTATGATTGACAGCTGTCTCACACTAAAAGACGCAATTTTTTGCAAAATCTAGTTTTTGCATCGCCATATTTTGAGAGCTATAATTTTTCCATATTTTGGCCGACAGAGTCATTTGACAACTTGTTTTTTGCGGGATGAGTTGACGTTTTTATTGGTTCCATTTTCAGGCATGTGACATTTTTTGATCGCTTTCTATTCCGATTTTTGGGAGGCAGCATAAGCAAAAACCAACAATTCAGGAATTGTTTTTTTAAATTTTTTTATGCTGTTCCGCGTGTGGTAAAATTGATGAGGTAGCTTTATTCTTTGGGTCTGTACGTTTACAGCGGTACCACATTTATATCTTTTTTTATGTTTTGGCGCTTCTACACAATAAAAGCTATTTTCTAGAAAAAATTATTTTTTTTTATCACTTTATTCTGAGAGCTATAACTTTTTTATTTTTCAGCTGATGGTGCTGTATGGCAGCTTTTTTTTGTGGAACAAGATGACGTTTTCAGTGGTACCATTTTTATTTATATTCATCTTTTTAATCGTGTTTAATTCCATTTTTTGTTTGGCGGTTTGATGATAAAGCATCATTTTTTGCTTTGTTTTTTATTTTAATTTTTTACCGTGTTCACTAAAGGAGTTAACTTGTGAGACAGTTTTATAGGTCAGGTCGCTCCGGACGTGGCGATACCAAATATGTGTACTTTTATTGTTTTGTTTGTTTTTTTTTCATTATAATATTTATTGATGGGTACATTATATTTTTATTTTTGGTGGATTATTTTTTTTTTACATTTTTTTACCACTTTTTTTTACTTTTATACTTTGTCCCACTATGGGACTTTCACTTTTTATACTCTGATCGCCTGTAAAACATAGGGATGGAGCACCATCCCTGTGCTATACAGGCTGTCAGCGCTGTAGATGCAGAAGATACTTTGGTCATGCACTGTGCATGATCAAAGTATCTTTCTGCTGTCTGGTGACCCGGATGTTGTCATGACCCATAGTGGTGGGGATTGGTTCCCCTGGTGAAAAATTAAGTGCCTGGATGGATTTTTACCTACAGCCTCTGGTTCAGGAAACTCCGAGTTACATTAGGGATTCAAAATTCATAGTGACCATTTTTGATAAATTTGAATGGCCAAAAAACTTTGGATGATTGTCCTGTGATGTGGTGGCATTATACCCCCTCAATTCCACACCATATTGCTTTAGCATGTTTAACCTACCACCTTGACACATACAGTTCGTACACTATAGAAATCAAAGAATTTCTGGTCATAGCAGTACAGTTCCTCTTAGAGCCTAATTATTTTAGCTTTGATAAAAGTTTTTTTTTTTTACAGAGAAGAGGAGTCAGCATGGGCAGTAAATTTTCTCCTTCGCTAGCGAACATAGTGATGTGTAGGTGGAAGGAGCTTTTCATTTACCATAATGATAACACATATAGTGGACACATTGTGTGGTACGGTAGATTTATTGATGACCTCCTCCTGGTGTGGGGGGGCACACAGGAGGAGGTGGTACAATTTGTACAGTACATCAACTGCAATAATTTTAATCTTAAATTCACTTAGTTCTACCATTCATCCAAAATTACTTTTTTTGATCTCGAACTTGAGGCTACCAAGGAGAAAGAATTGGTCAAAATTAATCCCCACAGAAAATCTACAGCCTCAAATTCTATTCTATCAGCTAAATGTTGTCATCCGCCACATATTAAGAGAAATATCCCTTACGGTGAGCTAATACGAACAATACGAAATTGTTCAGATAACATCACTTTTCAGAAGGAATCAGAAAAAATGTGTAACAGACTATCCAATAGGTGCTATCCCGAGTGGTCTTTAAGAAAAGCGAGTAGAATTGTCTCCAATATAAATCGGAAAGATATACTCCGAAATAAACAGAAAAATAACATTAACACATTGGATACTAGGGTAACGTTTTCTACCACCTATAGTCCTCAGTATAATAAAATGACATCTAGAATTAAAAAGTATAACCCTATTATATATCAGAACAAGAAACTAAAAAACCTACTTTCTAATGCCATCCGCTTTGTAGCCAGGAAAGCGCCCGCTCTGGGAACCATCCTTTCTCCTAGCTTATACACCAGTGAAACTAATACTGTACAACCAAATTGGCTCAGCACAAAAGGTTTCTTCAGATGTGGAGCCAATCGGTGCAAAGCGTGTCTACACGCGGTTAAAACAGATAGTTTTATGTCCTTAAGTAATGATAGAGAATATAAAATTCATGATGTCCTCAATTGTAATTCATCAGGGGTTATATACCTTATAGAATGCACCTTGTGTAAGGTCCACTATGTGGGTTGTACCACAGGTGCGCTGAAAGTCCGTATCAGAAGACATCTTTCTGATGCGATTAATTTGGAAGCCATAAATACATCAGCAGTATCGAGGCATTTTGTGAGAGTTCATAAAGGTGACACCTCATTCTTTAAATATATGGAGATAGAGAAGGTATATAGATCCACACGAGGGGGGGATCATAAGTGCAAACTTCTGAACCGGGAGTCCCGGTGGATTTTCATATTGGATACCACAGGGGTTAAATTCAAGACAGGATCTGATACTGCAGTATTAAGAAATATAATTCTGCATTTATTTCCATGCATGTACACTGGGTACGGAAAGTATTCAGACCCCTTTAAATTTTTCACTCTTTGTTTCATTGCAGCCATTTGGTAAATTCTAAAAAGTTCATTTTTTTCTCATTAAAGTCCACTCTGCACCCCATCTTGACTGAAAGAAAACAGAAATGTAGACATTTTTGCAAATTTAATAAAAAAGAAAAACTGAAATATCACACGGGCATAAGTATTCAGACCCTTTGCTCAGTATTGAGTAGAAGCACCCTTTTGGGCTAGTACAGCCATGAGTCTTCTTGGAAATGATGCAACAAGTTTTTCACACCTGCATTTTGGGATCCTCTGCCATTCTTCCTTGCAGATCCTCTCCAGTTCCGTCAGGATGAATGGTAAACGTTGGTGGACAGCCATTTTCAGGTCACTCCAAAGATGCTCAATTGGGTTTAGGTCAGGGCTCTGGCTGGGCCAGTCAAGAATGGTCACATAGTTGTTCTGAAGCCACTCCTTTGTTATTTTAGCTGTGTGCTTAGGGTCATTGTCTTGTTGGAAGGTGAACCTTTGGCCAAGTCTGAGGTGTAGAGCACTCTGGAAGAGGTTTTCATCCAGGATATCTCTGTACTTGGCCGCATTCATGTTTCCTTCAATTGCAACCAGTCGTTCTGTCCCTGCAGCTGAAAAACACACCCATAGCATGATACTGCTGTTATGATCTGCTACAAGAACTAAGGAAAGAGAGGAAATCTGTCCATACAATAGGACTAAGCTGATTCCCTACGATGCAGCGGGCAACTTGTTCCTTGTGAACAGACCCGCCTTCGTCCGCGGCTAGTCTGAACGCAGACCTATAGATTAAAGGGAGGGGTCCCTAAAAGAACTAAGGACTGGGACAAAATTGGACACCTCCTGGCAGAAGTTGTAGCAGAAGAAGACAAACAGACAAAAGTACTTTGTGGTCCAAGGACCAAACTAACTAGAGAGATACAGTAGGTACAAAGCACCTGGCTAGATTAAGAGTCAAAGTAACACTGAAGTCCAGCAAAGCCTGAAGGGCGGAGCTGGAATAAATAGACAGAAGGTCACGTGACCACAAAATAGAAAAAACTAACAGGAGGGTTCTAACAACTGCCACCACCATGTTTCACTGTTGGGATTGTATTAGGCAGGTGATGAGCAGTGCCTGGTTTTCTCCACACATACCACTTAGAATTATCACCAAAAAGTTCTATCTTCGTCTCATCAGACCAGAGAATCTTATTTCTCATAGTCTGGGAGTCCTTCATGTGTTTTTGAGCAAACTCTATGTGGGCTTTCATATGTCTTGCACTGAGGAGAGGCTTCCGTCTGGCCACTCTGCCATAAAGGCCCAACTGGTGGAGGGCTGCAGTGATAGTTGACTTTGTGGAACTTTCTCCCATCTCCCTACTGCATCTCTGGAGCTCAGCCACAGTGATCTTGGGGTTCTTCTTTACCTCTCTCACCAAGGCTCTTCTCCCACGATTGCTCAGTTTGGCTGGACGGCCAGGTCTAGGAAGACTTCTGGTGGTCCCAAACTTCTTCCATTTAAGGATTATGGAGGCCACTGTGCTCTTATGAACCTTGAGTAATGCAGGAATTCTTTTATAACCTTGGCTAGATTTGTGCCTTGCCACAATTCGGTCTCTGAGCTCCTTGGGCAGTTCCTTTGAGCTCATGATTCTCATTTGGTCTGACATGCACTGTGAGCTGTGGGGTCTTATATAGACAGGTGTGTGCCTTTCCAAATCAAGTCCTATCAGTTTAATTAAACACATTTGGACTCCATTGAAGGAGTAGAACCATCTCAAGGAGGATCACAAGGAAATGGACAGCATGTGACTTAAATATGAGTGTCTGAGCAAAGGATCTGAATACTTATGACCATGTGATATTTCAGTTTTTCTTTTTTAATAAATTTGCAAAAAAATTCTACATTGCTGTTTTTTTCAGTCAAGATGGGGTGCAGAGTGTACTTTACTGAGAAAAAAAATGAACTTTTTAGAATTTATCAAATGGCTGCAATGAAAAAAAGAGTGAAAAATTTAAAGGAGTCTGAATACTTTCCGTACTCACTGTATGTATCTATATACACTGCTCCCAAAATAAAGGGAACACTTAAAACAACAGAATATAACTCCAAGTAAATCAAACTTCTGCGAAATCAAACTGTCCACTTAGGAAGCAACACTGATTGACAATCAATTTCACATGCTGATGTGCAAATGGAATAGACGATAGATGGAAATTATTAGCAATTATCAAGACACCCTCAATAAAGGAGTGGTTCTGCAGGTGGGGACCACAGACCACATCTCAGTACCAATGCTTTCTGGCTGATGTTTTGGTCACTTTTGAATGTTGGTTGTGCTTTCACACTCGTGGTAGCATGAGACAGACTCTACAACCCACAGAAGTTGCTCAGATAGTGCAGCTCATCCAGGATGGCACATCAATGCGAGCTGTGGCAAGAAGGTTGGCTGTGTCCAGAGGCTGGAGGCGCTACCAGGAGACAGGCCAGTACACCAGGAGATGTGGAGGGGGCCGTAGGAGGGCAACAACCCAGCAGCAGGACTGCTACCTCCGCCTTTGTGCAAGGAGGAACAGGAGGAGCACTGCCAGAGCCCTGCAAAATGACCTCCAGCAGGCCACAAATGTGCATGTGTCTGCACAAACGGTTAGATACCGACTCCATGAGGGTGGTTTGAGGGCCCGACGTCCACAGATAGGGGTTGTGCTCACAGCCCAACACCATGCAGGACGCTTGGCATTTGCCACAGAACACCAGGATTGGCAAAGTCGCCACTCGCGCCCTGTGCTCTTCACAGATGAAAGCAGGTTCACACTGAGCACATGTGACAGACGTGACAGAGTCTGGAGACGCCGTGGAGAGCAACATCCTTCAGCATGACCGGTTTGGCAGTGGGTGAGTAATGGTGTGGGGTGGCATTTCTTTGGAGGGCCGCACAGCCCTCCATGTGCTCGCCAGAGGTAGCCTGACTTCCATTAGGTACCGAGATGAGATCCTCAGACCCCTTCATAGATAGAATCATAGAATCATAGAATGGTAGAGTTGGAAGGGACCTCCTGGGTCATCTGGTCCAACCCCCTGCTCAAAGCAGGATTCACTAAATCATCTCAGACAGATGTCTGTCCAGCCTTGTGAGACCATATGCTGGTGCGGTTGGCCCTGGGTTCCTAATAATGCAGGACAATGCCAGACCTCATGTGGCTGGAGTGTGTCAGCAGTTCCTGCAAGATGAAGGCATTGAAGCTATGGACTGGCCCGCCCGTTCCCCAGACCTGAATCCGATTGAGCACATCTGGGACGTCATGTCTCGCTCCATCCGCCAACGTCACGTTGGCGGATGCTTTAGTCCAGGTCTGGGAGGAGATCCCACAGGAGACTGTCCGCAACCTCATCAGGAGCATGCCCAGGCGTTGTAGGGGGGTCATACAGGCACGTGGATATATATATATATATATATGCCTTTTTGTCATTCTAGTAGTAGGGCCATAATTAAGACATGATTTGTTGAAACGCGTAGGTCTGTAAGCTATGATAGTTGCACATTTGCTGTATTCTTTGTGGAGCAGTGTTTTATATGGCTAATAAAAGCTAAGTTTTAATATTTTTTCTACTAAACAAACCTTTACGCTGGATCATTTGCACTTTTCCCTTGTCTGGCTACACTTACGTTTCGCCCTGGTACCACTTATCTGCATCTCCAGAAGTTTCCCATTTCTCTATTATACTCTTCAAATTACATTTCTCCTCCTGTTGTTGCACATATTTTTTTTCCCTTCATCTGCACAGGTATCATTAATCTATCAACTATAATGGCCGTACCAGGTTCTGCAGGTCCTGTATCCCGTACACATGACGTGGGCAGTGCACGGCATGCCACTAGTTTTTATTCTGAGTGCTCTTATATACGGTGTTAGTTTTACACAATGTTGAGCCTGTGATCTGCAGAGTGAAAAGTCTGACTGCTAGAACAGAAGTATACGGCAGATTCTACAGCATGGATACATAAAGGATGTCCTGGGGGAATATACCTCCCTCCAATACTCGTCCAGTCCCTGCCTCACACTAGAGACATTTATAATAATGATGCCCCCCTTGGGCCTAATGTGAACGTGTGTGGGATTACCCGGAGCCGGATCGCTGGGGGTGGTAGTCTCCGTGGCGATGACCCGGTCCGTGCCCAGGGTGGTCAAACCGGTGGCAGGCAAGCTGTATGATAATTGTACGACTACGCCACCCGTGGATTGTGGTCAGTTGGGACCGCCGCTGCGAGGCAGACCTTCTGAGGCTGGTGTTGTGTGCGCAGCAAAGAATGGAATGACTCCCCACTGGAGAAGTATAGCCTCAGGGCAGTTAATGTGGATGATGGGAGTGATGCTACACGGAAGTCCCAGTACTAATAGTGCTGTATGCGGTGAGAAAGCAGGAACGACTCAGAGTCTTTGCAGTGCTGTTCAGGGTCTTTACTGATGATATTAAGGCAGACCCTCCCGGGAGTACTGGCTAGCATAAGGGGCCTGGTCAGTCTGTGAGCAGGCAGGAATTCCCCTGGCCAGGTGGAGTTGTAGGCCTCCCCATCTATCTGCACTCTTCCTGGCTACCTTGCTGTAAGCGGGTAGAAGAAGCCCACGTCCCTGAGCGTACCGTGTTGTGCTCACCCGTATGGCCGGTGACTTGGGGCCTCCTGATAGCGTCCGCTCCACGATGGCGGTGCTGGTCCCTTGCTTGTGACCGAGCCTCCGGGCTTCTATGGCCAGAGGACCTGGAATCCCCTGCCGGCTGGGTTCTGCTGCTGGACTTAAAGATCCTTGCAGCCTCGGACTCCGGTGTCCGGTTCTTGTATTCTTCTGCCAGGGCGAGCTCCGCTTAGCTCCAGCCCCTGGTCTTCAACTCCTGCTCCTACAGAGCTCCTAGTTGTAGCTTTCCCTGTGTCTGAACTCAACTGAACTCTCTAACCCCGCCCCAGACCCAGTTTATATAGGGCAGATTCCTCCCCTCCCAGGACTGGGGCAGGAGGTGTGGCATGCTTAGGGCTCCTGACCAGGAAACCTCCCACTTGCTCTCAGACGTAATATTTCTATTACTGTGGCAACCAGACCCCTGGGGTGCCACATTCCCCCCTAGTAAATTTTAGTACTCCGGGACTAAACACATTTTCAAGAAAACACAAGTACACGGTATAAACAGCAAGAACACAACAAGAAAAAGTACTTTTTGGGGTCACGGCGTGTCCGTAACCGGGTGTCCATGTCACCCTACAAGGTGAAGTTTTGGCACGGTGTGGGGAACCTGTCCACAGCAAACCCCGAACGTTGGCCTTGGGCGTGGCTGCAAGGCTGTGGTTAGCTATTTTGGGCCACAAAGGGGGCCACGCCAGACAGGTTTTTCTCTTCCGCGGCCATCTTCGCAAGAGGCACCAAGTGCAACTATCTACATGTAGTTCCGGTTATTCAGTGTTCATAACCTGTCAGTCCAAATAAACCTGAAGGGTAACTAGAGAAATATAATTACTAGGCATGCAGGTAACAAATATAAACATTTTCAATAAACAGGTAAATTCACAGTACATTGCATTAAATTCTCCAGCGAGCGGGCACCTGACCTTTAGTGCTTCTAGTGGATCTACGCAACTCACTAGCTGGTTCTGCACTACAGGGTGTAGGAGGTGTCACGGGTAAGCTGGGCAGCTGTCTGCGTACTTTGCGGCTCACTAGGGGCACGGCAGGCTCACTACTAGCAGAGGGTTGATTTTCCTGGGCTGCTTGTGTGGATTCTTCTGCCTCCTGGGCCGGCTGCTCTTCCAGCTCTACCTGTTCCTCTGTAGGCCCTTGAGGGGCTGGCTGGAGAAAGGTGAGGACGGGTACCACGATAGCGTTGTTTACTTGTGTCCAAGACCGGGGAAAGTCTCCGAGTATGGTGCTAATCATTTCTTCCCTTTCCTCTGCGGGTTGAGGGTTTTCTTGATCTTCATCATGGCTTTGCAGCTGCTCGGGACACTTCTTCAGGTGGTCTCTGGAGACAATGGCTGTGGTCTCTCCTCCATCCTTACTGATGACACAGATTTTTGGGTTCTCATGGCTTGAGGGCAGTAAGGTGTACGGGTCCTTTTCCCACTGGTCGTCCAACTTGTGGAGCTGCCTCTTTCTCTTCAAGACCTGCTCTCCAGGTACCAGGGGAACAGCGGGAGCATACTGGTTATAAGCCTTCTCTTGCCTTTCTCTTGCTTGAGACAGACTTCGCTCGACGCTCTCCTGCACTTTCCGATACTGCTGCTGCCGTTCTGTATCCCAGTCTGCCTCTGGTGAGGTGTCCTCAGGTGTCAGGACTCTCATATCCAGGTCAATAGGCAGCTTACCAGGTCTTGCTCTCATTAGGTAAGCCGGGGTACAATTGGTGGAACCTACGGGGATGTGATTATACAAGTCCACCAGGTCAGGCAGTTTTTCAGGCCACAGACTGCGTTCTTCCAGGGGCAACGTTTTTAGCAAGTCTATCACCACCTGGTTCATTTTCTCACATAGTCCATTGGTCTGAGGGTGATAGAGCTTTGTTCTTATCTTCCTGCAGCCATACAGGTTGCAGAACTCCTGGAAGACCTCCGCTTCGAAGGCTGGTCCTTGGTCCGTCAGCACTTGCTCCGGATACCCGTGTGGACGGCAGAAGTGCAGCTGGAAGGCTCTGGCTGCTGTTTGAGCCGTTAAGTCTTTGACAGGGACCACCACCAGGAACCGGGAGTAGTGATCTACGATGGTGAGGGCGTAGACGTACCCAGATCTGCTTGGAGCCAGTTTCACATGGTCCAGGGCTACCAGTTCCAGTGGCTGCCTGGTGATGATGGGCTGCAGGGGACTCTTCTGGCTGGCATGGTCCTTTCTTCTTAGGTTGCACGGGCCACAGTCTCTGCACCACCTCTCGATGGCCCCCCTCATGCCTACCCAGTAGAACCGTTCACCCAACAAGAACTCCAGCTTCTTCCATCCGAAGTGTCCTGCTCCTTCGTGGTATGCCTCCAGAACCATAGCCGCATCTCGTCTTGGGACCACTACCTGCCAGATCATCTCATGTGTTCGAGAGTTGACCATTCTCCGGCACAGCTTCTCCTTGTAAAGGAACAGTCTACTTTTCTCCTTCCACAGTTGCTTGGTCTCCTCCGGAGCGTCTGGGTCAAGACGGGCATCAGCCTGTGTCAGCATTTCCTTCACCAGACGGACTGCGGGATCACTGTCTTATGTCTCCGCCCAGCTGTAGTGGGGTAAGGGATTGAACGTAGCAGAGCGCCTGTCCCTCACACGATGGGAATACAGGGTAATCCCATGACGGTGGAACGCAGGGAGTTCGATTTCTTCCAGTTCTTCTGGATCTTCCCCTACGTCCGGTAAGTTTGGCATTCTGGACAGGGCATCCGCGTTGCCATTTGAACGTCCCGCCCGGTATTTGATGGTGAATTCATAGTTGGACAGGCGGGCCATCCATCTCTGCTCCAGGGCACCAAGTCTTGCAGTGTCCAGGTGTGTCAACGGGTTGTTGTCCGTGTACTTGAACTTGGAAGAGGCAAGGTAATGCTTGAAGCGTTCGGTTACTGCCCACACCACTGCCAGGAACTCTAGCTTGAATGAGCTATAATTCTCAGGGTTTCTCTCTGTGGGCCGTAGTTTTCGGCTGGCATAAGCGATTACCCGTTCTTTCCCCTGCTGGATCTGGGACAGTACGGCTCCTGGCCCGATGTTGCTCGCGTCCGTGTGGAGGATAAAGGGCTGGCTGTAGTCAGGGTACGCCAGGATTTCATCCCCCGTGAGGGCCATCTTCAGCTGGCAGAAGGACTCCTCTTCCAGCTTTTCCCACCTGAAGGGCGGCTTCTGGTTTTTGGCCTTCCTGGATTGACCTATCAGGAGGTCCTGCATAGGGGCTGCCATTTTGGTGAAACCGGGAATGAATCTTTGGTAGTAGCCTACCAACCCGAGGAACTGCCACACTTCCTTTATGCTGGAGGGTCTTGGCCAGTCCTTAATCACGGTGATCTTATCGGGGTCGGGAGCCACTCCGTCAGCACTCACCACGTGTCCCAGGTACTGCACCTTTGGTTTCAGGAGGTGACACTTGGAGGGTTTCACCTTTAGGCCGTAGCTTGCCAGGGCGTCAAACACTTCTGCCAGGTGTTTCAGATGGTCCTCGTAGGTTTTGTAATAAACTATGACATCGTCCAGGTATAACAGGACCGTCTCGAAATTCCGGTGTCCCAGACAGCATTCCATCAACCGCTGGAAGGTTCCTGGTGTGTTGCAGAGCCCAAACGGCATACAGTTGAATTCGCTGAGACCCATCGGGGTGGTGAATGTGGTCTTCTCCTTGTCTGCCTCTGCTACAGGAACCTGCCAGTACCCGCTAGTAAGATCCAAAGTGGAGAAGAAGTTAGCAGATTATAATGCAGCTAAAGATTCTTCTATTCTAGGTAACGGGTACGCATCTTTGTGTGTGATACGGTTAACCTTTCTGTAGTCTACACACATTCTCATTGTGTTGTCCTTCTTTTTCACTAGAACTAGTGGAGCTGCCCAGGGGCTACAGCTGTCCCTGATTACCCCGGCCTCCTTCATGCCCCGCAACATCCCCTTTGCATGCTGATAGTGTGCAGGGGGTACAGGTCGGTATCTTTCTTTTATGGGTGGATGGTCTCCTGTGGGGATGTGATGTTCTACCCCCTTTACTCGCCCGAAGTCTAGCGGGTGTTTACTAAAGACTCTTTCGTACTCCTGAACCACCCGGTAGACTCCCTGTTTTTGGTGTGAGGGAGTGGAGTCAGTACCCAAATGCAGTTGCTGACACCAGTCCTCCATTTGTTTCTTAGAGCCGTTACCTTCCTCTGGTTGAGATGGAGGCAAGGGTTCTATGGCCTTTACAGAATTTTGATTTATGGTGAACAATTTGGCTAGCGTGGCATACCGGGGCAGGTATACTTCTCTCTCCCCGATATTTATGATGCGGACGGGCACCCTCCCATGGCGTACATCGACCACCCCCTGTGCTGTCAAAATGGTGGGCCTACTGTCTGAGTAAACGGGTTCCACCATAGCTTGGTAGTCTCTACCTCTCAGACAAATAGCTGCCCGACACCAGATCATCATCTCACTTTTTGGGGGCATGGCAATAGGGAACGGGTCACACATTCTCACGCTACCTATCTCACCACCAGATAGTTCCACTTGTTGCCGTTTCATCAGTGCCCGGATCTCTTTTTGGAGAACACGCTGCTGGCTGGAACTGGCGTTCTTGGCAACCTGCTGTAAAATGAGAATCACCCCTGCAAGACAATTTTCAATCACGTTAGTCCCTAAGGTTATTTTAGGATGACTCTCATGACGGTCAATGTCCACAATAATTAGTCCTTGTGCCGCCAGTTCGACTTTACCGATCTTAATGGTCACCTCCTTGAATCCCACCTGCGGCACGGGCTGACCATTGCTGGCGATGATACTCAGGTCGTCATCTGGGTAGCGGGTTATGTCCGAGTCATTCCAGTACCGCCTAAAGAGCACGTACGGGATGGTAGTCACCTGTGACCCAGTGTCTAGTAGGGCACTCATAGGAATGCCATCCAGTACCACAGGCAAGACCGGACGTCCCCCTACGTATTTATCACGCCAGTTCGATGGGCCTGATGATCTTATGCCTGGGGGTTGGCCCTCTACCCCAGGTTGTGCCCGTTTAAATGACAGTACCTTGCCATGTGTCCGGGTTGATTGCAGCGGCGGCAGATGGGTTGTCCGTCCTCGCTGTATCTGTCGCTGGGTCTTCCTCTGGACGTTGGGATCCTCCTCTGTCGGCGCCACGGGACGTCCTCTGGTCCGGATGCCAGCTGGATCTTTCCTGGAGGAGAGACCTGTAAAGACTGCACAGTTCTGGTTAGTGCGGCTACGCTTTTGGTTAGCTCTTGGACCTGATGGTGCAGGTCTGTAGCCGGGTTGTTATCCAAAGCCTGCGCACCAGCTCCTACAGACTCTGTAGACAAGGGCGCCGCCTCCTGGTGATAGGTAATAGCAGGGCACCGGTGGGTTACAGCGCTACCCGGTGCCGGTTCTCGGAGCACCTGGATGGCCCTGTCTTTGAACTTTGCAAAGTCTAAACCAGGGTTCTGCAAGGCCATTGCACGTAACTGGGTTCGGTGGGCGTTGGACAGCAGACCCTCAATGAATTGCTCAGTTAACAGTTCATCTGCATTCCGCACACTGCCAGGGTCTGCCTGTTTAATGGCTCCCAGGGCCTCTTGCAAATTCAAAGCATAGTCTCTTATACTGTCTTGGGCCCGCTGCTTGCACCCATAAAATTTCATTTTGATCTCTGCTGAGGTGCGGGTATCATAGGTGTCCCTCAGACGGGCTAAGATCTCTTTTACAGTCTCCTTGTCCTTGACTGACCAGGACTTTACTTCACGTTGGGCTGCGCCGGTTAGCTGGCCTACTAATATGCTCACTTTTTGTCCCTCCGTCAGGGGGTATACTTTAAACGGGCTGTACAGTCTCTTTAAAGTCGCTTAGGGTATGCGACTCCACTGAGTATTGGGGCAGCCAGGCCACTCCGGGGATGTAAGGCATGGTGAACGGCATTACAGCGGCAGCGGCCGCGCTGGTGGTAGAGGGTCCCTCCGTATCCGTCATCTTCCTCCCCCCTAGTTAAGTGTGGCCTACCTTCTGTTGCTTCTTCTCCGTAGGCCGCGGCTCCGCAGACGATCGTCAGGGTGGAGGACCTTGCGTCGCGCTCTGGTGACATCAGCGTCGCTTTATCTCCCTTCCAGGTCCTTGCGCAGCGTCGGTGCGCAGGGCGGAGCTTCAGGTCTCGCGCGCTTTCGGCATCCACGCCCCTCTTCTTCCCGCGCGGCGTCCTGAAGATGGTGTCCGCAGGCGGAAAAACGACTGCGGATGGCGGGAAAACAGCTGCGGATGGCGGGAACCGACTGAAGATGGCGGGAAACGGCTCCGGATGGCGGGCACCTTCACCACGGCAGGTATGACAGTCTTTTGAAGGCGCGCAGTACCCGGTGGTTGCGGGCACGAAATCCTGCCGACTACGCCAAAGTTGACGCACCCCCTGGGCCTAATGTGAACGTGTGTGGGATTATCTGGAGCCGGATCGCTGGGAGTGGTAGTCTCCGTGGCGATGACCCGGTCCGTGCCCAGGGTGGTCAAACCGGTGGCAGGCAAGCCGTATGATAATTGTACGATTACGCCACCCGTGGATTGTGGTCAGTGGGGACCGCCGCTGCGAGGCAGACCGCTGAGGCTGGTGTTGTGTGCGCAGCAAAGGATGGAAAGACTCCCCACGGGAGAAGTATAGCCTCAGGGCAGTTAATGTGGATGATGGGAGTGATGGTACACGGGAGTCCCAGTACTAATAGTGCTGTATGCGGTGAGAAAGCAGGAACGACTCAGAGTCTTTGCAGTGCAGTTCAGGGTCTTTACTGATGATATTAAGGCAGACCCTCCCGGGAGTACTGGCTAGCATAAGGGGCCTGGTCAGTCTGTGAGCAGGCAGGAGTTCCCCTGACCAGGTGGAGTTGTAGGCCTCCCCGTCTATCTGCACTCTTCCTGGCTACCTTGCTGTAAGCGGGTAGAAGTAGCCCACGTCCCTGAGCGTACCGTGTGGTGCTCACCCGTATGGCCGGTGACTTGGGGCCTCCTGATAGCGTCCGCTCCACGATGGCGGTGCTGGTCCCTTGCTTGTGACCGAGCCTCCGGGCTTCTATGGCCAGAGGACCTGGAATCCCCTGCCGGCTGGGTACTGCTGCTGGACTTAAAGATCCTTGCAGCCTCGGACTCCGGTGTCCGGTTCTTGTATTCTTCTGCCAGGGCGAGCTCCGCTTAGCTCCAGCCCCTGGTCTTCAACTCCTGCTCCTACAGAGCTCCTAGTTGTAGCTTTCCCTGTGTCTGAACTCAACTAAACTCTCTAACCCCGCCCCAGACCCAGTTTATATAGGGCAGATTCCTCCCCTCCCAGGACTGGGGCAGCAGGTGTGGCATGCTTAGGGCTCCTGACCAGGAAACCTCCCACTTGCTCTCAGACGTAATATTTCTATTACTGTGGCAACCAGACCCCTGGGGTGCCACAATAACTCCAGGTCTATGGAGCTGGTCATTTTCTCATAATCTGTGGCCATTATTAGTATCTCGCATTGTACGGTAATATCACCCTGGAGGTTGTGATGTATTAAGTGTAATAGCGCCATCGAGAATATACAGTATATACAGTATCAGGCGATACCATGCTTTCTATAGTTAGTCGTCTTATGTGCCCTCTATAGCTATCTATTATACTTTATATTTCTTTATAATCATTTATAATAAATTACTCGATAGTTTTACAGCTTTATGATGTTTATTAATCTGCAGTAATTATAAAAGAAAGTCCAACCTTACAGTGGACACAGGTGGAAGTGTCCTCCATGATGGTGTAGGCTGAGGTGGAGCAAGTATATAGTCAGTGGGGGATCAAGATGACCAGTATTCCCCAGGGTTCCTTGTTATCAGGGAGGGACCCGGTGTATGCAATCAAAAGATCTTATCCTCTGACCGGCTGTGTGCCATCAACAGGTAATGATCCTCTGTCCGGCTGTGTGCCATCAACAGGTAATGACCATCCGGCAGTGCGACATCAACTGGTCATCACCCTCCAGCTGTGTGCCATCAACAGGTAATGACCATCTGGCAGTGCGCCATCAACAGGTAATGACCCTCTGGCTATGGCCATCAATAGGTCATCACCCTCCGGCAGTGTGCCATCAACAGGTAATGACCATCCGGCAGTGCGCCATGAACAGGTAATGACCATCCGGCTGTGTGCCATCAACAGGTAATGATCCTCTGTCCGGCTGTGTGCCATCAACAGGTAATGACCCTCTGGCTATGGCCATCAATAGGTCATCACCCTCCGGCTGTGTGCCATCAAATGTTTTTATCTTCTGTCCAGTTTTGTGCCATCAAGAGGTAATGACCCTCCAGCTGTGGGCCATCAACAGGTCATCACCCTTCGGCATTTAGGCTTCTTGTCTTCTGTAAGATGCGATTCTTGAGTCTCCTGATGTTAAAAAATATTTAAAAAATCACTGATTAAACTAATAATCTATCTTGTACATAAGCATCACAATTTATAATCTATCTAGTACATAAGTATGACAATTTAGCTCACAGAACATACACTATGCTAAAACATTAGACCCTACAAGCAGAAATTTGCTAAACTAACATAAATATAACTGACAAATCAGTAGAAAAATCGCTACCAATGGCACAGCTCTCTTCACATCAACCTGTAACCATAGTAGATAAGAAATAGAGGACAATGCTCATAGTCAGTTATCAACAATTCGGCATGGGGCATCCCACCAGAGACATTATAATATCTAGTAGATTATAGATGGCAATAGAATTTACCAACAAGCACATAGTACGCCAAACTCAAGTACATAGTATGCCAAACCTCGACATGTTTTCCTAAAATAGGTTCATCAGAAGCACATACTAGACAGTGATACTTAGCAAAGTGTTCATAGATATATGCGCCATATGATAAGGTGCTAAAGTGCAAGTGTGACAAAATATCCATTCGATTTCAGGTGCAATGCTGCATTGTATGTAGTAAGATGGTGCCCATCAGACAGCATGTATAGGACTAACCTGTGATGAAAACACGAGCAATGGGAAAGTTCAAGCAGTTGCCTTCTCAATCTTCCTCGCCTCTAAGACATCTAAGGAAACATCTTCTCCTCTTGATTTTGGGTGGAGGTGTTGTAGGCATTTCAGGCTCTGGCATTCTAGGTTCTGACATACTAGGTTCTGACATGGTAGGTTCTGGTGTTCTAGGTTCTGGTGCTCTTGGCTCTGGAATTCTGGGTTGTTGGCTTCTCTGAAAAATCAGTAACCTCTCTTTATGCTCCGTGGAACTTTGAGCTCTTCTTCCTATATTGTTGTGAGGGATCGTTCTGACCCAGACAATATCACTGAACGCCACTTTATAGTTGCAACTAGTAACCTTTTTCGCATCCTGCGGTGCAGGAGCCATGGATGGAGTAGAACATTTGCCATTGGGCAGGACAGGTGTTCTCCTGGAGTCTTGCTCCTGAATCTGAGGGATTCAAATTGGCTCCTTACAAGCACTTTGTTCCTTCAGAATGGTTTTGTTCTCATGAGTTTTCTGATTGTTTCACCAGGTTCAGACATTGCCCACTTGCTCAGGACAAGACTTAAGGCCAAATACTCTAGTATTGTCAGTAGTGTCATCACCGCAACAAAAACTGCGTCATGGAAGAGCCAAAGAGGAAGATTGATGGAAGCTTGATAGGTGCTTCTCCTGAGATCCACGGGTAGTGGGTCATCCTATAATAAAGAAAAAAAACATAATAAAGTCCAATATATTTATACCCAATCCAGTCAAACAGAGAGCCCTTGTTATTATACAGTGATGGATACATTATCAAGCAACTTTCAGAAATATCCCATTGAGAAGATCAGGAAGAAGTTTGGGATTCACCTCCAGGGTCCATGGAATATTATTTACAGTTGGACTTTCATATGACGGACGGTAACGTGTCCAGTATGAGAAGTCCTGCAAGAGGCGATATTCTCATTAGCTGATCCTTGTGACCTCCATATTGATGAGAACATACTCGCCCTCAGTGTACTGTAATGTGGGGGGTAGAGCAACGTAAAGCACAGAAATGATAGGATGATACTCATCATCTCCACAGGTCTCTCAGCACCAAGGTATGGTCAATGAGATACAAGCTGCAGATGGGCCGAGGCTTCTAATATTCCCAGGGGTGACATCACAAAGCCCTCTGTGACATCATTGCACAGTTCTATCCATCATGTCACTGATACTTTGGACCTAACTAAATGTCTAAAAGAGAACCCTTCCACATGATTTCCAATCACGGAGCAGCTTCAGTTTTTCAAGAAAAGTTTAAAAAATATAATCTGTGCTGTGATTGGTCACAATGGCACATGAAGCAGAACGTCTTTAGATCTTTTAAAGGGAAAGTGTCAGCAATTTTTTTACAATTGTAAAATTGTAAAGTATTTATATTTATATATAAATACACATATATATTTAAAAAGGTTTTAATGGTATAAAATCTGAAAAAAATATTTTAACTGTTTTGATGTTTTCATCTTGTAAACACTAGGGGGAGCAGCTGCTGACATTTCCATGAAAACAGAATACAGCTAGCTCGCATTACGACTGCAGTAAAAGTGGGCGGGATCTGCTCACATGGGTGTGATGTCACTCCTCCCCTTCTGGGCGTTTGCTAAAAGGTAAATGAGACTGTAGTTTAGGATCACAGTGCGGAGCGATCAGTGGTGAGTGCAAAGTGATATATAAGGGACAACACCAAAGTCATTAATCACTACAAGGACAAGGCAGGAATGTGGGAGTCAGAGGGGTCACCCCACACTTATATCCCCTCTGACTGTCACTTCCTAAGCTCCTTTCCCTGCCATAACCTCTTATTCCCACAGGTAAATTCTTACAGGACCCCCCTCCCCATCCCCTTCCCCTGCCGCAGCTGATTCTAAACGTCCTCCATATGTAATAATAGACAGGTACTCACCGGCAGCCTATGGTAATTCACAGGGTAGAACAGGGTACAGCACAGAAACAATATGGCGATCCTCATTGTCTCCAGGGGGTATCTCAGCACCAAGATATGGCCAATGATATATGAGCTCCAGGTGGATGGAGCCCCCTTATATACCCCAAGGGTGACATCACAACGCCCTCTGTGACATCATCAGCCACAACATTCCGTCACATGACATCACCCAGCACCAGCATCATGTGACCCAGCATAAATAGAAAGTCCTTGTTGCCTATAGCAACTATTCAAAACTAAGTTTAAACTTTTCCAACAGCTAAAGGCGGCTCTGTGATGGCAGTTTCTTCTTGTGGACGGTTGTGATAAATCTGCAGAACATCTACATAACGCGACATGTAGAAAATCCTGTCTTTTCCCCTCTGTTCTTCCTCTGGTGCTACAGAGACGGATAGAAGGAGCTTTTCCAGACCTTACAGTGCACAATATGGGACCTAATCACTGATATCCCAGATCTCCTCAGTACAAGCATACCGCCAACCTATGAGGACTAGAAAGAGGGCGAAACCATGCGGCACGCGTAGTCTGACCACGCCCCTATCCACACCCCAAGCTACGCCCATTTACCATTTCTTTCTCCCCCGGCAGGAAGAGTTATCAGAGGGGCGGTGGCAGTGAGGGACATTCAGCAGAAACTCGGGACTGCAGGGCATAGACCTAAATCCGGGGCTGTCTGCTGTATCCAGGACGGCTGGGACTAGAGATGAGAGGATCGACTCATGGGACTCAGGTCCAGCATCCAGGTCAGTGGTAATTGGTGGCTGGACGGGAGGCCCTGTTGCGGCTTTAGATTAGCCCGGGCTGCTGCAATATCATCTGTGCATCCTGCTCTTCTCTAGTTGGGACCTGTGGATTATTTTTTGGTCCCTCATTCACAGTCGGACCCTTCAGAACTTTCTCATCTCTGTGTAGTTTCACTATATGACATCTGGCTTTTTTGTGTCTGTAAGGCCGTGTTCACACGTAGAATAAATACTGTGCACCAATCTACACAATAACAATCTCCTCTGGTTATTGCATCTTTGGTGCACTATTTTAGGCTTTTTCCCCCTTATTTGATGCATTTTGGTGCAGATGTGAAACCGCGTTTTTAATTGTTTTTTACAGTACAGAAAAGCTTTGATTCTGCACTTAAAAAAGTATCTGCAGTTTCTTACAGACGTTTTTTTATGCTCCACATAGAAGTCTATAGAGGAAAAAAATCACCAAAACCGCACAGGGTGGGGGCAGGGTGAGGGACACTGAGGGCAGAATGGAGGCATGGGGGGGTCGAATGGGAAACATGGAGGCAGAATGGGAGACATTGGGGGCAGAATGGAGTCACATTGGGGGAGAATGGAGTCATATTGGAGGCAGAATGGAAACACATTGAGGGCAGAATGGAGACATGGGGGGCAGAATGGAGACAGGGGAGAAGAATGGAGACAGGGGGGCAGAATGGAGACAGGGGGGCAGAATGGAGATGGGGCAGAATAGAGACCGGGGGGCAGAATGGAGATAGGGGGCAGAATAGAGACATGGGGACAGTATGGAGACATTGGGGGCAGAATAGAAACCAAAGGGCAGTATGGATGGAGACAAGGGTGGCAGAATAGAAACATGGGGGAAGAATGGAGACAGGGGGGCAGAATGGAGACAGGGCAGAATAGAGACCGGGGGGCAGAATGGCGAAAGGGGGCAGAATGGAGATAGGGGCAGAATGGAGACGGGGCAGAATAGAGACTGGGGGGCAGAATGGAGATAGGGGGCAGAATGGAGACATGGGGACAGTATGGAGACATTAAGGGCAGAATAGAAACCAGAGGGCAGTATGGATGGAGACAAGGGTGGCAGAATGGAGACATGGAGGGAAGAATAGAAACATGGGGTCAGAATGGAGACGGGGGCAGAATGGAGACATTGGGGGCAGAATAGAAGCCAGGGGGTAGTATGGAGACAAGGGGGGCATAATGGAGACAGGGGGGCAGAATGGAGACAGGGAGGGCAGAATGGAGACAAGGGGGGCAGAATGGGACATTGGGGCAGAATAGAAACATTGGGGCAGAATGGAGGCAAGGGGGGCAGAATGGAGAACCGGGAGCAGAATGGAGACATTGGGTGCATAATAGAAACATGGAGGCAGAATAGAAACATGGTGGCAGAATGGAGACGGGGCAGAATGGAGACATCGGAGGCAGAATGGAGAGACATTGGGGGCAGAATGGAGATGGGGCAGAATTGAAACGGGGCAGAATGGAGACATTGGAGGCAGAATGGAGAGACATTGGGGGCAGAATGGAGACATGGGGCAAAATAGACACATGGAGGCAGAATGGAGACGTGGGCAGAATGGAGAGACATTGGCAGAATTGAAAGAAATGGGGGCAGAATGGAGAGACATTGGGGCAGAATGGAAAGACGTTGGGGCAGAATGGAGAGACATTGGGGGCAGGATGGAGAGACATTGGGGGCAGAATGGAGACATGGGGCAAAATAGACACATGGAGGCAGAATGGAGATGTGGGCAGAATGGAGAGACATTGGCAGAATGGAAAGAAATGGGGGCAGAATGGAGAGACATTGGGGCAGAATGGAAAAACATTGGGGCAGAATGGAGAGACATTGGGGGCAGGATGGAGAGACATTGGGGGCAGGATGGAGAGACATTGGGGGCAGGATGGAGACAAATGGAAACATGGGGGCAGGATGGAGACATTGGGGGCTAGATGGAGACTATGGGGGCAGGATGAAGACAATGGGAGTAGGATGTGGGACATTATTACTGTAGGGGCTAATTAAAGGATATTATTACTGCTGTAATGTATTTTATTTTTGAGAATACTGTTTTCTGTGGGGGGTTCATGTTACTGTGCAGGGCGGCACTATATCACTTTTTTTCTTCATCTGGTGTAGTGTAGAAATTGGGGAAATATTGGGGAATGTGCTCTGTAAGCTGCTCTAGATAACTGTGTTATTTTATGCAGAGACGAGTCCTGGCGAGAAGAAGTGATGGCGGTCTGCGATGGATGAAGAGGAAAAGTGGAGATGAAGGACTTCAACTAGAGACATCACCAGTGAGTCGGTGTGTTATCTGTACACTGACACTATACACTGTATACTATACACAGAGCTCCTGTGAATAATGGCACTATTAGTAATGGTAATATTAGTATTCTGTTTTTGTATTAATGCTCAGTATGGTAGTATTCGGTCACTATGTGGTGGTAATATGTGATCTGGTCAT
Source organism: Phyllobates terribilis (assembly GCF_046119375.1). Taxonomy (NCBI): domain Eukaryota; kingdom Metazoa; phylum Chordata; class Amphibia; order Anura; family Dendrobatidae; genus Phyllobates; species Phyllobates terribilis. The sequence goes on from NW_027362943.1 coordinate 1,022,561, forward strand.
GGTGTGGCGGTATTTGTCCTTTGTCCACTACAGGATATTGGCCCCTCATGCCGTCCACATGGAGTTTGTTTCCGTCCTCTTGAGACTGTGCTGCGAGATATAGCAAACCTTCTTGTGACGGCACGTATGGATGCCGTCCTGGCAGAGCCAGACCACCTGTACAACCTGAATGGGCCGCCTCATGTTATCCACAATTACCAAGACACAACAGAAATGGAAAACTAGAGAAGTCAGGGAGGAGGAAGAGAGAGGATTTGTCTGTAGCAATGTCATGCTCCAGGATTTGATCCCTTCAGTTTGTGTTCTGTGGTCGGCTTCTCTTTCTGCCGAGCCACAGGACACACACCTTTTCACTGGGTGTTTGGGTTCTGCTTTTCTGGCTGCAGCCTGCTTAGCTTTACACATTTGTATTTTTATTTGGATGCCTATCACATTTTGGGTGCAGCTTTATAGTCTGCGTTTCCTGCTGGTGATAGATTCATTTGGATATTCTGACATTCTGTTGATATTTGGAGCTAGGGTTTTTCGCTTTGCTGTTTATTTGCTATACTTTGCACTTTTCTTCTTTTTATCATTTGAAAATAGGCAGTATATTTGTTAACAGTACTTGCTGTATTCTTTGTTTGGTATTTTGTTTCTTACTTTACTTGCTTTGGGATTATTCCTTTGTTCAGCACACTTCTCTTCTTTTACATAATTCACACTCTGCTCTTCTCTCTGGTTCTTTAGGAGGAACGTGAAGCAACTTGTCTGCCTTTTAGGCAGTTTAGGCCATAGTTGCCATCTCCTAGTCTGTGGTTAGGTCTATCTCTTCACCCGCAGGTACCGCTGGGGACTGTGTAGTCAAGGTATCTAGTCTGTACAGGAGCAAGCAGGGTCAGTTGTAGTTTTTAGTGTTTAACCTATTTTCCCAAGTAAGTTGCTACACAAGCATAGATAAACTAGGAGTTGTTAGGAGCATTCAGGGTGAGCCACCATTGATAGGGGGCGCCATTGTGTTATCTTAGGGTGCCAACCTCCACCATCATGTAGGGACAGACCAGGGTCAGAGTAGTGCTTCTACCAGTCTGAATTTGGATCTGCCAGGTTCAGGTATTTGTTCCCCTTGTTTGTACGCTACCAATGTACATGGGCTTGTGCAGTCATAATAGGCCACTATCTGCACCATTCCCTCTTTCGGGGTGTCTCGCTGTTCCTCTCCCGGGATCCTGTTGTCACTTTCATCTGCACCAGAAGAGGTGACATTGATTCACAATCACTTCTGCCCCTAACTAGACAGATCGATGTCCCTGACATTTAAGTGACTCGTGGTTATACAGTAAAAGTGTGTGAAGATGTCGGACACCGTCCCAGAAGACTTTTACAGTTTGTGTCATTATAACATGTATAATGGTTGAGCAATGTTTAATGCTGAATTTAATGTAATATCTCCCATCAGAGCTGTAGTAGATTGGACAACTGGGTAAGGAAGACTTAACAGTCAGCTGGCCCTACAGATGGGAGGAGTGTTTGGAAGTAAGAAGAGAGTTTCTTCCTGCTTAGAGAAGTCAGCACTGGAATGAGTAGTGAGGTGACGCCAAATACAGAGAGTGTGACTGATGAGGCCGCATAGTGAGGAGTGTGAGACTGGAAGGAAGCAGAACAGAGATAGCAAGATCCTGTAACTGGATCCAGTGGCAGAGTAATATGGCCAGAGCAGCCTGTACCCTGTGTGGTGAAGTGGACTGTAGACAGAAAGAGGTCAGCTGCACTGGATACGACCAGGAGCTTAAGGAGGTAGAGCTGTGGGTTAGCGGGTAACCCTGAGACAGCACAGGCAAAGTAACATAGTAACATAGTTTTTAAGGTTGAAGGAAGACTAAGTCCATCTAGTTCATCCCATAGCCTAACATGTTGATCCAGAGGAAGGCAAAAAAAACCATGTGGCAAACACTAAGCTCCACATTGGGGAAAAAAATTCCTTCCCGACTCCATACGACAATCAGACTAGTTCCCTGGATCAATGCCCTATCAAGGAATCTAGTATATATAACCTGTAATATTATACTTTTCAAGAAAGGAATCCATGCCCTTCTTAAATTTTATTAGTGAATCACTCATTACAACATCATGCGGCAGAGAGTTCCATAGTCTCACTGCTCTTACAGTAAAGAATCCCCGTCTGTGATTATGATTAAACCTTCTTTCCTCCAGACGTAGAAGATGCCCCCTTGTCCCCGTCTCTGGCCTCAAAGTAAAAAGATCCGTAGACAGGTCTTTGTACTGTCCCCTCATATACTTGTACATAGTAATAAGATCACCCCTAAGCCTTCGTTTTTCCACAGTAAATAACCCCAAGTGTAATAACCTGTCTTGGTATTGCAGACCCCCCAGTCCTCTAATAAGCGTTGTCGCTCTTCTCTGCACCCTCTCTAGTTCAGCTATGTCTTTCTTATACACCGGAGACCAGAACTGTACACAGTATTCTAAGTGTGGTTGCACTAGTGACTTGTATAGAGGTAAAATTATGTTCTCCTCATGAGCATCTATGCTTCTTTTAATGCATCCCATTATTTTATTTGCCTTTGCAGCAGTTGCCTGACACTGGCCACTAAACGTGAGCTTGTCGTCTACCAATACACTCAGGTCTTTTTCAGTTACAGTTTTGCCCAGTGTTTTACAATTAAGCATATAATTATACATTTTATTTCCTCTGCCCAAGTGCATTACCTTACATTTATCCCCATTATAGTTCATTTGCCATTTATCAGCCCAAGCTTCTAGTTTACATAGATCCTCCTGTAATATAAAATTGTCCTCCTCTGTATTGATTACCCTGCAGAGTTTAGTGTCATCTGCAAATATTGAAATATTACTCTGTATGCCCCCTACAAGGTCATTAATAAATATGTTAAAAATAAGGGGGCCCAATACTGACCCCTGTGGTACCCCACTGTTAACTGAGACCCAGTCTGAGTATTTTCCATTAATAACCACCCTTTGTTTCCTATCACTGAGCCAATTCTTAACCCACATACATATATTTTCCCCTATCCCCATTGTTCTCATTTTATGTATCAACCTTTTGTGTGGAACCGTATCAAAGCTTTTGAAAAGTCCATATACACAACATCCACTACATTTCCTCGGTCCAGTCCGGAACTTGCCTCCTCATAAAAGCTGATCAGATTAGTTTGACAGAAACGGTCCCTCGTAAACCCATATTGATATTGGGTCATGAGGTTATTCTTCTTCAGATACTCTAGTATAGCATCTCTTAGGAAACCCTCCAGGATTTTACCCACAGTAGAGGTTAAGCTTACTGGCCTATAATTTCCAAGTTCAGTTTTTGTCCCCTTTTTGAATATTGGCACCACATTTGCTATACGCCAGTCCTATGGTACAGACCCTGTTATTATGGAATCTTTAAAGATTAAAAATAATGGTCTATCTATGACGTTACTTAATTCCTGCAGTACTCGCGGGTGTATCCCATCCGGGCCCGGGGATTTGTCAACTTTAGTGATTTTTAGACACCGCCGTACTTCCTGCTGGGTTAAGCAAGTGACATTTAAAGGAGAATTTTTGTTATCACTGATCATGTTTTCTGTCATGCGATTTTCTTGTGTAAATACGGTTGAAAAAAAATCATTTAGCATATTGGCTTTTTCCTCATCCTCATCCACCATTTCCCCCAGACTATTTTTAAGGGGGCCAACACTATCATTTTTTAGCTTTTTACTATTTATGTAGCTAAAGAATATTCTGGGGTTATTTTTACTTTCTCTGGCAATGATTCTCTCTGCCTCAATCTTTGCTGCCTTGATTTCGTTTTTACAGAATTTATTTAATTTTCTATATTTATTTATTACCTCATCACTACCTACTTGCTTTAGTTCTCTAAATGCTTTCTTTTTGTCACATATTGCGCCCCTTACAGCTCTATTTAGCCATAGTGGTTTCCTCCTATTTCTAGCATGTTTATTCCCATAGGGTATATATTGTGCACAGGTCCTATTCAGAATGCTAATAAATGTCTCCCATTTGCTTTGTGTAGCTTTATGTCTCAGGATATCGTCCCAGTTTATTGCACTAAGATCATCTCTCAACCGTTGGAAATTTGCCTTCCTGAAGTTTAGTGTCCTTGAAACCTCTATACTACATATCTTGTTAAAGGTTACATGAAAATGTATTATTTTGTGATCACTATTACCCAAGTGACCCCCAACTCGTATACAGTACAGACCAAAAGTTTGGACACACCTTCTCATTTAAAGATTTTTCTGTATTTTCTTCACTATGAAAATTGTACATTCACACTGAAGGCATCAAAACTATGAATTAACACATGTGGAATTATATACTTAACAAAAAAGTGTGAAACAACTGAAAATATGTCTTATATTCTAGGTTCTTCAAAGTAGCCACCTTTTGCTTTGATGACTGCTTTGCACACTCTTGGCATTCTCTTGATGAGCTTCAAGAGGTAGTCACCGGAAATGGTCTTCCAACAATCTTGAAGGAGTTCCCAGAGATTGTGATGAAAGCCGGCCGGTGGGTGCAGCTCTCTGGCGCCCCCTTACCTCTCAGGTCAGTCAAGGTACTGCACCTAGAGAAAGTAGTGCCAGGTAGCTGCAACCAGCGCAGGGAACACGGTAGTGTGTTATCCCTTCAACGTCACTAAACCGTAACGTCACTACACAGCACAACTCGCTAGCGCCCTCTTAGCCTCAGGTCAGTCAAGGAACTGCACCTAGGATAAGCGGTCGCCAGGGAGACTGTCCTGTAACCTAGTGGGTATCGGGGCCCTCTGTAGTGAGGGCGGTATATATATCTTCCTTGGCCGCGCCAGGAATATATATATCTGAACCTCCGACCGTCACTACCAGCCTTCCCCAATCCCCAGTTGGTATGCTGCCACCAGTCCCTATTTTAGATATACGCCCAGTCCGTGAATGGGCCTATATCGGGTCAGGAACCAACCCTGGGTAGCGTTTTTGGCTTGAGCCGAGCTCACACGGACGTGCGTTCGTTATGCAGAATAAAAGGCAGGCCCACAATTACTTGAGGTAATTGATTATAATAATACACTAGATACACGATATACAACTAAATATACACAGGTATAAGGTCAGGCTAAACTATACAACAATGGAATACAACACACAGAATCACCACAGCATATCAGTTACCGGTTTCTTGATTTTCTTGTGACGCAGGGAGAGGATTCTGCGGTCGCAGGCACGGTTCTTTGTTACAGGCTGAGGCCTACCACCGCATGGTCAAACTGCTCCTCCCCTTGGTGGCCTCAGCTGGTGCTCAGATGTTCAGCACACCACTCTTGGGTCAAGACTGACTTGTCTCTTGTCTGTCCTGCTATCTTACCTGCCCCGTCCCGCCCACTGCTGGTGAGGTCAGCTGGCTCAGTCTCCACCCTCAGGTCTAACTTCGATCAGAAGCCCAAATTCTATGGAACCCAATAACTTCTTCTGGGATGGTCTCATGATACCCCCAGGGGTTCCCATGGATTCGGGCCGCCGTAACCGACCTTTTGATATCAATTATGATACCATACGGTCCTCAGGAATGGCTCCGCGCTATATCTTGGCTTCCAGAGCACGTACAAACGTCTACCGCGGAGGCTTGTGTGCGCAATGGCTCCGGGACGCCGTGATATTTTTTTATTGGCCCATCCCATGCAACATGCGTGTACTTTTCATGTTTCTATATCTTATGCCTCCATGCTTGTGACAGACAAAGAAACTAGTCCTATGGGACAAATGGTCAGGTACAGATAGACGAAGCACCCCCCCCTGCTGGCTGTGTTTCCTCTCGAAGTCTTTGAAGCTCCTAGCATTCAAGTGTTAAGTAGGCTTCTTATCTTACAGGAGCCTGGATGGGGGGAAACTATCTAGTTGACGTTTTAACAGAAGGTCCCAAGGGTGGGGGCTGCTGAAGTGTGGCCATCCCTGGATATGATTTATCATTACCAAGATGGCGGCTACAGGTCCATCACACCTCCCCCTATACGAGGGCGCGAGGGGGTAGCACATTCCTGTGTTCCCCCGTGCGTCCTTCTGCACCCTCCCCTTGCCGGGATAACCCGTCAGCGTTACCGTGGTCACGGCCTCTTCTGTGGCGAATGGAGAAGTGGTACTGCTGGAGAGCGAGGCTCCAGCGTAGCAACCTGCCATTCGACCCAGAGACCGTGTGTAACCAGCTGAGGGGGTTGTGGTCCGTCTCCACGGTGAAATGGCTCCCGTACAAGTAGGGCTGCAGACGCTGCAGGGCCCATACAATTGCCAGGCATTCTTTTTCCACCGTGGAGTAAGCCACCTCCCGGGGCAGTAGCTTCCTGCTCAGGTACAAGACAGGATGTTCCTGGCCTGTCGTGTTGACCTGACTTAGCACAGCACCGAGGCCAAAGTCACTGGCGTCGGTCTGTACCACAAACGGCCGGTCGAAGTCGGCAGCTTGCAGTACAGGGGAGCTACTTAGGGCGGCCTTGAGTGCCCCGAAAGCTGTCTCGCAGGCGACTGTCCAGTCGACTGCGACGGGCAGCTTCTTCTTGGTGAGGTCCGTCAGGGGCTTGGCCAGGGTGCTATAGTGTGGGACGAACCTCCTATAGTACCCGGCGGTCCCCAAGAAGGACATCACCTGCTTTTTGGTCCTAGGAGTGGGCCAGGATGCGATGGCATCCACTTTCCCCGGTTCTGGCTTCAGAACCCCCCCGCCTACCCGGTGTCCCAGGTAGAGGACCTCACTCATGCCCAGCTGGCACTTTTCCGGCTTGATGGTCAAGCCTGCCCGGTGGATCCGACCGAGCACCTGCCGCAGGTGCTCTAGGTGATCCTCCCAAGTGGGACTGAAGACTGCAATATCGTCCAAGTACGCAGCCGCGTACCCTTCAAGTCCCTCAAGCAGCGTATTGACCATCCGCTGAAAAGTGGCAGGGGCATTCTTCATGCCGAATGGCATCACTGTGGACTCGTACAGTCCAAAAGGGGTGATAAAGGCAGAGCGTTCCCTTGCCGCGGGGGTCAGAGGAATCTGCCAGTACCCCCGGCTCAGATCCATGATGGTCAGGTACTTAGCCCCGGCCATCCGATCGAGCAGGTCATCGATGCGTGGTATGGGGAACGCATCGGTGGCCGTTACAGCGTTGAGCCCCCGGTAGTCCACGCAGAACCGTGTAGTTCGGTCCTTCTTTGGTACGAGGACTACAGGCGAGGCCCACGCGCTGCTGGATGCCTGGATCACCCCCAGCTTCAGCATCTCGTCTATCTCTTGGCGCATGTTTCCCTGCACCTCGAAAGAGACCCGATATGCTGAACGCCGGATCGGCGGGTGATCGCCAGTGTCCACGTCGTGGACAGCCATCTCAGTCCTTCCGGGCAGGCTGCTGAACAGCCCCCGGAAGGGGTGCAGGGTGGTCCCCAGCTGGGACCGTTGGTCCTCCGTGAGCTGGTGGCCAACCCCCACATCCTCGATGGACCCACCCGCCTTGGCTTGGGTGAGCAGATCCAGGAGGGTTTCTACCTCTCCTTCCTCGGGAAGGTTGCACACTGGGTGGGCAGTCGCTTCCCGCTCATGATGAGCCTTCATCATGTTCACGTGGAAGGCCTTCCTCCTTCCACGGGCGTGATCCAGGGTGACCAGATAGGTGACGGCATTGAGTTTCTGGTGCACGAAGTAGGGACCTTCCCAGGCTGCCTGAAGCTTGTTCTGTGGTACGGGGACCAGTACCCACACCTTTTGACCCACCTGGTAGGTCCTCTCACAAGCATTCTGGTCGTACCACCGCTTCTGGTCGGCCTGGGCCTGGGCCATATTGTCCTGCACCAGCTTTGCCAAGGCCATCATCCTGTCCCGGTGGCGCACGACATACTCGATGACCGACACCTCGGGGGTGGCCAAATCCCCTTCCCATGCTTCCTTCACCAGAGCCAGGGGGCCCCGTACCCGTCGCCCGTACAGGAGCTCAAAGGGGGAGAACCCCGTTGAGGCCTGCGGAACCTCCCGGTAAGCAAATAGGAGGTGTGGGAGGTAACGCTCCCAGTCTCTCCCGTGGGAGTCGACCAACATCTTAAGCATCTGCTTTAAGGTGCCATTGAACCGCTCACACAGGCCATTAGTCTGTGGGTGATACGGGCTGGCCACCAGATGTTGCACCTGCATTTGCTTACAGAGGGACTCCATCAGCCGCGACATGAACTGGGTCCCTCGGTCGGTGAGCATTTCCTGGGGGAAACCCACTCTGGAGAAGATCTCCAGTAAGGCGGTAGCCACCTTGTCGGCCCGAATGGACGACAAAGCTACCGCTTCCGGGTACCGGGTGGCATAGTCCACTACCGTGAGTATGAAGCATTTCCCGGAGTGGCTGGGAGTGGACAGAGGTCCAATAAGATCCACAGCGACCCTCGAGAAAGGCTCTTCGATGATTGGCAGAGTTACCAGTGGGGCTTTGGGGCGCGGCCCCGCCTTCCCCACCCTCTGACAGGTGTCACACGAACGGCAGTAGGCACCCACCGCGGCTCCCATCCCAGGCCAGTAGAAATGCTGAGCTATCCTGGCCTTGGTTTTAGCGATCCCTAGGTGTCCGGCCATCGGAATCTCGTGTGCGATCCGCAACAATTCCGCCCTGAACGGATAGGGTACCACTAACTGTCGGTCCCTGGGCCACGCCTCCGGTGAACCCTGCTGGACCGTTACCCGGTACAGCCGTCCCTGGTCCCAGACCACACGCTCGCAGTCTGACTCCATGGGAGGCTGTGCCGCCTGTTCCTTGAGAGCTTTCAGGCTGTCGTCTGCTTCCAACGCAGCCTGAAATTCCTGACTTGATGTGGCCAGAATCGACGAAACTGCCACATCCTCTGTCAGCCCCTCCGGGCATGTCACCTGGCCGCTGTCTGACCCGGCAGACACTTGGTCAGAAGTGGGGAAGCCGTCGGACCTCTGCAAGGCTCCTTGGGCTCCGGCGCTCCCACTCCTGGTGACAGCGGCTATGACCGCTGTGACCGTGGGTAGTGCCTGCTTCCCCTCTGTTTCTGACCAAGCCGCCCGATCAGGCAGGCTTCCTAGGCCTTTGGACATCTCGGATGTGGGGAACTCCTGCCCTGGGGTCTTACCTGGCGGCTCCTCTCTTGGGACACCCCCACCTCCCATGGCCTGTTCCTCCCCCTGCAGTGGGCCTATACTCAGCAGCCTGGATACCCCTGGGAGCCCTACACTGCCGGTAGCTGCCCCCCTCTCCATCCCTGAGCTTCCCTCTACAGAATCCTGCCCGCCCCCTCCCTCACCGGAGGACAAGAGGTCACGGCACGCCGGCTGAGCACCTCTGCGGGCATCCCCACACTCCCCACCTGCTTTCACTAACCCTGTTTGTGTTGTGTCTGTGCAGGTGTTACCCTCAGGTTTCACTCCCTCCTCCTCAGCAGGACACACACTACATACAACATGGTTGGCATTAGCAGCAGACAAATCAATACACTCTTGGGGGGCCGAACTTGGGGGTTCAGAGGGTACATACTGCGATACTAGACGCCCCAAGTCGGTCCCTAATAAAACATTTGCGGGAATATTTGGCGTTACTCCCACCTCCCGCATCCCCCTTCCGGCACCCCAGTCCAAATACACCATGGCAACGGGAAGTGCCGGCTCCACGCCTCCAACCCCGGAGACGGAAAGAGTCTTTCCTGGTACCAAGTCCTGGGGGGACACCACCTCAGGCCGTACCAGTGTTCGTTCAGCGCCCGTGTCCCGCAGTCCCATGACCGCAGAACGGCCTATGGTGACGGGTTGGATGTTGTCCAGGGACCTACCACCACCCCCTCCCACACACAAAACATTGGGCGCTCTCTGGGACTGGGATGGGGTCTTTTGGCGCTGGGGACACTCAGCCCTAAAGTGTCCTGGTTTGTTGCATAGATGACAACGTCTTACGTCTGGTCCTTGCCTGGAGAGGGCAACAGGGGGATACACCCCTTGTGTTCTAGGGGCCGGGGAAACAGGGGCATGACTGGGCTTACCCCCTCTCCAGGTGCTGCTGGCAGACTTCTTCAGCTCAGGCGCCCTGTTATTGGCATACTCGTCTGCCAGGGCGGCTGTAGCAGAAGCCCCTGTTGGTTTTCGGTCACGGAGGAACTGTCGGAGGTCCTCTGGGCAGTTCCACAAGAACTGCTCCGTGACGAACAGTTCCTGGACCTCCTGGCGGGTAGTAAGCGCTAGACCCGAGGTCCAGTGCTCTGCGGCTCTCAACAGCGCCCGCATATGATCGGTCCAGGTGTCCTTGGGGCCACGCAGCAGGCTCCGGAACTTCTGGCGGTACGACTCGGGAGTGAGGTTGTACTGCCGGATCAGGGCCCGCTTGATGCAGTCGTAGTTCTGTACCTCCCCGGCAGGTAAGTCCCCCAAGGCATCCAGGGACTTACCCCTCAAACGGGGGGTCAGGTATCTGGCCCACTGATCCCGGGCCAGATGGTGCTGAAGACAGGTCCGTTCAAATGCCACCAGAAAGGAGTCCAGGTCCCCATCCTTCTCCAGTAGAGGGAAGTCCTCAGCTCGGACTTTGGACGACTTGGTCTCCTGATGGGTTGGTTGCTCTAGCGGAAGCCCCCGCTGGGCCAGGTCCAGTTGGTGCCGGCGCTCCGCAGCTCGCTCTGCACGCTCCGCAACCTCCCGGCGCTCTGCAGCTTCACGCTCCGCAGCCTCCCGGCGCTCTGCAGCTTCACGCTCCGCAGCCTCCCGGCGCTCTGCAGCTTCACGCTCCGCAGCCCGCTCCGCAGCCCGCTCCGCAGCCCGCTCTGCACGCTCCTCCTCCGCTGCCTTCTCTGATGCTGCCAGGAGGGTTTTGTAGACGGCATCGCCATGAGACTGGAGACTTGCCATAGCCGCTTGTAAAAGGGCTTGTGATCTGGACAGGCTGGGCTGGGTAGGTGGTGGGCAGCCCACTGCGGGACCGTATACTGGGGACTGGCTCCCTGAGGTGCCCGGGCTGGACTCCTCCTCGCCATGAGTAACAATGTCCTCCCCTCCTGCCACACGGACCGTAGCATTAGCCTCCTGCAGGGTCTTGCTCCTGGTGCCGTCTGCCATCTTGGTAACCGACACCGCTGCAACCCTGAGTTTGCACACACCTTGTTATACTTTTAGCCTGACCGTCTAACGTTGGGCTGACCTTAAGACTCCAGCAGTGGAAGTTACCACTGGCAGTCTTTAGTGCCTGGGAGTAGGGGTCCCACAACACTATTATTCTGCAATCCCACCGCTCTGCCACCAATGTGATGAAAGCCGGCCGGTGGGTGCAGCTCTCTGGCGCCCCCTTACCTCTCAGGTCAGTCAAGGTACTGCACCTAGAGAAAGTAGTGCCAGGTAGCTGCAACCAGCGCAGGGAACACGGTAGTGTGTTATCCCTTCAACGTCACTAAACCGTAACGTCACTACACAGCACAACTCGCTAGCGCCCTCTTAGCCTCAGGTCAGTCAAGGAACTGCACCTAGGATAAGCGGTCGCCAGGGAGACTGTCCTGTAACCTAGTGGGTATCGGGGCCCTCTGTAGTGAGGGCGGTATATATATCTTCCTTGGCCGCGCCAGGAATATATATATCTGAACCTCCGACCGTCACTACCAGCCTTCCCCAATCCCCAGTTGGTATGCTGCCACCAGTCCCTATTTTAGATATACGCCCAGTCCGTGAATGGGCCTATATCGGGTCAGGAACCAACCCTGGGTAGCGTTTTTGGCTTGAGCCGAGCTCACACGGACGTGCGTTCGTTATGCAGAATAAAAGGCAGGCCCACAATTACTTGAGGTAATTGATTATAATAATACACTAGATACACGATATACAACTAAATATACACAGGTATAAGGTCAGGCTAAACTATACAACAATGGAATACAACACACAGAATCACCACAGCATATCAGTTACCGGTTTCTTGATTTTCTTGTGACGCAGGGAGAGGATTCTGCGGTCGCAGGCACGGTTCTTTGTTACAGGCTGAGGCCTACCACCGCATGGTCAAACTGCTCCTCCCCTTGGTGGCCTCAGCTGGTGCTCAGATGTTCAGCACACCACTCTTGGGTCAAGACTGACTTGTCTCTTGTCTGTCCTGCTATCTTACCTGCCCCGTCCCGCCCACTGCTGGTGAGGTCAGCTGGCTCAGTCTCCACCCTCAGGTCTAACTTCGATCAGAAGCCCAAATTCTATGGAACCCAATAACTTCTTCTGGGATGGTCTCATGATACCCCCAGGGGTTCCCATGGATTCGGGCCGCCGTAACCGACCTTTTGATATCAATTATGATACCATACGGTCCTCAGGAATGGCTCCGCGCTATATCTTGGCTTCCAGAGCACGTACAAACGTCTACCGCGGAGGCTTGTGTGCGCAATGGCTCCGGGACGCCGTGATATTTTTTTATTGGCCCATCCCATGCAACATGCGTGTACTTTTCATGTTTCTATATCTTATGCCTCCATGCTTGTGACAGACAAAGAAACTAGTCCTATGGGACAAATGGTCAGGTACAGATAGACGAAGCACCCCCCCCTGCTGGCTGTGTTTCCTCTCGAAGTCTTTGAAGCTCCTAGCATTCAAGTGTTAAGTAGGCTTCTTATCTTACAGGAGCCTGGATGGGGGGAAACTATCTAGTTGACGTTTTAACAGAAGGTCCCAAGGGTGGGGGCTGCTGAAGTGTGGCCATCCCTGGATATGATTTATCATTACCAAGATGGCGGCTACAGGTCCATCACAGAGATGCTTAGCACTTGTTGGCCCTTTTGCCTTCACTCTGAGGACCAGCTCACCCCAAACCATCTTGATTGGGTTCAGGTCTGGTGACTGTGGAGGCCAGGTTATCTGGCGTAGCACCCCATCACTCTCCTTCTTGATCAAATAGCCCTTACACAGCCTGGAGGTGTGTTTGGGGTCATTGTCCTGTTGAAAATAAATGATGGTCCAACTAAACGCAATCCGGATGGAATAGCATGCCGCAGCAAGATGCTGTGGTAGCCATGCTGGTTCAGTATGCCTTCAATTTTGAATAAATCCCCAACAGTGTCACCAGCAAAGCACCCCCACACCATCACACCTCCTCCTCAATGCTTCACGGTGGGAACCAGGCATGTAGAGTCCATCCGTTCACCTTTTCTGCGTCGCACAAAGACACGGTGGTTGGAACCAAAGATCTCAAATTTGGACTCATCAGACCAAAGCACAGATTTCCACTGGTCTAATGTCCATTCCTTGTGTTCTTTAGCCCAAACAAGTCTCTTCTGCTTGTTGCCTGTCCTTAGCAGTGGTTTCCTAGCAGCTATTTTACCATGAAGGCCTGTTGCACAAATTCTCCTCTTAACAGTTGTTGAAGAGATGTGTCTGCTGCTAGAACTCTGTGTGGCATTGACCTGGTCTCTAATCTGAGCTGCTGTTAACATGCGATTTCTGAGGCTAGTGACTCGGATAAACTTGTCCTCAGAAGCAGAGGTGACTCTTGGTCTTCCTTTCCTGGGGCGGTCCTCATGTGAGCCAGTTTCTTTGTAGCGTTTGATGGTTTTTGCAACTGCACTTGGGGACACTTTCAAAGTTTTCCCAATTTTTCGGACTGACTGACCTTCATTTCTTAAAGTAATGATGGCCACTCGTTTTTCTTTACTTAGCTGCTTTTTTCTTGCCATAATTCAAATTCTAACAGTCTATTCAGTAGGACTATCAGCTGTGTATCCACCTGACTTCTGCACAACACAACTGATGGTCCCAACTCCATTTATAAGGCAAGAAATCCCACTTATTAAAATTGACAGAGCACACCTGTGAAGTGAAAACCATTTCGGGTGACTACCTCTTGAAGCTCATCAAGAGAATGCCAAGAGTGTGCAAAGCAGTCATCAAAGCAAAATGTGGCTACTTTGAAGAACCCAGAATATAAGACATATTTACAGTTGTTTCACACTTTTTTGTTAAGTATATAATTCCACATGCGTTAATTCATAGTTTTGATGACTTCAGTGTGAATGTACAATTTTCAAAGTCATGAAAATACAGAAAAATCTTTAAATGAGAAGGTGTGTCCAAACTTTTGGTCTGTACTGTATTTGATATGCGGTCTGGCCTGTTGGTTAATATTAGGTCTTGCAGTGCCCCCCTTCTTGCTGGGTTCTGAACCAGTTGTGAAAGGTAATTGTCTCTCATAGTTGTCAAAAACCTATTACCTTTGCTTGAACTACAGTTTTCTGTCCCCCAATGTATTTCAGGGTAGTTGAAGTCCCCCATAATAATGACTTCTCCTTGAGTCGCTGCTTCATCTATTTGCTTTACGAGGATATTCTCCGCTGCTTCCATTATTTTTGGAGACTTATAACAAACCCCTATCAGTAATTTATTATTTTTTCCCCCTTCCCTTATCTCCACCCACAGGGACTCTACATTTCCATTAGATTCACATATATCCTCCCGCAAGATGGGTTTTAAGGATGATTTTACATATAAACACCCCCCCCCCCCCTCGATTGTTTGTACGGTTATTTCTGAACAGACTATAGCCCTGTAAATTAACTGCCCAGTCATGGTTCTCGTCCAGCCACGTCTCAGATATCCCCACCATGTCATAATTATTTTCCAACAAAATTAATTCTAATTCCTCCATTTTGTTGGTGAGGCTTCTGGCATTAGTGTACATGCATTTTATGTATCTCTCTGTACCTCTCTTCCTTCTTACTTTATTGACTGTTCTAACCCCACCCCTAATTTCTTTATTTGTGCCCAGGTCACTATCTGCACTATCTTCCCCACCTATAAAATGAATACCCTCCCCCCAATCCCTAGTTTAAACACTCCTCCAACCTTCTAGCCATTTTCTCCCCCAGCACCCATTGAAGTGCAGCCGGTCCCTAGTGTAGAGTCTGTAGCCAACTGAGAAGTCAGTCCAGTTCTCCAGGAACCCAAATCCCTTCTTCCTACACCAGTTCTTGAGCCACTTATTTATCTTCCTAATCTCCGGTTGCCTCTCTGGCGTGGCACGTGGTACCGGTAGTATTTCAGAGAATACCACCTTGGAGGTCCTTGCTTTCAGCTTGCAGCCTAATTCCCTGAAATCATCTTCAAGGACCTTCCACCTACCTCTAACTTTGTCATTTGTTCCAATGTGCACCATGACCGCTGGGTCCTCACCAGCCCCTCCCAGTAATCTGTCAACCCGATCAGCGATGTGCAGGACTCGAGCGCCAGGTAGGCAGCGCACTGTTCAACGATCCCTGTCTTTGTGACAGATTGCCCTATCTGTTTCCCTAATAATTGAGTCCCCCACTACCAGCACCTGCCTGGCCTGCCCTGCTCTCCTATTCCCTCCTTACTGGAGCTGACACTCCTCTGGCTTTCAGGGGACATGTCTTGCTGCATCAGTGCTACCCCTGTACCGTCACCCCCCTCATATGCCAACTTTGCAAACTTATTGGGGTGTACCAGATCAGGACTAGCCTCCCTGGTACTCTTCCCTCTACCCCCCCTCACTGTCCTGCAGCTCCCTACTACCACCCTCCCCCACATCTACCCCAGTGAGCAGCTGCTCAGTGAGCAGCAGACTCCTTTCCATATTGTCAATGGACAGTACGACTGAAGAGATGGTAATGTGTAGGCTACACCTGGGAGTCATAGTGAGTAAATACTGGACTTTTCAGGCTGGGGCAAGGGAATTACTGGAAGAGCAGTGGTCAGTGAAGGGCAGAAAAAAAGGAATGGAGTTTTCAGGCCCAGCAACTGTACTGCTTTAAAGTCATTTACAAGTGGAGCACCACCACCAGGATATAAAATGATTCTGCCTCTACGTAAAACAGATGAAGATGTGAGTAATAAGTGTTGTGGCTGCTATCGCTTGTACAGGCTTTACACCACTTTCATCAGTGTGAGGAGCTGGCCACGGACTAAAGACTATTGGACCAATGGACATAGAGCAGAGTGCACGTCTCTAAGGGATACAGACTTTTTCCAGCACGGAGCACTGGTTATGTCGGTCTTATTGTTGTGTTTTATTGGAGATTTGCTTGCTCATGAGATTGAGGTGCACGGGTCTCTCCTGGAGAGCGTTCAGCATCGGGAATCACTGTTTCCATTCAGTAATAGTAAGCAGAGAAAGACATGCAAGCTGGATCTTATGTATCCATAAGGCCAGACACAAAATTGGTAATCAGGTAAATCAATCATTCCATTACTCTTGTTAGTCTCTCAGAGCCTTCAATTGAGTCATTGTTTCATATGAGACTGTACGTTCACTCTTCTGGTATGTTCATTTGTAAATGCCTGCTGAGTATATATTGCATCAGCCCACTGCAGTTTACTAATTGCACAATTTAGGACAAATATGCTGGTTAGTTGAACAGTGAAGTATCACCTCCCTCCAACTTCTCCAATCCTGTGGAGGAATGTCCTGAATGGGAACTGTGGGTATAAAGTCTCTGACTCCCACTCCAGAGGGTCTCTTCAGTAACAGTCCAAAACACCATGGCTCCATCTGGTGGAATACAGGTCTGCTCCTCTGCCCAACACTGAACCCACAAATAAGTTTGGAGAACCCCAGTTGAGACTGTACTATATGTTGCTGGAGTTAGATAGATGTTCTACGGTCATGGTATCCATCGTCTGTATGTGATGAACTATGTATGTGAGGACTGTAGTTGCTGACTGGATACATGTGCGATGGACGTGATATCTGTTGTCTGGACTAGCATGAACTGTAACCAGGGCCGGACTGGAGCAATGGGACATCGGACAACTCTTCGGTGGGCCCAGATCTTTGGCGTGTCCCCGAGCAGGACATAGAGAGGGCCCACTGGTTTCAACTGAATGTACATCCGAGGACACACATTCAATTGAAATGTATTGGTGTTCCATGGGGGAAACAAAAGGGAGGTCCTGTTACTGTGCAGGGCTGCACTACATCGCCTTTTTTCTTCATCTGGCGTAGTGTATAAGTCAGGGAATAAGTGTAGACCGTGCCACCTGACGAAGGCTGGTTCGAAATGCGCGTCAGGGGCGGACGCACTAATAGTTAGAGCTCCTGCATCATTGGTGTCCAAAGTATTTCATAATGCTTCTTGTTTGGTGCATTAGCATAGTTCTAGTGGGATAATTTGTCACATATACCTTGATAACTCTATTTATTGGTATAACGGCAGGATTTCTTTTTTATGACATAGTATTCCTTTATATCAGTTATGATAGTACATATGATAATGTATATGATATTTGATATATACTATTATTAATGTTCCTATATTGCGTGCCCCTTTTTTCCACAGTTTGTCTTCACACGTGGATGTGTGTCCTATTCCCCCTGCCCTGTTCATGTATATTTTTATCCATCAATAAATTTTCTACTTTTGAACATTGAAACAAAAGAGGAAAAAAAAGTCAGCTCAACTTACTCAGACATCAGGTGCACGGAACAGCCGGCAGTGCCCCGGGAGATTAGCAGGAAAAAACAAGGAGTGATCCGGCATCCAAAAGTCTTCTTTAAAATCAATAATCCTATATTAGAAAACTATTTTAAAAATCATATGCAGAGAAGTCACAGCCCCCACAGGAGGAGGTGATGTACAGACGAGTTTCAGACCTTATGGTCCTTAATCATTGTATGATGTGACTTTTCTGCATATGATTTTTAAAATAGTTTTCCAATATAGGATTATTGATTTTAAAGAAGACTTTTGGATGCTGGATCACTCCTTGTTTTTTCCTACTTTTGTACATTACCCTGGACTATTGCTCGTCATTTTTTGTCTCTGTATATATGTATTTCATGACGAGTTGTCCACCTGAGTCCTTCAATACCTGCATGTGTATTATGCCATTATATAACCTTTGATTTTTTTATACTGGGTTTAACATGCTACTATTTCCTATGAGTTATTACTAAGAACTAACAGGCAGGTAATTGCTAACTACCTGCCTGTTTTAGCCGGTGGCGACTCAGATCGCTCCTGAACTGCTCCTAACAGCAATTCTGGTGCTTCACGTCAACAGGACAACTCTTCCTTTTCCTATCTGCTCTGTCATGGAGGCATGACTGCCAACTTCATGCTGATTGGCAGCCGGCTCCCTGCTGTTAGGCAGCGGGGAGCCAGCTGTCAGTCAGCATGACACCAGCAGTCATGCCCCATCAACAGAGCAGAGCGGGAGCTGGAGAATCACCAGCTGGAGCGGGCTGTGACCACTGTTAGCAGGCAAAGATCGGCCTGTAAGTTCTTAGGTCCACGGTAAAAAAAAAAAAATAGTCCCGGACAACCCCTTTAAATATTAAGGAGCAGGAATTCTCCAAATGATTCTATAATCAAAAGAACATAAAATTCTCTCCTGCCCAGTCAGTCTGCCCGGTCTGTTACACCATGATTACCAAAACTTCGACTAATTTCCCTGCCCATTTATTATTACCACATACCAGGCTCTGCTTGACCCGTTTCCAGGTGATTGTGTTGTCTGACTACACTTACGTTTCTCCCTGGTACCACATATCTGCATCTCATACTCTTCAAATTACATTTTGAGACTTTCTCCTCCTCTTGTTGCACATATTTTTTCCCTTCATCTGCACAGGTATCATTAATCTATCAACTATAATGGCCGTACCAGGTCCTGCAGGTCCTGTATCCCGTACACATGACGTGGGCAGTGCACGGCATGCCGCTAGTTTTTATTCTGAGTGCTCTTATATACGGTGGTAGTTTTACACAATGTTGAGCCTGTGATCTGCAGAGTGAAATGTGTGACTGCTAGAACAGAAGTATACGGCAGATTCTACAGCATGGATACATAAAGGACGTCCTGGGGGAATATACCTCCCTCCAACACTCGTCCAGTCCCTGCCTCACACTAGAGACATTTATAATAACTCCAGGACTATGGAGCTGGTCATTTTCTCATAATCTGTGGCCATTATTAGTGATCTCGCATTGTACGGTAATATCACCCTGGAGGTTGTGATGTATTTAGTGTAATAGCGCCATCTAGAATATACAGTATATATCAGGCGATACTATGCTTTCTATAGTTAGTCATCTTATGTGCCCTCTATAGATATATATTATACTTTATATTTATTAATAATAAAATTACTTGACACTTTTTCAGCTTTATGATATTTATTAATCTGCTGTAATTATAAAAGAAAGTCCAGCCTTACAGTGGACACAGGTGGAAGTGTCCTCCATGATGGTATAGGGTGAGGTGGAGCAAGTATATAGTCAGTGGGGGTTCAGAATGATCAGTATTCACTAGGGTCCCTTGTAATCAGGGAGGAACCTGGATGTGTCCCATCAAAAGTTATTGACCCACTGTCCAGCTGTGTACCATCAACAGGTAATGAACCTCTGGCTGTGGGCCATCAATAGGTCATCACCCTCCAGCATTTAGCCACCCAGAAATCTGAACTTCAAGTTTATCGTCATCTGTAGGATGTGAACCACAGATGGTTACGATGCTGATGACATCAGGAGGTATCCCTCAAATCTGTGATGGATCGGGAATAGGTGAGATGCAAGCGATGGAAACTACAGGCAGATGTTTTCTCAATCTTTTTTGCCTCTTAGACATCTACAGAAAAATCTTCTCCTCTCGATTCTGTGTTGCAGTATTGTGGGCTTTCTAGGCTCCAGCATTCAAGGTTCTGAATCTCTAGGCTCTGGTATTCTTGGTACTGGTGTGCTCAACTCTGGCGTTCTCGGCTCTGAAATTCTAGGTTATTGGTTATTGGTTTCATTCAAAGATCAGAAACCTCTTTTTGCTCTGTAGAACTTCGAGCTCTTCTTCTGCTGTAATATGGTACACTATGGACCCAGACAATATCACTGAAACCCTCTTTATAGTTGCGTCTAGAAACTTTATTCGCATCCTATGGTGCAGGAGCCATGGATGGACCAGAACATTTGCCATTTGGCAGAACAGTTATTCTCCTGGAAACTTGCTCCTGAATCTGAGGGATACAAATTGGTTCCTTACAAGTACTTTGTTCTTCCAGAATGTTTTTGTTCTTAGGAGTGGGTTTTATAGTTGTTTCACCAGGTTTAGACTTTGCCTTCTTGCTCAGGACAAGCCTTAATGAGCACATGTGAGCAGGACTGTACTTAGTAAACTACATACACTGACCGGTGGGTGCCATTACACTGAGTAAAATGATACCTTTGTTGATGAAATCCGTCCAGAGGTTCTTTTGCAATCTTTATTTTCAGTTCTGCCATAATGACATGCTCTTGCTCTGGGGTGGGACTTTAGGGAGGGGCTGTAAGTGGTGCTCTCATTATGTATTCCTATCTCTGGCCTCTGACAGGTCACTGTGCTTCTGCTTCTATTTTAAATATTGCCTTTGTAATTTCTCTGTTAATTTGAAATTTACATCCCCCAAAATGGCCGCCGGGGCCTGCGCATGCGCAGTAGCATCTTTCGGTTGCTGGGTGCCATATTGCTGCAGGAAAGTTTCTTTTTCCTTTAGCAAAATGGCGACCGCGAGTGTGCAGTAGCATCTTTCAGCAACCGAAAGATGCTACTGCGCATGCGCGGGCCTTTGCGGCCATTTTGGGGATGTAAATTTCAAATTGGCAGAGAAATTACAAAAGCAATATTTAAAATATTAGGCCGGCGACTGAAAGCACAGTGACCTGTCAGAGATAGGCATACATAATGAGAGCACCAGCTACAGCACCTCCCTAAAGTCCCGCCCCAGAGCACGAGTATCTCATTATGGCAAAACTGAAACTAAAGATTATAAAAGAACCTCTGGACGGATTTCATCAACAAAGCTATCATTTTACTCAGTGTAATGGCGCCCACCGGTCAGTGTATGTGGTTTACTAAGCACAATCCTGCTGACAGGTGCGCTTTAAAGCCAAGTTCTCTAGTATTGTCACAAGTGTCATCAGCGCAACAAAAACTGTGGCACGGAAGATCCAAAGAGGAAGCTTGATGGAATCTTCAGAGGAATTTTTCCAGGGAACCACACGTAGTGGGTCATCCTGTAATAAAAAAAAAACATTTAGAAATTCTCTTATACATAATCTAATCAACCAGAGAGCCCTTGTTATTATACAGTCATGGATAAAATATAAAGCAGCTTCATGAATATCCCATAGAGAAGATCAGGGAGAAGTTTGGGATTTACCTTGAGGGTCCATGGAATATTGTTTATGGTTGGACTTTCATATGATGGACGGTGATGTATCCAGTATGAAAAGCCCTGCAAAAGGCGATAACATTAGCTGAACCTTTGTGACCCCATATGGATGAGACCATACTCAACGTCAGTGTACTGTGAAGTAGGGAGTAAAGCAACGTAAAGCTCAGAAATGGATAGTATAATACTCATCATCTTCAGAGGTCTCGCAGCAACAATTGAAAAAATGTAATGCACTAAAGTTTTAATTTAAAAAAAAAAATCTTTTAATGGTAAAAATATATAAAAATTGTAAAAGTTTTGATATTTTCAACTTTTAAACACTAGGGGGAGCAGCTGCAGACATTTCCCATGAATCTAGTGTAGTGTTAGATTGCATTAAGACTGCAGTAATAGTGGGCGGGATGTGCTCACATGGTGTGATGTCTCCTCCCCTCTTTTTCTGGTCCTTTGCAAAAAGATAAGTGAGAATGTAGTTTAGGGTCACAGTGCGGAGACATTCTGTTGGCTGCTGCAAAGTGATACCAAGAGGTAAACAGTGTCACCAAGGACGGATAGCAGCGGGGGCGTTGTTAGGGTCTTAAAAGATCAGGTCCCAAACACCAAGGCATGTCCACCCTCTCCTCAGTATAGATAGATACAGGAGAATACAGCCGCCCCTGTAAGTGCTGCAAACATTGAATATATGACATTTGAACCGCATTACTGCTATATAGAATTTACTTATAAAAATTACAGTATTTAGCACATAAATTGGCAAATTCAGGAGAGCCCACTAGCCGTGACAAGGTGACCTTTCTTTGATGGGATCCTAGTCCTAATATTTATCAGTCATGCCTCTCCCGGGCTATAAGCGTAAAAATGTAAAGGGCAGGTAGGATCCAGCATTAATTAAAAGCCTTAGGCACCTTCATAAATTCATATAAAACCGTTACCGGAAAAACGCCATCTATAATATAACACTGCAAGCGTGTCTCTGTCTGAAGCCTCGATAGACTGCGCATGCGCGACGGGCAGCCTGGCTCCAGACAGAATCATCCATCCAGCCGTTACAGGTAAGAGGAGTGTATGGCGCCAGAGATCGCGGTATGCGTAGGCACTGAACGCATACCGCGATCTCCGACGCCATACTTACATACTTACCTGACCGGGAGGAGCTTTGCTGCAGCGCCTCTCTTCGCCGGAGACCGGGGCAGGAGTGGGGCGCCGGATCGGCGCATGCACATAGCGCTATCTTGCGCCATTTTACATTTGCAGTGTGTCTTCAGCAAAATGGCGCCAGACAGCGCGGTGCTCCGTCGCCACACTCCTCCCCCGGCCTCCGGCAGAACAGGACGAAGCAGCACTGGAGCACAGAGAAGAAAGGTGAGTATAACTGTTTATTTTTTTGTATGTGTGTACAGTGTGAAAGGGATGAGGGGGCCATACATACCAGAATTGTGGGGTGAGGGGACCATGCATACCAGGATTGTGGGGTGAGGGGATCAAGCATACCAGGATGAGGGGTACCACGCATACCAGGATTGGGGGGTGAGGGGACCATGCATACCAGGATTGGGGGGTGAGGGGTACCACACATAACAGGATTGGGGGTTGAGGGGTACCACACATGCCAGGATTGGGGGGTGAGGGGACCATGCATACCAGGATTGGGGGGTGAGGGGACCATGCATACCAGGATGAGGGGCACCACACATACCATTATTGGGGGGTGAGGGGACCACGCATACCAGGATTGGGGGTTGAGGGGACCATGTATACCAGGATTGGGGGGATGAGGAGACCATGCATACCAGGACTGGGGGTGAGGGGACCATGCATACCAGGATTGGGGGGTGAGGGGACCATGCATACCAGGGTTAAGGGGTGAGGGGACCATGCATACTAGGATTGGGGGTTGAGGGGACCATGTATACCAGGATTGGGGGGTGAGGGGACCGTGCATACCAGGATTGGGGGGTGAGGGGACCGTGCATACCAGGATTGGGGGGTGAGGGGACCATGCATACCAGGATTGGGGGGTGAGGGGACCATGCATACCAGGATTGGGGGGTGAGGGGACCATGCATACCAGGATTGGGGGGTGAGGGGACCATGCATACCAGGATTGGGGTGTGAGGGGTGCGATGTATAACAGAATAGGGATGTGAGGGGTGCCATGCATACCAGAATAGGGATGAGGGGTACCATACATACCAGGATAGGAATGCGGGGTACCATGCATACCAGGATGAGGGGTACCATACATACCATGATAAGGATGAGGGGTACCATGTATGCCAGGATTGGGGATGAGGGGTACTATGTATACCAGGATTGGGGATGAGGGGCCCATGCATACCAGGATAGGGATGAGGAGTGCCATGCATACCAGGATGGGAATGAGGGGTGCCATGCATACCAGGATGAGGGTGAGCGGCCCATGCATACCAGGATCTGGGATACCATACATACCAGGATAGGGATGAGGGATGGGGTACCACACATACCAGGATTGGGGGTGAGGGGTGCCATGCATACCAAGATTGGGGGTGAGGGGTGCCATGCATACCAGGATTGGGGGTGAGGGGTGCCATGCATACCAGGATTGGGGGTGAGGGGTGCCTTGCATACCAGGATTGGGGGTGAGAGGTGCCATGCATACCAGGATAGGATGGTGGGGACAGGATGGGGGCAGCACAAATACCAGGAGGGGGGCAGCACATACCAGCATGGGAGACCATATACCAATAAAAATGCTTGCCACCTGGGCGTAGAACGGGTTGAATAACTAGTAGATTATAATGGGCACGTGTGGTATACATGAAAAAAACGGATGCCACACGAAACGCAGACACGTACATGTGAAGGGGGCCTTAGGCTGATCAGAGGAGTGCACAGTCAGAAAAGGAGGCTGTCACAACCTCCAAAAGTAAACTATAAAAAAAACTTGACCAGCACCTCCGAACAGAATAAAGCAAGTGTGAACAGGTGCAAGCTGCCTTAAGCTACAAGACTGCAGTCACTTTATGTGACTGCAGACTTGTGAATCCTCACATTGCACGCCCTGCTCGCTGTGAGGATTTTCAGGTGTCGGGTGTGTGACCACAAGCATGTGATACGCATACTTCTACTTCTGGCCACATTCTGACTAGACTGTGTTCGGCTGCACTCAATTCACATCGGGCACCGACACCTGAGAATCCTCACAGCGTGCACAGAGAAATTGCAGGCTTGTAGCCTAAAGCTGGACAACCCCTTTAAGGTTGTTTTTCTTTTTCTTAAAACAAACCCTGTCCCCTGTAATATTTTCAAGAAGGTTGGAAATTCTCTTTAAAGGAATTTTCCTTTAAATGTATGTTATTTACATACTTGCAGTCATGTGCGGATGAGACTCATCTTGCTCCACTCAATATAAGAGAATTGAAAGAATCTGGATGAGACTAGTCGGCATGTGACTGCAAGTATGTAAATTGCATACATGAGGTCAAGTGACCGCCCTCCCGCATTAAAATACAGGAAAATCGAGACAGTGTGCGCAAATCGTGACAGTGTGATAATTCAGCTGTCTGCAGTCAGAGTAACTGCAGACTTTTCTCTTGTGACCAGAAAACAACTATAAGAGAGGAAAGGATATTTCCGGGCATATGGGATTGATGACCTCTCTACATATACAGGATAGGTCATGAAAAGCAGATAGGTGGGATCTGACAGCTGGTGCCCCCATCGGTCAGCTGTTACAAGCTCCGGAGCAAGCGCAGCTCTATCCAGAGTGTAGTGGCCTCTGCCAGTCGCTGCTGGTACTGTAGTCACTACTATTCAAATGAACAGGAGCTGAGCGGCAGAACCAGCAGCAGCCGCTCAGTAATGCCGCCTGAGCAACCTGCTGCTCTTGGGGGCGCCAGATGTCGGACCCCCACTGATCTGCTATTGATGACCTATCCTGTAGATGTAGATAGGTCATCAATACTGTATGCCCGGACATCCCTTTATATCTTATAGGGTTTTCTGCTTGCAAAAGAAAAGTCTGCAGTCTCTCTCTGTGACAGCTGAATTATGACGCAGTGCGATATGGCAATACTGTATGCCCAGACATCCCTTTATATTTTGTCAAACTCAAATACCCGGAGGGCCAAAATGAAAAGCTTGGACAAAGTCGCAAGACAACCGTGATATTTATTTAAAAAATGTCTACAATTGAGGAAGTTTTCCCTTATCAAATATAACATTGAATAGTCCTCCATACAGTATAATGGCCCCGCATAGTCCTCCATGCAGAATAATGGCCCACATAGTCATCCATACAGTATAATGGCCCCACATAGTCCTCCATGCAGTATAATGTGTCCCACATAGTACTCCATACAGTATAATGTGTCCCACATAGACCTCCATGCAGAATAATGGCCCCACATAGTACTCCATACAGTATAATGGGTCCCATATAGTCCTCCATGCAGAATAATGGCCCCACATAGTCCTCCATGCTGAATAATGGCCCCGCATAGTCCTCCATGCAGAATAATGGCCCACATAGTCATCCATACAGTATAATGGCCCTACATAGTCCTCCATACATTATAATGGCCCCACATAGTCATCCATACAGTATAATGTATCCCACATAGACTTCCATGCAGAATAATGGCCCCACATAGTACTCCATACAGTATAATGGGTCTCACATAGTCCTCCATGCAGAACAATGGCCCGACATAGTCCTCCATGCATAATAATGGCCCCACATAGTCCTCCATGCACAATAATGGCCCCACATAGTCCTCCATACAATATAATGGGTCCAACATAGTCCTCCATGCAGAATAATGGCCCCACATAGTCCTCCATGCAGAATAATGGCCCCACATAGTCCTCCATACAGTATAATGGCCCCACATAGTCCTCCATACAGAATAATGGCCCCACATAGTCCTCCATACTGAATAATGGGCCCCACATAGCCCTCCATATCAGAATAATGGGTCCCACATAGTTCTCCATACAGTATAATGGGCCCCACATAGTGTTCCACACAGTATAGTGGGCCCCACATAGTGCTCCATACAGTATAATGGGCCCCACATAGTACTCCATACAGTATACTGGCCCCACATAGTGCTCCTTCAGTATAATGGCCCCACATAATCCTCCATACAGTATAATGGGTCCCACACAGTGCTCCATACAGTATAATTGGCCCCACACAGTGCTCCATACAGTATAATGTGGCGCCCCTGAGGGTTCAGTCGCCACAGGGGTACTGCACCTCAGACCGAGGTGTGGTATCTCCTCTCCAAGGTAAGGATGGAGTACTACACAGGACCCCTGCCACGGACTCAACACTACACCACTCCAGTTCAGGACGGGGATCTAAAGCACCATAGTGCAGCCCTGGGTCTGAATGGAGGAGTTGGGGGGAACCAAAGTAAGGGGGAACCAAGTAGTGAGTGAGGGTGGAGGAAGCACTTTATAACACACCTTAATAGAATCATATATAAACAAAGGCCATCTTTAGTACCGGGTCTTTGGTCGCAGTTCCCTGGAGTGGTTAGTCAGTACAAGCTGCAGCTGTTCTAGGATTCTGTGATTCCTGGTCTCAGGCCTCGAGACTGGGGATTGGGGCAGAGTTGAGTTATAGCCAGCTCTGTTCCTGGTCTTAGTCCACACAAGAAGGCAAAAGAGGGGAGCAGAGGAGATAAGCTCCACAGGCGAAAGGATCTCAGGGGGTGCGGACGGAGCGGAGTCACCACCTGCATGCCTCATTCTGGCTTAGTCAGAGAGACCCTGCCGCAAGAGGGGGTACCGGTCCCCGATTATCTGACCTTGCACTTCACGTCTCTGTCAGAAAAGTCCGGAGGCTTATGTGGATCCCAGGGGGATACAGACAGAGCGGAGTCGCCACCTGTGTCCTCTAATCTGCGTTTATCCAGAGGGACCCGGCCTTACACCAAGTTCTCACCACCAGTCACCAATAAGGGCACCCAGTCGGTCCGGGGGCTACACGCCACCCGTAAAGGGCATCGCAGTACCCGTACGGGACTCAGTGGGGAACACAAGCAGGGAGAAGGAGAATTAAGAGAAGAGATGAACACACTAGAGCTTGGGGTCCTGTCAAGTGCACCTGAAGTACTTGGAGTGTGCTGAACCCTGTGGCGCCCAGAGGATGGGGACTACTCGGCGCCCGGGCCTTAATGCCTGTTCTTGGGGGATGTCGCGGTGGTCGGCTCCCGGGCCCGTACACTGAGGTCTCTCTTAAAAAGGGGAAAATGAAATGTCAAAGTTCGTGACGCCACCTATGGTGACTGGTGAGGATCACCAGCGTTGCGACCGTCCACTGAGGCCGGTGTTGAGGCAGCTTAGATGGAATCACTTCCCACAGGCGGATCGGGGCTTCAGGGCAGCGTAGGAGTTGGGGATGCAGGACAGAGGGGACCCAGCCAGGTCAGAGCAAGAAGGGGAAGCACACACAAAAGTCAATTCTTGTCACGCTGTCTCTGTATACTGGAGGTAGGGGGCCTAAGCTGACCCTAAGCTGGGGCCCTGACTAGTCCCTCAACCTGGAGGTACTGTTAAAGGTACAGAGGTCCAGGCCACCAGCGTAACCCCTACCTCCTGAGGATCCCTGCACCTAAGTAATCTAGTCCTGAGAAGGACCCCGATCACAACAAAAGGGGACAAGTAATAATATGCCCACACACAGTACTTAGACGAACGAGACAGTACAAGGGAAAAACCAAAACCACCTTGCATACAACAACTACACAACTACAACAGAGGGAACACCAATGGGAAAGGAGATAAATGATAAAGCGAGGAAGGGAAAAAACACTCCAAATACACTTATCTCAGAAACTCCAAACACCACGATCCGCTCTGTTAGTCTGAATGAAATGCTTTCACCGACACTTCCCAAACAGACCAGCAGGCATTTGAAGGAGTCTCACTACAGCAGTATTGATTGCAGCTGGGCGAGGCTGGACCTCGTCTAGCACAGAGAGAGAGAGAATTAACTCCCTCACTGCCGAAAAACACAAAGCACCAACAAGTCAGCTGCGAGAAGTCAGGCTGTGTACTCGTGACGATCTTCGTGGCGACACACCCGTGACAGTACCCCCCTTTCTACGAGGGGCCTCCGGACCCTCAGGGCCAGGTTTATCCGGGTGAGTCGTGTGGAAGGCCCGAACTAATCGGTCTGCGTTAATATCCGACGCAGGAACCCACATCCTCTCCTCAGGACCATACCCTTTCCAATGAACCAGGTACTGAAGGGACCGGCGATTAAAGCGTGAATCGATGACCCTCGATACCTGGAACTCCAAGTTACCATTGACCACCACTGGAGGGGGAGGTAAAGGTGACGGTACCACCGGCGCCACATACCTCTTAAGCAACGATCTGTGGAACACGCTGTGAATTTTAAACGTAGGGGGGAGGTCAAGACGGAATGCCACCGGATTAATAATAGAACTGATTCTGTATGGCCCGATGAACCTGGGACCCAGTTTCCAGGAGGGAACCTTAAGTTTAATATTCCTGGTAGACAACCATACCCGATCGTTCACACTTAGGTCCGGACCAGACACTCTCCTCCTATCAGCCATACGTTTGTATCGGTTCCCCATATTATTCAGATTCTTCAGCACCCCTCTCCATACTGAAGCGAGTGATGAGGAAAATCGTTCCTCCTCAGGAACCCCCGAAGAGCCCCCCCTACTGAAAGTACAAAACTGGGGGTGAAAACCATATGCCCCAAAAAACGGGGACTTACCAGTGGACTCGCTCCGCCTATTATTAAGAGCAAACTCTGCCAGAGGTAAGAAAGAAGCCCAGTCCTCCTGGTTCTCTGACACAAAACACCGGAGATATGTCTCCAAGCTCTGGTTCATACGTTCCGTCTGACCATTGGTCTGAGGATGAAAAGCCGATGAGAATGACAAATGCATCCCCCGCCGTGCACAAAACGCCTTCCAGAACTTGGACACAAACTGAGACCCCCGATCAGACACCACCTCGGAGGGTACCCCGTGAAGCCTCACAATCTCCCCAATGAACACCTGCGCAAGAGTTTTAGCATTAGGGAGAGCCGGAAGAGCGATAAAATGTGCCATCTTGCTGAACCTGTCCACTACAACGAGTATGACCGTTTTACCCGAAGACGGAGGGAGGTCCGTAATAAAGTCCATAGACAGATTAGTCCAAGGACGCTCCGGGATCTTCAAAGGTAAGAGGGCCCCAGACGGACGGGTATGTGAGGTCTTAGAGCGCGCACAAACCCCACAGGATGCGACAAAAGTTACCACCTCCTTATGTAAGTTAGGCCACCAAAACCGACGCGAGAGGAGATCCACAGTTGCTTTACTCCCCGGGTGTCCTGCAAAAACTGAGTTATGGTGTGCCTCGATCACCTTTTGTCGCAACTGATCTGGAACAAACAGTCTCCCCGGAGGTCCAACAGGGGCGTCCCCCTGAGCCTCCAATACCTCCTCCTCCAGCTCAGAGCATACTGCCGAAACCACCACCCCCTCCTGAAGGATAGGAATCGGGTCGTCCGTATTCCCGGCCCCAGGGAAACTACGAGATAAGGCATCCGCCTTTACATTTTTTGACCCAGGACGATATGTAACGACAAAATTAAACCTGGTAAAAAACAATGACCACCTAGCTTGTCTGGGATTCAGACGTTTCGCGGACTCCAGATATAGCAGGTTCTTGTGATCGGTGATGACGGTGACCGGATGGACTGCCCCCTCCAAAAAATGGCGCCACTCCTCAAAAGCTAACTTAATGGCCAAGAGTTCCCTATTGCCGACATCGTAATTCCTCTCAGCGGACGACAATTTTTTAGAGAAAAAGGCGCACGGATGCCACTTACCAGGGGACGAACCCTGTGACAATACTGCTCCCACCCCTACCTCGGAAGCGTCTACCTCTACAATGAATGGCTGTGACGCATCAGGTTGAATGAGTATGGGTGCCGAGGCAAAACATTTTTTCAAGGAGGAGAATGCTTGACAAGCCTTGTCAGACCACCTAGAAAAATCCGTCCCCTTTTTAGTCATGTCTGTGAGAGGCTTAACCATGGACGAGAAATTACGAATGAACTTCCGGTAATAATTAGCAAACCCCAGGAAACGTTGTAGTGCCTTAAGATTCTCTGGCCGATCCCACTCAAGAACTGCCCGCACTTTCCCAGGGTCCATACGAAAACCGGACGCTGAAACCAGGAAGCCTAAAAACTGGAGTTCCTGTACGGCGAACACACACTTTTCCCATTTGGCATACAGTTTATTATCCCGCAAGATCTGTAACACCTGCCTAACGTGCTCCTGATGAGACACCAGATCCGGCGAGTAAATTAAGATATCATCCAGATATATGACAACAAACTGTCCCACCAGACGGCGAAAAATGTCATTAACAAAGTGTTGGAACACCGCCGGGGCATTAGTCAGACCGAATGGCATGACAAGGTTCTCATAATGCCCCTCCGGAGTGTTAAACGCCGTCTTCCACTCATCCCCCTCCTTCATCCTAATCAGATTGTACGCCCCCCTGAGATCCAACTTAGAGAACCATTTGGTGCCCACGATCTGATTAAAGAGATCGGGAATAAGTGGGAGCGGATACGGATCTCGGACCGTAATCCGATTAAGTTCACGGAAATCCAGGCAAGGGCGTAGGCCTCCATCTTTCTTCTTAACAAAGAAGAACCCCGCAGCCACCGGTGAAGATGAAGGTCTAATATGCCCCTTAGCCAGACTTTCTGAAATATAATCCTTCATGGCCTGCCTCTCAGGACCAGAAAGGTTATACAACCTAGCTTTAGGTAACTTGGCCTCAGGGAGCAGTTTTACAGAACAGTCATACTCGCGATGAGGAGGTAGTTCCTGACACCCTTTCTCCGAGAATACATCCTCAAAGTCCGCCAGAAATGGAGGTAAGACCCAAGGAGTAACCGCACCGATGACCGTGTTCATGCAGTTTTTATTACAGAATTTACTCCATTGGCTTATCTCTCTGGTTTGCCAATTAATAACCGGGTTATGCTTAGCTAACCAAGGAAGGCCCAACACTATAGGAGTGGGAAGACCCTCCAACACGTAGCAAGACAACAGTTCTTTATGTATCGCCCCCACTTGAAGTTTTACGTCATGCACAGCTTGCAAAAAACTTCCCTGACCGAGAGGCCTGGCATCGATCGAGAATATGGGGATGGGTTTAGCCAACTCACTCAATCGCATACCTTGAACCCGGGCAAACCGAGCATCAACCAGATTAGCCCCGGCCCCACTATCCAGAAGAACAGATATCCTCTCAGTTCTCGTACCCACCACCACCTCCGCCGGTACGAGAAACTGAGACGAACCTAGGGACGAAATACCTACTCCCAGATTGCCGTCCACCACACAACCTGGGATCAACAGTTTTCCGACGACTCTTCACTCTGCAAGGGACGGGATGGACACCCCCCAATAAAATGTCCCTTTCTCCCGCAGAAGAAACACCTTCCTGTCTTATGGCGCACCACCGGTCCCCTCCCCCGAAATGATGTCCCTCCTAATTGCATAGGCTCCTCTGGACTGACCAGGGGAACCACCATATGAGGGGACCTTGTAGGAGGTGGAGTCATCACAGGGGGTAGAGTTATCCCGCACCTCTCCCGAAGCCGTCTGTCAACGCGAATAGCAAGGGCCATAGCGGCTTCCAGTGACGCGGGAGAGTCATACTGTGCCAACACATCCTGTAATTTGTCGGATAAACCATGACAAAACTGGCTCCTAAGAGCCGGGTCATTCCACTGGGTGTCCGTGGCCCACCTACGGAACTCCGAACAGAATTCCTCCGCCGGACGATCTCCCTGCTGGATCCTACGTAACTTAGACTCAGCAAGGGAGATCCGATCTGGGTCATCATATACGAGTCCCAGAGCAGCGAAAAACCTATCCACTGACTGGAGAGCCGGGGAGCCCGGGGGAACAGAGAACGCCCAAGATTGTGGGTCCCCTTGTAGGAGCGAGATGACAATTCCCACCCTTTGTTCTTCACTCCCCGATGACCGAGGCCGCAGCCGAAAGTACAACTTGCATGCCTCCCGGAAAACAAAAAACTTGTCCCGCCCCCCAGTGAACCTGTCAGGGAGAGCTACTTTAGGTTCTGGTCCGGCTTGCTCCTGAGGATGCAAAACCTTGGACCTAACGTCCGCTAGCTCCATGGACAAACTCTGCAACTGCCGAGCTAGACCGGCTACTGGATCCATGGTAGCTGGAGAAAAACTAAGTGGGTCGGTGAAAATGTCACGCTGTCTCTGTATACTGGAGGTAGGGGGCCTAAGCTGACCCTAAGCTGGGGCCCTGACTAGTCCCTCAACCTGGAGGTACTGTTAAAGGTACAGAGGTCCAGGCCGCCAGCGTAACCCCTACCTCCTGAGGATCCCTGCACCTAAGTAATCTAGTCCTGAGAAGGACCCCGATCACAACAAAAGGGGACAAGTAATAATATGCCCACACACAGTACTTAGACGAACGAGACAGTACAAGGGAAAAACCAAAACCACCTTGCATACAACAACTACACAACTACAACAGAGGGAACACCAACGGGAAAGGAGATAAATGATAAAGCGAGGAAGGGAAAAAACACTCCAAATACACTTATCTCAGAAACTCCAAACACCACGATCCGCTCTGTTAGTCTGAATGAAATGCTTTCACCGACACTTCCCAAACAGACCAGCAGGCATTTGAATGAGTCTCACTACAGCAGTATTGATTGCAGCTGGGCGAGGCTGGACCTCGTCTAGCACAGAGAGAGAGAGAATTAACTCCCTCACTGCCGAAAAACACAAAGCACCAACAAGTCAGCTGCGAGAAGTCAGGCTGTGTACTCGTGACGATCTTCGTGGCGACACACCCGTGACAATTCTGTACCTTTACTGGAAATAGTTCAGGAACACTCCGGAGCGCTGTAGGGTGAGGGGTGCATGTCCGGATTCTCCCCAGTGACCGGGTGTACGGCCTCCTGTTTCTTGCCTCTCTGTAGTAAGTTTCTGACCTGCCTGGAGCTAGGCCTAACTTATTTTCTGTCCTGCATCGGCTGATCCTGTGGTAGGGCCTTCTGTAAGAGTACACACCCCCTGGTATATGGGGCCTCGGTAACTCCTGACCCTGGTATAACAGTCAGCGTTTGGTATTCCTGAGACATGTAGTTCACCAGGGGTTCTGGTTGTCCTCTGCTGGGTGTAAAGAATCCCTGCAGACTCGGACCCGTTGTCCGGTATATGGTTTCTGGGGTGAGCTGGTAAAGCCCCTCTGCCCCCAATGCTACTTGCTCCTCTAGCCTTCGGCCTACTCGGGCCCTCACTAGGCTATACACACTGGCAGTTAGCTGGCTGCCTCTTCTACTGCTCTCTGAGTGTCAGCAACGCTCCTAGCTCACTTAACTCGAGATGCTTGAGTCTGACTGAGCTCCACTGCAGACTGACCTGTTTCTCTGTGTCTCACTCTGCAGGAACTGGCTGTGGACTCCAGACTGTTCTGTCTCCACTCACTTCCTGAAGAGAACAAACTCACAGACCGCCTCTGCCTAGCTCCACCCTCCGTATTTATATCCCTATCCGGACTCCCTCTGGTGGACTGAGGTAGGGTGGAGGTGCGTGTATGCTCTGTGGTCCTCTTGTGGAGAAATCCTTTAATACACCCCTCCAGTATCTGTGGCTCCATGCACAGCAGGGCGTCACATTCCCCCCTAGTTGAACTCAGCACTCCCGGGCTGAAGCACATTTTGTAACAACAACAATAACAAGCTTCCCTTTATGGAAGGTTAGGACACTTGAACGTTGCATAACCAGAACATGGATAAATATACATATATAGTTCAATAAACAGTAGGCAATGAGCAACCAGAAAGTCCAAGTCACTTCCGGAGAGGTTGCGCAAAGGGGCACTCAGGGAGTGCAAATATGTACAAATAAAGTCTTTGGGCTGCACATAGTCCTCAGCCACAGACTTCTTAGATACCCAAGCGGGTAATGGGAAGCAAATAAGTAAAGTGTCCGTTTCACTTGGATTGTCCATTAGAGGGGCAAAATATAAGTTAAAGGCCTGTAAAAGGCAATAAATACATAGCAATACATACACAGGATAATGCAATAATATACAGTATTATACAATACAATACCATACCCCAGGGATAACTATCTACATCTGTCGGGGTTTAACTATTTTACTTAGTGTACCTGACAGGGAGTTGACCTTTCATGCTACGTGTAGATCTGCGTAGTGCGGTGGTCTGTGTAGTGTCAGTGTTTCTCTCAGCTACCCTGTTTGCTCTACTAGTGATGGCATTGAAAAACTGCCTTAACCTCGCTAATGGGCTGGCAAGTTCACCATTGGCTGGGCCTTCTTGCTCTGCTTCTGCCGGGGATCCTTCTTCCGGGTTTTCTTCCTGAGCAGGCTTTTCTGTGGCACTAGGCTCTTCTGCAGCACTTACAGGTTCAATTTGCTGTGGAGGGTCTTCTGGCTGTTGGAAGAATTGGAGTACTGGAATTATGACTGCTCCTCCGATTTGAGGCCAATCTGCCAGGAAGTCTCCTAAATCAGTATGTATTACTGCTTCATCAGGTTCCTCCGGGAAAATGAGAGGCACTTCTTCTTGGGGTTTTAGCAGATCTGGACACAACTTCAGGTGGTCCCTAGATACTGTTGCAGTTGTTCTTCCTCCATCTTTGCTGATCAGACATGTCTTCCTGTTTTCAAACCTTGAATTCAACACAGTGTAGGGTTCTCTCTCCCACTGGTCATCAAGCTTGTGGTTCCTCCGCTTCCTTTTCAATACCACTTCTCCTGGTGTGAATGTTTCTGCTGGTGCACTTCTGTTGTATTGTGCTTCTTGTTTATCCCTCACCCGAGTGAGACTGTCTTCGACACATGCTTGTACTCTTCTGTACTGCTCCTGTCTGGTCGTGTCCCAGTCTTCAGTGGTCACATCTGCTTCTGGTTCTACAACACCAAGCTCCAGGTCCATGGGCAGCTTTCCTGGTCTTGCCCCCATGAGATATGCCGGAGTGCAATTGGTGGAACTTACTGGTATGTGATTATACAGATCCACTAGGTCAGGTAGTAGGTCTGGCCACTGGTTTCTCTCTTCTAGTGGTATAGTCTTCAGTAGATCGATGATGATGTTATTCATCTTTTCAAAGAGACCGTTAGTTTGGGGGTGGTACGGTGTAGTCCTGATCTTTTTACACCCGTACAGATGGCAGAACTCTTTGAACAATTCAGCCTCAAAGGCCGGGCCTTGGTCAATCAGTACCTGCTCAGGGTATCCATGGGGTCTGCAGAAGTACGCTTGGAACGTCTTCGCTGCTGTCTCTTCTGTCAGGTCTTTGACAGGGGCGACCACCAGGAACCTGGAGTAGTGATACACCATGGTCAGGGTATAGGCATATCCTGACCGGCTGGGTGACAACTTGACATGGTCCAGGGCCGCGATCTCCAGGGGTCGAGTCGTCTTGATGGGCTGCAGGGGTGCCTTCTGGCTGCTGTAGTCTTTTCTTCTGAGGCTACAGGGTCCACAGTCTCTGCATCACCTCTCAATGGAGCTGCCCATTCCCACCCAGTAGAATCGACACTTCAACAGGGTCTCTAGCTTTTTCCAGCCAAAGTGCCCCGCCTGATCGTGGTTAGCCTCCAACACCATCTGGATGTCCGTCTTGGGGACCACTATCTGCCATACCATCTCATGGGTTTTTGGATTGACGTACCTCCGGCACAGCTTCTCACGGTAGATAAACAGCCAGCTTCTCTCATTCCACAGCTGTTTGGCTTGGAGAGACGCATCCTTCTCCAGGGAGGAACCTTCTTGGGTTATCAGCTCTTTGATATGGCTGACAACCGGGTCACTGTCCTGGGTCTCTTTCCAGCTGTGGTGAGGCAAAGGGTTTAACGTCTTACCACACTGCCTCCTGGAGGCTCATTGCTCGTGGATCATCCCATTCCGATGAAAGGCAGGTAGCTCAATCTCTTCCAGGTCATCCACTTCTTCTTCTGTGTCTGACTGGTGAGGCATCCTGGACAAGGCATCGGCGTTGGCTTTCTTGCGGCCCGCCCAGTACTTTATTGTGAATTGGTAGTTTGACAGCCGAGCCATTCATCGTTGTTCCATGGCTCCCAGCTTGGCTGTTTCAAGATGAGTTAAGGGGTTATTGTCAGTGTAGGCAGTGAACTTCCTGGAGGCTAAGTAGTGCTTGAACCTTTCTGTGATGGCCCAGACCAAGGCCAGGAACTCTAACTTAAAGCTGCTATAGTTCTCTGGGTTCCTTTCAGTCGAGCGGTGCTTCCTGCTTGCATATGTGATGACTTTCTCCTGGCCATTCTGCTTCTGACTTAGGACAGCTCCCAATCCTTCATTGCTGGCATCAGTATACAGCAGGAACGGTTGGCTGTAGTCAGGGTAGGCTAGGATCTCATCACCTGTCAGGATCTCCTTCATTTCTTGAAATGATTCAGCCTGTTCTTTACTCCAGTGGAATGGGGGATTTCTGCCCTTGGGGGACTGTCCTACCAGGTCTTGCAGAGGCGCTGCTTTCTTAGTGTAGTCTTGTACAAACCTCCGGTAGTATCCTATCAGTCCCAAGAACTGACGCACCTCTTTGAGGTTCTTCGGCTCCGGCCATTTCTGTATGGCAGTGACCTTCTCCGGGTCTGGTGCTACCCCTTCTGGGCTGACAATGTGCCCCAGTTATTGTACCTTTCTCTTGAGCAGGTGGCACTTTGAGGGTTTCAACTTCATCCCATTCTGGGACAGTGACTCAAATACCTCTGCCAGGTGCTTCAAGTGGTCCTCATACGTCTTGGAGTACACTATCACGTCATCCAGGTATAGCAACACAGTCTCGAAGTTGCGGTGTCCCAGGCAGCTCTCCATCAATCTCTGGAACGTTCCAGGGGCATTGCAGAGTCCTAACGGCATACTGTTGAACTCGCAGAGTCCCATTGGGGTGGTGAAGGCCGTCTTCTCCCGATCCTCCTCAGCCACAGCTACTTGCCAGTACCCACTAGTAAGGTCAAGGGTGGAAAAGTAATTTGCAGACTTTAAGGCAGCCAGGGATTCCTCAATACAGGGTAAAGGGTATGCATCTTTATGTGTAATGCGATTTACTTTTCTGTAATCTACACACATTCTCATGCTTCCATCCTTCTTCCTGACTAGAACTAGGGGAGCTGCCCAGGGACTACAACTATCCCTTACTACCCCTGCCTTCTTCATGTCATGCAAAATCTCCTTGGATTTCTGGTAGTGTGCTGGAGGTAGAGGCCTGTAACGTTCCTTGATGGGGGGATGGTTGCCTGTGGGGATGTGATGTTGTACCCCCTTAATCCTCCCAAAGTCAAGTGGGTGTTTGCTGAATACCTGCGCGTATTCCTGAACCACCCGGTGTACTCCCTGTTTCTGGTGGGCAGGAGTGGTGTCTGTCCCAACGTGGAGCTGTTGACATCAATCCTCAACCTGTGTTGTAGGATCATTATCCTCCGCTTGGTCTGGGGAGGTTAAGGACTCCGCCGTGTGAATAGAGTTATTATTTACAGTGTAAAGTTTGGCAACAGTGGCATAACGTGGTAATCTGACCTCGTCTTCCCCATAGTTGAGAAGACGGACGGGCACCCTCCCATTGCGTACATCTACTACCCCCCTGGCAGTTAAGAGTGTAGGTCTGTGTTCTGAGCTAAGGGGTTCTACTACCGCCTGGTAGCTATGTCCTTTAAGACCTATTGCTGCTCTACACCAGATAAGCATTTCACTCATTGGGGGAATCACAATGGGTACGGGGTCTGTTACCCGCACCACCGGTTAGCTTTACTTGCTGCTGGTACATCAGGGCTCGAATCTCCCTCTGGAGTCCTCTCCGCTGCCCCGGTCTGGCGGTGTCAGCCAGCTGTTGGAGTAAAAGCACTACCTCCTCCAAACAGTTACCCACAATGTTAGTGCCTAGTACTACATTCAGTCCATTTTCCTCATTGACAGTCTTCACTACAATGAGCCCCTGGTCCTTTAACTCCACTCTCCCCACTTTTACTGCTACATTCTTAACCCCAAGTAGGTCAAGAGGGAGGCCGTTAGAGGCATATACTGAAAAGTCTGGGTTTGGGGGTTGGAGACTGTCCATGGACCAGTATTTGCTATAGAGGATATCAGGTATGATTGTTATCTGGGATCCGGTGTCCAGCAGGGCAGGTATCGCAATGCCGCCCAGTATGATGGATAGGAAAAGTCTTCCTCCCACGAACCTGTGGTGCCAGTCTGAGGGGCCTGCTGAGTCTATTCCTGGGTGTTGGCCCTCGGACCCAGGGTTTGCTTGTTTAAAGGACACTGGTGCACTGTGTGACCTGCCTTCTGGCAGCGGTGGCAGACGAACTCTTGGTGAGGATGGCGCTGGTTGTTGGTCCTTCCTGGGGGCGGCGTTGTCCTCCTCCGGGTTGGTGATGTCCTCCTCCGGGGTGGCGACTTTCTCCTTCTCCTCCGGTTCATCCAGGGGACATCCTCAGGGCAGTCGGCTAGCAGGATATTTCCCTCCGTCTCTGGCTCCGTCCGTAGTTGCAGGGCACTCATTACAGTGGCCAGGTTTTTGGTCAGCTGGCACACTTCTGAGCGCAGACAGTCCAGCTCAGTAGGGGGCGCTGCCTGCACTTTGGCTTCAGCAGCCAGCGGGGAAAAGGTGGGTGCTGCTGGCGTTGGAGTGGCCCCACCCTGGTAACGTTGGATTGCAGTATCTGCCGTCTCCAGGGGTTGCAGTCCCTTTATAGCCATATCCTTAAGGGTGTCAAAGGTAGCATCTGGATGATCCAAGGACCACCAATGCACAGTCCTGCTCTCCGATTGGGACCTCAGCCCCCGGACAAATTGTTCTTTTAGCATTTTACTCTCATTTGTTATGCTAATTGGACTAACCTGTTTTAGAGCTCGAAGGGCCCCTTGTAAACGGCAGGCATAGTCCCGAACGCTGTCCTCCGGTTTCTGAGAGCATTGGTAGAACCTCATCTGGAGGTCTGCTTCAGTGCGGTCCTCAAAGGCAGTCTGTAATTTTTTGAAAATTGCGGACACTGACTCCTTTTCTGCGGCTGACCAGGTCTCTACTTCTCTCTCCGCAGCACCAGTCAATTGTCCCACAACAACTGCAGCTCTTTGTTTGCCCGTCATAGAATACATGTCCAGGATGCTGCATATTTTGCACTTGAATCCAGACAGGGTGTCTGGCTTGCCGCTGTACTGGGGGAGCCACTTTGCTCCAGGCATATATGGTAAAGTCAATGGTACGATAGGGGCTATAGGCCCTGGTGATGGAGCGTCTGCTCCGTCTTGCGCGGCAGCGGCCGCGGGTGCATCATCGGGGCTGTCAGCCTGGGCCGCAACGTCGGGTTGTTGCTGCAACATCTTGGCACCCCCCTAGTGAACCGTGGCCTACCTTCCTTCTGTAGGCCGCAGCTCTGCAGGTGACGGTCTTCTGGTAGGACCTTGCGTCGCTTGCGTCCGACGTCAGGGCGTCCTCTGGTTCCTTCCAGGACCTGACGCTTCCTGATTCGACGTCAGGGGCGGGGCGTGTCCTCGTCTTCGCGCGCTTCCAGCGGTTACGCCCTTATTCTTCCCGCGCGGCGACTGGAAAGATGGCAGCCAGAGGGGGGAAACTCCAGAAAATGGCGGGAAAAGCTTCACCACTGTGAGTTTTACAGTTTCTTAAGGCGCACAATACCCGGTGGCAACGGGCACGCAATCCTGTTCGTGACGCCAGTTAGAGAGATGTTTGGCCCAGGGGATGGGGACTACTCGGCGCCCGGGCCTTAATGCCTGTTCTTGGGGGATGTCGCGGTGGTCGGCTCCTGGGCCCTTACCCTGGGGTCTCTCTTAAAAAGGGGAAAATGAAATGTCAAAGTTCATGACGCCACCTGTGGTGTCTGGTGAGGATCACCAGCGCTGCGGCCGTCCACTGAGGCTGGTGTTGTGGCAGCTTAGATGGAATCGCTCCCCACAGGCGGAGCGGGGCCTCAGGGCAGCATAGGAGTTGGGGATGCAGGACAGAGGGGACCCAGCCAGGTCAGAGCAAGAAGGGGAAGCACACACAAAAGTCACTTCTGTACCTTTACTGGAAATAGTTCAGGAACACCACGGAGCGCTGTAGGGTGAGGGGTGCACGTCCGGATTCTCCCCAGTGAGCGGGTGTACGGCCTCCTGTCTCTTGCCTCTCTGTAGTAAGTTTCTGACCTGCATGGGGTTAGGCCTAACTTGCTTTCTGTACTGCACCGGCTGATCCTGTGGTAGGGCCTTCTGTTAGAGTACACACCCCCTGGTATATGGGGCCTCGGTAACTCCTGACCCTGGTATAACAGTCAGCGTTTGGTATTCCTGAGACATGTAGTTCGCCAGGGGTTCCGGTTGTCCTCTGCTGGGTGTAAAGAATCCCTGCAGACTCGGACCCGTTGTCCGGTATATGGTTTCTGGGGTGAGCTGGTAAAGTCCCTCTGCCCCCAATGCTACTCGCTCCTTTAGCCTTCGGCCTACTCGGGCCCTCACTAGGCTATACACACTGGCAGTTAGCTGCTGCCTCTTCTGCTGCTCTCTGAGCGTCAGCAGCGCTCCTAGCTCACTTAACTCGAGCTGCTTGAGTCTGACTGAGCTCCACTGCAGACTGACCTGTTTTTCTGTGTCTCACTCTGCAGGAACTGGCTGTGGACTCCAGACTGTTCTGTCTGCACTCACTTCCTGAGGAGAACAAACTCACAGACCGCCTCTGCCTAGCTCCACCCTCCGTATTTATATCCCTATCTGGGCTCCCTCTGGTGGACTGAGGTAGGGTGGAGGTGTGTGTATGCTCCGAGGGCATCTTGTGGAGAAATCCTTTAATACACCCCTCCAGGATCTGTGGCTCCATGCACAGCAGGGCGCCGCAAACCCCATCCTGGTGGCCGCAACACGCCGTGTGACAGCAGAGAGAAGCTCTGAGCTGAACCACTACACCTGTGAGTAAAGACTTGGATGACTTTAACCTTTGTCTCTGTCTGTTCCTTACTCCGCGGCTCTGCACACGCCAACGCTCTATTCCATGCTCTCTCTCTCTATGCTTCCCTGAGGCCTTGCTCCACCTGTGGGTAGCCGTACCATCTGAGCTGTCTGAACACCGGCCTCAGAGGACTGCCACAGCGCTGGTGACCCTCACCAGAAACCGCAGGTGGCGTAGTCAAACAACCACTCATCCAGAAGCCCATAATTTTTTATGTGACAGCCCTGGGCACGGACAAGGCCAAGGCCACGACGACATCCCCCCACAAATACAGGCCCGCCGTCCGAGTTCACCTTCCCAGGGAGGGCTAGAGCGTCACAACTTGGCGTAGTCGGCAGGATTTCGTGCCCGTGGCAACGGCAGAAGTCTATACCCATTGCCAACAGGTACTGTGCGCCTTTCTAAAGACTGTATTTCCACATTCCATGTGGAGCCCGCCCAATAAGAACGGACACCATTATGTGCAGGGAAAACAACAACCTCTTAAGACCTCCCATCGTGGGCAAGGTTCTCAAATGGCACCAAAAATACAGACCGCCCCTTGCTACAGAGACTGTCCGCATGGATGTGTCCGTCAAAACAGATGAGACGTCCCAGGGAATGCCCGTCTGCAAGCAGCCATTGAACCGCCCCTGAAAGAGGAGGAGAGAGAGAGGGAGACAAGGCGTGGTTTGAGCAAGTCTAGACAGACCACACCTGGAGGCCGCAATGGAAGGAGACCAGGAATCACCCTCCGCCGCTGGCCCACCGCCAACCACCTCCCTCACCCTGGAGGGATACAGCGTTCGATTAGCTCCGGAGGAGGCCGAGTTCCTCCGCGGCGAGACGCAAAACTTGACCCGGAGAGTGGAAGAGGCCCAGCGGAGAGCAGTCGAGGAATGGAGGAAGGAGATGTGGGAGAAGCTTGCAGCCCGACACCCGGAGGTTCCGTGCCCTGTCAGCGATACTCCAGCCCTGGCGGAATGGAACAAGACCAGAAGGCCGCATCCAGCCCAGTAGCGGGTAAGGAAACAGCCCCTGCCCCGGGCGCCAAGTGCGTCAACCTCCTCCTAGACTTCCTGCCGCCACCTCCATCCCCGGGCGCTACCGTTTGGGAGCAGCTTCTAACCCCGGACCCTGAGGCCCAAGCTGTCGCAGCCTCCGGAAGCCTGCTGCCCCTCACACTCCAGGAGCCGTCACCACCTGCCCTCGCCTGGGTGTACTCACACACCAACCCGGACTGGTCCGCCAAGATGGAGGACCAACAGCGGCCCCCGCTAACACCGTTACCAGCACCCCCGGTTACAAGCCCAAAGGGAGAGGAGTTTAGATGGGACAACCGGGGGGGGGGATCTAATAAGGTTTCCCCGGGAGACCCAAGCTGAGGCTCAACAGCGGGAGGAGTATTGCCGGCATGAGCTCCTCCAGCTAGAGCGAGAACGGCATGCACGGAGGGTCCGCTGCGAGCAGCTGGAGGTGCGGTCAAAAGCCGCTAAGGCCTCCAGCTTCAGCCCCCGGGAGGAAGGACTCATAGTCAGATTCCACCAGGAGGCGGGATGGGACTTTATCCGCAGCCCCCAGTTCGCTCAAGACGTGTTTGTAAATAGGCGGGACGTGGAGCCCCATCTGGAGGAAGGAGACCCTGACCGCAACCTATACCCGGAAGACTTGGTCTCCTACACCCGCCACCACGGGGTGCGCGGGTGGTACGCCCTGGAGGTACGCCGGGTGTTTAAGGAAGACGCCTCTCCGCGCGTTCCCACAAGTGACCGGTCAGGATCAGTGGGAAAGCATGAGCCGTACCCCCGGTGGGGATACCACCTGTAATGCGGCCGCGGCGGCTGAACTTCCTTGTTATTGTTTTTTTTTTTG
Organism: Phyllobates terribilis; assembly: GCF_046119375.1. Lineage (NCBI taxonomy): Eukaryota > Metazoa > Chordata > Amphibia > Anura > Dendrobatidae > Phyllobates > Phyllobates terribilis. Next base: position 1,065,577 of record NW_027362943.1, read on the forward strand.
TTCTCCTTGTTGCCGTTCATTTTGAAAAGACGTTATGCCAGCGGACGGTGAGCAGTCAACAGACTGGATTGTAAATAGTTTGCACCTATTCAGGTGCTCCCTATTGCTTTCATATGTGCAACAACAGACCTCAGAACAAAAACCTGTCTGGGTGGCACCATTGGAGGTCCAACTCAGGATCGCCATGCCCTGCGGCCACTCCAGGCCCTACGAGGAGGGTTTTCTTTGGACAGGTCCCTCATGCTGCTGAGCCTGCACTTGCACAAGAATTTCTACTGTTTTGCTATATTTATATAATGTCTTAATATATATTTAATCTGCAACGTTTAAGAAAAATGCCTCCCATAATGGGAAGATTGTTTCTGTTGTTTACAAAAGCATTTAAAAATGTTTGAAGTCTGAAGTATACCATGTATTTACTCTATTGCAGCCCGCAGACATGCTGTGTTTCACCGGGGGGGAATTTTGCGCCCCTCAGGGTTCAGTCGCCACAGGGGTACTGCACCTCAGACCGAGGTGTGGTATCTCTTCTCCAAGGTAAGGATGGAGTACTACACAGGACCCCTGCCACGCACTCAACACTACACCACTCCAGTTCAGGACGGGGATCTAAAGCACCATAGTGCAACCCTGGGTCTGAATGGAGGAGTTGGGGGGAACCAAAGTAAGGGGGAACCAAGTAGTGAATGAGGGTGGAGGAAGTACTTTATAACACACCTTAATAGAATCATATATAAACAGATGCCATCTTTAATACCGGGTCTTTGGTCGCAGTTCACTGGAGTGGTTAGTCAGTACAAGCTGCAGCTGTTCTAGGATTCTGTGATTCCCGGTCTCAGGCTTCGAGACTGGGGATAGGGGCAGAGTTGAGTTATAGCCAGCTCTGCTCCCAGTCTTAGTCCACACAAGAAGGCCCAGGAGGGGAACAGAGGAGATAGGCTCCACAGGCGAAAGGATCTCAGGGGGTGCGGACAGATCGGAGTCGCCACCTGCATGCCTCATTCTGGCCTAGTCAGAGAGACCCTGCCGCAAGAGGGGGTATCGGTCCCCGATTATCTGACCTTGCACTTCACGTCTCTGTCAGAAAAGTCCGGAGGTTTATGTGGATCCCAGGGGGATACGGACGGAGCGGAGTCGCCACCTGTATCCTCTAATCTGCGTTTTTCCAGAGGGACCTGGCCTTACACCAAGTTCTCACCACCAGTCACCAATAAGGGCACCCAGTCGGTCCGGGGGCTACACGAAACCCGTAAAGGACATCGCAGTACCCGTACGGAACTCAGTGGGGAACACAAGGAGGGAGAAGGAGAAATAAGAGAAGAGATGAACACACTAGAGCTTTGGGGTCCTTTCAAGTGCACCTGAAGTACTTGGAGTGTGCTGAACCCCATCCTGGTGGCCGCAACACGCCATGTGACAGCAGAGAGAAGCTCTGAGCTGAACCACTACACCTGTGAGTAAAGACTTGGATGACTTCAACCTTTGTCTCTGTCTGTTCCTTACTCCGTAGCTCTGAACCCGCCAACGCTCTATTCCACGCTCTCTCTCTCTCTATGCTGCCCTGAAGCCTTGCTCCACCTGTGGGGAGCCGTACCATCCGAGTTCTCTGAACACCGGCCTCAGAGGACTGCTGCAGCGCTGGTGACCCTCACCAAAAACCGCAGGTGGCGTAGTCGAACAACCACTCATCCAGAAGCCCATAATTTTTTATGTGACAGCCCTCTGGGCACGGACCGGGCCAAGGACACGATGACATCCCCCACAACTACAGGCCCGCCGTCCGAGTTCACCTTCCCAGGGAGGGCTAGAGCGTCACAATAACAGGGCCCTACATTGCTTATTATATACAGTATAATGGCCACACAGTGCTCCATACAGAATAATGAGCCCCACATAGTGCTCCATACAGTATAATGGGTCCCACATAATCCTCCATACAGTATAATGGCCCCACATAGTCCTCCATGCAGAATAATGGCCCCACATAGTCCTCCATACAGTATAATGGCCCTCATAGTCCTCCATACAGTATAATGGCCCCACATAGTCCTCCATACAGTATAATGGCCCCACATAGTCCTCCATACAGTATAATGGCCCCACATATTCCTACATACAGTATAATGGCCCCATATAATCCTCCATACAGTGTAATGGTCTCACATAGTCCTCCATACAGAATAATGGGCCCCACATGGTACTCCATACAGGATAATGGCCTCGCATAGTCCTCCATACAGTATAATGGCCCCACATAATCCTCCATACAGTATAATGGCCCCACACATTGCTCCATAGAGTATAACAGGGCCCTACATTGCTTTCCATACAGTATAATGGCCCCACATAGTACTCCATACAGTATAATGGCCCCACACAGTGCTCCATACAGTATAATGGGCCCCACACAGTGTTCCATACAGTATAATGGGCCCCACATAGTCCTCCATACAGTATAATGAGCCTCACATGGTGATCCATACAGTATAATGGGCCCCACATAGTGCTCCATACAGTATAATGGGCCCCACATAGTGCTCTCTACAGTATAATGGGCCCCACATAGTGCTCCATACAGTATAATGGGCCCCACATAGCGCTCCATACAGTATAATGGCCCCACACAGTGCTCCATAGAGTATAACAGGGCCCTACATTGCTTTCAATACAGTATAATGGCCCCACATAGTGTTCCATACAGTATAATGGCCCCACACAGTGCTCCATACAGTATAATGGGCCCCACACAGTGTTCCATACGGTATAATGGGCCCCACATAGTCCTCCATACAGTATAATGAGCCTCACATAGTGCTCCATACTGTACAATGGGCCCCACATAGTGCTCCATACAGTATAATGGGCCCCACATAGTGCTCTCTACAGTATAATGGGCCCCACATAGTGCTCCATACAGTATAATGGGCCCCACATAGTGCTCCATACAGTATAATGGGCCCCACATACTGCTCCATACAGTATACTGGCCCCACATAGTGCTCCATACAGTATAATGGGCCCCACACAGTGCTCCATACAGTATAACAGGGCCCTACATTGCTTTCCATACAGTATAATGGCCACACAGTGCTCCATACAGAATAATGAGCCCCACATAGTTCTCCATATAGTATAATGGGCCCCACATAATCCTCCATACAGTATATCAGGGCCCTACATTGCTTTTGTGGCGCCCCTGAGGGTTCAGTCGCCACAGGGGTACTGCACCTCAGAATGAGGTGTGGTATCTCCTCTCTTAGGTAAGGATGGAGTACTGCACAGGACCCCAACCACACTCTCAACACTACACCACTCCAGTTCTGAAGGGGGCCTAATGCACCATAGTGCTGCCCCGGGCCTGAATGGAGGATTTGGGGGGAACCAAAGATTAGGGGGAACCAAGTAGTGAGTGAGGGTGGAGGAAGCATTAATCTACAGCACTTAACTAGAATCATATATAATCAGAGGCCATTTTAGCAACAAGGTCTTTGGTCGTGGGTCTTTCGGTCGGCAAGTCAGCACAAGGCTGCGGCTGGCTGAGGGTCCACGGTTCCCAGTCTCAGGCCTCGAGACAGGGGGGTCGGGGCAGAGTTATAACTGGCTCTGTCCCCGGTCAGGGTCCAACTAAGAAGGCCTAGGAGGGGAGCAGAGGAGACAAGCTCCACAGGCGAAAGGATCTCAGGGGGTGCGGACGGAGCGGAGTCGCCACCTGCATACCTCATTCTGGCCCAGCCAGAGAGACCCTGCCGCAAGAGGGGGTACCGGTCCCCGATTATCTGACTTTGAACTTCACGTCTCTGTCGGAAAAGTCTGGAGGCTTATGTGGATCCCAGGGAGATACGGACGGAGTCGCCACCTGTATTCCCTAATCTGAGTTTATCCAGAGGGACCCGGCCTTACACCACGTTCTCACCACAAGTCACCAAAAAGGGCACCCAGTCGGTCCGGGAGCTTCAAGTTACCCAAAAAGGACATTGCAGTACCCGTACGGGACTCAGTGGGGAGAAGGAGAGAGAAGGAGAAGTAGGAGAAGAGAAGGACACACTAGAGCGGGGGTCCTGTCAAGTGCTCCTGAACTACCTGAAGTGTGCTGAGCCCCACCCTGGCGGCCGCAGCTCGCCGTGTGACAGCAGAGAGAAGCTCTGAGCTGAACGATCAAATCTGTGAGTAAAGACTTGGATGACTGCAACTACTGTCTCTGTCTGCTCCTTCCTCTGCGGCCCTGCACCCGCCAACGCTTTACTTCACTCTCTCTTCTCTACGCTGCCCTGAGGCCCTGCTCCACCTGTGGGGAGCCGCACCAGCTAAGCTGCCTGAACACCGGCCTCAGAGGACTGCCGAAGCGCTGGTGATCCTCACCAGAAACTACAGGTGGCGTCACGAACATTCCCCTTTTTCCCACACAACCCCCCCTTCTTTTTCCCTTTTTAAAGAGTGACCCCAGGGTACGGGCCCGGGAGCCGACCACCACGACATCCCCACCCCCAAGGTCAGGCAAACAACAACTAAGGCCCGGGCGCCGAGTCGTCCCTCCCCCAATCCACTGGGCGCGTCATCTCCCATACAGTATAATGGCCCCACATAGTCCTCCATACAGTATAATGGCCCCACATAGTCCTCCATACAGTTTAATGGGCCCCGCATAGTCCTCCATACAGTATAATGGCCTCGCATAGTCCTCCATACAGTATAATGGCCTCGCATAGTCCTCCATACAGTATAATGGACCACACATAGTCCTCCATACAGTATAATGGTCTCACATAGTGCTCCATACTGTATAATGGGCCTCACATAGTCCTCCATACAGTATAATGGGCTCCGCATAGTCCTCCATACAGTATAATTGCCCCACATAGTCCTCCATACAGTATAATGGCCCCATATAGTCCTCCATACAGTATAATGGTCTCACATAGTGCTCCATACTGTATAATGGGCCTCACATAGTCCTACATAGAGTATAATGGGCCCCCCATAGTCCTCCATACAGTATAATGGCCCCACATAATCCTCCATACAGTATAATGGCCCCACATAGTCCTCCATACAGTATAATGGCCCCACATAGTCCTCCATACAGTATAATGGGCCCCGCATAGTCCTCCATACAGTATAATGGTCTCGCATAGTCTTCCATACAGTATAATGGCCTTGCATAGTGCTCCATACTGTATAATGGACCACACATAGTGCTCCATACAGAATAATGGTCTCACATAGTCCTCCATACAGTATAATGGGCCCCACATAGTCATCCATACAGTATAATGGCCCCACATAGTCCTCCATACAGTATAATGGCCCCACATAGTCCTCCATACAGTATAATGAGCCTTGCATAGTCCTCCATGCAGTATAATGGCCCCACATAATCCTCCATACAGAATAATGGTCTCACATAGTCCTCCATACAGTATAATGGCCCCACATAGTCCTCCATACAGTATAATGGCCCCACATAGTCCTCCATACAGTATAATGGCCCCACATAGTGCTCCATACTGTATAATGGCCCCGCATAGTCCTCCATACAGTATAATGGCCTCGCATAGTCCTCCATACAGTATAATGGCCTCGCATAGTCCTCCATACAGTATAATGGCCTCGCATATTGCTCCATACTGTATAATGGACCACACATAGTGCTCCATACAGAATAATGGTCTCGCATAGTGCTCCATACTGTATAATGGGCCTCACATAGTGCTCCATACTATATAATGGCACAACACAGTGCTCCATTACGGACCTCCCTTGAAATCCTGCCTATAGCCGTGCTTCAAAGGAGACCGTGATTTTCACTAACTGCAGCAATACTGTGGCATCGCTGTATATAGCACAAGCTATAAGTTAAAAGCTATTTTAAAAAGTTTTAAAAGATATTTTTTAAAAAAACCCATAAAAGTTCCAATCGCCCCCATTTTCCTGCATTAAAAATAAAGATATTAAAAAATTTAAAAAATACACATATGAGATATCGCTGCATTCAGAAAAGTTTGATCTATCAAAATAAAACCACAAGCAACACGATTCGTAAACACCATAAAACAGAAAAATATTCAAAACCGCCAAAATGACATTATTTTCTGCAATACCCCTAAAAATGCTGTAACAAGTGATCAAAATGTCATATCCATTCCAAAATGGTATCAATAAAAATATAGAAACGTTACGGGTCTCGGAAAATGGCGACAACCCAAAAATGGTTTTATTTCAAACTTCTGATTTATTTTCACCGGTAAAATAATGAAAGAACTGGACTTGTTTGGTATCGCTGTAATCGTACCGATGAGCAGAATCACACTGCAAGGTCATTTTTACCACAAAATATACACTGTAAAAATAATTTCCAAGAAACTATGTCAGATTGCGTGTATTTCTCAATTTCACCGAACTTGGAATTTTTGTTTCCTGTTTTCCAGTACAAAGTGGTAAAATCAATGGTGTCAATCAAAATTACAATTCGTCCCCCAAAAAACAAGCCCTCATATGTCTATGTGGACAGAAAAGTAAAAAAGTTATGGCTGTGGGAAGAAGGGGAGGGAAAAACTAAAGTTCAAAAACAGAAATTGGCCCTGTCAGGAAGGGGTTAACTGCTTCTGCACTCTGGAGCCCGAGAGATTAGAGCTTTGGGTTTGGGCATATTTAAGTATTTGTTGCAGCATTTCCTCGTACCAACAAAGTGAATGAGATTCCTGAGGCCTCGTGCACACGCTGCTTCTTTTTTCCTTGCAGATTAGAAGCAGTTTTATATTTGCAGCCTGTCAATCCATTCAGCGATTTTCATCAGATGCATGGGGGGGGGGGATGCAAGTAAAAAATACGGTAAAAGTGTGCGAATTTATGTTATGTTGTGATTTTCCTGCCACAAGACGTTTTTGGTGAGAAATGTCTGCAGAAAGTACTTAACGTGTGCACATACAGTACAGACCAAAAGTTTGGACACACCTCATTTAAAGATTTTTCTGTATTTTCATGACTATGAAAATTGTACATTCACACTGAAGGCATCAAAACTATGAATTACCACATGTGGAATCATATACTTAACAAAAAAGTGTGAAACAACTGAAAATATGTGAAATCGAAGAAGGAAAATTATATTATCCAAAAGATAATAGTCCTCTTAATATAGATCAGCCTGAACAATGTACGGCCATAGTCAAATTAGACGTCCTTACAAAGGGTTTTACTCTAAACATGGGAGATGTCTCAGGTAAGGGTCATGAATGTGAATGTTTATGGTGTTATCAAAAGAATGGACCACTGGAAGGCGATGTGAAGTATATCCATAAAATACACCCAGAATGTGCAAAGTATGGTGACAGATGGGAGAAAAGGTTTGGATTTGATGATAAACTTAGTTTGATGAAATGCGAAAATTTGGTGGAAGAAATAGGAAAGTGCAGTGAGAAATTAAAAAAGTCTGGACTTACAAGTGCAAATATATGGTTGTGTGAAGCCTGAAAGAGAGAAAATGGCAGACATGCAGAAAAATATTCTAAAGACAAAAAGAAGGATAAAAAGGGACTGGTGTTAGTAATCCAGGATGGGTGTGATATTGTCCTCACACAGAAAGACTTGAATGAAGAACAGGGTTACAGAGGTAGGGGAGAGGTAGAGGAAGAGGTAGGGGAGTGGGCGACAAAACATCTTGTTGGCATTGCAGGAAGATTGGGCATTTTCTTCGAGAATGCCCTGACAGACAAAAAATAACCCAGATGGCACAAATGCCACAGAATATGCAGTAGTAACTCAGGATAAAGTCCTGATGGCCAAAGCCCTCGGAAACACCTATCAGCACAAGCAGCCACCGCAACATACTGACATTACATGAGACTAGTCTTATTGACCTACAAATCCTCAAAGAGATGCAACAAGCATCCCCAAAATCTGAGCAAACTACATGGGTAATAAAAGGTGCTATCTTCAAAGATGGCATATACGTATCTGCAGAAAACAAATATATATTGCCCAGTAACCTCTTTAGATATGCTGCAGTATTGAGCCATAGCACAGGAGGGATGGTAAAGATCATAAAGTATTTACAGCATGCGACTTTACTAACTACTCAAAGTTTTGTCTCACCTGCTTTCTTGTCCATTATTGGAAACATTGTCTGTCGTAAGTGTTGAAGTAGAATACACCTGAGTGTTATTGTCACCTGGCATGTTATATCTTATACCAAATCTCTTAAGATGCCTGATTGACTAATTTCACAAGTTATTATATAATATTGGCTAAGTGTCTGTATGTCAGTGTTCATGATAGATATTGATTTTTATAGTTGTTGGCTATATGTGTGATAGGCACCGGAGCGCAGGGCCTAGACCCTCCAGTATGCCGGGAATGGGTCGGATACTCTCTGCGGTCCCCAGGTTGCAAGGATGGTGGTGGCTGTGCCCGACGCCTGGAGCTGCGGAGTCACATTTTAAGGCGCGCTTGAAGACATCAGGGCTAGGCATCAATCGGATCGTCTGGGGTAGAGCATTCCAGAGAACTGGCGCAGCACGAGAGAAGTCTTGGAGACGGAGGTGCGAGGTTTGGATTATGGGGGATGTTAGTGACTCACCCCCTGGGCCAGGTTGGGCAGCGTTGCGCATGCGGGGAATACCCGGAGCCGGGTCCGATAGGGGTAGTAGTCCTCGTGGCGGTGACCCGGTCCGTGCCCAGGGTGTCAAACTAAGTGGCGGTGCTTGGCATAAGATGTTGTTCTGTTCGACTACGCCACCCGTTGATTGCGGCTATGAAGCCGCCGCTGCAGGGCAGACCGCTGAGGCCGGTGGTACGGTGGTGCAGCGTGGATGGTATAACCCCCAACGGGAGGGGTATAGCCTCAGGGCAGCTGGCTAGGCAGGGAGGAATGATGGTGGTCGTGGTGGTGTAACAAGGAATCACTGAGACGTGCGGTTGCAGTTTTCACAGCTTTACTCACAGTTCTTTATCAGGTCACTTGTGCGCAGTAAGGACCACCCGAGCCGTGCTGCGCCCACCAGGTGAGGGACTCGGCTAACTCCCAGGCAGTTCCGGAGCGTGGTCCAAGGCTCCCCTCTCTTCCTTCCTACTGGCCGTCCCCACTAGGGACCCACCTTTGTCCGGCTCCCTCGGGCCTTCTGGTGGTGAAACCTTTCCCGGTTTCCCTGACCCTATATGGTATGCCTTCCTGGTGGATATGGTGAGGGGTCGCGCCAAGGCTTGACCACGACCTCCGGTTCCTGGCTGAGGATAATTGGCCTCCACCAGTTTGGGATCCGGTACCCTTCTCTGCCAACCCTTCACCCGTTAACTCGTGGGATCTCAGGGTTCCCTCTCTTCTTGCGTCTCTGGGCCTTTCCTGGTGTTCCTGTTTCTCCTTCTTCTTCTTCCTCTCTCTCTCTCTCTGCCTCAGGCCTCCTCTCCAGGCCTGGCTCTGGAGCTGGGCCCAGACTGAGCCACAGCTCCCTGTCAGCCCTCTCTGGCTGAGCTCCTCTCTGAACTGACTCCCTATCCAAGATGGTGCCCACCTTTTATACTCCCTTCTGACACCCGAGCCCAGGTGACCAGCACCCAATGGGCTCCTACCTATGCCCAGAGTCCCTCCCCTCTCTGCTCCTACACCACTGGGATGTTCCTCCCCCCTCCCCACTCCAGCCAGGGACAGAAGCTGTCGTACCTGCACATCTATCTGGTGGGAGTACCGTTGATCTGTCCCCCGGAAATGGGGTGAGTGTAGTGTATGCAGCCTACTGAGCTCTGTTCCACGCTCCATCCTTACCCGGGAGTGGAATACCGCACCTCTGGTTCGAGGTGCAATACCCCTGTAGCAGCCGATTCCTCGGGGTGCTACATTCTCCCCTGGTAAATCACAGCACGTCCTCGGGCTGGAATAGAATAAAACAATATAAAACATACAAATTTTTAAAGTGCACTCATATATAAAACATTAACTGAAAACTCATCCCTTTATGGGAGGTACTCTTTTTTTTTTTTTTTTTTTTAAACGTACAGGTATAAAACATTTTCAAAATATATTCTTGATCTCTGGCCACGGTGCAACTTGTGACCAGGTAAAGTGCAACAGTCACCAATTCCACGGTAGAAAAACAGTTTCTTATAAAACCAGTAGGGGGCACTTTAAGAAGCGCAACTATTTACAGGGTGGCCGCTCTCAGTCCTCGGCCAGTGGGAATAGGGAATGGCTGCTCACAGTCCTCAGCCTGGTTAGGGACAGGGGCACACAGGAAACAGTTCTTTAACAGTTCCACTCTAGTCCCAACGGGGACCACACTCCAATTAGCAGCATGACAGGTACCCTTACGGGTAACTATATACAGTTTCAGTTACCGTTCATTAGTAATGATGTCCTCCTGCTCCTTCCTGAGGGTAGTCTTCAGACCCGTCCGGGTCCTCTTGGTCTTCCTCATACTGCATCTCCTCCTCAGTCAGCCGGTGTACGTGAAGGGCGTACGGTCCTTTAGCACACTGATGCCGGGTGAAGACGACCACATCACCCGGGTAGAGGTCACGTCCGCGGTGTCCCTCCAGCAGGTGGCTCTCGACATCCCTGCGGGTGACAAAGACGTCGCCGGGGGTTCGGTGATCCCGGATAAAGCCCCAGCCGTTCTCCAGTTGAAACTTTATTACGGTCCCGGTGGTGCGGGGGCCATGGGCCGTACGGGGGTTTCGTCGGGCCCGGCGTTTCTGTTCCGCGCTTTGGGCCTGCAGCTGTTCCTCGCGGAACCGCCTCTCTCGCTGTTCTCTCCCAAAGACCTCCAGCTGTTGACGGCAGCACTCCTCCCGCCGGGCTGCGGCCGCCCGGGTCTCCTTGGTGAACCCCATGAGGTCCTCACCGGTCGGATCCCATGCGAATTGGGCGTCTTCCAACGGGAGCGGGACAATTTTGGCGGGTGCCGGTGCCGGGATCAGAGGCTCACACAGGGGCCGTTCCCTCCGGAGTCGGGGGTTGATGTACTCCGGTGGCCACATGAAGGGCAGCCCGTCCGGGCTAGTATGCTGCGCGAAGAGATCTTCGCCCAGGGGCAGCACTGTGGAGGTCAAGGGCGCTGTGGGGGCAGCGGCGCCCGGATGCACCAGGCCTTGCGACCAGGCCGGCGGCACAGTGGAGGTAGAGGGCGCTGTGGAGCCCGCGGCGCCCGGGGGTACTCGGCCCTGCGACCAGGCCGGGGGAATCCTATTTGGGTCAAAGGACGGCACCGTTGAGGAAGAGGGCGCTGGAGGGGCATCAGCGCCCGGGTTCACCAGGCCTTGCGACCAGGCCGGTGGCACTTCCTGCTTCGCCGCGCTCAGGGTCAAGGGGCGTGGCGTAACAGAGGGCGCGACCGCGGCTCCTGCCGCTTGAGGCCTAGTTTGGAGCAGCGGCGGTGCGGCAACGGGCGCGGTGAGTATGACTTCGGGCTCTGCGACGGGGAGCTGGGGCAGGCTTACGGCTACTGGGCACGGGGTGATGACGTCCCCATTACCTGCTTCCATCCTTGCAGCTCCCTCCGCGGCGTCGTCTCCGGCCTTCGTCCCTCCTGCACCATCCTCAGGGGCAGACATGCCCCACGTTGCGGGTGGCGTCCTCTGCTGGCGGGTTCCAGCCTGCTGGGCCATCTCCCTTCTCCATTCGGCCAGTGCTTCCTGCTGTACTCGGGCCATCTTCCGGGCCAAGGCCTCCAGCGCGGTCTGTGCACGCTCCCGATCTCTGGGGAGTTGTGCCAGGATCTCCACCAGGCCTTCTGGGGTGGCGGCCTGCAACAGGCTCCGAACCACGGGGTCGGTGCTGCTCGACTCTTCCTCCATCCCCGGGTGCGATCTGTCCAGACTCCTCCAGGCCGCACCCATCTTCTCAGCTTTATTCCCTATCCGCCCCCATTGGGAGTGATCCCGGGGCATCTTAGTGACAGTCAGTTTCAGGGGCAGACCCCCCACTCTGATGGACATCTCCATTATTGTAGTCTCGGCTGGTGGGGGCGGTCTCTTCCTTTGGCGCCACTCTGGGGCCATGCCCACGATGGGAGGTAGTTTCTTGCCACCCTCTGGCACGCCCATAATGGCGTCCGCTCTGCCAGGGCGGGAAACCGTCTCAGATGGCGGGAATCGTCTCCTGATGGCGGGAAACTCCGCGGATGGCGGGTAAAGGCTGCAAATGGCGGGCAAACGGCGGGAAACGACTCCGGACGGCGTCCGATGGCGGGAATCCTCCGGAATTGGCGGGAGACTTCTTTTTGAGGTACATGTTAACTTTCCTTCAGGCACGCAGTACCCGGTGGTTGCGGGCACGAAATCCTGCCGACTACGCCAAAGTTGACTCACCCCCTGGGCCATGTTGGGCAGCGTTGTGCATGCGGGGAATACCCGGAGCCGGGTCCGATAGGGGTAGTAGTCCTCGTGGCGGTGACCCGGTCCGTGCCCAGGGTGTCAAACTAAGTGGCGGTGCTTGGCATAAGATGTTGTTCTGTTCGACTACGCCACCCGTTGATTGCGGCTATGAAGCCGCCGCTGCAGGGTAGACCGCTGAGGCCGGTGGTACGGTGGTGCAGCGTGGATGGTATAACCCCCAACGGGAGGGGTATAGCCTCAGGGCAGCTGGCTAGGCAGGGAGGAATGATGGTGGTCGTGGTGGTGTAACAAGGAATCACTGAGACGTGCGGTTGCAGTTTTCACAGCTTTACTCACAGTTCTTTATCAGGTCACTTGTGCGCAGTAAGGACCACCCGAGCCGTGCTGCGCCCACCAGGTGAGGGACTCGGCTAACTCCCAGGTAGTTCCGGAGCGTGGTCCAAGGCTCCCCTCTCTTCCTTCCTACTGGCCGTCCCCACTAGGGACCCACCTTTGTCCGGCTCCCTCGGGCCTTCTGGTGGTGAAACCTTTCCCGGTTTCCCTGACCCTATATGGTATGCCTTCCTGGTGGATATGGTGAGGGGTCGCGCCAAGGCTTGACCACGACCTCCGGTTCCTGGCTGAGGATAATTGGCCTCCACCAGTTTGGGATCCGGTACCCTTCTCTGCCAACCCTTCACCCGTTAACTCGTGGGATCTCAGGGTTCCCTCTCTTCTTGCGTCTCTGGGCCTTTCCTGGTGTTCCTGTTTCTCCTTCTTCTTCTTCCTCTCTCTCTCTCTCTGCCTCAGGCCTCCTCTCCAGGCCTGGCTCTGGAGCTGGGCCCAGACTGAGCCACAGCTCCCTGTCAGCCCTCTCTGGCTGAGCTCCTCTCTGAACTGACTCCCTATCCAAGATGGTGCCCACCTTTTATACTCCCTTCTGACACCCGAGCCCAGGTGACCAGCACCCAATGGGCTCCTACCTATGCCCAGAGTCCCTCCCCTCTCTGCTCCTACACCACTGGGATGTTCCTCCCCCCTCCCCACTCCAGCCAGGGACAGAAGCTGTCGTACCTGCACATCTATCTGGTGGGAGTACCGTTGATCTGTCCCCCGGAAATGGGGTGAGTGTAGTGTATGCAGCCTACTGAGCTCTGTTCCACGCTCCATCCTTACCCGGGAGTGGAATACCGCACCTCTGGTTCGAGGTGCAATACCCCTGTAGCAGCCGAGTCCTCGGGGTGCTACATTAGTCTTAGGTCATTTGTGGAAAGGAGAGCACGTGTAGGACGATAGACTGAGATGAGAGAGTTGATATAAGGTGGTGCAGAACTGTGGAGAGCTTTGTGGGTGAGAGCAATGAGTTTATAGTGGACCCTGTAGCGAATGGGTTGCCAGTGTAATGACTGGCACAAGGTGGAGGCATCAGTGAAGCGGCTGGACAGAAATATGACCCTGGCTGCCGCATTCAGGACAGATTGGAGAGGGGAAATTTTGGTAAGAGGGAGACCAATCAGAAGAGAGTTGCAGTAGTCCAGACGAGAGAGAATAAGAGCGACAGTAAGAGTTTTAACAGTTTCAAAAGTAAGAAAAGATCAGATTCTGGAGATGTTTTTAAGATGCAGGTGACAAGAGCGAGTGAGCGATCGGATATAGGGAGTAAAGGAGAGGTTAGTGTCGAATATGACCCCAAGGCAGCGGGCGTGCTGCTTAAGAGTTATGGTTGAAGGTAATTTAGATGTTAAGTAGAGTTAGGTTAGTAGAGGGGGAAAACACCAGAAGTTCAGTTTTGGAGAGATTCAGTTTAAGATAGAGGGAGGACATTATGTTAGACACAGCAGACAAACAATCCTTGGTATTTTGTATTAGGGTAGGGGTGATGTCAGGGGAAGAAGTGTATAATTGGGTGTCGTCAGCATAGAGATGATACTGGAACCCAAATCACCTAAAGGCCCCGTCACACTAAGCAATGCAGCAGCGATCCCGACAACGATACGACCTGTCAGGGATCGTTGCTGCATCGCTAATACATCGCTGGTGAGCTGTCAAACAGGCAGGCTCACCAGCGATCAGGGGAGCAGCGATATCGTGGAAAGAATCGTTCCATGATGTCCTGCTCCCGTTACCAGCCTGCTGCTTAAGCAGGAGCAGGCTGGTAACTATGGTAAACATCAGGTTACTAAGTGCGCGTGTGCCCCTAGTAACCCGCTGTTTACCATGGATACCACTCTGCTACGGTGCGCGGGAGGCTACCGTTCACCTTAGTAGAGTCGTATCCATGATAAACATCGGGTTACTAGGGGCACACGCGCACTTAGTAACCCGATGTTTATCATGGATACGACTCTGCTAAGGTGAACGGTAGCCTCCGGGCACCGTAGCAGAGTGGTATCCATGGTAAACAGCGGGTTACTAAGTGCGCGCGTGCCCCTAGTAACCCGATGTTTACCATGGATACCAGCCAGATCGTTGGTCCCGCTGGTCACACACAGCGATGTGTGCTGGCCAGTGGGAGGCCAACTACCAAAAAATGGTCCAGGACACTTTGCAGCGATCAGCGACCACACAGCAGGGGCCTGATCGTTGCAAAGTGTCACACATAGCGACATCGCTGGTGAGGTCGCTGGTGAGTCACCAAAACCGTGACTCAGCAGCGATCTCGCTAGCGAGATCGCTATGTGAGACGGGGCCTTTACTCTGGGTTAAGTTGTCTCTCTGTTTCCGGATAAATAGACCCCATGTCATGATACACTCAGGTGGGACAATGTTGACTGTATTGAAGGTTTTGCTCCGATCCTACACTTATTCCAACACATTTGGTTACCTTACTTTCTGCTACCTCAGCGAAAACCCTTCAAGAGAATAGATGTGGAATCAGACTGTACATTAGCAGAATAATTGGCTAAGATAACAACACTCAAATAAGTCTCTACCCCTAATTTTTTCTCAGGAGAACTGCTACCGAAACCTGAGGTTGTGAAACGTGCTGACTGGGTCCTTGTGAAGGTGATAAAGAAGAAACACTGGCACCAGCCTCAGTGGGAAGGTCCTTACCAAGTCCTATTGACCACTCCCACTGCTGTCAAAATTGCTGAACGTACATCACGGTTACATCTGTCCCACTATTAAAAGGGTTGACGGAAGTCTAGGGAAAGTTAGGCAGGGAACAAACCCAGTCTCCTGAAGCATAAACCCGGCTACAAAGGGGGGTTCTCCAAAAGGGAGAATTCATCTCAAACCGGTGAAGACACCCACTTCCCTTTTCCCGGTGGACGGAGACAGGGTAGGCAGTAGAAGAAAAAAAAGATGTACTAGGGACAGTTATTTTGGGAATCCTACACATGGTTATGGGAAATTGCAAGGTAATAGATCCAGCAGGGTGGGAAAGTCCAGAGGGTTGGAGAGGTTTTGGATTTAATAATTTAAATCTCACTTTTGAAGTAGGTCAGACGGTCACCTTTTTGATGGACTTCTGCCTGTTATATAAAGGACGTGAAGATGGAGAACAAGCTGCAAAACTAACTGGGTCAGAAAAATATGTTTGTGTTATAAACCAAAATAACAGGGGAGTCCGAATGTTTACTAGTTGGTCCCTTGCTGGATGGACAACAAAGACTATGGGTATAAAATTTATGGCCACACAGATTTGAAATCCAGGTTCCTCATTAGGAAAAAATAAACTTCCCGTTGCATAAAAAAGGATGATTGTAGCAAAATTAGTATTAATCTTAAAAAAAACCTAAGATGAGAGACCAAAGGTTATATGGTATTGGATCTGATGCATCAGGAACAGACCCAATAGGACATTTCTACATAGAAGTTCAGAATAATACCAAAACACACCCCAAGGAAAGTATGTCAGAAAGAACCATATTGGAGTCCATGGATCCCACAGTTGGGTTCACTAACTTAATCTATGAAGATAAACTAGCTCTAGAGACAATCTATGAGGAGAAAAATGAATGGTTAGAATTGCTTAGATATACTGCAAAAAGCCTTAACAAACTAAACTGTGTAGCTTGAACAACAGCCAGACCACAGCTAGGTGCTGTCACTTTTCCCCTACATGATCAGGAGGACCCAGAAGGGTTACAGTACATAATTAAACTATATGGAAAACTTCCTGTCTCCTCAGATAAGGAAAGAAAATGCAAAACATTATCACTTTTATTTCCCCCACTTAAAAAAAACAGATATCCAACAACAGGTGATTGCTTATCCTGGTAACTATACTTGTTTCAGTCTTCCTGGGAACGGACATGACGAACTCCAGGACGACTTTTGTAGAGAACTAATCAATGTTTCCCACAACACCAACTACTCAGTCATATGGTCAAAACGGACCACCCTGAGAGAAGACATATGGTGGTCATGTGGTGACAAAAGAATACCAGCCAGATTGCCGTATGGTTCTAAAAGGGATTGTGCGGTTATCCAGCTAGTCATGCCCTTCCACCTATTGTCAACAGGAACATGGTCAAAGATATGTGGTGGAAGTAGACAAAAGCGTGACACCCCCCGAGAATCCTTAGATTTTAGTGTATACATAGATGACATTGGAGTTCCCAGAGGAGTGCCCAACGAATACAAGGCTAGGAACCAGGTAGCAGCTGGGTGGGAGTCCATCATATGGTGGGTGACAATAAATAAAAATGTAGACTGGATAAACTACATATACTACAACCAACAGAGATTTGTTAATTACACTCGAGATGCAGCTAAAGGGATAGCTGAGCAGCTAGGACCAACTTCCCTCATGGCTTGGCAGAACAGAATGGCATTAGGCATCATCTTAGCAGAAAGAGAAGATGTATGTAGTATGTTGGAGGATTTTGTTGTAATTTCATCCCTAATAATACTACAGCTCCTGATGGTAGCATCACCAATGCCCTTGATGGACTGACTGCCCTATCTAATAAACTGGCTGAGAACTCTGGATATGTTGACAATTTTTCTTCCTGGATTGAAGGATGGTTTGGGAAATGGTCTGGCCAGGTCACTTCCGCGCTGATATCTCTGGCCATTGTGGCCAGTGGACTCCCTGTTTGTGGCTGTTGTGCTATACTGTGCATTAGAGGACTCGCACAAAGACTTATTGACTCTGCCATAACAAAGACTATGTATGGAGGAATGGAGACTATGGAACCTGATGATAATGATTCTGAACATTATACCTTCCCCGAAAATAACCAAGACTCTGAAATCCGATGGGTCCTGTGAAAACCGTAATAAGAGAATAAAAGCCCTGATGGGTACAGAGATGTGATATTGACATTTACAAAAGGGGGGAATGTTATAATCATTTCTGTAATAACTATATAATGTGTGTATATATATGTGTGTGTATATATATATATATATATATACAGTATATATACAGTATATATAGTTTTACTGAAAGGTCCTAGAATGAGTGGAAAGTAGACAGATGTTCTCTTTGCGGTCAGAAACAACTGACTCTGAGATGTGTAGAGACACTAATCATTTCTTTGGAGAAACAGGATGCTTAGAATATAATCTATAGTCGGCTGAGAGAATTCATTTCCGTTGCCTCTTATCTGATTTTGCATTATATATATACTAGAAATAGGCCGGATGCTATTGCATGGGGAGTGCGGTGAAATGAACCTCTGTGTGCCCTTAGTGGTGCTAACAGGAGCAGTGGCCATGTGTCACACCATTTGCGCTTTCCATCATCCCTGTTCTATATCATCCTTCCGCATTTGTGTCTTGTATTTGTGGCATCATTTGACGTCGTTCACACCTGTGCACTGTCTCTTCCTTGTTGTGTGCTGTAGTTTGGGATCTGGTGTTGTGTTTCTTGAGTGGTGGTCACTATGTGGTGTCTCCTGTGTGCGGGTTTACACTATATGGTCTCTTGGAAGCTGTTGTGACTATAATTGGATGTGGTCCATTGTTTTGTGTAGTTTGATGTGTGTGTGATTGTCCGTTTCCAAGGTGGAGCAAAAAAACAGAAAGGAAGTGAAAGGAAACAATTTATTAACATGTCACAAATAATGGCAAAGCTTCATACTTTACATAATAGGAACAGAAAGACCATCCATAGAAATGTTATTAGATTCTATTTTATGTATTAGATAGATAGATGGGACTATGAAACTGGAAAGACATACTGATAGGATGTTTAGATTGTGAGCCCCAATGGGGACAGTGCTGCAAATGTATGTAAAGCACTATGGAATTAATAGTGCTATATAAATGAATCAATATTATTATATGATATAAATATATTATTTATGTATATATGGTGAAACTATGTAAGTATGTATCTATAATGTCTCCTCAATCTATATATATATGTCTAAGGGGTAGCGTTTCTCCTTATGGAGAGTGACACACCGGCTCTGGCACGTCAAGGTAAGGAGGCTTATTCGCCATGCAATGCTTCTCTGGGAAATTGAATATGCAAATTGCCTCTTCAGAGAAAAAGACCTCAGTCCAGAGCCTCTCACCAGCCAAATCAGTTCTCATACTTTGCACTGACGAGGGCCAACAGCCCGAAACGCCGTGTCTGCAAATTGAGATTCTGATTTGGCTTTTATCCTAAGTCATATTGCACGACTCGTTAAAGGGTTGATTGTGACTTGTAGGATTGCTGCTTCCAATAGGTGGCGCTATAGAGTACAAGTCCTCTTTTTCTCTGAAGAGGCAATTTGCATATATATATATAACAACATTAACAAACATATATATGTATGTGTTTAGATATGATGTATGTACTGTATGTACTAAAAATATAGAATTATTTAAAGTATATAATATCTATCATATATCTATGTATAATATATGTCTAAAATCTACAATTTTTTAAGATATAAATAGAGATATATATGAATATATATCTATGTAGTGATGTCTCTATCCACATGAATTAGAGCCAGAGGAGGAGATATGGTGAACAGCCGTCCCACCCATCTCTTCAGCTGTTCACAAAAAACCCAGCCCAGTGAAAAGACAAATAAGTCTCTCAGCATCTTTGACACTGTAGTTACAAATATGGGTTTCCATCACCAACTGTTTAAAAGTTGATGATACATATCTCCTCGGTGACTACCTCTTGAAGCTCATCAAGAGAATGCCAAGAGTGTGCAAAGCAGTCATCAAAGCAAAAGGTGGCTACTTTGAAGAACCTAGATTATAAGACATATTTTCAGTTGTTTCACACTTTTTTGTTAAGTATATAATTCCACATGTGTTAATTCATAGTTTTGCTGCCTTCAGTGTGAATGTACAATTTTCATAGTCATGAAAATACAGAAAAATCTTTAAATGAGAAGGTGTGTCCAAACTTTTGGTCTGTACGTGTATATTCCATGCATTACAATCAGAGGTGTATATACCATGGTTTTTTTTTTATATATAATATTATACATTATAACCTTTTCTTTTTCTTTTGTTATTTTAATCTCAATTTTTCAATATTATTTGTTTTTATTCTGTTATTTCGACAACCTATAATTTCTTTACTTTGAAAAATTGGGCGTGTGGAACTATCAACACGCCCATATGATGGGGCAGTCGAACATATAAATTGTAACTCCCTACATGTATTTGTATACTAGGATTAAGAACTTTTGGTGTTCGATACGCGTAGGTTTCACAGTGTCTCTTTTTCGTTGAAGAGAAGGTGACTCCTACAGGATGAGATAGAAAAATGCAATGAGCCTAAGAACTAACAGGCAGGTAATTGCTTACTACCTGCCTGTTCTACCCTGTGGCGGCTCTGATCACACCTGAACTGCTCCTAACAGCGATTCTGCTGCTTCACGTCAACAGAACAGCTCTTCCGCTTCCCGGCTGCTCTGTCAATGAGGCGAGACTGCCAACTTCATTCTCATTGACAGATGGCTCCCTGCAGTTAGGCAGCAGGGAGCTAGCTGTCAAGTCAGCATGACATCGGCAGTCACACCCCATCAACAGAGCAGAGAGGGAGCTGCAAAATCACTAGCAGGAGCGCTCCGTGACCTCTCTGGAATGGCAGAGATCGGCACCGGGCCCAACAGGCATATCGTTAGCACATACTTACCTTTTAGTTCTTAGGCCCATAGTAAAAAAAAATAAAATAGTCGCGAACAACCCCTTTTAATAATTAGGAGCAGGAATTCTCTGAATGATGCTATAATCAAAAAAACATGAAATTCTCTCCTGCCCAGTCAGTCTGCCCGGTCTGTTACACCATGATTACCGAAACCTCGACTCAGTCCACCAGCCATTTGAATTACCACATACACGGCTCTGCTTGGCCTCTGTTACCAGGCCATTGGCTTGTCTGACTGCACTTACGTTTTGCCCTGGTACCACTTATCTGCATCTCCAGAAGTTTCCCATTTCTCTATTATACTTTTCAAATTACATTTTGAGACTTTCTCCTCCTGTTGTTGCACATAATTTTTTTCCCTTCATCTGCACAGGTATCATTAATCTATCAACTATAATGGCCGTACCAGGTCCTGCAGGTCCTGTATCCCGTACACATGACGTGGGCAGTGCACGGCATGCCGCTAGTTTTTATTCTCAGTGCTCTTATATACGGTGGTAGTTTTACACAATGTTGAGCCTGTGATTTGCAGAGTGAAATGTCTGACTGCTAGAACAGAAGTATACGGCAGATTCTACAGCATGGATACATAAAGGACGTCCTGGGGGAATATACCTCCCTCCAACACTCGTCCAGTCCCTGCCTCACACTAGAGACATTTATAATAACTCCAGGACTATGGAGCTGGTCATTTTCTCATAATCTGTGGCCATTATTAGTGATCTCGCATTGTACGGTAATATCACCCTGGAGGTTGTGATGTATTTAGTGTAATAGCGCCATCTAGAATATACAGTATATATCAGGCGATACCATGCTTTCTATAGTTAGTTGTCTTATGT
Organism: Phyllobates terribilis; assembly: GCF_046119375.1. Taxonomy (NCBI): domain Eukaryota; kingdom Metazoa; phylum Chordata; class Amphibia; order Anura; family Dendrobatidae; genus Phyllobates; species Phyllobates terribilis. The sequence continues at coordinate 1,086,781 of NW_027362943.1, forward strand.
GCCCTCTATAGCTATATATTATAATTTATATTTCTTTATAATAAATTACTCGATAATTTTACAGCTTTATGATGTTTATTAATCTGCTGTAATTATAAAAGAAAGTCCAACCTTACAGTGGACACAGGTGGAAGTGTCCTCCATGATGGTATTGGGTGAGGTGGAGCAAGTATATAGTCAGTGGGGGATCAGGATGACCAATATCTCCCAGGGTTCCTTGTTATCAGGGAGGTATGCAATCAAAAGATCTTATCCTTTGTCAGGCTGTGTGCCATAAACACATAATGATCCTCTGGCCAGCTGTATGCCATCAACAGGTAATGACCCTCTGACTGTGGCCAACAATAGGTAATGACTCTCCAGCTTTGGACCATTAATAGGCCATCACCCTCCGGCTGTGTGCCATCAACAGGTAATGACCATCCTGCAGTGCGCCATCAACAGGTAATGACTCTCTGGCTATGGCCATCAATAAGTCATCACCCTCTGGCTGTGTACCATCAAATGTTTTTATTTTCTGTCCTGCTGTGTGCCATCAACAGGTAATGACCATCCGGCAGTGAGACATCAACTGGTCATCACCCTCCAGCTGTGTGCCATCAACAGGTAATGACCATCCGGCAGTGCGCCATCAACAGGTAATGACCCTCTGGCTGAAGCCAACAATAGGTAATGACTCTCCAGCTTTGGACCATTAATAGGCCATCACCCACCGGCTGTGTGCCATCAACAGGTAATGACCATCCAGCAGTGCGCCATCAACAGGTAATGACTCTCTGGCTATGGCCATCAATAAGTCATCACCCTCCGGCTGTGTACCATCAAATGTTTTTATTTTCTGTCCTGCTGTGTGCCATCAACAGGTAATGACCATCCGGCAGTGAGACATCAACTGGTCATCACCCTCCAGCTGTGTGCCATCAACAGGTAATGACCATCCGGCAGTGCGCCATCAACAGGTAATGACCCTCTGGCTATGGCCATCAACAGGTCATCACCCTCCGGCTGTGTGCCATCAACAGGTAATGACCATCCGGCAGTGCGCCATGAACAGGTAATGACCATCCGGCTGTGTGCCATCAACAGGTAATGATCCTCTGTCCGGCTGTGTGCCATCAACAGGTAATGACCCTCTGGCTATGGCCATCAATAGGTCATCACCCTCCGGCTGTGTGCCATCAAATGTTTTTATCTTCTGTCCAGTCTTGTGCCATCAAGAGGTAATGACCCTCCAGCTGTGGGCCATCAACAGGTCATCACCCTTCGGCATTTAGGCTTCTTGTCTTCTGTAAGATGCGATTCTTGAGTCTCCTGATGTTAAAAAATATTTAAAAAATCACCGATTAAACTAATAATCTATCTAGTACATAAGCATCACAATTTATAATCTATCTAGTGCATAAGTATGACAATTTAGCTCACAGAACATACACTATGCTAAAACATTAGACCCTACAAGCAGAAATTTGCTAAACTAGCATAAATATAACTGACAAATCAGTAGAAAAATCGCTACCAATGGCACAGCTCTCTTCACATCAACCTGTAACCATAGTAGATAAGAAATAGAGGACAATGCTCATAGTCAGTTATCAACAATTCGGCATGGGGCATCCCGCCAGAGACATTATAATATCTAGTAGATTATAGATGGCAATAGAATTTACCAACAAGCACATAGTACGCCAAACTCAAGTACATAGTATGCCAAACCTCGACATGTTTTCCTAAAATAGGTTCATCAGAAGCACATACTAGACAGTGATACTTAGCAAAGCGTTCATAGATATATGCGCCATATGATAAGGTGCTAAAGTGCAAGTGTGTGACAAAATATCCATTCGATTTCAGGTGCAATGCTGCATTGTATGTAGTAAGATGGTGCCCATCAGACAGCATGTATAGGACTAACCTGTGATGAAGACACGAGCAATGGGAAAGTTCAAGCAGTTGCCTTCTCAATCTTCCTCGCCTCTAAGACATCTAAGGAAACATCTTCTCCTCTTGATTTTGGGTGGAGGTGTAGGCATTTCAGGCTCTGGCATTCTAGTTTCTGACATACTAGGTTCTGACATGGTAGGTTCTGGTGTTCTAGGTTCTGGTGCTCTTGGCTCTGGAATTCTGGGTTGTTGGCTTCTCTGAAAAATCAGTAACCTCTCTTTATGCTCCGTGGAACTTCGAGCTCTTCTTCCTATATTGTTGTGAGGGATCGTTCCGACCCAGACAATATCACTGAACGCCACTTTATAGTTGCAGCTAGGAACCTTTTTCGCATCCTGCGGTGCAGGAGCCATGGATGGAGTAGAACATTTGCCATTGGGCAGGACAGGTGTTCTCCTGGAGTCTTGCTCCTGAATCTGAGGGATGCAAATCGGCTCCTTACAAGCACTTTGTTCCTTCAGAATGGTCTTGTTCTCATGAGTTTTCTGATTGTTTCACCAGGTTCAGACATTGCCCACTTGCTCAGGACAAGACTTAAGGCCAAATACTCTAGTATTGTCAGTAGTGTCATCACCGCAACAAAAACTGCGTCACGGAAGAGCCAAAGAGGAAGATTGATGGAAGCTTGATAGGTGCTTCTCCTGAGATCCACGGGTAGTGGGTCATCCTATAATAAAGAAAAAAAACATAATAAAGTCCTGTATATTTATACCCAATCCAGTCAAACAGAGAGCCCTTGTTATTATACAGTGATGGATACATTATCAAGCAACTTTCAGAAATATCCCATTGAGAAGATCAGGAAGAAGTTTGGGATTCACCTCCAGGGTCCATGGAATATTATTTACAGTTGGACTTTCATATGACGGACGGTCACGTGTCCAGTATGAGAAGTCCTGCAAGAGGCGATATTCTCATTAGCTGATCCTTGTGACCTCCATATTGATGAGAACATACTCGCCCTCAGTGTACTGTAATGTGGGGGGTAGAGCAACGTAAAGCACAGAAATGATAGGATGATACTCATCATCTCCAGAGGTCTCTCAGCACCAAGGTATGGTCAATGAGATACAAGCTGCAGATGGGCCGAGGCTTCTAATATACCCAGGGGTGACATCACAAAGCCCTCTGTGACATCATTGCACAGTTCTATCCATCATGTCACTGATACTTTGGACCTAACTAAATGTCTAAAAGAGAACCCTTCCACATGATTTCCAATCACGGAGCAGCTTCAGTTTTTCAAGAAAAGTTTAAAAAATATAATCTGTGCTGTGATTGGTCACAATGGCACATGAAGCAGAACGTCTTTAGATCTTTTAAAGGGAAAGTGTCAGCAATTTTTTTACAATTGTAAAATTGTAAAGTATTTATATTTATATATAAATCCACATATATATTTAAAAAGGTTTTAATGGTATAATATCTGAAAAAAATATTTTAACTCTTTTGATGTTTTCATCTTGTAAACACTAGGGGGAGCAGCTGCTGACATTTCCCATGAAAACAGAATGCAGCTAGCTCGCATTACGACTGCAGTAAAAGTGGGCGGGATCTGCTCACATGGGTGTGATGTCACTCCTCCCCTTCTGGGCGTTTGCAAAAAGGTAAATGAGACTGTAGTTTAGGATCACAGTGCGGAGCGATCACTGGTGACTGCAAAGTGATATATAAGGGACAACACCAAAGTCATTAATCACTACAAGGACAAGGCAGGAATGTGGGAGTCAGAGGGGTCACCCCACACTTATATCCCCTCTGACTGTCACTTCCTAAGCTCCTTTCCCTGCCATAACCTCTTATTCCCGCAGGTAAATTCTTACAGGACCCCCCTCCCCATCCCCTTCCCCTGCCGCAGCTGATTCTAAACGTCCTCCATATGTAATAATAGACAGGTACTCACCGGCAGCCTATGGTAATTCACAGGGTAGAACAGGGTACAGCACAGAAACAATATGGCGATCCTCATTGTCTCCAGGGGGTATCTCAGCACCAAGATATGGCCAATGAGATATGAGCTCCAGGTGGATGGAGCCCCCTTATATACCCCAAGGGTGACATCACAACGCCCTCTGTGACATCATCACCCACAACATTCCGTCACATGACATCACCCAGCACCAGCATCATGTGACCCAGCATAAATAGAAAGTCCTTGTTGCCTATAGCAACTATTCAAAACTAAGGTTAAACTTTTCCAACAGCTAAAGGCGGCTCTGTGATGGCAGTTTCTTCTTGTGGACGGTTGTGATAAATCTGCAGAACATCTACATAACGCGACATGTAGAAAATCCTGTCTTTTCCCCTCTGTTCTTCCTCTGGTGCTACAGAGACCGATAGAAGGAGCTTTTCCAGACCTTACAGTGCACAATATGGGACCTAATCACTGATATCCCAGATCTCCTCAGTACAAGCATACCGCCAACCTATGAGGACTAGAAAGAGGGCGAAACCATGCGGCACGCGTATTCTGACCACGCCCCTATCCACACCCCAAGCCACGTCCATTTACCATGTCTTTCTCCCCCGGCAAGAAGAGTTATCAGAGGGGCGGTGGCAGTGAGGGACATTCAGCAGAAACTCGGGACTGCAGGGCATAGACCTAAATCCGGGACTGTCTGCTGTATCCAGGACGGCTGGGACTAGAGATGAGAGGATCGACTCATGGGACTCAGGTCCAGCATCCAGGTCAGTGGTAATTGGTGGCTGGACGGGAGGCCCTGTCGCGGCTTTAGATTAGCCCGGGCTGCTGCAATATCATCTGTGCGTCCTGCTCTTCTCTAGTTGGGACCTGTGGATTATTTTTTGTTCCCTCATTCACAGTCGGACCCTTCAGAACTTTCTCATCTCTGTGTAGTTTCACTATATGACATCTGGCTTTTTTGTGTCTGTAAGGCCGTGTTCACACGTAGCATAAATACTGTGCACCAATCTACACAATAACAATCTCCTCTGGTTATTGCATCTTTGGTGCACTATTTTAGGCTTTTTCCCCCTTATTTGATGCATTTTGGTGCAGATGTGAAACCGCTTTTTTAATTGTTTTTTACAGTACAGAAAAGCTTTGATTCTGCACTTAAAAAAGTATCTGCAGTTTCTTACAGACGTTTTTTTATGCTCCACATAGAAGTCTATAGAGGAAAAAAATCACCAAAACCGCACAGGGTGGGGGCAGGGTGAGGGACACTGAGGGCAGAATGGAGGCATGGGGGGGTCGAATGGGAAACATGGAGGCAGAATTGGAGACATTGGGGGCAGAATGGAGTCACATTGGGGGAGAATGGAGTCATATTGGAGGCAGAATGGAAACACATTGAGGGCAGAATGGAGACATGGGGGGCAGAATGGAGACGGGGCAGAATGGAGACAGGGGGGCAGAATGGAGACGGGGCAGAATGGAGACAGGGGGGCAGAATGGAGACAGGGGAGAAGAATGGAGACAGGGGGGCAGAATGGAGACGGGGCAGAATAGAGACCGGGGGGCAGAATAGAGACCGGGGGCAGAATGGAGATAGGGGGCAGAATGGAGACATGGGGACAGTATGGAGACATTGGGGGCTGAACAGAAACCAGAGGGCAGTATGGATGGAGACAAGGCTGGCAGTAATCTGTCAACCCGATCAGCGATGTGCCGGACTCGAGCGCCAGGTAGGCAGCACACTGTTCGACGATCCCTGTCTTTGTGACAGATTGCCCTATCTGTTTCCCTAATAATTGAGTCCCCCACTACCAGCACCTGCCTGGCCTGCCCTGCTCTCCTATTTCTGCATATGATTTTTAAAATAGTTTTCCAATATAGGATTATTGATTTTAAAGAAGACTTTTGGATGCTGGATCACTCCTTGTTTTTTCCTACTTTTGTACATTACCCTGGACTATTGCTCGTCATTTTTTGTCTCCGTATATATGTATTTCATGACGAGTTGTCCACCTGAGTCCTTCAATACCTGCATGTGTATTATGCCATTATATAACCTTTGATTTTTTTATACTGGGTTTAACATGCTACTATTTCCTATGAGTTATTACTAAGAACTAACAGGCAGGTAATTGCTAACTACCTGCCTGTTTTAGCCGGTGGCGACTCAGATCGCTCCTGAACTGCTCCTAACAGCAATTCTGGTGTTTCACGTCAACAGGACAGCTCTTCCTTTTCCCATCTGCTCTGTCATGGAGGCATGACTGCCAACTTCATGCTGATTGGCAGCCGGCTCCCTGCTGTTAGGCAGCGGGGAGCCAGCTGTCAGTCAGCATGACACCAGCAGTCATGCCCCATCAACAGAGCAGAGCGGGAGCTGGAGAATCACCAGCAGGAGCGGGCTGTGACCACTGTTAGCAGGCAAAGATTGGCCTGTAAGTTCTTAGGTTCACGGTAAAAAAAAAAAAATAGTCCCGGACAACCCCTTTAAATATTAAGGAGCAGGAATTCTCCGAATGATTCTATAATCAAAAGAACATAAAATTCTCTCCTGCCCAGTCAGTCTGCCCGGTCTGTTACACCATGATTACCAAAACTTCAACCCATTTCCCTGCCCATTTATTATTACCACATACCCGACTCTGCTTGACCCGTTTCCAGGTCATTGTGTTGTCTGACTACACTTACGTTTCTCCCTGGTACCACATATCTGCATCTCATACTCTTCAAATTACATTTTGAGACTTTCTCCTCCTGTTGTTGCACATATTTTTTTCCCTTCATCTGCACAGGTATCATTAATCTATCAACTATAATGGCCGTACCAGGTCCTGCAGGTCCTGTATCCCGTACACATGACGTGGGCAGTGTACTGCATGCCGCTAGTTTTTATTCTGAGTGCTCTTATATACGGTGGTAGTTTTACACAATATTGAGCCTGTGATTTGCAGAGTGAAATGTCTGACTGCTAGAACAGAAGTATACGGCAGATTCTACAGCATGGATACATAAAGGACGTCCTGGGGGAATATACCTCCCTCCAACACTCGTCCAGTCCCTGCCTCACACTAGAGACATTTATAATAACTCCAGGACTATGGAGCTGGTCATTTTCTCATAATCTGTGGCCATTATTAGTGATCTCGCATTGTACGGTAATATCACCCTGGAGGTTGTGATGTATTTAGTGTAATAGCGCCATCTAGAATATACAGTATATATCAGGCGATACTATGCTTTCTATAGTTTGTCATCTTATGTGCCCTCTATAGATATATATTATACTTTATATTTATTAATAATAAAATTACTCGACACTTTTTCAGCTTTATGATATTTATTAATCTGCTGTAATTACAAAAGAAAGTCCAACCTTACAGTGGACACAGGTGGAATTGTCCTCCATGATGGTATAGGGTGAGGTGGAGCAAGTATATAGTCAGTGGGGGTTCAGAATGATCAGTATTCACTAGGGTCCCTTGTAATCAGGGAGGAACCTGGATGTGTCCCATCAAAAGTTATTGACCCACTGTCCAGCTGTGTACCATCAACAGGTAATGAACCTCTGGCTGTGGGCCATCAATAGGTCATCACCCTCCAGCATTTAGCCACCCAGAAATCTGAACTTCAAGTTTATCGTCATCTGTAGGATGTGAACCACAGATGGTTACGATGCTGATGACATCAGGAGGTATCCCTCAAATCTGTGATGGATCAGGAATAGATGAGATGCAAGCGATGGAAACTACAGGCAGATGTTTTCTCAATCTTTTTTGCCTCTTAGACATCTACAGAAAAATCTTCTCTCGATTCTGTGTTGCAGTATTGTGGGCTTTCTAGGCTCCAGCATTCAAGGTTCTGAATCTCTAGGCTCTGGTATTCTTGGTACTGGTGTGCTCAACTCTGGCGTTCTCGGCTCTGAAATTCTAGGTTATTGGTTATTGGTTTCATTCAAAGATCAGAAACCTCTTTTTGCTCTGTAGAACTTCGAGCTCTTCTTCTGCTGTAATATGGTACAGTATGGACCCAGACAATATCACTGAAACCCTCTTTATAGTTGCGTCTAGGAACTTTATTCGCATCCTATGGTGCAGGAGCCATGGATGGACCAGAACATTTGCCATTTGGCAGAACAGTTATTCTCCTGGAAACTTGCTCCTGAATCTGAGGGATACAAATTGGTTCCTTACAAGTACTTTGTTCTTCCAGAATGTTTTTGTTCTTAGGAGTGGGTTTTATAGTTGTTTCACCAGGTTTAGACTTTGCCTTCTTGCTCAGGACAAGCCTTAAAGCGCGCATGTGAGCAGGACTGTGCTTAGTAAACTACATACACTGACCGGTGGGCGCCATTACACTGAGTAAAATGATACCTTTGTTGATGAAATCCGTCCAGAGGTTCTTTTGCAATCTTTATTTTCAGTTCTGCCATAATGATATGCTCTTGCTCTGGGGTGGGACTTTAGGGAGGGGCTGTAAGTGGTGCTCTCATTATGTATTCCTATCTCTGGCCTCTGACAGTTCACTGTGCTTCTGCTTCTATTTTAAATATTGCCTTTTGTAATTTCTCTGTCAATTTGAAATTTACATCCCCCAAAATGGCCGCCGGGGCCCGCGCATGCGCAGTAGCATCTTTCGGTTGCTGGGTGCCATATTGCTGCAGGCAAGTTTCTTTTTCCTTTAGCAAAATGGCGACCGCGCGTGTGCTACCGAAAGATGCTACTGCGCATGCCTGGGCCTTTGCAGCCATTTTGGGGATGTAAATTTCAAATTGGCAGAGAAATTACAAAGGCAATATTTAAAATATTAGGCCGGCGACTGAAAGCACAGTGACCTGTCAGAGATAGGCATACATAATGAGAGCACCAGCTACAGCACCTCCCTAAAGTCCTGCCCCAGAGCACGAGTATCTCATTATGGCAAAACTGAAACTAAAGATTATAAAAGAACCTCTGGACGGATTTCATCAACAAAGCTATCATTTTACTCAGTGTAATGGCGCCCACCGGTCAGTGTATGTGGTTTACTAAGCACAATCCTGCTGACAGGTGCGCTTTAAAGCCAAGTTCTCTAGTATTGTCACAAGTGTCATCAGCGCAACAAAAACTGTGGCACGGAAGATCCAAAGAGGAAGCTTGATGGAATCTTCAGAGGAATTTTTCCAGGGAACCACACGTAGTGGGTCATCCTGTAATAAAAAAAAATCATTTAGAAATTCTCTTATACATAATCTAATCAACCAGAGAGCCCTTGTTATTATATAGTCATGGATAAAATATAAAGCAGCTTCATGAATATCCCATAGAGAAGATCAGGGAGAAGTTTGGGATTTACCTTGAGGGTCCATGGAATATTGTTTATGGTTGGACTTTCATATGATGGACGGTGATGTATCCAGTATGAAAAGCCCTGCAAAAGGTGATAACATTAGCTGAACCTTTGTGACCCCATATGGATGAGACCATACTCAACATCAGTGTACTGTGAAGAAGGGAGTAAAGCAACGTAAAGCTCAGAAATGGATAGTATAATACTCATCATCTTCAGAGGTCTCGCTGCAACAATTGAAAAAATGTAAAGCACTAAAGTTTTAATTTAAAAAAAAAAATCTTTTAATGGTAAAAAAATATAAAAATTGTAAAAGTTTTGATATTTTCAACTTTTAAACACTAGGGGGAGCAGCTGCAGACATTTCCCATGAATCTAGTGTAGTGTTAGATTGCATTAAGACTGCAGTAAAAGTGGGCGGGATGTGCTCACATGGTGTGATGTCTCCTCCCCTCTTTTTCTGGTCCTTTGCAAAAAGATAAGTGAGAATGTAGTTTAGGGTCACAGTGCGGAGACATTCTGTTGGCTGCTGCAAAGTGATACCAAGAGGTAAACAGTGTCACCAAGGACGGATAGCAGCGGGGGCGTTGTTAGGGTCTTAAAAGATCAGGTCCCAAACACCAAGGCATGTCCACCCTCTCCTCAGTATAGATGGATACAGGAGAATACAGCCGCCCCTGTAAGTGCTGCAAACATTGAATATATGACATTTGAACCGCATTACTGCTATATAGAATTTACTTAGAAAAATTACAGTATTTAGCACATAAATTGGCAAATTCAGGAGAGCCCACTAGCCGTGACAAGGTGACCTTTCTTTGATGGGATCCTAATCCTAATATTTATCAGTCATGCCTCTCCCGGGCTATAAGCGTAAAAATTTAAAGGGCAGGTAGGATCCAGCATTAATTAAAAGCCTTAGGCACCTTCATAAATTCATATAAAACCGTTACCGGAAAAACACCATCTATAATATAACACTGCAAGCGTGTCTCTGTCTGAAGCCTCGATAGACTGCGCATGCGCGACGCGCAGTCTGGCTCCAGACAGAATCACCCATCCAGCCGTTACAGGTAAGAGGAGTGTATGGCGCCGTAGATCGCAGTATGCGTAGGCACTGAACGCATACCACGATCTCCGACGCCATACTTACATACTTACCTGACCGGGAGGAGCGTTGCCGCAGCGCCTCTCTTCGCCAGAGACCGGGGAAGGAGTGGGGCGCCGGATCGGCGCATGCACATAGCGCCATCTTGTGCCATTTTACTGAAGACTCATTTGCAGTGTGTCTTCAGCAAAATGGCGCCGGACAGCGCGGTGCTCCGTCGCCACACTCCTCCCCCAGCCTCCGGCAGAACAGGACGCAGCAGCGCTGGAGCACAGAGAAGAAAGGTGAGTATAACTTTTTATTTTTTTCTATGTGTGTACAGTGTGAAAGGGATGAGGGGGCCACACATACCAGAATTGTGGGGTGAGGGGACCATGCATACCAAGATTGTGGGGTGAGGGGATCAAGCATACCAGGATGAGGGGTACCATGCATACCAGGATTGGGGGGTGAGGGGACCATGCATATCAGGATTGGGGGGTGAGGGGTACCACACATAACAGGATTGGGGGGTGAGGGGTACCACACATGCCAGGATTGGGGGGTGAGGGGACCATGCATACCAGGATTGGGGTGTGAGGGGACCATGCATACCAGGATTGGGGGGTGAGGGGACCATGCATACCAGGATTGGGGTGTGAGGGGTGCCATGTATAACAGAATAGGGATGTGAGGGGTGCCATGCATACCAGAATAGGGATGAGGGGTACCATACATACCAGGATTGGGGGGTGAGGGGACCATGCATATCAGGATTGGGGGGTGAGGGGTACCACACATAACAGGATTGGGGGGTGAGGGGTACCACACATGCCAGGATTGGGGGGTGAGGGGACCATGCATACCAGGATTGGGGCGTGAGGGGACCATGCATACCAGGATTGGGGGGTGAGGGGACCATGCATACCAGGATTGGGGTGTGAGGGGTGCCATGTATAACAGAATAGGGATGTGAGGGGTGCCATGCATACCAGAATAGGGATGAGGGGTACCATACATACCAGGATAGGAATGCGGGGTACCATGCATACCAGGATGAGGGGTACCATACATACCATGATAGGGATGAGGGGTACCGTGTATGCCAGGATTGGGGATGAAGGGTACTATGTATACCAGGATTGGGGATGAGGGACCCATGCATACCAGGATAGGGATGAGGGGTGCCATGCATACCAGGATGAGGGTGAGCGGCCCATGCATACCAGGATCTGGGATACCATACATACCAGGATAGGGATGAGGGATGGGGTACCACACATACCAGGATTGGGGGTGAGGGGTGCCATGCATACCAAGATTGGGGGTGAGGGGTGCCATGCATACCAGGATTGGGGGTGAGGGGTGCCATGCATACCAGGATTGGGGGTGAGGGATGCCATGCATACCAGGATTGGGGGTGAGGGGTGCCTTGTATACCAGGATTGGGGGTGAGAGGTGCCATACATACCAGGATGGGATGGTGGGGACAGGATGGGGGCAGCACAAATACCAGGAGGGGGGCAGCACATACCAGCATGGGAGACCATATACCAATAAAAATGCTTGCCACCCGGGCGTAGAACGGGTTGAATAGCTAGTAGGTTATAATGGGCACGTGTGGTATCCATGAGAAAAACGGATGCCACACGTAACGCAGACACGTACATGTGAAGGGGGCCTTAGGCTGATCAGAGGAGTGCACAGTCAGAAAAGGAGGCTGTCACAACCTCCAAAAGTGAACTATAAAAAAAACTTGACCAGCTCCTCCGAACAGAATAAAGCAAGCGTGAACAGGTGCAAGCTGCCTTAAGCTACAAGACTGCAGTCACTTTATGTGACTGCAGACTTGTGAATCCTCACATTGCACGCCCTGCTCGCTGTGAGGATTTTCAGGTGTCGGGTGTGTGACCACAAGCATGTGATACGCATACTTCTACTTCTGGCCACATTCTGACTAGACTGTGTTCGGCTGCACTCAATTCACATCGGGCACCGACACCAGAGAACCCTCACAGCGCGCACAGAGAAATTGCAGGCTTGTAGCCTAAAGCTGGACAACCCCTTTAAGGTTGTTTTTCTTTTTCTTAAAACAAACCCTGTCCCCTGTAAAATTTTCAAGAAGGTTGGAAATTCTCTTTAAAGGAATTTTCCTTTAAATGTATGTTATTTACATACTTGCAGTCATGTGCGGACGAGACTCATCTTGCTCCACTCAATATAAGAGAATTGAAAGAATCTGGATGAGACTAGTCGGCATGTGACTGCAAGTATGTAAATCGCATACATGAGGTCAAGTGACCGCCCTCCCGCATTAAAATACAGGAAAATCGAGACAGTGTGCGCAAATCGTGACAGTGTGATAATTCAGCTGTCTGCAGTCAGAGTAACTGCAGACTTTTCTCTTGTGACCAGAAAACAACTATAAGAGAGTAAAGGATATTTCCGGGCATATGGGATTGATGACCTCTCTACATATACAGGATAGGTCATGAAAAGCAGATAGGTGGGGTCTGACAGCTGGTGCCCCCATCGGTCAGCTGTTACAAGCTCCGGAGCAAGCGCAGCTCTATCCAGAGTGTAGTGGCCTCTGCCAGTCGCTGCTGGTACTGTAGTCACTACTATTCAAATGAACAGGAGCTGAGCTGCAGAACCAGCAGCAGCCGCTCAGTAATGCCGCCTGAGCAACCTGCTGCTCTTGGGGGCGCCAGGTGTCGGACCCCCACTGATCTGCTATTGATGACCTATCCTGTAGATGTAGATAGGTCATCAATACTGTATGCCCGGATATCCCTTTATATCTTATAGGGTTTTCTGCTTGCAAAAGAAAAGTCTGCAGTCTCTCTCTGTGACAGCTGAATTATGACGCAGTGTGATAAGGCAATACTGTATGCCCAGACATCCCTTTATATTTTGTCAAACTCAAATACCCGGAGGGCCAAAATGAAAAGCTTGGACAAAGTTGCAAGACAACCGTGATATTTATTTAAAAAATGTCTAGAATTGAGGAAGTTTTCCCTTATCAAATATAACATTGAATAGTCCTCCATACAGTATAATAGCCCCGCATAGTCCTCCATGCAGAATAATGGCCCACATAGTCATCAATACAGTATAATGGCCCCACATAGTCCTCCATACAGTATAATGTGTCCCACATAGACCTCCATGCAGAATAATGGCCCCACATAGTACTCCATACAGTATAATGGGTCCCACATAGTCCTCCATGCAGAATAATGGCCCCACATAGTCCTCCATGCATAACAATGGCCCCACATAGTCCTCCATGCAGAATAATGGCCCCACATAGTCCTCCATACAATATAATGGGTCCAACATAGTCCTCCATGCAGAATAATGGCCCCACATAGTCCTCCATGCAGAATAATGGCCCCACATAGTCCTCCATACAGTATAATGGCCCCACATAGTCCTCCATACAGAATAATGGCCTCACATAGTCCTCCATCCTGAATAATGGGCCCCACATAGTGTTCCACACAGTATAGTGGGCCCCATATAGTGCTCCATACAGTATAATGGGCCCCACATAGTGCTCCATACAGTATACTGGCCCCACATAGTGCTCCTTCAGTATAATGGCCCCACATAATCCTCCATACAGTATAATGGGCCCGACACAGTGCTCCATACAGTATAATTGGCCCCACACAGTGCTCCATACAGTATAATGTGGCGCCCCTGAGGGTTCAGTCGCCACAGGGGTACTGCTCCTCAGACCGAGGTGTGGTATCTCCTCTCCAAGGTAAGGATGGAGTACTACACAGGACCCCTGCCACGGACTCAACACTACACCACTCCAGTTCAGGACGGGGATCTAAAGCCCTGGGTCTGAATGGAGGCGTTGGGGGGAACCAAAGTAAGGGGGAACCAAGTAGTGAGTGAGGGTGGAGGAAGCACTTTATAACACACCTTAATAGAATCATATATAAACAGAGGCCATCTTTAGTACCGGGTCTTTGGTCGCAGTTCCCTGGAGTGGTTAGTCAGTACAAGCTGCAGCTGTTCTAGGATTCTGTGATTCCCGGTCTCAGGCCTCGAGACTGGGGATTGGGGCAGAGTTGAGTTATAGCCAGCTCTGTTACTGGTCTTAGTCCACACAAGAAGGCAAAAGAGGGGAGCAGAGGAGATAGGCTCCACAGGCGAAAGGATCTCAGAGGGTGCGGACGGAGCGGAGTCGCCACCTGCATGCCTCATTCTGGCTTAGTCAGAGAGACCCTGCCGCAAGAGGGGGTACCGGTCCCCGATTATCTGACCTTGCACTTCACGTCTCTGTCAGAAAAGTCCGGAGGCTCATGTGGATCCCAGGGGGATACGGACGGAGCGGAGTCGCCACCTGTATCCTCTAATCTGCGTTTATCCAGAGGGACCCGGCCTTACAACAAGTTCTCACCACCAGTCACCAATAAGGGCACCCAGTCGGTCCAGGGGCTACACGCCACCCGTAAAGGGCATCGCAGTACCCGTACGGGACTCAGTGGGGAACACAAGGAGGGAGAAGGAGAATTAAGAGAAGAGAGGAACACACTAGAGCTTGGGGTCCTGTCAAGTGCACCTGAAGTACTTGGAGTGTGCTGAACCCTGTGGCGCCAAGGGGATGGGGACTACTCGGCGCCCAGGCCTTAATGCCTGTTCTTGGGGGATGTCGCGGTGGTCGGCTCCCGGGCCCATACACTGAGGTCTCTCTTAAAAAGGGGAAAATGAAATGTCAAAGTTCGTGACGCCACCTATGGTGTCTGGTGAGGATCACCAGCGTTGCGACCGTCCACTGAGGCCGGTGTTGTGGCAGCTTAGATGGAATCACTTCCCACAGGCGGATCGAGGCTTCAGGGCAGCGTAGGAGTTGGGAATGCAGGACAGAGGGGACCCAGCCAGAGTAAGAAGGGGAAGCACACACAAAAGTCACTTCTGTACCTTTACTGGAAATAGTTCAGGAACACTCCGGAGCTCTGTAGGGTGAGGGGTGCACGTCTAGATTCTCCCCAGTGAGCGGGTGTACGGCCTCCTGTTTCTTGCCTCTCTGTAGTAAGTTTCTGACTTGCCTGGAGCTATGCCTAACTTATTTTCTGTCCTGCATCGGCTGATCCTGTGGTAGGGCCTTCTGTTAGAGTACACACCCCCTGGTATATGGGGCCTCGGTAACTCCCGACCCTGGTATAACAGTCAGCGTTTGGTATTCCTGAGACATGTAGTTCACCAGGGGTTCTGGTTGTCCTCTGCTGGGTGTAAAGAATCCCTGCAGACTCGGACCCGTTGTCCGGTATATGGTTTCTGGGGTGAGCTGGTAAAGCCCCTCTGCCCCCAATGCTACTCGCTCCTCTAGCCTTCGGCCTACTCGGGCCCTCACTAGGCTATACACACTGGCAGTTAGCTGGCTGCCTCTTCTACTGCTCTCTGAGTGTCAGCAACGCTCCTAGCTCACTTAACTCGAGATGCTTGAGTCTGACTGAGCTCCACTGCAGACTGACCTGTTTCTCTGTGTCTCACGCTGCAGGAACTGGCTGTGGACTCCAGACTGTTCTGTCTCCACTCACTTCCTGAGGAGAACTAACTCACAGACCGCCTCTGGCTAGCTCCACCCTCCGTATTTATATCCCTATCCGGACTCCCTCTGGTGGACTGAGGTAGGGTGGAGGTGTGTGTATGCTCCGAGGGCCTCTTGTGGAGAAATCCTTTAATACACCCCTCCAAGGATCTGTGGCTCCATGCACAGCAGGGCATCACATTCCCCCCTAGTTGAACTCAGCACTCCCGGGCTGAAGCACATTTTGTAACAACAACAACAACAAGCTTCCCTTTATGGGAGGTTAGGACACTTGAACGTTGCATAACCAGAACATGGATAAATATACATATATAGTTCAATAAACAGTAGGCAATGAGCAACCAGAAAGTCCAAGTCACTTCCGAAGAGGTTGCGCAAAGGGGCACTCAGGGAGTGCAAATATGTACAAATAAAGTCTTTGAGCTGCACATAGTCCTAAGCCACAGAGTTCTTAGATACCCAAGTGGGTAATGGGAAGCAAATAAGTAAAGTGTCCGTTTCACTTGGATTGTCCATTAGAGGGGCAAGATATAAGTTAAAGCCCTGTAAAAGGCAATAAATACATAGCAATACATACACCGGATAATCCAATAATATACAGTATTATACAATACAATACCATACCCCAGGGATAACTATCTACATCTGTCGAGGTTTAACTATTTTACTTAGTGTACCTGACAGGGAGTTGACCTTTCATGCTACGTGTAGATCTGCGTAGTGCGGTGGTCTGTGTAGTGTCAGTGTTTCTCTCAGCTACCCTGTTTGTTCTACTAGTGATGGTATTGAAAAACTGCCTTAACATCGCTAATGGGCTGGCAAGTTCACCATTGGCTGGGCCTTCTTGCTCTGTTTCTGCCGGGGATCCTTCTTCCTGGGATTCTTCCTGAGCAGGCTTTTCTGCGGCACTAGGCTCTTCTGCAGCACTTACAGGTTCAACTTGCTGTGGAGGGTCTTCTGGCTGTTGGAAGAATTGGAGTACTGGAATTATGACTGCTCCTCCGATTTGAGGCCAATCTGCCGGGAAGTCTCCTAAATCAGTATGTATTACTGCTTCATCAGGTTCCTCCGGGAAAATGAGAGGCACTTCTTCTTGGGGTTTTAGCAGATCTGGACACAACTTCAAGTGGTCCCTAGATACTGTTGCAGTTGTTCTTCCTCCATCTTTGCTGATCAGACATGTCTTCCTGTTGTCAAACCTTGAATTCAACACAGTGTAGGGTTCTCTCTCCCACTGGTCATCAAGCTTCTGGTTCCTCCGCTTCCTTTTCAATACCACTTCTCCTGGTGTGACTGGTTCTGCTGGTGCACTTCTGTTGTATTGTGCTTCTTGTTTATCCCTCACCCGAGTGAGACTGTCTTTGACACATGCTTGTACTCTTCTGTACTGCTCCTGTCTGGTCGTGTCCCAGTCTTCAGTGGTCACATCTGCTTCTGGTTCTACAACACCAAGCTCCAGGTCCATGGGCAGCTTTCCTGGTCTTGCCCGCATGAGATATACCGGAGTGCAATTGGTGGAACTTACTGGTATGTGATTATACAGATCCACTAGGTCAGGTAGTAGGTCTGGACACTGGTTTCTCTCTTCTAGTCGTATAGTCTTCAGTAGATCGATGATGATATTATTCATCTTTTCAAAGAGACCGTTAGTTTGGGGGTGGTACGGTGTAGTCCTGATCTTTTTACACCCGTACAGATGGCAGAACTCTTTGAACAATTCAGCCTCAAAGGCCGGGCCTTGGTCAATCAGTACCTGCTCAGGGTATCCATGGGGTCTGCAGAAGTACGCTTGGAACGTCTTCGCTGCTGTCTTTGCTGTCAGGTCTTTGACAGGGGCGACCACCAGGAACCTGGAGTAGTGATACACCATGGTCAGGGCATAGGCATATCCTGACCGGCTGGGTGACAACTTGACATAGTCCAGGGCCACGATCTCCAGGGGTCGAGTCGTCTTGATGGGCTGCAGGGGTGCCTTCTGGCTGCTGTAGTCTTTTCTTCTGAGGCTACAGGGTCCACAGTCTCTGCACCACCTTTCAATGGAGCTGCGCATTCCCACCCAGTAGAATCGACACTTCAACAGGGTATCTAGCTTTTTCCAGCCAAAGTGCCCCGCCTGATCATGGTAGGCCTCCAACACCATCTGGATGTCCGTCTTGGGGACCACTATCTGCCATACCATCTCATGGGTTTTTGGATTGACGTACCGCCGGCACAGCTTCTCACGGTAGATAAACAGCCGGCTTCTCTCATTCTACAGCTGTTTTGCTTGGAGAGACGCATCCTTCTCCAGGGAGGAACCTTCTTGGGTTATCAGCTCTTTGATACGGCTTACAACCGGGTCACTGTCCTGGGTCTCTTTCCAGCTGTGGTGAGGCAAAGGGTTTAACGTCTTACCACGCTGCCTCCTGGAGGCTCGTTGCTCATGGATCATCCCATTCCGATGAAAGGCAGGTAGCTCAATCTCTTCCAGGTCATCCACTTCTTCTTCTGTGTCTGACTAGTGAGGCATCCTGGACAAGGCATCGGCGTTGGCGTTCTTGCGGCCCGCCCAGTACTTTATTGTGAATTGGTAGTTTGACAGCCGAGCCATTCATCGTTGTTCCATGGCTCCCAGCTTGGCTGTTTAAAGATGAGTTAAGGGGTTATTGTCAGTGTAGGCAGTGAACTTGCTGGAGGTCAAGTAGTGCTTGAACCTTTCTGTGATGGCCCAGACCAAGGCCAGGAACTCTAACTTAAAGCTGCTATAGTTCTCTGGGTTCCTTTCAGTCGAGCGGTGCTTCCTGCTTGCATATGCGATGACTTTCTCCTGGCCATTCTGCTTCTGACTTAGGACAGCTCCCAATCCTTCATTGCTGGCATCAGTATACAGCAGGAACGGTTGGCTGCAGTCAGGGTAGGCTAGGATCTCATCACCTGTCAGAATCTCCTTCATTTCTTGAAATGATTCAGCCTGTTCTTTACTCCAGTGGAATGGGGGATTTCTGCCCTTGGGGGACTGTCCTACCAGGAGGTCTTGCAGAGGCGCTGCTTTCTTAGTGTAGTCTTGTACAAACCTCCGGTAGTATCCTATCAGTCCCAAGAACTGACGCACCTCTTTGAAGTTCTTTGGCTCCGGCCATTTCTGTATGGCAGTGACCTTCTCCGGGTCTGGTGCTACCCCTTCTGGGCTGACAATGTGCCCCAGTTATTGTACCTTTCTCTTGAGCAGGTGGCACTTTGAGGGTTTCAACTTCATCCCATACTGGGACAGTGACTCAAATACCTCTGCCAGGTGCTTCAAGTGGTCCTCATACGTCTTGGAGTACACTATCGCGTCATCCAGGTATAGCAACACAGTCTCGAAGTTGCGGTGTCCCAGGCAGCTCTCCATCAATCTCTGGAACGTTCCAGGGGCATTGCAGAGTCCAAACGGCATACTGTTGAACTCGCAGAGTCCCATTGGGGTGGTGAAGGCCGTCTTCTCCCGATCCTCCTCAGCCACAGCTACTTGCCAGTACCCACTAGTAAGGTCAAGGGTGGAAAAGTAATTTGCAGACTTTATGGCAGCCAGGGATTCCTCAATACGGGGTAAAGGGTATGCATCTTTATGTGTAATGCGATTTACTTGTCTGTAATCTACACACATTCTCATGCTTCCATCCTTCTTCCTGACTAGAACTAGGGGAGCTGCCCAGGGACTACGACTATCCCTTACTACCCCTGCCTTCTTCATGTCATGCAACATCTCCTAGGCTTTCTGGTAGTGTGCTGGAGGTATAGGCCTGTACCGTTCCTTGATGGGGGGATGGTTGCCTGTGGGGATGTGATGTTGTACCCCCTTAATCCTCCCAAAGTCAAGTGGGTGTTTGCTGAATACCTGCGCGTATTCCTGAACCACCCGGTGTACTCCTTGTTTCTGGTGGGCAGGAGTGGTGTCTGTCCCAACGTGGAGCTGTTGACACCAATCCTCAACCTGTGTTGTAGGATCATTATCCTCCACTTGGTCTGGGGAGGTTAAGGACTCCGCCGTGTGAATAGAGTTATTATTTACAGTGTAAAGTTTGGCAACAGTGGCATAACGTGGTAATCTGACCTCGTCTTCCCCATAGTTGAGAAGACAGACGGGCACCCTCCCATTGCGTACATCTACTACCCCCCTGGCAGTTAAGAGTGTAGGTCTGTGTTCTGAGCTAAGGGGTTCTACTACCGCCTGGTAGCTATGTCCTTTAAGACCTATTGCTGCTCTACACCAGATAAGCATTTCACTCATTGGGGGAATCACAATGGGTACGGGGTCTGTTACCTGCACCACCGGTTAGCTTTACTTGCTGCTGGTACATCAGGGCTCGAATCTCCCTCTGGAGTGCTCTCCACTGCCCCGGTCTGGCGGTGTCAGCAAGCTGTTGGAGTAAAAACACAACCTCCTCCAAACAGTTACCCACAATGTTAGTGCCTAGTACTACATTCAGTCCATTTTCCTTATTGACAGTCTTCACCACAATGAGCCCCTCGTCCTTTAACTCCACTCTCCCCACTTTTACTGCTACATTCTTAACCCCAAAAAACCAAGCAATGTGAACTGAGGTCTAAGATGGTAGACATGCAAGAAATAGGAGCATGTTCACACTAGCAAAAAGAAGCAAAACCTACAAAAGACAAAAATATATCTCATACCCTACCATCATTATATATAAATGTAAAGCAAAGTTGCATAATAAATATAGGGTACTTAGTGAACTATTTTTGATCAAAAAAAGTATACAAGCCGTCCCACCAGCGGCAAGGTGACCCTAAATTGGGACGGTACCTATACTGTCTATATTAAAAACCTTACTGTATATCAAAGTTGAAGTAATGCATATAAAAGGGTAGACAAATAGGACCGGGTCCCAACTCCAGACCACCTAGGCCCGTGGTAAGCTACATATATACTAATCAGCTCAACAAAGGGGATGCCACACCCTTAAATTGCACAGAATGCAAACAAGACAAAAAACCAAGCAATGTGAACTGAGGTCTAAGATGGTAGACATGCAAGAAATAGGAGCATGTTCACACTAGCAAAAAGAAGCAAAACCTACAAAAGACAAAAATATATCTCATACCCTACCATTATTATATATAAATGTAAAGCAAAGTTGCATAATAAATATAGGGTACTTAGTGAACTATTTTTGATCAAAAAAAGTATACAAGCCGTCCCACCAGCGGCAAGGTGACCCTAAATTGGGACGGTACCTATACTGTCTATATTAAAAACCTTACTGTATATCAAAGTTGAAGTAATGCATATAAAAGGGTAGCCAAATAGGACCGGGTCCCAACTCCAGACCACCTAGGCCCGTGGTAAGCTACATATATACTAATCAGCTCAACAAAGGGGATGCCACACCCTTAAATTGCACAGAATGCAAACAAGACAAAAAACCAAGCAATGTGAACTGAGGTCTAAGATGGTAGACATGCAAGAAATAGGAGCATGTTCACACTAGCAAAAAGAAGCAAAACCTACAAAAGACAAAAATATATCTCATACCCTACCATCATTATATATAAATGTAAAGCAAAGTTGCATAATAAATATAGGGTACTTAGTGAACTATTTTTGATCAAAAAAAGTATACAATCCGTCCCACCAGCGGCAAGGTGACCCTAAATTGGGACGGTACCTATACTGTCTATATTAAAAACCTTACTGTATATCAAAGTTGAAGTAATGCATATAAAAGGGTAGACAAATAGGACCGGGTCCCAACTCCAGACCACCTAGGCCCGTGGTAAGCTACATATATACTAATCAGCTCAACAAAGGGCATGCCACACCCTTAAATTGCACAGAATTGCGGGTGCATCATCGGGGCTGTCAGCCTGGGCCGCGACGTCGGGTTGTTGCTGCAGCATCTTGACACCCCCCTAGTGAACCGTGGCCTACCTTCCTTCTGTAGGCCGCTGCTTGGGGTATGTCACGGTGGTCGGCTCCCGGGCCCGTACCCTGGGGTCTCTCTTAAAAAGGGGAAAATGAAATGTCAAAGTTCGTGACGCCACCTGTGGTGTCTGGTGAGGATCACCAGCGCTGCGTCCGTCCACTGAGGCTGGTGTTGTGGCAGCTTAGATGGAATCGCTCCCCACAGGCAGAGCGGGGCCTCAGGGCAGCGTAGGAGTTGGGGATGCCGGACAGAGGGGACCCAGCCAGGTCAGAGCAAGAAGGGGAAGCACACACAAAAGTCACTTCTGTACCTTTACTGGAAATAGTTCAGGAACACCCCGGAGCGCTGTAGGGTGAGAGGTGCACGTCCGGATTCTCCCCAGTGAGCGGGTGTATGGCCTCCTGTCTCTTGCCTCTCTGTAGTAAGTTTCTGACCTGCATGGAGCTAGGCCTTACTTGGTTTCATGGTTTCAGTCCTGCACCGGCTGATCCTGTGGTAGGGCCTTCTGTTGGAGTACACACCCCCTGGTATATGGGGCCTCGGTAACTCCTGACCCTGGTATAACAGTCAGGGTTTGGTATTCCTGGGACATGTAGTTCGCCAGGGGTTCCGGTTGTCCTCTGCTGGGTGTAAAGAATCCCTGCAGACTCGGACCCATTGTACGGTATATGGGTTCTGGGGTGAGCTGGTAAAGTCCCTCTGCCCCCAATGCTACTCGCTCCTCTAGCCTTCGGCGAACTCGGGCCCTCACTAGGCTATACACACTGGCAGTTAGCTGCTGCCTCTTCTGCTGCTCTCTGAGCGTCAGCAACGCTCCTAGCGCACTTAACTCGAGCTGCTTGAGTCTGACTGAGCTCCACTGCAGACTGACCTGTTTTTCTGTGTCTTACTCTGCAGGAACTGGCTGTGGACTGCAGACTGTTCTGTCTCCACTCACTTCCTGTGGAGAACAAACTCACAGACCGCCTCTTCCTAGCTCCACCCTCCGTATTTATATCCCTATCCGGGCTCCCTCTGGTGGACTGAGGTAGGGTGGAGGTGTGTGTATGCTCCGAGGGCATCTTGTGGAGAAATCCTTTAATACACCCCTCCAGGATCTGTGGCTCCATGCACAGCAGGGCGCCACAAACCCCATCCTGGTGGCCGCAACACGCCGTGTGACAGCAGAGAGAAGCTCTGAGCTGAACCACTACACCTGTGAGTAAAGACTTGGATGACTTTAACCTTTGTCTCTGTCTGTTCCTTACTCCGCGGCTCTGCACCCGCCAACGCTCTATTCCACGCTCTCTCTCTCTATGCTGCCCTGAGGCCTTGCTCCACCAGTGGGTAACCGTACCATCTGAGCTGTCTGAACAGCGGCCTCAGAGGACTGCCACAGCGCTGGTGACCCTCACCAGAAACCGCAGGTGGCATAGTCGAACAACCACTCATCCAGAAGCCCATAATTTTTTATGTGACAGCCCTGGGCACAGACCAGGCCAAGGCCATGACGACATCCCCCACAACTACAGGCCCGCCGTCCGAGTTCACCTACCCAGGGAGGGCTAGAGCGTCACAACTTGGCGTAGTCGGCAGGATTCCGTGCCCGTGGGAACGGCAAAAGTCTATACCCATTGCCAACGGCTACTGTGCGCCTTTCTAAAGACTGTATTTCCACATTCCATGTGGCACCCGCCCAAGAAGAACGGACTCCATTATGTGCAGGGAAAACAACAACCTCTTAAGACCTCCCATCGTGGGCAAGGTTCTCAAATGACGCCAAAAATACAGACCGCCCCTTGCTACAGAGACTGTCCTCATGTGCAACGTTTAAGAAAAATGCCTCCCATAATGGGAAGATTGTTTCTGTTGTTTACAAAAGCATTTAAAAATTTTTGAAGTCTGAAATATACCATGTATTTACTCTATTGCAGCCCGCGGACATGCTGTCTTTCACCGGGGGGAAATTTGGTGCCCCTGAGGGTTCAATCGCCACAGGGGTACTGCACCTCAGACCGAGGTGTGGTATCTCCTCTCCAAGGTAAGGATGGAGTACTACACAGGACCCCTGCCACGCACTCAACACTACACCACTCCAGTTCAGAATGGGGATCTAAAGCCCTGGGTCTGAATGGAGGCGTTGGGGGGAACCAAAGTAAGGGGGAACCAAGTAGTGAGTGAGGGTGGAGGAAGCACTTTATAACACACCTTAATAGAATCATATATAAACAGATGCCATCTTTAATAACGGGTTTTTGGTTGCAGTTCCCTGGAGTGGTTAGTCAGTATAAGCGGCAGCTGTTCTAGGATTCTGTGATTCCCGGTCTCAGGCTTCGAGACTGGGAATTGGGGCAGAGTAGAGTTATAGCCAGCTCTGTTCCCAGTCTTAGTCCACACAAGAAGGCCCAGGAGGGGAACAGAGGAGATAGGCTCCACAGGCGACAGGATCTCAGGGGGTGCGGACAGAGCGGAGTCGCCACCTGCATGCCTCATTCTGGCCTAGTCAGAGAGACCCTGCCACAAGAGGGGGTACCGGTCCCCGATTATCTGACCTTGCACTTCACGTCTCTGTCAGAAAAGTCCAGAGGTTTATGTGGATCCCAGAGGGATACGGACTGAGCGGAGTCGCCACCTGTATCCTCTTATCTGCGTTTTTCCAGAGGGACATGGCCTTACGCCATGTTCTCACCACCAGTCACCAATAAGGGCACCCAGTCGGTCCGGGGGCTACACGAAACCCGTAAAGGACATCGCAGTACCCGTACGGAACTCAGTGGGGAACACAAGGAGGGAGAAGGAGAAGTAAGAGAAGAGATGAACACACTAGAGCTTGGGGTCCTGTCAAGTGCACCTGAAGTACTTGGAGTGTGCTGAACCCCATCCTGGTGGCCGCAACACGCCATGTGACAGCAGAGAGAAGCTCTGAGCTGAACCACTACACCTGTGAGTAAAGACTTGGATGACTTCAACCTTTGTCTCTGTCTGTTCCTTACTCCGCAGCTCTGAACCCGCCAACTCTCTATTCCACGCTCTCTCTCTCTCTGTCTATGCTGCCCTGAGGCCTTGCTCCACCTGTGGGGAGCCATACCATCCGAGCTGTCTGAACACCGGCCTCAGAGGACTGCTGCAGTGCTGGTGACCCTCACCAAAAACCGCAGGTGGCGTAGTCGAACAACCACTCATCCAGAAGCCCATAATTTTTTATGTGACAGCCCTGGGCACGGACCGGGCCAAGGCTACGATGACATCCCCCACAACTACAGGCCCGCCGTCCGAGTTCACCTTCCCAGGGAGGGCTAGAGCGTCACAATAACAGGGCCCTACATTGCTTATTATATACAGAATAATGAGCACCACATAGTGCTCCATACAGTAAAATGGGCCCCACATAATCCTCCATACAGTATAATGGCCCCACATAATCCTCCATACAGTATAATGGGTCCCACATAATCCTCCATACAGTATAATGCCCCCACATAGTCCTCCATGCAAAATAATGGCCCACATAGTCCTCCATACAGTATAATGGCCCCGCATATTCCTCCATACAGTATAATGGCCCCACACAGTCCTCCATACAGTATAATGGCCCCACATAGTCCTCCATACAGTATAATGGCCCCACATAGTCCTACATACAGTATAATGGCCCCATATAATCCTCCATACAGTGTAATGGTCTCACATAGCCCTCCATACAGAATAATGGGCCCCACATAGTACTCCATACAGGATAATGGCCTCGCATAGTCCTCCATACCGTATAATGGCCCCACATAATCCTCCATACAGTATAATGGCCCCACACAATGCTCCATAGAGTATAACAGGGCCCTACATTGCTTTCCATACAGTATAATGGCCCCACATAGTGCTCCATACAGTATAATGGGCCCCACATAGTGCTCCATACAGTATAATGGGCCCCACATAGTGCTCCATACAGTATAATGGGCCCCACATAGTGCTCCATATAGTATACTGGCCCCACATAGTGCTCCATACAGTATAATGGCCCCACACAGTGCACCATACAGTATAATGGGCCCCACACAGTGCTCCATACAGTATAACAGGGCCCTACATTGCTTTCCATACAGTATAATGGTCACACAGTGCTCCATACAGAATAATGAGCCCCACATAGTTCTCCATATAGTATAATGGGCCCCACATAATCCTCCATACAGTATAACGGGGCCCTACATTGCTTTTGTGGCGCCCCTGAGGGTTCAGTCGCCACAGGGGTACTGCACCTCAGAATGAGGTGTGGTATCTCCTCTCTTAGATAAGGATGGAGTACTGCACAGGACCCCAACCACACACTCAACACTACACCAATCCAGTTCTGAAGGGGGCCTAATGCACCATAGTGCTGCCCCGGGCCTGAATGGAGGAGTTGGGGGGAACCAAAGATTAGGGGGAACCAAGTAGTGAGTGAGGGTGGAGGAAGCATTAATCTACAGCACTTAACTAGAATCATATATAATCAGAGGCCATTTTAGCAACAAGGTCTTTGGTCGTGGGTCTTTCGGTCGGCAAGTCAGCACAAGGCTGCGGCTGGCTGAGGGTCCACGGTTCCCAGTCTGAGGCCTCGAGACGGGGGGTCGGGGCAGAGTTATAACTGGCTCTGTCCCCGGTCAGGGTCAAACTAAGAAGGCCTAGGAGGGGAGCAGAGGAGACAAGCTCCACAGGCGAAAGGATCTCAGGGGGTGCGGACGGAGCGGAGTCGCCACCTGCATACCTCATTCTGGCCCAGCCAGAGAGACCCTGCCGCAAGAGGGGGTACCGGTCCCCGATTATCTGACTTTGCACTTCACGTCTCTGTCGGAAAAGTCTGGAGGCTTATGTGGATCCCAGGGGGATACGGACGGAGTCGCCACCTGTATTCCCTAATCTGAGTTTATCCAGAGGGACCCGGCCTTACACCACGTTCTCACCACAAGTCACCAAAAAGGGCACCCAGTCGGTCCGGGAGCTTCAAGTTACCCAAAAAGGACATTGCAGTACCCGTACGGGACTCAGTGGGGAGAAGGAGAGAGAAGGTGAAGTAGGAGAAGAGAGGGACACACTAGAGCGGGGGTCCTGTCAAGTGCTCCTGAACTACCTGGAGTGTGCTGAGCCCCACCCTGGCGGCCGCAGCTCGCCGTGTGACAGCAGAGAGAAGCTCTGAGCTGAACGATCAAATCTGTGAGTAAAGACTTGGATGACTGCAACTACTGTCTCTGTCTGCTCTTTCCTCCGCGGCCCTGCTCCCGCCAACGCTTTACTTCACTCTCTCTTCTCTACGCTGCCCTGAGGCCCTGCTCCACCTGTGGGGAGCCGCACCAGCTAAGCTGCCTGAACACCGGCCTCAGAGGACTTCCGGAGGGCTGGTGATCCTCACCAGAAACTACAGGTGGCGTCACGAACATTCCCCTTTTTCCCACACATACTCCCTCCTTCTTTTTCCCTTTTTAAAGAGTGACCCCAGGGTACGGGCCCGGGAGCCGACCACCGCGACATCCCCCCCCCCAAGGTCAGGCAAACAACAACTAAGGCCGGGTGCCGAGTCGTCCCTCCCCCAATCCCTTGGGCGCGTCATCTCCCATACAGTATAATGGCCCCACATAGTCCTTCATACAGTATAATGGCCCCACATAGTCCTCCATACAGTTTAATGGGCCCCGCATAGTCCTCCATACAGTATAATGGCCTTGCATAGTCCTCCATACAGTATAATGGCCTCGCATAGTCCTCCATACGGTATAATGGACCACACATAGTGCTCCATACAGTATAATGGTCTCACATAGTGCTCCATACTGTATAATGGGCCTCACATAGTCCTCCATACAGTATAATGGGCTCTGCATACTCCTCCATACAGTATAATGGCCAACATAGTCCTCCATACAGTATAATGGCCCCATATAGTCCTCCATACAGTATAATGGTCTCACATAGTCCTCCATACAGTATAATGGGCCTCAGATAGTCCTCCATACAGTATAATGGGCCCCACATAGTCCTCCATACAGTATAATGGTCCCACATAGTCCTCCATACAGTATAATGGCCCCACATAGTCCTCCATACAGTATAATTGGCCCCGCATAGTCCTCCATACAGTATAATGGCCTCGCATAGTCCTCCATACAGTATAATGGCCTCGCATAGTGCTCCATACTGTATAATGGACCACACATAGTGCTCCATACGGAATAATGGTCTCGCATAGTGCTCCATACTGTATAATGGGCCTCACATAGTGCTCCATACTGTATAGTAGCTCAACACAGTGCTCCATTACAGACCTCCCTTGAAATCCTGACTATAGCCATGCTTAAAAGGAGACCGTGATTTTCACTAACTGCAGCAATACTGTGGCATCGCTGTATATAGCACAAGCTATAAGTTAAAAGCTATTTTAAAAAGTTTTAAAAGATATTTTAAAAAAACAACATAAAAGTTCCAATCGCCCCCATTTTCGCATTAAAAATAAAGATATTAAAAAATTTAAAAAATACAGATATGCGATATCGCTGCATTCAGAAAAGTCTGATCTATCAAAATAAAACCACAAGCAACACGATTCGTAAACACCATAAAACAGAAAAATATTCAAAAACGCCAAAATGACATTATTTTCTGCAATACCCCTAAAAATGCTGTAACAAGTGATCAAAATGTCATATCCATTCCAAAATGGTATCAATAAAAATATAGAAACATTACGGGTCTCGGAAAATGGCGACAACCCAAAAATGGTTTTATTTCAAATTTCTGATTTATTTTCACCGGTAAAATAATGAAAGAACTGGACTTGTTTGGTATCGCTGTAATCGTATCGATGAGCAGAATCACACTGCAAGGTCAATTTTACCACAAAATGTACACTGTAAAAATAATTTCCAAGAAACTATGTCAGATTGCGTGTATTTCTCAATTTCACCGAACTTGGAATTTTTGTTTCCTGTTTTCCAGTACAAAGTGGTAAAATCAATGGTGTCAATCAAAATTATAATTCGTCCCCCAAAAAACAAGCCCTCATATGTCTATGTGGACAGAAAAGTAAAAAAGTTATGGCTGTGGGAAGAAGGGGAGGAAAAAACTAAAGTTCAAAAACAGAAATTGGCCCTGTCAGGAAGGGGTTAACTGCTTCTGCACTCTGGAGCCCGAGAGATTAGAGCTTTGGGTTTGGGCATATTTAAGTATTTGTTGCAGCATTTCCTTGTACCAACAAAGTGAATGAGATTCCTGAGGCCTCGTGCACACGCTGCTTCTTTTTTCCTTACAGATTAGAAGCAGTTTTATATTTGCAGCCTGTCAATCCATTCAGTGATTTTCATCAGATACATGGGGGGGAAAATGCAAGTAAAAAATACGGTAAAAGTGTGCGTATTTATGTTATGTTGTGATTTTCCTGCCACAAGACGCTTTTGGTGCAGAAATGTCTGCAGAAAGTCCTTAACATGTGCACATACAGTACAGACCAAAAGTTTGGACACACCTTCTCATTTAAAGATTTTTCTGTATTTTCATGACTATGAAAATTGTACATTCACACTGAAGGCATCAAAACTATGAATTACCACATGTGGAATTATATACTTAACAAAAAAGTGTGAAACAACTGAAAATATGTGAAATCGAAGAAGGAAAATTATATTATCCAAAAGATAATAGTCCTCTTAATATAGATCAGCCTGAACAATGTACGGCCATAGTCAAATTAGACGTCCTTACAAAGGGTTTTACTCTAAACATGGGAGATGTCTCAGGTAAGGGTCATGAATGTGAATGTTTATGGTGTTATCAAAAGAATGGACCCCTGGAAGGCGATGTGAAGTATATCCATAAAATACACCCAGAATGTGCAAAGTATGGTGACAGATGGTAGAAAAGGTTTGGGTTTGATGATAAACTTAGTTTGATGAAATGTGAAAATTTGGTGGAAGAAATAGGAAAGTGCAGTGAGAAATTAAAAAAGTCTGGACTTACAAGTGCAAATATATGGTTGTGTGAAGCCTGAAAGAGAGAAAATGGCCGACATGCAGAAAAATATTCTAAAGACAAAAAGAAGGATAAAAAGGGACTGGTGTTAGTAATACAGGATGGGTGTGATATTGTCCTCACACAGAAAGACTTGAATGAAGAACAGGGTTACAGAGGTAGGGGAGAGGTAGAGGAAGAGGTAGGGGAGTGGGCGACAAAACATCTTGTTGGCATTGCAGGAAGATTGGGCATTTTCTTTGAGAATGCCCTGACAGACAAAAAATAACCCAGATGGCACAAGTGCCACAGAATATGCAGTAGTAACTCAGGATAAAGTCCTGATGGCCAAAGCACTCCGAAACACCTATCAGCACAAGCAGCCACCGCAACATACTGATGTGGCACCCCAGGGGTCTGGTTACCACAGTAATAGAAATATTATGTCTGAGAGCAAGTAGGAGGTTTCTCTGGTCAGGAGCCCTAAGCATGCAACACGGTCCACCCAGACCTGGAGGGGAGGAATCTGCCCTTATAAACTGGGTCTGGGGCGGGATTAGTTGAGACAGAGCCTGCAGAACAAGCAGAGCAGTCAGAGCCTGGAGTGTAGTTCCAGACACAGGGAGAGTGACAACAGGAGCTCTGTAGGAGCAGGAGCGAGTGCCAGAGGCTGGAAGCTAGAAAGCTCGCCTTGGCTGAAGACACTAAAACCGGACACGGAGTCCGAGGCTGTGGGGACATCCAGGTCCAGCAGCAGAATCCAACCGGCAGGGGATTCCATGTCCTCTGGCCTTAGAAGCCCGGAGGCACGGTCACAAGCAAGGGACCAGCACCGCCATCGTGGAGCGGAGGCTAACGGAAGGCCCCAAGTCACCGGCCATACGGGTGAGCACCACACGGTATACTCAGGGACGTGGGCTACTTCTGCCCGCATAGAGCAAGGTAGCCAGGAAAGAGTGCAGATAGTCGGGGAGGCCTACAACTCCACCTGGCCAGGGGAGATCCTACTTGCTTACAGACTGACCAGGCCCCTACTGCTAACCAGTACTCCCGGGAGGGTCTGTGTTATACCATCAGTAAAGACCCTGAACTGCACCACACGTCTCTGTGTTTCATCGCCGCACCAGCACCATTACTTCTGGGACGCTCACACCATCACTCCCATCATTCACTCTAGCTGCCCTGAGGCAATACTTCTCCCGTGGGGAGTTATCCCATACTCGGCTGCGCAAACAACATCAGCCTCAGCGGTCTGCAGCGCAGCGGCAGTCCCCACTGACCGCAATCCACGGGTGGCGTAGTCGGACAATTACAATACCAATAGACTGCCACTGGTTTGACCACCCTGGGCACGGAGCGGGTCGCCGCCACACGGAGACTACAACCCCCAGCATCTTACAGAAGGCCCGGCTCCGGGTATCCCCCTGCACAGCACAGGCCCAGGTGACGCGTCAACTTTGGCGTAGTCGGCAGGATTTCGTGCCCTCAACCACCGGGTACTGCGTGCCTGAAAAAGACACTTTTATACTTACCTGTGGTGAAGTTTCCCGCCGTCCAGAGCCGTTTCCCGCCATCGGACGCCATCTTGGACCGTTTCCCGCCGTCTTCTGCCGTCTTCCCGCCATCCGCAGCTGCTTCCCGCCTTCTGATGCCATCTTCGAGACGCCGCGCAGGAAGAAGAGGGGCGTGGATGCCGAAAGCGCGCGAGATCCGAAGCTCCGCCCCACGCTCCGACGCTGCGCAAGGTCCTGGAAGGGAGGAAGAGCGACGCTGACGTCATCGGAGCGCGACGCCAGGTCCTCAACCCCGACGATCGACTGCGGAGCCGCGGCCTACGGAAGAAGAGCATCGCAAGGTAGGCCACGGTCTAGGGGGGAAGAAGGATGTCGGACACCGAGGGGAGCTCCACTGCCACAGCCACCGCCATCGCAACCGCTGCTGCGGTCATGCCATTCTCCATGCCCTATATCCCGGGGGCAACCTGGCTACCCCAGTACTCAGGGGAGTCACATACCCTGAGTGACTTTAGGGAAAGACTTGATAGCCTCTTCCAGGTATACCCCCTCACGGAAGAGCAAAAAGTAAGCATCCTGGTGGCCCAGCTAATCGGGGCAGCCCAAAGGGAGGTAATGTCCTGGTCACCTGGGAAGAAGAGGACTGTCAGAGAGATACTAGCCCGGCTGAAAGACACATTTGATACCCGCACCGCAGCCGAAATAAAGCTCAGATTTTATGGGTGCAAACAACGGACACATTAAAGTATAAGAGACTATGCTCTAAACCTACAAGAGGCCCTGAGAGCCATTAAACAGGCAGACCCTGACAGCGTGGGAAATGAAGACAAGCTGTTGACCGAACAATTTATTGAGGGTCTACTGTGCAATGCCCACCGAACCCAGTTGCGAGCAATGGCCTTACAGGACCCTGACCTGGACTTTGCACAGTTCAAGGACAGAGCCATCCGGGTGCTCCGAGAACCGGCACCAGGTGGCGCTGTGACCCACAGGCGCCCTGCTGTCACTTATCACCAGGACGCGGCGCCCTTGTCTGCAGGGTCTGTGGGAGCTGATGCGCAGGCTTTGAACGATAACCCGGCTACAGACCTTCACCATCAGGTCCAAGAGCTGACTAAGAGCGTTGCCGCGCTAACCAGAACTGTGCAGTCTTTACAGGTCTCTTCTCCAGGAAAGATCCAGCTGGCATCCGAACCGGAGGACGTCCCGTGGCGCCGACTGAGGAGGACCCCACCGGCCAGAGGAAGACCCAGCGACAGATACAACGAGGACGGACGACCCATCTGCCGCCGCTGCAATCAACCCGGACATATGGCAAGGTACTGTCATTTAAACGGGCACAACCTGGGGTAGAGGGCCAACCCCCAGGCATAAGATCATCAGGCCCATCGAACTGGCGTGACAAATACGTAGGGGGACATCCGGTCTTGCCTGTGGTACTGGACGGCATTCCTATGAGTGCACTACTAGACACCGGGTCACAGGTCACCACCATCCCATACGTGCTCTTCAAGCGGTACTGGAATGACTCAGACATAACCCGCTACCCAGATGACGACCTGAGGATTATCGCCAGCAATGGTCAGCCCGTGCCACAGATAGGATTTAAAGAGGTGACCATCAAGGTCGGTAAAGTTGAACTGCCGGCACAAGGACTGATCTTTGTGGACATTGACCGTCGCGAGAGTCACCCAAAAATAACCCTAGGTACTAATGTAATCGAAAACTGTCTTGCAGAGGTGATTCTTATTTTGCAACAGGTTGCTAAGAACGCCAGTTCCAGCCAGCAGCGTGTCCTCCAAAAAGAGATCCGGGCACTGATGAAACGGCAACAGGTGGAACTATCTGGTGGTGAGATAGGTAGCGTGAGAATGTGTGACCCGTTCCCTATTGCCATGCCCCCGAAAAGTGAGATGATGATTTGGTGCCGGGCAGCTATTGGTCTAAGAGGTAGAGACTACCAAGCAATGGTAGAACCCGTCTACTCAGACAGTAGGCCCACCATTTTAACAGCACGGCGGGTGGTCGATGTACGCCATGGGAGGGTGCCCGTCCGCATCATAAATATCGGGGAGAGAGAAGTATACCTGCCCCGGTATGCCACACTAGCCTAATTGTTCACCATCAACCAGAACTCTGTACAGGCCGTGGAACCCTTGCCTCCATCTCAACCAGAGGAAGGTAACGGCTCTAAGAAACCAATGGAGGACTGGTGTCAGCAACTGCATTTGGGTACTGACTCCACTCCCTCACACCAAAAACAGGGAGTCTATCGGGTGGTTCAAGAGTACGAGAGAGTGTTTAGCAAACACCCGCTAGACTTTGGGCGAGTAAAGGGGGTAGAACATCACATCCCCACGGGAGACCATCCTCCCATAAAGGAGAGATACCGACCCGTACCCCCTGCACACTATCAACACGCCAAGGGGATGTTAAAAGACATGAAGGAGGCTGGGGTAATTAGGGACAGCTGTAGCCCCTGGGCAGCTCCACTAGTCTTAGTGAAAAAGAAAGACAACACCATGAGAATGTGTGTAGACTACAGGAAGGTCAACCGTATCACACACAAAGATGCATACCCGTTACCAAGGATAGAAGAGTCCTTAGCTGCATTAAAATCTGCTAACTTCTTCTCTACTTTGGATCTCACTAGCGGGTATTGGCAGGTTCCTGTAGCAGAGGCGGACCGGGAGAAGACCGCATTCACCACCCCGATGGGACTCAGCGAATTTAACTGTATGCCGTTCGGACTCTGCAATGCACCAGGAACCTTCCAACGGTTGATGGAATGCTGTCTGGGACACCGGAACTTCGAGACGGTCCTATTATACCTGGACGATGTCATCGTCTATTCCAAGACCTTTGAGGACCATCTGGAACACCTGGCAGAAGTGTTTGAAGCCCTGGCAAACTATGGCCTAAAGGTAAAACCCTCAAAGTGTCATCTACTGAAGCTAAAGGTACAGTACCTGGGACACGTGGTGAGTGCTGACGGAGTAGCCCCCGACCCTGACAAGATCACCGTGATTAAGGACTGGCCAAGACCATCCAGCATAACGGAAGTGCGGCAGTTCCTCGGGTTGGTAGGCTACTACCGAAGATTCATTCCCGGTTTTACCAAGAAGGCAGCTCCTATGCAGGACCTCCTGATAGGCCAGTCCAGGAAGGCCAAAAACCAGAAGCCACCCTTCAAATGGGAAAAGCTGGAAGAGGAGTCCTTCCGCCAGCTGAAGATGGCCCTCAGGGGGGATGAAATCCTGGCGTACCCTGATTACAGCCAGCCCTTTTTCCTCCACACGGACGCAAGCAACATCGGTTTAGGAGGCGTACTGTCCCAGATCCAGCAGGGGAGAAAACGGGTAATTGCTTACGCCAGCCGAAAACTGCGACCCACGGAAAGAAACCCTGAGAATTACAGCTCGTTCAAGGTAGAGTTCCTGGCAGTGGTGTGGGCAGTAACCGAACGTTTTAAGCATTACCTTGCCTCTTCCAGGTTCACCGTGTACACGGACAACAACCAGTTGACACACCTGGACACTGCAAGACTGGGTGCCCTGGAGCAGAGATGGATGGCCCGCCTGTCCAATTTTGAGTTCACAATCAAATACCGGGCAGGACGCTCCAATACCAACGCGGACGCCATGTCCAGGATGCCAAACCTACCGGACGAAGGGGAGGATCCAGAAGAATTGGAAGAGATCGAACTCCCTGCGTTTCACCGTCATGGGATTACCCAGTATTCCCACCGTGTGAGGGGCCAGCGATCCGCTACGTTCAACCCCTTACCCAACTACAACTGGGCGGAGACTCAAGACAGTGACCCCGCAGTCCGTCTGGTGAAGGAGATGCTGACCCAGGCTGACGCCCGCCTGGGCCCAGACGCTCCGGAAGAGACCAAGCAACTGTGGACGGAAAAGAGCAGGCTGTTTCTCTACAAGGAGAAGTTGTGCCGCAGAATGGTCAATTCCCGGACACATGAGCTGATCTGGCAGGTGGTGGTACCGAGATGGGACGCAGCTATGGTGCTGGAGGCCTACCACAATGGGGCAGGGCACTTCGGATGGAAGAAGCTGGAGTTCCTGCTGCGTGAACGGTTCTACTGGATAGGCATGAGAGGAGCCATTGAGAGGTAGTGTAGAGACTGTGGCCCGTGCAATCTAAGAAGAAGGGACCGTGCCAGCCAGAGTACTCCCCTGCAGCCCATCATCACCAGGCAGCCGCTGGAACTGGTCGCTCTGGACCATGTTAAACTGGCTCCAAGCAGAAGTGGGTATGTCTACGCCCTAACCATCGTGGATCACTACTCCCGGTTCCTGGTGGTGGTCCCTGTCAAAGACCTGACGGCTCAGACAGCAGCCAGAGCCTTCCAGCTGCACTTCTGCCACCCACACGGGTACCCGGACCAAGTGCTGACGGACCAAGGACCAGCCTTCGAAGCGGAGGTCTTCCAGGAGTTCTGCAACCTCTATGGGTGCAAGAAGATAAGAACAACGCCCTATCACCCCCAAACCAATGGACTCTGTGAGAAGATGAACCAGGTGGTGATAGATCTGCTAAAAACATTGCCCCTGGAAGAATGCAGTCTGTGGCCTGAAAAACTGCCCGATCTGGTGGACCTGTATAACCACATCCCGGTAGGTTCCACCAACTGTACCCCGGCTTACCTAATGCGAGCAAGACCTGGTAAGCTGCCTGTTGACCTGGATATAGGAGTCCTGATACCCGAGGACACCTCGCCAGAGGGATACAGAACGGCAGCAGCAGTACCAGAAAGTACAGGAGAGCGTCGAGCGAAGTCTCTGCCAATCAAGAGTAAGGCAGGAGAGGACTTATAACCAACATGCTCCCGCTGTTCCCCTGGTACCTGAAGAGCAGGTCTTGAAAAGAAAAAGGCGGCTCCATAAGTTGGACGACCAGTAGGAAAAGGACCCGTACACCGTACTGCCCTCAAGCCACAATAATCCAAAGGTGTACGTCATCAGAAAGGATGGAGGAGAGACCACAGCCACTGTCTCCAGAGACCATCTGAAAAAGTGCCCCGAGAAGTTGCAAAGCACGGATGAAGATCAGGAAGACCCTCAACCCGTAGATGAAAAGGAGGAAATGATCACCACCGTACTCGGAGACTTTCCCCGATCCTGGACACAAGTAAACAACGCTATCGTGGTGCCCGTCCTCACCTTTCTCCAGCCAGCCCCTCAAGTGCCTACGGAAGACCAGGTAGAGCTGGAAGAGCAGCCGGCCCAGGAGGCAGAAGAATCCACACCAGCAGCGCAGGAGAATCAACCCTCTGCTAGTAGTGAGCCTGCCGTGCCCCTAGTGAGCCAAAGAGTGCGCAGACAGCTGCCCAGCTTACCCATAACACCTCCTACACCCTGTAGTGCAGGACCAGTTAGTGAGCTCCGTAGGTCCACTAGAGTCACTAGAGGTCAGATGCCCGCTCGCTGGAAAATCTAAACTAATGCACTGTGAATTTATCTGTTTAACTGTTTATGGTTTATGTTTGTTGCCTGTTATTAATTATGTTTCTCAGTTACCCTGCAGATTTATTTGGACTAACAGGTTATGGACACTGGATAACCGGAACAATTCTTGTAGATAGTTGCA
Source organism: Phyllobates terribilis (assembly GCF_046119375.1). Taxonomy (NCBI): domain Eukaryota; kingdom Metazoa; phylum Chordata; class Amphibia; order Anura; family Dendrobatidae; genus Phyllobates; species Phyllobates terribilis. The sequence goes on from NW_027362943.1 coordinate 1,123,604, forward strand.
CCTTGGTGCCTCTTGCGAAGATGGCCGCGGAAGAGAAAACCTGTCTGGCGTGGCCTCCTTGCGGCCCAAAGTAGCTAGCTTCAGCCTTGCAGCCACGCCCAGGGCCAACGCAAGGGGTTTGCTTTGAACAGGTCCCCTGCTTCGCAAAAACTTCACCTTGGGTGATATGGACACCCGGTTGCGGACACGCCGTGACTTTTGAAGAACTAAAGCTTCTTGTAAATATGTTATTGTGTTATTGTTATACCCTGCATTTATGTTTCTTTAAAAATGTGTTTAGTCCCGGAGTACTAAAATTTACTAGGGGGGAATGTGGCACCCCAGGGGTCTGGTTACCACAGTAATAGAAATATTATGTCTGAGAGCAAGTGGGAGGTTTCTCTGGTCAGGAGCCCTAAGCATGCAACACGGCCCACCCAGACCTGGGAGGGGAGGAATCTGCCCTTATAAACTGGGTCTCGGGCGGGATTAGTTGAGACAGAGCCTGCAGAACAAGCAGAGCAGTCAGAGCCTGGAGTGTTGTTCCAGACACAGGGAGAGTGACAATAGGAGCTCTGTAGGAGCTGGACCGAGTGCCAGAGGCTGGAAGCTAGAAAGCTCGCCTTGGCTGAAGACACTAAACCCGGACACGGAGTTCGAGACTGTGGGGACATCCAGGTCCAGCAGCAGAATCCAACCGGCAGGGGATTCCATGTCCTCTGGCCATAGAAGCCCGGAGGCACGGTCACAAGCAAGGGACCAGCACCGCCATCGTGAAGTGGAGGCTAACGGAAGGCCCCAAGTCACCGGCCATATGGGTGAGCACCACACGGTCTACACAGGGACGTGGGCTACTTCTACCCGCATAGAGCAAGGTAGCCAGGAAAGAGTGAAGATAGTCGGGGAGGCCTACAACTCCACCTGGCCAGGGGAGATCCTACTTGCTTACAGACTGACCAGGCCCCTACTGCTAAACAGTACACCCGGGAGGGTCTGCGTTATACCATCAGTAAAGACCCTGAACTGCACCACACGTCTCTGTGTTTCATCGCCGCACCAGCACCATCAGTATTGGGACGCTCACACCATCACTCCCATCATCCACACTAGCTGCCCTGAGGCAATACTTCTCCCGTGGGGAGTTATCCCATACTCGGCTGCGCAAACAACATCAGCCTCAGCGGTCTGCAGCGCAGCGGCGGTCCCCACTGACCGCAATCCACAGGTGGCGTAGTCGGACATTGTTATTACCTAAGACTGCCACTGGTTTGACCGCACTGGGCACGGACCGGGTCACAGCCACGGAAGACTACACCCCCCAGCGATCCGGCTCCGGGTACTCCCGCACACGTGCATCCACAACGCAGGCCCACGGGGCGCGTCAACTTTGGCGTAGTCGGCAGGATTTCGTGCCCGCAACCACCGGGTACTGCGTGCCTGAAAAAAGACTTTTATACTTACCTGTGGTGAAGTTTCCCGCCATCCGGAGCCGATTCCCGCCATCAGACGCCATCTTGGACCGTTTCCCGCCGTCTTCTGCCGTCTTCCCGCCATCCGCAGCTGCTTCCCGCCATCAGACGCCATCTTCAGGACGCCGCGTGGGAAGAAGAGGGGCGTGGACGCCGAAAGCACGCGAGATCCGAAGCTCCGCCCCACGCTCCGACGCTGCGTATGGTCCTGGAAGGGAGGAAGAGCGACGCTGACGTCACAGGAGCGCGACGCCAGGTCCTCAACCCCGACGATCAACTGCGGAGCCGCGGCCTACGGAAGAAGAGCATTGCAAGGTAGGCCACGGTCCACTAGGGGGGAAGGAGAATGTCGGACACCGAGGGGAGCTCCACCGCCACACCGGCCGCCAGCGCAACCGCTGCTGCGGTCATGCCATTCACCATGCCCTATATCCCGGGGGCAACTTGGCTACCCCAGTACTCAGGGGAGTCACATACCCTGAGTGACTTTAGGGAAAGACTTGATAGCCTCTTCCAGGTATACCCGCTCACAGAAGAGCAAAAAGTGAGCATTCTGGTGGCCCAGTTAATCGGGGCAGCCCAAAGGGAGGTAAAGTCCTGGTCACCTGGGAAGAAGAGGACTGTCAGAGAGATACTAGCCCGGCTGAAAGACACATTTGACACCTGCACCTCAGCCGAAATAAAGCTCAGATTTTATGGGTGCAAACAACGGGCACACGAAAGTATAAGAGACTATGCTCTAATCCTACAAGAGGCCCTGAGAGCCATTAAGCAGGCAGACGCTGACAGCGTGGGAAATGAAGACAAGCTGTTGACGGAACAATTTATTGAGGGTCTACTGTGCAATGCCCACCGAACCCAGTTGCAGGCAATTGCCTTACAGGACCCTGACCTGGACTTTGCACAGTTCAAGGACAGAGCCATCCGGGTGCTCCGAGAACCGGCACCAGGTGGCGCTGCGACCCACAGGCGCCCTGCTATCACTTATCACCAGGAGACGGCGCCCTTGTCTGCAGGGCCTGTGGGAGCTGATGCGCAGGCTTTGAACAATAACCCGGCTACAGACCTGCACCATCAGGTCCAAGAGCTGACTAAGAGCGTTGCCGCGCTAACCAGAACTGTGCAGTCTTTACAGGTCTCTTCTCCAGGAAAGATCCAGCTGGCATCCGGACTGGAGGATGTCCCGTGGCACCGACTGAGGAGGACCCCACCGGCCAGAGGAAGACCCAGCGACAGATACAACGAGGACGGACGACCCATCTGCCGCCGCTGCAATCAACCCGGACATATGGCAAGGTACTGTCATTTAAACGGGCACAACCTGGGGTAGAGGGCCAACCCCCAGGCATAAGATCATCAGGCCCATCAAACTGGCGTGATAAAAACGTAGGGGGACGTCCGGTCTTGCCTGTGGTACTGGACGGCATTCCTATGAGTGCCCTACTGGACACCGGGTCACAGGTCACCACCATCCCGTAGGTGCTCTTCAAGCGGTACTGGAATGACTCGGACATAACCCGCTACCCAGATGACGACCTGAGCATTATCGCCAGCAATGGTCAGCCCGTGCCACAGATAGGATTTAAAGAGGTGACCATCAAGGTCGGTAAAGTTGAACTGCCGGCACAAGGACTGATCATTGTGGACATTGACCGTCGCGAGAGTCACCCAAAAATAACCCTAGGTACTAACGTAATTGAAAACTGTCTTGCAGAGGTGATTCTTATTTTGCAGCAGGTTGCCAAGAATGCCCGTTCCAGCCAGCAGCGTGTGCTCCAAAAAGAGATCCGGGCACTGATGAAGCGGCAACAAGTGGAACTATCTGGTGGTGAGATAGGTAGCGTGAGAATGTGTGACCCGTTCCCTATTGCCATGCCCCCGAAAAGTGAGATGATAGTTTGGTGCCGGGCAGCTATTGGTCTAAGAGGTAGAGACTACCAAGCAATGGTAGAACCCGTCTACTCAGACAGTAGGCCCACCATTTTGACAGCACGGGGGGTGGTCGATGTACGCCATGGGAGGGTGCCCGTCCGCATCATCAATATCGAGGAGAGAGAAGTATACCTGCCCCGGTACGCCACGCTAGCCAAATTGTTCACCATCAACCAGAACTCTGTACAGGCCGTGGAACCCTTGCCTCCATCTCAACCAGAGGAAGATAACGGCTCTAAGAAACCAATGGAGGACTGGTGTCAGCAACTGCATTTGGGTACTGACTCCACTCCCTCACACCAAAAACAGGGAGTCTATCGGGTGGTCCAAGAGTACGAGAGAGTGTTTAGTAAACACCCGCTAGACTTCGGGCGAGTAAAGGGGGTAGAGCATCACATCCCCACGGGAGACCATCCTCCCATAAAGGAGAGATACCGACCCGTACCCCCTGCACACTATCAACACGCCAAGGGGATGCTAAAAGACATGAAGGAGGCTGGGGTAATTAGGGACAGCTGTAGCCCCTGGGCAGCTCCACTAGTCTTAGTGAAAAAGTAAGACAACACCATGAGAATGTGTGTAGACTACAGGAAGGTCAACCGTATCACACACAAAGATGCATACCCGTTACCAAGGATAGAAGAGTCCTTAGCTGCATTAAAATCTGCTAACTTCTTCTCTACTTTGGATCTCACTAGCGGGTACTGGCAGGTTCCTGTAGCAGAGGCGGACCGGGAGAAGACCGCATTCACCACCCCGATGGGTCTCAGCGAATTTAACTGTATGCCGTTCGGGCTCTGCAACGCACCAGGAACCTTCCAACGGTTGATGGAATGCTGTCTGGGACACCGGAACTTCGAGACGGTCCTATTATACCTGGACGACGTCATTGTCTATTCCAAGACCTATGAGGACCATCTGGAACACCTGGCAGAAGTGTTTGAAGCCCTGGCAAACTATGGCCTAAAGGTAAAACCCTCAAAGTGTCATCTACTGAAGCCAAAGGTACAGTACCTGGGACACGTGGTGAGTGCTGACGGAGTAGCCCCCGACCCTGACAAGATCACCGTGATTAAGGACTGGCCAAGACCATCCAGCATAAAGGAAGTGCGGCAGTTCCTCGGGTTGGTAGGCTACTACCGAAAATTCATTCCCGGTTTTACCAAGAAGGCAGCTCCTATGCAGGACCTCCTGATAGGCCAGTCCAGGAAGGCCAAAAACCAGAAGCCACCCTTCAAATGGGAAAAGCTGGAAGAGGAGTCCTTCCGCCAGCTGAAGATGGCCCTCACGGGGGATGAAATCCTGGCGTACCCTGATTACAGTCAGCCCTTTATCCTCCACACCGACGTAAGCAACATCGGGCTAGGAGCCGTACTGTCCCAGATCCAGCAGGGGAGAGAACGGGTAATTGCTTACGCCAGCCGAAAACTGCGACCCACGGAAAGAAACCCTGAGAATTACAGCTCGTTCAAGCTAGAGTTCCTGGCAGTGGTGTGGGCAGTAACCGAACGTTTCAAGCATTACCTTGCCTCTTCCAGGTTCACCGTGTACACGGACAACAACCCGTTGACACACCTGGACACTGCAAGACTGGGTGCCCTGGAGCAGAGATGGATGGCCCGCCTGTCCAATTATGAGTTCACGATCAAATACCGGGCAGGACGCTCCAATACCAACGCGGACGCCCTGTCCAGGATGCCAAACCTACCGGACGAAGGGGAGGATCCAGAAGAATTGGAAGAGGTCGAACTCCCTGCGTTTCACCGTCATGGGATTACCCAGTATTCCCACCGTGTGAGGGGCCAGCGATCCGCTACGTTCAACCTCTTACCCCACTACAACTGGGCGGAGATGCAAGACAGCGACCCCACAGTCCGTCTGGTTAAGGAGATGCTTACCCAGGCTGACGCACGCCTGGACCCAGACGCTCCGGAAGAGACCAAGCAACTGTGGATGGAGAAAAGCAGACTGTTTCTCTACAAGGAGAAGTTGTGCCGCAGAATGGTCAATTCCCGGACACATGAGCTGATCTGGCAGGTGGTGGTACAGAGACGGGACGCAGCTATGGTGCTGGAGGCCTACCACAATGGGGCAGGGCGCTTCGGATGGAAGAAGCTGGAGTTCCTGCTGCGTGAACGGTTCTACTGGATAGGCATGAGAGGAGCCATTGAGAGGTGGTGTAGAGACTGTGGCCCGTGCAATCTAAGAAGAAGGGACCGTGCCAGCCAGAGTACTCCCCTGCAGCCCATCATCACCAGGCAGCCGCTGGAACTGGTCGCTCTGGACCATGTTAAACTGGCTCCAAGCAGAAGCGGGTATGTCTACGCCCTAACCATCGTGGATCACTACTCCCGGTTCCTGGTGGTGGTCCCTGTCAAAGACCTGACGGCTCAGACAGCAGCCAGAGCCTTCCAGCTGCACTTTTGCTGCCCACACGGGTACCCGGACCAAGTGCTGACGGACCAAGGACCAGCCTTCGAAGCGGAGGTCTTCCAGGAGTTCTGCAACCTGTATGGCTGCAAGAAGATAAGAACAACGCCCTATCACCCCCAAACCAATGGACTCTGCGAGAAGATGAACCAGGTGGTGATAGATCTGCTAAAAACATTGCCCCTGGAAGAACGCAGTCTGTGGCCTGAGAAACTGCCCGATCTGGTGGACCTGTATAACCACATCCCGGTAGGTTCCACCAACTGTACCCCGGCTTACCTAATGCGAGCAAGACCTGGTAAGCTGCCCGTTGACCTGGATATGGGAGTCCTGACACCCGAGGACACCTCAGCAGAGGCAGACTGGGATACAGAACGGCAGCAGCAGTACCGGAAAGTACAGGAGAGCGTCGAGCGAAGTCTCTGTCAATCAAGAGAAAGGCAGGAGAGGGCTTATAACCAACATGCTCCCGCTGTTCCCCTGGTACCTGGAGAGCAGGTCTTGAAAAGAAAAAGGCGGCTCCATAAGTTGGATGACCAGTGGTTAAAGGACCCGTACACCGTACTGCCCTCAAGCCACAATAATCCAAAGGTGTACGTCATCAGCAAGGATGGAGGAGAGACCACAGCCACTGTCTCCAGAGACCACCTGAAAAAGTGCCCCGAGAAGTTGCAAAGCACGGATGAAGATCAGGAAGACTCTCAACCCGTAGAGGAAAAGGAGGAAATGATCAGCACCGTACTCGGAGACTTTCCCCGGTCCTGGACACCAGTAAACAACGCTATCGTGGAGCCCGTCCTCACCTTTCTCCAGCCAGCCCCTCAAGTGCCTACAGAAGACCAGGTAGAGCTGGAAGAGCAGCCGGCCCAGGAGGCAGAAGAATCCACACCAGCAGCGCAGGAGGGTCAACCCTCTGCTAGTAGTGAGCCTGCCGTGCCCCTAGTGAGCCAAAGAGTGCGCAGACAGCTGCCCAGCTTACCCATAACACCTCCTACACCCTGTAGTGCAGGACCAGTTAGTGAGCTCCGTATGTCCACTAGAGTCACTAGAGGTCAGATGCCCGCTCGCTGGAAAGTCTAGACTAACGCACTGTGAATTTATTTGTTTAACTGTTTATGGTTTATGTTTGCTGCCTGTTATTAATTATGTTTCTCAGTTACCCTGCAGATTTATTTGGACTAACAGGTTATGGACACTGGATAACCGGAACAATTCTTGTAGATAGTTGCACCTTGGTACCTCTTGCGAAGACGGCCGCGGAAGAGAAAACCTGTCTGGCGTGGCCTCCTTGCGGCCCAAAGTAGTTAGCTTCAGCCTTGCAGCCACGCCCAAGGCCAATGCAAGGGGTTTGCTTTGGACAGGTCCCCTACTTCGCTTAAAGCTTCACCTTGGGTGACATGGACGCCCTCTTGTTTCACAAACTTCACCTTGGGTGATATGGACACCCGGTTGCGGACACGCCGTGACCTTTAAAGAACTAAAGCTTCTTGTAAATATGTTATTGTGTTATTGTTATACCCTTGTATTTATGTTTCTTTAAAAATGTGTTTAGTCCCGGAGTACTAAAATTTACTAGGGGGGAATGTGTCACCCCTGGGGTCTGGTTGCCACAGTAATAGAAATATTATGTCTGAGAGCAAGTGGGAGGTTTCTCTGGTCAGGAGCCCTAAGCATGCAACACGGCCCACCCAGACCTGGGAGGGGAGGAATCTGCCCTTATAAACTGGGTCTGGGGCGGGATTAGGAGAGACAGAGCCTGCAGAACAAGCAGAGCAGTCAGAGTCAGAGTGAAGTCCCAGACAGAGACGCAGTCAGGTCTGGAGGACAGCAGACAGAGGGAAAGATACAACAGGAGCTCTGTAGGAGCAGAAGCGAGTGCCAGAGGCTGGAAGCTAGAAAGCTCGCCTTGGCTGAAGACACTAAACCTGGACACGGAGTTCGAGGCTGTGGGGACATCCAGGTCCAGCAGCAGAATCCAACCGGCAGGGGATTCCATGTCCTCTGGCCATAGAAGCACGGAGGCACGGTCACAAGCAAGGGACCAGCACCGCCATCGTGAAGCGGAGGCTAACGGAAGGCCCCAAGTCACCGGCCATACGGGTGAGCACCACACGGTATACTCAGGGACGTGGGCTACTTCTACCCGCATAGAGCAAGGTAGCCAGGAAAGAGTGAAGATAGTCGGGGAGGCCTACAACTCCACCTGGCCAGGGGAGATCCTACTTGCTTACAGACTGACCAGGCCCCTACTGCTAACCAGTACTCCCGGGAGGGTCTGCGTTATACCATCAGTAAAGACCCTGAACTGCACCACACGTCTCTGTGTTTCATCGCCGCACCAGCACCATCAGTATTGGGACGCTCACACCATCACTCCCATCATCCACACTAGCTGCCCTGAGGCAATCCTTCTCCCTTGGGGAGTTATCCCATACTCGGCTGCGCAAACAACATCAGCCTCAGCGGTCTGCAGCGCAGCGGCGGTCCCCACTGACCGCAATCCACGGGTGGCGTAGTCGGACATTGTTATTACCTAAGACTGCCACTGGTTTGACCGCCCTGGGCACGGACCGGGTCACCGCCACGGAAGACTACACCCCCCAGCGATCCGGCTCCGGGTACTCCCGCACACGTGCATCCACAACGCAGGCCCAGGGGGCGCGTCAGTAGCATCTCCAATGCCCTTGATGGACTGACTGCCCTATCTAATAAACTGGCTGAGAACTCTGGATATGTTGACAATTTTTCTTCCTGGATTGAAGGATGGTTTGGGAAATGGTCTGGCCAGGTCACTTCCGCGCTGATATCTCTGGCCATTGTGGCCAGTGTACTCCCTGTTTGTGGCTGTTGTGCTATACTGTGCATTAGAGGACTCGCACAAAGACTTATTGACTCTGCCATAACAAAGACTATGTATGGAGGAATGGAGACTATGGAACCTGATGATAATGATTCTGAACATTATACCTTCCCCGAAAATAACCAAGACTCTGAAATCCGATAGGTCCTGTGAAAACCGTAATAAGGAAACAAAAGCCCTGATGTCTACAGAGATGTGATATCGAAATTTACAAAAGGGGGGAATGTTATAATAATTTCTGTAATAACTACAGTTATATGAAAAAGTTTGGGCACCCCTATTATTCTTAAGCTTAATGTTTTATAAAAATTGGTGTTTTTGCAACAGCTATTTCAGTTTGATATATGTAATAACTGTTGGACACAGTAATGTTTCTGCCTTGAAATGAGGTTTATTGTACTAACAGAAAATGTGCAATCTGCATTCAAACAAAATTTGACAGGTGCATAAGTATGGGCACCTCACCAGAAAAGTGACATTAATATTTAGTAGATCCTCCTTTTTCAAAAATAACAGCCTCTAGTCGCTTCCTGTAGCTTTTAATGAGTTCCTGGATCCTGGATGAAGGTATTTTTGACCATTCCTCTTTACAAAACAATTCCAGTTCAGTTAAGTTTGATGGTCGCCGAGCATGGACAGCCCTCTTCAAATGATCGCACAGATGTTCAATGATATTCAGGTCTGGGGACTGGGATGGCCATTCCAGAACATTGTAATTGTTCCTCTGCATGAATGCCTGAGTAGATTTGGAGCGGTGTTTTGGATCATTGTCTTGCTGAAAGATCCATCCCCTGCGTAACTTCAACTTTGTCACTGATTCTTGAACAATATTGTCAAGAATCTGCTGATACTGAGTGGAATCCATGCGACCCTCAACTTTAACAAGATTCCCGGTGCCGGCATTGGCCACACAGCCCCAAAGCATGATGGAACCTCCACCAAATTTTACTGTGGGTAGCAAGTGTTTTTCTTGGAATGCTGTGTTTTTTTGCCGCCATGCATAACGCCTTTTTGTATGACCAAACAACTCAATCTTGGTTTCATCAGTCCACAGGACCTTCTTCCAAAAAGAAATTGGCTTCTCCAAATGTGCTTTTGCATACCTCAGCCGACTCTGTTTGTGGCGTGCTTGCAGAAACGGCTTCTTTCGCATCACTCTCCCATACAGCTTCTCCTTGTGCAAAGTGCGTTGTATAGTTGGCCGATGCACAGTGACACCATCTGCAGCAAGTTGATGCTGCAGCTCTCTGGAGGTGGTCTGAGGATTGTCCTTGACTGATCTCACCATTCTTCTTCTCTGCCTTTCTGATGTTTTTCTTGGCCTGTCACTTCTGGCCTTAACAAGAACTGTCCCTGTGTTCTTCCATTTCCTTACTATGTTCCTCACAGTGGAAACTGACAGGTTAAATCTCTGAGACAGCTTTTTGTATCCTTCCCCTGAACAACTATGTTGAACAATCTTTGTTTTCAGATCATTTGACAGTTGTTTTGAGGAGCTCATGATGCCACTCTTCAGAGGAGATTCAAACAGGAGAACAACTTGCAAGTGGCCACTTTAAGTAGCTTTTCTCATGATTGCATACACCTGGCTATGAAGTTCAAAGCTCAATGATGTTACAAAACCAAAAAAAGTGGTTTAGTAAGTCAGTAAAAAGTAGGTAGGAGTATTTAAAACAAGAAAATGATAAGGGTGCCCATACTTATGCACCTGTCAAATTTTGTTTGAATGCAGATTGCACATTTTCTGTTAGTACAATAAACCTCATTTCAAGGCAGAAACATTACTGTGTCCAACAGTTATTACATATATCAAACTGAAATAGCTGTTGCAAAAACACCAATTTTTATAAAACATTAAGCTTAAGATTAATAAGGGTGCCCAAACTTTTTCATATAACTGTATATAATGTGTGTATATATATGTGTGTGTATATATATGTGTGTGTATATATATATACAGTATATATACAGTATATATAGTTTTACTGAAAGGTCCTAGAATGAGTGGAAAGTAGACAGATGTTATCTTTGCGGTCAGAAACAACTGACTCTGAGATGTGTAAAGACTCTAAGGCTGAGTTCACACGATGCGTTTTTCATGCGTTTCCGCGGCGTTTTTGCATGAAAAACGCATGGTAGAAGGGCAGCAATGTTCCCCAATGGAAATCCGCATGTGCTGTGCCCATGATGCGGATTTTTCCGCAGCGTAAACGCTGCGGTCAAAAATCCGCAGCATGTCAATTAATTTTGCGGAAACGCTGCTCTTTTGCCGCCATTGACTTGCATTAGACCGCATGGAATCCGCATCACTGTATATGTTGATGCGCATCCTATGCGGTCTAATGTGCGGATGGTACCCGGGTGTGGATGAGAGGACTCTCATCCAGACCCAGGTACCATTAAAAAAAACAGAATAAAATAAAAAAAATATATATTCTCACCTTCTGACGGCCCGCGCTGCGTCCTGCCGGCTTCCCGGGCACTTCGCGGTTGAATGAAGAAGGACCTTCGCTGACGTCAGAGTCATGTGACGGGTCACGTGACGCTGACGTCGGAAGGTCCTAAAGTCTTCACTGCCGGCAGCCGGGACCGATGAAGCAGGACACCGGGGGTCATCAGAGGGTAAAGTATAGATTTATTTTTTATTTTTTGACATTCACACACTATATAAATCCATGCCGGTTGCATGGATTTATATAGTGTGAAGTTGACAAGCACTTTCCAAGTGATGCTAAAATCGCTTGGGAAGCGCTTGTCAACCCGCATGCGGAAATGAAAGTGAAGACCGCTTCACATCCGCATGTCCCTGGCAGGAAACCGCATGTACAATCCGCATGCGTTTTTTCCTGCCAGAGAGATGCAGAAACGCTCAGGAAAAAATCCTGAGCATTTCTGCATCGTGTGCACATACCCTAATCATTTCTTTGGAGAAACAGGATGCTTAGAATATAATCTATAGTCGGCTGCAAGAATTCATTTTCGTTGACTCTTATCTGATTTTGCATTATATATATACTAGAAATAGGCCGGATGCTATTGCATGGGGAGTGCGGTGAAATGAACCTCTGTGTGCCCTTAGTGGTGCTAACAGGAGCAGTGGCCATGTGTCACACCATTTGCGCTTTCCAACATCCCTGTTCTATATCATCCTTCCGCATTTGTGTCTTGTATTTGTGGCATCATTGGACTTCGTTCACACCTGTGCACTGTCTCTTCCTTGTTGTGTGCTGTATTTTGGTGTCTGGTGTTGTGTTTCTTGAGTGATGGTCACTATGTGGTGTCTCCTGTGTGCGGGTTTACACTATATGGTCTCCTGGAAGCTGTTGTGACTATAATTGGATGTGGTCCATTGTTTTGTGTAGTTTGATGTGTGTGTGATTGTCCGTTTCCAAGGTGGAGCAAAAAAACAGAAAGGAAGTGAAAGGATCCAATTTATTATCATGTCACAAATAATGGCAAAGCTTCATACTTTACATAATAGGAACAGAAAGACAATCCATACAAATGTTATTAGATTCTATTTTTATGTATTAGATAGATAGATGGAACTATGAAACCTGAAAGACATACTGTTAGGATGTTTAGATTGTGAGCCCCAATGGGGACAGTGCTGCAAATGTATGTAAAGCACTATGGAATTAATAGTGCTATATAAATGAATCAATATTATTATATGATATAAATATATTATTTATGTATATATGGTGAAACTATGTAAGTATGTATCTATAATGTCTCCTCAATCTATATATATATATATATATACAGTACAGACCAAAAGTTTGGACACACCTTCTCATTTAAAGATTCTTCTGTATTTTCATGACTATGAAAATTGTACATTCACACTGAAGGCATCAAAACTATGAATTAACACATGTGGAATTATATACTTAACAAAAAAGTGTGAAACAACTGAAAATATGTCTTATATTCTAGGTTCTTCAAAGTAGCCACCTTTTGCTTTGATGACTGCTTCGTACACTCTTGGCATTCTCTTGATGAGCTTCAAGAGATAGTCACCGGAAATGGTCTTCCAACAATCTTGAAGGAGTTCCCAGAGATGCTTAGCACTAGTTGGCCCTTTTGCCTTCACTCTGCGGTCCAGCTCACCCCAAACCATCTCGATTGGGTTCAGGTCTGGTGACGGTGGAGGCCAGGTCATCTGGCGTAGCACCCCATCACTCTCCTTCTTGGTCAAATAGCCCTTACACAGCCTGGAGGTGTGTTTGGGGTCATTGTCCTGTGGAAAAATAAATGATGGTTCAACTAAACGCAAACCGGATGGAATAGCATGCCGCTGCAAGATGCTGTGGTAGCCATGCTGGTTCAGTATGCCTTCAGTTTTGAATAAATCCCCAACAGTGTCACCAGCAAAGCACCCCCACACCATCACACCTCCTCCTCCATGCTTCACGGTGGGAACCAGGCATGTAGAGTCCATCCGTTCACCTTTTCTGCGTCGCACAAAGACACGGTGGTTGAAACCAAAGATCTCAAATTTGGACTCATCAGACCAAAGCACAGATTTCCACTGGTCTAATGTCCATTCCTTGTGTTCTTTAGCCCAAACAAGTCTCTTCTGCTTGCTGCCTGTCCTTAGCAGTGGTTTCCTAGCAGCTATTTTACGATGAAGGCCTGCTGCGCAAAGTCTCCTCTTAACAGTTGTTGTAGAGATGTGTCTGCTGCTAGAACTCTGTGTGGCATTGACCTGGTCTCTAATCTGAGCTGCTGTTAACCTGCGATTTCTGAGGCTGGTGACTCGGATAAACTTATCCTCAGAAGCAGAGGTGACTCTTGGTCTTCCTTTCCTGGGGCCGTCCTCATGTGAGCCAGTTTCTTTGTAGCGCTTGATGGTTTTTGCAACTGCACTTGGGGACACATTCAAAGTTTGCCCAATTTTTCGGACTGACTGACTGACCTTCATTTCTTAAAGTAATGATGGCCACTTGTTTTTCTTTACTTAGCTGCTTTTTTCTTGCCATAATACAAATTCTAACAGTCTATTCAGTAGGACTATCAGCTGTGTATCCACCAGACTTCTGCAGAACACAACTGATGGTCCCAACTCCATTTATAAGGCAAGAAATCCCACTTATTAAACCTGACAAGGCACACCTGTGAAGTGAAAACCATTTCCGGCGACTACCTCTTGAAGCTCATCAAGAGAATGCCAAGAGTGTGCAAAGCAGTCTTCAAAGCAAAAGGTGGCTACTTTGAAGAACCTAGAATATAAGACATATTTTCAGTTGTTTCACACTTTTTTGTTAAGTATATAATTCCACATGTGTTAATTTATAGTTTTGATGCCTTCAGTGTGAATGTACAATTTTTATAGTCATGAAAATACAGAAAAATCTTTAAATGAGAAGGTGTGTCCAAACTTTTGGTCTGTACTGTATATATATATATATATATATATATATATATATATATATATATATATATATGATATGTCTAAGGGGTAGCGTTTCTCCTTATGGAGAGTGACACACCGGCTCTGGCACGTCAAGGTAAGGAGGCTTATTCACCATGCAATGCTTCTCTGGGAAATTGAATATGCAAATTGCCTCTTCAGAGAAAAAGACCTCAGTCCAGAGCCTCTCACCAGCCAAATCACTTCTCATACTTTGCACTGACAAGGGCCAACAGCCCGAAACGCCGTGTCTGCAAATTGAGATTCTGATTTGGCTTTTATCCTAAGTCATATTGCACGACTCGTTAAAGGGTTGATTGTGACTTGTAGGATTGCTGCTTCCAATAGGTGGCGCTATAGAGTACAAGTCCTCTTTTTCTCTGAAGAGGCAATTTGCATATATATATATATCAACATTAACAAACATATATGTATGTGTTTAGCTATGATGTATGTACTGTATGTACTAAAAATATAGAATTATTTAAAGTATATAATATCTATCATATATCTATGTATAATATATGTCTAAAATCTACAATTTTTTAAGATATAAATAGAGATATATATGAATATATATCTATGTAGCGATGTCTCTATCCACATGAATTAGAGCCAGAGGAGGAGATATGGTGAACAGCCGTCCCACCCATCTCTTCAGCTGTTCACAAAAAACCCAGCCCAGTGAAAATACAAATAAGTCTCTCAGCATCTTTGACACTGTAGTTACAAATATGGGTTTCCATCACCAACTGTTTAAAAGTTGATGATACATATCTCCTTTGTGATGATCTTAAATACTTCTATATATATGTATTTACAACAAAATTAATGGTGCAAAATATATGTTATCTATATACAGTACAGACCAAAAGTTTGGACACACCTTCTCATTTTAAGATTTTTCTGTATTTTCATGACTTTGAAAATTGTACATTCACACTGAAGGCATCAAAACTATGAATTAACACATGTGGAATTATATACTTAACAAAAAAGTGTGAAACTACTGAAAATATGTCTTATATTCTAGGTTCTTCAAAGTAGCCATCTTTTGCTTTGATGACTGCTTTGCACACTCTTGGCATTCTCTTGATGAGCTTCAAGAGGTAGTCACCGGAAATGTACGTGTAGATTCCATGCATTATAATCAGAGGTGTATATACCATGCTTTTTTTTTCTATATAATATTATACATTATAACCTTTTCTTTTTCTTTTGTTATTTTAATCTCAATTTTTCAATATTATTTGTTTTTATTCTGTTATTTCGACAATCTATAATTTCTTTACTTTGAAAAATTGGGAGTGAGGAACTATCAGCACGCCCATATGATGGGGCAGTAGAACATATAATTTGTAACTCCCTACATGTATTTGTATACTAGGATTAAGAACTTTTGGTGTTCGATACGCGTAGGTTTCACAGTGTCTCTTTTTCGTTGAAGAGAAGGTGACTCCTACAGGATGAGATAGAAAAATGCAATGTGCCTAAGAACTAACAGGCAGGTAATTGCTTACTATCTGCCTGTTCTACCCTGTGGCGGCTCTGATCACACCTGAACTGCTCCTAACAGCGATTCTGCTGCTTCACGTCAACAGAACAGCTCTTCCTCTTCCTGGCTGCTCTGTCAATGAGGCGAGACTGCCAACTTCGTTCTCATTGACAGATGGCTCCCTGTAGTTAGGCAGCAGGGAGCTAGCTGTCAAGTCAGCATGACATCGGCAGTCACACCCCATCAACAGAGCAGAGAGGGAGCTGCAAAATCACTGGCAGGAGCGATCCGTGACCTCTCTGAAATGGCAGAGATCGGCACCGGGCCCAACAGGCATATAGTTAGCAAATACTTACCTTTTAGTTCTTAGGCCCATGGTAAAAAAAAAATAAAATAGTCGCGGACAACCCCTTTTAATAATTAGGAGCAGGAATTCTCTGAATGATGCTATAATCAAGAAAACATGAAATTCTCTCCTGCCCAGTCAGTCTGCCCGGTCTGTTACATCATGATTACCGAAACCTCGACTTAGTCCACCATCCATTTGTATTACCACAAACCCGGCTCTGCTTGGCCTCTGTTACCAGGCCATTGGCTTGTCTGACTGCACTTACGTTTCGCCCTGGTACCACTTATCTGCAACTCCAGAAGTTTCCCATTTCTCTATTATACTTTTCAAATTACATTTTGAGACTTTCTCCTCCTGTTGTTGCACATATTTTTTTTCCCTTCATCTGCACAGGTATCATTAATCTATCAACTATAATGGCCGTACCAGGTTCTGCAGGTCCTGTATCCCGTACACATGACGTGGGCAGTGCACGGCATGACGCTAGTTTTTATTCTGAGTGCTCTTATATACGGTGGTAGTTTTACACAATGTTGAGCCTGTGATCTGCAGAGTGAAATGTCTGACTGCTAGAACAGAAGTATACGGCAGATTCTACAGCATGGATACATAAAGGACGTCCTGGGGGAATATACCTCCCTCCAACACTCGTCCAGTCCCTGCCTCACACTAGAGACATTTATAATAACTCCAGGACTATGGAGCTGGTCATTTTCTCATAATCTGTGGCCATTATTAGTGATCTCGCATTGTACGGTAATATCACCCTGGAGGTTGTGATGTATTTAGTGTAATAGCGCCATCTAGAATATACAGTATATATCAGGCGATACTATGCTTTCTATAGTTAGTCATCTTATGTGCCCTCTATAGATATATATTATACTTTATATTTATTAATAATAAAATTACTCGACACTTTTTCAGCTTTATGATATTTATTAATCTGCTGTAATTATAAAAGAAAGTCCAACCTTACAGTGGACACAGGTGGAAGTGTCCTCCATGATGGTGTAGGCTGAGGTGGAGCAAGTATATAGTCAGTGGGGGATCAGGATGATTAGTATTCCCCAGGGTTCCTTGTTATCAGGGAGGGACCCGGTGTATGCAATCAAAAGATCTTATCCTCTGACCGGCTGTGTGCCATCAACAGGTAATGATCCTCTGTCCGGCTGTGTGCCATCAACAGGTAATGACCATCCGGCAGTGCGACATCAACTGGTCATCACCCTCCAGCTGTGTGCCATCAACAGGTAATGACCTTCCGGCAGTGCGCCATCAACAGGTAATGACCCTCTGGCTATGGCCATCAATAGGTCATCACCCTCCGGCTGTGTGCCATCAACAGGTAATGACCATCTGGCAGTGCGCCATGAACAGGTAATGACCATCCGGCAGTGCGCCATTAACAGGTAATGACCATCCGGCTGTGTGCCATCAACAGGTAATGATCCTCTGTCCGGCTGTGTGCCATCAACAGGTAATGACCCTCTGGTTATGGCCATCAATAGGTCATCACCCTCCGGCTGTGTGCCATCAAATGTTTTAATCTTCTGTCCAGTTTTGTGCCATCAAGAGGTAATGACCCTCCAGCTGTGGGCCATCAACAGGTCATCACCCTTCGGCATTTAGGCTTCTTGTCTTCTGTAAGATGCGATTCTTGAGTCTCCTGATGTTAAAAAATATTTAAAAAATCACCGATTAAACTAATAATCTATCTAGTACATAAGCATCACAATTTATAATCTATCTAGTGCATAAGTATGACAATTTAGCTCACAGAACATACACTATGCTAAAACATTAGACCCTACAAGCAGAAATTTGCTAAACTAACATAAATATAACTGACAAATCAGTAGAAAAATCGCTACCAATGGCACAGCTCTCTTCACATCAACCTGTAACCATAGTAGATAAGAAATAGAGGACAATGCTCATAGTCAGTTATCAACAATTCGGCATGGGGCATCCCACCAGAGACATTATAATATCTAGTAGATTATAGATGGCAATAGAATTTACCAACAAGCACATAGTACGCCAAACTCAAGTACATAGTATGCCAAACCTCGACACGTTTTCCTAAAATAGGTTCATCAGAAGCACATACTACACAGTGATACTTAGCAAAGCGTTTATAGATATATGCGCCATATGATAAGGTGCTAAAGTGCAAGTGTGTGACAAAATATCCATTCGATTTCAGGTGCAATGCTGCATTGTATGTAGTAAGATGGTGCCCATCAGACAGCATGTATAGGACTAACCTGTGATGAAAACACGAGCAATGGGAAAGTTCAAGCAGTTGCCTTCTCAATCTTCCTCGCCTCTAAGACATCTAAGGAAATATCTTCTCCTCTTGATTTTGGGTGGAGGTGTTGTAGGCATTTCAGGCTCTGGCATTCTAGGTTCTGACATACTAGGTTCTGACATGCTAGGTTCTGACATGGTAGGTTCTGGTGTTCTAGGTTCTGGTGCTCTTGGCTCTGGAATTCTGGGTTGTTGGCTTCTCTGAAAAATCAGTAACCTCTCTTTATGCTCCGTGGAACTTCGAGCTCTTCTTCCTATATTGTTGTGAGGGATCGTTCTGACCCAGACAATATCACTGAACGCCACTTTATAGTTGCAGCTAGGAACCTTTTTCGCATCCTGCGGTGCAGGAGCCATGGATGGAGTAGAACATTTGCCATTGGGCAGGACAGGTGTTCTCCTGGAGTCTTGCTCCTGAATCTGAGGGATGCAAATCGGCTCCTTACAAGCACTTTGTTCCTTCAGAATGGTTTTGTTCTCAGGAGTTTTCTGATTGTTTCACCAGGTTCAGACATTGCCCACTTGCTCAGGACAAGACTTAAGGCCAAATACTCTAGTATTGTCAGTAGTGTCATCACCGCAACAAAAACTGCGTCACGGAAGAGCCAAAGAGGAAGATTGATGGAAGCTTGATAGGTGCTTCTCCTGAGATCCACGGGTAGTGGGTCATCCTATAATAAAGAAAAAAAACATAATAAAGTCCTGTATATTTATACCCAATCCAGTCAAACAGAGAGCCCTTGTTATTATACAGTGATGGATACATTATCAAGCAACTTTCAGAAATATCCCATTGAGAAGATCAGGAGGAAGTTTGGGATTCACCTCCAGGGTCCATGGAATATTATTTACAGTTGGACTTTCATATGACGGACGGTCACGTGTCCAGTATGAGAAGTCCTGCAAGAGGCGATATTCTCATTAGCTGATCCTTGTGACCTCCATATTGATGAGAACATACTCGCCCTCAGTGTACTGTAATGTGGGGGGTAGAGCAACGTAAAGCACAGAAATGATAGGATGATACTCATCATCTCCAGAGGTCTCTCAGCACCAAGGTATGGTCAATGAGATACAAGCTGCAGATGGGCCGAGGCTTCTAATATACCCAGGGGTGACATCACAAAGCCCTCTGTGACATCATTGCACAGTTCTATCCATCATGTCACTGATACTTTGGACCTAACTAAATGTCTAAAAGAGAACCCTTCCACATGATTTCCAATCACGGAGCAGCTTCAGTTTTTCAAGAAAAGTTTAAAAAATATAATCTGTGCTGTGATTGGTCACAATGGCACATGAAGCAGAACGTCTTTAGATCTTTTAAAGGGAAAGTGTCAGCAATTTTTTTACAATTGTAAAATTGTAAAGTATTTATATTTATATATAAATACACATATATATTTAAAAAGGTTTTAATGGTATAAAATCTGAAAAAAATATTTTAACTCTTTTGATGTTTTCATCTTGTAAACACTAGGGGGAGCAGCTGCTGACATTTCCATGAAAACAGAATACAGCTAGCTCGTATTACGACTGCAGTAAAAGTGGGCGGGATCTGCTCACATGGGTGTGATGTCACTCCTCCCCTTCTGGGCGTTTGCAAAAAGGTAAATGAGACTGTAGTTTAGGATAACAGTGCGGAGCGATCACTGGTGACTGCAAAGTGATATATAAGGGACAACACCAAAGTCATTAATCACTACAAGGACAAAGCAGGAATGTGGGAGTCAGAGGGGTCACCCCACACTTATATCCCCTCTGACCGTCACTTCCTAAGCTCCTTTCCCTGCCATAACCTCTTATTCCCGCAGGTAAATTCTTACAGGACCCCCCTCCCCATCCCCTTCCCCTGCCGCAGCTGATTCTAAACGTCCTCCATATGTAATAATAGACAGGTACTCACCGGCAGCCTATGGTAATTCACAGGGTAGAACAGGGTACAGCACAGAAACAATATGGCGATCCTCATTGTCTCCAGGGGGTATCTCAGCACCAAGATATGGCCAATGAGATATGAGCTCCAGGTGGATGGAGCCCCCTTATATACCCCAAGGGTGACATCACAACGCCCTCTGTGACATCATCACCCACAACATTCCATCACATGACATCACCCAGCACCAGCATCATGTGACCCAGCATAAATAGAAACGGTCCCTGTTGCCTATAGCAACTATTCAAAACTAAGGTTAAACTTTTCCAACAGCTAAAGGCGGCTCTGTGATGGCAGTTTCTTCTTGTGGACGGTTGTGATAAATCTGCAGAACATCTACATAACGCGACATGTAGAAAATCCTGTCTTTTCCCCTCTGTTCTTCCTCTGGTGCTACAGAGACGGATAGAAGGAGCTTTTCCAGACCTTACAGTGCACAATATGGGACCTAATCACTGATATCCCAGATCTCCTCAGTACAAGCATACCGCCAACCTATGAGGACTAGAAAGAGGGCGAAACCATGCGGCACGCGTAGTCTGACCACGCCCCTATCCACACCCCAAGCTACGCCCATTTACCATGTCTTTCTCCCCCGGCAGGAAGAGTTATCAGAGGGGCGGTGGCAGTGAGGGACATTCAGCAGAAACTCGGGACTGCAGGGCATAGACCTAAATCCGGGACTGTCTGCTGTATCCAGGACGGCTGGGACTAGAGATGAGAGGATCGACTCATGGGACTCAGGTCCAGCATCCAGGTCAGTGGTAATTGGTGGCTGGACGGGAGGCCCTGTCGCGGCTTTAGATTAGCCCGGGCTACTGCAATATCATCTGTGCGTCCTGCTCTTCTCTAGTTGGGACCTGTGGATTATTTTTTGTTCCCTCATTCACAGTCGGACCCTTCAGAACTTTCTCATGTCTGTGTAGTTTCACTATATGACATCCGTTTTTTTTGTGTCTGTAAGGCCGTGTTCACACGTAACATAAATACTGTGCACCAATCTACACAATAACAATCTCCTCTGGTTATTGCATCTTTGGTGCACTATTTTAGGCTTTTTCCCCCTTATTTGATGCATTTTGGTGCAGATGTGAAACCGCGTTTTTAATTGTTTTTTACAGTACAGAAAAGCTTTGATTCTGCACTTAAAAAAGTATCTGCAGTTTCTTACAGACGTTTTTTTATGCTCCACATAGAAGTCTATAGAGGAAAAAAATCACCAAAACCGCACAGGGTGGGGGCAGGGTGAGGGACACTGAGGGCAGAATGGAGGCATGGGGGGGTCGAATGGGAAACATGGAGGCAGAATGGGAGACATTGGGGGCAGAATGGAGTCACATTGGGGGAGAATGGAGTCATATTGGAGGCAGAATGGAAACACATTGAGGGCAGAATGGAGACATGGGGGGCAGAATGGAGACGGGACAGAATGGAGACAGGGGGGAAGAATGGAGACAGGGGGGCAGAATGGAGACGGGGCAGAATAGAGACCGGGGGGCAGAATGGAGATAGGTGGCAGAATGGAGACAGGGGGGAAGAATGGAGACAGGGGGGCAGAATGGAGACAGGGCAGAATAAAGACCGGGGGGCAGAATGGAGATAGGGGGGCAGAATGGAGACGGGGCAGAATAGAGACCGGGCGTCAGAATGGAGATAGGGGGCAGAATGGAGACAGGGGGCAGTATGGAGACATTGGGGGCAGAATAGAAACCAGAGGGCAGTATGGATGGAGACAAGGGTAGCAGAATAGAAACATGGGGGCAGAATGGAAACAACGGGACAGAATGGAGACATGGATGGAAGAATAGAAACTTGGGGGGCAGAATGGAGACGGGGGCAGAATGGAGACATTGGGGGCAGAATAGAAACCAGGGGGTAGTATGGAGACAAGGGGGGCAGAATGGAGACAGTGGGGCTGAATGGAGTCACATTGGGGGAGAATTGAGTCATATTGGAGGCAGAATGGAAACACATTGAGGGCAGAATGGAGACATGGGGGGCAGAATGGAGATGGGGCAGAATGGAGACAGGGGAGAAGAATGGAGACAGGGGGGCAGAATGGAGATGGGGCAGAATAGAGACCGGGGGGCAGAATGGAGATAGTAGGCAGAATGGAGACAGGGGGCAGAATGGAGACAGGGGGGCAGAATGGAGACGGGGCAGAATAGAGACCGGGGGGCAGAATGGAGATAGGGGGCAGAATGGAGACATGGGGACAGTATGGAGACATTGGGGGCAGAATAGAAACCAAAGGGCAGTATGGATGGAGACAAGGGTGGCAGAATAGAAACATGGGGGAAGAATGGAGACAGGGGGGCAGAATGGAGACGGGGCAGAATAGAGACCGGGGTGGCAGAATGGAGATAGGGGGCAGCATGGAGATAGGGGGCAGAATGGAGACGCGGCAGAATAGAGACCGGGGGGCAGAATGGAGATAGGGGGCAGAATGGAGACATGGGGACAGTATGGAGACATTGGGGGCAGAATAGAAACCAGAGGGCAGTATGGATGGAGACAAGGGTGGCAGAATAGAAACATGGGGGCAGAATGGAGACAAGGAGGGCAGAATGGAGACATTGGGGCAGAATAGAAACATGGGGGGCAGAATGGAGGCAAGGAGGGCAGAATGGAGACATTGGATGCATAATAGAAACATGGAGGCAGAATAGAAACATGGTGGCAGAATGGAGACGGGGCAGAATGGAGAGACACTGGGGTCAGAATGGAGACGGGGCAGAATTGAGACGGGGCAGAATGAAGACATTGGAGGCAGAATGGAGAGACATTGGGGCAGAATGGAAAGACATTGGGGCAGAATGGAGAGACATTGGGGGCAGGATGGAGAGACATTGGGGGCAGAATGGAGACAAATGGAAACATGGGGGCAGGATGGAGACATTGGGGGCAGGATGGAGACAATGGGGGCAGGATGAAGACAATGGGAGTAGGATGTGGGACATTATTACTGTAGAGGCTAATTAAAGGATATTATTACTGCTGTAATGTATTTTATTTTTGAGGATACTGTTTTCTGTGGGGGGTTCATGTTACTGTGCAGGGCGGCACTATATCACTTTTTTTCTTCATCTGGTGTAGTGTAGAAGTTGGGGAAATATTGGGGAATGTGCTCTGTAAGCTGCTCTAGATAACTGTGTTATTTTATGCAGAGACGAGTCCTGGCGAAAAGAAGTGATGGCGGTCTACGATGGATGAAGAGGAAAAGTGGAGATGAAGGACTTCAACTAGAGACATCACCAGTGAGTCAGTGTGTTATCTGTACACTGACACTATACACTGTATACTATACACAGAGCTCCTGTGAATAATGGCACTATTAGTAATGATAATATTAGTATTCTGTTTTTGTATTAATGCTCAGTATGGTAGTATTCGGTCACTATGTGGTGGTAATATGTGATCTGGTCATGGTGTGGCGGTATTTGTCCCTTGTCCACTACAGGATATTGGCCCCTCATGCCGTCCACATGGAGTTTGTTTCCGTCCTCTTGAGACTGTGCTGCGAGATATAGCAAACCTTCTTGTGACGGCACGTATGGATGCCGTCCTGGCAGAGCCAGACAACCTGTACAACCTGAATGGGCCACCTCATGTTACCCACAATTACCAAGACACAACAGAAATGGAAAACTAGAGAAGTCAGGGAGGAGGAAGAGAGAGGAATTGTCTGTGGCATTGTCATGCTCCAGGATTTGATCCCTTCAGTTTGTGTTCTGTGGTCGGCTTCTCTTTCTGCCGAGCCACAGGACACACACCTTTTCACTGGGTGTTTGGGCTCTGCTTTTCTGGCTGCAGCCTGCTTAGCTTTACACATTTGTATTTTTATTTGGATGCCTATCACATTTTGGGTGCAGCTTTATAGTCTGCGTTTCCTGCTGGTGATAGATTCATTTGGATATTCTGACATTCTGTTGATATTTGGAGCTAGGGTTATTCGCTTTGCTGCTAATTTGCTATACTTTGCACTTTTCTTCTTTTTATCATTTGAAAATAGGCAGTATATTTGTTAACAGTACTTGCTGTATGCTTTGTTTGGTATTTTGTTTCTTACTTTACTTGCTTTGGGATTATTCCTTTGCTCAGCACACTTCTCTTCTTTTAGATAATTCACACTCTGCTCTGCCCTCTGGTTCTTTAGGAGGAATGTGAAGCAACTTGTCTGCCTTTTAGGCAGTTTAGGCCATAGTTGCCATCTCCTAGTCTGTGGTTAGGTCTATCTCTTCACCCGCAGGTACCGCTGGGGACTGTGTAGTCAAGGTATTTAGTCTGTACAGGAGCAAGCAGGGTCAGTTGTAGTTTTTAGTGTTTAACCTATTTTCCCAAGTAAGTTGCCACACAAGCATAGATAAACTAGGAGTTGTTAGGAGCATTCAGGGTGAGCCACTATTGATAGGGGGCGCCATTGCGTTATCTTAGGGTGCCAACCTCCACCATCATGTAAGGACAGACCAGGGTCAGAGTAGTGCTTCTAACAGTCTGAATTTGGATCTGCCAGGTTCAGGTATTTGTTCCCCTTGTTTGTACGCTACCAATGTACATGGACTTGTGCAGTCATAATAGGCCACTATCTGCACCATTCCCTCTTTCGGGGTGTCTCGCTGTTCCTCTCCCGGGCTCCTGTTGTCACTTTCATCTCCACCAGAAGAGGTGACATTGATTCACAATCACTTCTGCCCCTAACTAGACAGATCGATGTCCCTGACATTTAAGTGACTCGTGGTTATACAGTAAAAGTGTGTGAAGATGTCGGACACCGTCCCAGAAGACTTTTACAGTTTGTGTCATTATAACATGTATAATGGTTGAGCAATGTTTAATGCTGAATTTAATGTAATATCTCCCATTAGAGCTGTAGTAGATTGGACAAGTGGGTAAGGAAGACTTAACAGTCAGCTGGCCCTACAGATGGGAGGAGTGTTTGGAAGTAAGAAGAGAGTTTCTTCCTGCTTAGAGAAGTCAGCACTGGAATGAGTAGTGAGGTGACGCCAAATACAGAGAGTGTGACAGATGAGGCCGCATAGTGAGGAGTGTGAGACTGGAAGGAAGCAGAACAGAGATAGCAAGATTCTGTAACTGGATCCAGTGGCAGAGTAATATGGCCAGAGCAGCCTGTACCCTGTGTGGTGAAGTGGACTATAGACAGAAAGAGGTCAGCTGCACTGGATACGGCCAGGAGCTTAAGGAGGCAGAGCTGTGGGTTAGCGGGTAACCCTGAGACAGCACAGGCAAAGTAACATAGTAACATAGTTTTTAAGGTTGAAGGAAGACTAAGTCCATCTAGTTCAACCCATAGCCTAACATGTTGATCCAGAGGAAGGCAAAAAAAAACCATGTGGCAAACACTAAGCTCCACATTGGGGAAAAAAATTCCTTCCCGACTCCATACGACAATCAGACTAGTTCTCTGGATCAACGCCCTATCAAGGAATCTAGTATATATAACCTGTAATATTATACTTTTCAAGAAAGGAATCCATGCCCTTCTTAAATTTTATTAGTGAATCACTCATTACAACATCATGCGGCAGAGAGCTCCATAGTCTCACTGCTCTTACAGTAAAGAATCCCCGTCTGTGATTATGATTAAACCTTCTTTCCTCCAGACGTAGAAGATGCCCCCTTGTCCCCGTCTCTGGCCTCAGAGTAAAAAGATCAGTAGATAGGTCTTTGTACTGTCCCCTCATATACTTGTACATAGTAATAAGATCACCCCTAAGCCTTCGTTTTTCCACAGTAAATAACCCCAAGTGTAATAACCTGTCTTGGTATTGCAGACCCCCCCGTCCTCTAATAAGCTTTGTCGCTCTTCTCAGCACCCTCTCTAGTTCAGCTATGTCTTTCTTATACGCCGGAGACCAGAACTGAACACAGTATTCTAAGTGTGGTTGCACTAGTGACTTGTATAGAGGTAAAATTATGTTCTTCTCATGAGCATCTATGCTTCTTTTAATGCATCCCATTATTTTATTTGCCTTTGCAGCAGCTGCCTGACACTGGCCACTAAACGTGAGCTTGTCGTCCACCAATACACCCAGGTCTTTTTCAGTTACAGTTTTGCCCAGTGTTTTACAATTAAGCATATAATTATACATTTTATTTCCTCTGCCCAAGTGCATTACCTTACATTTATCCCCATTAAAGTTCATTTGCCATTTATCAGCCCAAGCTTCTAGTTTACATAGATCCTCCTGTAATATAAAATTGTCCTCCTCTGTATTGATTACCCTGCAGAGTTTAGTGTCATCTGCAAATATTGAAATATTACTCTGTATGCCCCCTACAAGGTCATTAATAAATATGTTAAAAAGAAGGGGGCCCAATACTGACCCCTGTGGTACTCCACTGTTAACTGAGACCCAGTCTGAGTGTTTTCCATTAATAACCATCCTTTGTTTCCTATCACTGAGCCAATTCTTAACCCACATACATATATTTTCCCCTATCCCCATTGTTCTCATTTTATGTATCAACCTTTTGTGTGGAACCGTATCAAAAGCTTTTGAAAAGTCCATATACACAACATCCACTACATTTCCTCGGTCCAGTCCGGAACTTGCCTCCTCATAAAAGCTGATCAGATTAGTTTGACAGAAACGGTCCCTCATAAACCCATGTTGATATTGGGTCATGAGGTTATTCTTCTTCAGATACTCTAGTATAGCATCTCTTAGGAAACCCTCCAGGATTTTACCCACAGTAGAGGTTAAGCTTACTGGCCTATAATTTCCAAGTTCAGTTTTTGTCCCCTATTTGAATATTGGTTCCACATTTGCTATACGCCAGTCCTATGGTACAGACCCTGTTATTATGGAATCTTTAAAGATTAAAAATAATGGTCTATCTATGACGTTACTTAATTCCTGAAGTACTCGTGGGTGTATCCCATTCGGGCCCGGGGATTTGTCAACTTTAGTGATTTTTAGACGCCGCCGTACTTCCTGTTGGGTTAAGCAAGTGACATTTAATGGAGAATTTTTGTTATCACTGATCATGTTTTCTGTCATGCGAATTTCTTGTGTAAATACGGTTGAAAAAAAATCATTTAGCATATTGGCTTTTTCCTCATCCTCATCCACCATTTCCCCCAGACTATTTTTAAGGGGGCCAACACTATCATTTTTTAGTTTTTTACTATTTATGTAGCTAAAGAATATTTTGGGGTTATTTTTACTTTCTCTGGCAATGCTTCTCTCTGCCTCAATCTTTGGTGCCTTGATTTGGTTTTTACAGAATTTATTTAATTTTCTATATTTATTTAATGCCTCATCACTACCTATTTGCTTTAGTTCTCTAAATGCTTTCTTTTTGTCACATATTGCGCCCCTTACAGCTCTATTTAGCCATAGTGGTTTCCTCCTATTTCTAGCATGTTTATTCCCATAGGGTATATATTGTGCACAGGTCCTATTCAGGATGCTAATAAATGTCTCCCATTTGCTTTGTGTAGCTTTATGTCTCAGGATATCGTCCCAGTTTATTGCATTAAGATCATCTCTCAATCGTTGGAAATTTGCCTTCCTGAAGTTTAGTGTCCTTGAAACCTCTCTACTACACATCTTATTAAAGGTTACATGAAAATGTATTATTTTGTGATCACTATTACCCAAGTGACCCCCAACTCGTATATTTGCATTTTATGTATCTCTCTGTACCTCTATTCCTTCTTACTTTATTGACTGTTCTAACCCCACCCCCAATTTCTTTATTTGTGCCCAGGTCACTATCTGCACTATCTTCTCCACCTACAAAATGAATACCCTCCCCCCAATCCCTAGTTTAAACACTCCTCCAACCTTCTAGCCATTTTCTCCCCCAGCACCCATTGAGGTGCAGCCGGTCCCTAGCGTAGAGTCTGTAGCCAACTGAGAAGTCAGCCCAGTTCTCCAGGAACCCAAATCCCTTCTTCCTACACCAGTTTTTGAGCCACTTATTTATCTTCCTAATCTCCGGTTGCCTCTCTGGCGTGGCACGTGGTACCGGTAGTATTTCAGAGAATACCACCTTGGAGGTCCTTGCTTTCAGCTTGCAGCCCAATTCCCTGAAATCATCTTCAAGGAACTTCCACCTACCTCTAACTTTGTCATTTGTTCCAATGTGCACCATGACCGCTGGGTCCTCACCAGCCCCTCCCAGTAATGTCAACCCGATCAGCGATGTGCTGGACTTGAGCGCCAGGTAGGCAGCACACTGTTCGACGATCCCTGTCTTTGTGACAGATTGCCCTATCTGTTTCCCTAATAATTGAGTCCCCCACTACCAGCACCTGCCTGGCCTGCACTGCTCTATTTCCCTCCTTACTGGAGCTGACACTCCTCTGGCTTTCAGGGGACATGTCTTGCTGCAGCAGTGCTACCCCTCTACCGTCACCCCCCTCATATGCCAACTTTGCAAACTTATTGGGGTGTGCCAGATCAGGACTAGCCTCCCTGGTACTCTTCCCTCTACCCCCCCTCACTGTCCTGCAGCTCCCTACTACCACCCTCCCCCACATCTACCCCAGTGAGCAGCTGCTCAGTGAGCAGCAGACTCCTTTCCATATTGTCAATGGACAGTACGACTGAAGAGAAGGTAACATGTAGGTGTAGCACCCTGAGGATTCGGCTGCTACAGGGGTATTGCACCTCAACCCAGAGGTGTGATATTCCACTCCCGGGTAAGGATGGAGTGTGGATCTGAGCTCGGTAGGCTGCATGCACTACACACATCCCATTTCCGGGGAACAGGCCGACGGTACTCCCACTTAGAAATGTGCAGGTACGACCGAGTCTGTTCCTGGCTGGAGTGGGAGGGGGGTGGTACATCCCATGTAGTGTAGGGGCAGATAGGGGGAGCAGCCTGGGTAAAGATAGGAGCTCATTGGGTGCTGGTCACCTGAGCTCACACATAGAGGGTGTATATAAGGTGGGCACCAACTAAGATCAGGGTCAGATGCAGAGAACAAGTCAGATGCAGAGGAGCAGACAGCAAGCAGAGAGAGGAAGTCAGCCTGCAGCAAGGGAGAAGAGAGACCCTGAGTGAGAGAGGAGAAAAGAGAGAGAGACCCAGAGCACAGAAGAGAAGGACTCTGAGATCCCAACTAAAAGCACCGGGTGAAGAGTCGGCATCAGGGTACCGGAACCCAAGCTGGTGGGGGTAAAAACATTCCCCAGCCAGAGACCGGAGACCGTGGGCAGCGTCTGCCACGGTCACCCATCACATCCACCCCGAAGGCACACCACATGAAGGGTCAGGGAACCCAGGGCCAAGGGTGTCCCAACAGAAGGCCCGAGGGAGCTGGACCTAGGTGGATTACTGGTGGGGACGGCCAGAGAACGGGACAGAAAGAGAGCTCAGGGCCACGCTCCGGACTTGTTTGGGGGTTGGCTGGATCCAGGACCTGGTGGACGCAGCACGGCTCGGGTGGTCACTAGCAGCTGGAGTGACCAGTACAACATCTGCAGTAAGTAAACACCCTTAACTGCACAACCCGACTCTGTCTTCACTGCCGTCTGCACTACACCACCACAACCCCCATCCTCTGCGCCTGTCCCCTCTGAGGCTATACCCCTCCCGTTGGGGGTTATTCCACCAAGCTGCGCATCCACCATCAGCCTCAGCGGACCCTGCTGCAGCGGCGGCCACAGTGACCGCATCACAACGGGTGGCGTAGTCGACACAAAAGAACTCTTAATAACATCTGTAGGACTGCCACATAACACTGAGCTTGACGCCCTGGGCACGGGCCGGGTCACAGCCGCTCGGAGACTACAACCCCCCATCTGATCCGGTGCCGGGTATTCCCCTCAAAAAGGAATATGTCCCAGGGGGCGCGTCATAGGCTACACCTGGGAGTCATAGTGAGTAAATACTGGACTTTCTAGGCTGGGGCAAGGGAATTACTGGAAGAGCAGTGGTCAGTGAAGGGCAGAAAAAAAGGAATGGAGTTTTCAGGCCCAGCAACTGTACTGCTTTGAAGTCATTTACAAGTGAAGCACCATCACCAGGATATAAAATGATTCTGCCTCTATGTAAAACAGATGAAGATGTGAGTAATAAGTGTTGTGGCTGCTATCTCTTGTACAGGCGTTACACCAGTTTTATCAGTGTGAGGAGCTGGCCACGGACTAAAGACTATTGGACCAATGGACGTAGAGCAGAGTGCACGTCTCTAAGGGACACAGACTTTTTCCAGCACGGAGCACTGGTTATGTCGGTCTTATTGTTGTGTTTTATTGGAGATTTGCTTGCTCATGAGATTGAGGTGCACGGGTCTCTCCTGGAGAGCGTTCAGCATTGGGAATCACTGTTTCCATTCAGTAATAGTAAGCAGAAAAAGACATGCAAGCTGGATCTTATGTATCCATATGGCCAGACACAAAATTGGTAATCAGGTAAATCAATCATTCCATTACTCTTGTTAGTCTCTCAGAGGCCTCAATTGAGTCATTGTTTCATATGAGACTGTACGTTCACTCTTGTGGTATGTTCATTTGTAAATGCCTGCTGAGTATATATTGCATCAGCCCACGGCAGTTTACTAATTACACAATTTAGGACAAATATGCTGGTTAGTTGAACAGTGAAGTATCACCTCCCCCCAACTTCTCCAATCCTGTGGAGGAATGTCCTGATTGGGAACTGTGGGTATAAAGTCTCTGACTCTCACTCCAGAGGGTCTCTTCAGTAACAGTCCAAAACACCATGGCTCCATCTGGTGGAATACAGGTCTGCTCCTCTGCCCAACACTGAACCCACAAATAAGTTTGGAGAACCCCAGTTGAGACTGTACTATATGTTGCTGGAGATAGATAGATGTTCTACGGTCATGGTATCCATCGTCTGTATGTGATGAACTATGTATGTGAGAACTGTAGTTGCTGACTGGATACATGTGCGATGGACGTGATATCTGTTGTCTGGACTAGCATGAACTGTAACCAGGGCCGGACTGGAGCAATGGGACATCGGACAACTCTTCGGTGGGCCCAGATCTTTAGCATGTGCCCGAGCAGGACATAGAGTGGGCCCACTGGTTTAAACTGAATGTACATCCGAGGACACACATTCAATTGAAATGTATTGGTGTTCCATGGGGGAAACAATAGGGAGGTCCGGTTACTGTGCAGGGCTGCACTACATCGCCTTTTTTCATCTGGTGTAGTGTATAAGTCAGGGAATAAGTGGAGACTGTGCCACCTGAATAAGGCTGGTTCGAAATGTGCGTCAGGGGCGGACGCACTAATAGTTAGAGCTCCTGCATCATTGGTGTCCAAAGTATTTCATAATGCTTCTTGTTTGGTGCATTAGCATAGTTCTAGTGGGATAATTTGTCACATAAACCTTGATAACGCTATTTATTGGTATAACGGCAGGATTTCTTTTTTATGACATAGTATTCCTTTATATCTGTTATGATAGTACATATGATAATGTATATGATATTTGATATATACTATTATTAATGTTCCTATATTGCGTGCCCCTTTTTTCCACAGTTTGTCTTCACACGTGGATGTGTGTCCTATTCCCCCCTGCCCTGTTCATGTATATCTTTATCCATCAATAAATTTTCTACTTTTGAACATTGAAACAAAAGAGGAAAAAAAAGTCATCTCAACTTACTCAGACTTCAGGTGCACGGAACAGCCGGCAGTGCCCCGGGAGATTAGCAGGAAAAAACAAGGAGTGATCCGGCATCCAAAAGTCTTCTTTAAAATCAATAATCCTATATTAGAAAACTATTTTAAAAATCATATGCAGAGAAGTCACAGCCCCCACAGGAGGAGGTGATGTACAGACGAGTTTCAGACCTTATGGTCCTTAATCATTGTATGATGTGACTTTTCTGCATATGATTTTTAAAACAGTTTTCCAATATAGGATTATTAATTTTAAAGAAGACTTTTGGATGCCGGATCACTCCTTGTTTTTTCCTACCTTTGTACATTACCCTGGACTATTGCTCGTCATTTTTTGTCTCCGTATATATGTATTTCATGACGAGTTGTCCACCTGAGTCCTTCAATACCTGCATGTGTATTATGCCATTATATAACCTTTGATTTTTTTATACTGAGTTTAACATGCTACTATTTCCTATGAGTTATTACTAAGAACTAACAGGCAGGTAATTGCTAACTACCTGCCTGTTTTAGCCGGTGGCGACTCAGATCGCTCCTGAACTGCTCCTAACAGCAATTCTGGTGTTTCACGTCAACAGGACAGCTCTTCCTTTTCCTATCTGCTCTGTCATGGAGGCATGACTGCCAACTTCATGCTGATTGGCAGCCGGCTCCCTGCTGTTAGGCAGCGGGGAGCCAGCTGTCAGTCAGCATGACACCAGCAGTCATGCCCCATCAACAGAGCAGAGCGGGAGCTGGAGAATCACCAGCAGGAGCGGGCTGTGACCACTGTTAGCAGGCAAAGATCGGCCTGTAAGTTCTTAGGTCCACGGTAAAAAAAAAAAAAAAAGTCCTGGACAACCCCTTTAAATATTAAGGAGCAGGAATTCTCCGAATGATTCTATAATAAAAAGAACATAAAATTCTCTCCTGCCCAGTCTGTCTGCCCGGTCTGTTACACCATGATTACCAAAACTTCGACTCATTTCCCTGCCCATTTATTATTACCACATACCCGACTCTGCTTGACCCGTTTCCAGGTCATTGTGTTGTCTGACTACACTTACGTCTCTCCCTGGTACCACATATCTGCATCTCATACTCTTCAAATTACATTTTGAGACTTTCTCCTCCTGTTGTTGCACATATTTTTTTCCCTTCATTTGCACAGGTATCATTAATCTAACAACTATAATGGCCGTACCAGGTCCTGCAGGTCCTGTATTCCGTACACATGACGTGGGCAGTGCACGGCATGCCGCTAGTTTTTATTCTGAGTGCTCTTATATACGGTGGTAGTTTTACACAATGTTGAGCCTGTGATTTGCAGAGTGAAATGTCTGACTGCTAGAACAGAAGTATACGGCAGATTCTACAGCATGGATACATAAAGGACGTCCTGGGGGAATATACCTCCCTCCAACACTCGTCCAGTCCCTGCCTCACACTAGAGACATTTATAATAACTCCAGGACTATGGAGCTGGTCATTTTCTCATAATCTGTGGCCATTATTAGTGATCTCGCATTGTACGGTAATATCACCCTGGAGGTTGTGATGTATTTAGTGTAATAGCGCCATCTAGAATATACAGTATATATCAGGCGATACTATGCTTTCTATAGTTAGTCATCTTATGTGCCCTCTATAGATATATATTATACTTTATATTTATTAATAATAAAATTACTCGACCCTTTTTCAGCTTTATGATATTTATTAATCTGCTGTAATTGTAAAAGAAAGTCCAACGTTACAGTGGACACTGGTGGAAGTGTCCTCCATGATGGTATAGGGTGAGGTGGAGCAAGTATATAGTCAGTGGGGGTTCAGAATGATCAGTATTCACTAGGGTCCCATGTAACCAGGGAGGAACCTGGATGTGTCCCATCAAAAGTTATTGACCCACTGTCCAGCTGTGTACCATCAACAGGTAATGAACCTCTGGCTGTGGGCCATCAATAGGTCATCACCCTCCAGCATTTAGCCACCCAGAAATCTGAACTTCAAGTTTATCGTCATCTGTAGGATATGAACCACAGATGGTTACGATGCTGATGACATCAGGAGGTATCCCTCAAATCTGTGATGGATCGGGAATAGGTGAGATGCAAGCGATGGAAACTACAGGCAGATGTTTTCTCAATCTTTTTTGCCTCTTAGACATCTACAGAAAAATCTTCTCCTCTCGATTCTGTGTTGCAGTATTGTGGACTTTCTAGGCTCCAGCATTCAAGGTTCTGAATCTCTAGGCTCTGGTATTCTTGGTACTGGTGTGCTCAACTCTGGCGTTCTCGGCTCTGAAATTCTAGGTTATTGGTTATTGGTTTCATTCAAAGATCAGAAACCTCTTTTGCTCTGTAGAACTTCGAGCTCTTCTTCTGCTGTAATATGGTACAGTATGGACCCAGACAATATCACTGAAACCCTCTTTATAGTTGCGTCGAGGAACTTTATTCGCATCCTATGGTGCAGGAGCCATGGATGGACCAGAACATTTGCCATTTGGCAGAACAGTTATTCTCCTGGAAACTTGCTCCTGAATCTGAGGGATACAAATTGGTTCCTTACAAGTAGAGATGAGCGTTGTTCTACTCGAACTGTTCGCCAATCTCAAATTCGAGCTGTTTTGGGCGGTGTTCGAGCCGTTCGGCGAACACGAACAATTTGAGAAAAATTCGGCTGTTCGAGGTTATGTTCGATAACTGTTCGTGCACCAAAATCATAACTGGATTTTTTCTCAGTAATGATGAAAATTAATGTTAATACGCAGTTTGAGTGTACAGCGGGGTGGGGGGAGGGGCAGGGGATGGATCTCTGCAGGAACAATGAAGATCTCCATTTTTTTTTCTCTTTCCCGCATTTGCACTGGGGAGGTGCAATCTGTCAGCCTATCAGCAGCGCACATGTAGCACCCTGAGGACTCGGCTGCTACAGGGGTATTGCACCTCAAGCCAGAGGTGTGGTATTCCACTCCCGGGTAAGGATGGAGTGTGGAACTGAGCTCAGTAGGCTGCATGCACTACATACATCCCATTTCCGGGGGACAGATCAATGGTACTCCCACTAGAGAAATGTGCAGGTACGACAGTGTCTGTCCCTGGCTGGAGTGGGAGGGGGGTGGAACATCCCAGTAGTGTAGGAGCAGATAGGGGGAGCAGTCTGGGTAATGCTAGGAGCTCATTGGGTGCTGGTCACCTGAGCTCACACATAGAGGGAGTATATAAGGTTGGCACCATCTTAGATCAGGGTCAGACAGTCAGACAGGCAGACAACTACCAGTCAGTCTGTTGTAGAGGGTCAAGCAGTCCTGAAAGAAGAGAGAGGAGAAGAGAAGGACCCAGAGGGGGAGAAGAAGGAACCCCAAGAGCCCAAATACAACCAGAAGGGTGAAAGGTTGGCACAAGGGTACCGGATCCCAAGCTGGTGGAGGGCACTAATCCTCAGCCAGAGACCGGAGGTCGTGGGCAGGATCTGCCACGATCCCCCACTAAATCCACCCGGAAGGCAAACCGAGCATAGGGTCAGGGAACCCAGAGACAAGGGTTTTACCAACAAGAGGCCCGAGGGAGCCGGACATAGGTGGATCCCTGGTGGGGAAGGCCAGAGAAAAGGAACGACAGAAAGGGAGCTCAGGACCACGCTCCAGAATTACTTGGGGGTTGGCCGAGTCCAGGACCTGGTGGACGCAGCACGGCTCGGGCGGTCACTCAAGGCCGGAGTGACCAGCACAACAGCAGTAAGTAAAAACCCTGAACTGCACCGCCCGACTCTGAGTCTTATTACCATCCTCACTGCACCACCACAACCACCATCCTCTACAACTGACCCCCTGAGGCTATACCCCTCCCGTTGGGGGTTATACTACCAGAAGCTGCCCACACACCACCAGCCTCAGCGGACCCTGCTGCAGCGGCGGCCGTATTGACCGCAAATCAACGGGTGGCGTAGTCGACACTAAAGAACATCCAGCAACATCTGTAGGACTGCCACACACTGAGCTTGACACCCTGGGCACGGACCGGGTCACCGCCACTCGGAGACTACAACCCCCATCTGATCCGGCTCCGGGTATCCCCCAAACAACACTGGCCCAGGGGGCGCGTCACACACACGGAGCGAAGTGCTTTTTTTCACACAAGCAAGGGCATGTGTCATTGGCAGTGTATGTCACATGTCCTTGCCCTATAAGACCAAGCCATTTTCCCCGTCGCCACCATTTTCTCACTGCTGCAGCTGCGTGTTAGACGGCACCGCTGTTGCTGTGTGCGCTATACCTTTCAAGCCAATTTTCGCACAAATCTACAGATAGCTTGGGAGTAGGGAATAGTTGTGATTGCAGTCCTTTTAAGGACTAGGTTACAGCATTTCCTACGACTTTTATCAGGCAGGTCTGTGCTCTTAAATAGATAGATTGTGGGAGTAAAGACTAATTGTAATTGGAGTCCTTTTCAGGACTAGGTTACATCAGTTCCTATCAGTTTTTGCCAGGCAGGTCTGTGCCAGTGCTGTGCAAGTTTTTTTCACAGCATTTGGCTGAATCTAGCAAAGCTAATCCTTTTTGGCCTATTGCAGAGTGTGTTAGTCAGTGGAGTAGCCTATCTGTGTTGCAAGATATACCACCTGTGTATAGAATACCAATTTTTTTACTGCACCTAGTGAAGTAAAATCTTTTGGGCATAGCATCATTCTATTAGTCCATCTATACTGACCTCCATCAGGTTGCAAACTGCATATATTTTTTTCTTCATCTACCTCTGAAAAAATATTGGGCTTCTAGCTGTGTGTGGGACTTGTTGTATTAATCCATCTATACAGACCTCCATCAGGTTGCAAACTGAATATATTTTTTTCTGCATCTACCTCTGAAAAAATATTTGGCCTTCTAGCTGTGTGTGGGACTTGTTCTATTAGTCCATCTATACTGACCTCCATAAGGTTGCAAACTGAATATAATTTTTTTCTGCATTTACCTCTGAAAAAATATTTGGCCTTCTAGCTGTGTGTGGGACTTGTTCTATTAGTCCATCTATACTGACCTCCATAAGGTTGCAAACTGAATATAATTTTTTTCTGCATCTACCTCTGAAAAAATATTTGGCCTTCTAGCTGTGTGTGGGACTTGTTCTATTAGTCTATCTATACTGACCTCCATAAGGTTGCAAACTGAATATAATTTTTTTCTGCATCTACCTCTGAAAAAATATTTGGCCTTCTAGCTGTGTGTGGGACTTGTTCTATTAGTCCATCTATACTGACCTCCATCAGGTTGCAAATTGAATATAATTTTTTTCTGCATCTAGCTCTGAAAAAATATTGGGCTTCTAGCTGTGTGTGGGACTTGTTGTACTAGTCCATCTATACTGACCTCCATCAGGTTGCAAACTGCATATATTTTTTTCTTCATCTACCTCTGAAAAAATATTGGGCTTCTAGCTGTGTGTGGGACTTGTTCTATTAATCCATCTATACAGACCTCCATCAGGTTGCAAACTGAATATATTTTTTTCTGCATCTACCTCTGAAAAAATATTGGGCTTCTAGCTGTGTGTGGGACTTGTTCTATTAATCCATCTATACAGACCTCCATCAGGTTGCAAACTGAATATATTTTTTTCTGCATCTACCTCTGAAAAAATATTGGGCTTCTAGCTGTGTGTGGGACTTGTTCTATTAATCCATCTATACAGACCTCCATCAGGTTGCAAACTGAATATATTTTTTTCTGCATCTACCTCTGAAAAAATATTGGGCTTCTAGCTGTGTGTGGTACTTGTTCTATTAATCCATCTATACTGACCTCCATCAGGTTGCAAACTGAATATAATTTTTTTCTGCATCTACAGTACCTCTGAAAAAATATTTGGGCTTCTAGCTGTGTGTGGTACTTGTTCTATTAATCCATCTATACTGACCTCCATCAGGTTGCAAACTGAATATAATTTTTTTCTGCATCTACCTCTGAAAAAATATTTGGCCTTCTAGCTGTGTGTGGGACTTGTTCTATTAGTCCATCTATACTGACCTCCATAAGGTTGCAAACTGAATATAATTTTTTTCTGCATCTACCTCTGAAAAAATATTTGGCCTTCTAGCTGTGTGTGGGACTTGTTCTATTAGTCCATGTATACAGACCTCCATCAGGTTGCAAATTGAATATAATTTTTTTCTGCATCTAACCCAGCCAATAGTTTTGGCCTAATACCACAGTTTGGCCACTCAGCTCTGCTCGGTTCCCATCCATTGTTTTTTTGTGCAAACAACTCCAGAGTTGTGAATTAGTTAACCACCAAAATGAGTGGAAAAAGGCCTGCTGCTGGTGGAAAGGGGAATAGGCGTGTTGGGAAGGGGAAAAAAGGTTGTGTCCGTGGGGTAGGTGTTAAAGCAACAGTAACATCTGCAGAAGAAAGACCATCTTCCAGCCAAACTAAAATGTCTACTTCTTTTAGCGGACAATGTGATAAGATGCCTTTCTTACGGCCACGCCAATCGCTACAAATTCCAGATGAGGCACAAAAACAGCAGGTGCTTCAACGGATATCAAGTGCTCCTTTAAGTGGGCTCTCCTCCACATCAACTTCAACATCACAAATACTCCAGTCCTCAAAGGTGTCACCCCAATCGCACTTGCTTCCTCACAGCTCCCAAATCTCCAGCTGCCCGTCTGAGTATGAGGTAGAACAGATGGTTGAGTCTGCAGAGCTGTTTACTCATACTATAGCCTGGGAATCAAAGGTCGACTCCAGCGCTTCTGTGAATCCAGACGAGGAAATGATCTGCACTGATGCCCAGAATCTTTATGAGTCGGATCCAGGACCAGACACAGAAGGTTCTGACCATAATGTAGACCCTCATTCCCAAACTGTAACTCCTGTTGGTGGAGACAATGAGGAAGACGATGATAAGACTCAAATACCTGATTGGAGCGACAACTTTAGTTTTTTGTCAGGGCAGGAACAGGTTGGCTCTGAGGACGACGGGTGTGATAACGCACAGGGTGATGATGATGAGGTTGGAGATCCCACTTACTGTCAACCCACAGTCAGCCAAGAGATGAGGTCAGCAGAGGAGGTGGAGGAAGATGCTAGTGACGACGATGGCAGGTTGCGCCTTCCTGGACAGAGACGTAGTACTGGAAGCACGTCAACAACTGCATCCTCAAACACAACTCTGCCTCTCACCACAAGTCGTGGTGGCTCTTCAGGTCGCATGGGTGCTAAGCCTTGCATAGCCTGGGCATTTTTTCAGATCGATAAAGATGACCCAACTCGTGTTATCTGTAACATTTGTCAGCAAAAGCTAAGTAGAGGCCAAAAAATACATAGTTTGAGTACTTCATGCATGAACCGGCACATGGACATGAAGCATAAGTTGCAGTGGGAAGCTCAGTGTGCTACAATGCGGCCTAGCCGGCCGGGCCAACCACCGTCTGCCATATCTTGTGCATCCGCGGCCTCTTCATCCTCTGTGACTGCAGTCACACCTGTTTTGGGGCGCAGACCTGCCACCTCTTTACCCGCAACAGCCAGCGTGATTGGCAGGTCATCATTTTCTTTGGAGGTGGTAACACCAGCTGGTGTTGAGCGCTGTCCGACATCGATAGCACCACCTTTGGATCAAGGCAACCTAACATGTCCGCCTGCATCTTCCTCACAGACCGGCAGTTTGCCGGGGACACCCTTATCAACCCCGTCTAAGCACAATAGCCAGCCCTCGGTCCCTCAGATGTGGACAAGTAAAAGACCATTTCCTCCTAGCCATGAGAAAGCTAAGAGGTTGAATTTCACCATCTGCAAGCTCTTGGCTACAGAAATGCTGCCTTTCCGCCTGGTGGACACAGAGGATTTTCGAGACCTTATGTCCGTCGCAGTGCCCCAGTACCAGATGCCCAGTCGGCACTACTTCTCAAAGAAAGGTGTGCCTGCGCTCCACCAGCATGTCGCACACAACATCACCGCTTCTTTGAGAAACTCTGTGTGTGACAGGGTGCATTTCACCACAGACACTTGGACGAGTAGGCATGGACAGGGGCGTTACATGTCGCTGACTGGGCACTGGGTAACTATGGTGACAGCAGGACAAGGGGCTGCTGTCCAAGTCTTGCCGTCCCCACGAGTTGTGCGTCAATCCTCTTTATGTCAAAGTTCCTCCACTGCTTCTGCCTCCTCAACCTCCTCTCGGTCCTCCACCTGCATCCAAAGCCTGTCTGGTCATGCCACAAGCTTTCTAACTGCGCAGAAGGGATCCTGCACACCTCCTTACTATGCTGGCAGTAGGGCTCAACGTCATCAGGCGGTTTTTACATTGAAATGTCTGGGAAATGTGAGTCACACAGCTGAGGAGTTGTGGTCAGCTCTGGAGAACCAATTTCATGAATGGTTGTCTCCACTGGACCTGAAACCAGGGAAGGCCGTGTGCGACAATGCTGCAAACCTGGGTGCGGCCCTTCGCCGGGGCAATGTCACACACGTGCCTTGTATGGCTCACGTGTTGAACCTGGTTGTCCAGCAATTTTTAGCCCACTATCCCAGACTAGATGGCCTTCTGAAGAGGGCACGGTCGCTGTGTGCTCACTTCCGCCGTTCGCATCCCACAGCTCAGCGACTTACATCTCTACAGAAGTCGTTGGGCCTGCCACTTCACCGGCTAAAATGCGATGTGCCTACCCGGTGGAATTCAACTCTGCACATGTTGCAGCGACTGTGGCAGCACCGACAAGCCCTGGTGCAATACGTTCTGACGTATAGCCTGGGCCAACGAGATTCAGAGGTGGGGCAAATCACGCTGGAGGAGTGGTCTCAGATCAGGGACCTATGCACCCTTCTGCACAGTTTTGAAATGGCGACGAAGATGTTTAGTGCTGACGATGCCATTATCAGCATGACTATTCCGGTGATTTACATGCTGGAGCACATGTTAAACAGAATTCGGAGTCAGGTGGTGGCACAAGAGGAGGTGGAGGAAGTAGAGGAGGAGGAGTTGTATGCGGAAGGGCTAACATCTGCAAGGTCCAGACGGTCGGCAGCACCAAGGCGGCAGGCATGTGAGGGTGGGGGAGATGGTTTTACCAGGGCGCATGGTAGCAGCCAAACTAGTGAGGAAGGTGCAGGAGCCCAGGAAGAAGTGGAGGACGAACTGATGGAAGACTCATCAGATGAGGGAGACCTTGATCACATTTCTGTTGTGCGAGGTTGGGGGGAGAGGACAGAGGAAGGAAGCATGATTGTTACCTCGCCACCAACACAACAGGGACTTGGTGCTCCTGGATGCGCAACACACATGAGTGCCTTCTTGCTGCACTACCTGCAACATGACCCTCGAATTGTGAGAATTAGAAATAATCCTGACTACTGGGTTGCCACACTGTTAGATCCCCGGTACAAAAGTAAATTTGCAGAAATTATTCCTGCCATAGAAAGGGATGCACGCATGCAGGAGTATCAGCAGAGACTGTTGCAGAATCTTACATGTGCTTTTCCACAAAATACCAGTGGTGCACGTAGTGAATCTCACAGTTCCAACTTGCCAACCGTGGGACCGTCAAGTGTTCAGCACTCAAACCGTAACAGAACCACAGTATCTGCTGGTAACATCAATTTTGCGGAATCATTTCACCACATTTTTAGCCCATCCTTTGCAAGGCCACAGGAGACAAGAAGTCTGACACATAGTCAACGCCTAGAGACGATGGTACAGGAGTATCTCCAAGTAAACATTGAAGCCACGACTGTGTCACTGGACCCTTGCTCTTTTTGGGCTTCCAATCTGGATAAATGGCCGGAGCTAGCCACTTACGCCTTGGAGATCTTGTCATGCCCCGCAGCCAGCGTTCTGTCTGAACGTGTGTTCAGCGCTGCTGGTGGTGTGCTGACAGATAAGCGCACGCGGCTCTCCACTGATAATGTAGACAGACTCACGTTCATAAAGATGAACAAATCATGGATCCGAAACGACTTTTCTACCCCTGTTTCATCCTGGGGAGAGTAAAAGCTTGATGATTGGTTAAAATCACCCTACCAACCGTTTTAAGCTTTCATATTACTAATCATGTTTATCTGTATCTTGGCTGGAAAATAATTTGGGCTTTGTAGCAGTGTGCAGCACTGATTCTATTAGGCCATCTATAATAAGCTCCACCAGATTTA
This sequence comes from Phyllobates terribilis, assembly GCF_046119375.1. Taxonomy (NCBI): domain Eukaryota; kingdom Metazoa; phylum Chordata; class Amphibia; order Anura; family Dendrobatidae; genus Phyllobates; species Phyllobates terribilis. The sequence goes on from NW_027362943.1 coordinate 1,165,546, forward strand.
AAATTACTAATCATGTTTATCTGTATCTTGACTGGAAAATAATTTGGGCTTTGTAGCAGTGTGCAGCACTGATCCTATTAGGCCATCTATACTAAAGCTTCACCAGATTTAAAATTAATAATAATTTTTAGCTGCATCTAGCCCGGAAAATAATTTTGGGGCTCCGAGATGCGCAAGACACATAAGTGCCTTCTTGCTGCACTACCTGCAGCATGACCCTCATATTGTCAGAATTCGAAGTAATCATGACTACTGGGTTGCCACACTCTTAGATCCCCCAAACTTTTCGATCAACCTTTTCATTTTAATAAAGACCAAAAAAATGGTCATTTTTGAAATTATAAGCATTAGCAGGTTGTTAGAAACTGAAATCAAACAGTTTTCAACTCAAAACTTTATTCTAGGTGATGTTACATTTTCACATAGGACCCCTTGTTCGAAAGGAGCTTCTGAACTCTCTCGTCCATTGAATTTGTCAGGTTTTGGATGGTTTCTGCTTCAATTGTTTTGCATGAGGACAGAATACCCTCCCAGAGCTGTTGCTTAGATGTGAACTGCCTCCCGCCATCATAGACACTCCTTTTAATGATGCTCCAAGGTTCTGAATGGGGTAGAGGTCAGGGGAGCATGGGGGTCACACCATAAGTTTGTCCCCTTTTATGCCCATATCAGCCAGAGATGCAGATGTTTTATGTGCAGCATGAGATGGTGCATTATCATGCAGAAAAATGATCTTGCTGTGAAATACACGGTTCTTCTTCTTGAACCATGGCAGGAAGTGCTGTTTGAGAAAATCCACATACATTATGGAGTTCATCTTTAGCGCCTTCAGGGATCCTAAAGGGGCCGACAATCTCTCTCCCCATGATTCCAGCCCAAAACATTACTCCACCTCCTCCTTGTTGGCGCTGTAGCCGTGTTTGCGTGGGGTGTCCATCAACCAGCCATCCTCCACTCCATCCATCTGGACCATCGAGCGCTGCACGGCACTCATCCGTGAACAAAACAGTTTTGAAATCAGTCTTCATGTAATGTTTGGCCCACTGGAGCCGTTTCTGCTTGTGTGAAGTGGATAGAGGAGGTCGACAGGATGGCGTATGCACAGCTGCAAACCTCTGAAGGACCCTGCATCTTGTTGTTCGGGGGACGTTGGAGGCACAAGCAGCTTCAAAAACTTGTCTGCTGCTATGACAAGGCTTTTTTGCCGCTGCTCTTTCAACCTGACGTAATTGCCTGTAGGAAAGAGTCCTCAATTTGCCCTTATCAGCACGCACACGTGTGTACTGTGAATCAGCTACATACTTCTTGATTGCCAAGACACTTCATCCTGATCATCGCACAATGTTGATTGTAGTCATGCCTTGACCTAAACACTCCACAATTTGTTGCTTCTCAGCAGCCGACACATCCTTTTTCTTTCCCATTTTGGCAGAAAATGTAGGCTGCTTAATAATGTGAGAGAGCCTTCTTAAGTAGTCTTGCCTTTCATTGGACACACCTGCCAAACTAATTAGCACAGGTGTCTGCAATTGCTTACAGTGATATAAAGAGCCCTGACACACATCACCATCAATGAGTTTAACTGACAAACAAACAAATTCTTCCCTTATCACTCCTAAACACTTTTTGCATAATAATTTGGAACGCAGTGTACATGTGCTTTTCCACAAAACACCAGTGGTTCACGTAGTGAATCTTACAGTTCTAACTTGCCAACCGTGGTCTGTATGGAGTTGTTCAATAAAGGGCCCAAAATTAAGATAACATAGATGGGAGAGGTCTCTATGAATAGGAATTCCTAAGTATTTGATACCCTGTGAGGGCCAGGCAAAGGGAAAGTTGGACTGGATGGAATCCTATATGGATTTGGGGAGGGAGACATCGAGGGCCTCAGACTTCGCTGCATTGATTTTAAAATTTGACAATGTAACAAAGTGATCTATTTCAGCCATAACAGCATGGATGGATATATGTGATTGAGTGATATATACTAGGACATCATCAGCAAATAGAGAGCACTTGTACTCGGTGCCTCCCACCTCAATCCACCTAATATTGGGGTTATGGCGAATTGATGAGAGCAGGTGCTCCGTCACTAGGATGTATAAGAGAGGGGACAGAGGACATCCCTGCCTTGTCCCATTGGTGATTGTGAAAGGTGATGAAAATGTTCTGACGCACCCCCTGGGCCTTGGGACACCCGGAGCCAGACCCTTTTTGGTGGATGCTGGTGGTTGTAGTCTCCGTGGCGGCGACCCGGTTCCGTGGCTCAGGGCGGTCAAACCAGTGGCGGAACTATTTATGTGGTTTTGATGTTTAAATGTCCGACTACGCCACCCGTGGATTGCGGTCAGAGTGAACCGCCGCTACAGGGCAGACCGCTGAGGCTGGTGTTGTGGGTGCAGCAGAGCGTAGCATAACTCCCCACGGGAGGAGTATAGCCTCAGGGCATTGTATGCGGAGGATGGGGGTGATGGTGCAGGGCAGCAGCAGTAACGACACGGAGTCAGTGATGCAGTTCAGGGCCTTTACTCACAGTTCTTATTATCCAGACCACGTCTGCAGGTAACGGCTGCCCACGTCGTACTGTGCTCACCAGGTGAGGGGCTCAGACAACTCCCAGATAACTTTGGAGCGCTTCACAGGACCCCCTTTGTGTGTCCTTTGTCTGGCCTTTCTTACCAACACTTCTGTCTGGCTGCCTCGGGCCTCCTCTTGGTAAACTTGGCGCCAGTTTCCCTGACCCTATGTGGTGCCTTCCTAGCGGGTGTAGCGAGGGGCTGCGCCACATAAAATGTCAGAGCCTCCGGTTTCTAGCTGAGGGTCGTTTCCTGCCTCCACTAGTTCGGGGACCGGTCTCCCCCTTTGGCCTGACCCCTCCACGCAGGTGGATTCGGGCGTGCGGTGGCAACTCGCCCGTCCGCACCCCTGGGATCCCTTCATTCCTCGTTCCTGGAGCCTTCTCCACTCCTCTTCCTTCCTTCTCCCTCTTGCAGGCCTGGGCCTCTGTTACTAGGCCCGCCTCCGGAGCAGAGCTCATGCAGGGCCCCTGCTCCCTGCCACTTCTGCTCAGACTTCTCTGCACTGAACTAAGATGGTGCCCACCTTTTATACTCCCTTCTCAATGCACCCAGGAACTGCTTCCTCCCTGCTCCTGCACTACAGGGTTCCCCTTCCTCAGTGTTCCCTCCCCCCACTCCAGCCAGGGACAGGGACTGTCGTGCCCATCTCAGGGGCATATTGGTCGCCCTGCCCCACGGCAATGTGGTGTAATGCATGCAGGTGTCGGGTCCTGATCCACACTCCATCCTTACCTGAGAGTGAGATATCACACCTCTGGGTGAGTTGCAATACGTCTGTAGCAACCGAGCCCTCAGGGTGCTACAGTTCCATTTATCTTCAGCCTAGGTGATGTATTGTGATACAGGGCCGTGATTTTGGCTATAAAAGGGTCCCCTAGACCCCTACCCCAAGCTTTTTAAGAGAATCATATATGGCGTGCCAGGAGACTCTATGGAATGCTTTCTCAGCATCCAACGAGAGTATCTACTTACAAATTTTTAACTGCATCTAGCCCAGGAAATACTTTGTGCCTAGTAGCAGTGTCTGCTAGTCAGCGGATTATCCCGGCTGTTAAGCAAGCTACACCACCTGTAGTTTGGACACTTAATTTTTTCAAAGGAAATGCTTCGGGACCACGGGATACTCAGTGAAGAGCATCAGGAGGCACCCCAAGGCATAGGGGCTGGGACTGGCAGTAGGATGCCTTGCGGTGGACAGCCGAGCTCGATCCTTATAAAAGCTTTTTAACTGCAGCAGCTTTAGTGGACGCTACTGGAGCTGGAATTACGCGGCTGCTGGCATGAGACTTGCCCTCCAATAGATCCTTGTAAATGGATTTAAAGTGTATTCATTCAAATTAGAGAGACAATTTAAATTAAAAAACTTAGAGCTGCCTCCACCACAGGGGGGCTCTCTCGACCCACCAGCGGACAGGCACCAGTATTGGGAGAGGGGGGCTGGCCGTCAGGGTTCACCGCGGCTCTGGCAAAAACCCGGCGACACGGAGGTGGCACGGGCAGGAGCGGACTGAACGTGTCGGCTTCTCACTTTTTGGATTTTAGAAGGGCATGACATGCCTATATCTGTGTCTCCCCCTCCTTTTACTCCTCCACCTCTTTTCTTTTCTCATGACTATATGTACTTGTCACTTTTCCATGTGTTAGTTGTGTCTTCTGAGCAGTTTGTCAGCTTTTGGACACCTTTGAAGGTGTTTTCTATGTGTTTCTATGTGTTTTTGTTTGCCTGCCATTGGTTTTAACGGTGTTCGAAGGTGTTCGACGAACAGTTCGACGAACAGTTCGGCGAACACACGGGTGTTCGACGAACCGAACCGAACTCGAACACTACGGGGGTGGCTCAACACTACTTACAAGTACTTTGTTCTTCCAGAATGTTTTTGTTCTTAGGAGTGGGTTTTATAGTTGTTTCACCAGGTTTAGACTTTGCCTTCTTGCTCAGGACAAGCCTTAAAGCGCACATGTGAGCAGGACTGTGCTTAGTAAACTACATACACTGACCGGTGGGCACCATTACACTGAGTAAAATGATACCTAGGTTGATGAAATCCGTCCAGAGGTTCTTTTGTAATCTTTATTTTCAGTTCTGCCATAATGATATGCTCTTGCTCTGGGGTGGGACTTTAGGGAGGGGCTGTAAGTGGTGCTCTCATTATGTATTCCTATCTCTGGCCTCTGACAGGTCACTGTGCTTCTGCTTCTATTTTAAATATTGCCTTTGTAATTTCTCTGTCAATTTGAAATTTACATCCCCCAAAATGGCCGCCGGGGCCCGCGCATGCGCAGTAGCATCTTTCGGTTGCTGGGTGCCATATTGCTGCAGGCAAGTTTCTTTTGCCTTTAGCAAAATGGCGACCGCGCGTGTGCAGTAGCATCTTTCGGCAACCGAAAGATGCTACTGCGCATGTGCGGGCCTTTGCGGCCATTTTGGGGATGTAAATTTCAAATTGACAGAGAAATTACAAAGGCAATATTTAAAATATTAGGCCGGCGACTGAAAGCACAGTGACCTGTCAGAGATAGGCATACATAATGAGAGCACCAGCTACAGCACCTCCCTAAAGTCCCGCCCCAGAGCACGAGTATCTCATTATGGCAAAACTGAAACTAAAGATTATAAAAGAACCTCTGGACGGATTTCATCAACAAAGCTATCATTTTACTCAGTGTAATGGCGCCCACCGGTCAGTGTATGTGGTTTACTAAGCACAATCCTGCTGACAGGTGCGCTTTAAAGCCAAGTTCTCTAGTATTGTCACAAGTGTCATCAGCGCAACAAAAACTGTGGCACGGAAGATCCAAAGAGGAAGCTTGATGGAATCTTCAGAGGGATTTTTCCAGGGAACCACACGTAGTGGGTCATCCTGTAATAAAAAAAAACATTTAGAAATTCTCTTATACATAATCTAATCAACCAGAGAGCCCTTGTTATTATACAGTCATGGATAAAATATAAAGCAGCTTCATGAATATCCCATAGAGAAGATCAGGGAGAAGTTTGGGATTTACCTTGAGGGTCCATGGAATATTGTTTATGGTTGGACTTTCATATGATGGACGGTGATGTATCCAGTATGAAAAGCCCTGCAAAAGGAGATAACATTAGCTGAACCTTTGTGACCCCATATGGATGAGACCATACTCAACGTCAGTGTACTGTGAAGTAGGGAGTAAAGCAACGTAAAGCTCAGAAATGGATAGTATAATACTCATCATCTTCAGAGGTCTCGCAGCAACAATTGAAAAAATGTAAAGCACTAAAGTTTTAATAAAAAAAAACAAATTTTTTAATGGTAATAAAATATAAAAATTGTAAAAGTTTTGATATTTTCAACTTTTAAACACTAGGGGGAGCAGCTGCAGACATTTCCCATGAATCTAGTGTAGTGTTAGATTGCACTAAGACTGCAGTAAAAGTGGGCGGGATGTGCTCACATGGTGTGATGTCTCCTCCCCTCTTTTTCTGGTCCTTTGCAAAAAGATAAGTGAGAATGTAGTTTAGGGTCACAGTGCGGAGACATTCTGTTGGCTGCTGCAAAGTGATACCAAGAGGTAAACAGTGTCACCAAGGACGGATAGCAGCGGGGGCGTTGTTAGGGTCTTAAAAGATCAGGTCCCAAACACCAAGGCATGTCCACCCTCTCCTCAGTATAGATAGATACAGGAGAATACAGTCGCCCCTGTAAGTGCTGCAAACATTGAATATATGACATTTGAACCGCATTACTGCTATATAGAATTTACAGTATTTAGCACATAAATTGGCAAATTCAGGAGAGCCCACTAGCCGTGACAAGGTGACCTTTCTTTGATAGGATCCTAATCCTAATATTTATCAGTCATGCCTCTCCCGGGCTATAAGTGTAAAAATGTAAAGGGCAGGTAGGATCCAGCATTAATTAAAAGCCTTAGGCACCTTCATAAATTCATATAAAACCGTTACCGGAAAAACACCATCTATAATATAGCACTGCAAGCGTGTCCCTGTCTGAAGCCTCGATAGACTGCGCATGCGCGACGCGCAGTCTGGCTCCAGACAGAATCACCCATCCAGCCGTTACAGGTAAGAGGAGTGTATGGCGCCGGAGATCGCGGTATGCGTAGGCACTGAACGCATACCACGATCTCCGACGCCATACTTACATACTTACCTGACCGGGAGGAGCGTTGCTGCAGCGCCTCTCTTCACCGGAGACCGGGGCAGGAGTGGGGCGCCGGATCGGCGCATGCACATAGCGCTATCTTGCGCCATTTTACTGAAGACACATTTGCCTCTGGCAGAACAGGACGCAGCAGCGCTGGAGCACAGAGAAGAAAGGTGAGTATAACTGTTTATTTTTTTGTATGTGTGTACAGTGTGAAAGGGATGAGGGGGCCACACATACCAGAATTGTGGGGTGAGGGGACCATGCATACCAGGATTGTGGGGTGAGGGGATCAAGCATACCAGGATGAGGGGTACCACGCATACCAGGATTGGGGGGTGAGGGGACCATGCATACCAGGATTGGGGGGTGAGGGGTACCACACATAACAGGATTGGGGGGTGAGGGGTACCACACATGCCAGGATTGGGGGGTGAGGGGACCATGCATACCAGGATTGGGGGTTGATTGGACCATGCATACCAGGATGAGGGGTACCACACATAGCATTATTGGGGGGTGAGGGGACCACGCATACCAGGATTGGGGGTTGAGGGGACCATGTATACCAGGATTGGGGGGATGAGGAGACCATGCATACCAGGACTGGGGGAGAGGGGACCATGCATACCAGGATTGGGAGGTGAGGGGACCATGCATACCAGGGTTAAGGGGTGAGGGGACCATGAATACTAGGATTGGGGGGTGAGGGGACCGTGCATACCAATATTGGGGGGTGAGGGGACCATGCATACCAGAATTGGGGGGCGAGGGGACCATGCATACCAGGATTGGGGGGTGAGGGGACCATGCATACCAGGATTGGGGGGTGAGGGGACCATGCATACCAGGATTGGGGTGTGAGGGGTGCCATGTATAACAGAATAGGGATGTGAGTGGTGCCATGCATACCAGAATAGGGATGAGGGGTACCATACATACCAGGATAGGAATGCGGGGTACCATGCATACCAGGATGAGGGGTACCGTATATACCATGATAGGGATGAGGGGTACCATGTATGTCAGGATTGGGTATGAGGGGTGCTATGTATACCAGGATTGGGGATGAGGGGCCCATGCATACCAGGATAGCGATGAGGAGTGCCATGCATACCAGGATGGGGATGAGGGGTGCCATGCATACCAGGATGAGGGTGAGCGGCCCATGCATACCAGGATCTGGGATACCATACATACCAGGATAGGGATGAGGGATGGGGTACCACACATACCAGGATTGGGAGTGAGGGGTGCCATGCATACCAAGATTGGGGGTGAGGGGTGCCATGCATACCAGGATTGGGGGTGAGGGGTGCCTTGCATACCAGGATTGGGGGTGAGGGGTGCCTTGCATACCAGGATTGGGGGTGAGGGGTGCCATGCATACCAGGATGGGATCGTGGGGACAGGATGGGGGCAGCACAAATACCAGGAGGGGGGCAGCACATACCAGCATGGGAGACCATATACCAATAAAAATGCTTGCCACCCGGGCGTAGAACGGGTTGAATAGCTAGTAGGTTATTATGGGCACGTGTGGTATCCATGAAGAAAACGGATGCCACACGTAACGCAGACACGTACATGTGAAGGGGGCCTTAGGCTGATCAGAGTAGTGCACAGTCAGAAAAGGAGGCTGTCACAACCTCCAAAAGTAAACTATAAAAAAAACTTGACCAGCACCTCCGAACAGAATAAAGCAAGTGTGAACAGGTGCAAGCTGCCTTAAGCTACAAGACTGCAGTCACTTTATGTGACTGCAGACTTGTGAATCCTCACACTGCATGCCCTGCTCGCTGTGAGGATTTTCAGGTGTCGGGTGTGTGACCACAAGCATGTGATACGCATACTTCTACTTCTGGCCACATTCTGACTAGACTGTGTTCGGCTGCACTCAATTCACATCGGGCACCAACACCTGAGAATCCTCACAGCGCGCACAGAGAAATTGCAGGCTTGTAGCCTAAAGCTGGACAACCCCTTTAAGGTTGTTTTTCTTTTTCTTAAAACAAACCCTGTCCCCTGTAAAATTTTCAAGAAGGTTGGAAATTCTCTTTAAAGGAATTTTCCTTTAAATGTATGTTATTTACATACTTGCAGTCATGTGCAGACGAGACTCATCTTGCTCCACTCAATATAAGAGAATTGAAAGAATCTTCATGAGACTAGTCGGCATGTGACTGCAAGTATGTAAATCGCATACATGAGGTCAAGTGACCGCCCTCCCGCATTAAAATACAGGAAAATCGAGACAGTGTGCAAAAAATCGTGACAGTGTGATAATTCAGCTGTCTGCAGTCAGAGTAACTGCAGACTTTTCTCTTGTGACCAGAAAACAACTATAAGAGAGTAAAGGATATTTCCGGGCATATGGGATTGATGACCTCTCTACATATACAGGATAGGTCATGAAAAGCAGATAGGTGGGGTCTGACAGCTGGTGCCCCCATCGGTCAGCTGTTACAAGCTCCGGAGCAAGAGCAGCTCTATCCAGAGTGTAGTGGCCTCTGCCAGTCGCTGCTGGTACTGTAGTCACTACTATTCAAATGAACAGGAGCTGAGCTGCAGAACCAGCAGCAGCCGCTCAGTAATGCCGCCTGAGCAAACAGCTGCTCTTGGGGGCGCCAGGTGTCGGACCCCCACTGATCTGCTATTGATGACCTATCCTGTAGATGTAGATAGGTCATCAATACTGTATGCCCGGACATCCCTTTATATCTTATATGGTTTTCTGCTTGCAAAAGAAAAGTCTGCAGTCTCTCTCTGTGACAGCTGAATTATGACGCAGTGCGATATGGCAATACTGTATGCCCAGACATCCCTTTATATTTTGTCAAACTCAAATACCCGGAGGGCCAAAATGAAAAGCTTGGACAAAGTTGCAAGACAACCGTGATATTTATTTAAAAAATGTCTACAATTGAGGAAGTTTTCCCTTATCAAATATAACATTGAATAGTCCTCCATACAGTATAATGGCCCCGCATAGTCCTTCATACAGTATAATGGCCCCGCATAGTCCTCCATGCAGAATAATGGCCCACATAGTCATCCATACAGTATAATGGCCCCACATAGTCCTCCATACAGTATAATGTGTCCCACATAGTCCTCCATACAGTATAATGTGTCCCACATAGACCTCCATGCAGAATAATGGCCCCGCATAGTACTCCATACAGTATAATGGCCTCACATAGTCCTCCATGCAGAATAATGGCCCACATAGTCATCCATACAGTATAATGGCCCTACATAGTCCTCCATACAGTATAATGGCCCCACATAGTCCTCCATACAGTATAATGGCCCCACATAGACCTCCATGCAGAATAATGGCCCCACATAGCCCTCCATATCAGAATAATGGGTCCCACATAGTCCTCCATGCAGAATAATGGCCCCGCATAGTCCTTCATACAGTATAATGGCCCCGCATAGTCCTCCATGCAGAATAATGGCCCACATAGTCATCCATACAGTATAATGGCCCTACATAGTCCTCCATACAGTATAATGGCCCCACATAGTCCTCCATACAGTATAATGTGTCCCACATAGACCTCCATGCAGAATAATGGCCCCACATAGTACTCCATACAGTATAATGGGTCCCACATAGTCCTCCATGCATAATAATGGCCCCACATAGTCCTTCACGCACAATAATGGCCCCACATAGTCCTCCATACAGAGTAATGGCCCCACATAGTCCTCCATACTAAATAATGGGCCCCACATAGCCCTCCATATCAGAATAATGGGTCCCACATAGTTCTCCATACAGTATAATGGGCCACACATAGTGTTCCACACAGTATAGTGGGCCCCACATAGTGCTCCATACAGTATAATGGGCCCCACATAGTACTCCATACAGTATACTGGCCCCACATAGTGCTCATTCAGTATAATGGCCCCACATAATCCTCCATACAGTATAATGGGCCCCACACAGTGCTCCATACAGTATAATTGGCCCCACACAGTGCTCCATACAGCAAAATGTGGTGCCCCTGAGGGTTCAGTCGCCACAGGGGTACTGCACCTCAGACCGAGGTGTGGTATCTCCTCTCCAAGGTAAGGATGGAGTACTACACAGGACCCCTGCCACGGACTCAACACTACACCACTCCAGTTCAGGACGGGGATCTAAAGCACCATAGTGCAGCCCTGGGTCTGAATGGAGGAGTTGTGGGGAACCAAAGTAAGGGGGAACCAAGTAGTGAGTGAGGGTGGAGGAAGCACTTTATAACACACCTTAATAGAATCATACATAAACAGAGACCATCTTTAGTACCGGGTCTTTGGTCGCAGTTCCCTGGAGTGGTTAGTCAGTACAAGCTGCAGCTGTTCTAGGATTCTGTGATTCCCGGTCTCAGGCCTCGAGACTGGGGATTGGGGCAGAGTTGAGTTATAGCCAGCTCTGTTCCTGGTCTTAGTCCACACAAGAAGGCAAAAGAGGGGAGCAGAGGAGATAGAGTTAGAACTCTCCTGTTAGGTTTTTTCTAGTTTGCTGGTTACATGACCATTTTTGCCTAATTAATCCGGCTCCGCCCTCCTGGCCTTGCTGGACTTCATTGTATTTACTACTCTTGAGCTAGCTTGGTGCTCTGTTACCGTTCTCTGTTAGTTTTGCTAGGTCTTCGGACCTCTATGTTCTTTGTTGTGTGTTTCTCTTTGACTGCTACAATTTCTGCTAGGAGGTGTCCAACTTTATCCCAGTCCCTAGTTCTTGTAGGGATTCCTCCCTTGCATCTATAGGTCTTCGTACAGACTAGCCGAGGACTTTAGCGGGTCTGATCGCATGATCAGGTTCCTCGTTACATCGTAGGGATCCAGTTTAGTTCGATTGTAGGGACAGATCTCCTGTCTTTCCTTAGTGCTTGTAGCAGATCATAACAGATAGGCTCCACAGGCGAAAGGATCTCAGGGGGTGCGGACGGAGCGGAGTCGCCACCTGCATGCCTCATTCTGGCTTAGTCAGAGAGACCCTGCCACAAGAGGGGGTACCGGTCCCCGATTATCTGACCTTGCACTTCACGTCTCTGTCAGAAAAGTCCGGAGGCTTATGTGGATCCCAGGGGGATACGGACGGAGCGTAGTCGCCACCTGTATCCTCTAATCTGCGTTTATCCAGAGGGACCCGGCCTTACTCCAACTTCTCACCACCAGTCACCAATAAGGGCACCCAGTCGGTCCGGAGGCTACGCGCCACCCGTAAAAGGCATCGCAGTACCCGTACAGGACTCAGTGGGGAACACAAGGAGGGAGAAGGAGAATTAAGAGAAGAGAGGAACACACTAGAGCTTGGGGTCCTGTCAAGTGCACCTGAAGTACTTGGAGTGTGCTGAACCCTGTGGCGCCCAGGGGATGGGGACTACTCGGCGCCCGGGCCTTAATGCCTGTTCTTGGGGGATGTCGCGGTGGTCGGCTCCCGGGCCCGTACACTGAGGTCTCTCTTAAAAAGGGGAAAATTAAATGTCAAAGTTCGTGACGCCACCTATGGTGTCTGGTGAGGATCACCAGCGCTGCGACCGTCCACTGAGGCCGGTGTTGTGGCAGCTTAGATGGAATCACTCCCCACAGGCGGATCGGGGCTTCAGGGCAGCGTAGGAGTTGGGAATGCAGGACAGAGAGGACCCAGCCAGGTCAGAGCAAGAAGGGGAAGCACACACAAAAGTCACTTCTGTACCTTTACTGGAAATAGTTCAGGAACACTCCGGAGCGCTGTAGGGTGAGGGGTGCACGTCCGGATTCTCCCCAGTGAGCGGGTGTACGGCCTCCTGTTTCTTGCCTCTCTGTAGTAAGTTTCTGACCTGCCTGGAGCTAGGCCTAACTTATTTTCTGTCCTGCATCGGCTGATCCTGTGGTAGGGCCTTCTGTTAGAGTACACACCCCCTGGTATATGGGGCCTCGGTAACTCCTGACCCTGGTATAACAGTCAGCGTTTGGTATTACTGAGACATGTAGTTCACCAGGGGTTCTGGTTGTCCTCTGCTGGGTGTAAAGAATCCCTGCAAACTCGGACCCGTTGTCCGGTATATGGTTCCTGGGGTGAGCTGGTAAAGCCCCTCTGCCCCCAATGCTACTCGCTCCTCTAGCCTTCGGCCTACTCGGGCCCTCACTAGGCTATACACACTGGCCGTTAGCTGGCTGCCTCTTCTACTGCTCTCTGAGTGTCAGCAACGCTCCTAGCTCACTTAACTCGAGATGCTTGAGTCTGACTGAACTCCACTGCAGACTGACCTGTTTCTCTGTGTCTCACTCTGCAGGAACTGGCTGTGGACTCCAGACTGTTCTGTCTCCACTCACTTCCTGAACTAACTCACAGACCGCCTCTGCCTAGCTCCACCCTCCGTATTTATATCCCTATCCGGACTCCCTCTGGTGGACTGAGGTAAGGTGGAGGTGTGTGTATGATCCGAGGGCCTCTTGTGGAGAAATCCTTTAATACACCCCTCCAGGATCTATGGCTCCATGCACAGCAGGGCGTCACATTCCCCCCTAGTTGAACTCAGCACTCCCGGGCTGAAGCACATTTTGTAACAACAACAATAACAAGCTTCCCTTTATGGGAGGTTAGGACACTTGAACGTTGCATAACCAGAACATGGATAAATATACATATATAGTTCAATAAACAGTAGGCAATGAGCAACCAGAAAGTCCAAGTCACTTCCGGAGAGGTTGCGCAAAGGGGCACTCAGGGAGTGCAATTATGTACAAATAAAGTCTTTGGGCTGCACATAGTCCTCAGCCACAGAGTTCTTAGATACCCAAGCGGGTAATGGGAAGCAAATAAGTAAAGTGTCCGTTTCACTTGGATTGTTCATTAGAGGGGTAAAATATAAGTTAAAGGCCTGTAAAAGGCAATAAATACATAGCAATACATACACAGGATAATGCAATAATATACAGTATTATACAATACAATACCATACCCCAGGGATAACTATCTACATCTGTCGGGGTTTAACTATTTTACTTAGTGTACCTGACAGGGAGTTGACCTTTCATGCTACGTGTAGATCTGCGTAGTGCGGTGGTCTGTGTAGTGTCAGTGTTTCTCTCAGCTACCCTGTTTGTTCTACTAGTGATGTTATTGAAAAACTGCCTTAACCTCGCTAATGGGCTGGCAAGTTCACCATTGGCTTTGCCTTCTTGCTCTGCTTCTGCCGGGGATCCTTCTTCTGGGGATTCTTCCTGAGCAGGCTTTTCTGCGGCACTAGGCTCTTCTGCAGCACTTACAGGTTCAACTTGCTGTGGAGGGTCTTCTGGCTGTTGGAAGAATTGGAGTACTGGAATTATGACTGCTCCTCCGATTTGAGGCCAATCTGCCGGGAAGTCTCCAAAATCAGTATGTATTACTGCTTCATCAGGTTCCTCCGGGAAAATGAGAGGCACTTCTTCTTGGGGTTTTAGCAGATCTGGACACAACCTCAGGTGGTCCCTAGATACTGTTGCAGTTGTTCTTCCTCCATCTTTGCTGATCAGACATGTCTTCCTGTTGTCAAACCTTGAATTCAACACAGTGTAGGGTTCTCTCTCCCACTGGTCATCAAGCTTGTGGTTCCTCCGCTTCCTTTTCAATACCACTTCTCCTGGTGTGAATGGTTCTGCTGGTGCACTTCTGTTGTATTGTGCTTCTTGTTTATCCCTCACCCGAGTGAGACTGTCTTCGACACATGCTTGTACTCTTCTGTACTGCTCCTCTCTGGTCGTGTCCCAGTCTTCAGTGGTCACATCTGCTTCTGGTTCTACAACACCAAGCTCCAGGTCCATGGGCAGCTTTCCTGGTCTTGCCCGCATGAGATATGCCGGAGTGCAATTGGTGGAACTTACTGGTATGTGATTATACAGATCCACTAGGTCAGGTAGTAGGTCTGGCCACTGGTTTCTCTCTTCTAGTGGTATAGTCTTCAGTAGATCGATGATTATGTTATTCATCTTTTCAAAGAGACCATTAGTTTGGGGGTGGTACGGTGTAGTCCTGATCTTTTTACACCCGTACAGATGGCAGAACTCTTTGAACAATTCAGCCTCAAAGGCCGGGCCTTGGTCAATCAGTACCTGCTCAGGGTATCCATGGGGTCTGCAGAAGTACGCTTGGAACGTCTTCGCTGCTGTCTCTGCTGTCAGGTCTTTGACAGGGGCGACCACCAGGAACCTGGAGTAGTGATACACCATGGTCAGGGCATAGGCATATCCTGACCGGCTGGGTGACAACTTGACATGGTCCAGGGCCACGATCTCCTGGGGTCGAGTCGTCTTGATGGGCTGCAGGGGTGCCTTCTGGCTGCTGTAGTCTTTTCTTCTGAGGCTACAGGGTCCACAGTCTCTGCACCACCTCTCAATGGAGCTGCGCATTCCCACCCAGTAGAATCGACACTTCAACAGGGTCTCTAGCTTTTTCCAGCCAAAGTGCCCCGCCTGATCGTGGTAGGCCTCCAACACCATCTGGATGTCCGTCTTGGGGACCACTATCTGCCATACCATCTCATGGGTTTTTGGATTGACGTACCTCCGGCACAGCTTCTCACGGTAGATAAACAGCCGGCTTCTCTCATTCCACAGCTGTTTTGCTTGGAGAGACGCATCTTTCTCCAGGAAGGAACCTTCTTGGGTTATCACCTCTTTGATATGGCTGACAACCGGGTCACTGTCCTGGGTCTCTTTTCAGCTGTGGTGAGGCAAAGGGTTTAACGTCTTACCACGCTGCCTCCTGGAGGCTCGTTGCTCGTGGATCATCCCATTCCAATGAAAAGCAGGTAGCTCAATCTCTTCCAGGTCATCCACTTCTTCTTCTGTGTCTGACTGGTGAGGCATCCTGGACAAGGCAACGGCGTTGGCGTTCTTGCGGCCCGCCCAGTACTTTATTGTGAATTTGTAGTTTGACAGCCGAGCCATTCATCGTTGTTCCATGGCTCCCAGCTTGGCTGTTTCAAGATGAGTTAAGGGGTTATTGTCAGTGTAGGCAGTGAAGTTGCTGGAGGCTAAGTAGTGCTTGAACCTTTCTGTGATGGCCCAGACCAAGGCCAGGAACTCTAACTTAAAGCTGCTATATTTCTCTGGGTTCCTCTCAGTCGAGCGGTGCTTCCTGCTTGCATATGCGATGACTTTCTCCTGGCCATTCTGCTTCTGACTTAGGACAGCTCCCAATCCTTCATTGCTGGCATCAGTATACAGCAGGAACGGTTGGCTGTAGTCAGGGTAGGCTAGGATCTCATCACCTGTCAGGATCTCCTTCATTTCTTGAAATGATTCAGCCTGTTCTTTACTCCAGTGGAATGGGGGATTTCTGCCCTTGGGGGACTGTCCTACCAGGAGGTCTTGCAGAGGCGCTGCTTTCTTAGTGTAGTCTTGTACAAACCTCCGGTAGTATCCTATCAGTCCCAAGAACTGACGCACCTCTTTGAGGTTCTTCGGCTCCGGCCATTTCTGTATGGCAGTGACCTTCTCCGGGTCTGGTGCTACCCCTTCTGGGCTGACAATGTGCCCCAGTTATTGTACCTTTCTCTTGAGCAGGTGGCACTTTGAGGGTTTCAACTTCATCCCATACTGGGACAGTGACTCAAATACCTCTGCCAGGTGCTTCAAGTGGTCCTCATACGTCTTGGAGTACACTATCACGTCATCCAGGTATAGCAACACAGTCTCAAAGTTGCGGTGTCCCAGGCAGCTCTCCATCAATCTCTGTAACGTTCCAGGGGCGTTGTAGAGTCCAAACGGCATACTGTTGAACTCGCAGAGTCCCATTGGGGTGGTGAAGGCCGTCTTCTCCCGATCCTCCTCAGCCACAGCTACTTGCCAGTACCCACTAGTAAGGTCAAGGGTGGAAAAGTAATTTGCAGACTTTAAGGCAGCCAGGGATTCCTCAATACGGGGTAAAGGGTATGCATCTTTATGTGTAATGCGATTTACTTGTCTGTAATCTACACACATTCTCATGCTTCCATCCTTCTTCCTGACTAGAACTAGGGGAGCTGCCCAGGGACTACAACTATCCCTTACTACCCCTGCCTTCTTCATGTCATGCAACATCTCCTTGGCTTTCTGGTAGTGTGCTGGAGGTATAGGCCTGTACCGTTCCTTGATGGGGGGGATGGTTGCCTGTGGGGATGTGATGTTGTACCCCCTTAATCCTCCCAAAGTCAAGTGGGTGTTTGCTGAATACCTGCGCGTATTTCTGAACCACCCGGTGTACTCCCTGTTTCTGGTGGGCAGGAGTGGTGTCTGTCTCAACGTGGAGCTGTTAACACCAATCTTCCACCTGTGTTGTAGGATCATTATCCTCCACTTGGTCTGGGGAGGTTAAGGACTCCGCCGTGTCAATAGAGTTATTATTTACAGTGTAAAGTTTGGCAACAGTGGCACAACGTGGTAATCTGACCTCGTCTTCCCCATAGTTGAGAAGACGGACGGGCACCCTCCCATTGCGTACATCTACTACCCCCCCTGGCAGTTAAGAGTGTAGGTCTGTGTTCTGAGCTAAGGAGTTCTACTACCGCCTGGTAGCTATGTCCTTTAAGACCTATTGCTGCTCTACACCAGATAAGCATTTCACTCATTGGGGGGATCACAATGGGTACGGGGTCTGTTACCCGCACCACCGGTTAGCTTTACTTGCTGCTGGTACATCAGGGCTCGAATCTCCCTCTGGAGTGCTCTCCGCTGCCCCGGTCTGGCGGTGTCAGCAAGCTGTTGGAGTAAAAACACAACCTCCTCCAAACAGTTACCCACAATGTTAGTGCCTAGTACTACATTCAGTCCATTTTCCTCATTGACAGTCTTCACTACAATGAGCCCCTGGTCCTTTAACTCCACTCTCCCCACTTTTACTGCTACATTCTTAACCCCAAGTAGGTCAAGAGGGAGGCCGTTAGAGGCATATACTGAAAAGTCTGGGTTTGGGGGTTGGAGACTGTCCATGGACCAGTATTTGCTATAGAGGATATCAGGTATGATTGTTACCTGGGATCCGGTGTCCAGCAGGGCAGGTATCGCAATGCCGTCCAGTATGATGGATAGGAAAGGTCTTCCTCCCACGAACCTGTGGTGCCAGTCTTGAGGGGCCTGCTGAGTCTATTCCTGGGTGTTGGCCCTCGGACCCAAGGTTTGCTTGTTTAAAGGACACTGGGGCACTGTGTGACCTGCCTTCTGGCAGCGGTGGCAGACGAACTCTTGGTGAGGATGGCGCTGGTTGTTGGTCCTTCCTGGGGGCGGCGTTGTCCTCCTCCGGGTTGGCGATGTCCTCCTCCGGGGTGGCGATGTTCTCCTTCTCCTCCGGTTCATCCAGGGGACATCCTCAGGGCAGTCGGCTAGCAGGATATGTCCCTCCATCTCTGGCTCCGTCCGTAGTTGCAGGGCACTCATTACAGTGGCCAGGTTTTTGGTCAGCTGGCACACTTCTGAGCGCAGACAGTCCAGCTCAGTAGGGGGCGCTGCCTGCACTTTGGCTTCAGCAGCCAGCGGGGAAAAGGTGGGTGCTGCTGGCGTTGGAGTGGCCCCACCCTGGTAACGTTGGATTGCAGTATCTGCCGTCTCCAGGGGTTGCAGTCCCTTTATAGCCATATCCTTAAGGGTGTCAAAGGTAGCATCTGGATGATCCAAGGACCACCAATGCACAGTCCTGCTCTCCGCTTGGGACCTCAGCCCCCGGACAAATTGTTCTTTTAGCATTTTACTCTCATTTGTTATGCTAATTGGACTAACCTGTTTTAGAGCTCGCAGGGCCCCTTGTAAATGGCAGGCATAGTCCCGAATGCTGTCCTCCGGTTTCTGAGAGCATTGGTACAACCTCATCTGGAGGTCTGCTTCAGTACGGTCCTCAAAGGCAGTCTGTAATTTTTTGAAAATTGCGGACACTGACTCCTGGTCTGCGGCCAACCAGGTCTCTACTTCTCTCTCCGCAGCACCAGTCAATTGTCCCACAACAACTGCAGCTCTTTGTTTGCCCGTCATAGAATACATGTCCAGGATGCTGCATATTTTGCGCTTGAATCCAGACAGGGTGTCTGGCTTGCCGCTGTACTGGGGGAGCCACTTTGCTCCAGGCATGTATGGTAAAGTCAATGGTACGATAGGGGCTACAGGCCCTGATGATGGAGCGTTTGCTCCGTCTTGCGCGGCGGCGGCCACATCATCGGGGCTGTCAGCCTGGGCTGCAACGTCGGGTTGTTGCTGCAACATCTTGGCACCCCCCTAGTGAACCGTGGCCTACCTTCCTTCTGTAGGCCGCAGCTCCACAGGTGACGGTCTTCTGGTAGGACCTTGCGTCGCTTGCGTCCGACGTCAGGGCATCCTCTGGCTCCTTCCAGGACCTGATGCTTCCTGATTCATTGTCAGGGGCTGGGCGTGTCCTCGACTTCGCGCGCTTCCAGCGGTTACGCCCTTCTTCTTCTCGCGCGGCTACCGGAAAGATGGCGGCCAGTGGGGGGAAAAGCTTCACCACTGTGAGTTTTACAGTTTCTTAAGGCGCACAATACCCGGTGGCAACGGGCACGCAATCCTGTTCGTGACGCCAGTTAGAGAGATGTGGCGCCCAGGGGATGGGGACTACTCGGCGCCCGGGCCTTAATGCTTGTTCTTGGGGGATGTCGCGGTGGTCGGCTCCTGGGCCGGTACCCTGGGGTCTCTCTTAAAAAGGGGAAAATTAAATGTCAAAGTTCGTGACGCCACCTGTGGTGTCTGGTGAGGATCACCAGCGCTGCGGCCGTCCACTGAGGCCGGTGTTGTGGCAGCTTAGATGGAATCGCTCCCCACAGGCGGAGCGGGGCCTCAGGGCAGCGTAGGAGTTGGGGATGCAGGACAGAGGGGACCCAGCCAGGTCAGAGCAAGAAGGGGAAGCACACACAAAAGTCACTTCTGTACCTTTATTGGAAATAGTTCAGGAACACCCCGTAGCGCTGTAGGATGAGGGGTGCACGCCCGGATTCTCCCCAGTGAGCGGGTGTACGGCCTGCTGTCTCTTGCCTCTCTGTAGTAAGTTTCTGACCTGCATGGAGCTAGGCCTAACTTGGTTTCTGTACAAACCCCCTGGTATATGGGGCCTCGGTAACTCCTGACCCTGTTATAACAGTCAGCGTTTGGTATTCCTGGGACATGTAGTTCGCCAGGGGTTCCGGTTGTCCTCTGCTGGGTGTAAAGAATCCCTGCAGACTTAGACCCGTTGTCCGGTATATGGTTTCTGGGGTGAGCTGGTAAATTACCTCTTCCCCCAATGCTACTCGCTCCTCTAGCCTTCGGCCTACTCGGGCCCTCACTAGGCTATACACACTGGCAGTTAGCTGCTGCCTCTTCTGCTGCTCTCTGAGCATCAGCAACGCTCCTAGCTCACTTAACTCGAGCTGCTTGAGTCTGACTGAGCTCCACTGCAGACTGACCTGTTTTTCTGTGTCTCACTCTGCAGGAACTGGCTGTGGACTCCAGACTGTTCTGTCTCCACTCACTTCCTGAGGAGAACAAACTCACAGACCGCCTCTGCCTAGCTCCACCCTCCGTATTTATATCCCTATCCGGGCTCCCTCTTGTGGACTGAGGTAGGGTGGAGGTGTGTGTATGCTCCGAGGGCATCTTATGGAGAAATCCTTTAATACACCCCTCCAGGATCTGTGGCTCCATGCACAGCAGGGCGCCACAAACCCCATCCTGGTGGCCGCAGCACGCCGTGTGACAGCAGAGAGAAGCTCTGAGCTGAACCACTACACCTGTGAGTAAAGACTTGGATGACTTTAACCTTTGTCTCTGTCTGTTCCTAACTCCGCGGCTCTGCACCCGCCAACGCTCTATTCCACGCTCTATCTCTCTCCATGCTGCCCTGAGGCCTTGCTCCACCTGTGGGGAGCCGTACCATCCGAGCTGTCTGAACACCGGCCTCAGAGGACTGCTGCAGCACTGGTGACCCTCACCAAAAACCGCAGGTGGCGTAGTCAAACAACCACTCATCCAGAAGCCCATAATTTTTTATGTGACATCCCCCACAACTACAGGCCAGCCGTCCGAGTTCACCTTCCCAGGGAGGGCTAGAGCGTCACAATAACAGGGCCCTACATTGCTTATTATATACAGTATAATGGCCACACAGTGCTCCATACAGAATAATGAGCCCCACATAGTGCTCCATACAGTAAAATGGGCCCCACATAATCCTCCATACAGTATAATGGCCCCACATAATCCTCCATACAGTATAATGGCCCCACATAATCCTCCATACAGTATAACGGGTCCCAAATAATCCTCCATACAGTATAATGGCCCCACATAGTCCTCCATGCAGAATAATGGCCCCACATAGTCCTCCATACAGTATAATGGCCCAGCATAGTCCTCCATACAGTATAATGGCCCCACATAGTCCTCCATACAGTATAATGGCCCCACATAGTCCTCCATACAGTATAATGGCCCCACATAGTCCTACATACAGTATAATGGCCCCATATAATCCTCCATACAGTGTAATGGTCTCACATAGCCCTCCATACAGAATAATGGGCCCCACATAGTACTCCATACAGGATAATGGCCTCGCATAGTCCTCCATACAGTATAATGGCCCCACATAATCCTCCATACAGTATAATGGCCCCACACAGTGCTCCGTAGAGTATAACAGGGCCCTACATTGCTTTCCATACAGTATAATGGCCCCACATAGTCCTCAATACAGTATAATGGCCCCACACAGTGCTCCATACAGTATAATGGGCCCCACACAGTGTTCCATACAGTATAATGGGCCCCACATAGTCCTCCATACAGTATAATGAGCCCCACATAGTGCTCCATACAGTATAATGGGCCCCACATAGTGCTCCAACTAGTATAATGGGCCCCACATAGTGCTCTCTACAGTATAATGGGCCCCACATAGTGCTCCATACAGTATACTGGCCCCACGAAGTGCTCCATACAGTATAATGGACCACACATAGTGCTCCATACAGAATAATGGTCTCACATAGTGCTCCATACAGTATAATTGGCCCCACACAGTGCCCCATACAGTATAATGGGCTCCGCATAGTCCTCCATAGAGTATAATGGGCCTCAGATTGTCCTCTATACAGTATAATGGCCCCACATAGTGGTCCATACTGTATAATGGCACAACACAGTGCTCCATTACAGACCTCCCTTGAAATCCTGACTATAGCGGTGCTTCAAAGGAGACCGTGATTTTCACTAACTGCAGCAATACTGTGGCATCGCTGTATATAGCACAAGCTATAAGTTAAAAGCTATTCTAAAAAGTTTTAAAAGATATTTAAAAAAAAAAACCATAAAAGTTCCAATCGCCCCCATTTTCCTGC
Source organism: Phyllobates terribilis (assembly GCF_046119375.1). Classification (NCBI taxonomy): domain Eukaryota; kingdom Metazoa; phylum Chordata; class Amphibia; order Anura; family Dendrobatidae; genus Phyllobates; species Phyllobates terribilis. Next base: position 1,187,590 of record NW_027362943.1, read on the forward strand.
ATTAAAAATAAAGATATTAAAAAATTTAAAAAATACAGATATGCGATATCGCTACATTCAGAAAAGTCTGATCTATCAAAATAAAACCACAAGCAACACGATTCGTAAACACCATAAAACAGAAAAATATTCAAAAACGCCAAAATGACATTATTTTCTGCAATACCCCTAAAAATGCTGTAACAAGTGATCAAAATGTCATATCCATTCCAAAATGGTATCAATAAAAATATAGAAACGTTACGGGTCTCGGAAAATGGCGACAACCCAAAAATGGTTTTATTTCAAACTTCTGATTTATTTTCACCGGTAAAATAATGAAAGAACTGGACTTGTTTGGTGTCGCTGTAATCGTACCGATGAGCAGAATCACACTGCAAGGTCATTTTTACCACAAAATGTACACTGTAAAAATAATTTCCAAGAAACTATGTCAGATTGCGTGTATTTCTCAATTTCACCGAACTTGGAATTTTTGTTTCCTGTTTTCCAGTACAAAGTGGTAAAATCAATGGTGTCAATCAAAATTACAATTCAACCCCCAAAAAACAAGCCCTCATATGTCTATGTGGACAGAAAAGTAAAAAAGTTATGGCTGTGGGAAGAAGGGGAGGAAAAAACTAAAGTTCAAAAACAGAAATTGGCCCTGTCAGGAAGGGGTTAACTGCTTCTGCACTCTGGAGCCCGAGAGATTAGAGCTTTGGGTTTGGGCATATTTAAGTATTTGTTGCAGCATTTCCTCGTACCAACAAACTGAATGAGATTCCTGAGGCCTCGTGCACATGCTGCTTCTTTTTTCCTTGCAGATTAGGAGCAGTTTTATATTTGCAGCCTGTCAATCCATTCAGCGATTTTCATCAGATGCATGGGGGGGGAAATGCAAGTAAAAAATACGGTAAAAGTGTGCGTATTTATGTTATGTTGTGTTTTTCCTGCCACAAGACGTTTTTGGTGCAGAAATGTCTGCAGAAAGTACTTAACGTGTGCACATACAGTACAGACCAAAAGTTTGGACACACCTTCTCATTTAAAGATTTTTCTGTATTTTCATGACTATGAAAATTGTACATTCACACTGAAGGCATCAAAACTATGAATTAACACATGTGGAATTATATACTTAACAAAAAAGTGTGAAACAACTGAAAATATGTGAAATCGAAGAAGGAAAATTATATTATCCAAAAGATAATAGTCCTCTTAATATAGATCAGCCTGAACAATGTACGGCCATAGTCAAATTAGACGTCCTTACAAAGGGTTTTACTCTAAACATGGGAGATGTCTCAGGTAAGGGTCATGAATGTGAATGTTTATGGTGTTATCAAAAGAATGGACCACTGGAAGGCGATGTGAAGTATATCCATAAAATACACCCAGAATGTGCAAAGTATGGGGACAGATGGGAGAAAAGGTTTGGATTTGATGATAAACTTAGTTTGATGAAATGTGAAAATTTGGTGGAAGAAATAGGAAAGTGCAGTGAGAAATGAAAAAAGTCTGGACTTACAAGTGCAAATATATGGTTGTGTGAAGCCGGAAAGAGAGAAAATGGCCGACATGCAGAAAAATATTATAAAGACAAAAAGAAGGATAAAAAGGGACTGGTGTTAGTAATCCAGGATGGGTGTGATATTGTCCTCACACAGAAAGACTTGAATGAAGAACAGGGTTACAGAGGTAGGGGAGAGGTAGAGGAAGAGGTAGGGGAGTGGGCGGCAAAACATCTTGTTGGCATTGCAGGAAGATTGGGCATTTTCATCGAGAATGCCCTGACAGACAAAAAATAACCCAGATGGCACAAATGCCACAGAATATGCAGTAGTAACTCAGGATAAAGTCCTGATGGCCAAAGCACTCCGAAACACCTATCAGCACAAGCAGCCACCGCAACATACTGACATTACATGAGACTAGTCTTATTGACCTACAAATCCTCAAAGAGATGCAACAAGCATCCCCAAAATCTGAACAAACTACATGGGTAATAAAAGGTGCTATCTTCAAAGATGGCGTATATGTATCTGCAGAAAACAAATATATATTGCCCAGTAACCTCTTTAGATATGCTGCAGTATTGAGCCATAGCACAGGAGAGATGGTAAAGATCATAAAGTATTTACAGCATGCGACTTTACTAACTACTCAAAGTTTTGTCTCACCTGCTTTCTTGTCCATTATTGGAAACATTGTCTGTCGTAAGTGTTGAAGTAGAATACACCTGAGTGTTATTGTCACCTGGCATGTTATATCTTATACCAAATCTCTTAAGATGCCTGATTGACTCATTTCACAAGTTATTATATAATATTGGCTAAGTGTCTGTATGTCAGTGTTCATGATAGATATTGATTTTTATAGTTGTTGGCTATATGTGTGATAGGCACCGGAGCGCAGGGCCTAGACCCTCCAGTATGCCGGGCATGGGTTGGATACTCTCTGCGGTCCCCTGGTCGCAAGGACGGTGATGGCTGTGCCCGACGCCTGGAGCTGCGGAATCACATTTTAAGGCGCGCTTGAAGACATCAGGGCTAGGCATCAATCGGATCGTCTGGGGTAGAGCATTCCAGAGAACTGGCGCAGCACGAGAGAAGTCTTGGAGACGGAGTTGCGAGGTTCGGATTATGGGGGATGTTAGTCTTAGGTCGTTTGTGGAACGGAGAGCACGTGTAGGACGATAGACTGAGATGAGAGAGTTGATATAAGGTGGTGCAGAACTGTGGAGAGCTTTGTGAGTGAGAGCAATGAGTTTATAGTGGACCCTGTAGCGAATGGGTAACCAGTGTAATGACTGGCACAAGGTGGAGGCATCAGTGAAGCGGCTGGACAGAAATACGACCCTGGCTGCCGCATTCAGGACAGATTGGAGAGGGGAAATTTTGGTAAGAGGGAGACCGATCAGAAGAGAGTTGCAGTAGTCCAGACGAGAGTGAATAAGAGCGACAGTAAGAGTTTTAACAGTTTCAAAAGTGAGAAAAGATCGGATTCTGGAGATGTTTTTAAGATGCAGGTGACAAGAGCGAGTGAGTGATCGGATATAGGGAGTAAAGGAGAGGTTAGTGTCGAATATGACCCCAAGGCAGCGGGCGTGCTGCTTGAGAGTTATGGTTGAACCCTCCAAGGTAATTTCGATGTTAGGTAGAGTTAGGTTAGTAGAGGGGGAAAACACCAGAAGTTCAGTTTTGGAGAGATTCAGTTTAAGATAGAGGGAGGACATTATGTTAGACACAGCAGACAAACAATCCTTGGTATTTTGTATTAGGGTAGGGGTGATGTCAGGGGAAGAAGTGTATAATTGGGTGTCGTCAGCATAGAGATGATACTGGAACCCAAATCACCTAACTCTGGGTTAAGTTGTCTCTCTGTTTCCGGATAAATAGACCCCATGTCATGATACACTCAGATGGGACAATGTTGACTGTACTGAAGGTTTTGCTCCGATCCTACACCTATTCCAACACATTTGGTTACCTTACTTTCTGTGACCTCAGCGAAAACCCTTCAAGAGAATAGATGTGGAATCAGACTGTACATTAGCAGAATAATTGGCTAAGATAACAACACTCAAATAAGTCTCTACCCCTAATTTTTTCTCAGGAGAACTGCTACCGAAACCTGAGGTACTGAAACGTGCTGACTGGGTCCTTGTGAAGGTGATAAAGAAGAAACACTGGCACCAGCCTAAGTGGGAAGGTCCTTACCAAGTCCTATTGACCACTCCCACTGCTGTCAAAATTGCTGAACGTACATCACGGATACATCTGTCCCACTATTAAAAGGGTTGACGGAAGTCTAGGGAAAGTTAGGCAGGGAACAAACCCAGTCTCCTGAAGCATAAACCCGGCTACAAAGGGGGTGTTCTCCAAAAGGGAGAATTCATCTCAAACCGGTGAAGACACCCACTTCCCTTTTCCCGGTGGACGGAGACAGGGTAGGCAGTAGAAGAAATAAAAGATGTACTAGGGACAGTTATTTTTGGAATCCTACACATGGTTATGGGAAATTGGAAGGTAATAGATCCAGCAGGGTGGGAAAGTCCAGAGGGTTGGAGAGGTTTTGGATTTAATAATTTAAATCTCACTTTTGAAGTAGGTCAGACGGTCACCTTTTTGATGGACTTCTGCCTGTTATATAAAGGACGTGAAGATGGAGAACAAGCTGCCAAACTAACTGGGTCAGAAAAATATGTTTGTGTTATAAATCAAAATAACAGGGGAGTCCGAATGTTTACTAGTTGGTCCCTTGCTGGATGGACAACCAAGACTATGGGTATAAAATTTATGGCCACACAGATTTGAAATCCAGGTTCCTCATTAGGAAAAAATAAACTTCCCGTTGCACAAAAAAGGATGATTGTAGCAAAATTAGTATTAATCTTGAAAAAAACCTAAGATGAGAGACCAAAGGTTATATGGTATTGGATCTGATGCATCAGGAACAGACCCAATAGGACATTTCTACATAGAAGTTCAGAATAATACCAAAACACGCCCCAAGGAAAGTATGTCAGAAAGAACCATAATGGAGTCCATGGTTCCCACAGTTGGGTTCACTAACTTAATCTATGAAGATAAACTAGCTCTAGAGACAATCTATGAGGAGAAAAATGAATGGTTAGAATTGCTTAGATATACTGCAAAAAGCCTTAACAAACTAAACTGTGTAGCTTGAGCAACAGCCAGACCACAGCTAGGTACTGTCCCTTTTCCCCTACATGATCAGGAGGACCCAGAAGGGTTACAGTACATAATTAAACTATATGGAAAACTTCCTGTCCCCTCAGATAAGGAAAGAAAATGCAAAACATTATCACTTTTATTTCCCCCACTTAAAAAAAACAGATATCCAACAACAGGTGATTGCTTATCCTGGTAACTATACTTGTTTCAGTCTTCCTGGGAACGGACATGACGAACTCCAGGACGACTTTTGTAGAGAACTAATCAATGTTTCCCACAACACCAACTACTCAGTCATATGGTCAAAACGGACCACCCTGAGAGAGAAGACATATGGTGGTCATGTGGTGACAAAAGAATACCAGCCAGATTGCCGTATGGTTCTAAAAGGGATTGTGCGGTTATCCAGCTAGTCATGCCCTTCCACCTATTGTCAACAGGAACATGGTCAAAGGTATGTGGTGGGAGTAGACAGAAGCGTGACACCCCCCCGAGAATCCTTAGATTTTAGTGTATACATAGATGACATTGGAGTTCCCAGAGGAGTGCCCAACGAATACAAGGCTAGGAACCAAGTAGCAGCTGGGTGGGAGCCCATCATATGGTGGGTGACAATAAATAAAAATGTAGACTGGATAAACTACATATACTACAACCAACAGAGATTTGTTAATTACACTCGAGATGCAGCTAAAGGGATAGCTGAGCAGCTAGGACCAACTTCCCTCATGGCTTGGCAGAACAGAATGGCATTAGGCATCCTCTTAGCAGAAGGAGAAGATGTATGTAGGTAATTTCATCCCTAATAATACTACAGCTCCTGATGGTAGCATCACCAATGCCCTTGATGGACTGACTGCCCTATCTAATAAACAGGCTGAGAACTCTGGATATGTTGACAATTTTTCTTCCTGGATTGAAGGATGGTTTGGGAAATGGTCTGGCCAGGTCACTTCCGCGCTGATATCTCTGGCCATTGTGGCCAGTGTACTCCCTGTTTGTGGCTGTTGTGCTATACTGTGCATTAGAGGACTCGCACAAAGACTTATTGACTCTGCCATAACAAAGACTATGTATGGAGGAATGGAGACTATGGAACCTGATGATAATGATTCTGAACATTATACCTTCCCCGAAAATAACCAAGACTCTGAAATCCGATGGGTCCTGTGAAAACCGTAATAAGAGAACAAAAGCCCTGATGGGTACAGAGATGTGATATTGACATTTACAAAAGGGGGGAATGTTATAATCATTTTTGTAATAACTATATAATGTGTGTATATATATGTGTGTGTGTGTATATATATACAGTATATATACAGTATATATAGTTTTATTGAAAGGTCCTAGAATGAGTGGAAAGTAGACAGATGTTCTCTTTGCGGTCAGAAACAACTGACTCTGAGATGTGTAGAGACACTAATCATTTCTTTGGAGAAACAGGATGCTTAGAATATAATCTATAGTCGGCTGCAAGAATTCATTTTCGTTGCCTCTTATCTGATTTTGCACTATATATATACTAGAAATAGGCCGGATGCTATTGCATGGGGAGTGCGGTGAAATGAACCTCTGTGTGCCCTTAGTGGTGCTAACAGGAGCAGTGGCCATGTGTCACACCATTTGCGCTTTCCAACATCCCTGTTCTATATCATCCTTCCGCATTTGTGTCTTGTATTTGTGGCATCATTTGACGTCGTTCACACCTGTGCACTGTCTCTTCCTTGTTGTGTGCTGTATTTTGGGATCTGGTGTTGTGTTTCTTGAGTGATGGTCACTATGTGGTGTCTCCTGTGTGCGGGTTTACACTATATGGTCTCTTGGAAGCTGTTGTGACTAGAATTGGATGTGGTCCATTGTTTTGTGTAGTTTGATGTGTGTGTGATTGTCCGTTTCCAAGGTGGAGCAAAAAAACAGAAAGGAAGTGAAAGGATCCAATTTATTACCATGTCACAAATAATGGCAAAGCTTCATACTTTACATAATAGGAACAGAAAGACAATCCATACAAATGTTATTAGATTCTATTTTTATGTATTAGATAGATAGATGGAACTATGAAACCTGAAAGACATACTGATAGGATGTTTAGATTGTGAGCCCCAATGGGGACAGTGCTGCAAATGTATGTAAAGCACTATGGAATTAATAGTGCTATATAAATGAATCAATATTATTATATGATATAAATATATATCATTTATGTATATGTGGTGAAACTATGTAAGTATGTATCTATAATGTCTCCTCAATCTATATATATATATATATATATATATATATATATATATATATATATATATATATCTATATAGTACAGCCCAAAAGTTTGGACTCACCTTCTCATTTAAAGATTTTTCTGTATTTTCACAGCTGATAGTCCTACTGAATAGACTGTTAGAATTTGTATTATGGCAAGAAAAAAGCAGCTAAGTAAAGAAAAACGAGTGGCCATCATTACTTTAAGAAATGAAGGTCAGTCAGTTCGAAAAATTGGGCAAACTTTGAAAGTGTCCCCAAGTGCAGATGCAAAAACCATCAAGCGCTACAAAGAAACTGGCTCACATGAGGACCGTCCCAGGAAAGGAAGACCAAGAGTCACCTCTGCTTCTGAGGATAAGTTTATCCGAATCACCAGCCTCAAAAATCGCAGGTTAACAGCAGCTCAGATTAGAGACCAGATCAATGCCACACAGAGTTCTAGGAGCAGACACATCTCTACAACAACTGTTAAGATGAGACTTTGTGCAGCAGGCCTTCATGGTAAAATAGCTGCTAGGAAACCACTGCCAAGGACAGGCAACAAGCAGAAGAGACTTGTTTGGGCTAAAGAACACAAGGAATGGACATTAGACCAATGGAAATCTGTGCTTTGGTCTGATGAGTCCAAATTTGAGATCTTTGGTTCCAACCACCGTGTCTTTGTGCGACGCAGAAAAGGTGAATGGATGGACTCTACATGCCTGGTTCCCACCGTGAAGCATGGAGGAGGAGGTGTGATGGTGTGGGAGTTCTTTTGCTGGTGACACTGTTGGGGATTTATTCAAAATTGAAGGCGTACTGAACCAGCATGGTTACCACAGCATCTTGCAGCGGCATGCTATTCCATCCGATTTGCGTTTAGTTGGACCATAATTTATTTTTCTACAGGACAATGAAACCAAACACACCTCCAGGCTGTGTAAGGGCTATTTGACCAAGAGGGAGAGTGATGGGGTGCTACGCCAGATGACCTGGCCTCCACAGTCACCAGACCTGAACCCAATCGAGATGGTTTGGGGTGAGCTGGACCGCAGAGTGAAGGCAAAAGGGCCAACAAGTGCTAAGCATCTCTGGGAACTCCTTCAAGATTGTTGGCAGACCATTTCCCGTGACTACCTCTTGAAGCTCATCAAGAGAATGCCAAGAGTGTGCAAAGCAGTCATCAAAGCAAAAGGTGGCTACTTTGAAGAACCTAGAATATAAGACATATTTTCAGTTGTTTCACACTTTTTTGTTAAGTATATAATTCCACATGTGTCAATTCATAGTTTTGCTGCCTTCAGTGTTAATGTACAATTTTCAAAGTCATGAAAATAAAGAAAAATCTATAAATGAGAAGGTGTGTCCAAACTTTTGGTCTGTACTGTATATATATATATATATATATATATATATATATATATATATATATATATATGTGATATGTCTAAGGGGTAGCGTTTCTCCTTATGGAGAGGGACACACCGGCTCTGGCACGTCAAGGTAAGGAGGCTTATTCGCCATGCAATGCTTCTCTGGGAAATTGAATATGCAAATTGCCTCTTCAGAGAAAAAGACCTCAGTCCAGAGCCTCTCACCAGCCAAATCAGTTCTCATACTTTGCACTGACGAGGGCCGACAGCCCGAAACGCCGTGTCTGCAAATTGAGATTCTGATTTGGCTTTTATCCTAAGTCATATTGCACGACTCGTTAAAGGGTTGATTGTGACTTGTAGGATTGCTGCTTCCAATAGGTGGCGCTATAGAGTACAAGTCCTCTTTTTCTCTGAAGAGGCAATTTGCATATATATATATATAACAACATTAACAAACATATATATGTATGTGTTTAGCTATGATGTATGTCCTGTATGTACTAAAAATATAGAATTATTTAAAGTATATAATATCTATCATATATCTATGTATAATATATGTCTAAAATCTACAATTTTTTAAGATATAAATAGAGATATATATGAATATATATCTATGTAGCGATGTCTCTATCCACATGAATTAGAGCCAGAGGAGGAGATATGGTGAACAGCCGTCCCACCCATCTCTTCAGCTGTTCACAAAAAACCCAGCCCAGTGAAAAGACAAATAAGTCTCTCAGCATCTTTGACACTGTAGTTACAAATATGGGTTTCCATCACCAACTGTTTAAAAGTTGATGATACATATCTCCTTTGTGATGACCTTAAATACTTCTATATATATGTATTTACAACAAAATTAATGGTGCAAAATATATGTTATCTATATACAGTACAGACCAAAAGTTTGGACACACCTTCTCATTTAAAGATTTTTCTGTATTTTCATGACTTTGAAAATTGTACATTCACACTGAAGGCATAAAAACTATGAATTACCACATGTGGAATTATATACTTAACAAAAAAGTGTGAAACAACTGAAAATATGTCTTATATTCTAGGTTCTTCAAAGTAGCCACCTTTTTCTTTGATGACTGCTTTGCACACTCTCTGCATTCTCTTGATGAGCTTCAAGAGGTAGTCACCGGAAATGGTTTTCACTTCACAGGTGTGCCCTGTCAGGTTCAATAAGTGGGATTTCTTGCCTTATAAATGGGGTTGGGACCATCAGTTGTGTTGTGCAGAAGTCTGGTGGATACTCAGCTGATAGTCCTGCTGAATAGACTGTTAGAATTTGTATTATGGCAAGAAAAAAGCAGCTAAGTAAAGAAAAACGAGAGGCCATCATTACTTTAAGAAATGAAGGTCAGTCAATGCGAAAAATTGGGAAAACTTTGAAAGTGTCCCCAAGTGCAGTTGCAAAAACCATAAATCGCTACAAAGAAACTGGCTCACTTGAGGACCGCCCCAGGAAAAGAGGACCAACAGTCACCTCTGCTTCTGAGGATAAGATTATCCGAGTCACCAGCCTCAGAAATCGCAGGTTAAGCGCAGCTCAGATTAGAGACCAGGTCAATGTCACACAGAGTTCTAGCAGCAGACACATCTCTTCAACAACTGTTAAGAGCAGACTTTGTGCAGCAGGCCTTCATGGTAAAATAGCTGCTAGGAAACCACTGCTAAGGATAGGCAACAAGCAGAAGAGACTTGCTTGGGCTAAAGAACACAAGGAATGGACATTAGACCAGTGGAAATCTGTGCTTTGGTCTGATGAGTCCAAATTTGAGATCTTTGGTTTCAACCACCATGTCTTTGTGCGACGCAGAAAAGGTGAACGGATGGACTCTACATGCCTGGTTCCCACCGTGAAGCATGGAGGAGCAGGTGTGATGGTGTGGGGGTGCTTTGCTGGTGACACTGTTGGGGATTTATTCAAAATTGAAGGCATACTGAACAAGCATGGCTACCACAGCATCTTGCAGCGGCATGCTATTCCATCCGGTTTGCATTTAGTTGGACCATCATTTATTTTTCAACAGGACAATGACCCCAAACACACCTCCAGGCTGTGTAAGGGCTATTTGACCAAGAAGGAGAGTGATGGGGTGCTACGCCAAATTACCTGGCCTCCACAGTCAGCAGACCTGAACCCAATTGAGATGGTTTGGGGTGAGCTGGACCTCAGAGTGAAGGCAAAAGGGCCAACAAGTGCTAAGCATCTCTAGGAACTCCTTCAAGATTGTTGGAAGACCATTTCCGGTGACTACCTCTTGAAGCTCATCAAGAGAATGCCAAGAGTGTGCAAAGCAGTCATCAAAGCAAAAGGTGGCTACTTTGAAGAACCTAGATTATAAGACATATTTTCAGTTGTTTCACATTTTTTTGCTAACAATATAATTCCACATGTGTTAATTCATAGTTTTGCTGCCTTCAGTGTGAATGTACAATTTTCATAGTCATGAAAATACAGAAAAATCTTTAAATGAGAAGGTGCGTCCAAACTTTTGGTCTGTACGTGTATATTCCATGCATTATAATCAGAGGTGTATATACCATGGGTTTTTTTTTCTATATAATATTATACATTATAACCTTTTCTTTTTCTTTTGTTATTTTAATCTCAATTTTTCAATATTATTTGTTTTTATTCTGTTATTTCGACAACCTATAATTTCTTTACTTTGAAAAATTGGGCGTGAGGAACTATCAACACGCCCATATGATGGGGCAGTCGAACATATAATTTGTAACTCCCTACATGTATTTGTATACTAGGATTAAGAACTTTTGGTGTTCAATACGTGTAGGTTTCACAGTGTCTCTTTTTCGTTGAAGAGAAGGTGACTCCTACAGGATGAGATAGAAAAATGCAATGTGCCTAAGAACTAACAGGCAGGTAATTGCTTACTATCTGCCTGTTCTACCCTGTGGCGGCTCTGATCACACCTGAACTGCTCCTAACAGCGATTCTGCTGCTTCACGTCAACAGAACAGCTCTTCCTCTTCCCGGCTGCTCTGTCAATGAGGCGAGACTGCCAACTTCATTCTCATTGACAGATGGCTCCCTGCAGTTAGGCAGCAGGGAGCTAGCTGTCAAGTCAGCATGACATCGGCAGTCACACCCCATCAACAAAGCAGAGAGGGAGCTGCAAAATCACTGGAAGGAGCGATCCGTGACCTCTCTGAAATGGCAGAGATTGGCACCGGGCCCAACAGGCATATAGTTAGCAAATACTTACCTTTTAGTTCTTAGGCCCATGGTAAAAAAAAAATAAAATAGTCGCGGACAACCCCTTTTAATAATTAGGACCAGGAATTCTCTGAATGATGCTATAATCAAGAAAACATGAAATTCTCTCCTGCCCAGTCAGTCTGCCCGATCTCTTACACCATGATTACCGAAACCTCGACTCAGTCCACCACCCATTTGTGTTACCACATACCCGGCTCTGCTTGGCCTCTGTTACCAGGCCATTGGCTTGTCTGACTGCACTTACGTTTCACCCTGGTACCACTTATCTGCATCTCCAGAAGTTTCCCATTTCTCTATTATACTTTTCAAATTACATTTTGAGACTTTCTCCTCCTGTTGTTGCACATATTTTTTTTCCCTTCATCTGCACAGGTATCAGTAATCTATCAACTATAATGGCCGTACCAGGTCCTGCAGGTCCTGTATCCCGTACACATGACGTGGGCAGTGCACGGCATGCCGCTAGTTTATATTCTGAGTGCTCTTATGTACGGTGTTAGTTTTACACAATGTTGAGCCTGTGATTTGCAGAGTGAAATGTCTGACTGCTAGAACAGAAGTATACGGCAGATTCTGCAGCATGGATACATAAAGGACGTCCTGGGGGAATATACCTCCCTCCAACACTCGTCCAGTCCCTGCCTCACACTAGAGACATTTATAATAACTCCAGGACTATGGAGCTGGTCATTTTCTCATAATCTGTGGCCATTATTAGTGATCTCGCATTGTACGGTAATATCACCCTGGAGGTTGTGATGTATTTAGTGTAATAGCGCCATCTAGAATATACAGTATATATCAGGCGATACCATGCTTTCTATAGTTAGTCGTCTTATGTGCCCTCTATAGCTATCTATTATACTTTATATTTCTTTATAATAATTTATAATAAATTACTCGATAGTTTTACAGCTTTATGATGTTTATTAATCTGCTGTAATTATAAAAGAAAGTCCAACCTTACAGTGGACACAGGTGGAAGTGTCCTCCATGATGGTGTAGGCTGAGGTGGAGCAAGTATATAGTCAGTGGGGGATCAGGATGACCAGTATTCCCCAGGGTTCCTTGTTATCAGGGAGGGATCCGGTGTATTCAATCAAAAGATCTTATCCTTTGTCCGGCTGTGTGCCATAAACACATAATGATCCTCTGGCCAGCTGTATGCCATCAACAGGTAATGACCCTCCGACTGTGGCCAACAATAGGTAATGACTTTCCAGCTTTGGACCATTAATAGGCCATCACCCTCTGGCTGTGTGCCATCAACAGGTAATGACCATCTGGCAGTGCGCCATCAACAGGTAATGACTCTCTGGCTATGGCCATCAATAGGTCATCACCTTCCGGCTGTGTGCCATCAACAGGTAATGACCATCCGGCAGTGCGCCATCAACAGGTAATGACTCTCTGGCTATGGCCATCAATAGGTCATCACCTTCCGGCTGTGTACCATCAAATGTTTTTATTTTCTGTCCTGCTGTGTGCCATCAACAGGTAATGACCCTCTGGCTATGGACCATCAATAGGTCATCACCCTCCGGCTGTGTGCCATCAAGAGGTAATGACCATCCGGCAGTGCGCCATGAACAGGTAATGACCCTCTGTCTATGGCCATCAATAGTTCATCACCCTCCGGCTGTGCGCCATCAACAAGTAATGACCCTGGAGGCCATCACCTTTTGGCATTTAGACTTCTCGTCTTCTGTAAGATGCAATCCTCGAGCTTCCTTATGAATAAAGAGTAAAAAAAATCACCAATTAAACTAATAATTTATCTAGTACATAAGCATCAAAATTTATAATCTATCTAGTATATACCCTATTTACTCGTGTATAAGCCGACTTTTTCAGCACATCTTTTATACTGAAAAAAAACCCCTCGGCTTATACTCGAGTGTATACTTACATTCCGGCAGTGAAAGGTGGTGGGGGTGTTTGGGCGGCAGAGGAGCGAGGCACAGGCAGTAGCCCGCTGCTAAAAAAAATGAATGTTCACTCTTCTCCATGCCCATGGAAGTGGAGAGAAGTGAATATTCATTTTCTTTAATAGCGCGCAGTATCAGTCGCAGCCGCCTGCTGCTCAGTGATCCTCTGTGCCCGCTATTAGAGAGTATGAATATTTACTCTTCTCCACTGCCATGGGCGTGGACAAGAGTGAATATTCATCATTTTTAGTAGTGGGCATACAGGATCGTTGAGCTGCAGCTGGAGCTGCGGCTGCTGCTGACACTGCGCTATTGAAGAAAATGAATATTCACTCCCCTCCAAGCCCATAGTCTCGGAGTGCTGAGGAGTGAATATCCCTGCAGCTCACCTTAGCGTCTGAGGGCGCATGGCAGTGATGTCATGCGCTGCTCAGATGCTGAGATCAGCTGCTGGCAGAACAGCATGCAGCGCTGGAGCAGATCGGAGGAAGGTGAGTAGAAGTGTTTATTTTTTTCATGTGTGCAGTGATGGGAGACCATGTATACCAGGACAGGGGCGCCATGCATCCCAGGATTGGGAATGAGGGGGGGCCATGCATCCCAGGATTGGGGATGAGGGGAGCCATGCATATGAGGATTGGTGATGAGTAGGCAATGCTTACCATGATGGGGAAATTTACCAGTAGCTGCTGCATTTTCCACCCTAGGCTTATACTCCAGTCAATAAGTAATCCAAGTAATTTTTTTGTGGTAAAATTAGGTGCCTCGGCTTATATTTGGGTCGGCTTATGCTCGAGTATAAACGGTAAGTATGACAATTTAGCTCACAGAACATACACTACTCTAAAACATTACTTCACATCAACCTGTAACCATATTAGATAATAAATAGAGGACAATGCTCATAGTCAGTTATCAACAATTCGGCATGGGGCATCCCACCAGAGACATTATAATATCTAGTAGATTATAGATGGCAATAGAATTTACCAACAAGCATATGGTACTCCAAACTCAAGTACATAGTATGCCAAACCTCGACACGTTTTCCTAAAATAGGTTCATCAGAAGCACATACTAGACAGTGATACTTAGCAAAGCGTTCATAGATATATGCGCCATATGATAAGGTGCTAAAGTGCAAGTGTGTGACAAAATATCCATTCGATTTCAGGTGCAATGCTGCATTGTATGTAGTAAGATGGTGCCCATCAGACAGCATGTATAGGACTAACCTGTGATGAAAACACGAGCAATGGGAAAGTTCAAGCAGTTGCCTTCTCAATCTTCCTCGCCTCTAAGACATCTAAGGAAACATCTTCTCCTCTTGATTTTGGGTTGAGGTGTTGCAGGCATTTCAGGCTCTGGCATTCTAGGTTCTGACATACTAGGTTCTGACATGCTAGGTTCTGACATGCTAGGTTCTGGTGTTCTAGGTTCTGGAATTCTGGATTGTTGGTTTCTCTGAAAAATCAGTAACCTCTCTTTATGCTCCGTGGAACTTCGAGCTCTTCTTCCTATATTGTTGTGAGGGATCGTTCTGACCCAGACAATATCATTGAACGCCACTTTATAGTTGCAGCTAGGAACCTTTTTCGCATCCTGCGGTGCAGGAGCCATGGATGGAGCAGAACATTTGCCATTGGGCAGGACAGGTGTTCTCCTGGAGTCTTGCTCATGAATCTGAGGGATGCAAATCGGCTCCTTACAAGCACTTTGTTCCTTCAGAATGGTTTTGTTCTCATGAGTTTTCTGATTGTTTCACCAGGTTCAGACATTGCCCACTTGCTCAGGACAAGACTTAAGGCCAAATACTCTACTATTGTCAGTAGTGTCATCACCGCAACAAAAACTGCGTCACGGAAGAGCCAAAGAGGAAGATTGATGGAAGCTTGATAGGTGCTTCTCCTGAGATCCACGGGTAGTGGGTCATCCTATAATAAAGAAAAAAAACATAATAAAGTCCTGTATATTTATACCCAATCCAGTTAAACAGAGAGCCCTTGTTATTATACAGTGATGGATACTAGAGATGAGCGTTGTTCGACTAGAACTGTTCGCCAATCTCAAATTCGAGCTGTTTTGGGCGGTGTTCGAGTTGTTCCACGAACCCGAACAATTTGCAAAAAATTCGGCTGTTCGAGGTTATGTTCGATAACTGTTCGTGCACCAAAAGCGTGTCCTGCATGTCTGGCGCTATTTAGAGCACCAATCATGCAGGGATTGTCTGCCACTCACTGTAATGCCACAGCCATGGTGGTTGTGGCATTACAGTGGTTGCCCAAATCGATGGGAACAGTGCCAACAGTGAAACATGAAAAGCCGGCAATTCAGCAGCGGCGTACACAGGTACCCGACAATTTAGAACCGAAAGAATAGAGCTTCACACATAGATTAGATAGATATAAACATGTCAGCCATATATATATGAAGTACAGTGAAAGTGCTGCTTACTGTACTTGTCATTTAGCGTAAAGGATTTATCAAAAAAAATAATAGTGTTTTCATGCACCGTCTCTTTAAAAAAGCCGGCCGGCAATTCAGCAGCGGTACCCGACAATTTATAACAGACAGAATAGAGCTTCACACATAGATTAGATAGATAGAAACATGTCAGTCACATATATATGAAGTACAGTGATAGTGTTGGTTACTGTACTTGTCATTTAGTATTAAAATAAAGGATTTATTATTAAAAAAATTGGCGTGGGGTTCCCCTTAATTTTAGTCTCTAGCGGAGGTTAAGCAGACGGCTGGGGCAGATGTTTGAAGCCTGGGAAGGGGGTAATACCCACGGAGCTTCCCAGGCTACTAATATCAGCCCCCAGCTGAATACATAGCCTTTACTAGCTATTAAAATGGGGGACACCCCAAAAAAAATGACGTGGGGTCCCCCCTAATTTAATAGCTAGCAAAGGCTAGGCAGACAGCTGGGGGCTGATATTAATAGCCCAGGAAGGGAGCCATGAATATTGGCCCCCTCCCAGGCTAGAAACACCAGCCGTCAGCCGCCCCAGAAATGGCGCATTCATAGGATGCGCCAATTCTGGCACTTAGCCTCGCTCTTCCACGCTGCCCTGGTGCGGTGGCAGGGGGTAATAGGGTTGGGGTTGATGTCAGCTTATAATGCCAGCTGACATCAAGCCCAGGTTAGTAATGGAGAGGCGTCTATAAGACACCCCCATTACTAACCCC
This sequence comes from Phyllobates terribilis, assembly GCF_046119375.1. Lineage (NCBI taxonomy): Eukaryota > Metazoa > Chordata > Amphibia > Anura > Dendrobatidae > Phyllobates > Phyllobates terribilis. Next base: position 1,204,271 of record NW_027362943.1, read on the forward strand.
ATAGTCAAAGTTAAAAAAAACACAAACACCCAGAATAAAGTCCTTTAATTGAAATAAAGACACAATCCTTTATTGTTCTAAATTAAACCATACCTACCATCACGCCCATTCCAGCTGAAGCCAACGATCTCCTGCAATAAAAGAAAAATAATAAAGCAACCTCATCCTTACCTTTCCATGGTTCCCACGACAGCTTCAGCTCTGCTACATCGAGATGACAGGCTGGACCGCAGCAGAACGCTGCCATCCAGCCTCTCATCCCGCAGACACTGAGAAGCGCAGGCTTGCTTGCGCTGCTCAGCGTCTCTCTGTGACGACATCCAGATGAGCCGAGTTCATGTCCAATGAACTCGGCTCACCTCATGCACGTCACTGACAGCGTGGGAAAATTCTCACGCTGAAGCGGTGAGTGCAGGAGAATTCTCCCACGCTGTCAGTGACGTGCATAAGGTGAGCTCATGTCCAATGAACTCAGCTCACCTCCTGCACTTCACTGACAGCGTGGGAGAATTCTCCTGCACTCAGCGCTTCAGCGTGAGAATTCTCCCACGCTGAAGCGCTGAGTGCAGGAGAATTTTCCCACGCTGTCAGTGACGTGCATAAGGTGAGCTCATGTCCAATGAACTCAGCTCACCTCCTGCACGTCACTGACAGCGTGGGAGAATTCTCCTGCACTCAGCGCTTCAGTGTGAGAATTCTCCCACGCTGAAGCGCTGAGTGCAGGAGAATTTTCCCACGCTGTCAGTGACGTGCACAAGGTGAGCCGAGTTCATTGGACATTAACTCGGCTCATCTGGATGCCCTCACAGAGAGACACTGTGGAGCGCAAGCAAGCCTGCGCTTCTCAGTGTCTGCGGGATGAGAGGCTGGATGGCAGCGTTCTGCTGCGGTCCAGCCTGTCATCTCGATGTAGCAGAGCTGAAGCTGTCATGGGAACCATGGAAAGGTAAGGATGATGTTGCTTTATTATTTTTCTTTTATTTCAGGAGATCGTTGGCTTCAGCTGGAATGGGCGTGATGGTAAGTATGGTTTAATTTAGAACAATAAAGAATTGTGTGTTTATTTCAATTAAAGGACTTTTTTCTGGGTGTTGTGTTTTTTTTAAATACTTTACTAGAAATTCATGGCGGTCATGTCTAATATTGGCGTGACCCCATGAATTTCGGGCTTAGGGCCAGCTGATAATGCCAAGCTGGCCCTAACCCCTTTATTACCCAGTGAGCCACCGCATCAGGGCCCTGGATGAGTTGGGTACAGCGCCAGAAGATGGCGCTTCTATGAACGCGCCATTTTCCGGGATGGCTGCGGACTGCAATTTGCAGCGGGGGTGGCCCAGAAAGCTTGGGCCTCCCTGCGCTGCGGATTCCAGCCCCCAGCTGCCTAGTTGTACCTGGCTGGACACAAAAACAGGGCGAAGCCCCACGTCAATTTTCTTTAAATTATTTCATGAAATAATTAAGAAAAAAAGGGCTTCCCTATATTGTTGTGTCCGGCCAGGTACAAATAGGCAGCTGGTGGTTGGGGGCAGCCCGTTCCTGCCTGCTGTACCTGGCTGGACACAAATATAGTGCGAAGCCCCACGTCAATTTTTTTTAAATTATTTCATGAATTTCCTGAAATAATTTAAAAAAATTGACGTGGGGCTTCGCACTATATTTGTGTCCAGCCAGGTACAGCAGGCAGGAACGGGCTGCCCCCATCCACCAGCTGCCTATTTGTACCTGGCCGGACACAACAATATAGGGAAGCCCTTTTTTTCTTAATTATTTCATGAATTTCATGAAATAATTAAAAAAAATTGAAGTGGGGCTTCGCACTATATTTGTGTCCAGCCAGGTACAACTAGGCAGCTGGGGGCTGGAATCTGCAGCGCAGGGAGGCCCAAGCTTTCTGGGCCCCCCCCCGCTACAAATTGCAGTCCGCAGCCACCCCGGAAAATGGCGCGTTCATAGAAGCGCCATCTTCTGGCGCTGTACCCAACTCATCCAGGGCCCTGGTGCGGTGGCTCACTGGGTAATAAAGGGGTTAGGGCCAGCTTGGTATTATCAGCTGGCCCCAAGCCCAAAATTCATGGGGTCACGCCAGTATTAGACATGACCGCCATGAATTTCTAGTAAAGTATTTAAAAAAAACACAACACCCAGAATAAAGTCCTTTAATTGAAATAAAGACACAATTCTTTATTGTTCTAAATTAAACCATACTTACAGTCACGCCCATTCCAGCTGAAGCCAACGATCTCCTGCAATAAAAGTAAAATAATAAAGCAACCTCATCCTTACCTTTCCATGGTTCCCACGACAGCTTCAGCTCTGCTACATCGAGATGACAGGCTGGACCGCAGCAGAACGCTGCCATCCAGTCTGTCATCCCGCAGACACTGAGAAGCGCAGGCATGCTTGCGCTCCTCACTGTCTCGCTGTGACGGCATCCAGATGAGCCGAGGTCATGTCCAATGAACTCGGCTCACCTCATGCACGTCACTGACAGCGTGGGAAAATTCTCACGCTGAAGTGCTGAGTGCAGGAGAATTCTCCCACGCTGTCAGTGATGTGCATGAGGTGAGCTCATGTCCAATGAACTCAGCTCACCTCCTGCACGTCACTGACAGCGTGGGAAAATTCTCCTGCAATCAGCGCTTCAGCGTGAGAATTTTCCCACGCTGTTAGTGACGTGCATGAGGTGAGCCGAGTTCATTGGACATGAACTCGGCTCATCTGGATGTCGTCACAGAGAGACGCTGAGCAGCGCAAGCAAGCCTGCGCTTCTCAGTGTCTGCGGGATGACAGGCTGGATGGCGGCGTTCTGCTGCGGTCCAGCCTGTCATCTCGATGTAGCAGAGCTGAAGCTGTCGTGGGAACCATGGAAAGGTAAGGATGAGGTTGCTTTATTATTTTTCTTTTATTGCAGGAGATCGTTGGCTTCAGCTGGAATGGGCGTGATGGTAGGTATGGTTTAATTTAGAACAATAAAGGAATGTGTCTTTATTTCAATTAAAGGACTTTATTCTGGGTGTTTGTGTTTTTTTTAACTTTGACTATGGGGTTAGTAATGGGGGTGTCTTATAGACGCCTCTCCATTACTAACCTGGGCTTGATGTCAGCTGGCATTATAAGCTGACATCAACCCCAACCCTATTACCCCCTGCCACCGCACCAGGGCAGCGTGGAAGAGCGAGGCTAAGTGCCAGAATTGGCGCATCCTATGAATGCGCCATTTCTGGGGCAGCTGACGGCTGGTGTTTCTAGCCTGGGAGGGGGCCAATATTCATGGCTCCCTTCCTGGGCTATTAATATCAGCCCCCAGCTGTCTGCCTAGCCTTTGCTAGCTATTAAATTAAGGGGGACCCCACGTCATTTTTTTTGGGGGGTCCCCCATTTTAATAGCTAGTAAAGGCTATGTATTCAGCTGGGGGCTGATATTAGTAGCCTGGGAAGCTCCGTGGGTATTACCCCCTTCCCAGGCTTCAAACATCTGCCCCAGCCGTCTGCTTAACCTCCGCTAGAGCCTAAAATTAAGGGGAACCCCACGCCAATTTTTTTAATAATAAATCCTTTATTTTAATACTAAATGACAAGTACAGTAACCAACACTATCACTGTACTTCATATATATGTGACTGACATGTTTCTATCTATCTAATCTATGTGTGATGCTCTATCTTTCTGTTCTAAATTGTCGGGTACCGCTGCTGAATTGCCGGCCGGCTTTTTTAAAGAGACAGTGCATGAAAACACTATTATTTTTTTAAATAAATCCTTTACACTAAATGACAAGTACAGTAAGCAACACTATCACTGTACTTATTATATATGTGACTGACATGTTTCTATCTATCTAATCTATGTGTGAAGCTCTATTCTTTCTGTTCTAAATTGTCGGGTACAGATGCTGAATTGCCGGCCGGCTTTTTTAAAGAGACGGTGCATGAAAACACTAATATTTTTTTTAATAAATCCTTTACACTAAATGACATATGCAGTAACCAACACTGTCACTGTGCTTCTTATATGTGTGACTGACATGTTTCTATCTATCTAATCTATGTGTGATGCTCTATTCCTTCTTGTCTAAATTGTCGGGTACCGGTGTATGCCGCTGCTGAATTGCCGGCCGGCTTTTTTAAACAGAGTGTCTTCTGAGCAGTTTGTCAGCTTTTGGACACCTTTGCAGGTGTTTTCTATGTGTTTCTATGTGTTTTTGTTTGCCTGCCATTGGTTTTAACGGTGTTCGACGGTGTTCTAAGGTGTTCGACGAACAGTTCGACGAACAGTTCCTCGAACATCCCGGTGTTCGACGAACCGAACCGAACCCGAACACTATGGGGGTGGCTCAACACTAATGGATACATTATCAAGCAACTTTCAGAAATATCCCATTGAGAAGATCAGGAAGAAGTTTGGGATTCACCTCCAGGGTCCATGGAATATTATTTACAGTTGGACTTTCATATGACGGACGGTCACGTGTCCAGTATGAGAAGTCCTGGAAGAGGCGTTATTCTCATTAGCTGATCCTTGTGACCTCCATATTGATGAGAACATACTCGCCCTCAGTGTACTGTAATGTGGGGGTAGAGCAACGTAAAGCACAGAAATGATAGGGTGATACTCATCATCTCCAGAGGTCTCTCAGCACCAAGGTATGGTCAATGAGATACAAGTTCCAGATGGGCCGAGGCTTCTAATATACCCAGGGGTGACATCACAAAGCCCTCTGTGACATCATTGCACAGTTCTATCCATCATATCACTGATACTTTGGACCTAACTAAATGTCTAAAAGAGAACCCTTCCACATGATTTCCAATCACGGAGCAGCTTCAGTTTTTCAAGAAAAGTTTAAAAAATATAATCTGTGCTGTGATTGGTCACAATGGCACATGAAGCAGAACGTCTTTAGATCTTTTAAAGGGAAAGTGTCAGCAATTTTTTTACAATTGTAAAATTGTAAAGTATTTATATTTATATATAAATACACATATATATTTAAAAAGGTTTTAATGGTATAAAATCTGAAAAAAATATTTTAACTGTTTTGATGTTTTCATCTTGTAAACACTAGGGGGAGCAGCTGCTGACATTTCCATGAAAACAGAATGCAGCTAGCTCGCATTACGACTGCAGTAAAAGTGGGCGGGATCTGCTCACATGGGTGTGATGTCACTCCTCCCCTTCTGGGCGTTTGCAAAAAGGTAAATGAGACTGTAGTTTAGGATCACAGTGCGGAGCGATCACTGGTGACTGCAAAGTGATATATAAGGGACAACACCAAAGTCATTAACCACTACAAGGACTAAGCAGGAATGTGGGAGTCAGAGGGGTCACCCCACACTTATATCCCCTCTGACTGTCACTTCCTAAGCTCCTTTCCCTGCCATAACCTCTTATTCCCGCAGGTAAATTCTTACAGGACCCCCCTCCTCATCCCCTTCCCCTGCCGCAGCTGATTCTAAACGTCCTCCATATGTAATAATAGACAGGTACTCACCGGCAGCCTATGGTAATTCACAGGGTAGAACAGGGTACAGCACAGAAACAATATGGCGATCCTCATTGTCTCCAGGGGGTATCTCAGCACCAAGATATGGCCAATGAGATATGAGCTCCAGGTGGATGGAGCCCCCTTATATACCCCAAGGGTGACATCACAACGCCCTCTGTGACATCATCACCCACAACATTCCGTCACATGACATCACCTAGCACCAGCATCATGTGACCCAGCATAAATAGAAAGTCCTTGTTGCCTATAGCAACTATTCAAAACTAAGTTTAAACTTTTCCAACAGCTAAAGGCGGCTCTGTGATGGCAGTTTCTTCTTGTGGACGGTTGTGATAAATCTGCAGAACATCTACATAACGCGACATGTAGAAAATCCTGTCTTTTCCCCTCTGTTCTTCCTCTGGTGCTACAGAGACGGATAGAAGGAGCTTTTCCAGACCTTACAGTGCACAATATGGGACCTAATCACTGATATCCCAGATCTCCTCAGTACAAGCATACCGCCAACCTATGAGGACTAGAAAGAGGACGAAACCATGCGGCACGCGTAGTCTGACCACGCCCCTATCCACACCCCAAGCCACGCCCTTTTTATACCTTGGCAGGAGGAGATGTCTGTACAAAGCGCAAGTTATCAAAAGGCTGAAGGAACACTTTATCAACATGAATGAAGGTTTTGAAGGGCATCCACTGTCCCGGCACTACCGGAAGTTCCACAACCAATCTTATAAGGACACTAAGTTTTGTGGGATCCGATTAGTCCCCAGAAAATGGAGGGGAGGTGATTACCTGAGATTAATGTCGCGGATGGAGTCCAAATGGATCTTCACATTAAATAGCTTGGCTCTGAAGGGCCTTAATCACGAGAGTCAGCTGTATGCCTTCAACTCGCAGCGGTATATACTGTATGTATTTTTTATCCCAGTACCAATTGAACATTTACATTGCACTTTTATGAACCTCCTTATATTTTATCAATATAATATGTCTTTTGGATATATTCCTTTGAATCCACCTATTTTATATATGTATTTGTTTCTATACATTGATACCCCTATTGGAGATACAATATAATGTTTTTATTTTTCTCCTTCATTTTTTCCTTTTTATCTCTGGATGGTACTAAGTGCCGAATTTATACAATCCTGGTAATATACACTGATTAACAGACTGTTTTTTATAGCCATCAGAAATATAAGTATATAATTTTTATTCATTTGTAACTAATTGTGAAAGTTTGAACAAAGTCTTTTTTATTATTATTTTTTTCACACACAGTCTATTCTTATTGGAATTCTATCTTAGTTCTATTGCACCTCCATATGTCCTTTTGCACCGTCTTGATAGTATTGGATCTTCCTCCATTTCTTTGGTTGTATTATCTTTGTGGGGGGCGTTTGGACTTTATTAGGTTACCAGTTTGACTACCAGCGAGAAGCTGACGAAGAGGAACTGTGAGTCCTCGAAACGCGTAGTTTTTTTTGGCCTATACAGGACATCGAAGGAGAAGGAGAGAGTCAATGCACAGGGATAAGCCCTCCTGATATCCAGAAGATATATATAACCATATCATATTATTGATACAAAATATAAATGCACAGAGTCAATAAAATCACTTAAAAACACCAAACCCCATCCTTACTTTGCAAGATACCTATTCCAAAGGTGTATCTAGGTTTTCTGGCACCCGGTGCAGCAGGGGCTGGCTGGCACATTTTAGCCTGGGGGGCAAGCACACAGCAGTGGCCCATGAGTAGCGGCCCATCCTTAACATGTTTATTACCAGATGCATCATAAGCCTATATTCACACGACCGTATTGTCTAAGTGCTGCCCGTGAAAAAAGCTGACAGCACTTGGACCAGTTCAGATGAGTGTTTGTAGTGGTCAGACATAGTACATATTATTCTTATGTATTACTATTTTTAAAGCAGATATACCTTTTTAGAGATGTAGTACCAGGGGCGGACCTACCGCCCATGCAGCCGGTTCATTGAACGGGGACCCTGGAGGGAGAGGGGGCCCCTCCAGCCTCCAGCAGGGCCGCCATCATGGCATGACTGCACTGACTCCAGCATGGGGCCCGGCCGGTCAGGGCCCCCCTCGGAACCCCTCTCTTGTGCGTCTCCTCATGGGCCCCCCCCCCTGCAGGACCCCCCGCCATCACATGACCAGAGGTGTGCCTGCGCTCAGCATGGGCCCCATGCTGAGCGCAGGGACATCTCCGGTCATGTGACGGCGCCGGCACAATACTTACCCCTCCCCGTGCCTCCGCAGCATCTGCCGCGTCCTCTGACTGTGACGTCTCAGGTCAGAGGGCGCGGTGACGTCTTTACACCGAGCGCTCTCTCCTGAGCTGTCACATCATAGAGCGGGAAGACGCGCGCAACGCTGGAGTCCAGATCAGCAGCAGGTAAGAAGTGAGGTGAGTATTTTTTTTTTTATGTATGGGGGCATGGGGCATTTAATGGTGGGGGGAGAGTGGGTGTGACATCCTGCATGGGGCATTATATGGGGGGGGTGGTGTGACATCCTGCATGGGGCATTATATAGGGGGGGGATTGGCATCCTGAATGGGGCATTATATGGGGGAGGGGGGAATTGACATCCTGCATGGGGCATTATAAGAGGGGAAGGGGGAAGTGACATCCTGCATGGGGCATTATAAGAGGGGAAGGGGGGAAGTGACATCCTGCATGGGGCTTTATAAGAGGGGAAGGGGGGAAGTGACATCCTGCATGGGGCATTATAAGAGGGGAAGGGGGGAAGTGACATCCTGCATGGGACAATATAAGGGAGGGGCGGCTTGACATTCTGCATGGGGCATTATAAGGGAGGCGGTGTGACATCCTGCATGGGGCATTATAAGAGGGGGAGGGGGAATTGACATCCTGCATGGGGCATTATATAGAGGGTGGGTGTGTGACATACTGCATGGGGCATTATAAGGAGGGGGGGTGACCTCCTGCATGGGGCATTATAAGGGAGGGGGTGGTCTGACATGCTGCATGGGGCATTGAAAAGGGGGGAAGTGACATCCTGCAAGGGGCATTATATGGGGGGAAGAGGTGACATTCTGCATGGGGCATTTTATGGGGGGTAGATGTGACATCCTGCATAGCGCATTAAAAGGGGGGTGTCATCCTGCATGGGGCATTATAAGGGGGGAACAGCCTGCATGGATCGTTACATGGGGGCCAATATTCTGTATGGAGAGTTATATGGGGACCAGTATCCTGTATGGAGCATTATATGGGGACCAGTATCCTGTATGGAGCATTATAAGGGGGTCAGTATCCTGTATGGAGCATGATATGGTGCCCATAATACTGTATGGAGGACTATACTGTCCGGTCTGCACTGTGCGTTGTGAGGATTCGCCAGTTTCTGAGCTATTGTAGAATTTACAATAGATATCGCTCATGTAATGTAGTAAGTGAAATCCTTGGCCTTGTACTATATATATGTAGCACCCTGAGGATTCGGCTGCTACAGGGGTATTGCACCTCAACCCAGAGGTGTGATATTCCACTCCCGGGTAAGGATGGAGTGTGGATCTGAGCTCGGTAGGCTGCATGCACTACACACATCCCATTTCCGAGGAGCAGACCGACGGTACTCCCACTTAGAAATGTGCAGGTACGACCGAGTCTGTTCCTGGCTGGAGTGGGAGGGGGGTGGTACATCCCAAGTAGTGTAGGGGCAGATAGGGGGAGCAGCCTGGGTAAAGATAGGAGCTCATTGGGTGCTGGTCGCCTGAGCTCACACATAGAGGGTGTATATAAGGTGGGCACCATCAAAGAACAGGGTCAGTCTGTCAGAGTAAGAAGCAGAGGTCCAGATGAGCCTGCAGAGAGAGAGTGGAGCAGAGCAAGAAAGACCCAGAGGGGGAAACAGAAAAGGAACTCTGAGAACCCAAAGTCCATCAGCGGGTGAAGAGTTGGCATTAGGGTACCGGAACCCAAGCTGGTGGGGGCAAAAACACACCCTAGCCAGAGACCGGAGGCCGTGGGCAGCGTCTGCCACGGCCACTCACCACATCCACCCCGAAGGCATACCACGTGGAGGGTCAGGGAACCCAAGGCCAAGGGTCTCCCAACAGAAGGCCCGAGGGAGCTGGACCTAGGTGGATCACTAGTGGGGACGGCCAGAGGAAAGGACAGAAGGAGAGCTCAGGGTCACGCTCCGGACTTGTTTGGGGGTTTGCTGAATCCAGGACCTGGTGGACGCAGCACGGCTCGGGTGGTCACTTGAAGCTGGAGTGACCGGAACATCAGCAGTGAGTAAATACCCTAAACTGCACAACCCGACTCTGTCTTCCTTTAATATCTATGCTGCACCACCACAACCCCCATCCTCTGCACCTGACCCCCTGAGGCTATACCCCACCCGTTGGGGGTTATACCACCAAAAGCTGCACCTACACCATCAGCCTCAGCGGACCCTGCTGCAGCGGCGGCCATAGTGACCGCAATACAACGGGTGGCGTAGTCGACAATAAAGAACTTAATAACATCTGTAGGACTGCCACATACAACTGAGTTTGACACCCTGGGCACGGACCGGGTCACAGCCACTCGGAAGACTACAACTCCCATCTGATCCGGCTCCGGATATTCCCCCTAAAGAATATGGCCCAGGGGGCGCGTCATATATATATTTCTCTGCGGTATCTGTGCATCATGAATCATGGTATGTGTTAAAGCGGCCCACTGAAACTCTGTCGCCCAGGGCCCACAAAAACCTGGAGCCGGCCCTGGGGGTAAGTATAACAAGTTGTATTTTTTTTACATACAATTAATTAACTTGGAGTGGGGGGAATCAGAGATGCACGGGGGGATGAGAGATGCACGGGGGGGGGACCCTTCATGCCCCCTATGAAGGGCGGGAGGGGCCCCCAAAAAATTCTTGCACAGGGGCCCACTACAGTCTGTGTCCTCCCCTGTGTAGTACGCTGTGTTTTTCTACACTCCTAAAATAACATATCAGCAGACAGGGGTGGATTAAGAGTAGCAAGGGCCCCGGGCAGTTTAGAAGGCGCGCCCCCCCCCCCCCCCACACACACATGATTTTTCACGTGACATGTCACATGATCCCATGTGATAGATCATGTGATAGTTCACGGGAAATTAATTTGGCACAATATTAATTGTGCTGCCCCATCTGAGAGCAGCACAATATTGGTGCAGATACCCTGATTCCAGCGATGTGTCACTTTTACAGCTGCTTGTTGTCATTTTGAGAAAATCACCGTTTTATCTGCTGCAGATCTAGCAGCTCTCTGAATGCTGCGTTCTGTATAGCCCCGCCCACACCACTGATTGGCAGCTTTCTGCCCATGCTCAGTGTACACAGAAATCTACTGATCAGTGATGGGGGTGGGGTCCTACAGAACTTACTAGTCAATTACCTTCTGACAAATCAATGATTTTATCAAAACAACACTAAGCAGCCCAGTAAGTGACACATTACTGGAATCAGTGCCTCTAACCCTACATTATGCTGCTCTCAGATTTGGTGGCAAAAACCTGATGACAGATTCCCTTTAAAGGAGCTGTAAAGACAAAAAAGTTTGTATTAAAAAAAATACAAGCCATTTGTTAAATTAACTTTTTTTCATTGTTAATTCACATTAGACTGTATCTTCAACACTTTTGTCAGCAGGTCTTATTACAGACTCTGAATAGGGCAGCTCTCTCCCTCTCCCTCAGCAGAAAGTCACAGCATGGTTAAAAAACAGGATCTTTTATGATTTTCTCATAATAAATAAAAAAGGACATGCAAGTCCTCCAAACTATTTTCCGTTTCTCTATAGGGGAGGTCCTAAATCTTTCTTGTTCTTTAGTTGATCACATGTCAAAAAGGCAAAGCATTTACTATGAACTCGCCTAAAAAAATATACACTTGGAGAGTAATATCATCATCTGCAAGTAAATATTCCTTGACTCTAAGGGCTCGCTCACACTGTCGTATAACACGGCCGAATGCTATGTGATGTTTTATCGTATAGGACTTGGCCCTATGTTATACTATGGGACAGTGCAGATCTGCGATTATTGGCATGAGAAAATAATCTCATTCGATATTCGGACCATGTGCACCCATACAAGTCTATGGGTGCACGTAAAACATTGGACTGCACTCGGATGTCATCCAAGTGCAGTCCGATGAACACTCACAGAGACTATGGAGAAGATGGAGAAATTAAGTTCTCCATCTTCTCCATATCTGTGCTGCGAGAGAATCGGATCACACTCAGCTGAAGCTCTGACAGAGGTTGAGCCGAGTGTCAGCATAATTGGCCCTATTCTCTTGCATGAGAGAATATATGGCTTAGTGAGTGGACCCTAAAACTGAATAGCAGTGACGGACAGGCACCTCACAAGCGGGATCCATGTAGCTCTCAGATGTCATGTAGGTAGGGCTTCATTCCATGGGGTAGGGCTTAATTTCAAGGTATATAAAAACAATGGACTTCAAATAAAAATTAAATGAACACAAAAAGCACTAATTGAATTATTTTTTTCGTATTTATGTTTGCAGCCCCTTTAAAAACCATTTGAGGACCAAGGCACATATATATCTCATAGTTTTAAACTGGAAAAAAATTTGATTGAATAAAATTTAAGGTCCTCCAAGGTTTAAGTAGGTCATAAATTCATATGAATACTTGCTCATACAATTGCAAATGCCAAAAGATGAAGAAGAACAGAATCAAAAATATGACATTAAGTGGAGCACTTACAGGTATTCAAGGTGAAAGAGACCAGCAAAGGCATCGTCTCGAATGACAGTAAATGAGTTAGAATTCAGCAAGCTGAAAATGAAGACAGCAGGTTAGAAGCGAACCAGACTTTATGGTGCTCAGAATTAGTCAAGCAGAATTTATTGACTGCTCTTGCAAAGCACTGAGACTCCCGCTGTGTATAGATGGCGCCGTGCGGCCTCCCGCTGTGTATAGATGGCGCCGTGCGGCCTCCCGCTGTGTATAGATGGCGCCGTGCGGCCTCCCGCTGTGTATAGATGGCACCGTATAGATGGCGCCGTGCGGCCTCCTGCTGTGTATAGATGGCGCCGTGCGGCCTCCCGCTGTGTATAGATGGCACTGTATAGATGGCTACGTGCGGCCTCCTGCTGAGTATACGTGTATAGATGGCTACGTGCGGCCTCCTGCTGAGTATAGATGCTGCACGGCGCTCCCCCCAGAGACAGCAGGAGGCCGCACAGCGCCATCTATACACAGCAGGAGGCCACACAGCGACATCTATACTCAGCGGGGGGCCGTACGTAGCCATATATATACAGCGGGGGGCGCATGTAGCCATCTATACACAGCGGGGGGCCGCACCGCGCCGTCTATACACAGCGGGGGGCCGCAAGTAGCCATCTATACACAGCGGGGGGCCGAACGTAGCCATCTATACACAGCGGGAGGCCTCACGGCGCCCCCCCAGAGACATCAGGAGGCCGCACGGCGCCAACTATACTCAGCAGGAGGCCGCATGCAGTCATACACACACACAAACATATACAGACACGCATAAACACATTTGAAACACAAAAATACATACAAGCAGACATCACACAATGACATCTGCCCACACACATACACACAAACAGACAGACATCACACACACACACACCTGCCCACACACACACACACCTGCCCACACACACCTGCCCACACACACACACACCTGCCCACACACACCTGCCCACACACACATCTGTGTGTGTGTATGTATAGTGTGTGTGTGTGTATAATGTGTGTGTATGTATAGTGTGTGTGTATGTATAGTGTGTGTGTGTATAATGTGTGTGTATGTATAGTGTGTGTGTATAGTGTGTATGTATAGTGTGTGTGTATGTATAGTGTGTGTGTGTGTGTATAATCTGTGTGTGTGTATTTTTTTTTAAGTTAAAAACAAGTAAAATGCTTGTGGCATCAATATCAAGACTCCAGATATAAGGGTCTATTCCCACTGAATTTTGCAATGCATTCATCTCCTCTTTCCAGGCTTCTATCTAAATCCCTGAAAAATGGCATTCAGATGTGCCTTGACATAGCCATTGATTTGAACAAAGGCAAACCGAGGCTAAAGTCTGAATCTTTAGGCTCCATTTTCTCTGCTTTCAGATGTCTCATTTCAGACAGCACAATCCAGAAGGGGGCTGGAAGCAAGTGTAACTAGAAGGAAGCCCTACATGACCGGGATGGGCCACGAGGGTGTAATTTTAATCCCAATATCGGGATTGGTTATAAGCCTGGAGGGGCGGGCATTGGGAAAGGGGGGGGGAGATATAATAAGGAAAAGTGCGGGAAAACGGTCAGTCCAGGAAGGAAGTCAGCGGGGAAAGTTGCTGAACTTAAAAAAAAAAAAAAAAAAAAAAACTGCCACTTTCCCATTGTTTGTTACACTTACCAGGACTATGGAGACCGTTGATTCCCTGATCACCAAGCTGAGGGAGGCTGCTAGATCCAGGCGTGGAGGGTGGCTCGAGTCCCAGCTGTCGGGATTGCTGGGGAACGCCGGGGCAGAAGAACCCCCATCGGGATCTGGAAGAAGCGGCAGGAGGACGCGGCCCCCCGAGAGGCTCTCCCTGGAGATGGTTAGCACGGGCAGCAGGCGCAGGCTGCGAAGCCCCTCAGGGGACCCTGCGTCCGGTGAGCGGGCCAGCGGAAACCCCCGCTGGCGCGCCCGCCGCGGCAGGAATCCGCCCAGCCGGCCTGCGGGCTCCACCAGCATCGGGTCGCGGTCCGCGACCAAGGCGCCCCGCTCGGCTGTAGTGCGGCCTGCTACGGCGGCGCGCCGCAATACTAGAGCCCGGGCTGCGCAGGAAGCAAGGCTCGCGCTGCAGCCGCGTCACCTTCCGGTGGGCGAGGTTTTACCGGAAGTGCGTCAAACGTCACTTCCGGAACCGGAGTCATGTGACAGGGGTGCTCAGGAAGCGAGCGAAGGGCACCTGGACACGCCCCCCGCTGCAGGAGCCGGCGTTGATGCACGGCACCGCTTGCCCACCAGGAATCGGAGCCCCAGAGCGGATGAGCGGACCAGAGGGACCACCAGCACGGCAGGCACACCTGGCGATGTACCAGTCGGGGTGCCTGCCAGGGACATCAGCAGAAGGAGACAGCAGCCCAGGTGCACGGGCAGGCAGCAGCAATTCGGGGTCCTGCTGCCTGGCTCGAGTCAGCAAATTCATGCCAGTGGAGCAGCGGGCAGCAGCACAGGGCTACCTGGCAGTCACCCATGGACCACCACGGATCGAGCTAGGGAGTCCGGGTCTGGAATTCGAGGAGTGCCGCGGATGGCGGGGAGGACCGGAGCCGGGACCGGCGGGAGACGATTGACGGGGACATCGGCACGTGCTCAGGTCCCCTCTGGTGACGAGGAGGCCAGGGGCGCGGGCCTTGAGCAGCAGCAGGAGTCTGGCGAATCAGAGTGTGGCAAGGATGAAAGCGAATCCAGGATTCATCAGGACTCGGGACGTTCGGCTGGCAGGGACACAGCACCTGCGCAGCATGGTGAGTATGCGTCCATGTATTGTTTGTCGCCCGCTGGGTCATTAGTGGATGGGGGAGGTGATAGGCAGTTGGCTGGGCCCAGCGGGGAAAATACTAGGGGAGGTCGTGGGTCAGATGTAGTGGGTCTTAGGGACATTTTGTTTAGCATGTCGCAAATTTTGGCTAGAATAGACGGTGGTGGAGTTAATCAAGGGGGTTTGTTACCTGCGGCGGCGTGGGTACCTAGTCAACCGGTGTTGTCGCAGGTGGGGAGCGAGTCGGCCAGGTCGGCGGTGAATGCAGCCGGGACACCTTCTGGGGCATCGGTTTGCGTACAGGCAGAGAAGGACAAAGCGGATACCGTAAAGCTGGATGATAGGGCAAAAGGGGAGATATATGTGTGCTTAGAGGGGCCGTTGGGGGCACAGTCAGCAGGACACGGGGGAAGTAGTCAAGGGGCACACAGCACAAAAAAAAAAAAGGAAGCGGGAACTTGCTGGCAATTTAATGACGGCCAATGCAAGTTCGGGACCTCCTGTAAATTTAAATATGTGTGCTCCCATTGTAACGGAAGTTTGCAAGGAGCATCAAAATGCTTTAAGAAGGGTAAGGGAAAGCCGACAGTGGGTACCGGTTAAAGGGGTGACTCCGGTGAGGGTTCACGCGATGGCCCCCCTTTCTAAGTAGGTATCCGGATCAATTGAAGGCTAAGGTCATTGCAGATGGTTTTTTGGAAGGGTTTAGAATCCCTCCTCCTGATCATGAGGCCCCCCTTTTTAGTTAAAAATTTGACGTCGGCTTCCCTTCATCCGGAAGTGGTTAGTGTGAAGTTGGCTAAGGAGGTGGAATTGGGCAGGATGGCTGGACTGTTTCAGGAATTGCCTAGTAGAAAGGTGATTATCTCGCCTTTGGGGGTTGTGCCCAAGAAAGAGCTGAATAAGTTTAGTTTAATTCAGCATTTGTCGTACCCGAAGGGGCTTTCGGTTAATGATGGTATTGCGCAGGAGTTGTGTTCGGTTGAATATACATCATTCGATGCGGCAGTGCATTGGGTACGGAGATACGGGCCAGGCTCGTTGCTAGCTAAGACTGATATCGAGTCAGCCTTTAGGTTGTTGCCAGTTCACCCGGATAGCATCCCGTTGTTAGTTTGCTTTTGGGAAGGGGAGTACTATGTGGATAGGTGTTTGCCAATGGGTTGTGCGATTTCGTGTTCTTTGTTTGAAACGTTTAGCTCCTTTTTGGAATGGGTAGTGAAGGACCTGGCTTCTGTTAAGTCGGTCATTCATTATTTGGATGACTTCTTGTTTATAGGCCCCCCACAATCGTTGTTGTGTAGGAATTTGTTAGGTACTATGGTGTGGGTAGCAGAGCATTTTGGCGTGCCGTTAGCAGAAGAACAAACGGAATGCCCTGGCACCATTTTAAGTTTTTTGGGCATTGTAATTGATACCGAAAGAATGGAGTGTCGGTTACCGGATGATAAATTGAGTTTGCTTAAACAGGAGGTCGATAGGATCAGGAAGTTGCGCAAGGTGACCCTGAGGGAGCTACTGTCGCTGTTAGGGCATTTGAATTTTTGCCTGCTGGATTATGCCAATGGGCAGAATATTTTGTCGCAGGTTGTCAGGAGCGACAGCAGGAGTGCGCGCGCCGCATCATTTTATTCGCCTTAATAAGGACCACAAGGAGGATCTAAAAGTTTGGAAATTGTTTTTGGAAAGTTATAACTGCAGGTCAGTAATCCCGCAGGGGTTCTTGAGCAGTTTTGATTGTGAGATATTTACGGATGCGGCAGGAGGTGTCGGTTACGGGGGCCTACTAGAAAGGGCGGTGGAGCGTTGGCGAGTGGCCGAAGGTGTGGAAAGAGTGGGGTCTTACGAGGAACTTGGCATTTTTGGAATTGTTTCCTATTGTTGTTGCAGTTACCATTTGGGAGATTGTTTCGCCAACAGGAGAATTCGGTTTCACTGCGATAACATGGGAGTGGTGTCTGTCATCCACAGTTTGTCGGCCTCGTCTCCGCCTGTGATTAGGCTACTGAGGGAACTAGTACTTTGTTGTCTTAAGCTGCACACTTGGATTTCAGTGGTACATGTTCCACGTGTACAAAATTCCACAGCAGATGCCTTGTCTCGTTTTCAGTGGGATCGTTTTCGGACGCTAGCTCCAGAAGCAGAGGACATGGGACAGGAATGCCCTTTGCGCTTGTGGCAGCTGGTTATGGAAGAGCGGGACGGTTAATAACGGGAGTCCATCACGAGACAGACCTGGGCATTATACGAGGCATCGTGGCGAGTATGGCAAAGTTGGATTATGCAGTGGGGTGTGATGGAGAGTGATGGAGATAGAGAGATGGCGGTGTTGTTTCTCGTGGGAAGGGCAGCGGAGAGCGGATGGTCGGTTTCAAAAGTTGGCAAGTTTGTTGCAGGTTTAGCGTTTGGTTTTAAATTGCAGGGGATAAAGGATGTTACGAAGTCCTTTTTAGTGAAGCAAGCTCTCAAGGGCTTTAGGAGAAGAGGTAAAGAGTTGGATAAAAGGAGGCCGGTTACCTTTAGTATTTTGGAACGTTTGGGTTTTGTATTGGATAAGATTTGTTGTTCAGTTTTTGAAGCCACACTGTTTAGGATGGCTTTTTCATTGGCGTTTTTTGGCGCGCTAAGAGTAGGTGAATTGGTGGCACCAAGCAGGAATAAGGTTGGGGGTTTGTTTGCTGAGGATATGAGTGGTCGAGATGGGGGTATTGAATTTTGGATTAGGTGGGGGAAGACGGATCAATTGGGCAAAGGTAAACGAGTAATATTGGGTGAGGTTATGGGATCTTTTCTTTGTCCTAAGAGATGTTTATTGGCTTATTGGCAGGTTTGGCCAGGGCGGAAGGGCCCATTATTGTGTCATGAAAATGGAGACTTTTTGTCACGTTTTCAATTCATAGCGGTGTTTAAAAAGGGGATTGCTGAGCTGGGCTTTAGCCCTGAGGTATACGGGTCACATTCATTCAGAAATGGTGCGGCATCAGAAGCGGATGGCTTGGGGTTAGGCAAGGATGTGATAAAACGTATTGGGAGGTGGAGTTCTGATCGTTACCTGTCTTATGTAAGGCATTAGGTATGCGGTCTTAGGTAATTTGCCTTTTGAGATTCGAATACCTTTTGGTTGTCTTGTTGCTGGTGGCGTCCCGTTGTTAGTTTGGATGCTAGGACACTCTTTCGTCAATTGGGGGGCGCTGAGGGCGGACGTGAGGCCGGATGGTAGGCAAATGGGTTTTAGCAGGGAGCAAGCGGTGGTTCGGTGGTTGGGTTTTTCGAGGGATGGTTTGGAGAAGGGTGGTGCCAGAATTCCATAAAGCAGCTCGTTTGGATCGGGCTCCGGATATTTTGGTGGTGCATATGGGGGGAAATGATTTGGACGGCTCGGCCGGTTAGGGAATTGATGAGGGACATTCAAATTGGTCTGTTAAGGTTATGGACATCTTTTCCTGAGGTGTTGACAGTGTGGTCTGACATTGTGCCCAGAGGAAAATGGAGGGAGGCCAGATCATTGAAGGGAATTAATAGGGCACTTATAAAGTTGAACAGAGCTATATCAGCTTTTGTTACCAGGAACGGGGGAGTAAGCGTGCGGCATCTTGATCTGGAAGTGGGAGTTGGAGATTTTTGGAAAAAGGACGGCGTACATTTGAATGATATTGGCATTGATTTATGGGCATTGGTCATACAGGAGGGGATCGAAAGGGCTTTTGTTGTGTTGGGGCGCTCACGAGCCTGAGGTGGTCAGGGCTGTTCGTTGGTGGCGGGGGGTGGGGTTCTTGGAGTTGGCACAGAAGTGCCGGTGGAAAGAATATTGGATAATCACAGGCAGTGCCTTGATTAACCGGGGTGATCTGGCATTTGGTTTTGGGCTCTGGACGGGGTTTTACCCTGGGAGCTTTTGGTGCCCTTGAGCTGGTGATGGACGGCTGAGGGTAATATGGTGGTTCGAGTTCGGTTTAATTTATGCCAGATCTAATTTTAACTCCAAGAACCCTCCCTTCTTATTTATTTTATAACACTGTTAATATGTTAATGTTGTTTGTTAATAAAATGGCCGCTGTGGCCAAATTTATCCAAAGAAATACAGGTGCAGTGTTTTTATTTGGTGGGGGAAAGGTGAGTGCTGGAAGATGGGGGCATGTTGAACCATGGAACCCGTGTTGGCAGTACACGGTCATGAATTTCAGGGATTCAGTTGTAAGCCTTGTGTAAAGACCTGAATGCAGTGCTGAATGTAGTGTGAATAGGTCCTTACATCCTACACCACCTCAGGGGATTGTTGTTATGGAGTATTGCCCCTGGGTGGCCGCAGTTATGACCACCACCAGGGCTCGCGGTCACCCACCCTAGCTTTGGTATTCTGGGGAGCTGGTATAATGAATATCTGAGAAGAGCCCTAGAGAAGCAAGAACATTGGACAACCAAGAGGTGGTGGCCTCAAGTCAAGTGTAGTGTTCAACAGGGCAAGACTTTCTAACCTGCCCACACACACACACACACACACACACACCTGCCCACACACACACACATATACACACACACCTGCCCACACACACACACACACCTGCCCACACACACACACACCTGCCCACACACACACATCCACACACCTGCCAACACACACACACCTGCCCACACACACACCTGCCCACACACACACACCTGCCCACACACACACACCTGCCCACACACACACACCTGCCCACGCACACACACCTGCCCACGCACACACACACACCTGCCCACACACACACCTGCCCACACACACACCTGCCCACACACACACCTGCCCACACACACACCTGCCCACACACACACCTGCCCCCACACACACACCTGCCCACACACACACACACCTGCCCACACACACCTGCTCACACACACACACCTGCCCACACACACCTGCCCACACACACACACACACACCTGCCCACAAAGACACCTGCCCACAAACACACACACCTGACCACACACACACACATACACATATACACACACACACACACCTGCCCACAAACACACACACACACCTGCCAACACACACACACACATATACACACACACACACCTGCCCACACACACACACACCTGCCCACGCAGACACCTGCCCACAAACACACACACACCTGCCCACACACACATCTGCCCACACACACACACACATACACACCATCCCCCGGCTCCATTCCTCCTGCCTGCTCTGTCTCTTTTCCGGTGCAGCACTGCAGGCCGGGGCGGCACTGCGTGACGTCACAGCTAGGAGACACAGCCGCGCACAGGGCCATGTCTCCTAGCAGTGACGCGGCCGGGCCAGCACAGGGAAGTTAACTGCTGCAGTGCTGGCGCGGCCGATGAAGAAGTAGCGGCGGCCGCTGCTGGGGGAGCGGTCCGGGCCCCCCTCTTCCCGCCACTGCTACCGCTATGTGCCGCGGAGGCCCGCACATATAATGAGGGCAATCCGGCATTAGACACCCCGCCTGGAGCCGCGGGCCCCGAGATTGCCCTCATTATAATCCGCCTATGTCAGCAGAGTAAAGGTGGTCACACATAAGCCCAGGTCTGCTAGATAGATACCTATGAATTATTATTTTGTATATGTTTTCAAACATACTTGATCAATGAAATCATCATTGTAAACTTCAACTCCACATAATAGTATATGATGTAGCAGTCACTAATTATCTTGAGTGCTTCATCTGATGTCCGTGCACATAGTATACATAGTATACCACATACAGTACAATATATATAGGAGAATATATAGTATGACTGGTATATAGAGACGAGCAATTTGTAGAACCGTGGTCCAGTGGTCAGATGAATATTCTGTGGCTGCTGAACAGGAGCCACCACATAGTCTCCTTTTTACAGCCCCACATAGCCTTCCATATACTGTACAGTGTGAGCCCCACATAGCCTCCTATATACAATGTGAGCCCTCACACAACCTCCTATATGAGTATGAGCCCTCACACAGCCTCCTATATACAGTATCAGTCCCCACACAGCCTCCTGCATATAGTGTGAGGACCCACACAGCCTCCTGCATACAGTGTGAGGACCCACACAGCCTCCTGCATACAGTGTGAGGACCCACACAGCCTCCTGCATATAGTGTGAGGACCCACACAGCCTCCTGCATACAGTGTGAGGACCCACTGTGTGAGTACAGTGTGAGGACTGGTCGTCGGATATGTTGCACGCTTATTGAGATGTGTTATTGACAGCTCTATCATTTTTCTTGCCACTGTCTTGTTAAATATACAGGTTGGATACATTTGGTGTTCATGCCATATAAATTCCTGTTTATAACGAGTACATATTTATGATAGGTAGCTTTGTTTCACTACCATTGGCAGGCATTAACTGGATTTTAGGTCCTAGTGACGTTTTATATCTTTTTTACCTACGTATTCATTAAAGGTTATGTTTTAACCTCTTTCACTACTTTAATTGCTTCATATTACCTTTATTGAGTGGTGACCTGTATGATAGTGTGTGAGCACCAGCTCCAGGCGTCCCTGAAGAGGGGCAGGGAAAAAGTAAAGGTGGCAGTGGAAAGGGGGTTTATCCAAGGAGGGGTGAGGTCAGCAGAGTATGAGAGACAGACTCATCCTAAACCAGGGGTCTCAAACACGTGGGTCGCATGTGGCCCTTCAGACTGGTTCATGCGGCCTGTGTGCACCATAGACCCCGATCGCGGCCCGGTCCAGGAGCTGCCGACAGCTGCACTTTAGTTCAGTGTATTGCTGCGCAGAGACCGGCTCTCTGCATGATACAATACCAATGCCAGCCACCGGCCTATCAGAGGCCAGCAGCGGACATCCGCGTCCCAGCGCAGCGGTGCATGACATCACTAACATGGGCAGATGTCAGCTGCTGGCCTCTGATAGGCCGGTGGCAGGCATTGGTCTCTGCGCAGCAATACACTGAACTAAAGCGCAGCTGCTGGAAGCTCCTGGACCAGGCCGCGATCGTCAAGGGGTCTATGGTGCCTGCGCCCGCATATGCAGAAAGGACACCGAGGGAACGGAGGACAGGTGAGAAGAGACTTTTTTTTTTCTTATATATGTATGTGAAGAATGGAACAGCGGACATTCCTACAATATAGGGAACTGAATGGGGACATTCCTACAATATGGGAACCTGGATAGGAACATTCATACAATGTGGGACCTGGATGGGGACATTCCTACAATGTGGGACCTGAATGGAGACATTCCTACAATATGGGGACCTGGATAGGAACATTCCTACAATGTGGGACCTGGATGGGGACATTCCTACAATGTGGGACCTGAATGGGGACATTCCTACAATGTGGGACCTGAATGGGGACATTCCTACAATATGTGGACCTGGATAGGAACATTCCTACAATGTGGGACCTAGATGGGGACATTCCTACAATGTGGGACCTGAATGCGGACATTCCTACAATATGGGGACCTGGATAGGAACATTCCTACAATGTGGGACCTGGATGGGGACATTCCTACAATGTGGGACCTGAATGGGGACATTCCTACAATATGGGGACCTGGATAGGAACATTCCTACAATGTGGGACCTGGATGGGGACATTCCTACAATGTGGGACCTGAATGGGGACATTCCTACAATATGGGGACCTGGATAGGAACATTCCTACAATGTGGGACCTGGATGGGGACATTCCTACAACGTGGGACCTGAATGGGGACATTCCTGCAATATGGGGACCTGGATGGGGACATATCTACAATCTGGGGACCTGGATAGGGACATTCCTACAATGTGGGGACCTGGATGGGGACATATCTACAATATGGGGAACTGGATGGGGACATATCTACAATATGGGGAACTGGATTGGGACATATCTACAATGTGGGGACCTGGATAGGAACATTCCTACAATGTGGGGCCCTGGATAGGAACATTTCTACAATGTGCAGACCTGGATGGGGGACATTCCTACAAGATGGGGACATTATAACAAGATGGGGACCTAGATGGGGGACATTACGACAAGATGGGGACCTGGATGGTGTTCATTACGACAAGTTGGGGACCTGAATGGGGGACATTACAACAAGATGGGGACCTGGATGGGGCATTACTACAAGATGAGGACCAGGATGGTGCATTACTACAAGTTGCGGACCAGGATGGGGCATTACTACAAGATGAGGACCAGGATGGTGCATTACTACAAGATGAGGACCAGGATGAGACATTACTACAAGATGAGGACCAGGATGAGGCATTAGATGAGGCATTACTACAATATGAGGACCAGGATGAGTCATTAACCCCTTTACAACCCAAGGTGGTTTGCACATTAATGACCAGGCCAATTTTTACAATTCTGACCACTGTCACTTTATGAGGTAATTACTCTGGAACGCTTCAACGGATCTCCCTGATTCTGAGACTGTTTTTCGTGACATATTGTACTTCATGATTGTGGTAAAATTTCTTCGATATCACTTGCGTTTATTTGTGAAAAAAATGGAAATTTTGCAAAAATGTTGAAAATTTTGCAATTTTCAAAATTTGAATTTTTATGCCCTTAAATCAGAGATATATGTCACAGAAAATAGTTAATAAATAACATTTCCCACATGTCTACTTTACATCAGCACAATTTTGGAACCAAATATTTTTTTACTAGGGAGCTATAAGGGTTAAAAGTTGACCAGCGATTTCTAATTTTTCCAACAAAATTTAGAAAACCATTTTTTTAGGGACCACATCACATTTAAAGTCACTTTGAGGGGTCTTTATGACAGAAAATACCCAAAAGTGACACCATTCTAAAAACTGCACCCCTCAAGGTGCTCAAAACCACATTCAAGAACTTTATTAACCCTTCAGGTGCTTCACAGGAAATTTTGGAATGTGGAAGAAAAAAATGAACATTTAACTTTTTTCACAAAAATGTTATTTTAGACCCAATTTTTTTTATTTTCGCAGGGGTAACAGGAAAAAATAGACCCCAAAATTTGTTGATCAATTTCTCCTGAGTAAGCCGATACCCCATATGTGGGGGAAAACCACTGTTTTGGCGCACGGCAGGGTACGGAAGGGAAGGAGCGCCATTTGACTTTTTAAATGTAAAATTTGCTTGAATAATTAGCGGACGCCATATTGCATTTGGGGAGCCCCTGATGTGCCTAAAAAGTGGAAACCCCCCACAAGTGACCCCATTTTGGAAACTAGACCCCTCAGGGAACTTATCTAGATGTGTGGTGACCACCTTGAACCCCCAGGTGCTTCACAGAAGTTTATAACATTGAGCTGTAAAAATAAAATTTTCACATTTTTCCCACAAAAATGTTTTTCAGCCCCCACTTTTGCATTTTCATAAGGGTAACAGGAGAAATTGCACCATGCAGTTTGTTGCTCAATTTCTTCTGAGCAAGCATATACCCCATATGTGGGGGAAAACCACTGTTTGGGCGCACAGCAGGGTTCGGAAGGGAAGGAGCGCCATTTGACTTTTTAAATGTAAAATTTGCTTGAATAATTAGCGGACGCCATATTGCATTTGGGGAGCCCTTGATGTGCCTAAACAGTGGAAACCCCCCACATGTGACCCCATTTTGGAAACTATACCCCTCAGGGAACTTATCTAGATGTGTGGTGAGCACCTTGAACCCCCAAGTGCTTCACAGAAGTTTATAACATTGAGCCATAAAAATAACATTTTCACATTTTTCCCACAAAAATGTTTTTCAGCCCCCACTTTTTCATTTTCATAAGGATAACAGAAGAAATTGCACTATGCAGTTTGTTGTTCAATTTCTCCTGAGTTAGCTGATACCCCATATGTGGGGGAAAACCACTGTTTGGGAGCGCGGCAGGGTTCGGAAGGGAAGGAGCGCCATTTGACTTTTTGACTGTAAAATTTGCTTGAATAATTAGCGCATGTGCCCCTGATGTGCCTAAACAGTGGAAAACCCCCACAAGTGACACCATGTTGGAAACTAGACCCCTCAGGGAACTTATCTATATGTGTGGTGAGCACCTTGAACATATAAAAAAATCAAACTTTTTCCACAACAATGATGTTTTAGCCCCAATTTTTTTATTTTCACAAGGGTTAGAGGAGAAAATGGACCCCAAAAACTTTTGTGCAATTTCTCCTGAGTACGCCAATACCCCATATGTCGGGAAAATACAGTGTTTGGGCGCACGGCAGAGTTCAGAAGGGAAGGAGCACTGTGTGACTCTTTGAACGCAAAATTGGCTGGAATCGATAGCAGATGCCATGTCGCGTTTGAAGACCCCCTGATGTGCCTAAATAGTTGAAGCCCCCCACAAGTGACCCCATTTTGGAAACTACACCCCTCAAGGATTTTATCAAGGGGTATAGTGTACATTTTGAACCCAGAGGTACGACACAAAATTTGATGACATTAGGTCATCATATTGAATAAGTTGTCATTAGTCTTGAGCGCAAGTGCTCGCTACTTGCATCGGGTACTCAGGTATGCACCATGTATCACAGGTGCTCAAGTGAAATGCTTGAGTCCCCTCCCGCATGTTTCACGGTTATTAGACACCCCCAAAAAAACATGTGGGGATCGCTCGAGCATGGCAGGCAATCCCCGCGAGATTATTTTGGCCGTGAAGCATATGGGGCGGAGACTCGAGCACTCGCGATACTCAATGCATTCCCGAGTACCCGATGCAAACTCAAGTAGCGAGCACTTGTGTTCAACACTAGTTGCCATATCGTCATCTTTTTTTTTTTTATAAAAAAAAAACAACCCTTACCCCCAACCCTAACCCTACCCTAGCCCAACCCTGACCCCAAACCTAACATTAGCACAACCCTAACCCCAACCCCAGCCCTAGTGTTTATTTTTTACGCCGTTCCTCGTGCGGTATAAGTGATTAGACAACCTTATTCTTCGGGTCGGTGCGACTACAGAGATACCAGAATGATATCGGGTTTTTATGATTGACAGCTGTCACACACTAAAAGACACATATTTTGTAAAATCTAGTTTTTGCATCGTCATATTTTGAGACGTATAATTTTTCCATATTTTGGCCGACAGAGTCATGTGATGGATTTTTTTTGCGGACAAGTTGACGTTTTTATTGGTGCCATTTTCAGGCACGTGACATATTTTGATCGCTTTCTATTCCAGCTTTTGGGAGGCAGAATAAACAAAAACCTACAATTCAGGAATTTTTTATTTTTTTTTTTATTCTACTCCGCGTGTGGTAAAATTGATTAGGTAGCTTTATTCTTCGGGTCAGTACGTATACAGCGGTACCACATTTATATCGTTTTTCTATGTTTTGGCGCTTTTACACAATAAAAGACATTTTATAGAAAAAATTATTTTTTGCATCGCTTTATTCTGAGAGCTATAACTTTTAGAATTTTCGGATTATGGAGCTGTATGGCGGCTTGTTTTTTGCAGGACAAGATTACATTTTCAGCGGTACCATTTTTATTTATATTCATCTTTTTAATCGCGTGTTATTCCATTTTTTGTTTGGCGGTATGATGATAAAGCATTGTTTTTTGCTTCGGTTTTTTTTTTTTTTTTTTTTTTTAACCGTGTTCAATGAAGGGGTTAACTAGTGGGGCAGTTTTATAGGTCAGGTCGTTCCGGACGCGGCGATACCAAATATGTGTACTTTTATTGTTTGTTTTTTTTTCATAATAATATTTATTGATGGGCACATTATATTTTTATTTTTGGTGGATTATTTTTTTAATTTTTTTTTAAATATTTTTACAATTTTTTTTAAAAAAATTTTTCACTTTCTGAGAGGATTTACACTTTTTTACTTTGTCCCACTCTGGGACTTTCACTTTTTTTATTCTGATCGCCTGCATAGCATAGGGATGGAGCACCATCCCTGAGCCATGCAGTCAGTCAGCGCTGCACAGTGAGAAGATTGTTCGGTCATGCACTGCGCATGACCAAACAATCTTCCTGCTGTCTGGTGACCAGGATGTTGTCATGACGACATCGGGTCATCATGGCAACACCCGGGAAGCCGCGGCAGACAGCGCTGGAGGCCGGAAGAGGAGGTGAGTATTGCGATCACCTCCCCTTGCCACCGCAATGCTGCGATCGACTTCGATCTGACATCAGGGTGCCGTATTCTCCATAGGTCCACTGCCTACCTCCTCTAGCAGATAATGTAGAGATGTATATTGAGCATTTTGAAAAATATTTCCAGTATGGAATTTATCCCAGAAAGGGTGGAGGTAGGTGGTAAAATCCCCACCCCCTGCGAGGTTGGGATTTAGGAGGATGTTAGTTTTAGATCAGTTGCAGAACGGAGGGCACGGGAGGGGTGATAGACAGAAATGAGGGATGAGATATAGGGTGGTGCAGAACTGTGGAGGGCTTTATGGGTGAGAGAGATGAGTTTGTATTGTATTCTGTGGTGAATGGTAACCAGTGCAATGACTGGCACTGGTTAAAGGCGTTGGTGAAGCGGCCTGATAGAAATACGACCCTGGCTGCTGCATTCAGAATGGATTGGAGAGGAGAGAGTTTGTATAGAGGGAGACCGATTAGAAGAGAGTTGCAGTAGTCCAGACGAGAGCGAATAAGAGCGACAGTAAGAGTTTTTGCAGTATCAAAGGTGAGAAAATGTGGGGTTCTGGAGATGTTTTTAAGGTGCAGGTGACATGAGTGAGTGAGTGATTGTAGCTCAGTCAAGAGAGCTTGTAAAGAACTTCTACATGATGTTTCAAGGATGGAAAAAGACTGCCATCTACTGGCCAGACGCAGTCAAGCTGAACCAAGATATGCAAGGGAAGTTGCAGGGAGAGCAAGTTCAGACGCTGGACCTGATCAGGTGACTTCCAGGAAGGAGTTCCGGAAAATAAGAGGCCAGCGCGCCAAACCTGAGGGGTCTTTGGCGCCAAGCAGCAGAAAGGATCAGATGTGTTCCCTGCGTCCTGAGAAACCCCACGTGACAGGCCTAAGCCAGAGGCCTGTGAGGTGCCACAGCCGGGCACCGGTAAAAGAGCTCCGGATATCTCGCGGATGTTACCTGAGTGCTGTGCCTGCTGAGGAGAATAGGAACCTAATTGCGGTGCTGAGTGAGTTCGCGGAACCCGACGTCGCCCACCGACAGACGAGGCCTGGACCCCCCTATCCAAGGCTCGAGAGACTGCCTCCAACAGCCAAGCAGAGAGGAGTTGAGAGACGGTTGCCCCAGGAAAGTCACGCCAGCGGAAGCGGAGGAGCTGCATACGTGAACAGGGCCGTCACTTCCACTGTTCACCCGCAGTACCGGGGCCAATTGGGTTTAGATAATCAGGTTGGGAGGGGAACAGTTGGGACTAAAGGAGCACAATGTGATCTAATTGAATTTATGCGGAAGAGACTCACGGCCTAGCGTGAATAACCGATGACCCCCGCTAGGGCCAAATGTACAGTTAAAGAACTTACGTGGTGTCTCCCATGACTGAGGGCATCACCCTACTTAAGAGACTTCGCCTTACTTAAGAGACTTCACCTTACTTAAGAGACTTCACCCTACTAAAGAGAATTCACCCTACTAAAGAGACTTCACCCTACTAAAGAGACTGCAGCTTACTTAAGAGACTTCACCTTACTTTGAGAGGCTTCACCTTACTTTGAGAGGCTGCGTCTTATTTTGAGAGATTTTGCCTTTGATGATATATTGAATTACTGTTCATTACCCTTGTTACTAATCCCTTGTTCAGAATACCTGTTGCATAAAATTGTTTATTTTCATCTCAGACTGTTCTTCCCTTGTGTCTCTGTGCGTTGCATTCCCGCACCTGCATTACATTTGGCGTAGTCGGCATGATGCAACATTCAGACGCAGAGATGGGGGATCAGTCTGTGTCTGGGTCCGGTCGGACCCATATACCCCTGGGGGCTATGCTCAGCCATCTTCCCAAGTTTTCAGGGGATGGCATGTCACTGTGGGACTGGGTAGAAAGACTGAGAAGTATGCTACGGATGTACCCCCTTGATCCCCAAGCCCAGGCGGAGCTGGCCCTCCTAACCCTTGATGGAGAGGCCCGACAGACTGTGATGTACCACCCACCTGGGGACCGTGACACCGTGGATAAAGTGATAAAAATTTTAGAGGACATGCACGGTGACACTACAGATTTGGAACACTTGCGCTTACGGTTGTTCCAGCGGGTCCAAGGGGAAAATGAGACAGTAAATCAGTATGTTAATGCGTTGCAGGAAGAGACGGCCCATATCACTAAGAAAGCTCGAGATGGGAACCGAGGACTGGTAGGGGCTGAAGCTAGAGTGCTGGAGAGAGAAGTTCCTGTTCTCAAAGCCACAGTTAGAAGTCAAGAGGCAATTGCTCCTGGATTCACCAACCAAGAGCCTGATTGGGTACGGGAAATACGTCAGGAAATTCGAGACATTCGGGGTGAGCTGAATGCTATTAGAAAGCCCCCTACTGCCCCCTTGCCGACGGACCGTACTGCTCAACGCGGACGGAGACCAGAACGAGAGAGACGTTCCTACCCGGCCCCAGCACGGCATGTACACGAACTATCGGCAGAAAGAGGACCGGAGTGCTGGACTTGCGAAGGTAGGGGGCATATCTCCAAAGACTGTCCCAACCGAGAAAGGAGGAGGAGGGGACAGCCGTTAAACTAAAATGCCCCATGGTTGTGGAGCATACCGTGGGGTCTCGTGCTTCAGAGAGTAGAAGAAGGAGCTCTGAAGACATTGTCTCCGAGAGGCCCATCATCTGGGCTGAATTCAATGGGCAGCGGATCCGCTGTTTGATGGACACCGGGTCTCAAGTGACCACTATGCCTGAGACGTATTTCCAAAGTCACTTTCCTGAAGTCTGAAGTCACTCGTTCCTGCTGGGAACCCACTGTCAAATTGGTGGCGGCCAATCAACTACCTATCCCAGTAGCGGGAGTAGTATGGATGTCCATGCGGGCATGTGGAAAGGACCTCGGTCGAAAAGGGATCGTACTAACCACAGGGCCCGGAGGCGATGGGCCCATTGTAACCCTGGGCATGAATGTGCTGAAAGAAGTCGGACAGTTCCTGGCTGAGGGCTGTAGCAAAAACAACTGGACCTGCGCCACTCGAGACCCAGCTAGCAAGAGAGTGTTCCAACACCTCGTGCGGGTCAGCCAGATTCAAAAATCGCCCACTACCTCTCAGTACCTTGGCAAGGTATCGATACCGCCCGAAGCCACAATGACACTGCCGGTGGGACAGACTGTACTCACGTTGCCGGTGCTGGCACATGTGTCCTTAGAGGGCATGGACATTCAAACTGAACCGATGGAAGGAGAAGAAGCGCCCTCTGGACTCCTGATTGCTCGAACCCTGGCCACCGTGCGGCACGGCCGAGTACCAGTGCGCTGCATCAATTTAGGTGGCACCAGTTTACAGTTGTTGCCCCGACAAGAGGTGGCCCGAGTGTACATAATGCCAGAGGCCCTTACTAGAGCGGACGCTATAAGGCTGGCACCTGTGGAAGGAAAACCATGGACCCTGGAGGTGTCCCTCAACAGCCAGGAGAATGGAAGAGAACCGTTGGCTGGACGCCACCTTCTGGAAGAAATGGAGGCTAATCTGACTGAGCTTTCTGCTGGACAAGTAAGGCAGATCGAACAACTTCTACAGCGATATCAGGGAGTGTTTGCACAGCATGAAGATGATTTCGGGTGCACTCGGGACATTCAGCACGAAATACCCACCGGAAATACTGCTCCCATCCGAGAGAGATATCGGCAGATCCCGCCTCAAATATACCAGGAGGTGAAAGAGCTGTTGACCCACATGTTGCAGAACGGTGTGATCCATGAAAGTCAGAGCCCCTGGGCGGCTCTGATCGTGCTGGTCCGAAAGAAGGATGGTACCCTGAGATTTTGCGTGGACTATCGAAATATGAATGCCTGTACAGTCCGGGACTCCTATCCATTTCCCCGAATCTAAGAGTCTCTATCGGCACTAGGAAGCGCCAAATTCTTCTCTTCCCTCGACCTGGCCAGTGGCTATTGGCAGGTCCCAGTAGCTGAGAAGCATCATCCGAAGACCGCTTTTGTTCTCCCTATGGGCCTGTTTGAGTTCAATCGGATGCCGTTCGGACTAACAAATGCGCCAGGGACCTTCCAACGGCTGATGGAGAGATGCTTGGGGGACCTCAACTTTGAAGCCACTTTAATATATCTGGACCATATAATTATCTATTCCGCTACGTTTGAGGATCATCTCCGCCGATTGGAACAAGTGTTAGAACGGCTTCAGAGACACCGCCTGAAAATTAAGCCTCGAAAGTGTCGTCTCTTCAAACGAGAAATTGAGTATCTGGGGCACACTGTGTCCAGTGCAGGAGTACACCCCACTGCAGAGAAAGTAGCTGCCATGCAGAAGTGGCCCACGCCCGCCAACCTAAGGGAACTGAGGGCGTTCCTGGGGCTTGCTTGATACTACCGCAGATTCATTAAAGACTTCGCTAAGATTGCGATCCCGCTCAATGAATTGCTGAGAGGAACAGCTGGGGGAGCCAAGCGACAGCCCATCCAGTGGGGCCCACGACAAGAAGAGGCATTCCGAGCATTGAAAATGGCACTAACAGATGCCCCAATCTTGGCCTACACCGACTTTTCGCAGCCTTTCGTGTTGTACACCGATGGAAGCTTGCATGGACTGGGAGCAGTGCTGGCTCAAGTACAAGGAGGAAAAGAGCGAGTGATCACGTATGCCAGCAGGTGACTCCGAGATACGGAGAAGAATCCGGAGAACTACAGTTCGTTTAAGCTGGAGCTACTAGCACAGGTGTGGGCCATGACCGAGAAATTTGCTGAGTACTTGTCAGGGTCAGAAGTGCAAGTGCGGACAGATAACATCCCTTTGGCCCACTTGGAGAACGCCAAACTGGGCGCGTTAGGACAGCGGTGGGTCGCAAGGATGTCCAAATACCAGTATAAGATTGCCTATCGGTCCAAGGCTCTGAACACCCATGCCGATGCCCTGTCCCGGGTCACTCAGGCGGGGCCGAAAGAGGACAGAGATGAGGAGCTCGAAGGCGACGAGATTCCGGATTTCAGCCAGTTCGTCGCTGCCCAAGAGACCAGAGAGGAGCCGAAGCCCACTCAGATTCTGGGCTGTTCAAGAGACGAATGGATACATCTGCAGCAATCCGATCCGGAGTTAGCAAAATTGAGGGAATGGGTCGCCCTTAATCAAAGACCCGACCAGGAAACCAGAGCTGCTTCACTTCCAACTACCCTACAAATCCTAGGTCAGTGGGAGAGGCTTCTCCTGAAGGACGGCTTGCTATGCCGAAGAATCCAGCTGCCTAGAGAGTTTGATGTTACCTGGCAGGTGGTAGTTCCAGGAGCGCTAGTAACACAGCTAGCCCAAGAAGCTCATAGAAGAGGTGCTCACATCGGAGTAGAAAAGACCTTTCGGTGGTTGCAACGGCTGGTGTATTGGCCTCAACTGCAGCAAGAAGTCGAGGGAGTCTGCCGAGCATGTCGCCAGTGTGAGTTGAATAAGCCCCCGGAACAAAGAGCTCCCATTCAGACCATCCGAACTTCTGCCCCCTTGGAGGTCTTGATGATTGACTACTTGATGATAGGAACTTCATACAATGGTTATGGACACTGTTTGGTCATGACTGATCACTTCACAAAGTTCGCAGTAGTGACGCCTACTAAAGACCAGACGGCAGAAGCCGCAGCTAAGGCCATCTGTCAAGATTTCATCCAGATTTATGGGTGCCCGAAGCGAATACATTCTGACCAGGGGGCCTGCTTCCAAGGGCGAGTGATGGATGAGTTGTACCGCATCTATGGAATCGACCGTTCCCGAACAACGCCCTACCACCCGCAAGGGAACGGCGCATGCGAGCGCTTTAACCGAACCCTGTTGTAAATGTTGCGAACGCTGGAAGCGGACAAAAAGATGAATTGGCCCGAATATGTGTCCCAGCTGGTGTGGGTGTATAATAATCGAGTTCATGCGACCACCGGCTACACCCCTTACATGTTGCTGTTTGGAAGAAGTGGCCGAGAAATCACACAACTGGAGCTAGACTCAGAAGAGCCCGGCCCGGGCGGTAGCCCAAGTACCTGGATTCGAGAACACCGGCGTCGGCTCCATACAGTGAGAAGACTGGTTGCTCAGAAGTTTCAGGAAGTAGAGCATGCAGTTCGGCCCCCGACGACAGGTGGATCACTGCAGCCAAGAGATCGAGTGCTGGTGAGGGCTAAACGATTTGGAAGTAAACTGGACCATCGTTGGAAGGCGATACCATATCGGGTGGTTAAGAAAGTTCACCCAGGCAACCCAGTCTACGAGGTTAGGCCCCAAGGGGATAACGCCGCGACACCCAGGGTGTTGCACCGTAATATGCTGCGACCTTGCTCCTCTGAAGCAGAAGTCTGTAACGGAGTTGGGCCCCCAGACGTATTGTCACGGGTGTGTCGCCACGAAGATCGTCACGAGTACACAGCCTGACTTCTCGCAGCTGACTTGTTGGTGCTTTGTGTTTTTCGGCAGTGAGGGAGTTAATTCTCTCTCTCTCTGTGCTAGACGAGGTCCAGCCTCGCCCAGCTGCAATCAATACTGCTGTAGTGAGACTCCTTCAAATGCCTGCTGGTCTGTTTGGGAAGTGTCGGTGAAAGCATTTCATTCAGACTAACAGAGCGGATCGTGGTGTTTGGAGTTTCTGAGATAAGTGTATTTGGAGTGTTTTTTCCCTACCTCGCTTTATCATTTATCTCCTTTCCCGTTGGTGTTCCCTCTGTTGTTAGTTGTGTAGTTGTTGTATGCAAGGTGGTTTTGGTTTTTCCCTTGTACTGTCTCGTTCGTCTAAGTACTGTGTGTGGGCATATTATTACTTGTCCCCTTTTGTTGTGATCGGGGTCCTTCTCAGGACTAGATTACTTAGGTGCAGGGATATTCAGGAGGTAGGGGTTACGCTGGCGGCCTGGACCTCTGTACCTTTAACAGTACCTCCAGGTTGAGGGACTAGTCAGGGCCCCAGCTTAGGGTCAGCTTAGGCCCCCTACCTCCAGTATACAGAGACAGCGTGAAATTTTCACCGACCACTTAGTTTTTCTCCAGCTACCATGGATCCAGTAGCCAGTCTAGCTCGGCAGTTGCAGAGTTTGTCCATGGAGCTGGCGGACGTTAGGTCCAAGGTTTTGCATCCTCAGGAGCAAGCCGGACCAGAACCTAAAGTAGCTCTCCCTGACAGGTTCACTGGGGGGCGGGACAAGTTTTTTGTTTTCCGGGAGGCATGCAAGTTGTACTTTCGGCTGCGGCCTCGGTCATCGGGGAGTGAAGAACAAAGGGTGGGAATTGTCATCTCGCTCCTACAAGGGGACCCACAATCTTGGGCGTTCTCTCTTCCCCCGGGCTCCCCGGCTCTCCAGTCAGTGGATAGGTTTTTCGCTGCTCTGGGACTCGTATATGATGACCCAGATCGGATCTCCCTTGCTGAGTCTAAGTTACGTAGGATCCAGCAGGGAGATCGTCCGGCGGAGGAATTCTGTTCGGAGTTCCGTAGGTGGGCCACGGACACCCAGTGGAATGACCCGGCTCTTAGGAGCCAGTTTTGTCATGGTTTATCCGACAAATTACAGGATGTGTTGGCACAGTATGACTCTCCCGCGTCACTGGAAGCCGCTATGGCCCTTGCTATTCGCGTTGACAGACGGCTTCGGGAGAGGTGCGGGATAACTCTACCCCCTGTGATGACTCCACCTCCTACAAGGTCCCCTCATATGGTGGTTCCCCTGGTCAGTCCAGAGGAGCCTATGCAATTAGGAGGGACATCATTTCGGGGGAGGGGACCGGTGGTGCGCCATAAGACAGGAAGGTGTTTCTTCTGCGGGAGAAAGGGACATTTTATTGGGGGGTGTCCATCCCGTCCCTTGCAGAGTGAAGAGTCGTCGGAAAACTGTTGATCCCAGGTTGTGTGGTGGACGGCAATCTGGGAGTAGGTATTTCGTCCCTAGGTTCGTCTCAGTTTCTCGTACCGGCGGAGGTGGTGGTGGGTACGAGAACTGAGAGGATATTTGTTCTTCTGGATAGTGGGGCCGGGGCTAATCTGGTTGATGCTCGGTTTGCCCGGGTTCAAGGTATGCGATTGAGTGAGTTGGCTAAACCCATCCCCATATTCTCGATCGATGCCAGGCCTCTCGGTCAGGGAAGTTTTTTGCAAGCTGTGCATGACGTAAAACTTCAAGTGGGGGTGATACATAAAGAACTGTTGTCTTGCTACGTGTTGGAGGGTCTTCCCACTCCTATAGTGTTGGGCCTTCCTTGGTTAGCTAAGCATAACCCGGTTATTAATTGGCAAACCAGAGAGATAAGCCAATGGAGTAAATTCTGTAATAAAAACTGCATGAACACGGTCATCGGTGCGGTTACTCCTTGGGTCTTACCTCCATTTCTGGCGGACTTTGAGGATGTATTCTCGGAGAAAGGGTGTCAGGAACTACCTCCTCATCGCGAGTATGACTGTTCTGTAAAACTGCTCCCTGAGGCCAAGTTACCTAAAGCTAGGTTGTATAACCTTTCTGGTCCTGAGAGGCAGGCCATGAAGGATTATATTTCAGAAAGTCTGGCTAAGGGGCATATTAGACCTTCATCTTCACCGGTGGCTGCGGGGTTCTTCTTTGTTAAGAAGAAAGATGGAGGCCTACGCCCTTGCCTGGATTTCCGTGAACTTAATCGGATTACGGTCCGAGATCCGTATCCGCTCCCACTTATTCCCGATCTCTTTAATCAGATCGTGGGCGCCAAATGGTTCTCTAAGTTGGATCTCAGGGGGGCGTACAATCTGATTAGGATGAAGGAGGGGGATGAGTGGAAGACGGCGTTTAACACTCCGGAGGGGCATTATGAGAACCTTGTCATGCCATTCGGTCTGACTAATGCCCCGGCGGTGTTCCAACACTTTGTTAATGACATTTTTCGCCGCCTGGTGGGACAGTTTGTTGTCATATATCTGGATGATATCTTAATTTACTCGCCGGATCTGGTGTCTCATCAGGAGCACGTTAGGCAGGTGTTACAGATCTTGCGGGATAATAAACTGTATGCCAAATGGGAAAAGTGTGTGTTCGCCGTACAGGAACTCCAGTTTTTAGGCTTCCTGGTTTCAGCGTCCGGTTTTCGTATGGACCCTGGGAAAGTGCGGGCAGTTCTTGAGTGGGATCGGCCAGAGAATCTTAAGGCACTACAACGTTTCCTGGGGTTTGCTAATTATTACCGGAAGTTCATTCGTAATTTCTCGTCCATGGTTAAGCCTCTCACAGACATGACTAAAAAGGGGACGGATTTTTCTAGGTGGTCTGACAAGGCTTGTCAAGCATTCTCCTCCTTGAAAAAATGTTTTGCCTCGGCACCCATACTCATTCAACCTGATGCGTCACAGCCATTCATTGTAGAGGTAGACGCTTCCGAGGTAGGGGTGGGAGCAGTATTGTCACAGGGTTCGTCCCCTGGTAAGTGGCATCCGTGCGCCTTTTTCTCTAAAAAATTGTCGTCCGCTGAGAGGAATTACGATGTCGGCAATAGGGAACTCTTGGCCATTAAGTTAGCTTTTGAGGAGTGGCGCCATTTTTTGGAGGGGGCAGTCCATCCGGTCACCGTCATCACCGATCACAAGAACCTGCTATATCTGGAGTCCGCGAAACGTCTGAATCCCAGACAAGCTAGGTGGTCATTGTTTTTTACCAGGTTTAATTTTGTCGTTACATATCGTCCTGGGTCAAAAAATGTAAAGGCGGATGCCTTATCTCGTAGTTTCCCTGGGGCCGGGAATACGGACGACCCGATTCCTATCCTTCAGGAGGGGGTGGTGGTTTCAGCAGTATGCTCTGAGCTGGAGGAGGAGGTATTGGAGGCTCAGGGGGACGCCCCTGTTGGACCTCCGGGGAGACTGTTTGTTCCAGATCAGTTGTGACAAAAGGTGATCGAGGCACACCATAACTCAGTTTTTGCAGGACACCCGGGGAGTAAAGCAACTGTGGATCTCCTC
This sequence comes from Phyllobates terribilis, assembly GCF_046119375.1. NCBI lineage: Eukaryota > Metazoa > Chordata > Amphibia > Anura > Dendrobatidae > Phyllobates > Phyllobates terribilis. Next base: position 1,241,309 of record NW_027362943.1, read on the forward strand.
TCGCGTCGGTTTTGGTGGCCTAACTTACATAAGGAGGTGGTAACTTTTGTCGCGTCCTGTGGGGTTTGTGCGCGCTCTAAGACCTCACATACCCGTCCGTCTGGGGCCCTCTTACCTTTGAAGATCCCGGAGCGTCCTTGGACTCATCTGTCTATGGACTTTATTACGGACCTCCCTCCGTCTTCGGGTAAAACGGTCATACTCGTTGTAGTGGACAGGTTCAGCAAGATGGCACATTTTATCGCTCTTCCGGCTCTCCCTAATGCTAAAACTCTTGCGCAGGTGTTCATTGGGGAGATTGTGAGGCTTCACGGGGTACCCTCCGAGGTGGTGTCTGATCGGGGGTCTCAGTTTGTGTCCAAGTTCTGGAAGGCGTTTTGTGCACGGCGGGGGATGCATTTGTCATTCTCATCGGCTTTTCATCCTCAGACCAATGGTCAGACGGAACGTATGAACCAGAGCTTGGAGACATATCTCCGGTGTTTTGTGTCAGAGAACCAGGAGGACTGGGCTTCTTTCTTACCTCTGGCAGAGTTTGCTCTTAATAATAGGCGGAGCGAGTCCACTGGGCATATGGTTTTCACCCCCAGTTTTGTACTTTCAGTAGGGGGGGCTCTTTGGGGGTTCCTGAGGAGGAACGATTTTCCTCATCACTCGCTTCAGTATGGAGAGGGGTGCTGAAGAATCTGAATACTATGGGGAACCGATACAAACGTATGGCTGATAGGAGGAGAGTGTCTGGTCCGGACCTAAGTGTGAACGATCGGGTATGGTTGTCTACCAGGAATATTAAACTTAAGGTTCCCTCCTGGAAACTGGGTCCCAGGTTCATCGGGCCGTACAGAATCAGTTCTATTATTAATCCGGTGGCATTCCGTCTTGACCTCCTCCCTACGTTTAAAATTCACAACATGTTCCACAGATCGTTGCTTAAGAGGTATGTGGCGCCGGTGGTACCGTCACCTTTACCTCCCCCTCCAGTGGTGGTCAATGGTAACTTGGAGTTCCAGGTATCGAGGGTCATCGATTCACGCTTTAATCGCCGGTCCCTTCAGTACCTGGTTCATTGGAAAGGGTATGGTCCTGAGGAGAGGATGTGGGTTCCTGCGTCGGATATTAACGCAGACCGATTAGTTTGGGCCTTCCACACGACTCACCCGGATAAACCTGGCCCTGAGGGTCCGGAGGCCCCTCGTAGAAGGGGGGGTACTGTCACGGGTGTGTCGCCACGAAGATCGTCACGAGTACACAGCCTGACTTCTCGCAGCTGACTTGTTGGTGCTTTGTGTTTTTCGGCAGTGAGGGAGTTAATTCTCTCTCTCTCTGTGCTAGACGAGGTCCAGCCTCGCCCAGCTGCAATCAATACTGCTGTAGTGAGACTCCTTCAAATGCCTGCTGGTCTGTTTGGGAAGTGTCGGTGAAAGCATTTCATTCAGACTAACAGAGCGGATCGTGGTGTTTGGAGTTTCTGAGATAAGTGTATTTGGAGTGTTTTTTCCCTACCTCGCTTTATCATTTATCTCCTTTCCCGTTGGTGTTCCCTCTGTTGTTAGTTGTGTAGTTGTTGTATGCAAGGTGGTTTTGGTTTTTCCCTTGTACTGTCTCGTTCGTCTAAGTACTGTGTGTGGGCATATTATTACTTGTCCCCTTTTGTTGTGATCGGGGTCCTTCTCAGGACTAGATTACTTAGGTGCAGGGATCCTCAGGAGGTAGGGGTTACGCTGGCGGCCTGGACCTCTGTACCTTTAACAGTACCTCCAGGTTGAGGGACTCATCAGGGCCCCAGCTTAGGGTCAGCTTAGGCCCCCTACCTCCAGTATACAGAGACAGCGTGACACGTATTGGCTGAAGTGCCACATGCAGGAACCTTAGGGGATGAAGAAGGATGGGCCACAATGCAGTTGGGCCCGTCAGAACCGTTGATGCCAACCCCGAGTGGAATTCCAAATGAGTCGGGAAATGATTTGCAATCCCCAGTCGTTGATTCCTCGGATCTCCCGGAGTCACCTCCGCAAGAAGAGCTCCGCAGAACTGAGCGGGCTAATGCCGGAATCCCTCCTAACCGGTATGCTCATGAAGAGTTCATCTGGTATCAAATCCAACAGAAAACGCAGGAGTGTGCCCAACTCCTGTCTGAGCTTGCACTGCCTGGAAGGAGGCATCAGTTCTGCGAGAAGCCCACTCGCCCGAGGACTGGCGAGCAAAAAGGAGGGAGGAATGTAGCCCAGTCAAGAGAGCTTGTAAAAGAACTTCTACATGATGTTTCAAGGATGGAAAGAGACTGCCATCTACTGGCCAGATGCAGTCAATCGGAAGCAAGATATGCAAGGGAAGTTGCAGGGAGAGCAAGTTCAGACGCTGGACCTGATCAGGTGACTTCCAGGAAGGAGTTTCGGAAAATAAGAGGCCAGCGCGCCAAACCTGAGGGGTCTTTGGCGCCAAGCAGCAGAAAGGAGCAGACGTGTTCCCTGCATCCTGAGAAACCCCGCGTGACAGGCCTAAGCCAGAGGCCTGTGAGGTGCAACAGCCGGGCACCGGTAAAAGAGCTACGGATATCTCGCGGATGTTACCTGAGTGCTGTGCCTGCTGAGGAGACTAGGAACGTGATTGCGGTGCTGAGTGAGTTCGCGGAACCCGACGTCGCCCGCCGACAGACGAGGCCTGGACCCCCCTATCCAAGGCTCGAGAGACTGCTTCCAACAGCCAAGCAGAGATGAGTTGAGAGACGGTTGCCCCAGGAAAGTCACGCCAGCGGAAGCGGAGGAGCTGCATACGTGAACAGGGCCGTCACTTCCACTGTTCACTGTTGGGAGGGGAACGGTTGGGACTAAAGGAGCACAACGTGATCTAATTGAATTTATGCGGAAGAGACTCACGGCCTAGCGGGAATAACCGGTGACCCCCGCTAGGGCCAAATGTACAGTTAAAGAACTTACGTGGTGTCTCCCATGACTGAGGGCATCACCCTACTTAAGAGACTTCGCCTTACTTAAGAGACTTCACCTTACTTAAGAGACTTCACCGTACTAAAGAGACTGCACCTTACTTAAGAGATTTCACGTTACTTTGAGAGGCTTCACCTTACTTTGAGAGGCTGCGTCTTATTTTGAGAGATTTTGCCTTTTGCTGATATATTGAATTACTGTTCATTACCCTTGTTACTAATCCCTTGTTCAGAATACCTGTTGCATAAAATTGTTTATTTTCATCTCAGACTGTTCTCGCCTTGTGTCTCTGTGCGTTGCATTCCCGCACCTGCATTACATGATTGTATATGGGGGATAAAGGAAAGTTGTGTGTCAAATATGACTTCAAGACATCGAGCTTGCTGCTTGGGGGTTATGGTGGCGCAACCCAAGAAAATTGAAAAGTCAGGTATAGGTAGGTTAGTAGAGAGAGAAAAAACAAGGAGTTCAGTTTTGGAGAGATTCAGTTTCAGATAGAGGGAAGACTTGATGTTAGAGACAGCAGACAGACAATCACTGGTATTTTGTATTAGAGTGGGGGTGATGTCAGGTGAAGAGGTGTATAGTTGGGTGTCATCAGCATTGAGATGGTACTGGAAATCAAATCTGCTGATGGTTTGTCCAATAGGAGCAGTATACAATGAGAAGAGGAGGGGACCTAGGGCTTATCTTTGTGGAACCGCGATAGTAAGTGGAAGATTAGAGGAAGAAGAGCCGGCAAAAGATACCGTGAAGGAGCGGTCAGAGGTAGGAGAAGAACCAGGAGGGAGCGGTGTCCTTGAGGCCTATACAGCGGAGCATAGTGAGGAGGAGCTGATGATCTACAGTGTCAAAAGCGGCAGAGAGATCCAGGAGAAACAGCAGGGAGTAGTGACCATTAGATTTAGCTGTTAGTAGATCATTAGAGACTTTAGTGAGGGCAGTTTCAGTAGAGTGTGAGGAGCGGAAACCGGATTGTAAAGGGTCGAGAAGAGAGTTTCTGAGAGATAGCGGATTAGGCGGGAATGGACCAGGCGTTCCTGGAGTTTAGAGATGAAGGGAAGATTAGAGACCGGTCTGTAGTTAGCAGTGCAGTTCTGGTCCAGGGATGGCTTTTTCAGTAAAAGGGTTATGATGGCATGTTTAAGTGAGGAGGGAAAGATACCTGAAGAACGAGAGAGGTCAAATATTTTAGTTAGGTGGGTAGTGATGTCAAGGTAAAATATATATATTATAGAAAATCAATTAGTTTATTTTAATAGATTACCTAATCAGTGTGAATTAATATAGAGATGATGGTATAATCTATGTGTATGTATGTATGCAAATGTGTATATGCACATTGATTATGTTAATAGTTAATGATATATAACAGTTTCTGTTCTCAGGCTATGTGCCCACGATGCAGAAATGCTCCGGATTTTTCCTGAGCGTTTCTGCATCTCCCTGGCAGAAAAAATGTATGCGGATTGTACATGCGGATTTTACATGCGGATTGTACATGCGTTTTTCCTGCCAGGGACAAGCGGCTGTGAAGCTTTCTTCACATGCATTTCCAATCGATTTTAACATCACTTGGAAAGTGCTTGACAACTTGGTCACACTATATAAATCCATGCAAACGGCATGGATGTATATAGTGTGTCCGAAAGAATGTTAAAAAATAAAAAATAAATGTCATACTTACCTTCTGATGGCCCCCGGCGTCTTTATCCGATGCGTCTCAGCTTGCCGGCAGCTCGCGGTACACTGAAGGACCTGCCGTCACATGACTAAATGACGTCAGCGCAGGTCCTTGAGTCCACCGCGATCTGCCGGCAAGCCAAGACAAGCACACCGGGGGCCATCAGAAGGTAAGTATAATATTTATTTTTTATTTTATTCTTTTTTTACAGGTACTATGGTACCTGGGTCCGGAGGAGAGTCTCCTCTTCTCCAGACTCGGGTACCATCCGCACATTGAAACGCATGGAATGCGCATGTACAGATCCAGTGATGCGGATTCCATGCGTTCCAATGCAAGTCAATGGCGGCGAAAACGTAGCGCTTCCGCAAAATAATTGGTCATGCTGCGTTTTTTTCCGCAATGATAAGACGCAGCGGAAATTTCTGCAGCATGTGCACAGCACATGCGGATTATCATTGGGGAACATGGCAGGCCTTCTACCAAGCGTTTTTTAAGCGTTTCTGCAGCGGAATTGCCGCTGCGGAAATGCTTAAAAAACGCATCGTGGGCACACAGCCTTATTGTAGACATGAACAACTAAATGATTTCCTGGGAATGACGTATGTATGTGCATGGCTGATAACAGAGAGATTCATGTCGAGTTGGCAAAGATGGTGCTGAGAGACGACTTCACCCCTCCCATCAGAATTCCTAAGGTGTTACTGATGCCAGGAGATACATGGATGAGCAAGTTGCAGTGTGCCAAGTTATCAGAAGGAGCAATGAATTTTACTAATCCCACCTAGAAGTAGAATACTATATAACCCCATGTCTACATAATAAAGTATGTCATTTTGCGTGGTTTAGTCTCTGAGTGAAGTTTTTCAACCATATTAGCAAATTTGGTTGATTTGCATTTACTCGGACATCTTTAATTAGGAGGAGAGCAGTTACCTAGTGTATCTTAAATTGGTGAAACCTCCACAGTGACAGCTGGGGAAAGGAACTGAATGAGCTGTGAGGGAATAGGGTCACTGTTGCAGGTTGAAGGGCAGGAAGAAGTGAGGAGTCTGGTCACTTCTTCTTCTGTGACCAGCTCGAAGATGGAAAGTGAACTTGAGGTGCGGGAGGGAAGGGAATCCAGACTCTGAGGGGATTGTGTAAAAATGTCTTGACAGATATGATTGATTTTTTGTAGGAAATAAGTGGCCAGATCGTCAGCGCTTAGGTTGGTGATGGGGGCCTGTACTTTAGAGCTCAGGAGGGAGTGGAAGGTTTCAAAGAGTCGTTTAGGATTGTTGGCTAGAGATGTGATGAGAGTGGTAAAGTAGACTTGTTTAGCCGGATGGAGAGCAGAATTATAAGTTTTGAGCATGAACTTATAGTGGATGAAGAGAAACCAAAAACAAGAAAAATACCCAAATAATTGAAAGTAAATGTATAGTGGATGAAGTTTTCTGTCAAAAGAGATTTTCTCCACAGATGCTCCACTCACAAAATAAGAATACTTTGTATGTACAATAAGGCAGGTACATAACTCATCATAGCTCAACATTTCCCGCTCATAATAGAATAACGGAATAGATTCAGGGATAGGCATTTTTTCATACTGGTATATGAAAAGTGCTTGGAGAAAACCGCCTCAAGGAGAAGTCTCTCATCCAGCTCCATTTCGCAGAGATCTCTTTTTGGCATCCCTTCATGATAAAGCATCTGGAAGAGAGTCAAACATATGAACTCCACCCTGAGCCGAGCAGGGTAGATTATAGAATAGGAAATTTGCTTTTCACAGAGCCTCCTTTTTCTATCCCAGAACTAGACCCTCTTCTTCTGAACTTCTGTTGAAAAGTCAGGATAAATAGATATTTTCCTTCCACCAAGGGTAAGTGAAGAGTGGTCCCTGGCCTTTCGTAGGATAAGGTTTCTCTCTTTAAAATTTTGTAATTTGATGAGTACAGGTCTTGGTGGAGCACCCGGTGGCAAAGGACGTGTAGGAACTCTGTGAGCTCTTTCAATTGCAAAAAATTGAGAGAGAGTGTCTTTGCCGAACATTGTAGTCAGCCAGGATTCAAAAAAATCAACTCAATTACGACCCTCCGCTTTTTCATGAACCCCGACTAAACGTATGTTATTTCGCCGATGCCTATTCTCTAGGTCATCAACCTTCTTGAGAAGGGCATTGATATTCTGAAGACCTCTCTTGAGATATTTATGTATAGTAGGTGTAATGGGTCTGGGAGGTGGAACCTCTGAGCTGCAATACAAAGGGGAAGTCCTTGTAAGGAAGCGTTGACTCCCAGGGAAGGCAAGCAGATAGTCACAGCAAGTGACGGGGACAGTCTCTGGGTAAGCGGGCAGGTGGTCACGGCAGGTGACGGGGACAGTCTCTGGGTAGACAGGCAGGTGGTCACGGCAAGTGACGGGGACAGTCTCTGGGTAGACAGGCAGGTGGTCACGGCAAGTGATGGGGACAGTCTCTGGGTAGACAGGCAGGTGGTGACGGCAAGTGACGGGGACAGTCTCTGGGTAGACAGGCAGGTGGTCACGGCAAGTGACGGGGACACTCTCTGGGTATACAGACGAGTTGGATACCTGACAGGTAACTGGTGTACGCTCCCAGGTGAGCGGTTTGACAGACGAGGCGGGAGACAGGCAGGTAACTGGTGGACGCTTCCAGGTGAGCGGTCTGGCAGACAAGGCAGGTAACAGGCAGGTAACTGGTGGACGCTCCCAGGTGAGCGGTCTGACAGACGAGGCAGGTAACAGGCAGGTAACTGAAGGAGGCTCCCAGGTGAGCGGTCTGAGAGACGAGGCAGGTAACAGGCAGGTAACTGATGGATAACAGGCTGGCAGGCAGGACGAGAAGTCAGGCTAGCAGCGGGACCTGAGGGCTGAAGCACAGGAAGTCACAGTGCAAACAACTTTGCTCGGGCACCTCCATTTTGGAGGAGGTGCCTTATATATGGGGGCTCCACCGGCAATTGGCCGGGGACTCCTTAGGATGGCGCGCGCGGCCCCTTTAAGAGAGAGGGAGAGCGCGCGCACGAGCCCTAAGCACAGTGCCTGGGAAGCAGCGAGCGCTACCAGCAGCGTGGGGAGAGTACGCCGAGGACGGAGCAGGGAGGTGAGGGGAACGGTGTCTCTGCCTAGCAGGAGGCAGGGACGCCGACGCTAAAGTACCCCCCCCCCCTTTAGGCCCCCCCTTTTTTAGGACGGAGAGAAATTTATCAAGGATGAGCGGGGCATGGATGTTCTCCCGGGGCTCCCACATTCTCTCCTCAGGACCAAACCCCTTCCAATCCACTAGAAAAAAGGTCTTTCCTCTTACCCTTTTGGTGGCCAGAATGCTCTCTACCTCAAACTCGTCTTCAGCGGAGACCGGAGCAGGAGGCGTACCTGTAGACTTGGAAAATAGTTAAGTACCACGGGTTTGAGGAGAGATACATGGAAGGAGTTGGGAATCCGCAAGTTGGCCGGGAGTTTCAATTTATAGGCCACCGGGTTGATTTGTTTGATAACTTCCAGTGGGCCGATGAACCGAGGCACTAACTTGTAGGAAGGAATCTTGAGCCGGACATATTTGGACGAGAGCCAGACTTTATCTCCAGGACGGAATTGGGGCGGATGCAGACGTCTTTTGTCAGCCTGTTTCTTCATCTGCTCGGAGGACTGAAGAAGTGCGGATCTGGTACTCTCCCAAATGGAGGAGGATTCGCTAACAAGGGATACCGCGGCCGGATTATCCACCGAGGCGGAAACGGGATCCGAGGATGTTAACCGTAGACAATAAAAAACGGGGATTTGGAAGAAGACTCGCTCTCGTGATTATTATAGGAAAATTCGGCCCACGGTAAAAGATCCACCCAGTCGGAATGGTGAGCATTAACAAAGTGCCGGAGGTAACTGGTTAAAATTTGGTTGATCCGCTCTACTTGACCATTGGACTGTGGGTGATAAGCAGAGGAGAAGTCCAAGGTGACCCCCAGCAGTTTACACATGGCTCTCCAGAAGCGAGAGGTGAACTGAACTCCTCGGTCGGATATGATGTGGAGAGGGAGACCATGAAGACGGAAAATATGATGGATAAAGTCTTTAGCCAATTCAGATGCAGACGGAAGACCCGGCAGGAGAATGAAGTGAGCCATCTTAGAGAAGCGGTCAGCGACCACCCAAATGACCGTACAATCAGCAGAGACAGGGAGATCCGTTATAAAGTCCATGGCTATATGCTGCCACGGGGCAGCAGGTATGGGAATAGGCAGAAGGCAGCCGGCTGGCAGATGTCTCGGAACCTTGTTGCGGGCGCAGGACGCACAGGCTGAGACAAAGTCTATTACGTCCTTGTGCAGGATAGGCCACCAGTAATGCCGAGTAATAAGCAGGAGGGTCTTTTTCTGGCCAGCATGGCCAGCTAGCTTAGACGAATGTCCCCAGTGTAGGACTTTCTCACAATCAGGTACTGTTACGAACGTCTTACCGGGTGGAAGACAATTTAGATCCACGGGAGCCACCAGCATTACCTTGGCGGGGTCGATGATGTGCTTTGGCTCCTCCTCTAGATCGGAGAACAAAAAGGATCGGGACAAAGCATCAGCTTTGATATTTTTGTCTGCCGGGCGAAAATGAAGAATGAAATCAAAGCGGGCGAAGAACAAGGACCACCGGGCTTGGCGCGGGTTAAGTCTTTGGGCACTCTGGAGATAAGCCAAATTTTTGTGATCCGTGTAGATTATTACCGGGTGAAGAGCCCCCTCGAGCAGGTAACGCCACTCCTCCAGTGCCAACTTAATGGCTAACAATTCTCGGTCTCCTATAGAATAATTGCGCTCAGATGAGGAGAAGAGTTTGGAGAAGAAGCCGCAGGTTACCATTCTTCCGGATGACGACTTTTGGGTGAGCACCGCTCCGGCTCTTCTAAGAAGAATTGTTTGTTGCTGTCCGGACGGTGCAGCACAGGAGCGGAGGAGAAAGCTTATTTCAAAGACAGGAAAGCCTCCTCTGCCTCGGGCGGCTATTTTTTGGGATTAGCGCCCTTACGGGTGAGCGCAGAGATAGGGGCAGTCCGGGAAGAGAAGTGCGGAATGAAGAGGCGGTAGTAGTTGGCGAATCCCAGGAACCGCTGGATAGCCTTCAACCCCTCCGGTCGAGGCCACTTCTGAATGGCAGAAAGTTTCTCAGGATCCATTCATAGACCGGTCTGAGAGATGATGTAGCCCAGAAATGGAAGCGAGGTCTGCTCAAAGAGGTACTTCTCAAATTTTGCATAGAGGTGGTTTTCCCTGAGCCTGAGCAGGACCTGACGAAGGTCCCTCTGGTGTGTGGGAAGATCCGGAGAGAAGACCAAGATGTCGTCCAGGTATACCACCACGCAGGAGTAGAGAAGGTCACAGAAGATATCATTGACCAACTCTTGAAAGACGGCGGAAGCATTACAGAGACCGAAGGGCATTACGAGGTATTCATAGTGGCCGTCCCAGGTGTTGAATGCCGTCTTCCATTCATCCCTCTGACGGATACGAACCAGGTTATAGGCCCCACGGAGATCCAGCTTGGTGAAGATTCTAGCACCCCTCAGACTGGCCAAATAATTCGGGAATGAGCGGAAGGGGGTATTTATTCTTCACCGTGATCTGGTTAAGGCCTCTATAGTCTATGCAGGGACGGAGTGAGCCGTCCTTCTTTTTAACGAAGAAGAAGCCTGCCCCCGCCGGGGAGGTAGATTTCCGGATAAATCCCCGGGCCAGGTTCTCCTCGATATATTCAGACATGGACTGGGTCTCAGCAGCGGACAAAGGGTAGATACGCCCTCGGGGCGGAGTAGCGCCAGGTACCAAGTCGATAGGGCAATCGTATGGTCTATGAGGAGGTAATGTCTCTGCTTCCTTTTTATTAAAGACATCAGCATAAGACCAATAGGGTACCGGCAGGCCGGGTAGATTGGCTGGGGGAGGAGAAGGACGGGCAGGACGAACGGGAACTAAACAAGTCTTATGGCAGTCCTGTCCCCAGCGAAGGACTTCTCCGGTCTGCCAATCAAGCACGGGTGCATGTCTCTGGAGCCAAGGAAGGCCAAGCAAAAGGGCATGAGAGAATCCAGGTAGAACATGGAAGAAGATGCTCTCAGAGTGCAGCATTCCCACCTGCAGAGTTATGGGTTCGGTGATAAGTTGGATGGGATGCGGTAAGAGACCCCCGTCCACGGAGGCGACAGATAAGGGTTCGGACAGAGGTTTGGTGGGAATGCGGTATTTCTCTACCAGGGACTGAGAAATGAGATTTCCGGCAGCTCCAGAATCAAGTTGAGCTAGATCAAAGTAACGGTTCTCCCCGCAGATGATAGAGACCGACAGCATCAGAGATGGAGAGGGTTTATTCTTGTCTAGGACGACCTCTCTGAGCGATCCTAGACACAGGCGTTTCCCGACCTCTCCGGGCAGGAACGGATCCGGTGCTCCTTACTGCCACAGTAGAAGCAGCTCCCCTCGGCACGGCGTGACTCTTGACGGGTTTTGACCATCTTGGTCTGGTCGACCTGCATAAGCTCGGGTGAGTGTGCCTGGGGAGTAACAGAGGAAGTGACGGGATTCTGGAAGGTAGGAGCAAGGCGAGGAAACCTCCTCTCACGGGTGACCTCTTTGGTACACTCCTGGAACCGGATGTCAATCAGGGTGGCAAGTGTTATTAAGTCGTCGAGAGTGGTAGGAAAGTCCCGACCGGCAAGTTCATCTTTAATCCGGCCGGATAGACCTTCCCAGAAGACGGACACCAGGGCGTCGTTATCCCAAGCAAGCTCAGAAGCAAGGGTACGGAACCGTATGGCATATTGGCCCACGGTGAGACTCCCTTGACGGAGACGTAGCAGAGATGAGGCGGATGAGGTCTTTCGTCCTGGTTCGTCAAAGACTTTCCGGAAGGCCGTGAGAAAGGCTGGCAGGTTGGACAACAGGGGGTCTCCTCTCTCCCATAGGGGATTTAGCCAAGCCAGCGCCTCCCCCGAGAGATGGGACATGATGAAGGCTCGGTCGGTGGAAAACTGGTGTGCCAAAAGTTCGAAGTGCAGGGTGCACTGGTTAATGAAGCCCCGTGCCTGACCGGGATCTCCACCAAAACGAGGCGGTGCGGAAAGAGGGGGACCGGGAAGGGATGCCATGGTATTGATGGGCAGCGGCGCTGCCGGGGTAGTAGCTGTGCGAGTAGAAGCTGCTCCCGACGAGGCAGTCAGTGTGTCCAGGCGGGAGTGAACACTACGCAGGTGGCCCAAGATGGAGTCCTGTTGGAACCTCTGGTGTGAAAGTTCATGACATAGGTCCGAGAGGGCGGGAGCTTGGGTGCCACCGGGTTCCATGGCCCGAGCAAACTGTAACGGGTCTGGGAGGTGGAACCTCTGAGCTGCAATACAAAGGGGAAGTCCTTGTAAGGAAGCGGGTGACTCCCAGGGAAGGCAAGCAGATAGTCACAGCAAGTGACGGGGACAGTCTCTGGGTAAGCGGGCAGGTGGTCACGGCAGGTGACGGGGACAGTCTGTGGGTAGACAGGCAGGTGGTCACGGCAGGTGACGGGGACAGTCTCTGGGTAGACAGGCAGGTGGTCACGGCAAGTGACGGGGACAGTCTCTGGGTAGACAGGCAGGTGGTCACGGCAAGTGACGGGGACAGTCTCTGGGTAGACAGACGAGGCGGATACCTGACAGGTAACTGGTGGACGCTCCCAGGTGAGCGGTCTGACAGATGAGGCGGGAGACAGGCAGGTAACTTGTGGACGCTCCCAGGTGAGCGGTCTGGCAGACAAGGCAGGTAACTGGTGGACGCTCCCAGGTGAGCGGTCTGACAGACGAGGCAGGTAACAGGCAGGTAACTGAAGGACGCTCCCAGGTGAGCGGTCTGAGAGACGAGGCAGGTAACAGGCAGGTAACTGATGGATAACAGGCTGGCAGGCAGGACGAGAAGTCAGGCTAGCAGCGGGACCTGAGGGCTGAAGCACAGGAAGTCACAGTGCAAACAACTTTGCTCGGGCACCTCCATTTTGGAGGAGGTGCCTTATATATGGGAGCTCCACCGGCAATTGGCCGGGGACTCCTTAGGATGGCGCGCGCAGCCCCTTTAAGAGAGAGGGAGCGCGCGCGCCCTAAGCACAGTGCCCGGAAAGCAGCGAGCGCTACCAGCAGCGCGGGGAGAGGACGCCGAGGACGGAGCAGGGAGGTGAGGGGAACGGCGTCTCTGCTTAGCAGGAGGCAGGGACGCCGACGCTGCAGTAGGAATTTGGTCCGCAACAGAACTCACTCTTTCCTCCAACTCATTGACTCGGCTGTTTATTTTCTTCATGTTTTGTCTGATGAGATTAATGTCCTCTCTAAGCCCTCCCATGTGTTTGTTGAGAATTTCTAATGAGAAGCTACAGGATTTTCCAGCAGAGAAAACATCTTGTCGTGTAGGCTCTTGCCCAGAATCATTGACTTCTCCATAGGTGTTGTTAGTGCTCTGCATTTCCTGCACTTCTCTGTCTAACTGTTGCTGTGAGAGTGGTGCCACATTGCCTCCCCTGCACAGTCTCTGTATCTCTCTTCCTCTGTGAGCATACCTGATCAGGTTGTAAATCATCTGAAGGGTCAGAATCTAAGGTCAGTCTGGCAAATCTCCCCAGCTTTGCTGCAGCAGCCTCAGCATCTCTCACTCTGGCTGGTGTGGGGGAGGAGGCGCCATGTTGGAAGGCCCACTATCTGGACTCTGCTCCTTCTGATGCTTGCTTCTGGTCATGTCTGAGTGCACTTTAAGCTTCTCTGTGTACTTTCCCCCAGCCTTTGGTGTGAAGGAATCAATATTTCACTGCTAATAGGTGGAAATGAAAGGATGCAGAACAGGAGCAAAGCACAGAGCTTCCATGTGAAGAGGCTGTCAGCAAAAGGTCCTTTTTAAAGGGGAATCTGTAACACTCCCATCATCTGCCCCTGAGCTCACATCAAAGACAGTCTTTATTATATGTATTTTATATGAGCACTGCACTTGGCTTTTTCTGGCAAAGAAGATGACACACCCGATCTGCCGCTCCATTTTAAAATAGGAATAAAAGTTCCCTGTCAGGGATAAAAATTCCCCATTCTTCCAATTGGTACAGTCCCAAATGGTCAGACCAATCAATCACTGACCAATAAGATATCATCTCTCCTGTGGATCCTATGGAGTTATCACCTCTCCTGTGGATCCTATGGTCATAACTTGTTTTCACCAACAAAGTCCTTTACTGCAAATTATCGTAATTGTACATCCCAGTTATGGTATCGCACAGTAAGAGGTGCAGGAGCCTCCTGTATTTTACAGCCGACGCTCCACTATAATCGGGATAATGGCTAACAGGTTTTCATATACAGCTGTAGTGTGGGCCCCTAGAATCAATTAGTATTGGGGCCCCAGGCACCCCAGTTTGATCCTGGTTGGGGGTGGGGAGGGTAATTTTGCACCCTGTGGTAAAGAAAAATTGTAAAATCCAAAAAGACATCTCTGGAGAGGGGACATATCACCCTCACATTGAACATATAGGATTATAACTAGAAAAGTGAGAAAGAGCTGACACTTCAACCTCTATTGACGTAGGGCCTCCTGCTGTGGTCAGGTAAATTCAACAAAGAATCTGATGAGAACCAGCCAACAAGTCTAGAATTTGCATACTCAGAGGCGGATAAGTACATTTCCGAAGCAAGGGCTTCCTCTTTTCAAAGGACTTGTCTCAGACACTCTGAAGACTGTGGTCAGTGATGAATATTGGGGTTTGCATCGATCCAATATTCATGGGAGATGTATTTTCGACATCGTAGCAAAGGGACGATCATAACGCATTCACTCACATCAGTGTAAGGCCAGCCGAACACCCCCAACTTAATATCGTCTAGATGGATAATGCTATCCATGCCATGTTTCATCTCTATAGAAAGGTAAAATCATGATAGAAAACATGACCATGATATTTCCCGCCCAAGACCTCCATGGGCGAAGATATCCTGAAAGGTGGGGATCTCATAAACTTCTAAAAGATCTAGCACACCTATGACAAGTCCTCATATGAGCTCACCAATAGAAGGTATGTGGGTGTAACTGTGATCTTATTAAATCAGAGCTTGGATTTTGGTCATTGGTCAGTCCTGGAAGGTACAGCTTGCTGTAGTTGTATCTGTTTTCCTAAGGAGTTCTTCTAAGGAGTGCTTCCTTGCGCTAAGCTCTGAGCTATTTCTCTGACACAGGTTTAGCACTTTTCTTTTATTATCTTTTTGATTTTATGTTAATGTATATATCATATTGTTTGTATCATCTTTGTGTATTTTTTATACACACTGCCTACTTTTCAAGATTAGATCACTTGTTTTTATTCTGTTATTCCCACACCCTATCATTTCTTTACTTAGAAAATTGGGTGTGAGGAACGATCAACACGCCCATATGATGGCGCAGTCGAGCATGTAAATTGTAACTCCCTACATGTATTTCTATAGCAGGACGAAGAACGTTTGGCGTTCGAAACGTGTAGGTTTCACAGAGGTCTCCATCTTTATTTATTTTATTTTTGCAATGTGTATATCTTTTTAATGGATTAACAATAAAATCATAATTTTATCTGCAATTGGATCTGGAAGCTGGCGTATCACAATGTCGGTGGATATGCACCTTCTCTTTTTGGTTGAGGAGAAGGTGACTCCTACAGGGTGAGATAGAAAATTGCAATGGGCCTAAGAACTATCAGGCAGGTAATTGCTTATTACGTGCTTGTTCTACCCTGTGGTGGCTAAGATTGCTCCTGGACCGCTCCTAACAGCGATTCTGCTGCTTCACGTCAACAGAACAGCTCTTCCTCTTCCCGACTGCTCTGTCAAAGAGGCGTGACTGCCAACTTTATGCTGATTGACAGACGGCTCCCTGCAGTTAGGCAGCAGGGAGCCAGCTGTCAATCAGCATGACACCGGCAGTCACACCCCATCAACAGATCAGAGCGGGAGCTGAAAAATCACTGTCAGGAGCGCTCCGTGACCATTCTGAACCAGCAGATATCGGCGCCTGGCACAACAGGCACATAGTTAGCAAATACTTGCCTGTTAGTTCTTAGGTCCATGGTAAAAAAAAAAAAAAAAAAAAGTCCCGGACAACCCCTTTTAATATTAAGGAGCAGGAATTCTCCGCATGATGCTATAATCAAGAAAACATGAAATTCTCTCCTGCCCATTCAGTCTGCCCGATCTGTTACACCATGATTACCAAAACCTCGACTCTTTCCATTGCCCACTTGTATTACCACTTACCCGGCTCTGCTTGGCCCCTGTTACCAGGCCATTGGCTTGTCTGACTGCAAGTGCACACTTCTGAACCGGGAGTCCCTGTGGATTTTCACATCCCCTCAATTTGACATAATGAATTTCAGTGACACAGAGGATTGTTCGGCTAGACTGAACAAACTAGCATCTATTTTTGATAATAAACTGTCAGTGGTGACAACAGAACCGGATGAATTTAAAGATCTCATGTTCCAGATGGAAAACAAAATGACCAGAGAACTTAAAGTTTGGTGGGATCTCACAACCTTGGACACATACAGGGCCGGCGTCAGCACCCTGCGCACCCGGGCAAATGCCGGGGCCCTGAGCAGGCAGAGGGGCCCACTGGCGGTCGCGCACCCCACTGGGCTATGGGCGGAGGAGAGCGGTGTCAGTGCCCGCCCTTCCCCCCGCTTGCTCAGGGCCCCGGCAGCTGGATACTTACCTCTCCCCGTGCCTCCGCAGATCAGCTGTCTTCCTGCTCTGCGCTCCCTGTTACGTCTCAGGTCAGAGGGCGCGGTGACGTCTTTACACTGCGCCCTCCCCTGAGCCGTCACAGGGAGCGCTGAGAGGGAAGACGCCAACAACGCTGGAGTTCGGACCCGAGCAGCGGGCAGCAGGCAGCAGGTGAGGAGAAGGGAGGTGAGTATTTGATTTTTTTTTTTTTAATGTATGGAGGCATGGGGCAGTATAAAGAGAAGGGGGGACATCCTGCATGGGGCATTATAAAGAGGGGGGGTGACATCCTGCATGGGGCATTATAAGGTGGGGAACAGCCTGCATGGGGCATTATAAAGAGGGGGGGGCATATATTTATATATTTATATATATATTTCTCCGCCATATCTCTGCATCCTGAATCGTGGTAGGTGTTAAAGGGGCCCACTGAGACTCTTTCGCCCGGGGCCCAGAAAAACCTGGAGCCGGCCCTGGACACATATATAAAAAAGGAAATGATCCCTAGAAGTCTGCTTTTAAAAAAAAGTCGCCACCACTATATACAATGACGGTTTTCAAGAAGATCAGAATGCGATTCTTAGTCAATGTTCACTGAATCTTATGCACCTCATAATCAAACATGAGGAACTGGAACTGACTTAAATTAAATTGGATATTAAAAATATACAATCGTCATTGGGGAAATATGTGCAACTAAAAGAATTTAATATTTGTAATGACAAACTGAAATCTAATTTGGCCAAGTTGGAGAACACCATTATGGATATAAAAAGATCCAAGTTCAAAAGGGACAGTGAGGACTATGCGCAGAACAAGATTTGTAGTTGGAATAAACAATTACCATCCATCTTAAAAAAACGCTCCCACAAACGTTTTCAGAGATCTGGAAGAGGGAGTTTTAAGGAGCATGATGATGTTACGGATAATTCTTTTGCTGCCACCTCTGATGATTACTCAGATTCATCTATGAGTTCAATGGGAGAAATGCAACAATTGTATTTTGTCAAAAATAAATTATCTAGTGCTTGTGGAGCGATTACAAAAAACGGAGGAAGAGGGTGTGGCGCCCCTGAGGGCAACTGAAACAGCTAGTGGCGGGTCACACAAGGGCGGGACGTAAGCGTAACTGCAAACAAGTACCCAACACAGAGCAAAAAACGCCATTATTAGAGTCACCTGTTTGGAATCTCTCTAGCTACATCTTATCTGAGAGTCAAATTTCTCTCCTGGCTAAAGGCCTGAGCTTTTCACCTTCTACCGAATTCGACATTTTCAGAACAATTCTGGAGGTTAACAAACTAGCACGTAACCTCACCATCCGATGTCATTTTATGGACATGAAAAATCCACAGAATACAGCTTCAGAAGAAGTTTCTCCTAGGACAAGCCAGGATTCCATGTTATTATTCACAGAACAACAATCTTTATTACAAATGAAACAATTCGAGACGGAATCTTTAATTCCAAATGTAAATTTAAATGACGACTTTCGGGCTGGCAATCCTTTCTTTTACCCACTTCAGTCCAGACCATTGGTTCTGGATCAGTTCCAGGACTTAATTGAAAAAGAACTAGTGGAATTAAAGAATGAATTATCTTCTACTAATCATTTGGACTCTAATCCGACATATAGAGAAAAAGACGCTCTGAAAAAATTAAAGGATAATTCAGACATACTAGTCCGCTCAGCGGATAAAGGTGGCACTATAGTACTGAATGCAGGATTGTATAAAAAATTTAATTTGATGGATTTAGAAAATAGGGATGTTTATTTGGAGTTAGCTAGAGATCCTACTGTTGAGTTTAATGCTGCTATGTATAATCTATTAAACAAAGGTTTGCACTGAGGGGCCCTAAAAAAAAAATTAATGGAATATTTATACGTAGATCACCCAATTGTTCCAGTTTACCATTCGCCTCCAAAAATGCATAAAAATATTTTCCCACCACCTTTAACCCCTTTACTACCCAGGGTGGTTTGCACATTAATGACCAGGCCAATTTTTACAATTCTGATCACTGTCACTTTATGAGGTAATTACTCTGGAACGCTTCAACGGATCCCCCTAATTCTGAGATTGTTTTTTCGTGACATATTGTACTTCATGATTGTGGTAAAATTTCTCCGATAACACTTGCATTGATTTGTGAAAAAAACTGAAATTTGGCGAAAATTTTTGAAAATTTAGCAATTTTCAAAATTTGAATTTTTATGCTCTTAAATCAGAGAGATATGTCACACAAAATAGTTAATAAATAACATTTACCACATGTCTACTTTACATCAGCACAATTTTGGAACCAAATTTTTTTTTATTAGATAGCTATAAGGTTTAGAAGTTGACCAGAGATTTCTCATTTTTCCAACAAAATTTACAAAACCATTTTTTTAGGGACCACATCACATTTGAAGTCACTTTGAGGGGTCTTTATGACAGAAAATACCCAAAAGTAAGACCACTCTAAAATCTGCACCCCCAAGGTGCTCAAAACCACATTCAAAAAATGTATTAATCCTTCAAGTGCTTCACAGAAATTTTTCGAATGTGGAAGAAAAAAATTAACATTTAACTTTTTTCACAAAAATGTTACTTTAGACCCAATTTTTTTTATTTTCACAGGGTTAACAGGAAAAAGTGGACCCCAAAATTTGTTGTGCAATTTCCCCTGAACACGCAGATACCCCATATGTGGGGAAAAAACACTGTTTAGGCGTACGGCAGGGTTCGGAAGGAAAGGAGCGCCATTTGACTTTTTGAAAGTAAAATTTGCTTGAATAATTAGCGGACGCCATGTTGTGCTTGGGGAGCCCCTTATGTGCCTAAACAGTGGAAACCCACCACAAGTGACACCATTTTGGAAACTAGACCCCTCAGAGAACCTTTACAGAAGTTTATAACATGGAGCCATGAAAATAAAAAATTATGTTTTAGCCCCAATTTTTTTATTTTCACAAGGGTAAGAGGAGAAAATAGACCCCAAAAACTTTTTGCAATTTCTCCTGAATACGCCAATACCCTATATGTGGGGAAAATACAGTGTTTGGGTGCACGGCAGAGTTCAGAAGGGAAGGAGCACTGTGTGACTTTTTGAACGCAAAATTTTCTGGAATTGAGGGCGGACGCCATGTCACGTTTGAAGAGCCCCTGATGTGCCTAAATAGTTGAAACCCCCCACAAGTGACCCCATTTTGGAAACTACAACTCTCAAGGATTTTATCAAGGAGTATAATGAACATTTTGAACTCGGTACGACACATAATTTGATAACATTAGGTCATCATATTGAATAAGTTGTCATTAGTCTTGAGCACAAGTGCTCGCTACTTGAGTTTGCATCGTGTACTCGGGTATGCACCATGTATCGCACGTGCTCGAGTGACATGCTCGAGTCCTGCCCACATGGTTCACGGTTATTAGACACCCAAAACAAACATGCAGGGATTGCTGGTGCATGGCAGGCAATCCCCTCACGTTTTATTTGACTGTGAAGCATATGGGGCAGAGACTCGAGCACCCGCGATACTCAATGCATACCCGAGCACCCGATGCAAACTCAAGTAGCGAGCACTTGTGCTCAACACTAGTCGCCATATCGTCATCTTTTTTTTTGGGCTTTTGAAAAGAATCCCAACCCTAGCACAACCCTAACCCTAGAGTTTATTTTTTACACCGTTCCTTGTGCAGTATAAGTGATTAGACGACTTTATTCTTTGGGTCGGTGCGATTACAGCGAAGCTCATCAAGAGAATGCCAAGAGTGTGCAAAGCAGTCATCGAAGCAAGAGGTGGCTACTTTGAAGAACCTAGATTATAAGACATATTTTCAGTTGTTTCTCATTTTTTTGTTAACTATATAATTCCACATGTGTTAATTCATAGTTTTGATGCCTTCAGTGTGAATGTACAATTTTCATAGTCATGAAAATACAGAAAAACCTTTAAATGAGAAGGTGTGTCCAAACTTTTGGTCTGTACTATACGTATTAGTACGCCCTGGGCTGTAAAGGGGTTAAGACCCATAGTGGTGGGGATTGGTTCCAATGGTGAAAAATTAAGTGCCTGGATGGATTTTTACCTACAGCCTCTGGTTCAGGAAACTCCGAGTTACATTAGGGATTCAAAATTCATAGTGACCATTTTTGATAAATTTGAATGGCCAAAAAACTTTGGATGATTGTCCTGTGATGTGGTGGCATTATACCCCCTCAATTCCACCCCATATTGCTTTAGCATGTTTAACCTACCACCTTGACACATACAGTTCGTACACTATATAAATAAAAGAATTTCTGGTCATAGCAGTACAGTTCCTCTTAGAGCGTAATTATTTTAGCTTTGATAACAGTTTTTTTTTTACAGAAAAGAGGAGTCAGCATGGGCAGTAAATTTTCTCCTTCACTAGCGAACATAGTGATGTGTAGGTGGAGGAGCTTTTCATTTACCATAATGATAACACATATAGTGGACACATTGTGTGGTACGGTAGATTTATTGATGACCTCCTCCTGGTGTGGGGGGGCACACAGGAGGAGGTGGTACAATTTGTACAGTACATCAACTGCAATAATTGTAATCTTAAATTCACTTAGTTCTACCATTCATCCAAAATTACTTTTTTGGATCTCGAACTTGAGGCTACCAAGGAGAAAGAATTGGTCAAAATTAATCCCCACAGAAAATCTACAGCCTCAAATTCTATTCTATCAGCTAAATGTTGTCATCCGCCTCATATTAAGAGAAATATCCCTTACGGTGAGCTAAGACGAACAATACAAAATTGTTCAGATAACATCACTTTTCAGAAGGAATCAGAAAAAATGTGTAACAGACTATCCAATAGGTGCTATCCCGAGTGGTCTTTAAGAAAAGCGAGTAGAATTGTCTCCAATATAAATCGGAAAGATATACTCCGAAATAAACAGAAAAATAACATTAACACATTGGATACTAGGGTAACGTTTTCTACCACCTATAGTCCTCAGTATAATAAAATTACATCTAGAATTAAAAAGTATAACCCTATTATATATCAGAACAAGAAACTAAAAAACCTACTTTCTAATGACATCCGCTTTGTAGCCAGGAAAGCGCCCGCTCTGGGAACCATCCTTTCTCCTAGCTTATACACCAGTGAGACTAATACTGTACAACCAAATTGGCTCAGCACAAAAGGTTTCTTCAGATGTGGAGCCAATCGGTGCAAAGCGTGTCTACACGCGGTTAAAACAGATCGTTTTATGTCCTTAAGTAATGATAGAGAATAGAAAAGTCATGATTTCCTCAATTGTAATTCATCAGGGGTTATATACCTTATAGAATGCACCTTGTGTAAGGTCCACTATGTGGGTTGTACCACAGGTGCGCTGAAAGTCCGTATCAGAAGACATCTTTCTGATGCGATTCATTTGGAAGCCATAAATACATCAGCAGTATCGAGGCATTTTGCGAGAGTTCATAAAGGTGACACCTCATTCTTTAAATATATGGAGATAGAGAAGGTATATAGATCCACACGAGGGGGGGCTCATAAGTGCAAACTTCTGAACCGGGAGTCCCTGTGGATTTTCACATTGGATACCACAGGGGTTAAATTCAAGACAGGATCTGATACTGCAGTATTAAGAAATATAATTCTGCATTTATTTCCATGCATGTACACTGGGTACGGAAAGTATTCAGACCCCTTTACATTTTTCACTCTTTGTTTCATTGCAGCCATTTGGTAAATTCTAAAAAGTTAATTTTTTTCCCATTAAAGTCCACTCTGCACCCCATCTTGTCTGAAAAAAAACAGAAATGTAGAAATTTTTGCAAATTTAATAAAAAAGAAAAACTGAAATATCACACGGGCATAAGTATTCAGACCCTTTGCTCAGTATTGAGTAGAAGCACCCTTTTGGGCTAGTACAGCCATGAGTCTTCTTGGAAATGATGCAACAAGTTTTTCACACCTGCATTTTGGGATCCTCTGACATTCTTCCTTGCAGATCCTCTCCAGTTCCGTCAGGATGAATGGTAAACGTTGGTGGACAGCCATTTTCAGGTCTCTCCAAAGATGCTCAATTGGGTTTAGGTCAGGGCTCTGGCTGGGCCAGTCAAGAATGGTCACATAGTTGTTCTGAAGCCACTCCTTTGTTATTTTAGCTGTGTGCTTAGAGTCATTGTCTTGCTGGAAGGTGAACCTTTGGCCAAGTCTGAGGTGCAGAGCACTCTGGAAGAGGTTTTCATCCAGGATATCTCTGTACTTGGCCGCATTCATGTTTCCTTCAATTGCAACCAGTCGTCCTGTCCCTGCAGCTGAAAAACACACCCATAGCATGATACTGCTGTTATGATCTGCTACAAGAACTAAGGAAAGAGAGGAAATCTGTCCATACAATAGGACTAAGCTGATTCCCTACGATGCAGCGGGCAACCTGTTCCTTGTGAACAGACCCGCCTTCGTCCGCGGCTAGTCTGAACGCAGACCTATAGATTAAAGGGAGGGGTCCCTAAAAGAACTAAGGACTGGGACAAAATTGGACACCTCCTGGCAGAAGTAGTAGCAGAAGAAGACAAACAGACAAAAGTACTTAGTGGTCCAAGGACCAAACAAACTAGAGAGATACAGTAGGTACAAAGCACCTGGCTAGATTAAGAGTCAAAGTAAGACTGAAGTCCAGCAAAGCCTGAAGTGCGGAGCTGGAATAAATAGGCAGAAGGTCACGTGACCACAAAATAGAAAAAACTAACAGGAGGGTTCTAACAACTGCCACCACCATGTTTCACCGTTGGGATTGTATTAGGCAGGTGATGAGCAGTGCCTGGTTTTCTCCACACATACCACTTAGAAATATCACCAAAAAATTCTATCTTTGTCTCATCAGACCAGAGAATCTTATTTCTCATAGTCTGGGAGTCCTTCATGTGTTTTTGAGCAAACTCTATGCGGGCTTTCATATGTCTTGCACTGAGGAGAGGCTTCCGTCTGGCCAATCTGTCATAAAGGCCCAACTGGTGGTTGATAGTTGACTTTGTGGAACTTTCTCCCATCACCCTACTGCATCTCTGGAGCTCAGCCACAGTGATCTTTGGGTTCTTCTTTACCTCTCTCACCAAGGCTCTTCTCCCACGATTGCTCAGTTTGGCTGGACGGCCAGGTCTAGGAAGACTTCTGGTGGTCCCAAACTTCTTCCCTTTAAGGATTATGGAGGCCAATGTGCTGTTATGAACCTTGAGTAATGCAGAAATTCTTTTATAACCTTGGCTAGATGTGTGCCTTGCCACAATTCTGTCTCTGAGCTCCTTGGGCAGTTCCTTTGAGCTCATGATTCTCATTTGGTCTGACATGCACTGTGAACTATGGGGTCTTATATAGACAGGTGTGTGCCTTTCCAAATCAAGTCCTATCAGTTTAATTAAACACATTTGGACTCCATTGAATGAGTAGAACCATCTCAAGGAGGATCACAAGGAAATGGACAGCATGTGACTTAAATATGAGTGTCTGAGCAAAGGATCTGAATACTTATGACCATGTGATATTTCAGTTTTTCTTTTTTAATAAATTTGCAAAAAAATTCTACATTACTGTTTTTTTCAGTCAAGATGGGGTGCAGAGTGTACTTTAATGAGAAAAAAATGAACTTTTTAGAATTTATCAAATGTCTGCAATGAAATAAAGAGTGAAAAATTTAAAGGAGTCTGAATACTTTCCGTACTCACTGTATGTATCTATATACACTGCTCCAAAAATAAAGGGAACACTTAAAACAACAGAATATAACTCCAAGTAAATCAAACTTATGTGAAATCAAACTGTAAACTTAGGAAGCCACACTGATTGACAATCAATTTCACATGCTGATGTGCAAATGGAATAGACGATAGATGGAAATTATTGGCAATTATCAAGACACCCTCAATAAAGGAGTGGTTCTGCAGGTGGGGACCACAGACCACATCTCAGTACCAATGCTTTCTGGCTGATGTTTTGGTCACTTTTGAATGTTGGTTGCGCTTTCACACTCGTGGTAGCATGAGACAGACTCTACAACCCACAGAAGTTGATCAGATAGTGCAGCTCATCCAGGATGGCACATCAATGCGAGCTGTGGCAAGAAGGTTGGCTGTGTCCAGAGGCTGGAGGCGCTACCAGGAGACAGGCCAGTACACCAGGAGATGTGGAGGGGGCCGTAGGAGGGCAACAACCCAGCAGCAGGACCGCTACCTCCGCCTTTGTGCAAGGAGGAACAGGAGGCGCACTGCCAGAGCCGTGCAAAATGACCTCCAACAGGCCACAAATGTGCATGTGTCTGCACAAACGGTTAGATACCGACTCCATGAGGGTGGTATGAGGGCCCGACATCCACAGATAGGGGTTGTGCTTACAGCCCAACACCATGCAGGACGCTTGGCATTTGCCACAGAACACCAGGATCGGCAAAGTTGCCACTCGCGCCCTGTGCTCTTCACAGATGAAAGCAGGTTCACAATGAGCACATGTGACAGACGTAACAGAGTCTGGAGACGCCGTGGAGAGCGACATCCTTCAGCATGACCAGTTTGGCAGTGGGTGAGTAATGGTGTGGGGTGGCATTTCTTTGGGGAGCCGCACAGCCCTCCATGTGCTCGCCAGAGGTAGCCTGACTTCCATTAGGTACTGAGATGAGATCCTCAGACCCCTTGTGAGACCATATGCTGGTGCGGTTGGCCCTGGGTTCCTCCTAATGCAGGACAATGCCAGACCTCATGTGGCTGGAGTGTGTCAGCAGTTCCTGCAAGATGAAGGCATTGATGCTAAGGACTGGCCTGCCCGTTCCCCAGACCTGAATCCGATTGAGCACATCTGGGACATCATGTCTCGCTCCATCCGCCAACGTCACATTGCACCACAGACTGTCCAGGAGTTGGCGGATGCTTTAGTCCAGGTCTGGGAGGAGATCCCACAGAAGACCATCCGCAACCTCATCAGGAGCATGCCCAGGCTTTGTAGGGAGGTCATACAGGCACGTTGATATATATATATATATGCCTTTTTGTCATTCTATTAGTAGGGCTATAATTAAGACATGATTTGTTGAAACGCGTAGGTCTGTAAGCTATGATAGTTGCACATTTGCTGTATTCTTTGTGGAGCAGTGTTTTATATGGCTAATAAAAGCTAAGTTTTAATATTTTTTCTACTAAACAAACCTTTACGCTGGATCATTTGCACTTTTCCCTTGTCTGGCTACACTTACGTTTCGCCCTGGTACCACTTATCTGCATCTCCAGAAGTTTCCCATTTCTCTATTATACTCTTCAAATTACATTTTGAGACTTTCTCCTCCTGTTGTTGCACATATTTTTTTTCCCTTCATCTGCACAGGTATCATTAATCTATCAACTATAATGGCCGTACCAGGTCCTGCAGGTCCTGTATCCCGTACACATGACGTGGGCAGTGCACGGCATGCCGCTAGTTTTTATTCTGAGTGCTCTTTTATACGGTGGTAGTTTTACACAATGTTGAGCCTGTGATTTGCAGAGTGAAATGTCTGACTGCTAGAACAGAAGTATACGGCAGATTCTACAGCATGGATACATAAAGGACGTCCTGGGGGAATATACCTCCCTCCAACACTCGTCCAGTCCCTGCCTCACACTAGAGACATTTATAATAACTCCAGGACTATGGAGCTGGTCATTTTCTCATAATCTGTGGCCATTATTAGTGATCTCGCATTGTACGGTAATATCACCCTGGAGGTTGTGATGTATTTAGTGTAATAGCGCCATCTAGAATATACAGTATATATCAGGCGATACCATGCTTTCTATAGTTAGTCGTCTTATGTGCCCTCTATAGCTATCTATTATACTTTATATTTCTTTATAATAATTTATAATAAATTACTCGATAGTTTTACAGCTTTATGATATTTATTAATCTGCTGTAATTATAAAAGAAAGTCCAACCTTACAGTGGACACAGGTGGAAGTGTCCTCCATGATGGTGTAGGCTGAGGTGGAGCAAGTATATAGTCAGTGGGGGATCAAGATGACCAGTATTCCCCAGGGTTCCTTGTTATCAGGGAGGGACCCAGTGTATGCAATCAAAAGATCTTATCCTCTGGCCGGCTGTGTGCCATCAACAGGTAATGATCCTCTTTCCGGCTGTGTGCCATCAACAGGTAATGACCATCCGGCAGTGAAACATCAACTGGTCATCACCCTCCAGCTGTGTGCCATCAACAGCTAATGACCATCCGGCAGTGCGCCATCAACAGGTAATGACCCTCTGGCTATGGCCATCAATAGGTCATCACCCTCCGGCTGTGTGCCATCAACAGGTAATGACCATCCAGCAGTGCGCCATGAACAGGTAATGACCATCCGGCTGTGTGCTATCAACAGGTAATGACCCTCTGGCTATGGCCATCAATAGGTCATCACCCTCCGGCTGTGTGCCATCAACAAGTAATGACCATCCGGCAGTGCGCCATGAACAGGTAATGACCATCCGGCTGTGTGCTATCAACAGGTAATGATCCTCTGTCCGGCTGTGTGCCATCAACAGGTAATGACCCTCTGGCTATGGCCATCAATAGGTCATCACCCTCCAGCTGTGTGCCATCAAATGTTTTTATCTTCTTTCCAGTCTTGTGCCATCAAGAGGTAATGACCCTTCAGCTGTGGGCCATCAACAGGTCATCACCCTTCGGCATTTAGGCTTCTTGTCTTCTGTAAGATGCGATTCTTGAGTCTCCTGATGTTAAAAAATATTTAAAAAATCACCGATTAAACTAATAATCTATCTTGTACATAAGCATCACAATTTATAATCTATCTAGTGCATAAGTATGACAATTTAGCTCACAGAACATACACTATGCTAAAACATTAGACCCTACAAGCAGAAATTTGCTAAACTAACATAAATATAACTGACAAATCAGTAGAAAAATCGCTACCAATGGCACAGCTCTCTTCACATCAACCTGTAACCATAGTAGATAAGAAATAGAGGACAATGCTCATAGTCAGTTATCAACAATTCGGCATGGGGCATCCCACCAGAGACATTATAATATCTAGTAGGTTATAGATGGCTATAGAATTTACCAACAAGCACATAGTACGCCAAACTCAAGTACATAGTATGCCAAACCTCGACACGTTTTCCTAAAATAGGTTCATCAGAAGCACATACTAGACAGTGATACTTAGCAAAGCGTTCATAGATATATGCGCCATATGATAAGGTGCTAAAGTGCAAGTGTGTGACAAAGTATCCATTCGATTTCAGGTGCAATGCTGCATTGTATGTAGTAAGATGGTGCCCATCAGACAGCATGTATAGGACTAACCTGTGATGAAAACACGAGCAATGGGAAAGTTCAAGCAGTTGCCTTCTCAATCTTCCTCGCCTCTAAGACATCTAAGGAAACATCTTCTCCTCTTGATTTTGGGTTGAGGTGTTGTAAGCATTTCAGGCTCTGGCATTCTAGGTTCTGACATACTAGGTTCTGACATGGTAGGTTCTGGTGTTCTAGGTTATGGTGCTCTTGGCTCTGGAATTCTGGGTTGTTGGCTTTTCTGAAAAATCAGTAACCTCTTTATGCTCCGTGGAACTTCGAGCTCTTCTTCCTATATTGTTGTGAGGGATCGTTCTGACCCAGACAATATCACTGAACGCCACTTTATAGTTGCAGCTAGGAACCTTTTTCGCATCCTGTGGTGCAGGAGCCATGGATGGAGTAAAACATTTGCCATTGGGCAGGACAGGTGTTCTCCTGGAGTCTTGCTCCTGAATCTGAGGGATGCAAATCGGCTCCTTACAAGCACTTTGTTCCTTCAGAATGGTTTTGTTCTCATGAGTTTTCTGATTGTTTCACCAGGTTCAGACATTGCCCACTTGCTCAGGACAAGACTTAAGGCCAAATACTCTAGTATTGTCAGTAGTGTCATCACCGCAACAAAAACTGCGTCACGGAAGAGCCAAAGAGGAAGATTGATGGAAGCTTGATAGGCGCTTCTCCTGAGATCCACGGGTAGTGGGTCATCCTATAATAAAGAAAAAAAACATAATAAAGTCCTGTATATTTATACCCAATCCAGTCAAACCGAGAGCCCTTACTATTATACAGTGATGGATACATTATCAAGCAACTTTCAGAAATATCCCATTGAGAAGATCAGGAAGAAGTTTGGGATTCACCTCCAGGGTCCATGGAATATTATTTACAGTTGGACTTTCATATGACGGACGGTCACATGTCCAGTATGAGAAGTCCTGCAAGAGGCGATATTCTCATTAGCTGATCCTTGTGACCTCCATATTGATGAGAACATACTCGCCCTCAGTGTACTGTAATGTGGGGGGTAGAGCAACGTAAAGCACAGAAATGATAGGATGATACTCATCATCTCCACAGGTCTCTCAGCACCAAGGTATGGTCAATGAGATACAAGCTGCAGATGGGCCGAGGCTTCTAATATACCCAGGGGTGACATCACAAAGCCCTCTGTGACATCATTGCACAGTTCTATCCATCATGTCACTGATACTTTGGACCTAACTAAATGTCTAAAAGAGAACCCTTCCACATGATTTCCAATCACGGAGCAGCTTCAGTTTTTCAAGAAAAGTTTAAAAAATATAATCTGTGCTGTGATTGGTCACAATGGCACATGAAGCAGAACGTCCTTAGATCTTTTAAAGGGAAAGTGTCAGCAATTTTTTTACAATTGTAAAATTGTAAAGTATTTATATTTATATATAAATACACATATATATTTTAAAAGGTTTTAATGGTATAAAATCTGAAAAAAAATATTTTAACTCTTTTGATGTTTTCATCTTCACTAGGGGGAGCAGCTGCTGACATTTCCATGAAAACAGAATGCTGCTAGCTCGCATTACGACTGCAGTAAAAGTGGGCGGGATCTGCTCACATTGGTGTGATGTCACTCCTCCCCTTCTGGGCGTTTGCAAAAAGGTAAATGAGACTGTAGTTTAGGATCACAGTGCGGAGCGATCACTGGTGACTGCAAAGTGATATATAAGGGACAACACCAAAGTCATTAATCACTACAAGGACAAGGCAGGAATGTGGGAGTCAGAGGGGTCACCCCACACTTATATCCCCTCTGACTGTCACTTCCTAAGCTCCTTTCCCTGCCATAACCTCTTATTCCCGCAGGTAAATTCTTACAGGACCCCCCTCCCCATCCCCTTCCCCTGCCGCAGCTGATTCTAAACGTCCTCCATATGTAATAATAGACAGGTACTCACCGGCAGCCTATGGTAATTCACAGGGTAGAACAGGGTACAGCACAGAAACAATATGGCGATCCTCATTGTCTCCAGGGGGTATCTCAGCACCAAGATATGGCCAATGAGATATGAGCTCCAGGTGGATGGAGCCCCCTTATATACCCCAAGGGTGACATCACAACGCCCTCTGTGACATCATCACCCACAACATTCCGTCACATGACATCACCCAGCACCAGCATCATGTGACCCAGCGTAAATAGAAAGTCCTTGTTGCCTATAGCAACTATTCAAAACTAAGTTTAAACTTTTCCAGCAGCTAAAGGCGGCTCTGTGATGGCAGTTTCTTCTTGTGGACGGTTGTGATAAATCTGCAGAACATCTACATAACGCGACATGTAGAAAATCCTGTCTTTTCCCCTCTGTTCTTCCTCTGGTGCTACAGAGACCGATAGAAGGAGCTTTTCCAGACCTTACAGTGCACAATATGGGACCTAATCACTGATATCCCAGATCTCCTCAGTACAAGCATACCGCCAACCTATGAGGACTAGAAAGAGGGCGAAACCATGCGGCACGCGTAGTCTGACCACGCCTCTATCCACACCCCAAGCCACGCCCTTTTTATACCTTGGCAGGAGGAGATGTCTGTACAAAGAGCAAGTTATCAAAAGGCTGAAGGAACACTTTATCAACATGAATGAAGGTTTTGAAGAGCATCCACTGTCCCGGCACTACCGGAAGTTCCACAACCAATCTTATAAGGACACTAAGTTTTGTGGGATCCGATTAGTCCCCAGAAAATGGAGGGGAGGTGATTACCTGAGATTAATGTCGCGGATGGAATCCAAATGGATCTTCACATTAAATAGCTTGGCTCTGAAGGGCCTTAATCACAAGAGTCAGCTGTATGCCTTCAACTCACAGCGGTATATACTGTATGTATTTTTTATCCCAGTACCAATTGAACATTTACATTGCACTTTTATGAACCTCCTTATATTTTATCAATATATTATGTCTTTTGGATATATTCCTTTGAATCCACCTATTTTATATTTGTATTTGTTTCTATATATTGATACCCCTATTGGAGATACAATATAATATTTTTATTTTTCTCCTTCATTTTTTCCTTTTTATCTCTGGGTGGTACTAAGTGCCGAATTTATACTATCCTGGTAATATACACTGATTAACAGACTGTTTTTTTATAGCCATCAGAAATATAAGTATATAATTTTTATTCATTTTTAACTAATTGTGAAAGTTTGAACAAAGTCTTTTTTATTATTATTTTTTTCACACACAGTCTATTCTTATTGGAATTCTATCTTAGTTCTATTGCACCTCCATATGTCCTTTTGCACCATCTTGATAGTATTGGATCTTCCTCCATTTCTTTGGTAGTATTATCTTTGTGGGGGGCGTTTGGACTTTATTAGGTTACCAGTTTGACTACCAGCGAGAAGCTGACGAAGAGGAACTGTGAGTCCTCGAAACGCGTAGTTTTTTTTGGCCTATACAGGACATCGAAGGAGAAGGAGAGAGTCAATGCACAGGGATAAGCCCTCCTGATATCCAGAAGATATATATAACCATATCATATT
Source organism: Phyllobates terribilis (assembly GCF_046119375.1). NCBI lineage: Eukaryota > Metazoa > Chordata > Amphibia > Anura > Dendrobatidae > Phyllobates > Phyllobates terribilis. Next base: position 1,272,523 of record NW_027362943.1, read on the forward strand.
ATTGATACAAAATATAAATGCACAGAGTCAATAATATCACTTAAAAACACCAAACCCCATCCTTACTTTGCAAGATACCTATTCCAAAGGTGTATCTAGGTTTTCTGGCACCCGGTGCAGCAGGGGCTGGCAGGCACATTTTAGCCTGGGGGGCAAGCACACAGCAGTGGTCCATGAGTAGCGGCCCATCCTTAACATGTTTATTACCAGATGCATCATAAGCCTATATTCACACGACCGTATTGTCTAAGTGTTGCCCGTGAAAAAAGCTGACAGCACTTGGACCAGTTCAGATGAGTGTTGGTAGTGGTCAGACATAGCACATATTATTCTTATGTATTACTATTTTTAAAGCAGATATACCTTTTTAGAGATGTAGTACCAGGGGCGGACCTACCGCCCGTGCAGCCGGTTCATTGAACGGGGACCCCCGAGGGAGAGGGGGCCCCTCCAGCCTCCAGCAGGGCCGCCATCATGACATGACTGCCCTGACTCCAGCATGGGGCCCGGCCGGTCGGGGCCCCCTCGGTGCCCCCCTCTTGTGCGTCTCCTCATGGGCCCCCCCCCCCCACAGGACCCCCCGCCGTCACATGACCGGAGATGTGCCTGCGCTCAGCATGGGCCCCATGCTGAGCGCAGGGACATCTCCGGTCATGTGACGGCGCCGGCACAATACTTACCCCTCCCCGTGCCTCCGCAGCGTCTGCCGCGTCCTCTGACTGTGATGTCTCAGGTCAGAGGACGCGGTGACGTCTTTACACCGCGCGCTCTCTTCTGAGCTGTCACATCACAGAGCGGGAAGACGCGCGCAGCAGGTAAGAAGTGAGGTGAGTATTTGATTTTTTTTTTTTTTATGTATGGGGGCATTGGGCATTTAATGGTGGGGGGACAGTGGGTGTGACATCCTGCATGGGGCATTATATGGGGGAGGTGGTGTGACATCCTGCATGGGGCATTATATAGGGGGGGGGATTGGCATCCTGAATGGGGCATTATATGGGGGAGGGGGGAATTCACATCCTGCATGGGGGCATTATATGGGGGTAGGGGGGGAGGGATGTGACATCCTGCATGGGGCATTATAAGAGGGGAAGGGGGAAGTGACATCTTGCATGGGGCATTATAAGAGGGGAAGGGGGGAAGTGACATCCTGCATGGGGCATTATAAGAGGGGAAGGGGGGAAGTGACATCCTGGATGGGGCATTAAAAGAGGGGAAGGGGGGAAGTGACATCCTGCATGGGGCATTATAAGAGGGGAAGGGGAGAAGTGACATCCTGCATGGGGCATTATAAGGGAGGGGGACATGACATTCTGCATGGGGCATTATAAGTGAGGTGGTGTGACATCCTGCATGGGGCATTATAAGAGGGGGAGGGGGGAATTGACATCCTGCATGGGGCATTATATAGAGGGTGGGTGTCCTCCTGCATGGGGCATTATAAGGGAGGGGGTGGTCTGACATGCTGCATGGGGCATTGAAAAGGGGGGAAGTGACATCCTGCAAGGGGCATTATATGGGGGGAAGAGGTGACATCCTGCATGGGGCATTTTATGGGGGGTAGATGTGACATCCTGCATAGCGCATTAAAAGACGGGTGTCATCCTGCATGGGGCATTATAAGGGGGGAACAGTCTGCATGGAGCGTTACATGGGGGCCAATATTCTGTATGGAGAGTTATATGGGGACCAGTATCCTGTATGGATGCTGTATGGCGCATTATATGGGGACCAGTATCCTGTATGGAGCATTATAAGGGGGTCAGTATCCTGTATGGAGCATTATATGGTGCCCATATTACTGCATGGAGGACTATACAGTCCGCTCTGCACTGTGCGCTGTGAGGATTCGCCAGTCTCTGAGCTATTGTAGAATTTACAATAGATATCGCTTGTGTAATGGGGCATTACAAGGGGGGAACAGCCTGCATGGAGCGTTATATGGGGGCCAATATTCTGTATGGAGAGTTATATGGGGACCAGTATCCTGTATGGAGCATTATATGGGGACCAGTATCCTGTATGGAACATTATAAGGGGGTCAGTATCCTGTATGGAGCATTATATGGTGCCCATATTACTGTATGGAGGACTATACTGTCCGGTCTGCACTGTGCGATGTGAGGATTCGCCGGTTTCTGAGCTATTGTAGAATTTACTATAGATATCGCTTGTGTAATGGGGCATTATAAGGGGGGGACAGCCTGCATGGAGCGTTATATGGGGGCCAATATTCTGTATGGAGCGTTATATGGGGGTCAGTATTCTTTATGGAGCGATATATAGGGGACAGTATTCGGTAGGGAGCGTTATATGGGGGCCAGTATTCTGTATGCAGTGTTATATAATACTGTATGGAGGACTATACTGTCCGGTCTGCACTGTGCGTTGTGAGGATTCGCCGGTTTCTGAGCTATTGTAGAATTTACAATAGATATCGCTCATGTAATGTAGTAAGTGAAATCCTTGGCCTTGTACTATATATATATATTTCTCTGCGGTATCTGTGCATCATGAATCATGGTATGTGTTAAAGGTGCCCACTGAAACTCTGTCGCCCAGGGCCCACAAAAACCTGGAGCCTGGGGGGATGAGAGATGCACGGGGGGGGGGGCCTTCATGCCCCCTATGAAGGGCGGGGGGGGCCCCAAAAAATTCTTGCACAGGGGCCCACTACAGTCTGTGTCCGCCCCTGTGTAGTACGCTGTGTTTTTCTACACTCCTAAAATAACATATCAGCAGAGTAAAGGTGGTCACACATAAGCCCAGGTCTGCTAGATAGATACCTATGAATTATTATTTTGTATATGTTTTCAAACATACTTGATCAATGAAATCATCATTGTAAACTTCAACTCCACATAATAGTATATGATGTAGCAGTCACTAATTATCTTGAGTGCTTCATCTGATGTCCGTGCACATAGTATACATAGTATACCACATACAGTACAATATATATAGGAGAATATACAGTATGACTGGTATATAGAGACGAGCAATTTGTAGAACCGTGGTCCAGTGGTCAGATGAATATTCTGTGGCTGCTGAACAGGAGCCACCACATAGTCTCCTTTTTACAGCCCCACATAGCCTTCCATATACTGTACAGTGTGAGCCCCACATAGCCTCCTATATACAATGTGAGCCCTCACACAACCTCCTATATGAGTATGAGCCCTCACACAGCCTCCTATATACAGTATCAGTCCCCACACAGCCTCCTGCATATAGTGTGAGGACCCACACAGCCTCCTGCATACAGTGTGAGGACCCACTGTGTGAGTACAGTGTGAGGACTGGTCGTCGGATATGTTGCACGCTTATTGAGATGTGTTATTGACAGCTCTATCATTTTTCTTGCCACTGTCTTGTTAAATATACAGGTTGGATACATTTGGTGTTCATGCCATATAAATTCCTGTTTATAACGAGTACATATTTATGATAGGTAGCTTTGTTTTACTACCATTGGCAGGCATTAACTGGATTTTAGGTCCTAGTGACGTTTTATATCTTTTTTACCTACGTATTCATTAAAGGTAATGTTTTAACCTCTTTCACTACTTTAATTGCTTCATATTACCTTTATTGAGTGGTGACCTGTATGATAGTGTGTGAGCACCAGCTCCAGGCGTCCCTGAAGAGGGGCAGGGAAAAAGTAAAGGGGGCAGTGGGAAGGGGGTTTATCCAAGGAGGGGTGAGGTCAGCAGAGTATGAGAGACAGACTCATCCTAAACCAGGGGTCTCAAACATGCGGGTTGCATGTGGCCCTTCAGACTGGTTCATGCGGCCTGTAGGCACCATAGACCCCGATCGCGGCCCGGTCCAGGATCTGCCGACAGCTGCACTTTAGTTCAGTGTATTGCTGCGCAGAGACCGGCTCTCTGCATGATACAATACCAATGCCAGCCACCGGCCTATCAGAGGCCAGCAGCGGACATCCGCGTCCCAGCGCAACGGTGCATGACATCACTAACATGGGTAGATGTCAGCTGCTGGCCTCTGATAGGCCGGTGGCAGGCATTGGTCTCTGCGCAGCAATACACTGAACTAAAGCGCAGCTGCCGGAAGCTCCTGGACCAGGCCGCGATCGTCAAGGGGTCTATGGTGCCTGCGCCCGCATATGCAGAAAGGACACCGAGGGAACGGAGGACAGGTGAGAAGAGACTTTTTCTTTTCTTATATATGTATGTGAAGAATGGAACAGCGGACATTCCTACAATATAGGGACCTGAATGGGGACATTCCTACAATATGGGAACCTGGATAGGAACATTCCTACAATGTGGGACCTGGATGGGGACATTCCTACAATGTGGGACCTGAATGGGGACATTCCTGCAATATGGGGACCTGGATGGAGACATATCTACAATGTGGGGACCTGGATAGGGACATTCCTACAATGTGGGGACCTGGATGGGGACATATCTACAATATGGGGAACTGGATTGGGACATATCTACAATGTGGGGACCTGGATAGGAAATTCCTACAATGTGAGGACCTGGATGGGAGACATTCCTACAAGATGAGGACATTATAACAAGATGGGGACCTAGATGGGGGACATTACGACAAGATGGGGACCTGGATGGGGGACATTACGACAAGTTGGGGACCTGAATGGGGGACATTACGACAAGATGGGGACCTGTATGGGGCATTACTACAAGATGAGGACCAGGATGGTGCATTACTATAAGTTGAGGACCAGGATGGGGCATTACTACAAGATGAGGACCAGGATGGGTCATTACTAAAAGATGAGGACCAGGATGAGACATTACTACAAGATGAGGACCAGGATTAGGCATTAGACGAGGCATTACTACAAGATGAGGACCAGTATGAGTCATTAACCCCTTTACAACCCAAGGTGGTTTGCACATTAATGACCAGGCCAATTTTTACAATTCTGACCACTGTCATTTTATGAGGTAATTACTCTGGAACGCTTCAACGGATCTCCCTGATTCTGAGACTGTTTTTTCATGACATATTGTACTTCATGATTGTGGTAAAATTTCTTCGATATCACTTGCGTTTATTTGCGAAAAAAATGGAAATTTGGCAAAAATTTTGAAAATTTAGCAATTTTCAAAATTTGAATTTTTATGCCCTTAAATCAGAGAGATGTGTCACACAAAATAGTTAATAAATAACATTTCCCACATGTCTACTTTACATCAGCACAATTTTGGAACCAAAATTTTTTTTTACTGGGGAGCTATAAGGGTTAAAATTGACCAGCGATTTCTCCTTTTTCCAACAAAATTTAGAAAACAATTTTTAAGGACCACATCATATTTAAAGTCACTTTGAGGGGTCTTTATGACAGAAAATGCCCAAAAGTGCCACCATTCTAAAAACTGCACCCCTCAAGGTGCTCAAAACCACATTCAAGAACTTTATTAACCCTTCAGGTGCTTCACAGGAATTTTTGGAATGTGGAAGAAAAAAATTAACATTTAACTTTTTTCACAAAAATGTTACTTTAGACCCAATTTTTTTTATTTTCACAGGGGTAACAGGAAAAAATAGACCCCAAAATTTGTTGATCAATTTCTCCTGAGTAAGCAGATACCCCATATGTGGGGGAAAACCACTGTTTGGGCGCACGGCAGGGTACGGAAGGGAAGGAGCGCCATTTGACTTTTTAAATGTAAAATTTGCTTCAATAATTAGCGGACGCCATATTGCATTTGGGGAGCCCCTGATGTGCCTAAAAAGTGGAAACCCCCCACAAGTGACCCCATTTTGGAAACTAGACCCCTCAGGGAACTTATCTAGATGTGTGGTGAGCACCTTGAACCCCCAGGTGCTTCACAGAAGTTTATAACATTGAGCCGTAAAAATAAAATTTTCACATTTTTCCCACAAAAATGTTTTTCAGCCCCCACTTTTGTATTTTCATAAGGGTAGCAGGAGAAATTTCACCATGCAGTTTGTTGCTCAATTTCTTCTGAGCAAGCAGATACCCCATATGTGGGGGAAAACCAATGTTTGGGCGCACAGCAGGGTTCGGAAGGGAAGGAGCGCCATTTGACTTTTTAAATGTAAAATTTGCTTGAATAATTAGCGGATGCCATATTGCATTTGGGGAGCCCCTGATGTGCCTAAACAGTGAAAAAAAAACACATGTGACCCCATTTTGGAAACTATACCCCTCAGGGAACTTATCTAGATGTGTGGTGAGCACCTTGAACCCCCAGGTGCTTCACAGAAGTTTATAACATTGAGCCGTAAAAATAAAATGTTCACATTTTTCCCACAAAAATGTTTTTCAGCCCCCACTTTTTCATTTTCATAAGGGTAACAGAAGAAATTGCACTATGCAGTTTGTTGTTCAATTTCTCCTGAGTTAGCAGATACCCCATATGTGGGGGAAAACCACTGTTTGGGAGCGTGGCAGGGTTCGGAAGGGAAGGAGCGCCGTTTGACTTTTTGATTGTAAAATTTGCTTGAATAATTAGCGGATGTGCCCCTGATGTGCCTAAACAGTAGAAACCCCCCACAAGTGACACCATTTTGGAAACTAGACCCCTCAGGGAACTTACCTAGATGTGTGGTGAGCACCTTGAACCCCCAAGTCCTTTACAGAAGTTTATAACATGGAGCCGTGAATATAAAAAAATCTAAGTTTTTCCACAACAATGATGTTTTAGCCCCATTTTTTTTATTTTCACAAGGGTAAGAGGAGAAAATGGATCCCAAAAACTTTTGTGCAATTTCTCCTGAGTACGCCAATACCCCATATGTCGGGAAAATACAGTGTTTGGGCGCACGGCAGAGTTCAGAAGGGAAGGAGCACTGTGTGACTTTTTGAACGCAAAATTGGCTGGAATCGATAGCGGACGCCATGTCGTGTTTGAAGAGCCCCTGATGTGCCTAAATAGTTGAAACCCCCCACAAGTGACCCCATATTGGAAACTACACCCCTCAAGGATTTTATCAAGGGGTATAGTGAACATTTTGAACCCAGAGGTACGACACAAAATTTGATGACATTAGGTCATCATATTGAATAAGTTGTCATTAGTCTTGAGCGCAAGTGCTCGCTACTTGAGTTTGCATCGGGTACTCAGGTATGCACCATGTATCACAGGTGCTCAAGTGAAATGCTCGAGTCCCCTCCCGCATGTTTCACGGTTATTAGACACCCCCAAAAAAACATGCGGGGATTGCTCGAGCATGGCAGGCAATCCCCACGAGGTTATTTTGGCCGCGAAGCATATGGGGCGGAGACTCGAGCACCCGCGATACTCAATGCATACCCGAGTACCCGATGCAAACTCAAGTAGCGAGCACTTGTGTTCAACACTAGTTGCCATATCGTCATTTTTTTTTTTTTTATAAAAAAAAACAACCCTTACCCCCAACCCTAACCCTACCCTAGCCCAATCCTGACCCCAACCCTAACATTTGCACAACCCTAACCCCAACCCCAGCCCTAGTGTTTATTTTTTACGCCGTTCCTCGTGCGGTATAAGTGATTAGACGACCTTATTCTTCGGGTCGGTGCGACTACAGAGATACCAGAATGATATCGGGTTTTTATGATTGACAGCTGTCACACACTAAAAGACACATATTTTGTAAAATCTAGTTTTTGCATTGCCATATTTTGAGAGCTATAATTTTTCCTTATTTTGGCCGACAGAGTCATATGATGGATTTTTTTTTGCGGAACAAGTTGACGTTTTTACTGGTGCCATTTTCAGGCACGTGGCATATTTTGATCGCTTTCTATTCCAGCTTTTGGGAGGCATAATAAACAAAAACCTACAATTCAGGAATTGTTTTTTTTTTTTTTTTATTCTACTCCGCGTGTGGTAAAATTGATTAGATAGCTTTATTCTTCGGGTCAGTACGTTTACAGCGGTACCACATTTATATCTTTTTTCTATGTTTTGGCGCTTTTACACAATAAAAGACATTTTATAGAAAAAAATATTTTTTTGAATCGCTTTATTCTGAGAGCTATAACTTTTTGAATTTTCGGATTATGGAGCTGTATTGCGGCTTGTTTTTTGCGGGACAAGATTACGTTTTCAGCGGTACCATTTTTATTTATATTCAGCTTTTTGATCGCGTGTTATTCTATTTTTTGTTTGGTGGTATGATGATAAAGCATTGTTTTTCGCTTCGTTTTTTTTATTTTTTTTTTACCGTGTTTAATGAAGGGGTTAACTAGTGGGACATTTTTATAGGTCAGGTCGTTCCGGATGCGGCGATACCAAATATGTGTACTTTTATTGTTTGTTTGTTTTTTTCATAATAATATTTATTGATGGGTACATTATATTTTTATTTTTGGTGGATTATTTTTTTTATTTTTTTTTAAATATTTTTACAATTTTTTAAATTTTTTTTTCCACTTTCTGAGAGGTTTTACACCTTTTTACTTTGTCCCACTCTGGGACTTTCACTTTTTTTATTCTGATCGCCTGCATAGCATAGGGATTGAGCGCTGCACAGTGAGAAGATTGTTCGGTCATGCACAGCGGTCATGACTTCGATCGCAGCATTGCGGGGGTTAATGTGCCGGGAGCAGTGCGGGACCGCTCCCTGCACATAGTACCGGGTGTCAGCTGTGACAATCAGCTGACACCCGGCGGCGATCGCGCCCGCACAGCCTGTGTGCGCGCACGATCGCCATGACGTACTAATACGGGTCAGGCTCTTAAAGCACAGGGTACAGACGCGTATTAGTACGTCATGGGCTGTAAAGGGGTTAATACAAGATGAGGACAAATTCAAAAGGTGTATAGAAAAAAAAATATCACTAAAAATGTCATTTTGTCATGCAAAGAATGCGGCCCATCTACCCAGCCGAGTTTGAGACCCTTGCTTTATAAAGTATCTTTGCTTAACAAACAGTTGTTTCTGAGAAGCTAATGATAGCAAATGATCAGGCAATATTTTCTGTGCATTTTCCCATTTCATTCTACTTGTGCCTCCTTTTCGCAAACATTCTGTTGCAATTTTTGGGTTAACTCCTTTATTTTGGATTTTATCTTATTGATCTCCCCTATGCATATTCCCCGTACATATGCTTTCATAGCATCCCATATAAATCTCGTAGATGACGACCCATCATTAAAACGAAAATATTCTAAGATTCTAGAGCTAAGAGTAGGACCAATTAGTTGAAGCCAAAAAAGATTGATGTGCCAAGTATATTCCCCCGGAGACCTCACAGCACCCATCTGCAGTTGTACCTGTATAGGCGAGTGGTCAGAGACACTCCTTGGCAGATACTTCACCGATTTAATATAGGGTATGATTGATTCAAAGCCAATAGCTTGGTCTATTCTTGACAAAGAATGATGGGAGGCGAAGTAACAGGAATATTGTCTGACATCAGGGTGCCGTTGTCACGCTGTCTCAGTATACTGGAGGTAGGGGGCCTAAGCTGACCCTAAGCTGGGGCCCTGACTAATCCCTCAACCTGGAGGTACTGTTAAAGGTACAGAGGTCCAGGCCGCCAGCGTAACCCCTACCTCCTGAGGATCCCTGCACCAAAGTAATCTAGTCCTGAGAAGGACCCCGATCACTACAAAAGGGGACAAGAAATAATATGCCCACACACAGTACTTAGACGAACGAGACAGTACAAGGGAAAAACCAAAACCACCTTGCATACAACAACTACACAACTACAACAGAGGGAACACCAACGGGAAAGGAGATAAATGATAAAGCGAGGAAGGGAAGAAACACTCCAAAAACACTTATCTCAGAAACTCCAAACACCACGATCCGCTCTGTAAGTCTGAATGAAATGCTTTCACCGACACTTCCCAAACAGACCAGCAGGCATTTGAAGGAGTCTCACTACAGAAGTATTGATTGCAGCTGGGCGAGGCTGGACCTCGTCTAGCACAGAGAGAGAGAGAATTAACTCCCTCACTGCCGAAAAACACAAAGCACCAACAAGTCAGCTGCGAGAAGTCAGGCTGTGTACTCGTGACGATCTTCGTGGCGACACACCCGTGACAGTACCCCCCCTTCTACGAGGGGCCTCCGGACCCTCAGGGCCAGGTTTATCCGGGTGAGTCGTGTGGAAGGCCCGAACTAATCGGTCTGCGTTAATATCCGACGCAGGAACCCACATCCTCTCCTCAGGACCATACCCTTTCCAATGAACCAGGTACTGAAGGGACCGGCGATTAAAGCGTGAATCGATGACCCTCGATACCTGGAACTCCAAGTTACCATTGACCACCACTGGAGGGGGAGGTAAAGGTGACGGTACCACCGGCGCCACATACCTCTTAAGCAATGATCTGTGGAACACGTTGTGAATTTTAAACGTAGGGGGGAGGTCAAGACGGAATGCCACCGGATTAATAATAGAACTGATTCTGTACGGCCCGATGAACCTGGGACCCAGTTTCCAGGAGGGAACCTTAAGTTTAATATTCCTGGTAGACAACCATACCTGATCGTTCACACTTAGGTCCGGACCAGACACTCTCCTCCTATCAGCCATACGTTTGTATCGGTTCCCCATAGTATTCAGATTCTTCAGCACCCCTCTCCATACTGAAGCGAGTGATGAGGAAAATCGTTCCTCCTCAGGAACCCCCGAAGAGCCCCCCCTACTGAAAGTACAAAACTGGGGGTGAAAACCATATGCCCCAAAAAACGGGGACTTACCAGTGGACTCGCTCCGCCTATTATTAAGAGCAAACTCTGCCAGAGGTAAGAAAGAAGCCCAGTCCTCCTGGTTCTCTGACACAAAACACCGGAGATATGTCTCCAAGCTCTGGTTCATACGTTCCGTCTGACCATTGGTCTGAGGATGAAAAGCCGATGAGAATGACAAATGCATCCCCCGCCGTGCACAAAACGCCTTCCAGAACTTGGACACAAACTGAGACCCCCGATCAGACACCACCTCGGAGGGTACCCCGTGAAGCCTCACAATCTCCCCAATGAACACCTGCGCAAGAGTTTTAGCATTAGGGAGAGCCGGAAGAGCGATAAAATGTGCCATCTTGCTGAACCTGTCCACTACAACGAGTATGACCGTTTTACCCGAAGACGGAGGGAGGTCCGTAATAAAGTCCATAGACAGATGAGTCCAAGGACGCTCCGGGATCTTCAAAGGTAAGAGGGCCCCAGACGGACGGGTATGTGAGGTCTTAGAGCGCGCACAAACTCCACAAGACGCGACAAAAGTTACCACCTCCTTATGTAAGTTAGGCCACCAAAACCGACGCGAGAGGAGATCCACAGTTGCTTTACTCCCCGGGTGTCCTGCAAAAACTGAGTTATGGTGTGCCTCGATCACCTTTTGTCGCAACTGATCTGGAACAAACAGTCTCCCCGGAGGTCCAACAGGGGCGTCCCCCTGAGCCTCCAATACCTCCTCCTCCAGCTCAGAGCATACTGCCGAAACCACCACCCCCTCCTGAAGGATAGGAATCGGGTCGTCCGTATTCCCGGCCCCAGGGAAACTACGAGATAAGGCATCCGCCTTTACATTTTTTGACCCAGGACGATATGTAACGACAAAATTAAACCTGGTAAAAAACAATGACCACCTAGCTTGTCTGGGATTCAGACGTTTCGCGGACTCCAGATATAGCAGGTTCTTGTGATCGGTGATGACGGTGACCGGATGGACTGCCCCCTCCAAAAAATGGCGCCACTCCTCAAAAGCTAACTTAATGGCCAAGAGTTCCCTATTGCCGACATCGTAATTCCTCTCAGCGGACGACAATTTTTTAGAGAAAAAGGCGCACGGATGCCACTTACCAGGGGACGAACCCTGTGACAATACTGCTCCCACCCCTACCTCGGAAGCGTCTACCTCTACAATGAATGGCTGTGACGCATCAGGTTGAATGAGTATGGGTGCCGAGGCAAAACATTTTTTCAAGGAGGAGAATGCTTGACAAGCCTTGTCAGACCACCTAGAAAAATCCGTCCCCTTTTTAGTCATGTCTGTGAGACGCTTAACCATGGACGAGAAATTACGAATGAACTTCCGGTAATAATTAGCAAACCCCAGGAAACGTTGTAGTGCCTTAAGATTCTCTGGCCGATCCCACTCAAGAACTGCCCGCACTTTCCCAGGGTCCATACGAAAACCGGATGCTGAAACCAGGAAGCCTAAAAACTGGAGTTCCTGTACGGCGAACACACACTTTTCCCATTTGGCATACAGTTTATTATCCCGCAAGATCTGTAACACCTGCCTAACGTGCTCCTGATGAGACACCAGATCCGGCGAGTAAATTAAGATATCATCCAGATATATGACAACAAAGTGTCCCACCAGGCGGCGAAAAATGTCATTAACAAAGTGTTGGAACACCGCCGGGGCATTAGTCAGACCGAATGGCATGACAAGGTTCTCATAATGCCCCTCCGGAGTGTTAAACGCCGTCTTCCACTCATCCCCCTCCTTCATCCTAATCAGATTGTACGCCCCCCTGAGATCCAACTTAGAGAACCATTTGGCGCCCACGATCTGATTAAAGAGATCGGGAATAAGTGGGAGCGGATACGGATCTCGGACCGTAATCCGATTAAGTTCACGGAAATCCAGGCAAGGGCGTAGGCCTCCATCTTTCTTTTTAACAAAGAAGAACCCCGCAGCCACCGGTGAAGATGAAGGTCTAATATGCCCCTTAGCCAGACTTTCTGAAATATAATCCTTCATGGCCTGCCTCTCAGGACCAGAAAGGTTATACAACCTAGCTTTAGGTAACTTGGCCTCAGGGAGCAGTTTTACAGAACAGTCATACTCGCGATGAGGAGGTAGTTCCTGACACCCTTTCTCCGAGAATACATCCTCAAAGTCCGCCAGAAATGGAGGTAAGACCCAAGGAGTAACCGCACCGATGACCGTGTTCATGCAGTTTTTATTACAGAATTTACTCCATTGGCTTATCTCTCTGGTTTGCCAATTAATAACCGGGTTATGCTTAGCTAACCAAGGAAGGCCCAACACTATAGGAGTGGGAAGACCCTCCAACACGTAGCAAGACAACAGTTCTTTATGTATCGCCCCCACTTGAAGTTTTACGTCATGCACAGCTTGCAAAAAACTTCCCTGACCGAGAGGCCTGGCATCGATCGAGAATATGGGGATGGGTTTAGCCAACTCACTCAATCGCATACCTTGAACCCGGGCAAACCGAGCATCAACCAGATTAGCCCCGGCCCCACTATCCAGAAGAACAGATATCCTCTCAGTTCTCGTACCCACCACCACCTCCGCCGGTACGAGAAACTGAGACGAACCTAGGGACGAAATACCTTCTCCCAGATTGCCGTCCACCACACAACCTGGGATCAACAGTTTTCCGACGACTCTTCACTCTGCAAGGGACGGGATGGACACCCCCCAATAAAATGTCCCTTTCTCCCGCAGAAGAAACACCTTCCTGTCTTATGGCGCACCACCGGTCCCCTCCCCCGAAATGATGTCCCTCCTAATTGCATAGGCTCCTCTGGACTGACCAGGGGAACCACCATATGAGGGGACCTTGTAGGAGGTGGAGTCATCACAGGGGGTAGAGTTATCCCGCACCTCTCCCGAAGCCGTCTGTCAACGCGAATAGCAAGGGCCATAGCGGCCTCCAGTGACGCGGGAGAGTCATACTGTGCCAACACATCCTGTAATTTGTCGGATAAACCATGACAAAACTGGCTCCTAAGAGCCGGGTCATTCCACTGGGTGTCCGTGGCCCACCTACGGAACTCCGAACAGAATTCCTCCGCCGGACGATCTCCCTGCTGGATCCTACGTAACTTAGACTCAGCAAGGGAGATCCGATCTGGGTCATCATATACGAGTCCCAGAGCAGCGAAAAACCTATCCACTGACTGGAGAGCCGGGGAGCCCGGGGGAAGAGAGAACGCCCAAGATTGTGGGTCCCCTTGTAGGAGCGAGATGACAATTCCCACCCTTTGTTCTTCACTCCCTGATGACCGAGGCCGCAGCCGAAAGTACAACTTGCATGCCTCCCGGAAAACAAAAAACTTGTCCCGCCCCCCAGTGAACCTGTCAGGGAGAGCTACTTTAGGTTCTGGTCCGGCTTGCTCCTGAGGATGCAAAACCTTGGACCTAACGTCCGCCAGCTCCATGGACAAACTCTGCAACTGCCGAGCTAGACCGGCTACTGGATCCATGGAAGCTGGAGAAAAACTAAGCGGGTCGGTGAAAATGTCACGCTGTCTCAGTATACTGGAGGTAGGGGGCCTAAGCTGACCCTAAGCTGGGGCCCTGACTAATCCCTCAACCTGGAGGTACTGTTAAAGGTACAGAGGTCCAGGCCGCCAGCGTAACCCCTACCTCCTGAGGATCCCTGCACCAAAGTAATCTAGTCCTGAGAAGGACCCCGATCACTACAAAAGGGGACAAGAAATAATATGCCCACACACAGTACTTAGACGAACGAAACAGTACAAGGGAAAAACCAAAACCACCTTGCATACAACAACTACACAACTACAACAGAGGGAACACCAACGGGAAAGGAGATAAATGATAAAGCGAGGAAGGGAAGAAACACTCCAAAAACACTTATCTCAGAAACTCCAAACACCACGATCCGCTCTGTAAGTCTGAATGAAATGCTTTCACCGACACTTCCCAAACAGACCAGCAGGCATTTGAAGGAGTCTCACTACAGAAGTATTGATTGCAGCTGGGCGAGGCTGGACCTCGTCTAGCACAGAGAGAGAGAGAATTAACTCCCTCACTGCCGAAAAACACAAAGCACCAACAAGTCAGCTGCGAGAAGTCAGGCTGTGTACTCGTGACGATCTTCGTGGCGACACACCCGTGACAGCCGTATTCTCCATAGGTCCACTATGCCTACCTTCTCTAGCAGATAATGTAGAGATGTATATTGTGCATTTTGAAAAGTATTTCCAGTATGGAATTTATCCCAGAAAGGGTGGAGGTAGGTGGTAAAATCCCCTCCCCCTGCGAGGTTGGGATTTAGGAGGATGTTAGTTTTAGATCAGTTGCAGAACGGAGGGCACGGGAGGGGTGATAGACAGAAATGAGGGATGAGATATAGGGTGGTGCAGAACTGTGGAGGGCTTTATGAGTGAGAGAGATGAGTTTGTATTCTGTGGTGAATGGGTAACCAGTGCAATGACTGGCACTGGTTAGAGGCGTTGGTGAAGCGGCCTGATAGAAATACGACCCTGGCTGCTGCATTCAGAATGGATTGGAGAGGAGAGAGTTTGTTTAGAGGGAGACCGATTAGAAGAGAGTTGCAGTAGTCCAGACGAGAGTGAATAAGAGCGACAGTAAGAGTTTTTTCAGTATCAAAGGTGAGAAAATGTGGGGTTCTGGAGATGTTTTTAAGGTGCAGGTGACATGAGTGAGTGAGTGATTGTAGCCCAGTCAAGAGAGCTTGTAAAAGAACTTCTACATGATGTTTCAAGGATGGAAAGAGACTGCCATCTACTGGCCAGACGCAGTCAAGCGGAACCAAGATATGCAAGGGAAGTTGCAGGGAGAGCAAGTTCAGATGCTGGACCTGATCAAGTGACTTCCAGGAAGGAGTTCCGGAAAATAAGAGGCCAGCGCGCCAAACCTGAGGGGTCTTGGCGCCAAGCAGCAGAAAGGAGCAGATGTGTTCCCTGTGTCCTGAGAAACCCCGCGAGACAGGCCTAAGCTAGAGGCCTGTGAGGTGCCACAGCCGGGCACCGGTAAAAGAGCTCCGGATATCTCGCGGATGTTACCTGAGTGCTGTGCCTGCTGAGGAGACTAGGAACCTAATTGCGGTGCTGAGTGAGTTCGCGGAACCCGACGTCGTCTGCCGACAGACGAGGCCTGGACCCCCCTATCCAAGGCTCGAGAGACTGCCTCCAACAGCCAAGCAGAGAGGAGTTGAGAGGCGGTTGCCCCAGGAAAGTCACGCCAGCGGAAGCGGAGGAGCTGCATACGTGAACAGGGCCGTCACTTCCACTGTTCACCCACAGTACCGGGGACAATTGGGTCTAGATAATCAGGTTGGGAGGGGAACGGTTGGGACTAAAGGAGCACAACGTGATCTAATTGAATTTATGCGGAAGAGACTCACGGCCTAGCGTGAATAACCGATGACCCCCGCTAGGGCCAAATGTACAGTTAAAGAACTTACGTGGTGTCTCCCATGACTGATGGCATCACCCTACTTAAGAGACTTCGCCTTACTTAAGAGACTTCACCTTACTTAAGAGACTTCACCCTACTAAAGAGACTGCACCTTACTTAAGAGACTTCACCTTACTTTGAGAGGCTTCACCTTACTTTGAGAGACTGCGTCTTATTTTGAGAGATTTTGCCTTTTGCTGATATATTGAATTACTGTTCATTACCCTTCTTACTAATCCCTTGTTCAGAATACCTGTTGCATAAAATTGTTTATTTTCATCTCAGACTGTTCTCGCCTTGTGTCTCTGTGCGTTGCATTCCCGCACCTGCATTACATGATTGTATACGGGGGATAAAGGAAAGTTGTGTGTCAAATATGACTCCAAGACATCGAGCTTGCTGCTTGGGGGTTATGGTGGCGCAACCCAAGAAAATTGAAAAGTCAGGTATAGGTAGGTTAGTAGAGAGAGAAAAAACAAGGAGTTCAGTTTTGGAGAGATTCAGTTTCAGATAGAGGGAAGACATGATGTTAGAGACAGCAGACAGACAATCACTGGTATTTTGTATTAGAGTGGGGGTGATGTCAGGTGAAGAGGTGTATAGTTGGGTGTCATCAGCATTGAGATGGTACTGGAAATCAAATCTGCTGATGGTTTGTCCAATAGGAGCAGTATACAAGGAGAAGAGGAGGGGACCTAGGACTGATCCTTGTGGAACCCCGATAGTAAGAGGAAGATTAGAGGAAGAAGAGCCGGCAAAAGATACCGTGAAGGAGCGGTCAGAGGTAGGAGAAGAACCAGGAGGGAGCGGTGTCCTTGAGGCCTATACAGCGGAGCATAGTGAGGAGGAGCTGATGATCTACAGTGTCAAAAGCAGCAGAGAGATCCAGGAGAAACAGCAGGGAGTAGTGACCATTAGATTTAGCTGTTAGTAGATCATTAGAGACTTTAGTGAGGGCAGTTTCAGTAGAGTGTGAGGAGCGGAAACCGGATTATAAAGGGTCGAGAAGAGAGTTATCTGAGAGATAGCGGATTAGGCGGGAATGGACCAGGCGTTCCTGGAGTTTAGAGATGAAGGGAAGATTAGAGACCGGTCTGTAGTTAGCAGTGCAGTTCTGGTCCAGGGATGGCTTTTTCAGTAAAAGGGTTATGATGGCATGTTTAAGTGAGGAGGGAAAGATACCTGAAGAAAGAGAGAGGTCAAATATTTTAGTTAGGTGGGTAGTGATGTCAAGTTAAAATATATATATTATAGAAAATCAATTAGTTTATTTTAATAGATTACCTAATCAATGTGAATTAATATAGAGATGATGGAATAATCTATGTCTATGTATGTATGCAAATGTGTATATGCACATTGATTATGTTAATAGTTAATGATATATAACAGTTTCTGTTCTCAGGCTATGTGCCCACGATGCAGAAATGCTCCGGATTTTTCCTGAGCGTTTCTGCATCTCCCTGGCAGAAAAAATGTATGCGGATTGTACATGCGGATTGTACATGTGGATTGTACATGCGGATTTTACATGTGGATTGTACATGCGGATTTTACATGCGGATTGTACATGCGGATTTTACATGTGGATTGTACATGCGGATTTTACATGTGGATTGTACATGCGGATTTTACATGTGGATTGTACATGCGGATTTTACATGCGTTTTTCCTGCCAAGGACAAGCGGATGTGAAGCTTTCTTCACATGCATTTCCGCATGCGAGTTGAAAAGCGCTTTCCAAGCGATTTTAACATCACTTGGAAAGTGCTTGACAACTTGGTCACACTATATAAATCCATGCAAACGGCATGGATTTATATAGTGTGTCTGAAAGAATGTTAAAAAATAAAAAATAAATGTCATACTTACCTTCTGATGGCCCCCAGTGTCTTTATCCGATGCGTATCAGCTTGCCGGCAGCTCGCAGTACACTGAAGGACCTGCCGCCACATGACTAAATGACGTCAGCGCAGGTCCTTGAGTCCACCGCGATCTGCCGGCAAGCCAAGACAAGCACACCGGGGGCCATTAGAAGGTAAGTATAATATTTATTTTTTATTTTATTATTTTTTTACAGGTACTATGGTACCTGGGTCCGGAGGAGAGTCTCCTCTTCTCCAGACCCGGGTACCATCCGCACATTGAAACGCATGGAATGCGCATGTACAGATCCAGTGATGCGGATTCCATGCGTTCCAATGCAAGTCAATGGCGGCGAAAACGCAGCGCTTCCGCAAAATAATTGGTCGTGCTGCGTTTTTTTCCGCAATGATAAGACGCAGCGGAAATTTCCGCAGCATGTGCACAGAACATGCGGATTATCATTGGGGAACATGGCAGGCCTTCTACCAAGCGTTTTTTAAGCGCTTCTGCAGCGGAATTGCCGCTGCGGAAACGCTTAAAAAACGCATCGTGGGCACACAGCCTTATTGTAGACATGAACAACTAAATGATTTCCTGGGAATGACATATGTATGTGCATGGCTGATAACAGAGAGATTAATGTCGAGTTGGCAAAGATGGCGCTGAGAGACGACTTCACCCCTCCCATCAGAATTCCTAAGGTGTTACTGAGGCCAGGAGATACATGGATGAGCAAATTGCAGTGTGCCAAGTTATCAGAAGGAGCAATGAATTTTACTAATCCCACCTAGAAGTAGAATACTATATAACCCCATGTCTACATAATAAAGTATGTCATTTTGCGTGGTTTAGTCTCTGAGTGAAGTTTTTCAACCATATTAGCAAATTTGGTTGATTTGCATTCACTCGGACATCTTTAATTAGGAGGAGAGCAGTTACCTAGTGTATCTTAAATTGGTGAAACCTCCACAGTGACAGCTGGGGAAAGGAACTGAATGAGCTGTGAGGGAATAGGGTCACTGTTGCAGGTTGTAGGTGTAAGGTGCCCCAGCAAGGTAGTCGTGGGCGAGCTGTAGCCCCCTCTCGCTATGGCACCCTACAGACAATACGTGTCCTCCCTCTGAAGTGTGGCTGTGTATGTAGTGCTCTTCACTTACTTCAAGCCATCCGATCGCGGCTGTCTCCAGGCAATTTTCTTCTGGGACCAGGGCAGCAATAATTTCAGAGGACACGAGGTTCTTAACCAGAACTTGGACTTTACTTGGGGAAGAGGAATATATACAATATTTACAGTCAGATATAATGGATAAGGCCCGACAGGCAATCATCTCTCTCACAGGCGCTGTTAACTGCTTCAGCCCTGGTTCCCTCTTTAAGCGGAGCATCTCTGTGGCTATAATCCCTGGCCCAAGAGACTCCTCTGTATTGACAGTGACCTGGATCCGATATCTCTCCCCCACGTCTTAGCCTGGAGTCCTATTTAGCTTCCTCTGCTTCCTGCACACTAGAAGTGCCCCGTGTCCCACGCTTTGATGAGTTTCTCCGGCGGGCTGACAGGACTCGTGCTCTTATGTGGGGAGACTTGCACACTGGGATCCCACTGTCTGAGGGTACGGAGCTCCCGTCTACCCTAGCAGCCACTATAATCAGGCTGTCTGAACAACTTGCGGTCTCAACTAGTACTGAAGAATCACTTCCTGATTCTGGACACTAAACAGAGACTTTCCTAATATGCCCACCCTCAGTGAGCTGTCATCACAGAACTTTAACCCATCACTGTCTATAACTCTGCTGGCAGACTCAACCTGACATCTGCACCCAGAACAGTGGCATCTTGTGGCTGTTTTCAGGTACTACAGCCCAGAAGGATTTATACCAGAAACAAGCTCTATATCCCTCAAGGCTTGATCCGGGCACTAAGTTCCCCCTCTACTCTACTGACTGGACCACTGAAACTAACCCCTTAGCTTGGCCTACCACAGTTCAGAGAGGATTAACCAAGGGAACATTTTCCTTAACTACTTCAGTGCCTAGGGAAGGCTACATCCTTCCCCACTATTACATAGGGCGGGAAGAAGTGAGGAGTCTGGTCACTTCTTCTTCTGTGACCAGCTCGAAGATGGAAAGTGAACTTGAGGTGCGGGAGGGAAGGGTGTCCAGACTCTGAGGGGATTGTGTAAAAATGTCTTGACAGATATGATTGATTTTTTGTAGGAAATAAGTGGCCAGATCGTCAGCGCTTAGGTTGGTGATGGGGGTCTGTACTTTAGAGCTCAGGAGGGAGTAGAAGGTTTCAAAGAGTCATTTAGGATTGTTGGCTAGAGATGTGATGAGAGTGGTAAAGTAGCCTTGTTTAGCCGGATGGAGAGCAGAATTATAAGTTTTGAGCATGAACTTATAGTGGATGAAGAGAAACCAAAAACAAGAAAAATACCCAAATAATTGAAAGTAAATGTATAGTGGATGAAGTTTTCTGTCAAAAGAGATTTTCTCCACAGATGCTCCACTCACAAAATAAGAATACTTTGTATGTACAATAAGGCAGGTACATAACTCATCATAGCTCAACATTTCCCGCTCATAATAGAATAACGGAATAGATTCAGGGATAGGCATTTTTTCATAATGGTATATGAAAAGTGCTTGGAGAAAACCGCCTCAAGGAGAAGTCTCTCATCCAGCTCCATTTCGCAGAGATCTCTTATTGGCATCCATTCATGATAAAGCATCTGGAAGGGAGTCAAACATATGAACTCCACCCTGAGCCGAGCAGGGTAGATTATAGAATAGGAAATTTGCTTTTCACAGAGCCTCCTTTTTCTATCCCAGAACTTGACCCTCTTCTTCTGAACTTCTGTTGAAAAGTCAGGATAAATAGATATTTTCCTTCCATTAAGGGTAAGTGAAGAGTGGTCCCTGGCCTTTCGTAGGATAAGGTCTCTCTCTTTAAAATTTTGTAATTTGATGAGTACAGGTCTTGGTGGAGCTCCCGGTGGCAAAGGACGTGTAGGAACTCTGTGAGCTCTTTCAATTGCAAAAAATTGAGAGAGAGTGTCTTTGCCGAACATTGTAGTCAGCCAGGATTAAAAAAAAAATCAACTGAATTACGACCCTCCGCTTTTTCATGAACCCCGACTAAACGTATGCTATTTCGCCGATGCCTATTCTCTAGGTTATCAACCTTCTTGAGAAGGGCATTGATATTCTGAAGACCTCTCCTGAGATATTTATGTATAGTAGGCATTTGGTCCGCAACAGAACTCACTCTTTCCTCCAACTCATTGACTCGGCTGATTATTCTCTTCATGTTTTGTCTGATGAGATTAATGTCCTCTCTAAGCCCTCCCATGTGTTTGTTGAGAATTTCTAATGAGAAGCTACAGGATTTTCCAGCAGAGAAAACATCTTGTCGTGTAGGCTCTTGCCCAGAATCATTGACTTCTCCATAGGTGTTGTTAGTGCTCTGCATTTCCTGCACTTCTCTGTTTAACTGTTGCTGTGAGAGTGGTGCCACATTGCCTCCCCTGCACAGTCTCTGTATCTCTCTTCCTCTGTGAGCATACCTGATCAGGTTGTAAATCATCTGAAGGGTCAGAATCTAAGGTCAGTCTGGCAAATCTCCCCAGCTTTGCTGCAGCAGCCTCAGCATCTCTCACTCTGGCTGGTGTGGGGGAGGAGGCGCCATGTTGGAAGGCCCACTATCTGGACTCTGCTCCTTCTGATGCTTGCTTCTGGTCATGTCTGAGTGCACTTTAAGCTTCACTGTGTACTTTCCCCCAGCCTTTGATGTGAAGGAATCAATATTTCACTGCTAATAGGTGGAAATGAAAGGATGCAGAGCAGGAGCAAAGCACAGAGCTTTCATGTGAAGAGGCTGTCAGCAAAAGGTCCTTTTTAAAGGGGAATCTGTAACACTCCCATCATCTGCTCCTGAGCTCACATCAAAGACAGTCTGTATTATATGTATTTTATATGAGCACTGCACTTGGCTTTTTCTGGCAGAGAAGATGACACACCCGATCTGCCGCTCCATTTTACAATAGGAATAAAAGTGCCCTGTCAGGGATAAAAATTCCCCATTCTTCCAATCGGTACAGTCCTCAATGGTCAGACCAATCAATCACTGACCAATAAGATATCACCTCTCCTGTGGATCCTATGGAGTTATCACCTCTACTGTGGATCCTATGGTCAGAACTTGTTTTCACCAACAAAGTCCTTTACTGCAAATTACCGTAATTGTACAACCCAGTTATGGTATCGCACAGTAAGAGGTGCAGGAGCCTCCTGTATTTTACAGCCGACGCTCCACTATAATCGAGATAATGGCTAACAGGTTTTCATATACAGCTGTAGTGTGGGCCCCTAGAATCAATTCCTATTGGGGCCCCAGACACCCCAGTTTGATCCTGGTTGGGGGTGGGGAGGGTAATTTTGCACCCTGTCGTAAAGAAAAATTGTAAAATCCAAAAAGACATCTCTGGAGAGGGGACATATCACCCTCACATTGAACATATAGGATTATAACTAGAAAAGTGAGAAAGAGCTGACACTTCAACCTCTATTGACGTAGGGCCTCCTGCCGTGGTCAGGTAAATTCAACAAAGAATCTGATGAGAACCAGCCAACAAGTCTAGAATTTGCATACTCAGAGGCGGATAAGTACATTTCCGAAGCAAGGGCTTCCTCTTTTCAAAGGACTTGTCTCAGACACTCTGAAGACTGTGGTCAGTGATGAATATTGGGGTTTGCATCGATCCAATATTCATGGGAGATGTATTTTCGACATCGTAGCAAAGGGACGATCATAACGCATTCACTCACATCATTGTAAGGCCAGCCGAACACCCCCAACTTAATATCGCTTAGATGGATAATGCTATCCATGCCATGTTTCATCTCTATAGAAAGGTAAAATCATGATAGAAAACATGACCATGATATTTCCCGCCCGAGACCTCCATGGGCGAAGATATCCTGAAAGTTTGGGATCTCATAAACTTCTAAAAGATCTAGCACACCTATGACAAGTCCTCATATGAGCTCACCAATAGAAGGTATGTGGGTGTAACCGTGATCTTATTAAATCAGAGCTTGGATTTTGGTCATTGGTCAGTCCTGGAAGGTACAGCTTGCTGTAGTTGTATCTGTTTTCCTAAGGAGTTCTTCTAAGGAGTGCTTCCTTGCGCTAAGCTCTGAGCTATTTCTCTGACACAAGTTTAGCACTTTTCTTTTATTATCTTTTTGATTTTATGTTAATGTATATATCATATTGTTTGTATCATCTTTGTGTATTTTTTATACACACTGCCTACTTTTCAAGATTAGATCACTTGTTTTTATTCTGTTATTCCCACACCCTATCATTTCTTTACTTAGAAAATTGGGCGTGAGGAACGATCAACACGCCCATATGATGGGGCGGTCGAGCATGTAAATTGTAACTCCCTACATGTATTTCTATAGCAGGACGAAGAACGTTTGGCGTTCGAAACGTGTAGGTTTCACAGAGGTCTCCACCTTTATTTATTTTATTTTTGCAATGTGTATATCTTTTTAATGGATTAACAATAAAATCATAATTTTATCTGCAATTCGATCTGGAAGCTGGCGCATCACAATGTCGGTGGATATGCACCTTCTCTTTTTGGTTGAGGAGAAGGTGACTCCTACAGGGTGAGATACAAAAATGCAATGGGCCTAAGAACTATCAGGCAGGTAATTGCTTATTACGTGCTTGTTCTACCCTGTGGTGGCTAAGATTGCTCCTGGACGGCTCCTAACAGCGATTCTGCTGCTTCACGTCAACAGAACAGCTCTTCCTCTTCCCGACTGCTCTGTCAAAGAGGCGTGACTGCCAACTTTATGCTGATTGACAGACGGCTCCCTGCAGTTAGGCAGCAGGGAGCCAGCTGTCAATCAGCATGACACTGGCAGTCACACCCCATCAACAGATCAGAGCGGGAGCTGAAAAATCACTGTCAGGAGCGCTCCGTGACCACTCTGAACCAGCAAATATCGGCGCCTGGCACAACAGGCAGATAGTTAGCAAATACTTGCCTGTTAGTTCTTAGGTCCATGGTAAAAAAAAAAAAAAAAAAAAAAAAAAAAGTCCCGGGCAACCCCTTTTAATATTAAGGAGCAAGAATTCTCCGCATGATGCTATAATCAAGAAAACATGAAATTCTCTCCTGCCCAGTCAGTCTGCCCGATCTGTTACACCATGATTACCAAAACCTCGACTCATTCCACTGCCCACTTGTATTACCACTTACCCGGCTCTGCTTGGCCCCTGTTACCAGGCCATTGGCTTGTCTGACTGCAAGTGCACACTTCTGAACCGGGAGTCCCTGTGGATTTTCACATCCCCTCAATTTGACATAATGAATTTCAGTGACACAGAGGATTGTTCGGCTAGACTGAACAAACTAGCATCTATTTTTGATAATAAACCGTCAGTGGTGACAACAGAATCGGATGAATTTAAAGATCTCATGTTCCAGATGGAAAACAAAATGACCAGAGAACTTAAAGTTTGGTGGGATCTCACAACCTTGGACACATATATAAAGAAGGAAATGATCCCTAGAGGTCTGCGTTTAAAAAAAAGTCACCACCACTATATACAATGACGGTTTTCAAGAAGATCAGAATGCGATTCTTAGTCAATGTTCACTGAATGTTATGCACCTCATAATCAAACATGAGGAACTGGAACTGACTTAAATTAAATTGGATATTAAAAATATACAATCGTCTTTGGGGAAATATGTGCAACTAAAAGAATTTAATATTTGTAATGACAAACTGAAATCTAATTTGGCCAAGTTGGAGAACACCATTATGGATATAAAAAGATCCAAGTTCAAAAGGGACAGTGAGGACTATGCGCAGAACAAGAGTTATAGTTGAATAAACAATTACCATCCATCTTAAAAAAACGCTCCCACAAACGTTTTCAGAGATCTGGAAGAGGGAGTTTTAAGGAGCATGATGATGTTACGGATAATTCTTTTGCTGCCACCTCTGATGATTACTCAGATTCATCTATGAGTTCAATGGGAGAAATGCTACAATTGTATTTTGTCAAAAATAAATTAAGTAATGCTGGTGGAAGGATTACAAAAAACGAAGGAAGAGGGTGTGGCGCCCCTGAGGGTTCGGTCGCCACAGGGGGGTACTGCATCTTGTGAAAGAGGTGTGGTATCTCCTCTCCCAGGTTAGGATGGAGCACCTGTCAGGACCCCACCTCATCACTCAACACTACACACTCCTGTCCTATGGGGGGCTAGTATGCACTAGGGTGCTGCCCCAGCAGGATAATGGAGATGGGGGAACCAAAGATAGGGGGAACCATGTAGTGGGTGAGGGTGGAGAACGCACTTTTAGGTTACACTTGTAGATATATATTTAATAGCCAGCCATCTTAAGTTCAAGGTTGTTTCATTGTGGTCTTCACAGCTGGCAGTGGCCTTGTGTAGGAGCCTGCAGCGTGCTGGAGATGCACGGTCCTCGTGCTCTGGCCTTGAGACGAGGAGCAGGATAGAGTTAACGGAGGTCTCTACCCAGTCAAGGTCCCTGCTTAAGAAGGCCTGGAGGTGAGCTGAGGAGGAGAGCTCCGCAGGCAAAAGGATCCCAGGGAATACGGACGGATCGGCATACTCCACCTGTACTCTCCATTCTGGCCTAGTCAGAGGGACTCCTGCTGCAAGAGGGGTACCGGCCCCCGATATCTGACTTTGTTACTTCACGTCTCAGTTGGAAAAGCCCGGAGGCTAACTGGTTCCCACCGGATAACGGACTGAGTGGAGTCGCCACCGGTGCCCTTGTTCTGTGTATAGCCAGAGGGAGACCCAGCCTTGCAACACGCACCGCACACGGACAGGAGAGGCCCAAGGGGGAGATTTCTAGGAACACACTGGTGCTGGGGGTCCTGATAGACACACCTGAACTACCGGGGTGTGCCGAACCCCCTTCTCTGGTGGCCGCAGCACGCCGTGAGGAGCAAGGAGAAGCCTTGCAGCTGACCTCTAACAACGTGAGTAAAGCTTGGAAAACTACATCCATTGCCTCCGGTCCATTATTGCAGCGGGAGACGACACCGCACCACTGCATCCTCCTGTTTCCTCTGCCTTGAGGCCATGCTCCGCCTGTGGGGAGTAGTACTACCATCGGCTGCCACAACATCCCGCCTCAGAGGACTGCAGCAGCGCTGGTGGCGCATCACCAGACACCACAGGTGGTGTAGATGACGCGCCCCCTGGGCCATGTTGTGCTGCGTTGCGCATGCGGGGGATACCCGGAGCCGGATCTGACAGGGGTAGTAGTCCTCGTGGCGGTGACCCGGTCCGTGCCCAGGGTGGTCAAACTAAGTGGCGTTATTGATATGATGGTATTAGTGTCCGA
The DNA here is from genome assembly GCF_046119375.1 of Phyllobates terribilis. Taxonomy (NCBI): domain Eukaryota; kingdom Metazoa; phylum Chordata; class Amphibia; order Anura; family Dendrobatidae; genus Phyllobates; species Phyllobates terribilis. Next base: position 1,298,915 of record NW_027362943.1, read on the forward strand.
CTACGCCACCCGTTGAATGCGGCTATGAAGCCGCCGCTGCAGGGCAGACCGCTGAGGCCGGTGGTGTGGTTGTGCAGCGTGGATGGTATAACCCCCAACGGGAGAGGTATAGCCTCAGGGCAGCTGGTGAAGCAGGGAATGATGATAGTGGTAGTGGTGTGACAAGGAAGCTCAGAGACGTGCATTGCAGTTTTCACAGCTTTACTCACAGTTGGTGTTCAGATCACTTCGGCCAAGAGTGACCACCCGAGCCGTGCTGCGTCCACCAGGTGCGGGACTCGGCCAACTCCCAGGTAGTTCCAGAGCGTGGTCCTGAGCTCCCCTCTCTTCCTTCCTACTGGCCGTCCCCACCAGGGATCCACCTTTGTCCAGCTCCCTCGGGCCTTCTGGTGGTGAAACCTTTCCCGGCTTCCCTGACCCTATACGTGGTATGCCTTCCTGGTGGATATGGCAAGGGGTCGCGCCACAACTTGTCCACGACCTCCGGTTCCTGGCTGAGGATAATTGGCCTCCACCAGTTTGGGATCCGGTACCCTGTTCTGCCAACCCTTCACCCGTTAACTCGTGGGATCTCAGGGTTCCCTCTTCTCTTGCGTCTCTGGGCCTCTCCTGGTGTTTCTGTTCCTCCCTCTTCTCCTTTCTCTCTCTCTCTGCTTCAGGCCTCCTCTCCAGGCCTGGCTCTGGAGCTGGGCCCAGACTGAGCCACAGCTCCCTGTCAGCCCTCTCCGGCTGAGCTCCTCTCTGCACAGAGCAGACCCAAAAAAACCCTGTCTTAGGATGGTGCCCACCTTATATACTCCCTCTGACACCCGAGCCCAGGTGACAAGCACCCAATGGGCTCCTACCTATGCCCAGAGTCCCTCCCCTATCTGCTCCTACACCACTGGGATGTTCCCCCCCCCCCCACTCCAGCCAGGGACAGAAGCTGTCGTACCTGCACATCTATCTGGTGGGAGTACCGTTGATCTGTCCCCCGGAAATGGGGTGAGTGTAGTGCATGCAGCTAACTGAGCCCAGTTCCACACTCCATCCTTACCCGGGAGTGGAATACCACACCTCTGGTCTGAGGTGCAATACCCCTGTAGCAGCCGAGTCCTCGGGGTGCTACATAGACGTTTATCCACTCATAATTGCCACTCATCAATTAGCCCCTATTTTTAATGTGTGCGCCCTGGGCACGGACCGGGCCGAGGCCGCGACTGCATCCCCATTCTACCAACTGGGCCCGCCGTCCGAGTACACCCCTTTCCAAGGGAGAGCTAGCCGCTACTGAAACAGCTAGTGGCGGGTCTCACAAGGGCGGGACGTAAGCGTAAATGCAAACAAGTACCTAACACAGAGCAAAAAACGCCATTATTAGAGTCACCTGTTTGGAATCTCTCTAGCTACATCTTATCTGAGAGTGAAATTTCTCTCCTGGCTAAAGGCCTGAGCTTTTCACCTTCTAACGAATTCGACATTTTCAGAACAATTCTGGATGTTAACAAACTAGCACATAACCTCACCATCCGATGTCATTTTATGGACATGAAAAATCCACAGAATACAGCTTCAGAAGAAGTTTCTCCTAGGACAAGCCAGGATTCCATGTTATTATTCACAGAACAACAGTCTTTATTACAAATGAAACAATTCGAGACGGAATCTTTAATTCCAAATGTAAATTTAAATGACGACTTTCGGGCTGGTAATCCTTTCTTTTACCCACTTCAGTCCAGACCATTGGTTCTGGATCAGTTCCAAGACTTAATTGAAAAAGAACTAGTGTAATTAAAGAATGAATTATCTTCTACTAATCATTTGGACTTTAATCTGACATATAGAGAAAAAGACGCTCTGAAAAAATTAAAGGATAATTCAGACATACTAGTCCGCTCAGCGGATAAAGGTGGCACTATAGTACTGAATGCAGGATTGTATAAAAAATTGAATTTGATGGATTTAGAAAATAGAGATGTTTATTTGGAGTTAGCTAGAGATCCTACTGTTGAGTTTAATGCTGCTATGTATAATCTATTAAACGAAGGTTTGCACTGAGGGGCCCTAAAAAAAAATTAATGGAATATTTATACGTAGATCACCCAATTGTTCCAGTTTACCATTCGCCTCCAAAAATACATACAAATATTTTCCCACCACCTTTAACCCCTTTACTACCCAACGTGGTTTGCACATTAATGACCAGGCCAATTTTTACAATTCTGACCACTGTCACTTTATGAGGTAATTACTCTGGAACGCTTCAACGGATCCCCCTTATTCTGAGAATGTTTTTTCGTGACATATTGTACTTCATGATTGTTGTAAAATTTCTCCAATAACACTTGCATTTATTTGTGAAAAAAACTGAAATTTGGCAAAAATTTTTGAAAATTTAGCAATTTTCAAAATTTGATTTTTTATGCCCTTAAATCAGAGAGATATGTCACACAAAATAGTTAATAAATAACATTTACCACATATCTACTTTACATCAGCACAATTTTGGAACCAAATTTTTTTTTTATTAGAGAGTTATAAGGGTTAAAAGTTGACCAGAAATTTCTCATTTTTCCAACAAAATTTTCAAAACCATTTTTTTAAGGACCACATCACATTTGAAGTCACTTTGAGGGGTCTTTATGACAGAAAATACCCAAAAGTAAGACCACTCTAAAATCTGCACCCCCAAGGTGCTCAAAACCACATTCAAGAAATTTATTAACCCTTCAAGTGCTTCACAGAAATTTTTGTAATGTGGAAGAAAAAAATTAACATTTAACTTTTTTCACAAAAATGTTACTTTAGACCCAATTTTTTTTATTTTCACAGGGTTAACAAGAAAAAATGGACCCTAAAATTTGTTGTGCAATTTCCCCTGACCACGCAGATACCCCATATGTGGGGAAAAGCCACTGTTTAGGCGTACGGCAGGGTTCGGAAGGGAAGGAGCGCCATTTGACTTTTTGAAAGTAAAATTTGCTTGAATAATTAGCGGACGCCATGTTGTGTTTGGGGAGCCCCTGATGTGCCTAAACAGTGGAAACCCCCCACAAGTGACACCATTTTGGAAACTAGACCCCTCAGAGAACCTTTTCAGAAGTTTATAACATGGAGCCATGAAAATAAAAAATTATGTTTTAGCCCCAATTTTTTTATTTTCACAAGGGTAAGAGGAGAAAATAGACCTCAAAAACTTTTTGCAATTTCTCCTGAGTACGCCAATACCGTATATGTGGGGAAAATACAGTGTTTGGGTGCATGGCAGAGTTCAGAAGGGAAGGAGCACTGTGTGACTTTTTGAACGCAAAATTTGCTGGAATTGAGGGCGGACGCCATGTCACGTTTGAAGAGCCCCTGATGTGCCTAAATAGTTGAAACCCCCCACAAGTGACCCCATTTTGGAAACTACAACCCTCAAGAATTTTATCAAGGGGTATAATGAACATTTTGAACCCGGTACGACACATAATTTGATAACATTAGGTCATCATATTGAATAAGTTGTCATTAGTCTTGAGCACAAGTGCTCGCCACTTGAGTTTGCATCGTGTACTCGGGTATGCACCATGTATCGCACGTGCTCGAGTGACATGCTCGAGTCCTGCCCACATGTTTCATGGTTATTAGACACCCAAAACAAACATGCAGAGATTGCTGGTGCATGGCAGGCAATCCCCGCACGTTTTTTTTGACTGTGAAGCATATGGGGCAAAGACTCGAGCACCCGCGATACTCAATGCATACCCGTGCACCCGATGCAAACTCAAGTAGCGAGCACTTGTGCTCAACACTAGTCGCCATATCGTCATCTTTTTTTTCTTTTGCTTTTGAAAAAAATCCCAACCCTAGCACAACCCTAACCCTAGAGTTTATTTTTTACACCGTTCCTTGTGCAGTATAAGTGATTAGACGACTTTATTCTTTGGGTCGGTGCGATTACAGCGAAGCTCATCAAGAGAATGCCAAGAGTGTGCAAAGCAGTCATCAAAGCAAAAGGTGGCTACTTTGAAGAACCTAGAATATAAGACATATTTTCAGTTGTTTCACACTTTTTTGTTAAGTATATAATTCCACATGTGTTAATTCATAGTTTTGATGCCTTCAATGTGAATGTGCAATTTTCATAGTCATGAAAATACAGAAAAATCTTTAAATGAGAAGGTGTGTCCAAACTTTTGGTCTGTACTGTACGTATTAGTACGCCCTGGGCTGTAAAGGGGTTAAGACTAGTGTTGAGCGATACCTTCCGATATCGGGAAATATCGGATTGGATCGGACCGATACCGAAAAAGTATCGGATATCGCCGATTCCGATACCGGAAACCAATGCAAGTCAATGGGACAGAAATATCGGAATGAAAATAAACCCTTTCTTTCCTTGTAGGTTAATTCTACATGAAGGAAAACAACTAAGAATAATGTAGAATGTATTGGGGGAGGTGGGGGAGACAATAAAGGCATAGAGGTTTAGCCCAATCAAATGGAATAGCAGGAATTAATATTTTTTTTTAAGACGTTCTGAGTTACGGAAATATTGACTATGTTAAGTATTTTTATATTTTGTCAGATATTTATGTTTCACTACTTCCATGCTCTTCACCTTCTTTTTTACTTCTCCCACACTTTCTCCTTCATCATCTTCAGCATCTTTTTCATCCACTTCTTCTTCACCTTCTTCATCTTCTTCTTCTTCACCTTCTTCGTATTATTCTTTTTTTTTACATTCTTCATATTCTACTTCTTCATCTTCTTCATCTTCTTCTTCTTCATCATATTCTTATTTGTGGCAGGCATTCCTGTAGTTGTTATCTATAAAAGGTTGGACATTACACCTTTCGTTCTGCCCGTCACAAAAGATTTACAACAGGATTTGTCCGCGTTCAGTTTGGCCTGCAGCAGCAGGTCTTTTCCAGGGGCACCACGAGGAGGAACGGACTCACCCCCATACACTGCTTAGTCATCTTCTGCTTATAATTTAGATATTATCTTTTGCTCTGATTTTTAGTCTTATGCTTAATGTTCTTCCGCTTTTTGTTCAGCTTCTTGTATTTCTGCTTCTTGGTTTTCTGTCTCTTGTTCTTCTGTATCTTGGTGCTTGTCTTCTCTTCTTTGTCCTCTTGGTCAACTTCTTCAGGGTCATCTTCTTGATCTTCTTCGGGGTGGTCTTCAGGGTTGTCGTCTTCGGGGGTCCTGGTCTTCGGGGTCCTCGTCTTCTTCGGGTTGGTCTTCTGGGTCCTCGTCTTTGGGGTCCTCGTCTTCTTCGGGGTGGTCTTCAGGGTCCTCGTCTTCTTCGGGGTGGTCTTCAGGGTCCTCGTCTTCATCGGGGTGGTCTTCAGGGTTCTCGTATTCAGGGTCGTCATCTTCGGGGTCCTCGTCTTCTTAGGGTTGGTCTTCAGGGTCCTCGTCTTCAGGGTCCTCGTCAGGGAGATCTAGAGTGATTACCAAGAACCATTTCAAAAAGCTTGAACTTGGAAATGTAGCAGAAGGTACAAGAAAGCTGAGGAACTACCGAGGACCAGCTGACGGTACTGGAACCCGGATGGGTAGCAGAAGGTACAAGAGCCAATGGAACTGCCGAAGACCAGCTGACGGTACTGGAACTCGGTTACTAAGCAGGAGGTACCTGTGCCAGAAAGCACTACCAAGGACCAGCAGACGTTGGTGGAACTTGGATACCGAGAAGGAGGCACCTAATCCAAAGGCACTGCCGAGAACCAGCTGACGGTACTGGAACCCGGATGGGTAGCAGAAGGTACCCATGTAAAAAAAAGTTCAAGGCCGCGAGCCGGCCGCAGTTACCAAAACCCACAGTCCTACAGGGGGTGCTTGTCCTATTGGCACTATGGAACCAGCCTTCATTGCCAGATCCCGCAGCCCACATAGGAGTCACCTAAACTGCAGGCACCATAGAGTCGGCTAACCCGACCGCAACACGACAGGACAACACATTGGAGGCAAAGTGACGTTGACACTACCCGGAAACAGCTGGCGTGCTGGAACCAGGCTGGGCAGGAGGGAGTACCCGTGCCAAAGTCACTGCCGAGGACCAGCTGACGGTACTGGAACCCGGATGGGTAGCAGAAGGTACAAGAGCCAATGGAACTGCCGAAGACCAGCTGACGGTACTGGAACTCGGTTACTAAGCAGGAGGTACCTGTGCCAGAAAGCACTACCAAGGACCAGCAGACATTGGTGGAACTTGGATACCGAGAAGGAGGCACCTAATCCAAAGGCACTGCCGAGAACCAGCTGACGGTACTGGAACCCGGATGGGTAGCAGAAGGTACCCATGTAAAAAAAAGTTCAAGGCCGCGAGCCGGCCGCAGTTACCAAAACCCACAGTCCTACAGGGGGTGCTTGTCCTATTGGCACTATGGAACCAGCCTTCATTGCCAGATCCCGCAGCCCACATAGGAGTCACCTAAACTGCAGGCACCATAGAGTCGGCTAACCCGACCGCAACACGACAGGACAACGCATTGGAGGCAAAGTGACGTTGACACTACCCGGAAACAGCTGGCGTGCTGGAACCAGGCTGGGCAAGAGGGAGTACCCGTGCCAAAGTCACTGCCGAGAACCAGCTAACGGTACTGGAACCTGGATGGGTAGTAGAAGGTACAAGAGCAAATGGAACTACCGAGAACCAGCTGGCGGTGCTGGAACCCAGGGTAAATACTAAAAACAGAGTGGAGCCAGAGGTGTAATTGGAGCAGGTTTTAAATCCGTAGTACAGTGGATGTGGACAAAGCAGGAGAATTTGCCGGACACACAGCTGGGGATCAGCTGACGTTACTGAACCCCAATAACACTGGAGCAAGCGTTGACTGTGCAGACGGCACTTCTGAGCAGCAACTAGCGATATTGGAGCCCAGGGTAAATACTAAAAACGGAGGAGCCAGAGGTGTATTTGGAGGAGGTTTTAAATCAGTAGTACAGTGGATGTGGACAAAGCAGGAGAATTTGCCGGACACACAGCTGGGGATCAGCTGACGTTACTGAACCCCAATAACAGTGGAGCAAGCGTTGACTGTGCAGACGGCACTTCTGAGCAGCAACTAGCGGTATTGGAGCCCAGGGTAAATACTAAAAACGGAGGAGCCAGAGGTGTATTTGGAGGAGGTTTTAAATCCGTAGTACAGTGGGTGTGGACAAAGCAGGAGAATTTGCCGGACACACAGCTGGGGATCAGCTGACGTTACTGAACCCCAATAACACTGGAGCAAGCGTTGACTGTGCAGACGGCACTTCTGAGCAGCAACTAGCGGTATTGGAGCCCAGGGTAAATACTAAAAACGGAGGAGCCAGAGGTGTATTTGGAGGAGGTTTTAAATCCGTAGTACAGTGGATGTGGACAAAGCAGGAGAATTTGCCGGACACACAGCTGGGGATCAGCTGACGTTACTGAACCCCAATAACACTGGAGCAAGCGTTGACTGTGCAGACGGCACTTCTGAGCAGCAACTAGCGGTATTGGAGCCCAGGGTAAATACTAAAAACGGAGGAGCCAGAGGTGTATTTGGAGGAGGTTTTAAATCCGTAGTACAGTGGATGTGGACAAAGCAGGAGAATTTGCCGGACACACAGCTGGGGATCAGCTGACGTTACTGAACCCCAATAACACTGGAGCAAGCGTTGACTGTGCAGACGGCACTTCTGAGCAGCAACTAGCGGTATTGGAGCCCAGGGTAAATACTAAAAACGGAGGAGCCAGAGGTGTATTTGGAGGAGGTTTAAAATCAGTAGTACAGTGGATGTGGACAAAGCTGGAGAATTTACCGGACTCACAGCTGGGGATCAGCTGACGTTACTGAACCCCAATAACACTGCAGCAAGTGTTGACTGTGCAGACGGCACTTCCGAGCGCCAACTGGCGGTGTTGGAGCTCAGGGATAATACTGAAAACAGAGGAGCCAGAGGTGTAATTGGAGCAACTTTAAAATCTGTAGTAGTGAGAATGTGGACAGAGCAGGAGAAATTGCCGTCCGCACAGCAGGGGAACAGCTGACATTACTGAACCCCAATAACACGGCAGCAAGTGTTGACTGTGCAGACGGCACTTCCGAGAGCCAACTGGCGGTGTTGGAGCTCAGGGATAATACTGAAAACAGAGGAGCCAGAGGTGTAATTGGAGCAACTTTAAAATCTGTAGTAGTGAGAATGTGGACAGAGCAGGAGAAATTGCCGTCCGCACAGCAGGGGAACAGCTGACGTTACTGAACCCCAATAACACGGCAGCAAGTGTTGACTGTGCAGACGGCACTTCCGAGCGCCAACTGGCGGTGTTGGAGCTCAGGGATAATACTGAAAACAGAGGAGCCAGAGGTGTAATTGGAGCAACTTTAAAATCTGTAGTAGTGAGAATGTGGACAGAGCAGGAGAAATTGCCGTCCGCACAGCAGGGGAACAGCTGACGTTACTGAACCCCAATAACACGGCAGCAAGTGTTGACTGTGCAGACGGCACTTCCGAGCGCCAACTGGCGGTGTTGGAGCTCAGGGATAATACTGAAAACAGAGGAGCCAGAGGTGTAATTGGAGCAACTTTAAAATCTGTAGTAGTGAGAATGTGGACAGAGCAGGAGAAATTGCCGTCCGCACAGCAAGGGAACAGCTGACGTTACTGAACCCCAATAACACGGCAGCAAGTGTTGACTGTGCAGACGGCACTTCCGAGCGCCAACTGGCGGTGTTGGAGCTCAGGGATAATACTGAAAACAGAGGAGCCAGAGGTGTAATTGGAGCAACTTTAAAATCTGTAGTAGTGAGAATGTGGACAGAGCAGGAGAAATTGCCGTCCGCACAGCAGGGGAACAGCTGACGTTACTGAACCCCAATAACATGGCAGCAAGTGTTGACTGTGCAGACGGCACTTCCGAGCGCCAACTGGCGATGTTGGAGCTCAGGGATAATACTGAAAACAGAGGAGCCAGAGGTGTAATTGGAGCAACTTTAAAATCTGTAGTAGTGAGAATGTGGACAGAGCAGGAGAAATTGCCGTCCGCACAGCAGGGGAACAGCTGACGTTACTGAACCCCAATAACACGGCAGCAAGTGTTGACTGTGCAGACGGCACTTCCGAGCGCCAACTGGCGGTGTTGGAGCTCAGGGATAATACTGAAAACAGAGGAGCCAGAGGTGTAATTGGAGCAACTTTAAAATCTGTAGTAGTGAGAATGTGGACAGAGCAGGAGAAATTGCCGTCCGCACAGCAGGGGAACAGCTGACGTTACTGAACCCCAATAACACGGCAGCAAGTGTTGACTGTGCAGACGGCACTTCCGAGCGCCAACTGGCGGTGTTGGAGCTCAGGGATGATACTGAAAACAGAGGAGCCAGAGGTGTAATTGGAGCAACTTTAAAATCTGTAGTAGTGAGAATGTGGACAGAGCAGGAGAAATTGCCGTCCGCACAGCAGGGGAACAGCTGACGTTACTGAACCCCAATAACTCGGCAGCAAGTGTTGACTGTGCAGACGGCACTTCCGAGCGCCAACTGGCGGTGTTGGAGCTCAGGGATTACAGTTCAGGTGGTAGAAACATGAACAGAACAGGAGACCTGGATACTGTTGCCAACCAATTATTTATTCTGGAAGAGGACTGGCAAATTCATGAGAGATCCAGGCCTTGTTCATTTTGAGAAAAGTAAGCCGGTCAACGTTATCGGAGGATAGTCACATGCGACGGTCTGTTAGTACACCACCTGCGGCACTAAAGACGCGTTCCGATAATACACTAGCAGCAGGGCAAGCTAGCACCTCCAATGCATACTGACTAAGCTCTGGCCATGTATCCAGCTTACAGACCCAAAACTTGAAGGGAGAAGAGCCGTCTGGGAGTACACTAAGAGGGCAAGACATGTAGTCTGTCACCATCTGACGGAAACGTTGCCTCCTGCTGACTGGAGCCGTCTGTGATGGTGTAGACATTTGTGGCGGCGGGGACACAAAACTTTGCCACATTTCGGCCATACTGGTCTTGCCTTGTGCTGAGGCGCTGCTTCTGCTCCCTCTTTGTGCAGAGCTTCCTCCACTGCCTCGACGCACTGAGCTGCTTTGTAAAGCACTAGCAGCACTGCTCTCGGTTAGAATGGAGAACATGATGGAATGCACCAGTGCGTCTTGGAACTCCCGCATTTTACGCTCCCGGTTCAACGGTGTTATGAGGCTTTGTAAGTTGTCCCGGTAGCGAGGATCTAGGAGGGTGGACACCCAATAATCAGCCGTGTTGAGAATGTGGGCGATGCGGCGGTCGTTTCTCAGGCACTGCAGCATGAAATCAACCATGTGCTGCAGACTGCCAACTGGCCAAGAAACGCTGTCCCCTGCTTGAGGCATGATCTCTGCCTGCTCTGCATCACCCCACCCTCGCTCTAGATACTGACTACTAGAGCATTGTGTACCTCCCTCCTCTGGACAGATGTCTTCCTCATCCATTGACTCCTCCTCATCCTCCTCACAAAGTGTCCCCTGCCTAGGCCTTTGTGAGGAACCACGTTGCGCAGACTGTAGAGAAGCAGATGGCATTTGTGACTCCTCATCCTCCACCTCTTCCAAAACCTTGTCCCTTAGTGCTTGCAGTGTTTTTTCAAGCAGGCAGATAAGGGGGATAGTCATGCTGACTAGTGCATCATCTGCACTCGCCATCCGCGTGGAATAATCGAAGGCACGCAAAACGTGGCAAATGTCCTTCATAGAGGCCCACTCAATGGAGGTGAAGTGTGAACGGCGCGCACTGCGACTTGTTTGCGCCTGCTGCAGCTGGTACTCCATTACTGCTGCCTGCTGCTCACACAACCTCTCCAACATATGTAACGTTGAATTCCACCTGGTGGGTAGGTCACATATGATGCGATGTTCCGGAAGACGTAATCGGCGCTGCAGAGCTGCAATGCGTGATCTTGCATTGCTGGAACGCCGCAAGTGAGCGCACTCTATGCGGACCTTGTGAAGCAGTGCATCAAGATCCGGATAGTCCCTCAAAAAACTCTGCACGACCAAGTTGAGCACATGTGCCAGACATGGGATGTGAGTGAGGTTGCCTAGGCCCAGAGCTGCCACCAGATTTCGGCCATTGTCACACACTACCATGCCTGGCTGGAGATTCGCTGGCACAAACCACACGTCGCTCTGCTGCTTGATGGCATTCCAGAGCTCCTGCGCTGTGTGGCTTCGATTCCCCAAAGAAATTAATTTTAATACGGCCTGTTGACGTTTGGCCACGGCTGTGCTCATATCGGTCATCATAACAGGTAACCGTTCACGGGTCGATGTGGAGGTAGACCGTGACGGCTCCTGCAGCACTGATTCAGAGGAACTGGAGTATGAGGAGGAGTCAATGTGTACAGACTGGATTCCTGCAATCCTTGGAGTTGGCAGAACACGTACAGCGCCACTCTCAAGATTTGTATGGGCAGTGAGGGAAAGGTATCGTCCCTGTCCATGCTTACTGGTCCACGCATCGGTGGTCAGGTGGACCTTGCTACTGACGGCGTTTTGTAGCGCATGTTTAATTTTTCCCTCCACATGATGTTGCAGGGCAGGGACGGCTTGCCTGCTGAAATAAAAGCGGCTGGGCACGTTGTATTGTGGGACTGCCAATGCCATAAAGTTACGGAATGTGTCAGTCTCCACCAGCCTGAATGATAGCATTTCAAGGGCCAGTAGTTTAGCAATGCCAGCATTCAGAGCCTGTGCTCGGGGGTGGTTTGCCGAGTATGGGCGCCTTTTCTCCCATGCCTGTGCTAACGATGGCTGTAGACTGGCCTGGGAGTGTGAGGATGACTGGGAAGGTGGTGCTGTGGGTGGAATTACACTGTGTCTCTGTACAACAGTGCCAGAGATTCTTCCATGGCGATCCTGTGAGGAAGCCGAACCAGCTGTGTGTGAGCTGGAGGAAGAGGCTACAACGCGAGCTGAAGAGGTAGTAGGTGGCGCTGTAGGTTGGCCTAGGTCTTCAGTGTGTTTTTGTAACTCCACCACGTGCTTGGTCCGCACATGTTTCCACATATTTGTGGTATTGAGGTTGCTGACACTTTTCCCTCTTTTCACCTTCTGATTACACAGCTTGCATTTGACAAAGCAAATGTCATCTGCAACTGTGTCAAAAAAGGACCAGGCACTGCAAGTCTTGGGAGCGCCCGCTTTGGATTTTGGAAGAGCCATGCTCCTAATGGGTGCCGAAGTGGAGGCTACAGGCAACCAAGTCTGCCCCCTCCCTCTCCCTCCTTTTTGGGCCGTTCGGGGAATCTCTTCCTCAGAGCTGCTCCCACCACCTTCCTGTCCCTCACGCCATGATGGGTCAAGGACCTCATCATCTACACCACCCTCTTCAAACAACTGCTTCTCCTGGGTAGTCTCGACAGCACAGTACGCACCAGAAAGTGGCACCTGAGTCTCATCATCAGATGCGTACTGAGGTGTGCTGCTGACCATAGGCACTGGCCCACCCGCCTCTTCAGATTCAGAGAGACAAAACGGTTGCGCATCACTGCATACTACCTCTTCTTCAAATTCTCGAATTCTGCTTGGCTGGCCCCCTCTTTCCAAGCCAAGAGATTCAGAGAACAGAAGTAGAGATGGCTCCTGTCCAGGGCTCTCTGACTGCCTGGGCAATTTGGCAGGTGGTGAAGAGACAGATGGGTGCTCTTCAGTGCTCAGGACCTGAGAGGATCTGGAACTAATTGAAGTCGATGCGTTAGCTGCCATCCATCCGACAACGGCTTCAATTTGGTCCTCGTGCAGCAGTGGGGTACGGCTAGCTCCTACAAAGCTGCGCATAAAGGACTGTTCCCTGGTAAAACTGGGGGATGCTAAGTCACTGGTGCCCGCAGCAGGCACAGAATCCCCACGTCCTCTCCCTGCAGGCACAGAATCCTCACGTCCTCTCCCTGCAGAAACTCCACGCCCACGCCCACGACCACATGCCTTACTCCCTGCCTTCTTCATCTTGGTAGACTGATAAAGATAGGCAGAAAAGTACTAAGGGCTTAGTGTGCTTATTCCTGAACAGCTGCTAACAGGTATAAGAAACACTAATTTTATAAAGTGTGGACTAGACTTTAATATGAGCTAATGTGGCCTACACAACTGTAAAGTGGAGTGTTTGGTGAACTTTATTTAGGTTTTTTTTGTCACAAAAAGACACTGGATGTGCCTAAAGATGTAATAACGATAGTATCACAAACTTTTTGTAGCTATTACAATGTAGGAAGGTAACCTACAATGCAATAGATGAGGCTGCAAAAAATAGGCTAATACTAATCTGGCTGGGGCTGCAGGGCCCAATGCTGCAGAAAGGCTCCTCTAACTACTTCTATATAGTGTGTTTGGAACCAATTTAGCTGAATACGGATGGAACCACCACACTAATAGGAGATATCAGGAAAAATTATGAATTGGCAAAAAAGGACAATGTATGAGGCAGTGACACACACTGAGCGCACTATAACCAGACGTGGTTGAAGCACACTCTACAGGGTGAGCTGCACTCACACACCAGACCTTGCAGACAGCGGTGAACAGTACAGATGCAGAGCACTGTGCACTAGCGCTGCAAGACAAAAAAAATTTCTCTATCTACTCCTATATAGTGTGTTTGGAACCAATTTAGCTGAATACGGATGGAACCACCACACTAATAGGAGATATCAGGAAAAATTATGAATTGGCAAAAAAGGACAATGTATGAGGCAGTGACACACACTGAGTGCACTACAACCAGACGTGGTTGAAGCACACACTACAGGGTGAGCTGCACTCACACACAGAGACCTTGCAGACAGCGGTGAACAGCAGAGAACTGTGCACTAGCACTGCAAGGCACAGCGATTTATAAAGTAGCTTGGGTAAAGCAGAATAGACCAAATAGGTAGTTAAAACTGTCCCTCAGAACAACAGCGTCCTATCCCTAACTGAATTCACAGCAGAGTGAGCTCAAAATGGCGGCGGCGGCTTTTATAGTGCATCATGACATCATTTCAGCAGCCAATCACAGCCATGCCATTAGTTAAGATGCCTACATGCCTAACAGGATGTGCCCACACTTCTTAGGATCCTCATTGGCTGAATAAAATGAAAATGGCTCATTGCATTATGGGAACTTCCGATTCCGGTATACGATATTGCAAAAGTATCGGAATTAAGTATCGGAATTCCGATACCGCGAATATCGGCCGATACCCGATATTTCAGTATCGGAATGCTCAACACTAGTTAAGACCCATAGTGGTGGGGATTGGTTCCCATGGTGAAAAATTAAGTGCCTGGATGGATTTTTACCTACAGCCTCTGGTTCAGCAAACTCCGAGTTACATTAGGGATTCAAAATTCATAGTGACCATTTTTGATAAATTTGAATGGCCAAAAAAGTTTGGATGATTGTGTAGCACCCCGAGGACTCGGCTGCTACAGGGGTATTGCACCTCAAACCAGAGGTGTGGTATTCCACTCCCGGGTAAGGATGGAGTGTGGGACTGAGCTCAGCTAGCTGCATGCACTACACTCACCCCATTTCCGGGGGACAGAACAACGGTACTCCCACCAAATAGATGTGCAGGTACGATAGCGTCTGTCCCTGGCTGGAGTTGGGGGGGGGGAGGAACATCCCAGTAGTGTAGGGGCAGATAGGGGAGGGACTCTGGGCATAGAAGTAGGAGCCCATTGGGTGCTAGTCACCTGGGCTCACACATAGAGGGAGTATATATGGTGGGCACCATCTTTAGACAGGGTCTGTTCAGAGAGGAGCTCAGCCAGAGAGGGCTGACAGGGAGCTGTGGCTCCGGCTGGGCCCAGCTCCAGGGCGAGGCCTGTAGTGGAGAGGAGGAGGAAGAAAGGCCCAGAGACGCAGGACAAGAGGGAACCCTGAGATCCCACAAGTTGACGGGTGAAGGGTTGGCAGAAAAGGGTACCGGATCCCAAACTGGCAGAGGCAAGATATCCTTAACCAGGAACCGGAGGTCGTGGTCAAGCTTTGGCACGACCCTCACCACATCCACCAGGAAGGCATACCACGAATAGGGTCAGGAAAGCCAGAGAAGGTTTTACCACCAAGAGGCCCGAGGGAGCCGGACAAAGGTGGGTCCCTGGTGGGAACGGCCAGTAGAAAGGAAGAGAGGGGAGCTCAGGACCACGTTCTGGAACTGCCTGGGAGTTGGCCGAGTCCCACACCTGGTGGACGCAGCACGGCTCGAGTGGTCACTCAAGGCCGGAGTGACCGGGGCAACACCTGTGAGTAAAAACCCTGAAACTGCATCACATGTCTCTGAGCTTTCTTGCTGCACCATCGCTACCACCATCATCTACACTTGCTGCCCTGAGGCCGTACCCCTCCCGTTGGGGGTTATACCATCTACGCTGCACAACCATATCACCAGCCTCAGCGGACTGTCCTGCAGCAGCAGCCCTAAAGCTGCATTCAACGGGTGGCGTAGTCGTACAACACCCTACTATTCAAGACACTGCCGCTCAGCTTGACTCCCTGGGCACGGACCGGGTCGCCGCCACGAGACTACTACCCCCATCTGATCCGGCTCCGGGTAAACCCCCGTGCGCGCGATGCCGCACGACACAGCAGGCCCAGGGGCGCGTCAGCTTTGGCGTAGTCGGCAGGATAACGTGCCCGCCACCACCGGGTACTGCGTGCCTGAAGAAACGTTCACATTTACCGTAAGAAGAAGTCTCCCGCCAATTCCGGAGGGTTCCCGCCATCGGACGTCGTCCGGAGTCGTTTCCCGCCGTTTGCCCGCCATTTGCAGCCTTTGCCCGCCATCCACGGAGTTTCCCGCCATAAAGAGACAATTCCCGCCATCTGAGACGATTTCCCGCCCTGGCAGAGCGGACGCCATTGTGGGCGTGCCAGAGGGTGGTAAGAGACGACCTCCCATCGTGGGCCTGGTCCCAGAAGAGCGCCAAAAGCAAAGACCGCCCCCACCAGCAGAGACTGCAAGGATAGAAATGTCCATCAGAGTGGGGGGTCTGCCCCTGGAACTGACAATCACCAAGTTGCCCCGAGACCACCCTCAGTGTGGGCGGATCAAGAACAAAAGGGAGAGGATGGGTGCAGCCTGGAGGAGTCTGGAGAGATCGCACCCGGAGATGGAGGGAGAGTCAGGCAGCACCGACCCTGTGGTCAGGAGCCTGCTGCAGGCCGCCACCCCAGAAGGCCTGGTGGAGATCCTGGCACAGCTCCCCAGAGATTGGGAGCATGCACAGACCGCGCTGGAGGGCCTGGCTCGGAAGATGGCCCGAGTGCAACAAGAAGTACTGACCGAGTGGAGCAGAGAAATGGCCCTGCAGGCTGGAACCCGCCAGCAAAGGACGCCACCCGCAACGAGGAGCATGCCTGCCCCTGAAGATGGTGCAGAAGGGACGACGGCCGGAGACGACGCCGTGGAAGGAGCTGAAGAGATGGAAGCAGGTAAAGGGGACGTCACCACCCCAAGCCTAGTAGCCGTAAGCCTGCCCCAGCTCCCCGTCGCAGAGCCCGAAATCCCACCGACCGTGCCCGTTGCTGCACCGCCACCGCTCCGAACTAGGCCTCAAGCGGCAGGAGCCGCGGCCACACCCCCTGTGACGTCACGCGTCTCAACCCTGAGCGCGGCCAAGCAGGAAACGCCACCGGCCTGGTCGCAAGGCCGGGTACCCCCGGGCGCCGCCGTCTCCACAGGGCCCTTCACCTTTAGAGTGCCACTGGCCTGGTCGCAAGGCCTGGTGAATCCGGGCGCCGTTGCCCCCATCGCGCCCTCAACCTCCACAGTGCTGCCCCTAGGCGAAGACCTATTTGCGCAACATACTTGCCCGGATGGGCAGCCCTTTGAGTGGCCACCGGAATACATCAATCCCCGATCCCGGAAGGAATGGCCCCTGTGTGAGCCCCTGATCCCGGCTCCGGCGCCCGCCAAGATCACCCCACTCCCGTTGGAGGAGACTCAGTTCGCATGGGACCCCACCGGTGAAAACCTCATGGGGTTCACCCAAGAGACCCGGGCGGCCGCAGCCCAGCGTGCGGAGTGCTGCCGACAACAACTAGAGGTCTTCATCAAAGAACGGCGAGAGAGGCGGATCCGCGAGGAGCGGCTGCAGGTCCAAAGCGCGGAGCAGAAAAGCCGGACCCGACGGAACCCCCGCGCGGCCCACGGTCCCCGCGCCACCGGGACCGTAATAAAGTTTCAACTGGAACACGGTTGGGGCTTTATCAGGGATCACAAAACCCCCGGCGACGTCTTTGTTACCCGCAGGGATGTCGAGAGCCATCTGCCGGAGGGACACCGTGGACGTGACCTTTACCTGGGTGATGAGGTCACCTTCACCCGGCATCAGTGTGCCAAAGGACCGTACGCCCTTCACGTGCACCGATTGACGGAAGAAGAGCTGCGGTATGAGGGAGATCAAGAGGACCCGGACGGGTTTGAAGATTACCTTCAGGAAGGAGCAGGAGGGCATCGTTATCACTGAACGGTAAAGAGAACTGTATAAAGTTACCCGTCGGGGTACAAGAACTGTTGCCAATTTAAGAGTGGTCCCCGTTGGGACTAGTGTGAACTGTTTCCCATGTGCCCTATCCCTAACCAGGCTGAGGACTGTGAACAGCCATTCCCTTATCCCCACTGGCCGAGGACTGAGAGCGGCCATATCCTGTAAATAGTTGCGCTTCCTAAAGCGCCCCCTACCGGTTTTATAGGAGAACTGTTTTTCTAACAGTGACTGTGGCACTTTACCTGGTCACAAGTTGCACCGTGGCCAGAAGATTAAGAACGTTTTATATGGAAAAGTTTTATATCAAAAGTATATGCTGCTAGAATAATATATAAGAAGTTACCTGTCATGTTATATTTTCTGATAATGTGTTTATAATGTTTTATATGTTAGTGTATGTTTTAAAAAGTTTGTATGTTTTGGTATGTTTTATTCTTTTACAGCCCGAGGACGTGCTGTGGTTTACCAGGGGGGAATGTAGCACCCCGAGGACTCGGCTGCTACAGGGGTATTGCACCTCAAACCAGAGGTGTGGTATTCCACTCCCGGGTAAGGATGGAGTGTGGGACTGAGCTCAGCTAGCTGCATGCACTACACTCACCCCATTTCCGGGGGACAGAACAACGGTACTCCCACCAAATAGATGTGCAGGTACGATAGCGTCTGTCCCTGGCTGGAGTGGGGGGGGGGAGGAACATCCCAGTAGTGTAGGGGCAGATAGGGGAGGGACTCTGGGCATAGAAGTAGGAGCCCATTGGGTGCTAGTCACCTGGGCTCACACATAGAGGGAGTATATATGGTGGGCACCATCTTTAGACAGGGTCTGTTCAGAGAGGAGCTCAGCCAGAGAGGGCTGACAGGGAGCTGTGGCTCCGGCTGGGCCCAGCTCCAGGGCGAGGCCTGTAGTGGAGAGGAGGAGGAAGAAAGGCCCAGAGACGCAGGACAAGAGGGAACCCTGAGATCCCACAAGTTGACGGGTGAAGGGTTGGCAGAAAAGGGTAACGGATCCCAAACTGGCAGAGGCAAGATATCCTTAACCAGGAACCGGAGGTCGTGGTCAAGCTTTGGCACGACCCTCACCACATCCACCAGGAAGGCATACCACGAATAGGGTCAGGAAAGCCAGAGAAGGTTTTACCACCAAGAGGCCCGAGGGAGCCGGACAAAGGTGGGTCCCTGGTGGGAACGGCCAGTAGAAAGGAAGAGAGGGGAGCTCAGGACCATGCTCTGGAACTGCCTGGGAGTTGGCCGAGTCCCACACCTGGTGGACGCAGCACGGCTCGGGTGGTCACTCAAGGCCGGAGTGACCGGGGCAACACCTGTGAGTAAAAACCCTGAAACTGCATCACATGTCTCTGAGCTTTCTTGCTGCACCATCGCTACCACCATCATCTACACTTGCTGCCCTGAGGCCGTACCCCTCCCGTTGGGGGTTATACCATCTACGCTGCACAACCATATCACCAGCCTCAGCGGACCGTCCTGCAGCAGCAGCCCTAAAGCTGCATTCAACGGGTGGCGTAGTCGTACAACACCCTACTATTCAAGACACTGCCGCTCAGCTTGACTCCCTGGGCACGGACCGGGTCGCCGCCACGAGACTACTACCCCCATCTGATCCGGTTCCGGGTAAGCCCCCGTGCGCGCGATGCCGCACGACACAGCAGGCCCAGGGGCGCGTCAATTGTCCTGTGATGTGTTGGCATTATACCCCCTCAATTCCACACCATATTGCTTTAGCATGTTTAACCTACCACCTTGACACATACAGTTCGTACACTAGAAATAAAAGAATTTCTGGTCATAGCAGTACAGTTCCTCTTAGAGCGTAATTATTTTAGCTTTGATAAAAGTTTTTTTTTACAGAAAAGAGGAGTCAGCATGGGCAGTAAATTTTCTCCTTCGCTGGCGAACATAGTGATGTGTAGGTGGAAGGAGCTTTTCATTTACCATAATGATAACACATACAGTGGACACATTGTGTGGTACGGTAGATTTATTGATGACCTCCTCCTGGTGTGGGGGGCACACAGGAGGAGGTGGTACAATTTGTACAGTACATCAACTGCAATAATTTTAATCTTAAATTCACTTAGTTCTACCATTCATCCAAAATTACTTTTTTGGATCTTGAACTTGAGGCTACCAAGGAGAAAGAATTGGTCAAAATTAATCCCCACAGAAAATCTACAGCCTCAAATTCTATTCTATCAGCTAAATGTTGTCATCCGCCACATATTAAGAGAAATATCCCTTACGGTGAGCTAATACGAACAATACGAAATTGTTCAGATAACATCACTTTTCAGAAGGAATCAGAAAAAATGTGTAACAGACTATCCAATAGGTGGTATCCCGAGTGGTCTTTAAGAAAAGCGAGTAGAATTGTCTCCAATATAAATCGGAAAGATATACTCCGAAATAAACAGAAAAATAACATTAACACATTGGATACTAGGGTAACGTTTTCTACCACCTATAGTCCTCAGTATAATAAAATTACATCTAGAATTAAAAAGTATAACCCTATTATATATCAGAACAAGAAACTAAAAAACCTACTTTCTAATGCCATCCGCTTTGTAGCCAGGAAAGCGCCCGCTCTGGGAACCATCCTTTCTCCTAGCTTATACACCAGTGAGACTAATACTGTACAACCAAATTGGCTCAGCACAAAAGGTTTCTTCAGATGTGGAGCCAATCGGTGCAAAGCGTCTCTACATGCGGTTAAAACAGATAGTTTTATGTCCTTAAGTAATGATAGAGAATATAAAATTCATGATGTCCTCAATTGTAATTCATCAGGGGTAATATACCTTATAGAATGCACCTTGTGGAAGGTCCACTATGTGGGTTGTACCACAGGTGCGCTGAAAGTCCGTATCAGAAGACATCTTTCTGATGCGATTAATTTGGAAGCCATAAATACATCAGCAGTATCGAGGCATTTTGCGAGAGTTCATAAAGGTGACACCTCATTCTTTAAATATATGGAGATAGAGAAGGTATATAGATCCACACGAGGGGGGGGATCATAAGTGCAAACTTCTGAACCGGGAGTCCCTGTGGATTTTCACATTGGATACCACAGGGGTTAAATTCAAGACAGGATCTGATTATGCAGTATTAAGAAATATAATTCTGCATTTATTTCCATGCATGTACACTGGGTACGGAAAGTATTCAGACCCCTTTACATTTTTCACTCTTTGTTTCATTGCAGCCATTTGGTAAATTCTAAAAAGTTCATTTTTTTCTCATTAAAGTCCACTCTGCACCCCATCTTGTCTGAAAAAAAACAGAAATGTAGAAATTTTTGCAAATTTTTTTTTTTAAATCAGATATTATTTATTAAAAGACTTTTTATAACATTATACATAAACAACAGTGAAGCATCACTAAACTAGCAGTGCCTCTCAAGACCCACCCGTTCCCCTTCCCCCCACCCATAACAGCCCCAAGAACCATATGGCAAAAAACAAATTTTGTTACAAACCGTATACCATCACATAGCTTATCCAACTGTTAAAGCATTAATAATTTGATCCGTGGGTACAGAGCTTAGTATCTGATAATCAGTAATTAGTTATACAGAACATGAGAGACCACAACATTTCAAACTCAAGTGATATTTAAAATAGACATAATATGATAACCATGAAACATATTCCATTTACCCCAGATTTTATCGAATTTACATATAGCCTTCCGCTTTTTGTACACTCCCTCTTCTAATCTCAATAAAAGACACATTCTATCCAAAAATTCCTGGAGCCTGAGAGGGGAGGGATCCAACCAATGTGCAGCTATAAGCTTTCTGACCTGGTATAGAGTCCTCTTAACAGCTATTATTTCATCCTCTTCACATCCTATTATTTCTACAAGGCCTAATACACACACTTTAGGATATAGGGGTAAATTACACTCAAACACATCATTAATGCATTGCGCACACTCATTCCAGAATACAGCGACCTTTCTACACGTCCACATCATATGCATAAGATCTGCTCCTTCCTCTCCACATTTTGGACACGCACTGTCATTCCTTGCCCCAATGCGCTGTAGAAATTTGGGGGTTCTATATACCCTATGTAATAAATACAACTGTGAAAGTCTATGTGCCTCACATGTAGATAGAATCGGAACGCTCCCCACCACATCTTCCCACTCCTCTGAGGATATAGTACCAATGTAGCGTTCCCACCTCTCCTTAACATTTAAGGGTCTGTCCCACTGAAATTGCTGCATAAGTATCCCGTAAATTCTGGAAATCAATCCCTTCCCACCTCTATGGCATAATAATGTGCTAAACAGTAGATGATGTTGGATTTTACTTTGCATATGTCGCGGCTGTACAAACCATGCATGCCTCAATTGGAGATAAAAATAAAAACTAGTTTGTGGAATACAATATTCTTCTTTTATCTGTTGGAACGATTTAAATATTTCCCCCTCTAATATTTGCGCCACATTAGTTATTCCCAATTTTTCCCATATTCCAAATCCTTTCAGTTTATAGATCTCTGGAAGGCCCACATTATGCCACAGCGGAGTAAATGGGGTAAAGCCTTTTATTCCCAACAACAATTTGATTTTCTGCCACGTTTTCCCCATAAGTGTTAGGGTCGGGAGGTGTCTCCTAGCATCCCACCCCGAGATTCCTGTTTCTAGAAAGGAGGTAATTGGCAGATTGTGTGATAATAGACGTATCAGTTTATCTAGGTTCCCCTGGATTAACCAGAGCTGTTGCATTTGAGAAGCTAGAAAATATATCCATGGATTAGGTGCGGCTAGTCCCCCCTGATCTTTGGGCCTTTGAAGTGTATCCAAGCTGATTCTGGCCACCCCTTTTTTCCAGATCAATTCCCGAAACAGTGCCTGAAATTTATAAAATATTCTCATGGGGATCCAAACCGGTGAATTATGAAGGATATATAATAATTGGGGCATTAACACCATTTTAATTGTTAGTTCGACCTACCATTGATAGGGGAAGTTTGCTCCAAGTATTGGCCTTTTGTTGAAATTTAGTAAGCAGTTCAAGTAAATTTAAAGAAATATAATCTCCGATAGATGCGGTCACTCTAACTCCGAGATATTTAAATTCTCGCACCACCTTCAAGCAAGTACTCCCTACCCTAGTATTCTGAGACAAACCATCATCCGGCATAAGAACTGATTTGTCCCAATTAATCCGTAAGCCGGAATGATCTCCAAACTCCCTTATTAAATTCATAGCTGTCGTCAGAGATTGCTCCGTGTCACCCAAAAACAACAGAAGGTCGTCAGCATATAGGACCACCCGCTCCTCCAGTGTTTTGTAGCGGAAACCCTGAATTTCACTGCTGGAATGAAGCTTAACAGCCAATGGCTCCACAGCCAGGGCGAACAGTAGGGGAGACAACGGGCAGCCTTGACGCGTGCCCCTGCCCATTTCGATGCTACCAGAAAGACTACCATTAATTCTAATCCGAGCTAGCGGATTGTTATATAGAAGCCGTACCCAGGCCCGAAATCCAGTACCGAACCCCATTTTTCGCAAAACAGCCCATAAATACTCCCATTCGACACTATCAAAAGCCTTAGCGGCATCAAGTGATAGTACTGCCCTACCACCCGTATTTTGTGACTGCATTTGTAGATTAAGAAAAAGCCGACGCAAGTTAATTGCCGTCGACTTGGCCGGTATAAACCCAGTTTGGTCTTCTGCAACCAGATGTGTAATAACCGCCACCAATCTGGTAGCCAAGACCTTAGCTAAAATTTTAACATCTACCGAGAGTAAGGATATTGGCCTATATGATTCGGGGTTTAGTGCATCCTTTCCAGGTTTTGGCAAAAGAACTATGTTAGCCTCCCTCATTGAAGTCGGCAAGGCCCACCCCTCCCTCGCTTCCTTAAACACTTCCAGTAACCTGGGAAGTAAAACCCCCCCAGCCTCCTTATAAATTTCCGCGGGGATCCCGTCAGCACCAGGGGCTTTGTTATTTTGAAAATCTTTTAAAGCTTCCTGCATCTCCTCCAGGGTGATTGGTGCATCTAGTTGTTCTCTCTGGCTATCTGTTAGGCATGGTATTTGCATATCATGAAGGTATAGATCTATGTCCCTTTGCGCCTTAGTCAGTTTGGACGCATATAATTGTCTATAGAACTGAAAAAATTCTTCCATTATATCCTTTGAATCAGTAATTACCACACCCTTAGTATCCCTGATAGCTGCAATCATAGGAGCCCCAGTTTGGGCCTTAGCTATAGTGGCCAGCAAGTGCCCTGCACTCTCTCCCTCCACATAAAACTGTTGTTTAAGAAAGAACCGTTTATGTTCTGCTTGTTTCAATATATGGTCATTTAGTGTAGCCTGTGCCCGTGTCCAGTGTTCCCTATTCTCTATGATTGGAGACTCAACATACCTCTGTTCCAATATGTCTACTTCCCTCCGCAACTTCTGAGTACGAGCCCTATTTTTGGATTTGATCATGGAAATTTCCTTAATCAGGATCCCCCTTAAGAACGCCTTCATTGCTTCCCATACCGTATCTAAAGGAGCAGAGCCTATATTGTCTTTAAAGAAATGAGACAATTTACCTGCTAAATCTAACTGTTCCCCGAATACGTCCAGCCAGTAGGGATTAAACCTCCACAGTGCCCTTCTGTTTATGATGCCAGGATCGACCCCCAGAACAACCAATAATGGGGAATGATCAGATAACAATCTCGTGCAGTATTCTACTTTAGTGACTAGAGGGACTAGATGACTATTTCCCAGAGCCAGGTCAATTCTGGACAGAGAGGAATAGGATGCTGAATAACACGAATACTGCTTAACATTTGGGAAACAAACCCGCCACACATCCACCAAACTAATTTCCTGTAGGACCCTTGCCAACGATGTCTCTTGAGCAGCCCCTGCCCCCACATTACCCCTATACTTATCAAGCTCAGCGTGTAGATACATATTAAAATCACCGATAACTAACAGGGGTATAGTAGCAAATTCCGTTATCCACGGGAATAGTTGGCGCAAAGTCTGTATAGAGAAAGGTGGGGGAACATATAGAGCAATTAGGCAAATTCTAAGTCCAGCCACTCTGCACACTAGACACACATACCTACCCTCTCTGTCACAAATACTTCTCTCACATTCAAAGGGTAAATTCGGATGAATCAATATACTAACCCCTCTAGAGTATGTACTATGTATAGAATGATAGGCCGGCCCCCTCCAAAGTTTGCTCAGCGCCGCAGCGGCCTCCGTATTGCAATGCGTTTCTTGCAGACAGATTATCGACTCCCGATATTCCTTAAGATATTTAAGTGCCGCAAATCTTTTGTTGTGATCTCCCATACCTCTAATATTCCAGGATACTACATTAATCTGCTTAACCATGTTTTAACGATTGAAGATGAACTGTCACATGCCCCCCTCTGTACACACTCGTGTGTCTGATCATCAAGATTATGGTATTGTAATAATACACAGTCTGCACCAATCAAAGTAAATTCTGTTCTTTTACCCCCCCCCTCACTTCCTCATTTAACATCCCCCCCCTTGATCAAATGAATACCAACAGCCGTAACATGAAGAGTCTGGTGTTTAGCCTCATGCAGCCTAGTAGGCCTTAAGCACACGAGGCGCCGCAGCATGAGTTGCATCACAGACTCCCTCACTCCCCCCCTTACACAACGTTGCCAAAACATTCAAACAGCAGAATGTCTTAACCCTGCCTATACATTGTAGGTGAAACCAGCACCTCAACAACTATATAAGTATATTGGCCTGCCCGAGGTATATATGAGAGCCAGGTTATAAGCAGTATACAAAAACTGAAAAATAATAATCATAACATTTATAAACAGAGATTCATTAGCCAACAGCGGAGTATTATCCACTAGAATTCAAATTTCTTGAATTATTATATTATAATCTGTCAAGAATCTTCTCAAAATTGGTGTCAGCCCGCCTGGATTTCTCTCTCTTTTAAGTCCATCCACTTTGCAGCCTCCTTTGGTGAATCAAAGAAATGAGTTTCACCCAGTGCTGTGACCCGCAGCCGTGCAGGATATAGCATTGCATAGGGTACTTGAAGTGCTCTCAATCCGCGCTTGATATCTTGAAATTGGGCGCGTCTCCTTTGAACCTCCACAGAAAAATCAGGATAGAAGGACACTCTCGCCCTCTCTATACATAAGTCATTAGCAGACCGCGCCAATTGCAGGATTTTCTCTCTGTCACGAAAATGCAGCATTTTGATTAGAACTGTACGCGGCATTGCCCCAGGCGGCCGAGGTCTGGTGGGGACCCTGTGTGCCCTCTCAATAGCGAACATTCTAGAGAATTTATCCTTTCCAAAGGATTGCAGCAGCCATTTCTCAAAAAAGTCCACCACCTCTCTGCCCTCTGCTTTCTCAGCCACACCCACAATACGCACGTTATTTCTTCTCAGACGATTTTCAAGATCATCCGCTTTATTGAGTAGTTAATAGAGTCAGTAGCTGTTTTAAGCGTTTTAGTCATAGGAGACACAGTATCCTCCAAATCCCCCACTCTGCCTTCTGTTGCAGTGAGGCGCTCCCTCATTTTCTGCATGTCATGGCGTATATGAGATATGTCCACTTTCACAGAACCTATGTGTTCAGTAAGATCTGCCTTACTATGTGAGATGGCCAGCAGCACGTCTTTTAAAGTAGGCTCATCATCCTTGGCCAGTGAGTCAGCACCACTGGTAACCTGAGCCTCTCTGCTGGGGGGAGTTGTTGTTTTAGCAGCCTGCACATTCCTCTCATGTGTCTCCCCCGCTGCCCTCTCCACATCCCCTTCAGTTACCATGCTCTTCAATGTCTGCACATTAAGGTCGGGTGTAAGTTCCTCAGCTCCTCCGCCATGCGCATATTTGGAGAGCCTGTTCACCACCTCCATGCGCTTCTCCCGCTGTCTTGGAGTTTCAGCTCCCGCCTCAGAGGCCACGGCTCCATTTTGGCCCTCGTGCTGTGATGAGCCAGCCGCCTGCCTCTGCTTGCTATCTCGCCGGGTCATCTCGTTCTGCACCACCGACTGCTCCCCCGCACTCCTGAGACCCCAGGCCACCTGGTGAGATCTTTTAGAAGCAATGATTCCCTCGGGCAGGAAGGATTATAGGACAGGGTTATAGGAGCTCTTCTGCCTCACGTCTTCTCACATGCCCGGCCAGGCCACGCCCCTCGGGATCTGCAATCTTTATTTGGATAGACATAAAGGAGAAGTGGTGCAGGAGGAGTGCGAGGAAGAAAGTTACTGGACTGCGGCCATTTCACGTTTGATTGCGCTTCTACAGGTCCACTGTACATTATACGGATGTAGACCGGTAGAAGCGAAATAAAGCGTGAAACGGCCATAGTCCAGTAACGTTCTCTCCCGCACTCCTCCTGCACCGCTGTTCCTTTATGTCTTTATCCAAATAAATATTGCAGATCCCGCATACTTATGGTGAGTGCTACCATTCTTCTATTCACTTAAGGGGGATTCTGCTGTTCTGGGACCTCAGGGGCTCTGCCAATGTGACATGGCACCCACAAACCATAACAGAAAAATCTGCACTGTGAAATGGCGTTCCTTCCCTTCTGAGCTATGCACTGTGCCTCAAAAGTAGTTTTTGACCACGTATGGGGTATTGACGTATTCAGGAGAAATTGCATAATAAATTGTATTGTTTGTTTTCTCCAATTACAAACTTAGGGCCAAAGTAACATTTTGGTGGAAAAAATGGTAATATTTCTTTTGCTCAGCTCAATGTTATATAATTCTGTGAATCGCCTGAGGGTTAAAAATGCCCACTACTTCCTTAGTTGAATTCCTCTAGAGGTGTAGTTTCCAAAATGGGGGCACCTGAGGGGGTCTCTGCTGTTTTGGCATGTCAGGGGCTCTTCAAATGAGACATGGCGTCCGCTACCTATTCCAGCCAAAATGGCGTCCCTTCCCTTCAGAGCCGCGCAATGCGTTAGTTTTCCACCACATATGGGTTAACAGCTTACTCAGAAGAAATTGCACAAACAATTTTGGAGTCGATTTTCTCATGTAACTTTTGTGAAAATAAAAAAATTGGGGCTAAAACAACATTTTTGTGGGGAAAATTAGTTTTTTTTATTTTCACGGCTCATGAAGCACCTGGAGGTTCAATGTGCTCACCACACATTGGAAAAATGAGAAATTGATGATAAACTTTTAACCCTTCTAGCTTCCTAACATAAAAAATTATATTTCAATAATGGTGTTGATGTAAAGTAGACATGTGGGAAATGTTATTTATTAACTATTTTGTGTCGCAGAACTCTTAGGTTTAATGGCATAAAAATTAAAAATTTGAAAATTGTGAAACTTTCTCCAAATTTCTGATATTTTCACAAATAAAAGCAAAAAATATCGTCCTAAATTTACCACTAACATGAAGAACAATTTGTCAAGAAAAATCAATCTCAGAATCAATGGGGTCCGCCGAAGCTCCAGAGTTATTACCTCATAAAGTGATACTGCTCAGGAAGGTGAACAAACAGGCTCTGGGGAGAAAGGGTTAATAGGACTTACAGGAGGAACTGGTCCAGAAAGCAGAAGATCCATCAAGTACCTGCCACATACAGTATTCTGTGATAGAACTAGAAGAGAAATAATGGCGTTGTGTGAGGACTTCTCTGGGCTTCTGTCCTTCATCCTGCAGTCGTCTGAATGGATCTAATGTGGACGGGAACCAGCTAAGCTGCATTCTGCCCACAGCTGTTACCTCACTGTTCACACCACACAGAGACCCCAAAAGAGTCTCCGTGCAGAAGGGGTTAATGCCCCCCTGCGCCCAGTAATGGGGAATCTCCACATACCTCCACCTGCAGAACCGGTGGAGAAACTTCTCCGCAGTCAGTGACATTTCTGGCATTATTTGCCCCTCACTACTGGCACAATTACCCCGCGCCGCCTTTTCTACAGTTTTATGTGTGAATGTAACGTGGGATTTTCTTGCTTGGAGACAAATAGACGACACATGAGGTGATTATTACCAGTTACCTGACGTCTACTATATGGCGGCATATGATTGTGCTATCCACTTCATACCAGGAGCTAAAATGCAGAAATCTCGTATGTTTAACCCCTTCCAGGGAGGGCGGCCTTGAAAAACTATATTCAGAAGAGTCCGACTAAGGGCTCATACCCACATGTGTGAACAAAAAAATTCCGTATTCTGGACCGAAAAAACGGAAGTTCCATGCGATTTTCATGAGAGGAAAATGTGATTTTTCGCACCTAGCATCCGTATGACATCCGTATGCGTTTTTTTTCTCTGCAACTATTATTCTGCCATCATTTACAAGACCATTTACAGTGTTCTGTGCTACAGAATGATAATGTATCCATAAAAATCGGATGGCATACGGCTGGTCCCATTAACTTGCATTGGCGAGTCTCGTCCGATATACGCAGTATGCTGCGAATTTTTTCTCAGTCCGATTTCAGCTGACAAAAAAAATCACAGATGAGATGTACCTCATAGATTAACATTGATCAGAGTGCAATCCGATTTATTATCGGATTGCTCTAGTCTGTTTTTCTTGCATAGGGCTCATACTCATCTGCGTGAAAAACGGATGAGTGCAATCCGCTAAAAAATTGGATTGCACTCTGATCAATGTTAATCTATGAGTCCCTGCTCATCTGCGCAAAAAATCGAAGCATGCTGCAATTTGCCACATATATCGGATAAGACTCGCCAATGCAAGTCAATGGGTGCGAGAAAAAAAAAAAGGATGGCACACGGACCATCCATATGGCATCCAATTTTTACGGATACATTACCATTCTGTAGCATATAATACTGTAAATGATTATCGAATAATAGTTGCAGAGAAAGCAAAATGCATTGCATACGGATGTCATATGGATGCTAGGTGTGAAAAATCGCATTGTCCTCATGAAAATCGCATGACACTCATACGATTTTCGGTCCAGATATCGAAACGTTTTTCACACATATGGGTATGAGCCCTAAGGGTCATATACGGCCATCCACCTCTCCAGTCACAGAGGGGTGGGTGGAGATCTTAGGCAGCGCATTCAGGATGCTCAGGAAGGTTTACCTATGAACAAGCTTTATGTATTGCCCTCTTTACATGTAGATTTTCTTAATGAAGAACATGATTCCGTTTTAGCTGGGCACGCGGGTTCGTCTGCCACTTGGAGTTCTCTTTCTAGGTCCTTTTGGTGGCAGAATGCTCTTAAGGATATTGGAGAGTATGTTTGGAAATGCAAAGTCTGTGCCAGGGCTAAAGCCTCTCATCAAGCTCAGTGGGTTATCTCTTCCCTAACGATGTTTCGTTGCAGCCCTGGACCCACTTGTCCATGGACTTTGTCAATGATTTGCTTAACTCTGGTGGTATTACTGTCGTGTGGGTGGTGGTGGACCGTTTGAGCAAAAAGGTTCTTTTGGTCCTGCTTCAAAAGTTGCCAACAGCTAGGATCTTAGCAACTTTGTTCATTTCTCATAGATTAAATTTCATGGTGTTCCCAAAAATATAATTTTTGATGCAGGGGTTCAATTTCTGGCTAGTTTTTGCTCCAGATTGGGTAATAAGCTGCTTTTTTCTCTCAGTCTATCATACCGAGACTAATGGTCAACCAGAAAGATGAACCAGGAAATAGAGCAGTATTAGTGATGTTTTGTCTCCTCTAATCAGGAAGACCGGGTGGAATTTCTGCCCCTTATCGAGTGTGCTCTAAATCAGGGTTCCCCAACTCCAGTCCTCAAGGCCCACCAACAGGTCATGTTTTCAGGATTTCCTTAGTACTGCACAGGTGATGGAATTATTGCCTGTGCAGGTGATGCAATTATCACCTGTGTAATACTAAGGAAATCCTGAAAACATGACCTGTTGGTGGGCCTTGAGGACTGGAGTTGGGGAACCCTGCTCTAAATAACCGTTCCTCAAAGGCTACCGGGACCTTGCCTTTTTTTAGCTGCTGTAGTTTTAATCCAGAGTTTGGGAATATTTCTGGATTACAAACATCCCTGCCAGTGGAGGAGAGATTTTGTCTCCAACTAATTAAGGTCCGGAGGGAGGACAAAAGGGTCTTTTTGGTAGCTAGTGACCAGGCCAAAAGTGGTGCTAACTGCAGACGTAGGAAAGCTTCTATCTTTAGGGTGGGGTATTTTGTGTGGTTGTCCTCAAAATATCTGCGCTTAAAGGTCACATATAGAAAGTTTGCACCTAAATTTGTAGGTCCTTATAAAATTATTACAAATTTAACCCCTTAAGCCCCGAGGGTGGTTTGCACGTTAATGACCAGGCCAATTTTTACAATTCTGACCACTGTCACTTTATGAGGTAATTACTCTGGAAGGCTTCAACGGATCCCCCTGATTCTGAGATTGTTTTTTCGTGACATATTGTACTTCATGATTGTGGTAAAATTTCTTCGATATCACTTGCGTTTATTTGTGAAAAAAACGGAAATTTGGTGAAAATTTTGAAAATTTTGCAATTTTCAAAATTTTAATTTTTATGCCCTTAAATCAGAGAGATATGTCACACAAAAGAGTTAATAAATAACATTTCCCACATGTCTACTTTACATCAGCACAATTTTGGAATCAAAATTTTTTTTTGTTAGGGAGCTATAAGGGTTAAAAGTTGACCAGCGATTTCTCATTTTTCCAACAAAATTTACAAAACCATTTTTTTAGGGACCACATCACATTTGAAGTCACTTTGAGAGGTCTTTATGACAGAAAATACCCAAAAGTGACACCATTCTAAAAACTGCACCCCTCAAGGTGCTCAAAACCACATTCAAGAACTTTATTAACCCTTCAGGTGCTTCACAGGAATTTTTTGAATGTGGAAGAAAAAAATGAACATTTAACTTTTTTCACAAAAATGTTACTTTAGACCCAATTTTTTTTATTTTCACAGGGGTAACAAGAAAAAATGGACCCCAAAATTTGTTGTGCAATTTCCCCTGGGCACGCAGATACCCAATATGTGGGGAAAAAACACTGTTTGGGCGCACGGCAGGGCTCGGAAGGGAAGGAGCGCCATTTGACTTTTTGATTGTAAATTTGCTTGAATAATTAGCGGACGCCATGTTGCGTTTGGAGAGTCCCTGTGTGCCCAAACATTGGAGCTCCCCCACAAGTGACCCCATTTTGGAAACTAGACCCCCCAAGGCACCTATCTAGATGCATAGTGAGCACTTGGAACCCCCAGGTGCTTCACAAATTGATTCATAAAAATGAAAAAGTGTTTTTTTTTCACTTTTTCATTTTTACGAATCAATTTGTGAAGCACCTGGGGGTTCCAAGTGCTCACTATGCATCTAGATAGGTGCCTTGGGGGGTCTAGTTTCCAAAATGGGGTCACTTGTGGGGGAGCTCCAATGTTTGGGCACACAGGGACTCTCCAGATGCAACATGGTATTCGCTAACAAATTGTCGGCTCAAATTGTTAGCGGACACCATGTTGCGTTTGGAGAGCCCCTGTGTGCCCAAAAATTGGAGCTCCCCCACAAGTGACCCCATTTTGGAAACTAGACCCCCAAAGGCACCTATCTAGATGCATAGTGAGCACTTGAAACCCCCAGGTGCTTCACAAATTGATTCGTAAAAATGAAAAAAAAAAAACACTTTTTCATTTTTATGAATCAATTTGTGAAGCACCTGGGGGTTCCAAGTGCTCACTATGCATCTAGATAGGTGCCTTGGGGGGTCTAGTTTCCAAAATGGGGTCACTTGTGGGGGAGCTCCAACGTTTGGGCACACAGGAACTCTCCAAACGCAACATGGCGTCCGCTAACAATTTGAGCCGATTTTCCATTCAATTTGTTAGCGGACACCATGTCGCGTTTGGAGAGCCCGTGATGTGCCTAAACAGTGGAGCTCCCCCACAAGTGACCCCATTTTGGAAACTATACCCCTCAAGGATTTTATTAAGGTGTATAGTGAACATTTTGAACCCAGGAGGTACGACACAGAATTTGATAACATTAGGTCATCATATTGAATAAGTTGTCATTATTCTTGAGCGCAAGTGCTCGCTACTTGAGTTTGCATCGGGTACTCAGGTATGCACCATGTACAGCATGTGCTCGAGTGACATGCTCGAGTCCTGCTCCGCATGTTTCACGGTTATTAGACACCCAAAAAAAAACATGCGGGGATCGCTCGTGCATGGCAGGCAATCCCCGTAAAGTTTTTTTGGCCGCGAAGCATATGGGGCGGGGACTGGAGCATGTCACTCAAATACCCACAATACTCAATGCATACTAGAGCACCCGATGCAAACTCAAGTAGCGAGCACTTGCGCTCAACACTAGTCGCCATATCGTCATCTTTTTTTCTTACTTTTGAAAAAAATCCCAACCCCATCACAACCCTAACCCCAAACCCAGCCCTAACCCTAGCCCAACCCTAACCCGAGAGTTTATTTTTGACGCCGTTCCTCGTGCGGCATAAGTGATTAGACGACTTTATTCTTCGGGTCGGTGTGATTACAGCAATACCAGAATCATATCGGGTTTTTATGATTGACAGCTGTCTCACACTAAAAGACGCATTTTTTGTAAAATCTAGTTTTTGCATCGCCATATTTTGAGAGCTATAATTTTTCCAGATTTTGGCAGACAGTCATGTGACGGCTCGTTTTTTGCGGGATGAGTTGACGTTGTTATTGGTGCCATTTTCAGGCACGTGACATTTTTTGATCGCTTTCTATTCCGATTTTTGAGAGGCAGAATAAACAAAAACCAACAATTCAGGAATTGTTTTTTTTTTTTTTATTCTGTTCCGCGTGTAGTAAAATTGATAAGGCAGCTTTATTCTTCGGGTCAGTACGTTTACAGCGGTACCACATTTATATTGTTTTTTATGTTTTGGCGCTTTTACACAATAAAAGCTATTTTATAGAAAAAATTATTTTTTAGCATAGCTTTATTCTGAGAGCTATAACTTTTTTATTTTTCGGCTGATGGAGCTGTATGTTGGCTTGTTTTTTGCGGGATGAGATGACGTTTTCAGCGGTACCATTTTTATTCATAGTGGTCTTTTTGATCGCGTGTTATTCCATTTTTTGTTTGGCGGTATGGTGATAAAGCATTGTTTTTTGCTTCGTTTTTTTTTTTTTTTTTTTACCGTGTTCACTGAAGGGGTTAACTAGTGGGACAGTTTTATAGGTCAGGTTGTTCCGGACACGGCGATACCAAATATGTGTACTTTTATTGTTTTTTTTTTTATAATAATATGTATTGATGGGTACATTATATTTTGATTTTTAGTGATTATATTTTTTTTTATATTTTTACAATTTTTTTTTTTTCACTTTCAGACAGCTTTTATACTTTATTACTTTGTCCCACTATGGGACTTTCACTTTTTTTTCTCTGATCGCCTGCATGGCACAGGAATGCAGCACCATCCGTGTGCCATGCAGGCTGTCAGCGCTGGACAGGGAGATTGTTTGAAGATGCACTGCGCATGTCCAAACAATCTTCCTGCTTTTCTGGTGACCCGGATGTTGTCATGACGACATCGGGTCGTCATGGCAACACCCGGAAAGCCACGTCAGACAGCGCTGGAAGCCGGAAGAGGTGAGTATCTGCGATCACCTCCCCTTGCCCCCGCAATGCTGCGATCGACTTCGATCGCAGCATCGCGGGGGTTAATGTGCTGGGAGCGGTGCAGGACCACTCCCTGCACATAGTATTGGGTGTCAGCTGTGACAATCAGCTGACACCCGGCGGCGATCGCGCCCGCACAGCCTGTGTGCGCGCGCGATCGCCATGACGTACTAATACGGGTCTGGCTCTTAAATCCCAGGGCACAGACGCGTATTAGTACGTCAGATGTTGTTAAGGGGTTAAATCATGTGACAGTTAAGTTGCAACTTCTTATTACCTGGAAAATCATAATTCTTTCCATTCTTCTCTTTTAAAAAAATTTGAGGGGACCTTAAGACATAAATAAGGTGGATTTGGAAGGGTTTTGGGAGTATGAGGTAGAGCGAGTTCTTAGTTCCAGGTGGGTCAGGCGCTGTCTGCACCATCTCGTTAAGTGGAAAGATTGTGCAGCAGTACACATTGGTACCAATGACAAAGTTAGAGGAAGGTGGAAGGTCTTTAAAAATGATCACAGGGAATTAGGAGAGAAGCTGAAGTACAGGACATCCAAGGTAGTGTTTGCAGAAATAATGCCGATTCCACTAGCGTCACTAGAAAGTTAGCGGGAACTTAAGGAGATAAATAAGCTGCAGGATAAAGGGTTTGGGTTCATGGAGAACTGGGCCTACTTCTGTCGGCTACAGGCTCTACGATAAGGACAAACTGCACCTCAACTGGGAGGGTGCAGATGTGCTGCAGTGAAAAATGGTCAGATGGATGGAGGAGCTTTTAAACTAGGATCTGGGAGGGGGGGAGGTTTTTTGTGCAAATAAGGGCATAGAGTAGACAGAGAGAGAGAGAGAGAGACAGTAGGGGTCAATGAGGATTTAGGGGGCTGGGACATTCAAGGAAAGTAAGGAGGCAAGTAGGAGTAATAAATAGTTAATAGTAAATGTCTGCTGGCAAATGCAAGAGGTCTTGCAAACAAAATTAATGAATTAGAGACTCTAATGTCAGCCACAGATTACGATGTGGTGGGCATTACGGGAACCTGGCTGGAAAGCCATGACTGAGTGACAAACATAGAGGATTACACTACATTCAAAAGGTTAGGAATGAAAAAAAGGTGGAGGGGTGGGTATTTTCATTAAATCCAACTTAAGACCTGTGCTAAATGACGACATTGGAGGGGAGCTTCGACAATGTAGAGTCAGTATGGGTAAATGTACATGGAAATGCCAATAATGGAACGCTGCTAATTGGAGTTTGCTACAAGCCTTCTAATATAGCTGAACATGTAGAGGATGAAATGCTGCAACAAAAAAAACTCATGGTCAAAGTGTTGGCTTCCTTAAAATTGTTCCAAAAAATGAAGTAATTCTCCCAGAAAATTACTGCAATTACACATTTTGCTATACATGTTTATTTCCTTTATGTGTATAGGAACAACAAAAAAAAACAGATTAAAAAAAAGGCAAAGTGAACATAATTTCACACAAAACCATCAAAAATGGGCCGGTCAAAATTGTTGACACCTTTTGTCAAAATTGTGGGGTGTGGGTAAAGAACTTTATTTCAAGCATGTGAAGCTCATTCAAACTCAATTGTGGCAAGTAACAGGTGTGGGCAACATGAAAATCACACCTGAAACCAAATAAAAAGGGAGAAGTTGATTCAATCTTTGCATCGTGTGCATGCGTGTGCCACACTAAGCATGGAGAACAGAAAGAGAAGAGAACTGTTCTAATCTTGAAATTCTTGATATTTTTCAAGTCCATCTCCAGAGATCCGGATGTTCCTTTGTCCTTGGTGCACAGCATAATCAATACATTTACAACCCATGTCACTGTAGCTAATCTCCCTGGATGCGGACAGACGAGAAAAATTGATGAAATGTTGCAATGCAGGATAGTCCAGATGTTGAATAAGTAGCCCCACCAAAATTTCAAAGAAAGTCAAGCTGTCAGCGTGAACCCTCCATCAACATTTGAATTAAATTAAATGCTATGGCAGGAGAATAAAGCGGACCCCACTGCTGACACAGAGGCATAAAAAAGCTACACTGCAGTTTGCCAAAATGTACATGAGTAAGCTGAAACCCTTCTGGGGAAGTGTCTTGTGAACAGAGGAGACCAATATAGAGCTTTTTGGTAAAGCACATTCTACTGTTTAAACAGAAGGAAGCCAACAAAGAAAAGATCACAGTAACTACAGTGGAATATGGTGGAGGTTCAAAGATGTTTTGGAGTTGTTTTGCTGCCTCTGGCATTGGGTGTGCACTGTGTGCAAGGCATCATGAAATCTGAAGATTACCAAAAGATGTTGTGTGGCAATGTAGTGCCTAGTGTCAGAAAGCTGGGTTTGCGTTCTAGGTCATGGGTTGCCAGCATGGCAATGACCCCAAACATACATCAAAAAGCACAGAGAAATGGATGGAAACAAAGTGCTGGAGAGTTGTGAAGTGACCGCCAATGAGCTTGGATCTAAATCCCATTGAACACCCGTAAAGAGATCTTAATATTGCTGTTTGGAGAAAAATATTAAAATTTGAGAATCTTCAGTAGTTGATACCTTTGGCTAACTGAAAAGATGGTAACAAACTGAAAAATTTTAAGACTACTCAGGTCTCTTCTTCAGACAGTATAACACAACATCTGAAGTGTCACATATTTATACACAACAGGGCACAGGAATAATGCAATAGATAAGACAAGTAGCGTGATGTAGAACTATTAGTATGGGAGAGGGAGAAGCAGTTGTGGCCATGAATATTGGAACAGTTCATTGATAAGGAGTGTGAAAGTTTTATTGTCCTGTGATTGAGGTCTGGTCCATGATTGTGATGCCGCCAAATGGACTGAGGAGCACATTCCTTAGTTGATGTAGAAAGACATAAATCCATGCGAAACATTAACTCCTGCTCTGTGAGTGTGTCAAAGATTGTCATAAGTTTGTAATTCCACATTTTTCTGTCTCTCTGAGATTTGAAGTTACCTTTTAATACAAGTAATTTCATGTCCATGATGCTGTGATCAGGGATAAAAAATGTCTGGCCACAGGTAGATCTAATCTTTTTTCTTTTATTGTGTGGCGATGAGAATTCATCCTTGTTCTAAGTTTTTGCCCTATCTCCCCAGACTGATGTGACCCACCCTTTTCTCTGGTGCGTTTCTTCTCTGTCCGGATTGTGCTCCGCATTGGTTCGTGCCTGGCTGCACTACGTATGGTTTCCATTGGATTTTAGTAACTTCATAATTGTAATACTGATGGCCTAAAATGTTCCCTTCCTTCCTTTTTCTTCCTATAACTTGATGTTTTATTGGACGTTATACTTATATTCTATGATATACTGATGCTGATATTGTCCTGGTTATTATTTTTATTTTTATTGTATTTTTGTAATTGAAAATTATTTAACCTTTCAATAAAAATTGAATTTTGAAAAAGGCTTCTCCCGTGTGACTTCTCTGATGTTTCTAGTCTGTACAGAGACCAGTCGTGGCATTCTCCTTTGTGTGGGTTCTCCGGTGGCAATCAAGATGCACTTTCTGTTTAAAAAATTTCCCACATTTTGAACATGAAAAAGGCTTCTCCCCTGTGTGACTTCTCTGATGTGTATTAAGAGTTGATTTCCGTGTAAAATATTTCCCATATTCTGAAAATGAAAAAGGCTTCTCCTCTGTATGAGTTCTCTGGTGTAAAACAAGACCGTATTTCTGTTTAAAATGTTTACCACATTCTGAACATGAAAATGGCTTCTCCCCTGTGTGACTTCTCTGATGTTTATTAAGAGCTGCTTTCCGTGTAAAATATTTCCCACATTCTGAACAGGAAAAAGGCTTCTCCTCTGTATGAGTTATCTGGTGTATAACAAGACCGTATTTCTGTTTAAAATGTTTACCACATTCTGAACATGAAAAAGGCTTCTCCCCTGTGTGACTTCTCTGATGTTTATTAAGAGTTGCTTTCCGTGTAAAATGTTTACCACATTCTGAACATGAAAAAGGCTTCTCCCCTATGTGAGTTCTGTGGTGTTTAACAAGACTTGATTTCTGGTTAAAACATTTCTCACATTCTGAACATGAAAAAGGCTTCTTCCCAGTGTGAATTCTCTGGTGAATAACTAAATCTGATTTTTGGTAAAAACATTTCTCACATTCTGAACATGAAAACGGCTTCTCCCCTGTGTGAGTTTTCTGGTGCTTAACAACACTGGATTTTTTAGTAAAACATTTCCCACATTCTGAACATGAAAAAGGCTTCTCCACTGTGTGAGTTCCCTGGTGTTTAACAAGATCTGATTTCTTGTTAAAATATTTCCCACACTTGGAACAAGAAAATCTATTCTTGGCTGTGTGAATTTTTTGACGTTTAGTAAAAGATTTTTCGAGAGGAAAACTATTTCCATATTTTAAAAATGTCTTCTTTGCTTTAGGAGCAGTTTGTTTTTTAATGCTTAATTTGTGACTATGATTTTCCTTAGTAGTTGGTAATGAATCAGAAGACAGGACCTGTTTCATAGGATCAGGTGATAAATCTTTGCTGTGAAGGGATGATGGTATATCTGGAGTAATGACATTCACTTCAATTGTATCCTGTGGGATCTCAAGATCGTCTGATTTAAAAATTGAAGATGTCAGCTGTCCCTCTGATCTCCAGGTACAGTCATCTGCTAAGATAAAAATCTATTATTTTTCAATAAAATATCCTTGGATTTTATATTTTTTTACATTTCTACTTAAACTGTCTATAATAATGGCAAGTTATGTAAATATATTGAATTAATTATTCACCAAGACACTGACATTTCACAATCTAATAGAAAACCTCATAGGATGAACCAGTAGAGCGTGGTTTTCAACTGTTTGTTCATTCTGCCTCCCAAATATGGAATAAAAAGCCACCAAGTTATGTACGCAAAATAATAACAATAGAAACTTCTACTCATCTCACAAACAACAAGCCCCACTCAGGTCCATAGTCTGTAAATGAAAAAAATCATAGTTACCGGTAACAGGATTTTACAGAGCCCATGATAGCACCACCTGAGAGACGGTATCCGCCCACCAAGGACAGGAAACCTGCTGAATAAAAAAGGCGGTACCTCTCCTCCGCATCAGTTTTGTTTTAGAGCACGAGAGGACCTCCAGACAGTATGTTAGTACACAACTACCACCAATAAAACATTTCTCACTATACACCCATATATAGAAAACACCAGAAGTGATCAAAAAGGGGGGGGGAGGGGCATATAAGGGTGCTGTCATGGGCTCTGTAAAATCCCGTTACCGGTAGGTAACTATGATTTTTTCCCCCTTCTCCTTTGACAGCACCACCTGAGAGATTTATATAGAACAGACACCTTAAGGATGGATCACCGCTTGCAACACCTTTCTCCCAAAGGATAGATCAGCAGATGAAGAAAGATCAAGCCAGTAATGGTTATAGAAGGTAGAAGGAGATTACCATGTTGCTGCCTTACATATGTTATCAATGGACACTTCCGCCTTCTCAGCCCAGGAGGCTGCACCAGCTCTGTGGAATGGCCCTTCAGGTTCTCTGAAACCGGCACATTACTAGGGGAATATGCTAAGCTAACGGCTGATCCATCTAGCTATAGTTCCCCTTGTAACTTTAAGTCCCTTACTAGCTCCCTGGAAGGAGACAAATAAGGCATCACTTCTCCTCCAAGGCCTTGTTACCTCCAAATACTGAAGCAAAACCAGTCTAACATCTAGAGTATGAAGCCTCTGTTCCCCTAAATCTGTTGGGTTAGGATACAATGAGGGGAGAATGATCTCCTGTGTTCTGTGGAATTTGGAGGCCACCTTCGAAAAATAGGCTGGGTCTGGTCTTAACGTAACTCCATCTACAGTGACCTGTGTAAAAGGATGATTTACTGACAGAGCTTGTAAGTCAATAACTCTACGGGCTGATGTTATAGCTATTGTAACAGGTCTGGGAGGTGGAACCTCTGAGCAACTATACAAGGGGGCGGTCCTTGTAAGGAAGCGGGTGGCTCCCAGGGAAGACGGGCAGGTAGTCACGGCAAGTGATAGGGACAGTCGCTGGGTAGAGGGGCAGGTAGTCACGGCAAGTGACAGGGACAGTCTCTGGGTAGAAGGACAGCAGGCAGGTGGCTGGTGAGCACTCCCAGGTGAGCGGGTAAGAGTCTCTGGACAGGCAGGTGGTCACGGCAAGTGACGGCAGAGCCTCCAGGTAGGCTAGCAGGCAGGTAGCAGGTGAGCGCTCCCAGGTGAGCGGGCAAGAGTCTCTGGACAGGCAGGTGGTCACGGCAAGTGACGGCAGAGCCTCCAGGTAAGCTAGCAGGCAGGTAGCAGGTGAGCGCTCCCAGGTGAGCGGGCAGGAGTCTCTGGACAGGCAGGTGGTCACGGCAAGTGACGGCAGAGCCTCCAGGTAGGCTAGCAGGCAGGTAGCAGGTGAGCGCTCCCAGGTGAGCGGGCAGGAGACTCTGGACAGGCAGGTGGTCACAGCAAGTGACGGCAGAGCCTCCAGGTAGGCTAGCAGGCTGGTAGCAGGTGAGCGCTCCCAGGTGAGCGGGCAGGCTGGTCCATAGACAGACTGACAGGTGTCGGAAGGCAGACCGTCGGACCGCAGGCTTGCAAGCAGGTAAGCGGATATCAGGCAGGTATCAAGCAGGAATCTGGCAGGTGACTGGCAGGTAACAGGCAGGAATCTGGCAGGTGACTGGCAGGTAACAGGCAGGAATCTGGCAGGTGACTGGCAGGTAACAAGCAGGAATCTGGCAGGTGACTGGCAGGTAACTGGTAGCGGGACCTGAGGACTGAAGCAGAGTGAAGGCTTTGCAACAGCAATGCTCGGGCACCTCCATTTTGGAGGAGGTGCCTTATATATGGGAGGTCCTCCGGCAATTGGCCGGGGACTCCTTAGGACGGCGCGCGCGGTCCCTTTAAGAGAGGGGGAGCGCGCGCGCGCACTAAGCACACTGCCGGGGAAGGAGCACGTGCCGGAAGCAGTGGGGAGAGAAGCGCTGGAGGACGCCGCGCCAGGAGCGGGGTGGTGAGAGGGACGGCGTCTCTGCCTAGTACGGGGCAGAGACGCCGATGCTACAGTACCCCCCCCCTTTTAGGCTCCCCCTTTTTTAGGCCAGAGAGAAATTTATCAAGGATGAGAGGGGCATGGATGTTCTCCCGGGGCTCCCACGTTCTCTCCTCAGGACCAAACCCCTTCCAATCTACCAGAAAAAAGGTTTTTCCTCTTACCCTTTTGGTGGCCAGAATGTTCTCTACCTCAAACTCGTTCTCAGCGGAAACCGGAGCAGGGGGCGTACCTGTAGACTTGGAAAAAGAGTTAAGTACCACGGGTTTGAGGAGAGATACATGGAAGGAGTTAGGGATCCGAATGTTGGCCGGGAGTTTCAATTTGTAGGCCACCGGATTGATTTGTTTGATAACTTCCAGTGGGCCGATGAACCGAGGCCCTAACTTGTAGGAGGGAATCTTGAGCCGGACATACTTGGACGAGAGCCAGACTTTATCTCCAGGACGGAATTGTGGAGGATCCAGGCGTTTTTTGTCAGCGTGTTTTTTCATCCGCTCGGACGACTGAAGGAGTGCGGATCGGGTACTCTCCCAAATGGAGGAGAATTCGCTAACGAGAGATTCCGCAGCCGGATTGTCCACCGAGGTGGAGACGGGAAATGGGATCCGAGGATGCTGACCGAAGACTACAAAAAACGGGGATTTGGAGGAAGATTCGCTCTCGTGATTATTGTAAGAGAACTCGGCCCATGGTAGGAGATCCACCCAGTCCGAATGGTGGGCATTAACGAAGTGCCGGAGGTAACTGGTCAGGTTCTGATTGATCCGCTCCACTTGACCATTGGACTGTGGATGGTAAGCGGAGGAGAAGTCCAGAGTGACGTCACGCAACTTACATGTGGCTCTCCAGAAGCGTGAGGTGAACTGAACCCCACGATCCGACACGATGTGGAGGGGCAGGCCATGGAGACGGAAGATGTGGCGGATAAAGTCTTTAGCCAGTTCGGGTGCAGACGGGAGGCCCGGCAGGGGAATGAAGTGCGCCATCTTGGAAAAGCGATCAGCGACCACCCAAATGACCGTACAACCGGCAGAGACAGGGAGATCCGTTATAACGTCCATAGCTATATGCTGCCACGGGGCAGCAGGTACTGGAAGAGGAAGGAGGCGACCGGCTGGCAGATGTCTCGGAACTTTGTTGCGGGCGCAGGACACACAGGCTGAAACAAAGTCTATTACATCCTTGTGCAGGGTAGGCCACCAGTAATGCCGGGTAATAAGCTGGAGGGTCTTTTTCTGACCGGCGTGGCCAGCTAGCTTAGACGAGTGACCCCAGTGTAGGACCTTCTTCCGATCAGGTACTGTTACGAACGTCTTACCGGGAGGGAGACGATTTAGATTCACGGGGGCCACTTGCATTACTCTGGCGGGATCAATGATGTGCTTAGGTTCCTCCTCTAGATCAGATACCAGGAAGGATCGGGACAAGGCGTCAGCTTTGATGTTTTTGTCTGCCGGGCGAAAATGAAGAACAAAATCAAAGCGGGCAAAAAACAAGGACTACCGGGCTTGGCGCGGGTTAAGTCTCTGGGCGCTCTGAAGGTAAGCCAAGTTCTTGTGGTCCGTGTAAATTATTACCGGGTGAAGAGCCCCCTCGAGCAGGTAACGCCACTCCTCCAGTGCCAGCTTAATGGCTAACAATTCTCGGTCTCCAATAGAATAATTGCGCTCAGAAGAGGAGAAGAGTTTGGAGAAGAAGCCGCAGGTTACCATTCTTCCGGAAGGCGACTTTTGGGTAAGTACCGCTCCGGCTCCAGAGGAGGAGGCATCAACTTCCAGGAAGAGTTGTTTGTTGACGTCCGGACGATGCAGCACCGGGGCGGTAGAGAAAGCCTGTTTTAAGGAAAGAAAGGCTTCCTCTGCTTCGGGCGGCCATTCTCTGGGATTAGTGCCCTTACGGGTGAGCGCAGAGATTGGGGCAGTCCGAGAAGAGAAGTGCGGTATGAAGAGGCGGTAGTAGTTGGCGAAGCCCAGGAACCGCTGAATAGCCTTCAACCCCTCAGGTCGAGGCCACTTCTCGATGGCAGACAGTTTCTCAGGATCCATTCGTAGGCAGGTCTGAGAGATTATGTAGCCCAGAAACGGAAGCGAGGTCTGCTCAAAGAGGCACTTCTCATATTTAGCATAGAGATGGTTCTGCCTGAGCCCGAGCAGAACCTGACGAACATCCCTCCGGTGTGTGG
The DNA here is from genome assembly GCF_046119375.1 of Phyllobates terribilis. Classification (NCBI taxonomy): domain Eukaryota; kingdom Metazoa; phylum Chordata; class Amphibia; order Anura; family Dendrobatidae; genus Phyllobates; species Phyllobates terribilis. The sequence goes on from NW_027362943.1 coordinate 1,342,240, forward strand.
GGAGATCCGGAGAGAAGACCAAGATGTCGTCCAGGTATACCACTACGCAGGAGTAGAGAAGGTCCCGGAAGATGTCATTGACCAATTTTTGAAAGACGGCGGGAGCGTTACAAAGACCGAAGGGCATTACCAGGTATTCATAGTGGCCGTCCCGGGTGTTGAATGCCGTCTTCCATTCATCCCCCTGACGGATACGGACCAGGTTATACGCCCCACGGAGGTCCAGCTTGGTGAAGATTCTAGCCCCCATCAGACGGTCAAATAATTCCGGAATGAGCGGAAGGGGGTATTTATTCTTCACCGTGATCTGGTTAAGGCCTCTATAGTCTATACAGGGACGGAGTGAGCCGTCCTTCTTTTTGACAAAGAAGATGCCTGCTCCCGCCGGGGAAGTAGATTTCCACATGAATCCCCGGGCCAGATTCTCCTCAATATATTCTGACATGGATCGAGTCTCAGCAGCGGACAAAGGGTAAATGCGCCCACGGGCATCAGGTCGATTGGGCAGTCGTATGTTCTATGAGGGGGTAATGTCTCTGCCTCCTTTTTATTAAAGACATCCGCATACGACCAATAAGGAGCTGGAAGACCAGGTAGATTGGCTGGAGTAAGAGAAGGACGGACAGGATGGACGGGAACTAAACAAGTCTTATGGCAGTCCTGTCCCCAGCGAAGGACTTCTCCGGTCTGCCAATCAAGCACGGGTGCATGTTTCTGAAGCCAAGGTAGGCCTAGTAAGAGGGCGTGAGAGAGTCCTGGCAGAACATGAAAGGAGATGCTCTCAGAATGCAGCATTCCCACCTGTAGAGTTAGAGCTTCGGTGATGAGTTGGATGGGATGTGGTAAGAGACCCCCATCCACGGCGGCGACAGATAAAGGTACGGCCAGAGGTTTGGTGGGAATGCGGTATTTTTCTACCAGGGATTGAGAGATGAGGTTTCCAGCAGCTCCAGAGTCAAGTTGAGCCAGTTCAAAATAGCGGTTCTCTCCGCAGATGATAGAGACTGACAGCATCAGGGATGGAGAGGGTTTATTTTTGTCTAGGGCGACCTCTCTGAGCGATCCTAGACACAGGCGTTTCCCGACCTCTCTGGACAGGAACGGATCCAGTGCTCCTTACTGCCACAGTAGAAGCAGCTCCCCTCGGCACGGCGTAAGTCTTGACGGGTTTTGACCATCTTGGTCTGGTCGACCTGCATAGGCTCAGGTGAGTGTGCCTGGGGAGTAACGGAGGGAGTGATGGGTTTCTGGAAGATAGGGGCTAGACGTGGAAACCTCCTCTCACGGGTGACCTCTTTGGCGCGCTCCTGGAACCGGATGTCAATCCGGGTGGCAAGTGTTATTAAGCCGTCGAGAGTGGTAGGAATGTCCCGCCCGGCGAGTTCATCTTTAATACGGCCGGACAGACCCTCCCAGAAGACAGACACCAGGGCGTCGTTATCCCAGGCCAGCTCCGAAGCAAGGGTACGGAACTGTATGGCATATTGGCCCACGGTGAGATTTCCTTGATGGAGGCGTAGCAGAGACTATGCGGATGAGGTCTTCCGTCCGGGTTTGTCGAAGACTTTCCGGAAAGCCGTGAGAAAGGCTGGCAGGTCGGACACCAGGGGGTCTCCTCTCTCCCATAGAGGATTTAGCCAAGCCAGAGCCTCCCCCGTGAGGTGGGACATGATAAAAGCTACTTTGGACCGGTCGGAGATAAACTGGTGGGCAGCGGCGCTGCCGGGTTGCGAGTCATGACACTAGCGGTGGTTGCTGGTGGAGCAGTCAGAGTGTCCAGGCGAGAGTTGACATTCCGCAGGTGACTCAGGATGGACTCCTGTTGGGACCTCTGACGGGAGAGTTCATGACATAGGTCCGAGAGCGAGGGAGCTTGGGTGCCACCGGGTTCCATGGCCCGAGCAAACTGTAACGGGTATGGGAGGTGGAACCTCTGAGCAACTATACAAGGAGGCGGTCCTTGTAAGGAAGCGGGTGGCTCCCAGGGAAGACGGGCAGGTAGTCACGGCAAGTGACAGGGACAGTCGCTGGGTAGAGGGGCAGGTAGTCACGGCAAGTGACAGGGACAGTCGCTGGGTAGAGGGGCAGGTAGTCACAGCAAGTGACAGGGACAGTCTCTGGGTAGAAGGACAGCAGGCAGGTGGCTGGTAAGCGCTCCCAGGTGAGCGGGTAAGAGTCTCTGGATGGGCAGGTGGTCACGGCAAGTGACGGCAAAGCCTCCAGGTAGGCTAGCAGGCAGGTAGCAGGTGAGCGCTCCCAGGTGAGCGGGCAAGAGTCTCTGGACAGGCAGGTGGTCACGGCAAGTGACGGCAGAGCCTCCAGGTAAGCTAGCAGGCAGGTAGCAGGTGAGCGCTCCCAGGTGAGCGGGCAGGAGTCTCTGGACAGGCAGGTGGTCACGGCAAGTGACGGCAGAGCCTCCAGGTAGGCTAGCAGGCAGGTAGCAGGTGAGCGCTCCCAGGTGAGCGGGCAGGAGACGCTGGACAGGCAGGTGGTCACAGCAAGTGAAGGCAGAGCCTCCAGGTAGGCTAGCAGGCTGGTAGCAGGTGAGCGCTCCCAGGTGAGCGGGCAGGAGACTCTGGACAGGCAGGTGGTCACAGCAAGTGACGGCAGATCCTCCAGGTAGGCTAGCAGGCTGGTAGCAGGTGAGCGCTCCCAGGTGAGCGGGCAGGCTGGTCCATAGACAGACTGACAGGTGTCGGAAGGCAGACCGTCGGACCGCAGGCTTGCAAGCAGGTAAGCGGATATCAGGCAGGTATCAAGCAGGAATCTGGCATGTGACTGGCAGGTAACAGGCAGGAATCTGGCAGGTAACAAGCAGGAATCTGGCAGGTGACTGGCAGGTAACAAGCAGGAATCTGGCAGGTGACTGGCAGGTAACTGGTAGCGGGACCTGAGGACTGAAGCAGAGTGAAGGCTTTGCAACAGCAATGCTCGGGCACCTCCATTTTGGAGGAAGTGCCTTATATATGGGAGGTCCTCCGGCAATTGGCCGGGGACTCCTTAGGACGGCGCGCGCGGTCCCTTTAAGAGAGGGGGAGCGCGCGCCCTAAGCACACTGCCGGGGAAGGAGCGCGTGCCGGAAGCAGCGGGGAGAGAAGCGCTGGAGGACGCCGCGCCAGGAGCGGGGAGGTGAGAGGGACGGCGTCTCTGCCTAGTACGGGGAAGAGACGTCGATGCTACAGCTATCAGTATCACTGTGTTCAGAGTGAGAGTTCTTTCTGTCACGCTTTCTAAGGGCTCAAAAAGGAGACTTAGTCAGGGCTTCCAGGACCAGGTTTAGACCCCAGGGAGGCATTCTCGGGGTAACAATAGGTCTGGATCTATCGCACGCCTTTTTAAACCTGATAACCCATCTATCTGCTGCCAAATTATAGTTATATAAAGCTCCTAGCGCTGATACTTGCACCTAAAGGGTACTGATAGCAAACCCCATATCTAAGACCCTTTGAAGAAATTCCAGAATAGCTTTAATAAGAATTTTAACCTTAGCCGACCGCGCCGAAATACATAGGAATTTTGCCCATGTCCTACCATAGATCTTAGTCGTCACAGGCTTCCTGCTTTTGAACAGAGTAGTGAATAGACCTTGGGAAAACCCTTCCTGGATTAGTAATGACCTTTCAAACTCCAGGCTATTAAATGCCCAACCTCTGAGCATGGAAGACTGGGCCTTGCTTGAGGAGATCTGGAGCATCTGGAAGGACCCATGGATCTGACTGGGGCATCCTCTTTATCCAGGTGAACCAGGGTCTCTTGGGCCAGAATGGGGCGATTAGTATGACCCTTGCTTGTACCTCTCGAATCTTCCTCAAAATCGTTGGCATTAACATTCACCCTGCTTCAGTACATTCTGACTCAGAAAATCTGATCTTCAGTTTTCTTTGCCTCTAATATGCAGAACCGAGAGCATAAATTGATGTTGTTCTGCAAAATGTAGAATCTGCTCTTTCACCAACAGGAGAGGTCGGGATCTCGTGCCCCCCTGATGATTGACATAGTCGACTGTTGTCTGACATAATTCGGATGTGTTGTCCCTGTAGTCAGGAACTGAACTTCATCACTTCATTCTTTACCGCCAACAGCTCCTTCATGTTTTGAGGAGAAGGCTTTCTCGCTGTCCGACCAGACTCCTTGTATTACACGATCTCCCAGATGTGCTCCCAGCCATCTGAGCTTGAGTCCGCTGTAATTATGTCCCTGACCTGATACGACCAAGGAACTCGCTGTGACAGGTTCTCCCGATCCAGCCACCATGCGAATGAGCTGATGGCTGTATTGGAAAGTGTCATCTTCCTGTCCAAGTGTCCCCTGAGTTGTTTCTCCGCTGCTAGGATATCAAGCTGCAGATATCGGGAGTGTATCTGAGCCCACTGGACTGCTGGGATACATGATGTCATTGTACCTAAAAGAGTCATTGCTTTCCTTAGGGTCATGGATGGATTCCTGACTACTCCTGAGGCTAGGGACGTAATTCTGTTTTTCTTGCCTTCTGGTAACAGACAAGTCTATCCCTCTGAGTCGAAGATAAGCCCTAAAAAAGACGGAACCTTCCGAGGCTCCAGGCTTGACTTCTCTAGATTCAGTAACAATCAAGGACAATCAAAAACACTGAACTTCAGGAGGGCAAAGTTTGATCAGCTAAGAGATGCCCTTCACTTTATAGACTGGGATAGTATCTTTAGTAATAGGAGCACGGATAGAAAATGGGAAATTTTCAAAACAGTCCTACATAGTCACTGTAGAAGGTACATACCTTATGGGAATAAAAGGGCTAGGAATAGGAGGAAGCCAATGTGGCTAAATAAGGAAGTCAAGAGGGCAATGAAAAACAAAAAAAGGGCTTTCGGTAAACTTAAACAAGAAGGCAGCGAGGAAGCGCTAATATCTTATAGGGAAAAAAACAAAATCTGTAAGAAACAAATAAGAATAGCAAAAGAGGAGACAGAGAGACTAATTGCCAAGGAAAGTAAAACGAATCCCAAACTGTTCTTTAACTATATAAACAGTAAAAGGATTAAAACTGATGGAGTTGGCCCATTGAAAAATAACCTGGGTAAAATCATAGAGGGCGATGAGGGTAAAGCAAACCTACTCAATAGCTTCTTCTCCACTGTTTTCACAAAAGAAAACAATTTATCGGAGGAAATGCAGAGTGATAAAGTAAACCCTCCGCTAAATATCACCCACCTAACCCAGGAGGAAGTTCAGAAACGACTAAATAATATCAAAATAGACAAGTCACCAGGCCCAGATGACATACACCCCCGGGTACTAAAAGAATTAAGTAATGTGATAGACAAGCCGCTGTATCTTATATTCAAGCACTCTTTATGGACAGGGACTGTCCCTCTAGACTGGCGCCAAGCAAATGTGGTACCAATATTCAAAAAGGGGTCTAAAAGTGACCCTGGGAACTATAGACCAGTTAGCTTAACGTCTGTTGTGGGTAAATTGTTTGAAGGATTTCTTAGAGAAGCTATTGTAGAATATCTTAATGATAATAACTGTCTAACTCCATATCAACATGGATTCATGAGGGATCGCTCCTGCCAAACAAACCTGATCGCCTTCTACGAGGAGGTGAGCTCACAGCTGGACCGGGGAGAGTCAGTGGATGTTGTATACCTTGACTTCTCCAAAGCGTTTGATACCGTGCCACACAAAAGGTTGGTATATAAGATGAGAATGCTTGGTCTGGGGGATAATGTGTGCAAGTGGGTAAATAGCTGGCTGAGTGATTGAAAGCAGAGGGTGGTTATCAATGGAGTAAGCTCAGGGTGTGTCAGGGTTACTAGCGGGGTGCCTCAAGGGTCTGTCTTGGGCCCTATATTATTTAATATATTTATTAATGATCTAGTGGAAGGGTTGCATAGTAAAATAGCAATATTTGCAGATGATACTAAACTTTGTAAAGTAGTTAATACAGATGAGGATAGGGCACAGCTACAGGAGGATTTAGATAAATTGGGGAGTTGGGCCAAAAAATGGCAAATGGGGTTCAATGCCGATAAATGTAAGGTCATGCACATGGGAAAGAAAAACAGCAGTCACCCATACATATTAAATGGGAAACCGTTGGGGAAATCTGACATGGAGAAGGACCTGGGCGTCTTGGTTAATAGCAAATTAAATTGGAGTGCCCAGTGTCAGGCAGCAGCTGCGAAGGCAAATAGAGTCATGGCATGCATCAGAAGAGGAATAGGGGCATATGATGAGAACATTGTTCTTCCTCTGTATAAAGCGCTGGTAAGGCCGCACTTAGAATATTGTGCACAGTTCTGGGCTCCGGTGCTCAGGAAAGACATATTGGAGCTAGAGAGGGTACAAAGGAGGGCGACTAAGGTAATAAAGGGAATGGAGGGACTAGAATACCCAGAGAGGTTGTCAAAATTAGGCCTATTTACGTTGGAAAAGAGAAGGCTTAGGGGAGACCTCCTAAACATGTATAAATACATCAGGGGGCAGTACAGAGATCTCTCCCATGACCTGTTTATACCAAGGATGGTGACAAAGACGAGGGGGCACACTATGCATCTGGAGGAAAGGAGGTTCCTGCACCAGCATAGAAGGGGATTTTTTACAGTCAGAGCCGTGAGACTCTGGAACTCTCTGGGAGAGCAAGTGGTGATGTCCAACTCACTTAATGAGTTCAAGAGAGGCCTGGACTCCTTTCTTGAGAACAATAAAATTACATCTTATGCTTAGTGATGGTTAATTAATCCAGGGATTTAATCTGACTGCCAGATTGGAGTTGGGAAGTGAATTTTTCCTCAATGATGTAAATTGGCCTATACCGCATGGTTTTTTTTTGCCTTCCCCTGGATCAATGCTGCGGAATAGCTGCAGTGCACAAGAAATAGGCTGAACTGGATGGACGCTTGTCTTTTTTTGGCCTTATAAACTATGTAACTATGTAAGGATTGATCAGGCTGGCTCAGGCTCTTATCAAGAGAGCATTGAAAACTCGCATTGACCTGCCTACTACCAGGAAGTCGTTCAGGTAAGGGACAACTAGAGTATCTTGTTCTCTCAAATGCGCCATGACTTCCAGAATGATCTTCGTAAAGATTCTTGGAGCCATGGAGAGGCCGAAGGGCAGAGCTGTGAACTGAAATTGCCTCACACGATTGAAGATATACACAGCTACTCTCAGATACTGCTGGTATCCTGTATGGATTGGGACGTGGTAATAGGCGTCCTTCAGGTCAAGGACACTCATATAACAACCCGGGAACAACATCTTTATGGCTGATATTATAGATTCCATCTTGAAGGGTCTGTAGATTAGAAAGTTGTTTAGGCCATTCAAGTTGATTATGGTTCTAAAGGAGACAACCAGCTTCTTTATCAGAAACAGGGGCGAATAGAATCCTTTCCCCTGCTCGCTTATTAGTCTCTCTCAGAACCTTCTTTTCCACTAAGTTTAATACCTCTTGCTCCAGGGCTCTTTGCTCTCTGGGCCTCCTGGGAGACGAAATCCTGAAGGTCTGCAGGGGAATGGATCTGAATTCCAGTCTCAGTCCTGTCTTTATAATTCCTGATATCCAGGCACTGGATGGAATTTTTTTCCAGGTAGTCAGGAAGTGGGACAGTCTTCCTCCTACCTGGGGAGGCCCGTCACTTAGGGGATTTTCTGTTCTCAGAGGAAGGACCTCCGAACATGAAGCCTCCATTCCTTGTCCTTCCATCTGCACTGGTCTCTGGAAAATGTACCTATACTATACTTCCTTTTACAAAAGGAAGTCTTGTACTGAGGCATCAACACACTGGAAAACCAGTGTTTCTTATCTGCGGCTTTATCCAGTATGTCATCCAGAGCTTTGCCAAAAAGAAACTCCCCTTCACACGGGATTGAACACAGTTTCATCTTAGACTGTACACCACCTGACCAGCTCTTGAGCCACACAGCTCTGCGAGCTGTGTTGGATAAATTCGCTGATCTGGCGGCCAGCCTTACTGAATCTGCCGACGCGTCCGCGAGGAAGGTAGCCGCTCCCTGCATTAGCGGAAGACTGGCCAGGATATTTTCCCTTGGAATGTCCCCTTTAATCTGGACTTCTAGCTGCTGCAACCAGACCATCATTGACCTGGCTGTGCAAGTGGTTGCTACTGTCGGTTTCAATGCTCCCGCTGGTCACTCCCAGGTTCGGTTTAATAAGGTTTCCGCATTTTTAATCAAGAGGATCCTTGAAAGCTCCTAAATCCTCAGACAGCAGGGTGGATTTTTTTTTAGAGAATTTTGATACGGTCAATTTTTGGGGTTTTATCTCACCTGGTTGATTCTTCTTCCTCAAACGGGTATCTTCTCTTTGAAGGTGATGGTAACTGCCCTCTCCCTGTAGATGAACGATCCTTTCATTGACGGAGAATGTGCACCTCTTCTTCTGATCCAGACCCCCAAACATGATGTCCTGAACAGTCCTAGGGGTCATGGTATCGGCTATGCCCATAGTTGTTCTTATGGCTTTAATCAGCTTATCCGTGTTTTGCACTGGAAAACACGGCCTACCTCCTGTATCGCTATCTGAGGAAGATGATGATGATGATAAGGATGACGAGTAGTTAGGAGAGCAAATAAGACTTTCCCTTGCCCTGGAATACTACAGATTCTTCGAGTCTGATGTAGGACGTTTCAGCTTCCTACTCTTTTTACGTGTAGCCAACATCTTTAGGGAGTCCCTAACCTCCGTCTGGATTAAAGATTTTAAATCCATAACAAAATTAGGTGTTTCCTCGGATATGGTTTCTTGGATACAACTCGGGCTAAGCTTTTTAGTATAAGTGCTGGGAAAATTAACCCCGCACAGCGCACACTCCTTGTTATTCCTCTTGGCACTACACTTTTTGGACAACACAACTGATTGTTCCAACCCCATTTATAAGGCAAGAAATCCCACTTATTAAACCTGACAGGGCACACCTGTGATGTGAAAACCATTTCCAGTGACTACCTCTTGAAGCTCATCAAGAGAATGCCAAGAGTGTGCAAAGCAGTAATCAAAGCAAAAGGTGGCTACTTTGAAGAACCTAGAATATAAGACATATTTTCAGTTGTTTCACACTTTTTTTGTTAAGTATATAATTCCACATGTGTTAATTCATAGTTTTGAAGCCTTCAGTGTGAATGTACAATTTTCATAGTCATGATAATACAGAAAAATCTTTAAATGAAAAGGTGTGTCCAAACTTTTGGTCTGTACTGTATGTATTTGACATTACTATAGTGAGAAGAACCCACTTAATTTACGGTGTGTGTCTCCTGGAGCACAATCTGAGCACTATGTGTTGGGCAATAAAATGGCATAATTGCAATTTTCACTCTCCAACATCCACTGTGTTCTAATATCCGGAAAGTGCCGCTAGAATCAAAATAGTCACTACCCCTTTAGATTAATTCCTTGAGGGTTAAAAATTACACAATGGAGCAATGGAGTCACTTTATGTGGATTTCACCGTGCTCCCAGGGCAGCACGATAGCTCAGTGGTTAGCACTGCAGCCTTGCAGCGCTGGGGTCCTGGGCTCAAATCCCACCAAGGACAACATCTGCAAGGAGTTTGTATGTTCTCCCCGTGTTTCTCTGGTTTTCTCCCACACTTCAAAAACATACTACTGATAGGGAATTTAGATTGTGAGCCTCAATGGGGGCAGCGATGATAATGTATGTAAAGCGCTGAGGAATATGTTGGTGCTATATATATAAAGAAAATGAAGATTATTACTGCAATGGTTTTCTGTTATTATGTCATATTAGGGGCTTCTGTAAATGGTGTGTCCCATCTCCTCTGGGATCTGCTCCTGCGACGTCTGCTTCTTTCACCATGTGTGGCCTTATTCATCCTGCAGGCGGCGCTGGTGAAGGAGGAGATGTCAGAACCAGAAGGTCTGGGCGGCGCAGGCTCTGTCCAGGCACTAAGATTAGGGTGCCTGGGACCAGTAGTACTATCCAGTCTGGCAGTATGGGTGTGTGTGCTGTCCAGCTGGAGTAATCTGCTCCCTGCTTCAGCCAACTGGAAAGCACCGCACCCTACTAAAGCTGGAAGCATATTGCCGGAAGCTGCCAGATACAGCCTTGTCCTCCTCTGGGTCAGTCCTCTGTGCTCAGCTCCCGGCTTGTGTATTTGTTTCCTGTTGTGATCCCGGCCCGTTTACTGACTACTCTTGTGTCTTCTGATTTTGTATTTTCTCTGCCTTCCTGGTTCTGACCCGGCTACCTGACTATTCTTCTTCCCATCTCACACCATAGAACAGCAGATAGCACCATGGCCCAAGCCTAGGGGGTCTCTGTGTAAGTCCAGATTCATGTAGAGGGGTTAAAGGGTGATGAGCAAAGCTGTGAGTAAAGACAATAACACATCATCAGTAAAAAATGAGTAACTAATGGTGAAACCTCTCTGGGGTAATTATAGTATGCGGGTTGGTGGCTCTTGGCCATCTAAAATTATTGTAATGTCTAATAAATATTTTCTATCACATGAGATTCAAGAAAAAAATATACTTTTATTAAAGAGAACTATTTATAATAGTGCAGAGCTGAAAATGTCTTAATTTTAGATCTCGGGCATCTGGGAGAGTCAATGGAGACCTTTTTTTTAAAGGCTACAAGGGAGTTACAGACTAACGTAAGTGAGGCCGGCCGATCCCACCACAATCACACTATCATACAGAATGGACATGGAAAAAATAACTTCTTTTTTTATTCTATGTTACATCCTCAACAACAATGTATGTATGAGAGGAGAACTACAAACTAAATAGGAGTCACACTCATATATGGTGGACCATTGGAGCTACTATGAGTCCTGAGCAGGAGAGTAGAGAAAGTATTAGCGCCCCCATTTCAGGAGAGATTGTGCAGTAATCTGAATTCCTTAGGATGAAAACATAATGGAATTTATGACGTGGAGTGAATCCATGAAACCAGGGCTGGAGCCAACACATCTCCTGCAGGCGGGAATAAATGTATATTACATCCATCAGCCACGCACAGCTTAGAGATATATCATGGCACAGGTGTAATGTTTTTTTATGTAGTTTATCACAATCCTGTTTGAAGTTAGTTGGTTTGAAAAGAAATTGAAAAGTCAGGATAAAGGGAAACTCTGCTGTTATTGTACAGAAATTCACACTTGGCCTCACTGCACATTTAATGTTGTCGATCAGAAAAGTGAAGTTTGGCCAGAAAGACTGGACCTGGTCTTGTAGGGACCATATGAGGACATTCAGCAGCACAGAAGGGAGAGAAGGTAGATCCATCCAATAAGATATCAGGGATCTAGGAAGCCAACAGCATCATTACCCTCCACTTTCTCTTACAGGCCCATCATAATATTATTCTTCAAGTGATTTTCTAATTTGTCAGCACATTCTTCATACGCTGTCATTTGGATTTGTAGTTAATAATAATAATAATCTTTTTATTTATTTATTTTTTGTAGTTTACAGTACTGCGCAGGTCAAGGTCAGCATCTACTAATCCCAGGGGGTAGGTGGATTGTCAAGGTTGTAAGTTCTATAGAAAAGGGCTTTCAATGTCCAAAATGATTTGAATAGTTTTGGGTGGAGGAGAATGTTGTGGTCTAGAGGCAAAATGGTGATCACACGATTGTGATACGGCCGGACTACACCACTGATAAAGCAGCCACAGCCGGTGACTGAGAAGAATCTGTGACTTCTCTGCATTTAGTGGTTACTACTCACCTGGGTAGTCATATGTGGGAATCTCCTCTTTACACCACTCATCACCCCTCACATATGTCTCTGTAGTATTAATATGGGTCAGATCTTCACCCTGAAACAAATATTATAAAAGTCACAGACAGATGGAGAAGTCACATCTATGATCAGCTCTAATCCTGCCATCTCGACTGTTCTCATTACAATAGTCTATTATATAACCGGGGATGTGTGTCTCTGTCTGAAGCCTCGATAGACTGCGCATGCGCGACGCGCAGTCTGGCTCCAGACAGAATCACCCATTCAGCCGTTACAGGTAAGAGGAGTGTATGGCTCCGGAGATCGCTGTATGGGTAGGCACTGAACGTATACCGCAATCTCCGGCACCATACTTACTTGATCGGGAGGAGCGTTGCAGCGGCGCCTCTCTTCGTCGGAGATGGGGCAGGAGTGAGGCGTCGGATCGGCGCTTGCGCATAGCGCTATCTGGCGTCGTTTTACTGAAGACACATTTACAGTGTGTGTTCAGCAAAAATGGCGTCGGACAGCGCAGTGCTCCGGCGACACACTCCTCCCCCGGCCTCCGGCAGAACTGGGCGCAGAAGCGCTGGAGTACAGGGAAGAAAGGCGAGTATAACTGTTTATTTTTTTGTATGTGTGTACAGTGTGAAAGGAATGAGGGGGCCACACATACCAGGATTGAGGGGGCCACACATATCAGGATTGGGGGGTGAGGGGACCATGCATACCAGGATTGTGGGATAAGGGGATCATGCATACCATGATAAGGGGTACCACACATACCAGGATTGCGGGGTGAGGGGACCATGCATACCAGGATTGGGGGGTGAGGGGTACCATGCATACCAGGATTGGGGGTGAGGGGTGCCATGCATACCAGGATATGGGGGTGAGGGGTGCCATGCATACCAGGATTGGGGGTGAGGGGTGCCATGCATACCAGGATTTGGGGGTGAGGAGTGCCATGCATACCAGGATTTGGGGGTGAGGGGTGCCATGCATACCAGGATTTGGGGGTGAGGGGTGCCATGCATACCAGGATAGGATGGTGGGGACAGAATGGGGGCAGCACAAATACCAGGAGGGGGGCAGCACATACCAGCATGGGAGACCATACAGCAATAAAAATGCTCGCCACCTGGGCGTAGAATGGGTTCAATAGCTAGTATAAAACATATAATACTGGTGGATAAAACAAGACTGAGCACAAGACCTTCACAGCTGTCTACACATTATAGATCTCATGACACCTTCTCTCCATCTACCTGATGATTTTGAGGAACATTGGGATCTTCTTGTTTACAGTCCTGTGGAAGAAGAGGATGGGGACATCTCTCTGGTGTTGTCCTCTTACTGGATAGATCTGGAGGAAACACATACAGGGACTGAATTCATTCTTTACATACAGATAATTATAGGCTGTGTGTATTCAGTCCTGTCTATTACCTGGTGATGTAAGGGGCTGGGGAACCTCCATCATGACGTCCTTGTACAGATCTTTGTGTCCTTCTAAATACTCCCACTCCTCCATGGAGAAATAGACGGCGACATCCTGACACCTTATAGGAACCTGACACATACAATGATACCGTCATCCCCGATCCCTTCATAGCGTTACTGTAGAATATCCCAGCATTTCCAGCAGTGTCACCTCTCCAGTCAGCAGCTCAATCATCTTGTAGGCGAGTTCTAGGATCTTCTGGTCATTGATGTCCTCATGTATCAGGGGGTGAGGTGGAGGGCTCAGTAGTCTTCCCCATCCCTCAGACACAGGGTCCTGACAGTGCTCACTAGAGGTCTTCTTCACTACTGAGTAATTCTGGTTATGGAGAGACACATTAATAAATCTCCCTCCAGACATTTCCAGAGTCCTCACCTCTCCAGTTCTGTCCATCTGTTATTCCCATAGATAAGAATGAAGTAATGTGACGTCATCAGAATCTCTCACCTCTCCAGTAAGCCGGAAGAGGATCTCTAGGGTGAGGTGTAATATCCTCTCCGCCATCTTGTCTCTGTCCATATCCATCCTTGATGGGTAAATCAGGAAAATTCTCTTATATAAAAGATCTTCACTGAGGGGATCCGATATTGTAGGGACCTGAATGAGAAGATGATGAGCCTATATAACATCATAAAAATCCTGTGTAAGAATACAATTACTGGAGATAATAAGGGGAAATGTGGTGGGCCACTGAGGAGGTCCCAGATGTTGCAGAAGGGCCAGCTGGGGTATGTAGTCTCAAAGGCAGCAGATAATGATGTCACAGTAGTTGAAGTGGACCCCTAAACACGTCCCTAGTGTCCACAACAATTGTCGGAAGGTGGCACTTGTGGATGGTATAGGACCCCCAGGGGGCACTCCTGTAGTTGTGGTGTCTGGGTGCAAGTTTGGAGTGTCCGTGATGTTTGTGCAAACTCAAGCAGCCAGACACGGAGGTGAACTTGTAAACATAACAATTTTACTGAAGGAGGTAACGGGGTACAGTCTCTCTTGAAGGCAAAGTTTACAGTATTTTGTGCATATGAAAGTAATGGTTCTCTCCCCATGAGACAAGCGAGGTTATGGCCTCTCAGGGCGGCTGGAGCAGAGTCCTCTTCACTTGCTAGTAGAGGAAATGCTATGCACAGTCTAAGAAATATTACACTGATGGAGGGACCTTCACAGATTGGCTCTCCGTGGAAACACACTAAAGTCTGGGTGTGCTCACAGTTTTTAGCCCACCGTTCCCTTTCGCAGGGGGTAGGTTTAAACAAAAAGTCGGTGGTGTGGCAGCCACGTGGATCTGGTCCGGCTAGAAGCAAACAGGATAACCAACGTGCAGGAGAGCACATGAACAGCGTTATCTCTCCTGACTGGAAGACGCTTGTCTTTTTGGGAAGGAGATTATGTGGAGAAAAATGTCCCCCCAGCGTGGACTGGCATGGAAACTCTTCTGTGAGAAATAGTGTCTGTCTCCTATATCTTCATTAGGCAGCTTGAACCCCCCACTACTGATTTGTACCAGTGCTCAGTCAGTGTGCGAGCCCTGAGCTGGGAGACTCCTCACAGCCGTTTCTATGGCAGCTTATTGTGAGGAGAATAATCACTTACCTTTCATATACACACATTGGCCAGTAGATGGCAGGAAAGTCCAATTTACAATGCAATGTATTATATCCCCTAACTCACAGTGCCCACAGTGGAACAAGTCTACTATCACACTACAACTGGCTCATTTAGCAGCAGTAGAACGGGTAGCGGGATGCCACAGAAACATATGAGGAGATATATTATTTTACAGTACCGTATTTTTCGGACTATAAGATGCACCTAGGTTTTAGAGGAAGAAAATATAAAAAAAAAATTTAAGCAAAAAATGTGTTGACATTGCTGACACTGGTATAGGGGTAATGTCCTCCAATTCTAACAATATCCCCCATCTTGGTTTATATGTCCCCCTTCCTTTTATACGTGGCCCCCATCCCCATCCTGGCATGCCTGGCATCCCTCCATCCTGGTATGCATGGCACCCCTCCATCCTGGCATGCATGGCACCCCTCATCCCTATCCTGGCGGCATGCATGGCGCCCCCCATCCCTATCCTGGCATGCATGGCACCCCCCCATCCCTATCTTGGCATGTATGGCACCCCCCATCCCTATCCTGGTATGCATGGCACCCCTCATCCCTGTCCTGGCATGCATGTCACCCCTCATCCCTGTCCTGGCATGCATGGCACCCCTCATCCCTGTCCTGGCATGCATGGCACCCCCCATCCCTGTCCTGGCATGCATGGCACCCCCCATCCCTGTCCTGGCATGCATAGCACCCCCCATCCCTGTCCTGGCATGCATGGCACTCCCCATCCCTGTCCTGGCATGCATGGCACCACCCTCATCCCTGTCCTGGCATGCATGGCACCCCCCTCATCCCTGTCCTGGTATGCATGGCACCCCCCTCATCCCTGTCCTGGTATGCATGGCACCCCCCTCATCCATGTCCTGGTATGCATGGCACCCCCCTCATCCATGTCCTGGTATGCATGGCACCCCCCCTCATCCCTGTCCTGGTATGCATGGCACCCCCCCTCATCCCTGTCCTGGTATGCATGGCACCCCCCTCATCCCTGTCCTGGTATGCATGGCACCCCCCTCATCCCTGTCCTGGTATGCATGGCACCCCCCATCCCTATCCTGGCATGCATGGCACCCCCCTCATCCCTGTCCTGGTATGCATGGCACCCCCCTCATCCCAGTCCTGATATGCATGGCACCCCTCATCCCTGTCCTGATATGCATGGCACCCCTCATCCCTGTCCTGATATGCATGGCACCCCTCATCCCTGTCCTGATATGCATGGCACCCCTCATCCCTGTCCTGATATGCATGGCACCCCTCATCCCTGTCCTGATATGCATGGCACCCCTCATCCCTGTCCTGATATGCATGGCACCCCTCATCCCTGTTCTGAAATGCATGGCACCCATCATCCCTGTCCTGATATGCATGGCACCCCTCATCCCTGTCCTGATATGCATGGCACCCCTCATCCCTGTTCTGAAATGCATGGCACCCATCATCCCTGTCCTGATATGCATGGCACCCCTCATCCTTATCCTGGAATGTATAGCCCCTCATCCTTATCCTGGTATGTATGGCCCCCTCATCCTTATATGTATGGCCCCCTCATCCTTATCCTGGTATGTATGGCCCCCTCATCCTTATCCTGGTATGTATGGTCCCCCTCATCCTTATCCTGGTATGTATGGTCCCCCTCATCCTTATCCTGGTATGTATGGTCCCCCTCATCCCCATCATGCTGCACATAAAAAAATAAAAATAAACACTCCTACTCACCTTTCTTCTCTCCTCCAGCACTGCGTCCTGTCTGCCCCACTGATCTTGCCATGTGAGCCACGGCTGGCGTCACTACCATGCGCGGCTCACAAGGAGAGATCAGCTCCCGGAGGTCACAGTGACTTCATGCTCCTTAATAGCCGGCACACAGCTGCAGAACAGCTCCTGCTGGGAGATCGCGTGTGCAAGCTATTAAAGGGCATGAATATTCACCCCCTCTCCACGACCATGAGCATAGAGAGAGGTTAAATATTCATTCACGCTCCCATGGGCGTGGGGAGCACTGAATATTAATTTTCTTTAGCAGCGGGGACAGTGTAGGCTGCAGCAGGCGGCTGCTGCCTCCTGTGCCCCACTCCCCCACCGCTACCGCTCCCCCCACACATCATATATATACCCCCTCATCCCCCAACATTCGGACTATAAGACGCATCTCCTATTTTCCTCCAAACCTCATCATCAACTACAAAAAAAGTCTGACTGCTGTGCTTGCCAACAAGGGTTTTGCCACCAAGTACTAAGTGTTGTTTGCAAGAGGAATCAAATACTTATTTGTCACTACAAAATGAAAATAAATTTATCTAATTTATACAATGTATTTTTTTTTTTTTTTTGGATATTCTATCTCTCAATGTTAAAATTAACCTACCCTTAAAATTACAGACTGTTCATGTCTTTGTCAGTGGGCAAACTTACAAAAACAGCAAGGGATCAAATAATTATTTCCTTCACTGTATGCACGTTTTTCTCAATATCTGAAATTAAATCAGAATAAACCTTTCCCATTTTAGGTCAATTAGGATTACCATAATTTTTAATATTTGTCAAGTGCCAGAATAATGAGAGAGAGAGAATGTTTTAAGGCAGAGAATGTTTTAAGGCATATTTATTACTTACTGCAAAGTCAAAAGTTTACATATACTAAGATTACTATGCCTTTAAACAATTTTGGACTGCCCATATGATCATACTGTTACGGGTCCGGGTGGTAGAACCTCTGTGCTGAGATATGAGGAGGGACCAGAGGGGCGTAACTGGACCCTGGCTACACGGCGGCTTAATCGACTCCGTGAACCAAGAAGGGACGGAGAAGGTGGAACAGGTGCCACACTGGGACCGACCTCCAGTGAGAGCAGGCAACTCCCACGGGACTGATGGCCAAAGCCAAGAGGCATGACAGATGAGCATGGCTGATAGACAATGCAGGTAAACGGGCAGGCAGACTGACAGGCGGACAAGGCTGATAGACAGGCAGGCAGCACTGGGACCTGAGGGCTGGAAAGAGTGCTTAGAATACAAACCACAACTTTGCACAGGCACCTCCATTTTTGAGGAGGTGCTTTAAATAGGGGCAGTCCTCCGGCCATTGGCCAGGCACTTTTTAGGACGGCGCGCGCGGCCCCTTTAAGAGTACAGTGCCCTGGGAAGACGCTGCGGTGAGACCAGAGGAAATAGCGGGGAAAGCCGAACCATAGCCGCGGTGATGAGTGGATCGACGTTTCTGCCGCGCAGGAGGCAGAGACGCCGACACTACACATATCACGTGTTTGGAAGCTTCCGGTTTTTTGGCAACATCTTAGTTATTTAGAGACACACGTATGGATGTATTTTAATACACACCTGACACACACTGCTTCTTTGTGTAGCATCATGGGAAAGTCTAAAGAAATCAGCCAAGATACCAGGAAGAGAATTGTGGACTTGCACAAGTCCAGCTCATCCTTGGGTACAATTTCAAGATACCTGAAGGTGCCTCATTCATCTGTACAAACAATTATACGCAAATACAAACAAGATGGGAATGTCCAGCTATCATACCGCTCAGGAAGTAGGCGGGTTCTGTGTCCCAGAGATGAACGTGCTTTTGGTCCAACATGTGCATATCAACCCAAGGACAAAAGCAAGAGACCTTGTGAAGATGATGGCGGAAGCTGGAAAGACTGTGTCAATATCCACAGTGAAACGAGTGCTGTATCAACATGGGCTGAAAGGCCACTCTGCCAAGAAGAAGCCATTACTCCAAAAGAAACCTAAAAAAGCCAGATTAATGTTGGCAAATGCACATAGGAACAAATACCTTAATTTTTGGAGGCATGTCCTGTGGTTTGATTAAACTAAAATTTTGGGCATAATTACCATTGTTACATTTGGAGGAAAAAGGGAGAAGCTTGGAAGCCTAAGAACACCATCCCAACTGTGAAACACGGGGGTGACAGCATCATGTTGTGGAGTTGTCTTGCTGCAGGAGGGACTGATGCACTTCACAAAATAGATGGCATAATGAGAAAAGAATAATATTTGGCAATACTGAAGCAACATCTCAAGACATTAGCCATGAAGTTAAAGCATGGGCAAAAAGGGTCTTCCAAATGGACAATGACCCGAAGCATACTGCCAAAATGGTAACAAAGTGGATTAAGGATAACAAAGTCAATGTTTTGGAGTGGCCACCACAAAGCCCTGATCTCAGTCCTATTGAAAATTTACGGGCAAAGCTGAAAAGGCTGCGAACGAGGCGACCTACAAACCTGGATCAGTTACACCAGTTTTGTCAGGAGGAATGGGCCCAAATTCCAACCAAACTATTGTGAGAAGCTTGTGGAAGGATATCCCAAATGCTTGACCCAAATCATTCAGTTTAACCCCTTTACCCCCCCAGGGTGGTTTGCACGTTAATGACCAGGACAATTTTTACAATTCTGACCACTGTCACTTTATGAGGTAAGAACTCTGGAATGCTTCAATGGATTCCCCTGATTCCGAGAATGTTTTTTCGTGACATATTGTACTTCATGACAGTGGTAAAATTTCTTCGATATCACTTGCGTTTATTTGTGAAAAAAATGGAAATTTGGGGAAAGTTTTGAAAGTTTCACAATTTTCAAACTTTGAACTTTCATGCCCTTACATCAGAGAGATATGTCACACAAAATAGTTAATAAATAACATTTACCATATGTCTACTTTACATCAGCACAATTTTGGAAACAATTTTTTTTTTTTTTTTTTTTAGGGAGCTATAAGGGTTAAAAGTTGACCAGCAATTTCTCATTTTTACAACAAAGTTTACAAACCATTTTTTGGGGGTCCCCGTCACATTTGAAGTCACTTTGAGGGGTCTTTATGACAGAAAATATCCAAAAGTGACACCATTCTAACAACTGCACCCCTCAAGGTGCTCAAAACCACATTCAAGAAGTTTATTAACCCTTCACATGCTTCACAGCAATTAATTGAATGTGAAAGGAAAAAATGAACATTTAACTTTTTTTCACTAAAATTAACTTTTTTTCACTAAAATTTTACTTTAACCCCCAATTTTTTTTATTTTTACAAGCGTACCAGGAGAAATTGGAAACCAAAAGTTATTGTGCAATTTCTCCTGAGTATGCTGATACCCCATATGTGGGGGAAAGCCATTGTGGGGGAAAGCCATTTCCACTGTTTAGGCACATTAAGGGCTCTGAGAACGTGACATGATGCCCGCAGACTATTCCATCAAAGTTTGCATTCCAAAGCGTCACTCCTTCGCTTCCTAGCCCTGATGTGCACCAAAACAGTAGTTTTCTCCAACACATGGGGTATCAGCGTACTCAGGAGGAATTGGACAACAGATTTTGAGGTCCACTTTCTCCTGGTACCCTTGGGAAAATAAAAAAATTTAGGATAAAAGATCGTTTTTGTGGAAAAAAAAAAGATTTTTTTTTCATAACTCTACGTCATAAACTTTTGCATAGCGCTTAGGGGTCCAAAGTGCTCACCACACTTCTAAATAAGTTCCTTAAGGGGTCTAGTTTCCAAAATGGGGTCACTTGTGGGGGTTTCCACTGTTTAGGCACATGGGGTCCGCTGTCAATTCCAGCGAATTTTGCATTGAAAACATCAATTGGCGCTCCTTCCCTTCCAAGCCCTGCCGTGCGCCCAAACAATGGCTTTCCCCCACACTCCTTCATACCTAACCAAGAAAAAGATGGGATAACACGAGAAATAGGAACTTTGGACAATCAGAGTGACCATATCTTTAATATCCTCAGAAAACACTAGGGTGTACTTGTAGTCAACTCGGACCTGGGAGTGCCGTGTGATCTACTACCACAATAACTTTCAGAAAGTGTCGGTCAATTAGGGACCGTTTAGTTTACAATTCTGAACAGCCAATCACAGCATTTCTCACTGTTTCTGGCAATCAGATTGCCGGAAACAGTGATGTGCAGCCTGGGATCGGTGCTCATAAGAGCATCGATCCTAGGCTGTTGCTAAGAAACCCCAGCCCTCTCCCCAACCCGCTATGATTGGTGTGATCGCCAATCACATCGATCGCACCGATCATAGCGCCACCGCGCGGTGACTGGGCGGTCACGGGGCGGTGACCGGCTTGAGACCTACCTGTCACCGCCCCATAACCCCTTGTGATGTCAGCAGAGGCCCCAGACAGCTCTGATTGGAGCGATCGATGATGACATCGATCGCTCCAATCAGAGTACCTGAACACAGGTGACAAGGCGGTCACAGGGCGGTGACCGACTTGTCACCTCCCTGTGACCCCCTGTGATGCTGCCCAGGCCCCAGCCATCTCTGGTGTGATCGATGCCATCATCGATCGCACCAATCAGAGTTCCTGATCGGGAGGTGACTGGCCTGTGACCTGGCTGTCACTACCCTATCATTCCCCCTTTGACCGCCCTGCAGTTCCTCACACTTGGTGAGGATTTCTACGGAGCGGTCACGTATGATCACCTCTGTGCTGGGCATTGTGTTGCCACAGAAGCACCTGTGACACCACAAGACCTTCTCACCTGCTCCAGTCGCTGCTGCGCTGGCGTCCTGCTGCTGCGTCCTGGGTCTCCTGCTCCGTGTCTTGCTGCTGCAGATCTTACTCCTGGACCTGCTGCTGAAAGAAGAACAGAGAAAACTTTGGTAAGTCCATCTCTGTTCTCCCCTCATCCACCCCAAACCCCTCCTTTTTACCCACCCTGCCCCCTTTTTGGAACGGATACCCGATTTGTGAATCTTATAATGTAGTGTCATACGTCAGTTGTGTAGTGTTCGTCAGGTTGTCATACGTCAGAAATTAATTTAGTAGTCCATGGAAGTATGGTACTTTTTGAAGCATTCTTTCATGCACAGGCCAGGTTTGTCGGGGCAGGTGTCACATTGATGAATGGTGTCCTTGCGTATTCACCTTTTATAAACACACTCGGCACTTCTTTTGTGACCTTTTTTTCCGCTGTGAGGCATCTGCCCTGGGAAATGCTGGTCTGGTACAATTCGAGGACCTTCAATTCCGGAAGTACTGGGGCCCGCTCAGTCACCACTGCAAAATATCAGGGCCTTGATAACTACCTCCTGGAACTGAAGGTACAACGTAGAAGTCTGGCCTGCACATTGTGATAGAAGGAAAGCGTTGTGCATTGCCATCTGTACAATGTGCATGGCCAACTTCTTGTACCACACCTTGGCCTTTCTCAAAGCACTGTACAGCTGGAGGACTTGATCAGAGAGATCAACTCCCCCCGTGTACTTGTTGTACCCCACTACACAGTCTGGTTTGATGACCTGTGTAGTGGAACCTTGTACAGTGCTGAGGGTGCTGCCATCACCATGTATGGTGGTCAAGAAAAGGACATCCCTCTTGTCCTTGTACTTGACCACCAGAAAGTGGTCGCTACATTGGGCTCTGCTCTCACCCATTCTGAGCAGCTGCCCAATTAGCGTCTTTGGGAGGCCTCTTTATTTTTGCGGACAGTATCGCAGGCTGCGGTACGTAGCGCAGAGAGGGACTAGAAAAGAGGGGCACCAGTATAAAAGTTAAAGTATAAGTGATAACCTTTATCCAGCAGTGTGTGCAACAAGTCCCACACAATTTTCCCACTCACTCCCAAAACAGGGGGGCATTCAGGGGATTTAATCCGGGAGTCCTTCCAGTCATAAACTCTAAATTTGTGAGTGTACCCTGAGGTACTCTCACAAAGTTTATACAGCTTGATTCCGTACCTGGCCTTATTATTGGGCAGGTACTGCCGGAATCCAAGCCGCTCCATAAAAGCCATTAAGGACTCATCCACGCAGATGTCCCTTTGGAGCACGTACACTTTAGCAAACTTGTTGTTGAAGTGGTCGATGATCGGCCGAACTTTGAAAAGATGATCAAAGTTCGGGTCATCGCGTGCAGGACACCTTGCATTATCGTTGTAATGCAAGAACTTGTGGATGGCCTGAAAACATTTCCGGGTCATGACCATTTGTAACACTGGAGTGTTATACAAAACGTCAACACTCCAATATTGTCAAAGTTCTGGCTTCTTCAGGATCCCATATGAAGGACCAGGCCCCAAAACTTCATTATTTCTACTGCGTGTATAGGAGACCAGTTAGAAAATGATGAAGAGGGGTTTTGTTCCAAAAATTGATGAGCGTATAAATTAGTTTGGCCCACCATGAGGTTTACAAGATCCTCAGAGAAAAAGACTTTGAAAAAGTCTAGTTCTGTGAGGCCGGTGGTGTCAAACCTGATTCCTGATTCCGCCACAAAATCAGGAATCAGTGGCTCATAATTTTGGGGGGGCAAGGTCCACATGGGGTCAGTAGTAGGGGGAGGGCGCTGGTTCATCTCTTCTCCTGGGGCGTCTGAGTGGCGGTTCAGCAGCACCTGAAGGACTCCCACTTTCCCGGCTCCATGTTTTAAAATTGTAAAGAATAAAGGATCTTCATATTCAATCGCTTGCTGGAGTGCCACCTTCTATCTGCTAACAGGATATCAAAGGAAAAATCTTTCTTTGCGCAGAGCACCTGCTGATTAGCGATCCCTGGCTATTTGTGACTGACGCTCACTGGACTGCAAAAAGGTATGCGATTGGAATAAGATCTGTGGTCACTGATCAGCGCTCGGCCGCTGCACGAAGCGCAAAGAAAAAGGAAAACGGACAACAGTCGAGCGATGAAGTGATGATCAGCACTTGGAGGCAGAAAGGGGTATGGGAAGGGGGAGAGGGGGATTGGGGTGGATGAGGAGGGATCAAAAAATCCTACTTACAGCTGTTGTCTTTCAGATGTCGTCTATCAGATGTCTTCTGTAAGATGTCTTCTGGAGCAGGAGCATCGATTGTGGTGTCACAGGCTTCTGTGGCCCAGCACGGAGCACAATCGGACAGCGTGACCGCCCTCTAGGAAAAAAAATGGTTAGTTGAAAAAAAAAGGTAAAGTAGCGAGCACGAGTGCTGATCGGTGATTTGCGTCACCGATAAACTCTCGGTGGCTGCTGGATGTACGCACGGAGGTGGTGCAAAGTGAGGGGGGAGGAGAAAGAATTGACAGGGATGAAATAAAGTCGTGAAATGCAGCGAGCTTGGACGTTGATCAGTGAAGTAGTCACTGGTCAGCGCTCGGCCGCTGCAGGACGCACAAAAAAACAAACAAACTGGGGGCAGGGTGGGTAAAAAGGAGGGGTTTGGGGTGGATGAGGGGAGAACAGAGATGGACTTACCAAAGTCTTCTCTGTTCTTCTTTCAGCAGCAGGTCCAGGAGTAAGATCTGCAGCAGCAAGACACGGAGCAGGAGACCCAGGACGCAGCAGCAGGACGCCAGCGCAGCAGCGACTGGAGCAGGTGAGAAGGTCTTGTGGTGTCACAGGTGCTTCTGTGGCAACACAATGCCCAGCACAGAGGTGATCATACGTGACCGCTCCGTAGAAATCCTCACCAAGTGTGAGGAACTGCAGGGCGGTCAAAGGGGGAATGATAGGGTAGTGACAGCCAGGTCACAGGCCAGTCACCTCCCGATCAGGAACTCTGATTGGTGCGATCGATGATGGCATCGATCACACCAGAGATGGCTGGGGCCTGGGCAGCATCACAGGGGGTCACAGGGAGGTGACAAGTCGGTCACCGCCCTGTGACCGCCTTGTCACCTGTGTTCAGGTACTCTGATTGGAGCGATCGATGTCATCATCGATCGCTCCAATCAGAGCTGTCTGGGGCCTCTGCTGACATCACAAGGGGTTATGGGGCGGTGACAGGTAGGTCTCAAGCCGGTCACCGCCCCGTGACCGCCCAGTCACCGCGCGGTGGCGCTATGATCGGTGCGATCGATGTGATTGGCGATCACACCAATCATAGCGGGTTGGGGAGAGGGCTGGGGTTTCTTAGCAACAGCCTAGGATCGATGCTCTTATGAGCACCGATCCCAGGCTGCACATCACTGTTTCCGGCAATCTGATTGCCAGAAACAGTGAGAAATGCTGTGATTGGCTGTTCAGAATTGTAAACTAAACGGTCCCTAATTGACCGACACTTTCTGAAAGTTATTGTGGTAGTAGATCACACGGCACTCCCAGGTCCGAGTTGACTACAAGTACACCCTAGTGTTTTCTGAGGATATTAAAGATATGGTCACTCTGATTGTCCAAAGTTCCTATTTCTCGTGTTATCCCATCTTTTTCTTGGTTAGGTATGAAGGAGTGTCTGTACCCTTGTTCCATGAATCTGGTGTTCATGTCTATTGGCCGTATATTAAAATCTGTGATATTAGAGCAGCTTCTTCTCAACCATAAAAATTGGCCCTTGGATATTGTTTGTTTTTTTTTGTTGGTTTTTTTTAGGGGGATGGGGTGGCGGCTATCCCACTTCAATAGTTTACTAGTGCTTGTAAGTATTTTGTAGATAAGTGTCGCTAGGGTCCCATCCCGCTATATCTTATTTAGAACATCCAGGAAAGGCAACTGGTAATAATTAACCTCTGATGTAAATCTAAGGCCGACTCTATTGATGTTGAGTTCCCTGACAAATTCAAGAAACTTTTCACTCGTCCCTGAGTAGATAATAAGAATGTCGTCAATATATCTATACTATGTCCCAGTATATGGATGCCACCACTTATGATCATTATGAATATTGTGATTTCCTCCCACTAGTCCAGGAATAGGTTAGCATACGAGGGGGCACAGGGGCTCCCCATCACAGTACCGCTGAGCTCGGGGGAAGTACTTCCTGTCAAAAAGGAAGAAGTTATGAGTAAAAGTGAATTTTAGAAGATCCTCTATGAAGTCATTATGTCTGCTACACTTTATTGATCTCAATTTCAAGAAACGTCTTACACCTCTGATGCCATCCTCATGCTGTATATTACTGTACAAAGCCTCAATATCTAGTAAGGCCTGCTCCCCTACATGCATGTATACATGCTCGAGGGTATACATGTAGGGGAGCAGGGAAAGGGAAGACCATTTTCCAGAAAGTTTATTCCAACCTCAGGCAGTACTGTGGGAACATTATACTGTGTGGGGGGCATCATACATACTGCATAAGGGGCATAATGGGGGCATTACACTGTGTGGGGGCATCATACATACTGCATAAGGGGCATAATGGGGGCATTACACTGTGTGGCAGCATCATACATACTGCATAAGGGGCATTACACTGTGTGGCAGCATCATACATACTGCATAAGGGGCATAATGGGGGCATTACACTGTGTGGGGGCATCATACATACTGCATAAGGGGCATAATGGGGACATTACACTGTGTGGGGGCATCATACACCCTGCATAAAGGGCATAATGGGGACATTACACTGTGTGGGGGCATCATACACCCTGCATAAGGAGCATAATGGGGGCATTACACTGTGTGGGGGCATCATACACCCTGCATAAGGAGCATAATGGGGGCATTACACTGTGTGGGGGCATCATACATACTGCATAAGGGGCATAATGGGGACATTACACTGTGTGGGGGCATCATACATCCGGCATAAGGGGCATTACACTGTGTGGGGGTATCATTTATCCGGCATAAGGGGCATAATGGGGGCATTACACTGTGTGGGGGCATCATACATCCAGCATAAGGGGCATAATGGGGGCATTACACTGTTTGGGGGCATCATACACACTGCATAAGGGGCATAATGGGGGCATTACACTGTGTGGGAGCATCATACATCCTGCATAAGGGGCATAATGGGGGCATTACACTGTGTGGGGGCATCATACACCCTGCATAAGGAGCATAATGGGGGCATTACACTGTGTGGGGGCATCATACATCCTGCATAAGGGGCATTACACTGTGTGGGGGCATCATACACCCTGCATAAAGAGCATAATGGGGGCATTACACTGTGTGGGGGTATCATACATCCTGCATAAGGGGCATAATGGGGGCATTACACTGTGTGGGGGCATCATACATACTGCATAAGGGGCATAATGGGGGCATTACACTGTGTGGGGGCATCATACATACTGCATAAGGGGCATAATGGAGGGCATTACACTGTGGGGGGCATCATGCATCCTGCATAAGGGGCATAATGGGGGCATTACACTGTGTGGGGGCATCATACATACTGCATAAGGGGCATAATGGGGGGCATTACACTGTGTGGGGGCATCATACATACTGCATAAGGGGCATAATGGGGGCATTACACTGTGGGGGCATCATGCATCCTGCATAAGGGGCATAATGGGGGCATTACACTGTGTGGGGGCATCATACATACTGCATAAGGGGCATAATGGGGGCATCATACATACTGCATAAGGGGCATAATGGGGGCATTACACTGTGGGGGGCATCATGCATCCTGCATAAGGGGCATAATGGGGGCATTACACTGTGTGGGGGCATCATACATCCTGCATAAGGGACATAATGGGGGCATCATACATACTGCATAAGGGGCATAATGGGGGCATTACACTGTGGGGGCATCATACATACTGCATAAGGGGCATAATGGGGGCATTACACTGTGGGGCCAGTAAAGGGGTCCTGTACTATGAGAACAATACGTTTCCTCCCTTCCTGTCTCCATAGTTGGGTCGTATGTATCTAATACAGGAAACAGAACAAAAACCTTATGATTCTTATAAAGGGGCAACACAAGACCCCAAAAGAGTCTCCGTGCTGAAGGGGTTAATGCCCCCTGCGCCCAGTAATGGGGTCTCCACATACCTCCACCTGCAGAGCCGCCACCACATATATGGCTGCTCTGTGCGCACAGGAGCTGTGATGAGGTCACAGGAGGGGAGGAGTCAGGGGTCACATGATCAGGGGCCTCAGTGGATGCAGGGCTCTGCTGTGCTGGTTGTCATGGTGCTGGATGAGCTGAAGTTTATGTGTGGGGTCAGGAGGGGTTTACAGTGTGGATGTAGCAGAGCCGCGCGTGTACGAGGTGTACGGAGCGGAGCCGCGCGTGTACGAGGTGTACGGAGCGGAGCCGCGCGTGTACGAGGTGTACGGAGCGGAGCCGCGTGTGTACGAGGTGTACGGAGCGGAGCCGCGCGTGTACGAGGGTGTACGGAGCGGAGCCGCGCGTGTACGAGGCGTACGGAGCGGAGCCGCGCGTGTACGAGGCGTACGGAGCGGAGCCGCGCGTGTACGAGGCGTACGGAGCGGAGCCGCGCGTGTACGAGGCGTACGGAGCGGAGCCGCGCGTGTACGAGGCGTACGGAGCGGAGCCGCGCGTGTACGAGGTGTACAGATCGGAGCTGTGTGTACGGAGCGGAGCCATGTGTGTACGAGGTGTACGGAGCGGAGCCGCGTGTGTACGAGGTGTACAGATCGGAGCTGTGTATACGGAGCGGAGCCATGTGTGTACGAGGTGTACGGAGCAGCCAATAGCAAAGCCCTTGAGGTGTGATGAACATACGACCCCCTAAAATAACCCCATTTCGGACACTGTGCCCACGAGGGAAGTCATCTGAGGGTGTAATGGGCGTTCTTACTTTCTTATCCCACAAGTTTCTCACTGATTTCTTTACCACTCGGTTGGGTGTAAATAATATTACATTTGCTCAGAGCCGCAGCGAGGGGTTCAGCCAGGGGTGGACACACCGCCGATGCAGCCGCACCCGGGCCCAGAGGTGGAGGGGGGCCCATGCAGGAAGGGGCGTACTGCTCAGGCAGTAGACCACGCAGCTGCTATGGAGCCCCTTGACTGAGGGCTGATGCTGCTTAACCCTGTCCACTCCCACCCGTAATGATTATTGACACCCTGGGCAAAGTGCGGCCATTGAAAAATGGGGCATGTCATGCAGGAGAGAGGCTGGTGGCCAATGAACGCTTCCCCATCAGACTGATAAGAGCGCTCATTGGCTGCTGTGTCTGTCCTCCTGCGTGGACTTACAGTGGGTCTTCTGTCTCCTGCTGTTCCTTTCCCAGTAGAATTTCCTCTAAGAGTAGGGGGTTGGGCGAGGAGAGTCCACAGCATCGGACAGCACGTAGGGGCAGGAAGCTGAAATCAGTCCTGTCTGCTGTGTTCCCTCCTCCACAGTGCGTTCTGCAGCCCTCTCCAGAAGACCCCAATATCATAAAAGATTAGTATATGAGTGTATGTATATGTGTGCAGGGCTGCCACCAGGAATTTCAGGCCCCATACTGGCAAAAACTTTTTAGGCACCCTGGAGACTCCGCCCCAGCTCCACCTCCACTCATCAATCCTTCCACAGTCACACCGCCCACTCTTGGAAAAACTCCACTTCTACACCACATCCTTATCAATCACACATTACGGGTATGTGCCAACGCTCAGGAGGCGTCTGCGGCCCCGAAGCTGCGGGATAGCCGTGCGGCTTCTGCCCTCATTTTATGCAATTGAGTGGTGCAATTTTTTTTTGGGACATGTGGAGTTTCCTCATAGAAGTTAGACTGTGGAGAAAGTCCACATGTGGACCCGCAAGAGAAATTGACATGATGCGGGTCTGAAAGACGCGACGCATGCCAGTTTTCGTGGGTGATCCATTGGTGCACAGAGTCGCATAGTGGACATGGGATTTCTAGAAATCCTATACACTATGCTGTAACACCTGGCCGCTGCAGGTTTGTTGCTGCATAAGCTGCAGTGTCAAACCCACAACAGCTCCTGACCATGTGCACATACCCTAACAGTTCCCATAGAACACCAGATCACATACAGTACCTTATGAAAGTATTTGGCCCCCTTGAACTTTTCTACCTTTTGCCACATTTCTGGCTTCAAACATAAAGATATAAAATTCAAATTTTTTTCGGAACAATCAACATCAAATGGGACGAAATTTATTGGATATTTTAAACTTTTTAAAAAAATTTAAAAAGTGGGGCGTGTAATGTTATTCGGCCCCTATACTTTCAGTGCAGCAAACTCACTCCAGAAGTTCAGTGAGTATCTCTGAATGATCCAATGTTGTCCTAAATGACTGGTAATGATAAATAGAATCCACCTTGTGTAATCAAGTCTCCGTATAAATGCACCTGCTCTGTGATAGTCTCAGGGTACTGTTTCAAGTGCAGAGAGCATCATGAAGACCAAGGAACACACCAGGCAGGTCCGAGATACTGTTGTGGCGAAGTTTAAAGCCGGATTTGGATACAAAAAGATTTCCCAAGTTTTAAACATCTCAAGGAGCACTGTGCAAGCGATCATATTGAAATGGAAAGAGTACCAGACCACTGCAAATCTACCAAGACCCGGCCGTCCCTCTAAACTTTCATCTCGAACAAGGAGAAGACTGATCAGAGATGCAGCCAAAAGGCCCATGATTACTCTGGATGAAATGCAGAAATCTACAGCTGAGGTGGGAGAGTCTGTCCATAGGACAACAATTAGTCGTACACTGCACAAATCTGGCCTTTATGGAAGAGTGGCAAGAAGAAAGCCATTTCTCAAAGATATCCATAAAAGTCTTGTTTGAAGTTTGCCACAAGCCACCTGGGAGACACACCAAACATGTGGAATAAGGTGCTCTGGTCAGATGAAACCAAAATCAAACTTTTTGGCCACAATGCAAAACGATATGTTTGGCGTAAAAGCAACACAGCTCATCACCTTCAAAACACCATCCTCACTGTCAAACATGGTGGTGGCAGGATCATAGTTTGGGCCTGCTTTTCTTCAGCAGGGATAGGGAAGATGGTTAAAATTGATGAGAAGATTGACGGAGCCAAATACAGGACCATTCTGGAAGAAAACCTGTTGGAGTCTGCAAAAGACCTGAGACTGGGAGGGAGATTTATCTTCCAACTGTAACATACCTGGCGGCGTCCTTGCATGGTGGTCCATCTCCCACTGTGCAAGAGGGCGCACTTGATCTCCTGTCCAGAATGTCTCTCTGGCTTCCCTCCATGCTGTCTGTTTGTGTTTGTGTCTGTCTCTGCTGCTTAAGGGCGGCGCCCGATCACTTCCTGTCTTTTGTACCTGCTGTGGGTCACTCCCCTTGTGCGTCCTCAGCCTATCGCTGTCTGTCTCTTGGTATATAGCTCAGCAGCTCCCTTCTATCCCTGCCTGAGCATATGTGTTTCTTTCAGTGTGTGCTTGCACTCTGAAGGTGCCAGGTCCGTTCCTGTTTCCCTGTCCGCCTTTCCTGGAGGCTGTATTTCCAGGCCTGTTTGAACTAAGTCCTGTATTTCTCCTGCCTTGCGGTGTCAGCTCCCGTGTCTGAACTGTGTCCTGTATGTCTCCTGCTTTACGGTATTAGTTCCCGTGTCTGAACTAAGTCCTGTATGTCTCCTGCTTTACGGTATTAGTTCCCGTGTCTGAACTAAGTCCTTTATTTCTCCTGCCTTGCGGTGTCAGCTCCCGTGTCTGAACTTAGTCTTTTCTGTGTTCTCTTGTCTGTCCTGTCTGAACACGCTCCTAGCCTGTTCCTCCCGCCTTCTAGGGGCCGATTACCTAGACCCGCTCCTGTATCCCGCTGCAGTGTCGGTCTCCTCCGTACACTCAGTTCCAGTCTGAACTCTCTCCTATCCTTTACCTGTTTTGTCTATGTCCATTCCCTTCCTTTTCCTGCAGAGTCTGAACTCGTACCTAACTCCTGCCAGTTGTCTCTGTACTTCCGTTTGTGAGTTTGTGGTCCACTCGCTACTTCACTGCAAGTACCCTGTGGGTGTTTGGCTCTGTCTTTCCCTTCCTGTCTGTTCCGTGTGAACAGAGTCCTGTCCTGCCCTGCTTCTGCCCGCTGCTCCGGCAGTCCTGTCCTGCCCTGCCTGTACCCCTCGGCCTGTAATGTTCCTGAGTCCCAGTGTGTACTGGGCCCTATCCTGCCTGTATTGTTCCTGAGTCCCAGTGTGTACTGGGCCCTATCCTGCCTGTATTGTTCCTGAGTCCCGGTGTGTACTGGGTTCTATCCCGCCTGTGTTCCTACCTGCTAGTGCCTCTGTCTGCACTCTAGCTGTGCTTGCCTTTACCCCCCTGCCTGCATACCCGCCTGCCTGCATACCAGTCGTGCCTGCCTATACCCTCCAGTCTGTGTGCCAGCCTACCAGCCTGTTCCTGTATTCCCTGTGTGGGTCAACAGCCGTGTCCGGGGTCTGTCCTGGAGTAGCACCTGGTCCCTCTGCTCGGTTCCTCCTTGGTGCACTGGCGTCGTATGCCGTCGTGCGACCCTGGTCGGATCGGGTGAATACTTAGTCACGCCCCTCCAGGCATACACTCTCCGGCACGGTCCAGTGGAATCACTACCAATCACACGCACACGCCGCTTAGCCCGGGCGTGTGCATAACAGCATGCTCAGGCCATGGTTCCCGTTGAGCCCCACGGCCTTCGCTCTCTGAGAAGTTTTTCCAGCAAATACATGCATTAAAATAAATAAATAAATTTTTTTTCCCTTTAGCTGAGTTCCAGGCGAATTACGCACCCGTCCAGATGGATCCATCAGCTCTCGTTCCTGCGGATCCGCCACGTTACTATGGGGATCCAAGACAGTGTCGTGCATTTGTGGAGCAATGCATGCTACACTTTAAGGCCTACCCTCTCTATTTTCCTTCCGATTGGGCTAAAGTGGCCTTTATGATTGACTACCTAGCGGGTGATGCCTTGAAATGGGTCACCCCCCTATGGGAAGCATGGGATCCTGTCATCCTTGACCTGCAGGCCTTCCTGGTGGCCTTTCGTATGGTCTTCGAGGACCCTAACTCTGAAGCCCCTGCTGAAGCTTCACTTCCCAATATCCCGGAGCAGCCCCGTCAGGTAATGTGTGTGGGTAGCGCAATAGTTCTCCAGCCCAATGAGACTACTGCCCACCCAGAATCCTCACAGGGTGACTACGCTTTCCGGAATACTTCTCCCAACCTCAAGAGGCAGTCCAGACGTGCTAGACTTAGAGGCAAGCAGTCACGCCAGGGTCTGTCCTCCCTGAGACCTCCTGAACCCTTCGGGGTGCTACCTGGTAGCGAAAGGACAGAGACTCTCCTATACTCTGTACCTGATACCTCGCTCGCTTCGTCCAGTGAGTCCAACCTAGTGTACTCCGAAGCAGAGGTTACTCCCGAGTCTCTACACCCCTCCGACCAGGCGGAGGACCTCCAGTTGTGTTCTGAACCCTTCGGGGTGCCACCTGGTGGTGAATGGACAGAGACTTTCCTATATCCTGGATCTGATACCTCACTCGCTTCGTCCAGTGAGTCCAACCTAGTGTACTCCGAAGCAGAGGTTACTCCCGAGTCTCTACACCCCTCCGACCAGGCGGAGGACCTCCAGTTGTGTTCAGAACCCTTCGGGGTGCCACCTGGTGGTGAATGGACAGAGACTTTCCTATATCCTGGACCTGATACCTCGCTCGCTTCGTCCAGTGAGTCCAACCTAGTGTACTCCGAAGCAGAGGTTACTCCCGAGTCTCTACACCCCTCCGACCAGGCGGAAGACCTCCAGTTGTGTTCAGAACCCTTCGGGGTGCCACCTGGTGGTGAATGGACAGAGACTTTCCTATACTCGGTACCCGATACCTCGCCTGCTTCCTCCAGTGAGTCCGACCTAGTGTACTCCGAAGCAGAGGTTACTCCCGAGTCTCTACACCCCTCCGACCAGGCGGAGGACCTCCAGTTGTGTTCAGAACCCTTCGGGGTGCCACCTGGTGGTGAATGGACAGAGACTTTCCTATTTCCTGTACCTGATACCTCGCCTGCTTCCTCCAGTGAGTCCGACCTAGTGTACTCTGAAGCAGATGTTTTCTCTGAGCCTCAGTACTCTTTTGACCCGGCGGAGGACCTCCAGTTGTTTCCTGAATCCTCCGGGGTACCACCAGATAACAAAGAGACAGTGACTTTTCCTCATTATGTACCTGATAACCCGTCTATTTCTTCCTGTGAGCTTGACAAGATGTACCTCGAAGCAGAGATTACCCTCAAGTCTCTGTCCCCCTCCAACCCAGTGAACGACTGGTCCTCGAATTCCCTGCGGAAGATTCTGGCAGGCCTGAAGAAGAGGGGGCGTAAGGGGGGAGGTACTGTAACATACCTGGCGGCGTCCTTGCATGGTGGTCCATCTCCCACTGTGCAAGAGGGCGCACTTGATCTCCTGTCCAGAATGTCTCTCTGGCTTCCCTCCATGCTGTCTGTTTGTGTTTGTGTCTGTCTCTGCTGCTTAAGGGCGGCGCCCGATCACTTCCTGTCTTTTGTACCTGCTGTGGGTCACTCCCCTTGTGCGTCCTCAGCCTATCGCTGTCTGTCTCTTGGTATATAGCTCAGCAGCTCCCTTCTATCCCTGCCTGAGCATATGTGTTTCTTTCAGTGTGTGCTTGCACTCTGAAGGTGCCAGGTCCGTTCCTGTTTCCCTGTCCGCCTTTCCTGGAGGCTGTATTTCCAGGCCTGTCTGAACTAAGTCCTGTATTTCTCCTGCCTTGCGGTGTCAGCTCCCGTGTCTGAACTGTGTCCTGTATGTCTCCTGCTTTACGGTATTAGTTCCCGTGTCTGAACTAAGTCCTGTATGTCTCCTGCTTTACGGTATTAGTTCCCGTGTCTGAACTAAGTCCTTTATTTCTCCTGCCTTGCGGTGTCAGCTCCCGTGTCTGAACTTAGTCTTTTCTGTGTTCTCTTGTCTGTCCTGTCTGAACACGCTCCTAGCCTGTTCCTCCCGCCTTCTAGGGGCCGATTACCTAGACCCGCTCCTGTATCCCGCTGCAGTGTCGGTCTCCTCCGTACACTCAGTTCCAGTCTGAACTCTCTCCTATCCTTTACCTGTTTTGTCTATGTCCATTCCCTTCCTTTTCCTGCAGAGTCTGAACTCGTACCTAACTCCTGCCAGTTGTCTCTGTACTTCCGTTTGTGAGTTTGTGGTCCACTCGCTACTTCACTGCAAGTACCCTGTGGGTGTTTGGCTCTGTCTTTCCCTTCCTGTCTGTTCCGTGTGAACAGAGTCCTGTCCTGCCCTGCTTCTGCCCGCTGCTCCGGCAGTCCTGTCCTGCCCTGCCTGTACCCCTCGGCCTGTAATGTTCCTGAGTCCCAGTGTGTACTGGGCCCTATCCTGCCTGTATTGTTCCTGAGTCCCAGTGTGTACTGGGCCCTATCCTGCCTGTATTGTTCCTGAGTCCCGGTGTGTACTGGGTTCTATCCCGCCTGTGTTCCTACCTGCTAGTGCCTCTGTCTGCACTCTAGCTGTGCTTGCCTTTACCCCCCTGCCTGCATACCCGCCTGCCTGCATACCAGTCGTGCCTGCCTATACCCTCCAGTCTGTGTGCCAGCCTACCAGCCTGTTCCTGTATTCCCTGTGTGGGTCAACAGCCGTGTCCGGGGTCTGTCCTGGAGTAGCACCTGGTCCCTCTGCTCGGTTCCTCCTTGGTGCACTGGCGTCGTATGCCGTCGTGCGACCCTGGTCGGATCGGGTGAATACTTAGTCACGCCCCTCCAGGCATACACTCTCCGGCACGGTCCAGTGGAATCACTACCAATCACACGCACACGCCGCTTAGCCCGGGCGTGTGCATAACACCAACAATACAATGATCCCAAACATAAAGGAAAATCTACAATGGAATGGTTCAAAAATAAACGTATCTAGGTGTTAGAATGGCCAAGTCAAAGTCCAGACCTGAATCCAATCGAGAATCTGTGGAAAGAGCTGAAAACTGCTGTTCATAAACGCCCTCCATCCAACCGCAATGAGCTCGAACTGATTTGCAAGGAAGAATGGGCAAGAATTTCAGCCTCTCGATGTACAAAACTCCTCTTCCCTCATCCCCTATAGTAATTGTCCACGGGAGAAGAGCTGACACTTTGGCCAGTTGCCTCTATGCAAATCAACACACACATGAGAAGGGCCTTGTAAGCAAATGCTGGCCCAAAAGGTGCTACCAAACCCAATTGACACAGCCTTGTGATAGATTTACAGCTAACTGAGAAGGTTGTATTCTCAGTGCTTCAAAGGGAATGTAACAAAGGCCTGCAAAGCGCCCAAAGCCGATATGGAATAACTAAAGTTCCATATGTCCGATAATAATGGGGCCTATATTTTGGGTGGCAGGGTCAGCTAAGGAACAATATGGATATTTTCCCGTCTCTGTAAGCCCCTCTGTGGCGCAAAAGCAACAAAATAGCAGACGGCAGGTATACCGTCTGTGGTCTCTGGAGAAAGGTAAAATCATAACGGAAAATATGGTATCACTTTCGGGCCTCTATGATCAACCCATGATAAGTTATCGCAAAAAACAGATATCTAATAAAAATATGAAGGCTGGAGACCAGCCCCCGTGATGTCATCACAGGGGGTATGTGGGCAGGTCTCCCCTTAGGCATAAAAGAATCCACGGAGGATGGATCAGCACTTATGTTGGAAGTTACATATTTTGTGTAGCACGGGTCACATTCGCTGAACAGCATCGGAGTGCTTACCTCCAACTATACGGAGTCGCCCCTGCGAACTGTATAGAGTAAGTTGAGAATTGGAAGACAACTGTAATGTGTTACCTGAGAAAGGTTTTCTATAGAGTGTGGTGTCCACTTTATGAGATGTTACTATATTTATTTAAATGGTGTTGAACAGCAATGATGGCCAATGCGTGAGGGATGGAGGAATACAGGTTGACAACATTGCTGGTGACAAACCTATATTCTTCCTGCCACACGAACCTGTCAAAAACCCTCACGACAGACGTAGTATCTTTCACATAGCCTGGTGTTTGAATAACCAGAGGATACAAATGTTCACCAGCCATTGGCTTAAATTCTCATTCAATGAACCCATACCCAAGATAATAGGGCGAAGGGGAGGGGGGGGGGGAGATACCCTTGTGTGTTTTGGGGAGCCCATGAAAATTGGGTAAAATGGGATAATCAGGTAACAGCCAGCGCTGAATTTTGTTATTAAACACCGACAAATAAATGCCTTCCTCCAGAATACTGGACAACATTGTTTTATACAAATTGGTAGGATTCATAGAGACCACCAGAGCAGATTTCATATATCAACAGTTCTAATAGCACATACTCTGGGGCATCAGAACATGTCGTGTCCATACATAATAATGATCTCACACATTTTTCTTTCTTTGGTCTTGAAAAAGTTAATTATCCGGTGATGGGTGGAAACAGACAGAAACCCCTTAATATGCGTGAAGCCTTCTGGATCTGACGTGTAAATACTAAATACCCTTCGGGTAATGAATTTCCGCAATGACCTGTTTTACATCTATTGATGAAATTCATACTGGTTTATTCCCAGCAGACATCTATATGGTGACATTCCAGGTTTTCTGAATTTATTTTGTGTTTTTCCGGTTATTATTTGCCGGTGTACTTATTTGCCTTTCTGTATATTGCGCTATCATCGCTGATTCATCTTCGCAGAACGCACATAAATGATGCAAATATCTTAAAGATTTTTCAGCAATGACGGAGTATTTCCATTGCAATGTTCTGCAGCTTATTTATTTTCCATTTCTCATATATTTATTTTTGTCAGTTTTCTCGCAATATAATTCAATTATTTGTTTTTCGTTGATACAGATAGAAATTCCCGCTACATCCACAGCTTCACGATTCAGTTCTGCATCAGATATTTGTTTTTGTCAGTTTTATTATAATGTAATTACCTGTTTTTCGTTGATACAGATAGAAATGCTTCCTCCATCTATAGCCTCATGATCAGGTTTTCCATCAGACTCTATGCAGACGTCTCCCATTGCCATTGATCTGTTATACATTCAGCTCTTGGATATCATGGATTTGTACGCTCCATCTAATCTGATTCGCCATTACAATGCTCCACAGTAATCTGATTCGCCATTACAATGCTCCACAGTAATCTAATTCGCCATTACAATGCTCCACAGTATTCTGATTCGCCATTACAATGCTCCACAGTAATCTGATTCGCCATTACAATGCTCCACAGTAATCTCACCAGTGTTCTGTACTTGTTCTCGTCTGTTTTACAATGATGCATCTATTTGCCTCCCGTTGATATGACAGATAATGCTCGGTATATCTGCGGCTCTATGATCCTTTGCCAGGATATTATACTTTGCACCAGATCAGATGTGGGTGGATTTCCTTGTAAATCTTCTACTATGTAATCAATTTTGATTTGCATAATTTTTTCCCCTCTATATGTTCATTGTTATAGGTTTATAGTTTCTCCATATTGGTTATTGTGCATATTATTTTATATTATATTTTTACGTGTGTCAGATCGATAAGAACAATATTTCTATTCACAATTTAGACATTGATATGCTTTTTCTCTGTTTATTGGACATTGTTATTGCGATGCTCTATACTGAATCTATCATCCATCTCATGTATACATGTTCCTGTCCCTCTATAATCAGTATATCCTCCCACCTTCCGTTGCTATAGTTGATGGCATTTGAGATGTTCTGACCCGGTGATCTCACACCTGTACACTTAATCCCGGTGTTGTGTTCCTATATGGGATAATCCCTGGCAGCTAACACCGGAGGTCTTCACACAAATGTCCTGCAATAAACAGTTTATATACAGAGGGGGATACGGATATGCATGAATAAGAGGATGAGGTCTAATTCTATCTTATTTTTCACCATCATGGTGTTTTGCATTTCTGGCTTGTTGTGTGACGCTTGTAATAATCACCTTGTCTGTATTTGATCTCGTTGCCTTCAATGTGAACTGTGGCTGGGATTTTCTTCACACCTTTTGCAAGTCTAATTGATTTCTCATTTTGTATTATGTGACTCCATTGTGCTTGTATATATATATGACTTCATTGTCCTTTTCTCATCTGCTATGACTAAGGGCGCAACCCTAGCGCCAGAAACGTGTAAGAATTTAAAATTTTTTTTTTTTTTTAAATGATCCAATATATTTTTCTCATATTTTACCTGTTGGAGTGCCGATTTTCTCCTTTTCGTTTTCTTCATATGGCTGTGCTCACCAGCCGGACCGGCACCCTTCAGTGGACTATCTTCACCCTGTTTGGATTCAGCGTTGCAGCTCCCTAACCCTCCCTCCTGTTTCTTTACAATATTTTAACACGTATCCTAGGCCTCGATGTTCCCCATACAAACTTGCTCTTAGAATTGTTGAGACGGGAGAAATCTGAGGAACGCAAACCGGAACGGTCTGAAATATATAAAGAAGATCTGGTAAAATGTCCATTTTGATCACACTAATACAACCAAACCAGGACAAGGGTTTCAAGTTATAATTCATAAAATTTTTAACCATTTGTTCAAGGACGGGGGATATAATTTAAACAATACAGATCATCCAAGTTCCCCAGAATTTGTATACCCAGGTACTTAATTGTGTCTTTTTGCCACTTAAAGGGAAAGTTAGAAATGAGTTATTGTGTCAGTTCAGCGTTAAAAGTTATGTTCATGGCTTCTGTTTTAGAGTAGTTGACTTTAAAATTCCTTACATGGCCGAGTTATTCAAATTCCTTTATTATAGAGGGAAATGAGATCATTGGGTTTGAAACATAGAGCAACAGGTCGTCTGCATGTAGAGCTAGTTTATAGTGATGTGAGTCTATAGTAACTCCACTAATATCTGGATTTGTGTGTAATGCTACCACTAAATGTTCCATCACCAATGTGTATAGGAGAGGTGATAAGGGACACCCTTGTCTCGTCCCCTTTTTAATAGAAAATGTGTCATATAGAAGGCCGTTTACCCTATCGCTTTAGGATCAGTGTAGAAGGATAGAATTTTAGATAACAAGAAAGAGTCCAACCTAATTTGTGGTAGGGTGCTCTTCAAGAAAGTCCAATTCACTGTGTCAAACGCTTTTTTAGCGTAGGCAGAAACAAGGCACATTGGGATCCCCTGTTTTTTTGCATGTGAAATTAATGTTTTATTTTTATTATCACGAGCTTCTCTGTCCTTAATGAAGCCAACCTGATCGTTGCTGACAATTGAGGGTAGATTGTGGGAGAGCCGTGTTGTAATTACTTTAGAGAATATTTTGACGTCTACATTATTTAATGATATTGGATGAATATTAGGGCAGGTATTTGGTCCTTTTCCAGGCTTTGATAAAACCATTATTTGAGCCTTAAGTGATTGGGGGGCAAAAGGGGGAGTCTTCTGAGATATTATCGAACACTTTGGCTAAAAATGGTAATAACAGAGGTGCAAACATCTTATAAAATCTATTATTGAATCCATCTGGCCCAGGGCTCTTCCCGATAGGGAATGATTTAATGGCTTCTCCTATCTCTTGTTCAGTGAAAGCTTGGTCTAGTATCTCCTCCTCAGGGGTCTGTAAGGAAGGAACGGCAGTGTCCATAATATATTTGTCATTTTTAGTTTCAAGAATATTAGGTGGTATGTCGTGGTATTGTCCATGAATATTATATAGCGAACTATAAAAGCAACTAAATGCTTTAGCTAGGTCAGTGGGGTTATGAATTTGTTGTCCGGGGGCCCCTTTTATTTTGGATACGTATGTCCTTTACACGTGTGGATGTAACCTCCTTGCCAATGAGCGACCACATTTATTTGTGAATTCGTACGAGTATCTTCACATGTGATCTTGGCATTTTGTATACGTTTGATCTAGTAAAGACCTTCGCTCCTTTCTTTTTTTTCAATCAGATCATTTTTATTTAACAAAACAAAGAATTACCAACATTTGTTTTTTTTAAATAAACTTTGTGACAAAAAAAAATAAAGAGAAAAACCAGTAAACAATACGACAACCGGTTTACAATGATATAAATCCCAATATCGCTCTATAGTACAATGGTTTGGAACAGTAATTTGCACATAAATATCTGAATACTTCATGACTGCTTATTTTTTTCCCTATTGAGACAGCAAAAGAAAAAGAATATATCTAAGAAGGGACAATTGTGTGGACTGAGACAATTATTATTTGCTGACACCTTGGGTATAAGGATATAAATTCCTGGTTTACTATAAGGAAATGGACAAACGATCCAGTATAGTATTTCTGTGAAGGTTCTTTGAAGCAATACCTGGTGTATTTAGCCATTGTTCCCATATTTGTATGGATTTCTTGAGAGCGTTCCTTTAGTATAAGCTCCACTTTCCAAGCATAGAGTGTTATTTTTCCTGGATTTTAGTTCTGTTATCGTTTGGGGAGAATTGTCTATCCAATGTAGTGCCAACAACTTTCTGGCTTGGAATAATATTCCTGAGCTAGCTATTGCCATATGGGAGTCTGGATCTACGTCCTCTCCCAGGAGTCCTAGGATACAGATTTTAGGTTCCAACTGAAGTTGTATCCCAAATACAGATAGTACAAGAGCGATCACCCCCTTCCAGGGGGGTGAGGTGGCCACACATATCAGGATTGGGGGATGAGGGGAACCAAGCATACCAGGATTGGGGGATGAGGGGTACCATGCATACCAGGATTGGGGGATGAGGGGTACCATGAATACCAGGATGAGGAATGGGGTGCCATGCATACCAGGATGAGGGGTACCACACATACCAGGATTGGGGGGGTGAGGGGTGCCATACATACCAGTATAGGGATGAGGAGTGCCATGCATACAAGGATTAGTGGGTGAGGGGACCATGCATACCAGTATTGGGGGGTGTGGGGTGCCATGCATATCAGAATAGGGATGAGGGGTACCATACATACCGGATAGGGACCAAGGGTACCCTACATACCAGGATAGGAATGCGGGGTACCATGTAGACCAGGATAGGAATGCGGGGTACCATGAATACCAGGATAGGGATGAGGGGTACCATACATACCAGGATAGGAATGCGGGGTACCATGCATACCAGGATGAAGGGTACCATGCATACTAGAATAAGGATGAGGGGTACCATGCATACCAGTATAGGGATGAGGGGTGCCATGC
Source organism: Phyllobates terribilis (assembly GCF_046119375.1). Taxonomy (NCBI): domain Eukaryota; kingdom Metazoa; phylum Chordata; class Amphibia; order Anura; family Dendrobatidae; genus Phyllobates; species Phyllobates terribilis. Next base: position 1,383,799 of record NW_027362943.1, read on the forward strand.
ATACCAGTATAGGGATGAGGGGTGCCATGCATACCAGGATAGGGGATGGGGTGCCATGCATACCAGGATAGGGATGAGGGCGCCATATATACCATGATTGGGGATGAGGCGTGCCATGCATATCAGGATGAGGGATTGGGTGCCATGCATACCAAGTTTCTGGGATGAGGAGGCCATACATACCAGAATTGGGATGAGAGGTGCCATGTATACCAGGATGAGGGATGAGGTGTCATGCATACCAGGATAGGGATGAGGGGTACCATGCATACCAGGATAGGGATGAGGGGTACCATACATACGAGGATAGGAATGCGGGGTACCATTCATACCAGGATGAGGGGTACCATGCATAGCAGAATAGGAATGAGGGGTACCATGCATACCAGAATAGGGATGAGTGGTGCCATACGTACCAGGATAGGGGATGGGGTGCCATGCATACCAGGATAGGGATGAGGGAGCCATATATACCAGGATTGGGGATGAGGCGTGCATTGCATACCAGAATGAGGGATTGGGTGCCATGCATACCAGGTTTCTGGGATGAGGAGGCCATACATGCCAGATTTGGAATGAGGGGTGCCATGCATACCAGGATTGGGGATGAGGGGTGCCATGCATACCAGGATTGGGGATGAGGGGTGCCATGCATACCAGGATTGGGGATGAGGGGTGCCATGCATACCAGGATTGGGGATGAGGGGTGCCATGCATACCAGGATTGGGGATGAGGGGTGCCATGCATACCAGGATTGGGGATGAGGGGTGCCATGCATACCAGGATAGGATGGTGGGGACAGGATGGGGGCAGCAGAAATACCAGGAGGGGGGCAGCACATACCAGCATGGGAGACCATATACCAATAAAAATGCTCGCCACCCGGGCGTAGAATGGGTTCAATAGCTAGTTACAATATACAGGAGCATGATCTGACCAAACAGCAGTTCCTACCTGAGATGTAGGTTGCCATGTAGGCAAGTGACAGCTAATTAAGAAAAGGACTATATGGCTATGCATAATATGTAAAGGAGAATAATAGGTATAATCCTTTACGTCTGGATGTAGTATCTTCCATACATCGACCGGTTGAGACCAAAGCACAATTAGCAAAGCTTTTGTTTGTGTTTTAGATTGGTGACTCCAGCTCAGGGACGTGTCTAAAGAAGGATCCAAGACAAAATTAAAGTCACCTCCAGTGATAAGGTCCTCCGCAAAATATTTTAGTTTGTTTAAGTAATGACGACTTGTCTTAATTTGGTCACTTACAGGCTGGAGCTGTCTGGCATCATGAGGGTTAAGACTGCTTCTTTTTCCATGCTGAGGTGAGGCAGTAATAGCTCCGGAGCAGGAAGATAAGACCTTCCATAAGAAACTCTGCATACCAGACATGCTGACAGAGGTGGAGGACCTCAGATTAACCTCTGATCTCTTCTTTCTTTCCCATATCGAAAGTCATGTTTGAGGCTGTAAATTGCTTATAATTCCGCCAAGAACACGGTCTGAAGAGAGTACTCTCAGTGTGTGCATTCTCTTGGTGATATGTCCAGGCCATGTCCTCCCTGTTGATGTACAATACGTCTGAAGGTGGCGTTGATTGGCAGCAGGATTGTGTGATGTAACAGCCTTACAGAAACGCAAGTTGTGACACCAATGGAACGGCGCCAGAACAGGAAGTGCGTATGAGTGTTTTTATTTTAACAAGGCCAAACATGAGGAATGAGAAGGAGTTGTCCTAGTAGCGGACAACCCCTTTATGAAGATACAATATTCGGTTAAAAATGAAAAAGGCTTCTCCCCTGTATGACTTCTCTGAAGTTTGTTAAGAGTTGATTTCCGTGTAAAACTTTTCCCATATTAAGAACATGAAAATGGCTTCTCGTCTGTGTGAGTTCTCTGGTGACTAAGAAGTGATGATTTCTTCACAAAACATTTCCCACATTCTGAACAGCAAAAAGGCTTCTCCCCTGTGTGACTTCTCTGGTGATTAACCAAATCTGATTTCCGGCTAAAACATTTCCTACATTCTGAACAGCAAAAAGGCTTCTCCCCTGTGTGACTTCTCTGGTGATTAACCAAACTTGATTTCCGGCTAAAACATTTCCCACATTCTGAACAGGAAAAAGGCTTCTCCCCTGTGTGAGTTCTCTGGTGCTCAACCAATTCCGTTTTCCGGGTAAAACATTTTCCACATTCTGAACAGGAATAAGGCTTCTCCCCTGTGTGAATTCTTTTGTGCGTAACAAAACCTGATTTCCAGCTAAAATATTTTCCACATTCTGAACAGAAAAAAGGCTTCTCCCCTGTGTGAGTTCTCTGGTGCTCAACCAATTCTGTTTTCCGGCTAAAACATTTTCCACATTCTGAACAGGAAAAAGGCTTCTCCCCTGTGTGAGTTCTCTGGTGCTTAACCAAATCTGATTTCCAGCTACAACATTTTCCACATTCTGAACAGGAAAAAGGTTTCTCCCCTGTGTGAGTTCTCTGGTGCTTAAACAAATCTGATTTATCTTTAAAACATTTCCCACATTCTGAACAGCAAAAAGGCTTCTCCCCTGTGTGAGTTCTCTGGTGATTAACCAAATCTGATTTCTGGTTAAAACATTTCTCACATTCTGAACAGGAAAAAGGCTTCTCCCCTGTGTGAGTTCTCTTGTGCTTAACCAAACACGATTTCCGGCTAAAACACTTTCCACATTCTGAACAGGAAAAAGGCTTCTCCGCTGTGTGAGTTCTCTGATGTCTGATTAAACTTGATTTCTCTGTAAAACATTTTCCACTTTCTGAACATGAAAATGGCTTCTTTGTTTTAGGATCAATTTCTTTTTTATTGCTTATTTTGTGACTTTGATTTTCCTTAGTATTCGGTAATGAATCAGAAGACAGGATCTGTTTCAAGTGATCAGATGACAGATCTTTGCTGTGAAGGGATGATGGTATATCTGGAGTAATGGTATTCACTTTAGTTGTATCCTGTGGGATCTCAAGATCGTCTGATTTAAAAATTGAAGATGTCAGCTGTCCCTCTGATCTCCTGGTACAGTCATCTGCCAAGAATAAAACCAATTATTATTTATGAATAACATATCCTTAAAATTTATATTGTTGAATATTTCTACTTAAACTCTACGTAAAAATGTACTTTATGTAAAAGTATCAGTATTTACCAAGAAAACATATCACAGAAAAATCAGCCTTACCAACACCAAATCAGATAACAAATGCATTAGCATTTTAGTGTTGGTTGTGTGTACTGGGGTGTCTGTCCATGTGGGGTGCACTTATATAGTGCTGGGCAGCCTTCCTACCCAGTATGGACATCATCAGTATCTCAAGCCAGACACTGTGCATCAAACCTACCTGTGTGACTGGCGTCCTATGCAAGCTTCATCTGTGTGCATCTTTAATACTAGGCAACCACCCCCTCCATGAATTGGTACGATTATTGGTGTTAGTAAGGCTGTATCTTTTTCTGTGATTTTTTTTAATTTTGCCCTATGTTAGCCGTCATTATTCACCAAGACAATAACAGTTCACAGTCTAATAGAAAACCTCATCGCATGAACCAGTAGAGCATGGTGTTCATTCTGCCTCCCAAATATGGAATAAAAAGCCACAAAACAATGTTATGTAGGCAAAACTAATATCAATAAAAACTTCTACTCATCTCACAAAAAACAAGTCCCCACTCAGGTCCATCACCTGTCAATGGAAAACCAGAGGTTTCCACATTATTAGTGGCTCAAAGGCTTTTGAAAAGCAACATGGCTTCCATAAACCAATCCAGCAATATCCACTCCCCCAAAGTCAGATCTCCCCCTCACTTCTGAGCCTTGCAGTGTGCCCAAACCACATTTAGCATCCATGTATTTGGCAATACTATAGTGAGAAGAACCCACTTAACTGATGTTGTGTGTCTCCTTTAGCACAATATGGGCACTATGTGTTGGGTAATGAAATTATATATTTGTAATTTTCACTCTCCAACATCCACTGCGTGCTAATTTCCGGAAAGTGCCTGTGGAGTCAAAATAGTCACTACTCCTATAGATTAATTCACTGAGGGTTATAATTTCCAAAATGGAGTCACTATGGGGATTTCTACTGCTCTGGTTTTCTGCCATTTTGTCATATTAGGGCTTCTGCAAATGGTGTGTCCCATCTCCTCTGGGATCTGCTCCTGTGACGTCTGCTTCTGTCACCAGGAGCCGCCTTATTCATCCTGCAGGTGGCGCTGGTGATGGAGGAGACATCAGAACCAGAAGCTCTGGTCGGCGCAGGCTCTGTCCAGCCTCTAAGATTAGGGTGCCTGGGACCTGTAGCACCATCCAGTCTGGCAGTATGGGTGTGTGTGCTGTCCAGCTGGAGTAATCTGCTCCTTACTTCAGCCATTTAGAAAGCACTACACCCTACTAAAGCTGGAAGCATATTGCTGGAAGCTGCCAGATCCAGCCTTGTTCTCCTCGGGTTCAGTCCTCTGTGCTCAGCTCCCGGCTTGTGTATTTGATTCCTGTTGTGACCTCGGCCCGTTTACTGACTACTCTTGTGTGATTTTGTATTTTCTCTGACCTCCATGTTCTGACCCGGCTATCTGACTATTCTTCTTGCCATCTCACACCACAGAACATTAGGTAACACTGTGGCCCAAGCTTAGGGGGGTCTCTGTCTAAGTCCAAATCCATGTAGAGGGGGTAAAAGGATGATGAGCAAGGCAAACCCTGGGATCTGGAAAATGGAGTAGATAGCGCTAAGCCTGTTTGTGGTAGCCATCTTTTGAGCTGTCAGGTGACAACGAACAGTGTCCCCAATACATTGTGTCTGCACACCATCCCAGCAAAATCTGCATTCAAATAGCTAAATGGCGCTCCTTCCCTTCTTAACCTGCCATGTGCCCAGACAGTAGTGTACAATTGCATACAAGGTATTGTCAGATTCAAGAGAAGTTGGAATATTATTTGTAAGGTCAATTTGTTTCCTATTATCCTTTGTGAAGAATTCCAAAGTTACACACGTCAGATTTGAAAAATGTCAGAGATAGGTGCTGGGAAAGGAAGTTGTTTCTGCGCTCTCTGGAGTCACGACAAAGCATTATTATGGATAAAAATGTAGGTTAATTGTCTACGCGTTTCAGAGACCACCGACTCCTTCCTCAGGACAAACCGTACATAACCTCTTTAACGGGTTTAGTGGTTTAATAACATAGCGGGTTTGGGGGAGCAGATGAAGCTCTCCATTTTTCAGCTCTTTGTGGTTGTTTTTTTCTTTCCATTTTTGGAGCATCCTTCAGTTAAGGGTAAAAAAAAAAGCAAAAGCATTTAGTCAACGCTCAGAATATAAATACCCCGATACCACAAACCATTCAGCAGTTTTGCAGACATTGTGTAAAATCAAAGTAAAATTCCCGGCAATCTTTCAATTTGTGTTTAAAAAAAAAAAAAATTGAAAAAATATCTTCACAAAACTCAGTTTTGCTTCTCTCCATGGAAATCTTTAGCAAAAGGCGAAAGATTTTTACATTCTGAAGAGAAGCCAGAGTATTTTTCCATAGATTTGAAAAATGGGCCCAGATAGGAACACAAAATTGGCTGCAGGAAGGGGTTAAATCAGAGTATTTTGGGCACTAACTACTAAAGTAAAAACTGTGAGTATAGACAATAACACATCTACTGAAATGATCAAACTCAACAGTCTTCATCAGAGAAAAATGAGTAAGTAGTGGTGAAACCTCTCTGGGGTAATTAGAGTATGGGGCTCGGTGGCTCTTGGCAATCTAAACTATCGTAAGGGCCAATATTTTCTGTCAGAGGAGTTTCAAGAAGAAATATTAGACGTTCAAAGAGAACTTTTTATAATAGTGCAGAGCTGAGGTGTCTTAAATTTAGCTTAGAGATATATCATGGCACAGGTGTAATGTTTTGGTTTTTTTTGTTTAGTTTATCACAATCTGGTTTGAAGTTAGTCGGTTTTAAAAGAAACTGAAAAGTCAGGATAAAGGGAAACTCTTGTTATTGTACAGAAATTCACACTTGGCCCTCACTGCACATTTAATGTTGTAGATCATAAATGTGAAGTTTGGCCAGAAAGACTGGACCTGGTCTTGTAGGAACCATATGAGGACATTCAGCAGCACAGAATGGAGAGAAGGTAGATTCATCCAATAAGATATCAGGGATCTAGGAAGCCAACAGCATCATTACCCTCCGCTTTCTCTTACAGGCCCATCATAATATTATTCTTCAAGTGATTTTCTGGCTTTGTGGTTTACAGATCTGGGCAGGTAACGTCTCCTAATCACAGGGAGTAGGTGGATCCTCCAGGTTGTAAGTTCTATGGAAAAGGGTTTCAATGCCCAAAATCATTTGAACAGTTTTGGGTGGAAGAGAATGTTGTGGTCTAGAGGCAAAATGGTGATCACACGATTGTGATACGGCCGGACTACACAACCGATAAAGCAGCCACAGCCGGTGACTGAGAAGAATCTGTAACTTCTCAGCAATTAGTGGTTACTACTCACCTGGGTAGTCATATGTAGGAATCTCCTCTTTACACCACTCATCACCCCTCACATATGTCTCTGTAGTATTAATATGGGTCAGATCTTCACCCTGAAACAAATATTGTAAAAGTCACAAACAGATGCAGAAGTCCCATCTATGATCAGCTCTAATCCTGCCATCTTCACCGTTCTCATTACACAAAAGGAAAACACATAATACTGGTGGATAAAACAAGACTGAGCACAAGACCTTCACAGCCATCTACACATCATAGGGGAGATCTCATGACACCTTCTCTCCATCTACCTGATGATCCTGAGGAACACTGGGATCTTCTTGTTTATAGTCCTGTGGAAGAAGAGGATGGGGACATCTCTCTGGTGTTGTCCTCTTACTGGATAGATCTGGAAGAAACACATACAGGGACTGAATTTATTCTTTACATACAGATAATTATAGGCCGTGTGTATTTAGTCCTGTCCATTACCTGGTTATGTGAGGGGCTGGGGAACCTCCATCATGACGTCTTTGTACAAATCTTTGTGTCCTTCTAAATACTCCCACTCCTCCATGGAGAAATAGACAGTAACATCCTCACATCTTATAGGAACCTGACACATACAATGATACCGTCATCCCCCCGATCCTTTCATAGCGTTACTGTATAATGTCCCAGCATTCCCAGCACGGTCACCTCTCCAGTCAGCAGCTCAATCATCTTGTAGGGGAGTTCTACGATCTTCCGGTCATTGATGTCATCATGTATGAAGGGGTGAGATGGAGGCCCTGTGATTGGGCTCAGGGGTCTTTCCCATCCCTCAGACACATGGACCTGACAGCGCTCACTAGAGGTCTTCACTAATATGTAATCCTGGTTATGGAAAGACATATAAATAAATCTCACTACAGACATTTCCAGAGTCCTCACCTCTCCAGTTCTGTTCATCTGTTATTCCCATAGATAAGAATGATGTAATGGGACGTCATCAGAATCTCTCACCTCTCCAGTAAGACGGAAGAGGATCTTTAGGGTGAGGTGTAATATCCCCTCCGCCATCTTGTCTCTGTCCAAATCCATCTTTGATGGGTCCATTAGGAAAATTCTCTTAAATAGAAGATCTTCACTGAGAGGATCTGATATTGTAGGGACCTGAATGAGAAGATGATGAGCAGATGTAACATCATAAAAATCCTGTGTAATAATACAATTACTGGAGATAATAAGGGAAACATATGAGATTTATTATTTTACAGTATTTAGTTTTCTTCTTTACATATACTAATAAAACCTATATATTTTAGGACACAGATAACACGCAGTTTCTTCCTTGGAGTCTGTAGCTGAACACATTTCTCAAAGACTCATCTGCCATAAAGCTAATTCTCCTCTCATTTACAGACACTGCAATCGGCATTAGCAATACTGCAGGAAATATTCATTACACGTGACATGAGAAATAACTACTTCATGAGGAGGACATCTTCATCTTCTACTACGGCTCTTGAAACATATTTAGCCAGAGTTCTTCACTGACTACATCTCCACCAGCCGTCTATATGAATGTTTCCCGTCTTCCCCGGACTGTAATCTTCTATCACATTAGATCTCATGTTTGAACAGAAAAAAGGCTTCTCCCCTGTGTGAATTCTCTTGTGCTTAACCAAACCTGATTTTCGGCTAAAACATTTTCCACATTCTGAACAGGAAAAAGGCTTCTCCCCTGTGTGATTTCTCTGATGTTTGATTAAACTTGATTTCTCTGTAAAACATTTTCCCCATTCTGAACAAGTAAATGGCTTCTCCTCTGTGTGACTGCTCTGGTGATTAACAAGATTTGATTACTGGTTAAAAAACTTCCCACACTTGGAACAAAAAAATCTATTTTCTGCTGTGTGAATGTTTTCATGTTTAAGGCTATGTGCCCACGATGCAGAAATGCTGCATATTTTTTACGCTTCTCCCTGGCAGGAAAAACGCATGCATTTTTTACATGCGTTTTTCCCGCCAGGTAGAAGCGTTTGTCAAGCGTCTTTGCATGCATTTCTGCATGCGGGTTATCAAGCGCTTTTCCGAGCGATTTTAGCATCACTTGGAAAAGTGCTTGACAACTTGTTCACACTATATAAATCCATGCAACCAGCATGGATTTATAGTAGTGTGACCAAGTTAGTTAAAAAAAAAAGAATAAGAATGTTAAAAAATAAAAAAAATAAGTTTATACTCACCTTCCGATGTCCTCCCGGTGTTATCTCCGTTGCGTCCGGTGTGTTGGGCAGCTCGCTCTGTTGTGAAGGACCTGCGGTGATGTCATTGAGCCATGTGATGGGTCACATGACTCTGACGTCATGGCAGGTCCTTCACAACAGCGCGACCATTGCAAGAGACGGGACGGAGCAGACAAAACACCGGGAGGACATCGGAAGGTGAGTATAAACTTCATTTTTTATTTTAAATTCTTTCTTTTACAGTTTCTATGGTACCCAGGTCTGGATGAGAGTCTCCTCTTCTCCAGACTTGGGTACCATCCGCACATAGAAACGCATAATATCCGTGTGTACAAATGTACTGACACGGATATTATGCGTTTCAATGCAAGTCAATGGCGGCGATTACGCTGCGTGTCCGCAAAATGAATGGACATGCTGCGGATTTTTGAGCGCAGCATCAACGCTGCGGAAAAATCCGCAGCATGGGCATTGACATTGCGGCTTGTCATTGGGGACCCTGGGGGCGGATTACCAAGCATTTCCCAAGCGTTTATGCTGCGGAAATTTCGCAGCATAAACGCTTGGAAAACGCATAGTGGGCACACAGCCCAAGAAAAGACTTTTCGAGGGAAAAACTTTTTCCATATTCTTAACATGAAAATGGCTTCTTTGTTTTAGGAGCAATTTGTTTTTTAATGCTTATTTTGTGACTTTGATTTTCCTTAGTAGTCGGTAATGAATTAGAAGACAGAACCTGTTTCAAATGACCAGATGACAGATCTTTGCAGTGAATGGATGATGGTATATCTGGGTTAATGGCATTCACTTCAATTGTATCCTGCGGGATCTCAAGATCATCTGATTTAAAAATTGAAGATGTCAGCTGTCCCTCTGATCTCCTGGCACAGACATCTGCCAATAATAAAACCAATTATTATTTATAAATAACATATCCTTAAAATTTATATTGTTGAATATTTCTAATTAAACTCTCCATAAAAATGTACTTTATGTAAAAGTATCATTATTTACCAAGAAAACATATCACAGAAAAAAATCAGCCTTACCAACACCAAATCAGATAACAAATGCATTAGCATTTTAGTGTTGGTTGGGTGTACTGGGGTGTCTGTCCATGTGGGGTGCACTTATATAGTGCTGGGCAGCCTTCCTGATGTAATAGTATGGGCATCATCACTATCCTAAGCCAGACACTGCATCACACCTACCTGTGTGACTGGCGTCCTATGCAAGCTTCATCTGTGTGCATCTTTAATACTAGGCAACCACCCCCTCCATGAATTGGTCGGTTTGTGAGTGGTTGCTTCATCAGTATTTTGCACCTGCGCTGCCCCCACCTTTATCATGGGGGTCTGTGGCATCCTGCTAGTGCATTTGTTATATGATTTGGTGTTGGTAAGGCTGTATCTTTTTCTGTGATTTTTTTTAATTTTGCCCTATGTTAGCCGTCATTATTCACCAAGACAATAACAGTTCACAGACTAATAGAAAACCTCATAGGATGAACCAGTGGATCGTAGTGTCCAACTGTTTGTTAATTCTGCCTCCCAAATATGCAATAAAAAGCCACCAAACAATGTTATGTAGGTGAAATAATACCAATAAAAACTTCTACTCATCTCACAAAAAACAAGTCCCCACTCAGATCCATCATCTGTCAATGGAAAACCAGAGGTTTCCACATTATTAGTGGTTCAAAGGCTTTTGAAAAGCAACATGGCTTCCATAAACCAATCCAGCAATATCCACTCTTCCAAAGTCAAATCTCACCCTCACTTCAAAGCCTTGCAGTGCCCCCAAGCCACATTTAGCATCCATGTATTTGACATTACTATAGTGAGAAGAACCCACTTAATTGATGCTGTGTGTCTCCTGGAGCACAATCTGGGCACTATGTGTTGGGTAATGAAATTATATATTTGTAATTTTCACTCTCCAACATCCACTGCGTGCTAATTTCCGGAAAGTGCCTGTGGAGTCAAAATAGTCACTACTCTATAATTTCCAAAATGGTGTCCCTTTATGAGGATTTCTACTGTTCTTGTTTTCTGCAATTTGGTCACATTAGGGCTTCTGCAAATGGTGTGTCCCATCTCCTCTGGGATCTGCTCCTGCGATGTCTGCTTCTCTCTCCAGAAGCCGCCTTATTCATCCTGCAGGCGGCGCTGGTGATGGAGGAGACGTCAGAACCAGAAGCCCTGGGCGGCGCAGGCTCTGTCAAGCCACTAAGATTAGGGTGCCTGGGACCATTAGTACTATCCAGTCTGGCAGTACGGGTGTGTGTGCTGTCCAGTTGGAGTAATCTGCTCCCTGCTTCAGCCAACTGGAAAGCACCACACCCTACTAAAGCTGGAAGCATATTGCCGGAAGCTGCCAGATACAGCCTTGTTCTCCTCTGGTTCAGTCCTCTGTGCTCAGCTCCCGGCTTGTGTATTTGTTTCCTGTTCGGAGAATCTCTAATCCCGTTTATTTTACTTAGCATTATATATTGTTTTGAGTATATCAATAGCCAATCACCTACAGCCGTACTACAGGCTTAAACCAATGTTAGTACGATTATTACAGAAACACACATATGGTCATATTATCGTTAGTTCGGCACATGATGGAAAGTTGCAAGGTTATACATCCCGGCTCAGACTAGATAGATAACAGGAGCAGGGTGTTTCATAGAATGTTCTTGAGAGAAAAGGTTCTTGTGAGAAAATTGCATGTGAAGCAGGAGAAAAGAATGAAAGAATGTATGCTATGCAAGGTGTAATAATAACATCATTTTAGAAGCTAGCACAAAATGAAGTAACTATAGCATGAATATCGATATGTCCTTTACATCAACCTTGTAACATAATAATTTGACACTCACTTGGTCAACCGTGAAGGGTCATTGCTGCCCTCCCTCAACAGCTTGGTGCCGTGACTCGGATCCCTAACCAGGGACGCCCCACCACCTCTGGACGTCCACAAAGAGAGACTTGCTTTCGGCCTCCCCCACTGGAATTGGGACTGATCATCCCCCACAAAAGCCACAGTAAGTGCCCGAGTTCTTTACTAGTGATACTGACCATTTGGCGTGGTTTCCACGTGGTGCGTGGTTGTTTGCAGTATGTCTGGATGTCTTGGTTGGATATAGTCAAAGGTGAGACTATAGGGGTGTAGTCCCATTAGGGGTCTGATATTGATAACTTTTAAAGTAGTACCACCTCGGATTGACAAGTGAATATTGTATGAATCTTCCTCAACTTCTGACAAAGATTCTTAGGAGACTGAACACTATTAGTATCAGTCGCGGCAGGTGATCGAAGATTGGGTAGGACACGCACACAGATATAAGTATATTGAGTGTCCGGAGGGCTGCAGACGCGAGCTCTCCTCCTTTCACCTAGTACCGTACGTGACTTCCCCGAAGGGAGGGGCGAGTCAGTGGAACAGTTGAGGCCGGCCGGACTCATACTGTGCACAAATCAAGGATCTTTGTCAGTCGAAAGGCAGCAGTGCAGTGATTAATCAATGTTTCTGTGGAGCAGAAAGAAAGTGTCTCCCCCTCAGGAGGGAGAGGATGTGATGACTATCATGGTCGGTTGAGAGGGGAAAAGATCATTTAAGAATGAACCAAAAGTGTTTAAGTTGTTAAACTTTCCCGTGGAGGGGAGACTTCAGCCTTCATTGTGGGACGAAGGAATCCGGCAGAAAAGGGGAAGATTAGTTGACTGTGGATTGTTGGAAGATGCTGAAAAGTTTAAGAAAGTTGCACATGAGATTTGTGGTGATGGATATGTTGAAATAGAGGAGGAGCCTGGTTATTTCAATTATCTTTATGTCAAGAAAGTAAAATTATCTAGCACTGTGACAAAGACTGGCTGTTTTGTGCTACAAAATGAAGCTGATGGGGAAAAGGTAGAGGAGGAAGTAGATTCCCCTTCCCAACTTATGTGTCCACAAACTGAATCTGAAGCCCCTAAAGAAGCATCCCCTACCCCCACAAATGTAGCCGTACCCCAGCCCCTGAATCCGGAAACTGAGCAATTTATACCTAAGGAGATTAAATACCCTGCACTTCCCACTGGTGGCCAGCCACCACCATATAACCCAGATGGCTGGCTTTGTAAAGTGTGTTGGGTCACCAATCCGGGATGGCGCGAGACGTGTTATAATTGTGGAACACGCAGACCCAGTGTTGTAGCACCAACCTTCCCATTACTTAACGCTGACGGTGGGTATTATGAACCATTGCCCCCACCTGCTCCCGCCATGGTCCACACTCCATTCGGGGAGACCCAGGGACCTCTGAACTCTACCCTATTCACCCTCTCCCAAACTGGGGAAATAGAACATGGACACGAGTACCAGGAGGTGGCGTCTGTTTTGCTGAATGGTCCTTCGGAATTTTCCACTATACTGAGAATAGGCATGGGGAGTACACCGCAACAGCAAGTTGGGATCATTGTAAACGCAGCAAATGCAAAACTACAGCATGGTGGGGGGGGGGGCTAGCTGCAGAAATATGTCGTATTGGGGGGCCTACAATACAAACTACATCCAACGATTACAAAATATGATCCCCTGGATGTACCCAGGTCACAACACCTGCTTACAGACACAATTCAAAACACCATAGCATATGCATCACAGCTTCATGCGGTCCCAACCCTAGCCCTGCCATTTATTTCCACCGGTATTTTTGGATATCCAAAACAAGACGCAGCCAAAATAATAGTCGGGGGTATAAAGTAATACATCGCCACGCATCCAACTAAATTGAGAGAGATAAGACTCTTGGCCATCGACAGGGATCTCGTTTATTATGCCGCTCAACTAATCAAACCCGATATCTGGTCTCCCCCAGTGTTCCCCTACCTCCAAGATCTCCCAACAATCAGTACTCATGCTGATTTCCCTCCAGCTCCACCCCCTCTCACAAAGATGGAGGAAATGGAGGAAGCGGACCACAATACCAGCCCACCCAAATATACCCCGTTTACCCCAGTACAGACAGATACTCTGTGTAACCGTCTCCCGGATCCCGAACATTCCCCAGTGGCTTTTTACAGGGGCATGGCCGCAAATAGAGAGATATATTCAACAACAAGGCAAGATCTTTTACACCTGCTCCGTGTAAAAGCCGGTGAAGGATATTATCCCATGGTAGAGGCAGCTGTCCCATATAATAGAGCATTAGACACCAATACGTATGAGAGTGGGGTTGACTTCTGTCAAGCCCTTAAAATATGGGCTCAGGATAAGTTGGCTGATCAATCCACTACCCTCACAGATGTCACTCAAGAGAAGGGAGAGTCGGCTGAGAAGTTTTATGGGCGCCTTATGCAGGTCTATAAGGACCTTGGGTTCTCCTTACATACTAAAACTCATTGCCAGCTGTTAGTATCCGCCTTTATCCAGGGGTTACGGACTGAAATCAAGGATGCGATATTGGCTGTATGACCAGATGTTGAGTCAGCCACCCCAGGAGATGTCCTAAAGGTAGCAAAAAGCTTCCAGAAAAGTGTCGCCCGGACCGCTTCTGCGGTTAAGCCCAAATCTAAACCCGCTGCAGTGGCAGTTGCGGCACCTGCAGTACCCGCAACACAGTATCCTCCCTTACAGCCCCACTATTACCCCATGGCGGTACCTGATCAGCGAGTAATGTATCCCGGGAAAAGGCCACTAGTGAATTCCTGTCTTCAGTGTTGGATGTGTGGCCGGACGGGACATTTCCAAAGGGACTGTCACACCCCTGCTAGCCAGTGCACCGCCCAAGCCCCCTATCTAGAAATAGGATGCCCAGCCCACGAGACTCACGAGAAAATGTCCTCCAAGACCATCCATTCTGAAATTGAGGCCAACCAGAGTCTGCCATCGTGATGCCCGTAACCACCCCTGGGCTCTGTTCATCTGTAGTTATCCCAATAGGAGGGAATCCGGTGAAGTTCATGGTAGACACTGAGGCGGCCAACTCCATTTTAAAATCCACTGAACTGCCCCAGGGTCTCCCAGTCCAATTTTCTAACGACAATCTAATATTGATCGGTGTAGATGGCAGACCTAACAAACACACTCTCACTAAACCTATTCCGATTGGCCCATTTCCAGAAGTAATGGCACAATTTGTCATATCCCTGATCTGCCCGGTAAATCTTTTAGGAGCAGACCTCTTGTCTAAATTCCGATCCCGAATTCAATACCAGGACAATGGTCAGATGATCCTTACTTTAAAGGATCCAAACTCTGATGCACACAGAGGAGGTCTGCATCTTACGGGCGCTACCCACGGTTATGATTAACATATCAGATACGATTGGAAATCTCCCAAAAGATCCCAGGTTAGCTCCATACACAGAGGAAATCCCTTCTCATCTGTGGTCACAAGGCCCAGACGACATTGGGTGATTGCCGGTAGAACCAATACAGGTGTACCTCAAGCCCGGAGCGCCCTTTCCCAAGGTTCGCCAGTACCCGCTCACACATGCACAAGAACAAGGTCTACACCAGCAAATTCACACCTTGTTAGAGAAAGGGGCACTAATCCTCTGCGTCTCCCCGTGTAATACGCCGTTGTTCCCCGTAAGGAATAAATCCCAACCGGGGCAGCCGCCCGCTTATCGATTGGTGCAGGATTTGAGGGCAGTAAATGCAGCGACAGTCTTGGAAACTCCTGTGGTGCCTAACCCACATACACTTCTCTCACAAATACCATCTACCGCAGCCTGGTTTACAGTAATTGATTTAGCAAACACCTTTTTCAGCATTCCACTACATAAAGACTGTCAGTTTCTGTTTGCATTTACATATCAGGGCAGGCAATTGACTTGGACGGTGATGCCGCAGGGAGCGCAGAATAGCCCTAATCAGTTTGCAAAGAACATGTCTAGCTGTCTGCTGCCGTGGCAGCTGGACAACTCTGAGGTAGTACTATTACAATACGTTGATGATCTTCTTTTGTGTGCCCCCACGGAGCAAGTGTCCATCAGGGCCAGTGTTAGCCTCCTCAAGCATCTAGCAAAACTGAATTGTCGAGTCTCAGCCTTGAAACTTCAGTTTTGCCTCAGTCAAGTGGTTTTCTTAGGCCACTGCCTTACTCAGGGTGCCAGACATCTCACAGAAGAAAGAAAGACCATCTACCTACTACCATTCCCAAAAGATCCCATAGAGCTGCAATGGTTCCTCGGACTATGTACATATTGCAGACAATGGATCCCAGGCGCTTCACGTCTGATGGAACCCCTATATGATGCATTAAAAGAAAACACTCTGGCTGGTGTAAACAACAAGGACCACCAAGAACTGCTGCAACAAGCCTTTGAGCAACTAAAATCAAGGATAATGACAGCCACTGCCCTTGGAAACCCGGATTATGTTCAACCTTTCCATTTGTATGTCTCCATGACAGGAGGGCATGCAGCCGGAGTACTCACGCAGAGACACTGTACAAAGCAGCGCCCGGTCGGTTATTACTCAGCGCTTCTGGACCCGGTAGCCAGGGCCTCCCCCAGCTGTCTACGAGCGGTTCACGCCACACAGCAGTTACTTGAAAAAATGGCGGACATCATCCTTGGACATGAGACTCACATTTATGCTCCACACAATATTGCGGCTGTTTTGGGTTTACAGCAACCTAAACATCTGTGCACACTGAGACACCTACGGCTGCAGTGTACGTTGATTTTGACAGAAAATGTGAAATTACATTGGTGCACCACCATCAACCCGGCCACCCTGCTACCAGCACCTGAAGGAGAGGGGAAAGATGCTCCACCACATGATTGTCTGGAACAAATTACTGCGGAGTCAACTCCACTTGTTTTAGTGGGGGAAGTACCCTTTGATGACCCAGGACTTACGTTATATACGGATGGATCCAGATATGCTGACACCTCTGGCAGGTTTCATACTGGATATGCTGTCACAACTGAAGATACATTGGTAGAGCCTGCAGCCTTACCTCCCAGTATGTCAGCACAGGAAGCAGAGCTCAAAGCTCTGATTGCTGCTTGTCAACAGGCTGAAGGAAAACGTGTGAATATATTTACTTACTCGAGATACGCCTTCGGGATTGCACACGACTTTGGGGAGATCTGGGCAAGGAGAGGCTTTGTCACGACTGCAGGTTCTCCTGTGAAAAATGCTGAAAGCGTCAGACAATTGATGGAAGCGGTACAACTACCAAGACAGTTGGCTGTTGTAAAGGTAAAAGCTCATACCCGACCAGATGCCCCTGAAGCAAGAGGTAATGCACTTGCTGATCTCCATGCTATGCAAGCAGCTCTTCTTCCAACATCCATGTCCATGGCTGTTACGCAGCAGCAAACCAAACAGCTAAATTCCGTGCCAACCCAGGATCAACCTGCAGAAAATCATCAACCGGTCCCTCCAATCACAAAGCTACGCTGCACATAGCAAAAAGTCTCTAAAGAAGAACACCAGTCATGGAAGGAGGCGGGTGCTAAATTGATAGATGGGCTATGGAAAAAGGGACAACTGTATTGTTTGCCTCGACTCCTATATCAGGCCGTTGCAGCCTGGGCCCATGGACCGGTGCATTGAGGGAAGAATCAAGCTTTGCTACTGGTACAGAAACTCTATTGGGCCCCAGGAATTTCCACCGTGTTGAGCGCACAAAAGAAAGGTTGCTCAATATGCCAAAGCTGCAACCCAGGCAGATTACAGAATGTACCGACAAAACACATTGCTAAACCAGAGTATCCGTTCCAACGATTGCAAGTTGATCATATCACTCTCCCTAAAGCAGGACGATATGAATACTGCTTAGTGGTAGTGGATATGTTTTCCAGCTGGCCAGAAGCATTCGCCGTTCCAAACATGACTGCCAAGAAGCTGGTCTCTGAAGATGTTTGCCGGTATGGAGTCGCAGAAGTTATCGAAAGTGATCAGGGACCAGCCTTTTCCTCATGCGCATATCAAGAAATACTTACCATGATCGGATCAACAGTGGCGCTGCATACTCTTTACCATCCTCAGTCAAGCGGCAAGGTGGAGAGATTGAATAGCACACTGAAAAGGCAATTGACCAAAATGATGCAGGAGGATACGGCCCAGTGGCCTGAACTCCTTCCCATTGCACTATACCACATACGCACCACCCCCATAGGGAAACAAACTGTCACCCTATGAGATACTATTTGGGTCACAACCAGCTATAGCTCGATTTACCCCACAACAATTATCAGAAGAAACAGATCATGTTGTGCAATATGTGATTCAGCTTGCCAAAGCCTTAACTAACACCCATGCGTTAGTATCATCTTCTATTCCAGATCCAGCTGATGCAGAAGGTTATCATAACCCTCAAGTCCGGAGATTATGTGTATGTGAAGAGGCATGTACGGAAACACAGACTAGAACCATTGTATGACGGACCATACCAAGTGCTCCTTACAACCCCAACAGCAGTAAAACTTGAAGGGAGGTCAACATGGATCCATGCTTCACATTGCAAACGTCAACCATCCTGAGATATTTTATGATAATATGTATGGTTAGATTAATCAATACCTGGAATAGCCTACAACAGAGTACTGACCCTTTTAATAACAAGTTCATTACTCACCACCAGATTTTGGTACAAGAATTGAGTCAATTAGAGAACAACCTGATCAGTGACTGTTGGATATGTACTCACTCACCAGTTTCAGCCACTAGTATGCCTTTTCTTGCGGTCCCAGTCACTCTGGAAGAAATACTAAACTGGCCCAATTGTAGCGACGCCCTTGCTAATAACGCTACTAAGTTTAGTAGATTATGGAACACCACTGTATCTCCCCTGGTGGCAAGGAAATCTTACTGCCACCAGTAGACACCTACAATGTCTTGCCCTTAAAGGAAACAAATGGGTGCCCAGAAACAAGTCTTCCTTGACTAATTTAGGCTTCATACCAACTGAAGGTCTACAAATCAGTTTTAATGCTACTCCTAGTACGGCAGATGCTTTTAAACCGTCATTGTTGGAAAGATACATTCATAATCACTCATGGGTACATGCAAATCTGTTTATAAAAGGTACCAATGATACATGTTATAAAATATCTGGTAACATCCCTTGCAATGAATCTTCTGAATATAAGCCTAGTGATCCAACATGTGGCAATCCGGATATTGGATACTGTAGCCCCCTGGGACAAATGCCTTCATGGTGTATGTTATCAAATAACACAGTTTTTATCGATTTGGTACATAAATTAGTATTACTGCACTCTGCTTTATGGGATCTGCCATCAGCCACAAATTGGGTCTGTGGGAATAATGCGTATAAATGGCTCCTAGTCAGAGTAGGGGGGACTTGTACGTTGGCCCGGCTAACTCCAGCCATTTATCTTATTCCCCATAGTAAAGTAGATATGAGAACCATCCCTCTTCATACCATCTATAAATGTGCCAAGGACAACACTCCACGCCCATCAGTAAGACCTCATTTAGTACAAATGAGTATGCCCAATAAGATAGCCAGTACTGTCTTCCTCTACCCTATAGTAACACAAATGTGGGACAAATTAGTGGAAGTCACTGACTACTTAGATGACCAGATTTGGAGTGTGCTGGAAGTAATTAATACTACTGTTGAGGTGCAGAATCAACTTATTATAGAGGCTAATCAACATACTTTAGTGCTGGACTATTTGACAGCAGCTCAAGGAGGGATGTGTCAGGTTATAGGCCCAGCCTGTTGTCACTATATTGACCCCGGCTCTACCATACGGTTAAAGACTAAAATGGAAGACATTAGGAAACTCAGGGAAGAATATAACAAACATAACGAATTGACCAAAGACAGTTGGTGGTCTGATATGTTCTCCTTTTTAAATCCTGCTAATTGGTTTAAAGGGATTGGTGGATGGATTGTTGGAATATTACAAGGAGTGTTGCATATTGCTGCTTGCATCTTGTTAATATATGTCTTACTAAAACTAGTCTTTTATTGTATCCCATTTTGCATGAGGAAAACCTGCCAGTCATCAGAGAGCAAGGAGAACGCTGTTAACAGACATCCAGTGCTACTGTACACGGACCTCCCAGATGTGACCAGCATTGAGGACCTGGACGGCAAGGGAATGATGACCTTCACCCGCACGCCCCGACCAACCTCACGTCTGAAGATCAGAGGTTTATGATTATATCAACCAACAAGGGGGGATGGACATGCCGCGATAGCCTCGATTGGTAACAAGGGCACTAATTGAGTGAAGACCAATGTCCCTCAGGCTCAAAGCATGACCCTGGGAAAGCACCTCTAATGTTGATAATAACATAATTTTTAGGGGGGAAAATGTAAAGGACATATTGATATTCATGCTATAGCAACTCCATTTTGTCTGCTTGTTTTAAAATCATTTATTATCACTCCTTGCATAACATACATTCTTTCCTTCTTTTCTCTCGCCTCATCTTTCCCACACTAACTTTTCTCACAATAACATTTTGTATTTTGTCAGACATTCCGCTCCTGTTATCTAACTAGTTTAGGCCAGGATTGACCTTGTAAAATTCCATCGTGCTTCGAACTAATATGACCATATATGTGTTTCCGTAATAATTGTACTAACATTGGTCAGCCTGTAGTATGACTGTAGGTGATTGGCTATTGATATGCTCAAAACAATATAAAATGCTAAGCAAAATAAACGGGATCAGAGATTCTTTGAATCCTCCCAATACAGAACATTGTTTTCGTATGGTTTTCTGTGGATTGCAATCAACATAATAATTTGACACTCACTTGGTCAACCGTGAAGGGTTATTGCCCTCCCTCAACAAATCCATGAAACCAGGGCTCGAGCCATGGCCACACATCTCCTGCAGACGTGAATAAATGTATATTACAGCCATCAGCCACGCACAGCTTAGAGATATATCATGGCACAGGTGTAATGTTTTCTGTATAGTTTATCACAATCTGGTTTGAAGTTAGTCGGTTTTAAAAGAAATTGAAAAGTCAGGATTAAGGGTAAATCAGCTGTTATTGTACAGAAATTCACACTTGGCCCTCACTGCACATTTAATATTTTCAATCATAAAAGTTAAGTTAGGTCAGGGAGACTGGACCTGGTCTTGTAGGGACCATATGAGCACATTCAGCAGCACAGAAGGGAGAGAAGGTAGATTCATCCAATAAGATATCAGGGATCTAGGAAGCCAACAGCATCATTACCCTCCGCTTTCTCTTACAGGCCCATCATAATATTTTTCTTCAAGTGATTTTCTCACTTGTCAGCACATTCTACATACGCTGTCATTTTACTTTGTAGTTTACAGATCTGGGCAGGTAACGGTCAGCATCTCCTAATCCCAGGGGGTAGGTGGATCCTCCAGGTTGTAAGTTCTATGGAAAAGGTCTTTCAATGTTCAAAGCCATTCAAACAGTTTTGGGTGGAAGAGAATGTTGTGGTTTAGAGGCAAAATGGTGATCACACGATTGTGATACGGCCGGACTACACCACTGATAAAGCAGCCACAGCCGGTGACTGAGAAGAATCTGTGACTTCTCTGCATTTAGTGGTTACTACTCACCTGGGTAGTCATATGTAGGAATCTCCTCTTTACACCGCTCATCACCCCTCACATATGTCTCTGTAGTATCAATATGGGTCAGATCTTCACCCTGAAACAAATATTATAAAAGTCACAGACAGATGGAGAAGTCACATCTATGATCAGCTCTAATCCTGCCATCTCCACCGTTCTCATTACACAAGTATAAAACATATAATACTGGTGGATAAAACAAGACTGAGCACAAGACCTTCACAACCGTCTACACATCATAGGGGAGATCACATGACACCTTCTCTCCATCTACCTGATGATCCTGAGGAAAATTGGGATCTTCTTGTTTACAGTCCTGTGGAAGAAGAGGATGGGGACATCTCTCTGGTGTTGTCCTCTTACTGGATAGATCTGGAGGAAACACATACAGGGACTGAATTCATTCTTTACATACAGATAATTATAGGCCGTGTGTATTCAGTCCTGTCTATTACCTGGTGATGTGAGGGGCTGGGGAACCTCCATCATGACGTCCTTGTACAGATCTTTGTGTCCTTCTAAATACTCCCACTCCTCCATGGAGAAATAAACAGCGACATCCTGACACCTTATAGGAACCTGACACATACAATGATACCGTCATCCCCCCGATCCCTTCATAGCGTTACTGTATAATGTCCCAGCATTCCCAGCAGTGTCACCTCTCCAGTCAGCAGCTCAATCATCTTGTAGGTGAGTTCTAGGATCTTCTGGTCATTGATGTCCTCATGTATCAGGGGGTGAGGTGGAGGCTCTGTGATTGGGCTCAGGGATCTTCCCCATCCCTCAGACACAGGGTCCTGACAGCGCTCTCTGGAGGTCTTCTTCACTACTGTGTAATTCTGGTTATAGAGAGACACATTAATAAATCTCACTAGAGACATTTCCAGAGTCCTCACCTCTCCAGTTCTGTCCATCTGTTATTCCCATAGATAAGAATGATGTAATGTGACGTCATCAGAATCTCTCACCTCTCCAGTAAGCCGGAAGAGGATCTCTAGGGTGAGGTGTAATATTTTCTCAGCCATCTTGTCTCTGTCCATATCCATCTTTGATGCGTAATTCAGGAAAATTCTCTTATATAGAAGATATTCACTAAGAGGATCCGATATTGTAGAGACCAGAATGAGAAGATGATGAGCCGATGTAACATCATAAAAATCCTGTGTAATACAGTTACTGGGAATAATAAGGGGAACACATGAAGAGATTATTGTACAGTATTTAGATTCCTTTACATCTACTAATAAAACCAACAGTGGTGTGAAAAAGTGTTCGCCCCTTTCCTGATTTCTTATTCTTTCACACTTAAATGTTTCAGATCACAAAAGAAATTTAAATATTAGACAAAGATAACACAAGTAAACACAAAATGCAGTTTTTAAATGAAGGTCTTTATTATTAAGGGAAAAAGAAATCCAAAGCTACAGAGCCCTGTGTGAAAAAGTGATTGCCCCCCCAACTCCCCATTAATCTTTGGGAAGCGGAGTTCAATTTCGCTAGCCATATAGAGGCCTGATTACTGCCACACTTGTTCTCAATCAAGGAATCACTTAAATAGAACCTGCCTAAAAAAGTAAAGTAGACTAAAAGATCCTCAAAAGCTAGCCATCATGCTGCGATCCAAAGAAATTCAGGAACAAATGAGAAACAAAGTAATTGGGATCTGTCAGTCTGGAAAAGGTTATAAAGCCATTTCTAAAGCTTTGACACGCCAGCGAACCACAGTGAGAGCCATTATTCACAAATAGCAAAAAACATGGAACAGTGGTGAATGTTCCCAGTAGTGGCCTGCCGATCAAAATTACCCCAAGAGTGCAGCGACGACTCATCCAAGAGCTCACAAAAGACCCCACAACAACATCCAAAAAACTACAGACCTCACTTGCCTCAGTTAAGGTCAATGTTCATGACTCCACCATAAGAAAGAGATTGGGCAAAAATGGAAACTCCCAGAACTGGAAGTTGACCCGACATCGCCGATGTCCCAGTCTCAATGATTGACTGGGCTGTGGGCGAAGTTTCATCACTTCATAGCCCAGCATCTCGTGGGCTTGCGGCACTCTGTTAATGAAAGCAGTGAAGAGAGAGCGCACACGATGCTGGGCTGTGACATGTGGTGAAACGCTGCCCACAGCCCAGTCAATCAATTCCGGAACTTGACGTGAAGTCACCAGACATCAGAGGCAACTGCAGCCGGGGGTCACATGATGGTGCTAAGAGGACAACGATAGCGCCGCTCACAGGCACATTTGGAAACACAAGGTATTTGAAGAAAGCCTTATTTCCTAGGTTTAAATCCATCTGACAACTACACATTGCAGTGGATAACCTCTTTAATGTGACCATCTCTTAATGTTTTGATACACATGTCCAACTGTTCAATGTTTCAGTACTGTAAGATGGCCGCCGGACAGGTGTGACGTGCAGAAGTAGTGCTGTTGCTTTAAAAGCATTCAGCAACTATTAGAAGTAACAGAATCACAGGAGACAGGAAGTGTTGTGCTCCAGAAGCATCCAGCAACTAGAGGGGTTAACACAGTCACAGGAGAAGGGGAGTGTTTTAGCAGAGCCCCAGGGGGATTGTGGGGAAGTTGTTTACTGGCTGTCCAGAGCCAAAGAGAAAGGTGGCTTATGATCTGTATCTGTATCTGTATCTCACAGAAGGCAAGAAAACAGAATTCAGGTCAGGAGGGAAGCTAAACACAGGTCAGATAGACTCCCTGAGCTAACAGTGTGGAGTATTGTCGACCAGGAAGATAAGGACTGGAAGGAATCTTGTCATAGGGATCGTCTCCCTCATCAAACCCCCCCCCCCCCCCGCTCCATGCAGGATAAAGAATGCTGTGTACAATTGAGTCCTTGTGAAGGAAAAGCCTGTGGTTGTGTATGCATTTAAACTGTGCTGTACTGTGCTACAGGATAATAGACTGTGTACTGCTGTGCTGCAAAGAAGATTGTACTGTTATTACTGGAGCCTGTTGCTCAAAGAGACATGTACATTGCATTGGCCATGCCTCATTAAATGTTACTGTTCTACCGTTTATGAGGACTCTTTCAAATGTGTCTGGTCAGCAATTTAATCTGTCCTGTGCCTCAGAGAAGCTGCAGCCTATGGTCGCCCGGAATAACTGTTCCCCCAGAATTCCAACGAATTCATGTAATCGGTCTCGCCCCTATCTGAGCTTAGGCGGCGTGCATGTAACACAGGTGCTTGAGGGGAGATATATATCATCGAGGTTGGTAGCTTTGGTGATGTAAGCCTTGGAAAGCAGACTCAAGGACAGATAGTGCTGAGGGTTAATAGGGCATATCAGGGCCGAGTTTACGAGCAGTCAAAGAGTGGGGCTCACATAGTCCCAGCTGGGGGTGTGGCAGATAAAATGAAGACCAAGTGTCTCATTCAGTGTCTGTGACTGGAACTGTGGAGACCTCCAGGCTGTTTGCTAAAGGACACTGACCCGAGTAGGCGAACTCACAGCACTGTCTGAACTATTTACTTTCTGTTTTTCACTGTGTCGGAAAAGGGCGTCTTTTTGTTAGCTTATGCTGAGTGGTTTATGAAGTTCTAATAAACTAGCCTGGACATTTTAATGAAACTGGTGCCTTCCTCAACCGCAGCTGAGTGAGTAGAAACCCTACAGAACTTTTTGCACAACTTGCTGTTCTCTAACAAGGAGCTTAATGGCAAAATTCACAACAAGTGTTTGATCCATGAATCGCCCAAAAAATTTAGGCGTTAGAATTGAAGCAGGATGTTTTTAGATGAAAGTGGTCACTGAGCTTTGAGTGTCACAGAGTGTCATCATTAGCAGGTTGCAATAGAGATACAGAGAGAGTGGAAAAGTCACAGAAAGGCAGAGAAGTGGACATTCTTTGGCCACACTCCACACTGATGACTGCTTCATTGTGAACAATGCCTTTCGGAACTGGATGATGAACGCCACACAACTGCAGGCACATTTAAGGGAGGTGAGAGGCACCCAAGTGTCATGTCAGACCATTCGAAACAGTTTACATCAGTGTGGTCTGCTAGGGTACCTGACCACACCACCAGGCACAGGCGTCATCGACTTGCATGGACCAGGTAGCATCTACGCTGGACGAGGGAACAGTGGACTTCAGTGCTGTTCATTGGTTAAAATCGATTCATGCTGAGCAGAAATGATGGCTGTCAACGATGTTGGAGACATCAAAGAGAGTGCTATCCATCAGCGACTGTTGTCGCCAGTGAGGGTTTTGTTACAGTGTGGGCAGGTGTGTCTAGTCAATACAGAACTGCCCTACCAAACCAAACAGCCAAAGAATAGGTGGAAAAGATCTATAAATGCCCTAGCGTTTCCCTCTCTATCAGCACACCTACCTAACGTGGAGGTTGGCACCCTGTCCTGCGCAATGGCGCCCCCACTCATCGGCGGCGGTCCCTGACTATATGTCCCTATGACACCTCTATTTCAAAGAAAGGAGTTAAGGACATTTGCTTATTCAGGCCATTCGGGTGTACCGTTCTGAGGTTGAAAATCCAACGGGTCTACCTCTGTAAAATCGACCTATCCCAGTTACCTCCTTTCACGGGAGATGTAATTTTCTCGACCCCCATAAATAGGATCTTCCTTACATCCCCGTGATGCAGTAGGTTGATGTGATTAGCGACCAGTGTGTCTCTTTTATTCCATATATCTCGTATATGTTTCCCCACCTTCCTACGAAATTCTCTTCTTGTTTTTCAACATACGCCACCACACACTCACATGTGCCGTTATAGATGATGCCCTTAGTGCGACAATTTATGAAGTGCCGAATGGAGTACCTGATACCAGTAACATTGCTTCTGAACTCTGCCTGACTGGATCGATTCACACATCTTACATCTTACCCCACATGTGAAACACCCTTTGATTCCTCTGTCCAACCAAGTTGGGGTGGTTCTCAGCTGATACTGGCTACGCACTAGTCTATCCCTCAAAGATTTACCTTTTCGGTATGTGATTTGTGGGTAAGGTGTGATCTCATTATCCATGTCTGTGTCCATCTTTAATGCTCCTTTGGAGGATTGATCTAATCTCCTCCTCTCTATTGCAATATCTCATGACAAATCGTGTAGTTTCACTTTGATCGGGTTTTTTAAGGCCTCGTTGTATGCCTCCCTCAAGGCTATTTCGGGGTAACCTCTGTCTTTAAACCTTATCTTGAGGTCATCTGCCTGCTTCTTGAAGGACCGCAAGGTAGAGCAATTCTGGTGCATTCTTAAATATTGTCTCTTGGGGATTTCCCTCCTGAGGGGCGCCGGATGGTTGCTCTCCCACTTCAGGAGGGAATTTGTGGCCGCTTCTTTCCTAAGGGTCTTAGTGATAATTTCACCCTTGGAATTGATCTCAATTTTAATGTCCAAAAAGGCCAGGCTAGATGAATTCAACTCATACATAAAATGTAACCCAATATTGTTGACATTGAGTTTCTTGACAAAATCCTTGAACGTCTCCTCAGTGCCCTTCCAGATGACAAAGATATCATCAATGTAGCGGAGCCACATGATAATACTCTCCTCAGGGCACTGCGAAGTGTCACCAAAAACAATAGTTTCCTCCCACTAGCCCAGGAGCAGGTTGGCATACGATGGTGCACACGGACTGCCTATCGCGGTGCCACTGAGCTGGTGGAAGTACTCCTTATTGAATAAAAATAAATTTTTGATCAGGCAGAATTCCAGTGCTTTCATCACGGACTGGTTATGTCTCTCGTACTGTCACCCCCTGGTACTCAAATACCGCGTCCAGAACGATCTGATCTATAAAACTGTCACACTAGTTAACCCCTTCAGTGAACAGTGTAAAAAATAAAAAAGGTGGCAAAAAACTATGGTTTTTCATGAAGCCGCCAAAAAAGTGAAATAAAACACCATCAAAAAGTTAAATTTAAATTAAAATTGTATCACAAAAAACATCATCTTGTCACGCAAAAAGCAAGCTGTAATACAGCTCCGTCAGCAGAGAAGAAAAAAAATATAGCTGTCAAAATATAGCGATGCAAAAATGATTAATTTTCTATAAAATTGTTATTATTGTGTAAAAGCGCCAAAACATAAAAATGATATAATTGTAGTATCGCTGTAATCATACTGAACAGAAGAATAAAGCTGCCTTTTAGCACACACGGAACAAGATAAAAAAATCCAAACAATTGCTTGTTTTTGTTCATTCTGCCTCCCAAAAATCGGAATAGAAAGCGATCAAAAAATGTTATGTGCCCGAAAATGGTACCAATAAAAACATCAACTTGTCCCGCAAAAAGCAAGCCCTTAAATGACTCTGTAGGCAGAGATAATGAAAAATTATAGCTCTAAAAAAAAAAAGGATCTTTTAGTGTGTGACAGCAGCCAAACATAAAAAACAACCCATAGAATAAAGTCGTCTAATCATTTATACCACATGAGGAATGGCATAAAAAATAAATAAAAACTATTCTTCACCTGCTGTTGATTTGTTCATTCTTCCTCCCAAAGATCGCAATAAGGCTTGGCGCACATTTATCCTGCGCTCTACGCTGAGCGCTTACATCAGGGTTTCCGTGTAGATCTCTGAAATATGTGATTCAGATGGAACCCCCGGTGGAAGATTCCCTATAATAGGGCAGATTAAGACACTGTGGACTCAAGTCTGTCCTATGATTTGGCAGTGTCCATATTTTTAAGCGTGCATAAAAGCGCAATAGACCAAAGTTTTGTGTACTTCTGAAAAAAAGACAATGCTAAACACAGACGAGATGGAGTCCACAGTAACTCTGCTGCCTCATTATAGTGAATGGGTTTTATCTGAATCATGTCACTCAGAGATTTAGTGGGGGGAAATAATTATTTGATCCCTTGCTGTTTTTGTAAGCTTGCCCACTGACAAAGACATGAACAGTCTATAATTTTAAGGGTAGGTTAATTTTAACATTGAGAGATAGAATATCCATAAAAAATCCAAGAAAATCACATTGTATAAATTAGATAAATTTATTTGCATTTTGCAGTGAGAAATAAGTATTTGATCTCCTACAAACCATTATGAGTTCTGATTCCTACAGACCAGTTAGACGCTCCTAATCAACTCATTCCCTGCATTAAAGACAGCTGTCTTATATAGTCACCTGAAAAAGACTACTATCCACAGACTTAATTAATCAGTCAGACTCTAACCTCTACAAAATGGGCAAGACCAAAGAGCTTTCTGAGGATGTCAGGGACAAGATTATAGACCTGCACAAAGCTGGAATGGGCTACAAAACCATAAGTAAGACGCTGGGTGAGAACGAGACAACTGTTGCAATAGTAAGACAATGTAAGAAATACAAAATGACTGTCAATCGACATCGATCTGGGGCACCATGCAAAATCTCACCTCGTGGGGTATCCTTGATCATGAGGAAGGTGAGAGATCAGGCTATACACTACACGAGCTGGAACTTATTAATGATCTCAAGGCACCTGGGACTACAGTCACCAAGAAAACCATTTGTAACAGATTACACCTTAAAGGTTTAAAATCCTGCAGTGCCCTCAAGGTCCCCCTGCTCAGCAAGGCACATGTGCAGGCTTGTCTGAATTTTGTCAATGAACACCTGGATGATTCTGTGAGTTATTGGGATAAGGTGCTATGGTCAGATGAGACAAAAATTGAGCTCTTTGGCATTAACTCAACTCGCCATGTTTGGAGGAAGAAGAAGAATGAGTAAAACCCTAAGAACATCGTCCCAACCGTGAAGCATGGTGGGTGAAACATTATAGTTTGAGGGTGCTTTTCTGCAAAGGGGACAAGATGACTTCACCTTACTGAAAGGAAGATAGATGGGTTCATGTCCCATAGAAAACTTATGGAGGGAGTTGAAGCTCTGAGTTGCCAAGCAACAGCCTCAAAATCTTAATGATTTAGAGATGACCTGCAAAGAGGAGTGGACCAAAATTCCTCCTGACATGTGCGCAAACCTCATCATCAACTACAAACAACGTCTGACTGCTGTGCTTGCCAACAAGGGTTTTTCACCAAGTATTAAGTGTTGTTTGCCAGAGGGATCAAATACTTATTTCTCACTGCCAAATGCAAAAAAATATCTAATTTATACAATGTGATTTTCTTGATTTTTTTGTATATTCCATTTCTTAATGTTAAAATTAACCTACCCTTAAAATTATAGACTGTTCATGTCTTTGTCAGTGGGCAAACTTGCAAAAACAGAAAGGGATCAAATAATTATTTCCCCCACTGTAGATGGAAACCCCAATGTAAGTGCTCAGCGTAGAGCGCAGGATAAATGTGATCGAAAATGTTATGTAAAATGTTTTCAAAAAATGCTTCAATTCAATCTACAAAAAATGCAAGTCCCCGCTCAGGTGCGTCTTCTGTCAATGGAAATATATGGGGCTTCCACGTTACTGGTAGTACAAAGACTCTGCAAAAGCCTGTGCTAAACAATTATAGATGGCTCTGTAGGGGTTATTAATATACCTGAATACATTGTGTACCTCTTGTTACCCTATCACAGCACTAGTTGTATTTTGTCGACTTGGATTTAGTCTCTACCAACCATATATGTGGTGGCGGCTCTAGAAGTGGAGGTTAATCGCCTCCAAGATTTCGTCCGAATATCCCTCATCCTATGAAATTCTGTGCCTCAACACGTCCGATTATCCACCACACTTTTATCCTTCAGATGGAACCTGAAAATACATCTCTTTAACCACTTCGCGCCAGAGCCTGTTTTTGCCTTCGTGACCGGGCCAATTTTTTCAATTCTGACCACTGCCAGTTTATGAAGTAATTACCCTGGAACGCTTCAACGTATTCCCCTGATTCTGAGATTGTTTTTTCGTGACATATTGTACTTCATGATAGTGGTAAAATTTCTTCGATATCACTTGCGTTTATTTGTGAAAAAATCGGAAATTTGGCGAAAATTTTGAAAATTTTGCAATTTTCAAACTTTGAATTTTCATGCCCTTAAATCAGAGAGATATGTCACACAAAATAGTTAATAAATAACATTTCCCACATGTCTACTTTACATCAGCACAATTTTGGAACCCAAATTTTTTTTTGTTAGGGAGCTATAAGGGTTAAAAGTTGACCAGCGATTTCTCATTTTTCCAACAAAATTTACAAAACCATTTTTTTAGGGACCACATCACATTTGAAGTCACTTTGAGGGGTCTTTATGACAGAAAATACCCAAAAGTGACACCATTCTAAAAACTGCACCCCTCAAGATGCTCAAAACCACATTCAAGAACTTTATTAACCCTTCAGGTGATTCACAGGAATTTTTGGAATGTGGAAGAAAAAAATTAACATTTAACTTTTTTCACAAAAATGTTACTTTAGACCCAATTTTTTTATTTTTACAGGGGTAACATGAAAAAATGGACCCCAAATTTTTTTGTGCAATTTCTCTTGAGCGTGCTGATACCCCATATGTGAGGGAAAACCACTGTTTGGGTGCACGGCAGGGTTCGGAAGGGAAGGAGCGCCATTAGACTTTTTGAATGTAAAATTTGTCTGAATAATTAGCGGACGCCATGTTGCGTTTGGAGAGCTCCTGATGTGCCTAAACAGTGGAAACCCCCCACAAGTGACACCATTTTGGAAACTAGACCCCTTAGGGAACTTATCTAGATGTGTGGTGAGCACCTTGAACCCCAAGGTGCTTCACAGAAGTTTATAATATTGAGCTGTAAAAATAAAATTTTCACATTTTTCCCACAAAACCGTTTTTCATCCCTTAATTTTGCATTATCATAAGGGTAATAGGATAAATTGCACCATGAAATTTGTTATGCAATTTCTCCTGAACACGCTGATACCCCATATGTGGAGGCAAATTACCGTTTGGGCACATGGCAGGGTTTGAAAGGGAAGGAGCGCCATTTGACTTTTTGAATGTAAAATTTGTTTGAATAATTAGCGGACGCCATGTCACATTTGGGGAGCCCCTAATGTGCCTAAACAGTGGAAACCCCCCACAAGTGCCACCATTTTGGAAACTAGACCCCTTAGGGAACTTATCTAGATGTGTGGTGAGCACCTTGCACCCCCAGCTGCTTCACAGAAGTTTATAATATTGAGCCGTAAAAATAAAATGTTCACATTTTTCCCTCAAAAAATGTTTTTCATTCCCTAATTTTGTATTATCATAAGGGTAACAGGATAAATTGCACCATGAAATTTGTTGTGTAATTTCTCCTGAACACGCCGATACCCCATATGTGGAGGCAAATTACTGTTTGGGCACATGGCAGGGTTTGAAAGGGAAGGAGCGCCATTTGACTTTTTGAATGTAAAATTTGTTTAAATAATTAGCGGACGCCATGTCACATTTGGGGAGCCCCTAATGTGCCTAAACAGCGGAAACCCCCCACAAGTGCCACCATTTTGGAAACTAGACCCCTTAGGGAACTTACCTAGATGTGTGGTGAGCACCTTGCACCCCCAGCTGCTTCACAGAAGTTTATAATATTGAGCCGTAAAAATAAAATTTTCACATTTTTCCCTCAAAAAATGTTTTTCATTCCCTAATTTTGTATTATCATAAGGGTAACAGGATAAATTGCACCATGAAATTTGTTGTGCAATTTCTCCTGAACACGCCGATACCCCATATGTGGAGGCAAATTACTGTTTGGGCACATGGCAGGGTTTGAAAGGGAAGGAGCGCCATTTGACTTTTTGAATGTAAAATTTGTTTGAATAATTAGCGGACGCCGTGTCACATTTGGGGAGCCCCTAATGTGCCTAAACAGTGGAAACCCCCCACAAGTGCCACCATTTTGGAAACTATACCCCTTAGGGAACTTATCTAGATGTGTGGTGAGCACCTTGCACCCCCAGCTGCTTCACAGAAGTTTATAATATTGAGCCGTAAAAATAAAATTTTCACATTTTTCCCATAAAAAATGTTTTTCATTCCCTAATTTTGCATTATCATAAGGGTAACAGGATAAATTGCACCATGAAATTTGTTGTACAATTTCTCCTGAGTACGCCAATACCCCATATGTGGGGGAAAACCACTGCTTTGGTGTACGGCAGGGTTCGGAAGAGAAAGAAGCGCTATGTTGGCTGGGATAGGCAGCAGACACCATGTCACATTTGAAGAGTCGCTGACATGCCAAAACAGCAGAAACCCCCACAAGTGACCCCATTTTGTAAACTACACCTCTCAAGGAATTCATCTAGGGAAGTAGTGAGCATTTTTTAATTTTTAAATTTATACCATTGGGCAGTGAAAAAAGCATAATTATATTTTTACCACAAAAAAATGTTTTACCCTCAGATTTTACATTTTCACACAGGGTAATGGGTAAAAATGGTGCCAAAATGTGTCACACAATTTCTTCTAAAAGTGTCAATACCCCATATGTGGCTGTATCGTACCACTTAGCCATACGGCGAGATCTGGGGGGGACGGAGTGCTATTTGACAATTGGAGAACAAATTATTGTAGAATAGGCATTTGGATTTGGGAGCACAAAATTTTCTGAATTTCTTTTGGGGGGCAAGGACCATTTTGCTTTTCCAGAGCCTTTCTGCTACCAGTAACTTGGAAGTCCCTTATATTTTTAACAGATGATGGACCTGAGTGGGGACTAGCTTTTTTTGAGGACTGAGTTGAAGCTTTTATTGGGAACATTTTACGTAACATTTATCCGGCGCTCTAGGCTGAGCACTTACATCGGGGTTTCCATCTAATTTTCCAAGTGATGTAATTCAGATGAAACCCCTGCAGGATCCATTCACTGTAATGAGGCAGCAGAGTTACTCTGGACTCCGTCTGGCCTCTGTTTAGTGGTGTCCTTTTTTTCAGAAGTGCACAAAACTGTGGCCAACCGCACTTTTATGCACGCCTAAAACAAATGACACCGTGGGATCCCAGGCTAGACGGCATCCACAGTGGCCTATATCTGCCTCATTACAGGGAATCTTCCATCATGGGTTCTGGCTGAATCACGTATTTCAGAGATTTACACGGAAACTCTGGTGTAAGTGCTCAGCGCAGAGCACAGGATAAATGTGAGCAGAGCCTTACTGGGATCTTTGGGAGACATAATAAACAAATCAGTAGCAGTTGAATAATATTTGTTTTATTTATTTTTTATGCCGTTCCTAGTGTGATATAACTGATTAGATTACTTTATTCTTCGGGTCGGTGCGATTACAGAGATACCAGATTTATATCGGGTTTTTATGACTGACAGCTGTCACACACTAAAATACGCTTTTTTTGCAAAATCTAGTTTTTGCATCACCATATTTTGAGAGCTATAATTTTTCCATATTTCGGCCGATAGAGTCATGTGATGGCTTGTTTTTTGCGGGACGAGTTGAAATTTTTATTGGAACCATTTTTGGGCACGTGACATTTTTTGATCGCTTTCTATTCCGTTTTTTGGGAGGTAAAGTTAACAAAAACAAACACTTCAGGAATTGTTTTTTGAGGTTTTTTTTATGCCGTTCTGCGTGTGGTAAAAGTGATCAGGCAGCGTTATTCTTCGGGTCAGTACGTTTACAGCGATACTACACTTACTGTATTTTTTTCATGTTTTGGCGCTTTTACACAATAAAACAATTTTATAGAAAAAAAAATATTTTTTTTGCATTGCTTTATTCTGAGCGCTATAACTTTTTTATTTTTTGGCTGATGGAGCTGTATGGCGGCTTTTTTTTGCGGAACAAGATGACGTTTTCAGTGGTACCATTTTTATTTCTATTCTGCTTTTTGATCGCATTTTTTTCCACTTTTTGTTTGGCGATATGATGAAAAAGCATATTTTTTTGCTTCGTTTTTTATTTATTTTTATTACGGTGTGCACAGAAGGAGTTAATTAGTGTGACAGTTTTATAGCTCGGGTTGTTTCGGACGCGGCGATACCAAATATGTGTACTTTTTTTGGTTTTGTAATAATTTACGGATTTATTGGTTTAATATTTTATTTATTTATTTTTATTTATATTGTGATTTTTTTTTTTAATAGTTTAAAAACTTTTTTTTTACTTTTTTTTACATTTTTACTTAGTCCCTGTATGGGACATTAATTTTTATTTTTCTGATCACTGATCTCATGTAATGTAATAGACATGTATTACATTATATGAGATCTTCACTGACTGTTTCAGTCAGAGTCTCCTGTCTGACTTCAGCTACATACAGGCTGAAGTCAGACAGGAAGGACACCATATATGGCAGAGCTGGAGGCGGTCATGTGACCTCCAGCTGCCATAGCAACCCCAGGTCCTCAAACGAAACGGAGGTCTTCGGAGGTAAGTAAGACGACCCCCTCTCTTCCTGCTGTCTCCTATATGCCGTGATCACTATAGATCACAGCATATAGAAGACAGCAAAGGGTTAACATCACTGGGACCTGATCTAATCAGGTCCCGATGATGTACCCTGTCAGAGCTAACGCTCTGCACCGGAATCGCAGTGCTTGCAGGACCCTGGGGGTCCTGAGCACTGCGAGACCACCCACCGTTTTTAAACGTCGGCACTGCACAGAGCCCGGCAAGCGCCGACGTTTATCTACAGTGGGCGGTCGGGAACCGGTTAAACAAGCTTACAGCCTGCCATGACCTTGCTTGCTGCCACCTCAACAACACCGGAGCTACTGCAATCCCCCCAACCTACTGTCTCCTTCCCCACCATCCAGTAAAATGTAAGCCCACAAGGGCAGGGTCCTCTTCCCTCCGTACCAGTCTATCATTGTTAGTTTGTTTACTGTAAGTGATATCTGTATTTTGTATGTAACCCCTCCTTATGTACAGCACCATGGAATCAATGGAGCTATATAAATAATAATAATAATAATTTTGTATTTGTGTAGCATAACCTTAGCAACTAGCCGTGATGGATTTTGAATGAGACCAAATATCTTTATTTCTGGAGTCTTCATAAGATTCCATATGGTCCCACTCGGGGGAGACATTAAAAAATGAACTGACCCTACTAACAGATATGTGGTGCTCATACATGCACTATGCACTTTCATAGAATCATAGAATCATAGAATGGTAGAGTTGGAGGGGACCTCCTGGGTCATCTGGTCCAACCCCCTGCTCAAAGCAGGATTCACTAAATCATCTCAGACAGATTTCTGTCCAGCCTCTGTTTGAAGACGTCCATTGAAGGGGAACTCACCACCTCTCGTGGCAGCCTGTTCCACTCATTAATCACCCTAACTGTCAAAAAGTTTTTTCTAATATCTAATCTGTGTCTCCTCCCATTTAGTTTCATCCCATTGCTTCTAGTCTTTCCTTGTGCAAATGAGAATAAAGATGATCCTTCTACAATGTGACAGCCCTTGACATATTTGTAGACAGCTATTAAGTCTCCTCTCAGTCTTCTTTTTTGCAAGCTAAACATTCCCAAATCCTGCAACCGTTCCTCATAGGACATGGTTTGCAGACCAGTCACCATTCTGGTCGCTCTTCTCTGAACTTGCTCCAGTTTGTCTATGTCTTTTTTAAAATGTGGTGCCCAAAACTCTACACAGTATTCCAGATGAGGTCTGACCAAAGAGGAGTAAAGACCGATAATGACTTCACGTGATCTAGACTGTATGCTACTGTTAATACATCCCAGAATTGTATTTGCCTTTTTTGCTGCTGCATCACACTGTTGACTCATGTTGAGTCTATGATCTATTAGTATACCTAAGTCTTTTTCACATGTACTGTTGCTTAGCTCTATTCCTCCCATTCTGTATATGCTTTTTTCATTTTTATTGCCCAGATGTAGTACTTTGCATTTTTCCCTGTTAAAAACCATTCTGTTGGTTGCTGCCCACTGCTCCAGTTTATTTAGGTCTTTTTGAATCCTCTCTCTCTTTTCTCTAGTGTTAGCTATCCCTCCTAGCTTTGTGTCATCAGCAAATTTAATCAGTTTACCCTCAATTCCTTCATCTAAATCATTGATAAAGATGTTGAACAATACAGGTCCCAGGACGGAGCCCTGTGGTACCCCACTTGAGACATTCATCCAGCTGGATGTGAAGCCATTTACAACCACCCTTTGAGTCCGATCACTAAGCCAGTTATTAATCCACCTAACAGTTGCCTGGTCCATTGCATACTTGGTCATTTTTTCAATAAGGATGGTGTGAGATACTTTGTCAAATGCTTTGCTGAAGTCAAGATATACTATATCTACAGCATTTCCCTGATCCACCCAGTCAGTGATTCTGTCATAGAAGGAAATTAAGTTAGTCTGACATGACTTGTTAGTTACAAACCCATGCTGACTCTGGTTAATCACTTCATTCTTATCCAGGTACTTACATACATGTTGTTTAATAATTTGTTCAAAGATCTTTCCTGGTATAGAAGTCAGACTCACCGGCCTATAGTTCCCTGGGTCCACCTTCTTCCCCTTTTTGAAGATAGGAACAACATTTGCTCTTCTCCAGTCTTCTGGGACTTCTCCTGTTCTCCAAGAATTTTCAAAGATTATGGAGAGTGGTTCTAAAATTTCTTCTACGATCTCCTTCAGTACTCTGGGGTGTAATTCATCTGGACCTGGAGACTTGAACTCATTTATGTTAGCTAAATATTCCCTCACAATCTTTCTGTTTACAGATAACTTGGATTCCTCTATTCCTTTAAAAGGACAGTGAAGATCAGTTGATGTTACATTTTCTTTCTGAGAGAAAACAGATGCAAAATAGGAGTTAAAAAGTTCGGCCTTCTCAACATCCTCTCTTACCATTTCTCCATTTTCATCCTGTAAAAATCCTATAGCATCTTTGACTTTTCTTTTACTTTTGACATACCCCCAAAATCCTTTTTTATTGCTTTTGACATCTCTTGCAAGCCTTAATTCATTGTCAGCTTTAGCTAACCTGACACGTGCCCTGCAGGATCTGCAGACTGCATTATAATCTTCTTTAGATATGCCTCCCTCTTTCCATTTAATAAACATTTCTTTCTTTATTTTTAGCATGTGTTTAAGTTCTGTGTTCATCCATCCTGGTTTCCTTAAATGCTTCCCATTCTTCCTACTTTTCGGGATTGTTAACAATTGTGCTTTGAGAATCTCATTTTTAAAAATTTCCCATCCTTCCTGGACATTTTTGTCCTTAAGGACATCCAGCCATTGGATCCCTCCTATTCTCTTTCTGAGTCTCTTAAAATCTGCCTTTCTAAAATCTAACCTTGAAGTTTGAGTCTTCACATGTCTTCCTCCTCTAGTTATCCAAAATTCTATAATAGCATGATCGCTGCCTCCTAGGGTCCCAGCCACCTTTACCTCCTCAACCATTTCCTCCCTGTTTATAAGGATTAGATCCAAAGTAGCAGATCCCCTTGTTTTCTCCCCTACCTTTTGGAAGATAAAGTTGTCAGCAAGAGAGGATAAGAATTTGTTTGACCTGTTAGTTTTACTTGAGAGAGATTCCCAACAAATGTCTGGATAGTTGAAATCTCCCATGACCACTACGTCATATTTTTTGGAGAACTTGGTCATTTGATACATAAAGAGTTCATCCATATCTTCAGCTTGCCCAGGTGGCCTGTAGTAAATGCCTACAATGGTGTCCTTTCCATTGTTCTCTCCTTGTATTCTTACCCAAACAGTTTCCACAGAACTCCCAGTCTCTGAAGATTCAATCTCTGTGCAGATATACGCTTTTCTAACATACAATGCGACACCTCCTCCTCGTTTATCAAGTCTGTTTCTTGCAAATAAGTTGTATCCTTTTAGCCTTGTATTCCAATCATGTGTATCGTCCCACCAAGTTTCAGTGATTCCAATGACATCATATTCCTTTTCCTGCATTAGTAGTTCCAATTCTCCTTGTTTGTTGCCCATGCTTTGTGCATTTGTATAAAAACATTTTAGTTTGTGATTGGTTTCTCTTCCTCCCATATTTTTATTATTTAAATTGTTTTGTCTTTGTTCTTCCTTTCCACTTCCAGTAGCAGAGATCTCAATAGTATTTGTCAGCTGTATGGCTTTTTTGGCCTTTTGCTTCCCTTCCCACATTGTTCTAGTTTAAAGCTCTCCTGATGAGTGTAGCAAGGCGACTTCCAAATACACGTTTTCCAGTCTTCGTAAGGTGCACCCCATCTCTAGCAAGTAGTC
This sequence comes from Phyllobates terribilis, assembly GCF_046119375.1. Classification (NCBI taxonomy): domain Eukaryota; kingdom Metazoa; phylum Chordata; class Amphibia; order Anura; family Dendrobatidae; genus Phyllobates; species Phyllobates terribilis. Next base: position 1,422,163 of record NW_027362943.1, read on the forward strand.
CATCGTATAGGTAATTCATTCCGTGATCCAGAAATCCAAATCCTTGTTGATGGCACCATCGACGTAGCCAGTTGTTCACCTGTAGAATCTTATTCCACCTCATTGTTCCATGGCCATCCACTGGGAGGATGGATGAGAAGACCACCTGCGCTCCCAATTCTTTCGCTTTCTTGCCTAAGTCTTCAAAGTCACTGCAGATGGTTTCCAGGTCCTTTCTTGCGGTGTCATTTGTCCCCACATGTATTAGCAGGAATGGGTAGTGATCTGTAGGTCTGAAGAGTCTTGATATCCTGTCAGACACATCTTTAATTTTTGCTCCTGGAAGACAGCACATTTCTCTTGAGGTTATGTCTGGTCTGCAGATAGCGGCCTCTGTTCCTCTTAGCAGGGAATCCCCCATGACCACCACTCTCCGTTTTTTCTTCACAACATTCTTCTTTCTCCATCCAGGAGGATTCTGAGGGCTTACAAGGTTATTCATTGCTGGCAAAGTCTTATTTTGCTGTATTTCTTCATGGTTCTCCTGCGTGAGAGCCTGGTACTGGTTCCTGAGCAGTATAGGTGCTGACTGCCTCTCGATCCTCCTGCTTCTGTGGTCACATGCTTCCATTCCTCTGTTTCATCAGGTGCAGTTCGAATTTCTTCTCTTTCTGAATCATGAAGAGATAATTCTGCTCTGTCTAAGAACTCTTCACCTTCCTTAATGATTTTCAAGGTAGTTAACCTCTCTTCTAGATTTCGCAACTTTTCCTCCAACAGGGACACAAGCTTGCATTTCTGGCATGTGAAGTTTGGCTTTTCCACTGGCAAGTCTGTGAACATGTAGCAGGATATGCAGCTCACCAAATGGCTCCTGGACTCTTCCATGTTCTTACTGTTAATGTTCTGAAAACAGTGAAAAAAGCTTCAAAATGCGCGCGCCTGCAGGCGCGCGGTTTACCGATGTCCTCTTTTCAGCTCCAACAGCCAAAATCCAGTGTTCTTTGAGCTCGCGGAGACTCTTCACTTACCCCAAAATGCAGTGGGAATATGCAAATTATCTCCTCAGGACTCCTCCCCTGGTTTACCGATGTCCTCTTTTCAGCTCCAACAGCCAAAATCCAGTGTTCTTTGAGCTCGCGGAGACTCTTCACTTACCCCAAAATGCAGTGGGAATATGCAAATTATCTCCTCAGGACTCCTCCCCTGGTTTACCGATGTCCTCTTTTCAGCTCCAACAGCCAAAATCCAGTGTTCTTTGAGCTCGCGGAGACTCTTCACTTACCCCAAAATGCAGTGGGAATATGCAAATTATCTCCTCAGGACTTCTCCCCTGGTTTACCGATGTCCTCTTTTCAGCTCCAACAGCCAAAATCCAGTGTTCTTTGAGCTCGCGGAGACTCTTCACTTACCCCAAAATGCAGTGGGAATATGCAAATTATCTCCTCAGGACTCCTCCCCTGGTTTACCGATGTCCTCTTTTCAGCTCCAACAGAAAAAATCCAGTGTTCTTTGAGCTCGCGGAGACTCTTCACTTACCCCAAAATGCAGTGGGAATATGCAAATTATCTCCTCAGGACTCCTCCCCTGGTTTACCGATGTCCTCTTTTCAGCTCCAACAGCCAAAATCCAGTGTTCTTTGAGCTCGCGGAGACTCTTCACTTACCCCAAAATGCAGTGGGAATATGCAAATTATCTCCTCAGGACTCCTCCCCTGGTTTACCGATGTCCTCTTTTCAGCTCCAACAGCCAAAATCCAGTGTTCTTTGAGCTCGCGGAGACTCTTCACTTACCCCAAAATGCAGTGGGAATATGCAAATTATCTCCTCAGGACTCCTCCCCTGGTTTACCGATGTCCTCTTTTCAGCTCCAACAGCCAAAATCCAGTGTTCTTTGAGCTCGCGGAGACTCTTCACTTACCCCAAAATGCAGTTTATATTTATATGTATGAAGTAATCATATAGTTAGTGTTTATTAGATATTTCTCCATATGGATCTATATATGTATTTTCACATCTGGCATAAACTATAAGTAAAACTTTTTTACCTGTTACTTGTTCATTTGCAGTAGATTTCCCTTTTTTAATTCTGGTTTTGTTTTTAATTGTTGTCTTTTTAATATATGTTCAATAACATAATTATTATAGTTTGTGTATGGGAGTTGTTCGTCTTCGGCTTTTTATAACATTATGTGAAGCACCTGTGTGTTCCAGGTGCTCACCACAAAACTAGATAAATTCCTTGAGGGGTCTAGCTTCAAAAATGGTGTCCCTTGTGGGGGGTTGCCACTGTATAGGCACATCAGGGGATCTGGAAACCCGACATGGGGTACGCTCTCGAGTCCAGACATTTTTGCATACAAAAAGTTAAGTGGACTCCTTCCCTTCCTAGCCCTGCTGTAGACCCAAACAGAAGTTTCCCTACAACAAATGGGATATCGGCTTACTCAGGAAAAATTGCACAACAAATTGTATGATGCACTTTCTCCTGTTACCCTTTTGAAAATGCAAAATTTGGGGGTAAAGTAAGATTTTTGTGGGAAAAAGTAACATTTTAATTTTTTCCCTTTGCCATTGCTTTAATTCTTCACACACTGGTCAGAATTGAAAAAAGTGACCTGTAAGGAAGGTGAAACAGACTCTGGGGTGAAAGGGTTAATAAGACTTACAAGTGGAACCGGTCCAGAAAGCAGAAGATCCAGCAAGTATCTGCCACATATTCCTGCAAATCCCCCGAATGTCATCACTAGCATCTACATTACTGTGCTGGAACTAGAAGCGGAATAATGGCGTTGTGTGAGGACTTCTCTGGGCTTCTGTCCTTCATCCTGCTGTCGTCTGAATGGATCTAATGTGGACGGGAACCAGCTAAGCCGCATTCTGTCCACAGCTGTTACCTCACTGTTCACACCACACAGAGACCCCAAAAGAGTCTCCGTGCTGAAGGGGTTAATGCCCCCTGCACCCAGTAATGGGGGTCTCCACATACCTCCACCTGCAGAGCCGCCACCACATATATGGCTGTTCTGTGCGCACAGGACCTGTGATGAGGTCACAGGAGGGGAGGAGTCAGGGGTCACATGATCAGGGGCCTCAGTGAATGCACAGTGTGAACTGTGCGGCTCCTGTACAGTGATATCCGGAGTGAAGACGCTACATGGAGACGTCTCCACAGTCAGTGACATTTCCGGCATTATTTGCCCCTCACTACTGGCACAATTACCCCGCGCCGCCTTTTCTACAGTTTTATGTGTGAATGTAACGTGGGATTTTCCTGCTTGGAGACAAATAGACGACACATGAGGTGATTATCACCAGTTACCCGACGTCTACTATATGGCGGCATATGATTGTGCTATCCACCTCATACCAGGAGCTAAAAGGCCGAAATCTAGTTTGTTTAACCCCTTCCAGGGAGGGCGGCCTTGACAGACTATATTCAGAAGAGTCCGGCTGAGGGCAGAGACAGATGGCCGTACTTCTCCTGCGAGGATCGCCTCGAACCTCATACTGGCCGACACCTCTCCTGACCTGAGCTTGACAGCTGCAAAGAAATCCATCATGCTGTCATGTTCAGGTCAGGAGAGGTGCGGGCCAGTCCATTCAGTGCGATGCGATCCTCACACGAGTTATACGGCAGTGTGTCTCTGCCCTAAGGGTCATATACGGCCATCCACCTCTCCAGTTGTAGTGGGGGTTTTTACTTATTAAAAAAAGGATGGAGAGTTGCATCCGTGCTTGAATTTTAGAGAGATTAATAAAATCACGGTTCACAATCCCTGTCCTTTGCCCCTTATACCGAACCAGTTTAAGCAATTATCTGGAGCTAAATGGTTTTCCAAACTTGACTTGAGAGGGGCATATAACTTTATACTCATACATCAGGGTGACGAACGGAAGACCGCATTCATTACGCCTCAGTGTCATTTTAAAAATTTGGTGATGCCATTTGGGTTAAGCAATGCACCTTCAGTCTTTTAAAATATCATAATATTTTTTGCTCACTAGTGGGTAGACTTGTGGTGATTTACCTGTATGACATATTGATTTATTCACATACTCTGGAGGAGCATCACGAGCATGTCAGAGAGTTTCTTCAGGCTCTATGTGACAACCATTTATTTGCTAAACTGGAGAAATGTCAATTTGAGGTCCAGCAGATAAGGTGACTGTCTTGACCGATCATAAGAACCTGTTGTACGCTGACGGTGCTAAGTGCTTAAACACCAGACAGGCTTGGTGGGCCTTGTTGATTTTGCCGTTACTTATCTCCCTGGCTCTACGAATGTCAACACGAAATTCAAGTCAAGATTCTTAGTGAAGGGGTGGGGAAGATCTCAGGCAGCGCATTTGACTAGCCCAGGGGGAGATGGGGATGAATCGGTACCCGGGCCTTTAGCCTGGCCTTTAGGGATGTCGCGGTGGTCGGCTCCCGGGCCCGTACCCTGGGCCTCTCCTTTAAAAAAGGGTTAGTGATTTGTTAAGTTTATAAAAGAGTTTGTGACGCCACCTATGGTTTCTGATGATATTCACCAGCGCTGCGTAGTCCACTGAGGCCGGTGATCAGGCAGCTAGATGGTATGGCTCCCCACAGGTGGAGCTAGGCCTCAGGGCAGGGTACGGACGGGGTATGCAGGACGGAGAGACTCAGCCGGGTCAGAGCAAGAACAGGGATGGACACAATAGTCACTTCAGTACCTTTTACTGATGGAAATTCAGGCACTCCCCGGAGCACTGTAGGGTGAAGGGTGTATGTCCGGATCTTCCCCAATGAGCAGGTTTTGGGCCTCATGCTTCTTGACTCTGCGTAGTAAGTTTCTGACCTGCCTGGAGCTAGGCCTAACTTTGTCTCTGTCCTGCGCTGGCTGACCTTGTGGTAGGGCCTTCTCTTGGAGTGAACGCTCCCGACCTACGGGGCCTATGTGTCTCCTGGCTCTGGTACGTATCAGCACTTTAGCGATCCTGGGACTTGTAGTTCTCCAGGGATTCTGGTTTATCTTACTGGGTCATGGAGATCCCGGTAAGCTTCGGACCCGGTGTCCGGTAACTGCTTCTTCGGGGTGAGCTAGTTAAGCTCCTCTGCCCCCTATGAACTAACTCTGTCTACTCGCCTTCGGCCTACTTGGGCCCTCTCTAGGCTACTCACACTAACGGCAGCTTGCCGCGCTTCACCGATCTTATGGCGCCGGCACACCTGAAGCTCACCTCTCTGAGCTACACGGAGTCTTGATCTGGATAAGCTCCACTGCAGGTTAGCAATTGCAGGAGCTGGAACAGGCTTTTGTCCTCTGAGGTAACTCCTCTCAGACTGCACTGGATTCACTGCTAAACCAGACTGAACTAGACTCTGACTCAACCCAACTGCTGCCTGGCTCCACCTTCCCTTTTATATCCCTAACGGTCTCCCTCTGGTGGTCTGAGGTGGAAGGTGGAGATGTGTGAATGGTTATGGGGGCCTCTTGTGGAGGAATCCTTCAACACACCCTTCTAGGATTTGTGATACCAAGCACAGCTGGGCTTCACACATTCAGGATGCTCAGGACAGTGCGCAGGAAGGTTTACCTATAAATAAGCTTTATGTACTGCCCTCTTTAGTCATAGATCTTCTTAATGAAGTACATGATTCCTTTTTCGCTGGCCATGTGGGTTCTTCTGCCTCTTCAAGATCACTTTCTGGGTCTTTTTAGTGGCAGAATGCTCTTAAGGATATTGAAGAGTATGTCTGAAAATGCAAAGTCTGAAAGTCTGTGCCAGGGCTAAAGCCTCTAGTTATCTCTTCCCTAACGATGTTCCATTACAAACCTGGACCCACTTGTCTATGGACTTTGTCACTGATTTGCTTAACTGGTGGTATTACTGTCATGTGGGTGGTGGTAGACCGTTTTAGCAAAATCGTTCTTTTGGTCCCACTTCAAAACATGCAAACTGCTAGGATCTTAGCAACTTTGTTAATTTCTCAAATCGTTAAACTTCATGGTGTTCCCAAAAACATAATTTTCGATTGAGGAGTTCAATTTCTGGCTAGTTTTTGGCTTAGTTTTTGCTCCAGATTGGGTATCAATCTGTTTTTTCTCTTAGTGTATCATCCCGAGACTAACAGTCAAACAGAAAAGGATGATCCTGGAAATAGAGCAGTATTAGGGATGTTTTGTCTCCTCTAATCAGAAAGACTGGGTGGAATTTTTGTCCCATACCAAGTGTGCTCTAAATAACCATTCCTCTAAGACTACCGGGACCTTGCTTTTTTTTTAGCTGCTGTAGTTTGTAGTGTTTGGGAATTTTTCAGGATTACAATCCTTCATGTCAGAGGAGGAGAGATTTTGTCCCCAATTAATTAAGGTCTGGAGGGAGGTCAAAAGGGATCTTTTAGTAGCTAGTGACCAGGCCAAAAGTGGTGCTAACCACAGAGGTAGGAAGGCTTCTATCTTTAGGGAGGGAGATTTTGTGTGGTTGTCTTCAAAATATCTGCACTTAAAGATCACATCTAGAAAGTTTGTGCCTAAATTTGTAGGTCCTTATAAAATTATAAAAATGTTAAATCCTGTAAGTTAAGTTGCAACTTCCTATGGCCTGGAAAATCATAATTCTTTCTATTCTTCTCTTTTAAAAAAAAAATTGATGGGGCCTCAAGACATAATTGAGGTGGATTTGGAAGGGTATCAGTAGTATGAGGTAGGGCGAGTGCTTTGTTCCAGGTGGGTCAGGTGCCGTCTGCATTATCTCGTTAAGTGGAAAGATTATGGTCCTTAAGATAGCTCCTAAATTAATTTGGGGATCTTCATGTGATCAGATAGACAGATTATTGGGTGGGGCTGGGGAAAATCCAGCAGTCATGGTACACATGGGTACCAATGACAAAGTTAGAGGGAGGTGGAGGGTCTTTGAAAATGATTACAGGGAATTAGGAGAGAAGCTGAAGTACAGGGCCTCCAAGGAAGTGTCTTCAGAAATACTGCAGATTCCACTATCATCACTAGAAAGTTAACTGGATCTTAAAGAGTTAAATAAGTGGCAGGAAGAAAGGGTTTGGATTCATGGAGAACTGGGCCAGCTTCTCTGTCAGCTACAGGCGCTACGATAGGGACAGGCTGCACCTTAACGGGGAGGGTGCAGCTGTGCTGCGGGAAAAAATGGTCAGATGGATGAAGGAGCTTTTAAAGTAGGATCTGGGGGGAGGGAGGGTACTTGTGTAAATAAGGACATACAGTAGACAGAGAGACAGTAGGGGTCAATGAGGATTTATGGGGGCTAGGACATGCAAGGAAATTAAGTAGGTGAGTAGGAGTAATAAATGTCTGCTGGCAAATGCAATAAGACTTGCAAACAAAATGAATGAATTAGAGGCTCTTGTGTCAGCCACAGATTACAATGTGGTGGGCATTACGGAAACCTGGCTAGAAAGCCATGACTGGGTGACAAACAGAGGGTTACACTACACTTAAAAAGTTAGGAAAGAAACAAAAGATAGAGGGATGGGTATTTTCGTTAAATCCAATTTATAACCTGTGCTCAATGACGACAATGTAGGGCCAGTATGGGTAAATGTACATGGAAATGGCAATAATGGAAAGCTGCTAATTTGCGATTGCTGCAAGCCTCCTAATATAGCTGAACATGTAGAGGATGATATGCTGCAACACATTTAAAAGGCAACAAAAACAAGTCATGGCCATAGTGTTGGCTCCCTTGAAATTGTTCCAGAAAATTATTACAATCACACATGTTTTGTTATACACGTTTATTTCCTTTGTGTGTATTGGAACAACACAATAAAAAAAAAGAGAAAAAAAGGCAAATTGAACATAATTTCACACAAAACCACCAAAAATGCGCCGGACAAAATTGTTGGCACCTTGTCAAAATTGTGGGGTGTGGGTAAACAACTTTATTTCATGCATGTGAAGCTCGTTCAAACTCAATTGTGGCAACATGAAAATTACACCTGAAACCAGATAAAAAAGGGAGAAGTTGATTCAATCTTTGCATTGTGTGCATGTGTGTGCCACACTAAGTATGGAGAACGAAAGAGAAGAAGAGAACTGTTTGAGGACTTGAGAACCAAAATTGTTGTAACCTTGAAATTGTTGATAATTTTCAAGTCCATCTCCAGAGATCTGGATGTTCCTTTGTCCATGGTGCGCAACATAATCAACACATTTACAACCCATGGAACTGTAGCTAATCTCTCTGGATGTGGACAGAAGAGAGAAACTGACGAAAAGTTGCAACGCAGGATAGTCCAGATGGTGGATAAGCAGCCCCACTAAAGTTCCAAATAAATTCAAGCCATCTTGCATGCTCAGGGTGCATCAGTGCCAGTGTGAACTATCAGTCAACATTTGAATTAAATGAAACGCTATGGCAGGAGACCCAGGAGGACCTCACTGCTGACACAGAGGCATAAAGAAGCTACACTGCAGTTGGCCAAAATGTACATGAATAAGCCAAAATCCTTCTGGGGAAGCGTCTTGTGGACAGATGAGACCAATATAGAGTTTTTGGTAAAGCACATCATTCTACTGTTTAAAGAAAATGAAGCCTACAAAGAAAAGAACAGAACACAGTAACTACAGTCAAATATGGTGGAGGTTCAAATATGTTTTTGAGTTCTTTTGCTGCCTCTGGCACTGGGTGCCTTGACTGTGTGCAAGGCATCCTGAAATCTGAAGATTAAGAAAGGATTTTGTGTGGCAATGTAGTGCCTAGTGTCAAAAAGCTGGGTTTATGTTCTAGGTAATGAGTCTTCCAGAATGACAATGACCCCAAGCATACATCAAGAAGCACCCAGAAATGGATGGAAACAAAGTGCTGTAGAGTTGTGAAGTGACCAGCAATGAGTCCGGATCTAAATCCCATTGAACACCTGTGTATAGATCTTAAAATTGCTGTTTGGAAAAAAATATTAAAATTTGAGAGTCTTCAGTGGTTGATACCTTTGTTTAACTGAAAAGATGGTAACAAATTACAAGCTTTCGAGACTACTCAGATCTCTTCAGTAGACATAGTATAACACAAAATCTGAAGAGTCACATATTTATACACAACAGGGCACAGGAATAATGCAATAGATAAGACAAGTGACGTGAAACAGAACTATCAGTATGGGAGAGGGAGAAGCAGTTGTGGCTGTGAATATTGGAACAGTTCATTGATAAGGAGTGTGAAAGTTTTATTGTCCTGTGATTGAGATCTGGTCCATGATTGTGATGCCCCCAAACAGTCTGAGGAGCACATTCCTTAGTTGATGTAGAAAGACATATATCCATGTGACACATTAATTCCTGCTCCCTGAGTGTGTCAAAGATTGTCATAAGTTTGTAATTCCACATTTTTCCGTCTGAGATTTGAAGTTACCTTTTAATACAAGTAATTTCATGTCCATGATGCTGTGATCAGGGATAAAAAAATGTTAGGCCACAGGTAGATCTAATCTTTTTTCTTTTATTGTGTGGCGATAACAATTCATCCTTGTTCTAAGTTTTTGCCCTGTCTCCCCTACGTACAGACCCCTATCTGGACATTTGGTACATATAATTAAGCACGCTACATTAGATGTGATGCAGCTGAAAGTACTTGGGATCTTGTGGTTGTCTCCTGATTTGAGTTGGGAATCTTTATCTTGTCTGTGTTCATTATAAATAGACAGATTTTACATTTGTTTCTGGTTGCAGGGAAAAGTTCCTGTAGCTGTTGGTGAGGACATGGAGCTTCTGACAATGATGCTTTTTAGTTTTGGGGGCTGCCTAAAACACAGAAGTGGGGGATCTGGAAATATAGATTGTAAGCGGGCATCTTTTTGTAATAATGGTTGTAATTTCCATGTAGCTCTACTTAGCACCCCCAGAATTGGATTTTAGGGGACTATTAGAGGCACCAGATTGCTTTCTTGTTTAGTTTTGTAATGTAGGAGATGATTCCTTGATATTCTGGTGGCTCTTGCAATCTGGTTTTCAATTCTTCTTGTATGGTATCCCTCGTTCAAAAAAGTCCTTCTGAGGCCACCAAGGTGTTGTCTCTGTCCATAGGGTTGGAACATATCTGATTGTATCTTGTCACGGGGTCCTTCTCCAACATCACACAATCAACAGAGCAAGAGAAGATTGAACAATTCCAAGACCTTTATTATAGGCAATACTGAAAGATCCATATACAATCCACCACACAGAGGATAAAAATAGTCCAGAAACATGAATGCAGTCCGGTAATGGTACTAACGCCCTGGGAGATGAGAGTCCAACAATCCAGCAGACAGAGGATAAAATAGTCCATATGTTTCTCCATATATATTCCTTCAAGAAATATTTCCAAAGTCATCCAGGCTTCTCCCATTCTCTCTGGCATGCTGTCCTCACATCCTCGTCCCATACAGAATCTCACCAGTGTCTCTCCTGGCTGTGATATTTAAAAGTCCCTTCTCCTCATTCACAGGTCAGGGAGGGAGGTCCCATTGCTGGTATTTCCATTACATTGCAAAATCAACAAGCTAGCCTGGTTCAATATGTCATTAGCATATTAGCAAACAGCATTATTCACTGACCCTGGGCAAAGATAACAGTATAATAAACTGTGGGAGCTGATATCAGATGATAAATACCAGCTATTCATCAATTAACAAATATCAACTCATCCTACAAGAGAAGTCAACATTAGAGGGACACAGAGCAACAAGAGAACACTATGAAAATCAGTAAAATATAACTATACACAAAAAGATACCCACATATCATATCACACCATCACATATCTAATGGGTTGGTTGTAGACAATAGAGTTTTATTATGTGTTTTGGATGGAGACTGACCCAAGTAGAGGGACAGGGACATCTCTATTTCATTGTTCAATAGCTTGAAGGTGTCTAAAAAGTTAAATTCAGTACAGGAGTGAATAGTTGCGTGATGAGTTGATGGTGGGATGAAATATATTAAAGTGTTGTGAGGAGTCTGCTCTGTGGTAGGCGCTGGTTCATACAGGGATGCAGTGCGCAGGTTCAAACAAACTGGTGGTTTATTAAATGTCCATAAACCAGGCAGGAAACAAAACATAACAGCCTATTTCAGGTTCCAAAAAGGTATAACAGAACAAAACACAAAATATCTAGTCCATACAGCGCGGCCTCAGTCGTTTAAATGCAGATGCCTTTCTCTGCCTTCAGCAAGGTCTGAGCAGCACATGCAAGGTCTGCTCACTTTGCACAACACACACACACAGACTGAGACAAGCTCAGCTGTCTTAAATCAGGCCTTCCAAGACCTGGACTGGAGGTAAGTGAGCAGCTGATCACCCCAGCTCTTTTAGATGCCCGTAAAACACGGCCCTATAATCCGAGCCCATTAAATACCTCTCAGCACTATGTGTGCTGCAGCCTACTTTTCCGAGTCCTACATTATTATTATTATTTATTATTATAGCTCTATTTATTCCATGGCGCTTTACATGTGAAAAAGGGGTATACATACATGAACTATTACAAAGATCTTTAACAAAACGTGACAACAACTGGTACAGGAGGAACGAGGACCCTGCCCGCGAGGGCTCACAATCTACAAGGGATATCAACAAAAAGCAAGGATCCAACAACAAACATCCAAATAGGAATCTGAATGTGTGTTAAAACTTCATGTTTATTAGAATTCCTTTAAAATCATGCTGTTAAAATTATAAATCCAGGGGATATCTACAAGGGATAGTTCAGCATACAGTAAGTGAGGGTAGAGCTAGTCGTGCACCAGTATGGTGGAGCAATGGTTACTGCAGATTGTAGGCTTGTCGGAAGAGGTGAGTCTTCAGGTTCCTTTTGAAGGTTTCCATGGTAGGTGAGAGTCTGATATGTTGGGGTAGAGAATTCCAGAGTAGGGGGGATGCACGGGAGAAATCTTGTACGCGATTGTGGGAAGAGGAGATAAGAGGGGAGTAGAGAAGGAGATCTTGTGAGGATCGGAGGTTGCGTGCGGGTATGTACCAGGAGACTAGGTCAGAGATATAAGGAGACAGGTTGTGGATGGCTTTGTAGGCCAGGGTTAGGGTTTTGAACTGGATTCTCTGGGCAACGGGGAGCCAGTGAAGGGATTGACAGAGGGGAGAGGCCGGGGAATAGCGTGGGGACAGGTGGATTAATCGGGCAGTGAGCTTGAGGGACTGGGTAGAGTGGGCAGCCATTGACGTTGATAGATAGGTCAGGCGGGGGGATGAATGAGATGGCGGAAAGACCATGAATTCTGTTTTATCCATGTTAAGTTTTAGAAATCTGTCAGAGAAGAAGGATGAGATGGCGGACAGACATTGTGGGATTTTGGTTAGTAGGGAGGAGATATCGGGTCCAGAGAGGTAGATCTGTGTGCCGTCAGCATAGAGGTGGTACTGAAAGCCATGAGACTCTATGAGTTGTCCTAGCCAATGGTGTAGATGGAGAAGAGCAGGGGTCTTAGGACTGAACCTTGGGGGACATCGACAGATAGGGGGTGAGATGAGGAGGTGGTGTGTTAGTGGGAGACACTGAATGTCCTGTCTGTTAAGTATGAGGAGATCCAAGATACGGCCAAGTCTTTGATGCCAAGAGATGAGAGAATTTGTAGTAAGAGGGTATGGTTCACTGTGTCGAAGGCAGATGACAGGTCTAGGAGGAGGAAGACAGAGTAGTGTCGCTTGGATTTGGTGGTTAGTTGGTTGTTGGTGACTTTAGTCAGGGCAGTCTCAGTAGAATGGTGCGGTCGAAAGCCAGATTGGAGGCGGTCAAAGAGAGAGCAGGAGAAGAGGTGGGAAGACAGTTCAGAATGGATGTGTTGTTCCAGTAGTTTTGAGACGTAAGGGAGAAGTGATATGGGGCAATAGCTAGTCAGAGAGGATGGGTCAAGGGAGGGCTTTTTGAGGATGGGTGTGATCGAGGCATGTTTGAAGTATGAGGGGAAAATACCAGTTGTTATTGACAGGTTGAAAAGGTGGGTAAGGGTTGGGATGAAGACTGTGGTAAGGTTGGGGATGAGATGGGACGGGATTGGGTCAAGTTCACAGGTGGTGAGGTGTGATTTGGAGAGTAAAGAGGAAAATTGGTCTTCCGTACATCACCAAGGCTTGGCACCTTGAGGACACTTACCTCCCGTCCACGACATGTCCAGCTGCAACCTTACAATCCCTCCCCCATCTGCCCACCTTTGGCACCTTCTGCCACCATACAAAGACCCTTGATAAGGTATCATCATTCCCATGTTTTTTCCCAGGCCTATGCTCCACCTGGAAACTAAAAATAAATAAAAAGGGAGCGCAAATTGCGCTGTTACCAGATTAAGTTGTGAGAAAACAGAAATTTCTCACCTTTCTGGGTTGTGAAATGCATAACACATGTGGTATGTATAATGGAGGGCTGCAGGCAGCACTGAATCCACAGAGGGATAAACAACAGAAAACCAGAAAAAGATTTGCGCACTGTGGAGCCATTTTACTTCCCATTGCTGTACCAGTCTCCTGTAGATAAATGTTGTTATGAAATTCAAATAATTGTGAGTGAGAATGAATTTTGTAAGTTTCACCACAAAGGTGAAACAATCCTCCTTCTCTGTTTGCTTTCCCTCCCAGTACCTTTTCTTTCTACCAAGGTTAGGTTTCTGGAAAGTTATACTTATTCCTTTTATTTTTGGTTCTCATTAGCTTGTCTTCTTTGCCCTATATGAATGGGTTTCTCACTCAGGGTTTTTCATATCTTACTTCACACTTTTCTTTCCCTTTATTGACAGTGTGTTGCGGCCTCCTCTCTGGTATGAGAAACTCCTCAAATGCCTATTTAAGGGTTAGGTCCTAGGTTGTGTTTTTAGTTGTGCAGCTATGGCCTTTCTAATCTGTACAGAGACCAGTAGGGTGCAGTCGCGGCATTCTCCTCTGTGTGGGTTCTCCCGTGGCTATCAAGATGCACTTTCTAGTTAAAACATTTCCCACATTTTGAACATGAAAAAAGCTTCTCCTCTGTGTGACTTTTCTGATGTTTCTTAAGAGATGATTCCCATGTAAAATATTTCCCACACTCTGAACATGAAAAAGTTTCACCCCTGTGTGACTTTTCTGATGTGTATTAAGAGTTGATTTCCGTGTAAAATAATGTGAGTCACAACACTGCTGGAACAGCACCAACACGGGACCCGAGTATGAGTTTTTTTATTTTATCAAGGCCAAACATGAAAAAAGGGTTGTCCTAGTAGTGAACAACCCCTTTAAGAAGATCCAATTTTCGGTTAAAACGTTTTCAACATTCTGAACATGAAAAAGGCTTCTCCTCTGTGTGATTTCTTTGAAGTTTATTAAGAATTGATTTCCAAGTAAAACATTTCCCACATTAAGAACAGGAAAAAAGCTTCTCACCTGTGTGACTGCTCAGTCTGGTGCTTAACAAAATTTGATTTCTGTATGAAATATTTCCTACATTCTGAACAATAACGGATGGACGGGCTTCAGCACATAACATTGATTCAGGTAATGCCATTCATTAGCTTTTATCCCTTTGTCCACGTGACATAGTGATTGCGCTTCATACTTTTTGACAGCTGTTTCTGTTCCCTATGGGCACCTTTCTACACTATTAACAATATTGGTTGTAGTTTTAAGTTCTCCATAAGGTGGCAGCATGGTCATTACACAGCACCATACAAATTAATAGTGACAATTGCTTCACAGACATAGGTATTTTTCAATGCTATTATTAGATTCATTTTTACTTTTACATGTCATGAGATAGCAATATAGTCACATTTGTGAATAATATATTGTAAACTAGTGATTCATGATTTTTGGTGACATTGGGATATAAAAAGTTTACACATATACTGTTTAGATTGCATATTTATTAGCCCGTCCATATTTGTGAAGCACTGTGATTAGTTTTATCATGTTTTAAATAATGATTTTTTTCCAATAAAATTTGATTTTATGGTTCAAATACTCGTTTAAAGACTTTTCTTAAGGGGCTTACGTCCCGTCTGAGAAGAGGAAATGTATTCTGAACAATAAGAATATAATTTAAGAAAATAAAAAAGGCTTTTACCCTGTGTGACTTCTCTGGTGACTAAGAAGAGATGATTTATCTACAAAACATTTCCCACATTCTGAACATGAAAAAGACTTCTCCCCTGTGTGACGTCTCTGATGTTTCTTAAGAGATGATTTCCGTGTAAAATATATCCCACATTCTGAACATGAAAAAGGCTTCTCCCCTGTGTGAGTTCTCTGATGTATATTAAGATGTGATTTCTGTACAAAACTTTTCCCACAATCTGAACATGAAAAAGGCTTCTCCCCTGTGTGGGTTCTCTGGTGCTTAACAAAATCTGATTTCTGGCGAAAACATTTCCCACATTCTGAACATGAAAAAGGCTTCTCCCCTGTGTGGATTCTCTGGTGCTTAACAAAATCTGATTTCTGGTTAAAACATTTCCCACATTCTGAACATGAAAAAGGCTTCTCCCCTGTGTGAGTTCTTTGATGTGTAAAAAGAGTTGATTTATCTAGAAAACATTTTCCACATTCTGAACATGAAAAAGGCATCTTCCCTGTGTGAGTTATCTGATGTCTGATAAGCTTTGATTTCTCTATAAAACATTTTCCACATTCTGAACATGAAAATGGCTTCTCCCCTGTGTGAGTTCTCTGATGTGTATTAAGAGTTGATTTCTTTGCAAAACATTTCCCACATTCTGAACATGAAAAAGGCTTCTCCCCTGTGTGAGTTCTCTGATGTGTGATGAGATGTGTTTTCTCTGTAAAAGATTTCTCACATTCTGAACATGAAAATGGCTTCTCGCTTCTGTGGATTCTCTGGTGGCTATCAAGATTTGTTTTCCATTTAAAACATTTCCCACATTCTGAACATGAAAAAGGCTTTTCCCCTGTGTGGACTCTCTGGTGATTGAGAAGAGATATATTCTTCACAAAACATTTCCCACATTCTGAACATGAAAATGGCTTCTCCCCTGTGTGAACTCTCTGGTGACTAACAAGATCTGATTTCTGGTTAAAACAACTCCCACACGAAAATCTATTATCTGCTGTGTGAATTTTTTGATGTTTAAGAAAAGACGTTTCAAGCGGAAAATGATTTCCGTATTCTGAATGTGAAAATGGCTTTTTTGCTTTAGAAGCAATTCGTTTTTTAATGCTTATTTTGTGACTTTGATTTTCCTTAGTAGTCGGTAATGAATCAGAAGATAGAACCTGTTTCAAAGGATCAGATGACAGATCTTTGCTGTGAAGGGATGATGGTATATCTGGAATAATGGCATTCACTTCAATTGTATCCTGTGAGATCTCAAAATTATTTGATTTGAAAATTGAAGACGTCAGCTGTTCCTCTGATCTCCTGGTACAGTCATCTGCCAAGAAGAAAGCAAATTATTATTTTTTTTAATAAAGTATCCTTGAATTTTATATTTTTGAACATTTCTACTTAAACTGTCAGTAAAAATGGCAAGTTATGCAAAAAAATTGAATTATTCACCAAGACACTGATAGTTCACAGTCTAATAGAAAACCTCATAGCATGAAGCAGTAGAGCGTGGTGTTCAACTGATTGTTCATTCTGCCTCCCAAATATGGAATAAAAAGCCACAAAAGAATATTATGCAGTCAAAAATAATACCAATAAAAACTTCTACTCATCTCACAAAAAACAAGTCCCCACTCAGGTCCATCATATGTCAATGGAAAAACAGAGGTTTCCACATTATTAGTGGCTCAAAGGCTTTTGAAAAGCAACATGGCTTCCATAAACCAATCCAGCAATATCCACTCCCCCAAAGTCAGATCTCCCCCTCACTTCTGAGCCTTGCAGTGCCCCCAAGCCACATTTAGCCTCCATGTATTTGACATTACTATAGTGAGAAGAACCCACTTAATTGATGTTGTGTGTCTCCTTTAGCACAATATGGGCACTATGTGTTGGGTAATGAAATAATATATTTGCAATTTTCAATCTACAACATCCAGTGTGTGTTAATTTCAGGAAAGTGCTGTGGAGTCAAAATACTCACTACTCCTATAGATTATTTCACTGAGAATTATAATTTCCAAAATTGAGTCACTTTATGGGGATTTCTACTGCTCTGGTTTTCTGCCATTTTGTTATATTAGGGCTTCTGTAATTGTGTCCCATCTCCTCCGGGATCTGCTCCTGTGACGTCACTAGGAGCCGCCTTATTCATCCTGCAGGTGGCGCTGGTGATGGAGGAGACGTCAGAACCAGAAGTTCTGGGTGGTGCAGGCTCTGTCCAGCCAGTAAGATTAGGGTGCCTGGGACCAGTAGTACCATCCAGTCTAGCAGTATGGGTGTGTGTGCTGTCCAGCTGGAGTAATCTGCTCCCTGCTTCAGCCAACTGGAAAGCACCACACCCTACTAAAGCTGGAAGCATATTGCTGGAAGCTGCCAGATACAGCCTTGTTCTCCTCTGGTTCAGTCCTCTGTGCTCAGCTAACGGCTTGTGTATTTGTTTCTGTTGTGACCTCGGCCCGTTTACTGACTACTGGTGTCTTCTGATTTTGTATTTTCTCGGCCCTGCTGGTTCTGACCCGGCTACCTGACTATTCTTCTTGCCGTCTCACTCCACAGAACTGCAGGTAAGGCCACAGCCCCACTATCAGTATTTGTTCAGGATTCGGTCAGTATTTTCTCTCCGGAGTGGGAGCCAAAACCAGGTGAGGAACAATCAGAGAAAAGGTATAATAGAAACAAGTCACCAATTCTGCATTTATCACCCACTCCTGGTTTTGGCTACCATTCCTGAGAAAATACTGACCAAATACTGATAGTGGGGCCGTGGCCTTACACCGTGGCCCAAGCCTTGAGGTCTCTGTGTAAGTCCAGATATATGTGTAGGGGTTAACTCCTTTACCCCCCCAAAGCCTGTTTTCACCTTCATGACCAGTCCAAATTTTACAATTCTGACAAGTATCACTTTATGAGGTAATAACTGTGGAACTGACAAATAAAAACTGGAAAATGCCACTGCTCCTTCACACGCGGCAAGTTCAGCCGCAGGCAAGCCACCGGCCGGGGCTCCCTGCGTGCTCATGCCGCCAGCTCCACATCCAAGTAATCAGCACTGACAGCTTCAAGCATCGGACATCAAAACGCCGACGCAACGAGTTATTGCGGACCTTCTCACATAGGTCCCGCTGCTCGTCTCTCGTGGACTGTCATTCAGGAATGTTAATGGACAGTAATTAACTTCTAACTTGCATACAAGCATCGGGCAATAAAACGCTGACACAGTGAGTTATTGCGGACCTTCTTACATAGGTCCCGCTGCTCGTCTCTCGTGGACTGTCAGTCAGGAATGTTAATGGACGGTAAGTAACTTCTAACTTGCATACAAGCTCTAAACACATGGTGTGTATGGTGTATATGCAAAATCGTGCAGGTCCATGTAAACCTCATTGGTTGTATATATATATATATATATATATATATATATATATATATATTTTTTTTTTATCGGTTTATATGCAAATTTTTCTTCATTTGTGCGGTCATTGGATTGATTATATATGATATAGCATAACCAGTGAGGTATTGTTTTTTGATATACAGATTGCTATTATATGGCTATTAAACTGCATTGATGTCATTTATACAGTCTAGATTGACCAATAAGGATCAGACTGCAGGATCCTCCACAACATATACAGTACAGACCAAAAGTTTGGACACACCTTCTCATTTAAAGATTTTTCTGTATTTTCATGATTATGAAAATTGTACATTCACACTGAAGGCATCAAAACTATGAATTAACACATGTGGAATTATATACTTAAAAAAAAAGTGTGAAACAACTGAAAATATGTCTTATATTCTAGGTTCTTCAAAGTAGCCACCTTTTGCTTTGATGACTGCTTTGCACACTCTTGGCATTCTCTTGATGAGCTTCAAGAGGTAGTCACCGGAAATGGTCTTCCAACAATCTTGGAGGAGTTCCCAGAGCTGCTTAGCACTTGTTGGCCCTTTTGCCTTCACTCTGCGGTCCAGCTCACACCAAACCATTCAGGTCTGGTGACTGTGGAGGCCAGGTCATCTGGCGTAGCACCCCATCACTCTCCTTCTTGGTCAAATAGCCCTTACACAGCCTGGAGGTGTGTTTGGGGTCATTGTCCTGTTGAAAAATAAATGATGGTCCAACTAAACGCAAACCGGATGGAATAGCATGTTGCTGCAAGATGCTGTGGTAGCCATGCTGGTTCAGTATGCCTTCAATTTTGAATAAATTCCCAACAGTGTCACCAGCAAAGCACCCCCACACCATCACACCTCCTCCTCCATGCTTCACGGTGGGAACCAGGCATGTAGAGTCCATCCGTTCACCTTTTCTGCGTCGCACAAAGACACGGTGGTTGGAACTAAAGATCTCAAATTTGGACTCATCAGACCAAAGCACAGATTTCCACTGGTCTAATGTCCATTCCTTGTGTTCTTTAGCCCAAACAAGTCTCTTCTGCTTGTTGCCTGTCCTTAGCAGTGGTTTCCTAGCAGCTATTTTACCATGAAGGCCTGCTGCACAAAGTCTCCTCTTAACAGTTGTTGTAGAGATGTGTCTGCTGCTAGAACTCTGTGTGGCATTGACCTGGTCTCTAATCTGAGCTGCTGTTGACCTGCGATTTCTGAGGCTGGTGACTCGGATAAACTTATCCTCAGAAGCAGAGGTGACTCTTGGTCTTCCTTTCCTGGGGTGGTCCTCATGTGAGCCAGTTTCTTTGTAGCGCTTGATGATTTTTGCAACTGCACTTGGGGACACATTCAAAGTTTTCCCAATTTTTCGCACTGACTGACCTTCATTTCTTAAAGTAATGATGGCCACTCGTTTTTCTTTACTTAGAATTTGTATTATGGCAAGAAAAAAGCAGCTAACAGTCTATTCAGTAGGACTATCAGCTGTGTATCCACCTGACTTCTGCACAACACAACTGATGGTCCCAACCCCATTTATAAGGCAAGAAATCCCACTTATTAAACCTGACAGGGCACACCTGTGAAGTGAAAACCATTTCCGGTGACTACCTATTGAAGCTCATCAAGAGAATGCCAAGAGCGTGCAAAGCAGTCATCAAAGCAAAAGGTGGCTACTTTGAAGAACCTAGAATATAAGACATATTTTCAGTTGTTTCACACTTTTTTGTTAAGTA
This sequence comes from Phyllobates terribilis, assembly GCF_046119375.1. NCBI lineage: Eukaryota > Metazoa > Chordata > Amphibia > Anura > Dendrobatidae > Phyllobates > Phyllobates terribilis. The sequence continues at coordinate 1,442,292 of NW_027362943.1, forward strand.
TATAATTCCACATGTGTTAATTCATAGTTTTGATGCCTTCAGTGTGAATGTACAATTTTCATAGTCATGAAAATACAGAAAAATCTTTAAATGAGGTGTGTCCAAACTTTTGGTTTGTACAAACTTTTGGTCTGTACTGTATACAGTGCCTACAAGTAGTATTCAACCCCCTGCAGATTTAGCTGGTTGACACATGCAGAATTAACTTGGCATTGTGACATTTGTACTGTAGATCAGCCTGGAAGTGGGAAATGCACTGCAGCAACTTTTTTTTTTTTTTTTTTTAAATGTTAAAAGTTAATTCAGAGTGTCATTTATTATTCAACCCCTCAAACCACAAGAATTCTGTTTGGTCCCCCTAAAGTATTAAGAAGTAGTTCAGGCACCAAGAATAATGAGCTTCACATGTGTGGATTAAAGATATCTTTTGCCAGCCTTTTCTGACTATTTAAGACCCTCCCCAAACTTGTGAACAGCACTCAGACATGGTCAACATGGGAAAGACAAAGGAGCATTCCAAGGCCATCAGAGACAAGATCGTGGAGGGTCACAAGGCAGGCAAGGGGTACAAAACCCTTTCCAAGGAGTTGGGCCTACCTGTCTCCACTGTTGGGAGCATCAGCCGTAAGTGGAAGGCTTATGAAACTACTGTTAGCCTTCCACGGCCTGGACAGCCTTTGAAAGTGTTCTCCCGTGCCGAGGCCAGGCTTGTCCGAAGAGTCAAGGCTAACCCAAGGACAACAAGGAAGGAGCTCCGGGAAGATCTCATGGCAGTGGGGACAATGGTTTCAGTCAATACCATAAGTAACGTACTCCACCGCAATGGTCTCCGTTCCAGACGAGCCCGTAAGGTACCTTTACTTTCAAAACGTCATGTCAAGGCTCGTCTACAGTTTGCTCATGATCACTTGGAGGACTCTGAGACAGACTGGTTCAAGGTTCTATGGTCTGATGAGACCAAGATCGAGATCTTTGGTGTCAACCACACACGTGACGTTTGGAGACTGGATGGCACTGCATACGACCCCAAGAATACCATCCCTACAGTCAAGCATGGTGGTGGCAGCATCATGCTGTGGGGCTGTTTCTCTGCCAAGGGGCCTGGCCATCTGGTCCGCATCCATGGGAAGATGGATAGCACGGCCTACCTGGAGATTTTGGCCAAGAACCTCCGCTCCTCCATCAAGGATCTTAAGATGGGTCGTAATTTCATCTTCCAACAAGACAACGACCCAAAGCACACAGCCAAGAAAACCAAGGCCTGGTTCAAGAGGGAAAAAGTCAAGGTGTTGGAGTGGCCTAGTCAGTCTCCTGACCTTAACCCAATTGAAAACTTGTGGAAGGAGCTCAAGAATAAAGTCCACATGAGACACCCAAAGAACCTAGATAACTTGGAGAAGATCTGCTTGGAGGAGTGGGCCAAGATAACTCCACAGACCTGTGCCGGCCTGATCAGGTCTTATAAAAGATGATTATTAGCTGTAATTGCAAACAAGGGTTATTCCACAAAATATTAAACATAGGGGTTGTATAATAATTGACCCACACTTTTATGTTTAAAATTTAATAAAATTCAACTGAGCAACATAACTTTTTGGTTTGTAAGATTTATGCTTCTGTTCATAAAACCTACTCTCGTTTGCAGTTTGAAGGCTCTAACTTATTTGCATCTTATCAAACCAGCTAAATCTGCGGGGGGTTGAATACTACTTGTAGGCACTGTATATAGTGCATGTGGTTTACTTTGTTTTTTCATAACAATATTTACGGGTACATATATATATATATATATACACACACACACACACACACACACACACACACACAATGGGTGCGGAAAGTGTTCAGACCCTTTGCTCAGTATTGAGTAGAAGCCCCCTTTTGATGTAGTACAGCAATGAGTCTTCTCAGGAATGACGCAACAAGTTTTTCACACTTTGATTTGGGGATCCTCTGCCATTCTTCCTTGCAGATCTTCTCCAGTTCCGTCAGGTTGGATGGTGTACATTGGTGGACAGCCATTTTCAGGTCTCTCCAGGGATGCTCAATTGGATTTAGGTCAGGGCTCTGGCTGAGCCAGTCAAGAATGGTCACAGAGTTGTTCTGAAGCCACTCCTTTGTTATTTTAGCTGTGTACTTAGGGTAATTGTCTTGTTGGAAGGGGAACCTTCGGCCAAGTCTGGAAGAGGTTTTCATCCAGGATATCTCTGTACTTGGCCGCATTCATGTTTCCTTCAATTGCAACCAGTCGTCCTGTCCCTGCAGCTGGAAAAACACCCCCATAACATGATGCTGCGACCACCATGTTTCACTGTTGGGATTGTATTGGGCAGGTGATGAGCAGTGCCTGGTTTTCTCCACACATACCGCTTAGAATTATCACCAAAAAGTTCTACCTTCGCCTCATCAGACCATAGAATCTTATTTCTCATAGTCTGGGATTCCTTCATGTGTTTTTGAGCAAACTCTATGCAGGATTTCATGTCTTGCACTGAGGAGAGACTCAGGCTGTGTGCCCACGTAGCGTTTTTCAAGCGTTTTTGATGCGGAATTTCCGCAGCGGAAACGCTTATAAAACGCTTGGTAACCCGCACCCCATGGTCCCCAATGGGATTCCGCAAGTTCTATGCACATGCTGCGGATTTTTCCGCAGCGTTTATGCTGCGTTCAAAAATCCGCAGCATGTCAATTAATTTTGCGTTTCCGCAAGCAGAATTGCCTTTGTCCAATGCATAAAAAACGCAAGGCAATTCCGCATGTGGAAAACGCGTGATAAACGCGCGAAAAACGCGCGATAAACGCGTGCGGAATTCCGCATGCGTTTTTCCGGGAGAGGACTTGCATTTATGCAGCAGAAATTTTCTGCTTCATAAATGCAACGTGGGCACATAGCCTCACAGTGCCTACAAGTAGTATTCAACCCCCTGCAGATTTAGCTGGTTGACACATGCAGAATTAACTTGGCATTGTGACATTTGTACTGTAGATCAGCCTGGAAGTGGGAAATGCACTGCAGCAAATATTGCTTTTTTTTTTTTTTTTTTTTAACGTTAAAAGTTAATTCAGAGTGTCATTTATTATTCAACCCCTCAAACCACAAGAATTCTGTTTGGTCCCCCTAAAGTATTAAGAAGTAGTTCAGGCACCAAGAATAATGAGCTTCACATGTGTGGATTAAAGATCTCTTTTGCCAGCCTTTTGTGACTATTTAAGACCCTCCCCAAACTTGTGAACAGCACTCAGACATGGTCAACATGGGAAAGATAAAGGAGCATTCCAAGGCCATCAGAGACAAGATCGTGGAGGGTCACAAGGCTGGCAAGGGGTACAAAACCCTTTCCAAGGAGTTGGGCCTACCTGTTTCCACTGTTGGGAGCATCATCCGTAAGTGGAAGGCTTATGGTACTACTGTTAGCCTTCCACGGCCTGGACAGCCTTTGAAAGTGTCCTCCCGTGCCGAGGCCAGGCTTGTCCAAAGAGTCAAGGCTAACCCAAGGACAACAAGGAAGGAGCTCCGGGAAGATCTCATGGCAGTGGGGACATTGGTTTCAGTCAATACCATAAGTAACGTACTCCACCGCAATGGTCTCCGTTCCAGACGAGCCCGTAAGGTACCTTTACTTTCAAAGCGTCATGTCAAGGCTCGTCTACAGTTTGCTCATGATCACTTGGAGGACTCTGAGACAGACTGGTTCAAGGTTCTATGGTCAGATGAGACCAAGATCGAGATCTTTGGTGCCAACCACACACGTGACGTTTGGAGACTGGATGGCACTGCATACGACCCCAAGAATACCATCCCTACAGTCAAGCATGGTGGTGGCAGCATCATGCTGTGGGGCTGTTTCTCAGCCAAGGGGCCTGGCCATCTGGTCCGCATCCATGGGAAGATGGATAGCACGGCCTACCTGGAGATTTTGGCCAAGAACCTCCGCTCCTCCATCAAGGATCTTAAGATGGGTCGTAATTTCATCTTCCAACAAGACAACGACCCAAAGCACACAACCAAGAAAACCAAATCCTGGTTCAAGAGGGAAAAAGTCAAGGTGTTGGAGTGGCCTAGTCAGTCTCCTGACCTTAACCCAATTGAAAACTTGTGGAAGGAGCTCAAGAATAAAGTCCACATGAGACACCCAAAGAACCTAGATAACTTGGAGAAGATCTGCATGGAGGAGTGGGCCAAGATAACTCCACAGACCTGTGCCGGCCTGATCAGGTCTTATAAAAGACGATTATTAGCTGTAATTGCAAACAAGGGTTATTCCACAAAATATTAAACATAGGGGTTGTATAATAATTGACCCACACTTTTATGTTTAAAATTTAATAAAATTCAACTGAGCAACATAACTTTTTGGTTTGTAAGATTTATTCTTCTGTTCATAAATCCTACTCTCGTTTGCAGTTTGAAGGCTCTAACTTATTTGCATCTTATCAAACCAGCTAAATCTGCAGGGGGTTGAATACTACTTGTAGGCACTGTATGTCGGTCCACTGGTGGAGGACTGCAGTGACTTTGTGAAACTTTCTCCCATCTCCCTGCTGCATCTCTGGATCTCAGACACAGTGATCTTGGGGTTTTTCTTTACCTCTCTCACCAAGGTTCTTCTCCCACGATTGCTCAGTTTGGCTGGACGGCCAGGTCTAGGAAGGCTTCTGGTGGTCCCAAACTTCTTCCATTTAAGGATTATGGAGGACATTGTGCTCTTAAGAACCTTGAGTAATGCAGAAATTCTTTCGTAACCTTGGCCAGATCTGTGCCTGCCTTGCCACGCTTCAGTATAAACAACCAAAGGTTTAGCTTTGCTTAACATGAACATCACAGCTCCAGAGCTCGTGCCTCCAGGCCCTCTCCACACTAAATGCTCTGAAAGGCCGGGAGCCCACTAGCATAAGGTATCTGATCCGATATGCTAATGACATTCAGCTCATGCTCGCTGCGAGCGGGAGTCGAATGTCAGTGCTCTGATCCTCTAGCACAGAGAGGATCGCAGCACAGCTGCGGAGGGAATGGAGAAATCAATTTCTCCAACTCCTCTGTTGCTGGTGTCGGAGGGAATCAACTGCGCTCGGGTGATATCCGAGTGCAGTGCGATGTTTCACACGCACCCAAAGTCTTATATATGTGTGTGTGATCTGAATCCAGCATGCTGCGATTTTTTTTCAGCGCGATCGTAATCTAATCGGTGCTGGAAAAAAAAACGCCACTGAGCCCACCACCGATTTTTGCAATCCGATCGGATGGCAGAGGGGGCTCTGTCCCTCTGCCTGTCTTCTAAATGCTGCGATGGATGTCAATCACAGTAATTCGGGGGTTAAAGTGCTGGGAGCGGTGCCCTGAGTGTTGGGTGTCAGCTATCAGATCAGCTGACAGCCAGTGGCGATTGTGTGTGCATAGCTCCTGGGCACACAAAATCGCCTGGACGTATACATAAGTCAAGGTCATGAAGGTGTTAAAGGGTGATGAGCAAGACAATCCCTGGGATTTGGAAAACGGAATAGATAGAGCCAAGCCTGTTTGTGGTGGCCATTTTTTGAGCTGCCAGGTGACCACGAACAGTGACCCCAATACATTGTGTCTGCAAACTATTCCAGCAAGATCTGCATTCAAATAGCTAAATGGCACTCCTTCCCTTCTTAACCTGCCATGTGCCAGACAGTAGGGTACAACCGTATATAAGGTATTGTCAGATTCAAGAGAAGTTGGAAAATAATTTGTAAGGTCCATTTGTTTCCTATTATCCTTTGTGAAGAATTCCAAAGTTATCACCACATAAAGTGACACATGTCAGATTTGAAAAATGGGGCCTAATTAGGAAAACAAAACTGGCTGCAGGAAGGGGTTAAATCAGAGTATTTTGGACACTAACTACTATAGTCAAAACTGTGAGTATAGACAACAACACATCTACTGAAATGATCAAACTCAACAGTCTTCATCAGTAATAAATAAGTAACTAGTGGTGAAACCTCTCTGGGGTAATTGGAGTATGGGGCTCAATGGCTCTTGGCAATCTAAAATTTCTATTTATTTTTCAAGTGATTTTCTCACTTGTCAGCACGTTCTACGTACGCTGTCATTTGGCTTTGTAGTTTACAGATCTGGGCAGGTAATGGTCAGCGTCTTCTAATCCCAGGGGGTCAGTGGACCTCCCAGGTTGCAAGTTCTCTAGAAAAGGGCTTTCACTGCCCTAAGCCAAACCTGGACAAAGTGCGGCCCGCACATCCGGCCCTCTGGCTGCTCGAGTCCAGCCCACGGACTGAAATGGCCGAGGGGCTGGAAAACAGTGGCCTACGGGACGCACCACGCCCTCCCCCACCGCCTGCTCGCCGGCCGTCTGCTGTCTCCAAACTCTCCATCCGCGCCGACTACATTGGTGGAGGAGGGGCCTTTGGCCCCTTCCTCCACAAATCAGTATGTGAAGCAGCGGAGAGGGCAACAGAGGCAGAGCGTCGGGTGAAGCGAGGTGAGCATGGGCTCTCATGCCGAGCATGGGGCAGGCCATTGGGCTCTCATGCCGAGCATGGGGAAGGCCATGGGGCTCTCATGCTGAGCATGGGGCAGGACATGGGGCTCTCATGCCGAGCATGGGGCAGGCCATGGGGCTCTCATGCCGAGCATGGGGCTCATGCTGCATATGGGCAGGCTGTGTGGAGCTCATGCTGTATATGGGGAGGCTGTGTGGGGCTCATGCTGAATATGGGCTGTGTGGGGGCTCATGCTGTATATGGGGAGCCTGTGTGGGGGCTCATGCTGTATATGGGGAGGCTGTGAGGGGGCTCATGCTGTATATGGGGAGGCTGTGAGGGGGCTCATGCTGTATATGGGGAGGCTGTGTGGGGGCTCATGTTGTATATGGGGAGGCTGTGTGGGGGCTCATGCTGTATATGGGGAGGCTGTGTGGGGGCTCATGCTGTATATGGGGAGGCTGTGTGGGGGCTCATGCTGTATATGGGGAGGCTGTGTGGGGCTCATGCCGTATATGGGGAGGTTGGGTGGGGGCTCATGCTGTATATGGGGAAGCTGTGCGGGGGCTCATGTTGTATATGGGGAGGCTGTGTTGAACTCATGCTGTGTATGGGGAGGCTGGGTGGGGGCTCATGCTGTATATGGGGAAGCTGTGTTGAACTCATGCTGTATATGGGGAGGCTGTGTGGGGCTCATACTGCATATGAGCAGGCTGTGTGGGGCTCATACTGCATATGAGCAGGCTGTGTGGGGCTCATACTGCATATGAGCAGGCTGTGTGGGGCTCATGCTGTATATGGGGTGGCTGTGTGGGGCACATACTGCATATGAGCAGGCTGTGTGGGGCTCATGCTTTATTTGAGGAGGCTGTGTGGGGGCTCATGCTGTATATGGGGAGGCTGTGTGGGGGCTCATGCTGTATATGGGGAGGCTGTGTGGGGGCTCATGCTGTATATGGGGAGGCTGTGTGGGGGCTCATACGATATATAGAAGGGGCTGTATTCAGGTTTAAGTGGTATATAGTTAGAGGTCAGCATGCTTAATTCAGCTCCATATTAATGTAATTAATTGATGCAATTAATTATTAATTATATTAATATTATCATTAATATATTGATATTAATATTGAGCAGAATTAATTTCAGCCAATTGGTTCGGCCCTTCACAACAGTCACGATCTCTAATGTGGCCCCTCGGGAAAATGAATTGCCCACCCTTGCCCTAATTCATTTGAACAGTTTTTGGGTGGAGGAGAATGTTATGCTCCAGCGGCAAAATGGTGATCACACGATTGTGATACGTCCGGACTACACCACCGATAAAGCAGCCACAGCCGCTGACTGAGAAGAATCTGTGACTTCTCTGCATTTATTGGTTACTACTCACCTGGGTAGTCATATGTAGGAATCTCCTCTTTACACCGCTCATCACCCCTCACATATGTCTCTGTAGTATTAATATGGGTCAGATCTTCACCCTGAAACAAATATTGTAAAAGTCACAGACAGATGGAGAAGTCACATCTATGATCGGCTCTAATCCTGTCATCTCCACCGTTCTCATTACACAAGTATAAAACATATAATACTGGTGGATAAAACAAGACTGAACACAAGACCTTCACAGCTGTCTACACATCATAGGGGAGATCTCATGACACCTTCTCTCCATCTACCTGATGATCCTGAGGAATATTGGGATCTTCTTGTTTACAGTCCTGTGGAAGAAGAGGACGGGGACATCTCTCTGGTGTTGTCCTGTAACTGGATAGATCTGGAGGAAACACATACAGGGACTGAATTCATTCTTTACATACAGATAATTATAGGCCGTGTGTATTTAGTCCTGTCTATTACCTGGTGATATGAGGGGCTGAGGAACCGCCATCATGACGTCCTTGTACAGATCTTTGTGTCCTTCTAAATACTCCCACTCCTCCATGGAAAAATAGACAGCGACATCCTGACACCTTATAGGAACCTGACACATACAATGATACTGTCATCCCCCTGATCCCTTCATAGCGTTACTGTATAATGTGCCAGCATTCCCAGCAGTGTCACCTCTCCAGTCAGCAGCTCAATCATCTTGTAGGTGAGTTCTAGGATCTTCTGGTCATTGATGTCTTCATGTATCAGGGGGTGAGGTGGAGGTCCCGTGATTGGGCTCAGGGGTCTTCCCCATCCCTCAGACACAGGGTCCTGACAGCGCTCACTAGAGGTCTTCTTCACTATTCTGTAATCCTGGTTATAGAGAGACACATTAATAAATCTCACTACAGACATTTCCAGAGTCCTCACCTCTCCAGTTCTGTCCATCTGTTATTCCCATAGATAAGAATGATGTAATGTGACGTCATCAGAATCTCTCACCTCTCCAGTAACCCGGAAGAGGATCTCTAGGGTGAGGTGGAATATCCTCTCCGCCATCTTGTCTCTATCCATATCCATCCTTGATGAGTAAATCAGGAAATTCTCTTATATAGATCTTCACTGAGAGGATCTGATATTGTAGAGACCTGAATGAGAAGATGATGAGCCGATGTAACATCATAAAAATCCTGTGTAATAATACAATTACTGGAGATAATAAGGGGAAACATCTGAGGAGATTTATTATTTTACAGTATTTAGTTTTCTTCTTTACATCTACTAATAAAACCTATATATTTTAGGCCACAGACAACAAGCAGTTTCTTCCTTGGAGTTTGCATCTGAATACGTTTCTCATAGACTCATCTTCCATAAAGCTAAATGAAAAATAATTACTTCATGATGAGGACGACATCTTCATCTTCTACTATGTCTCTAGAGACATATTTAGCCAGAGTCGGTCACTGACTACATCTCCACCGGTCGTCTATATGTTTCCCGTCTTCACTGGACTGTAATTTTCTATCACGTTAGATCTCATGTTTGATTCACACTCAGAAGTTTGAGGCTTTTATAAAAGTTTGTTTGAAAAAGCATGGAGACAAGAGATATTTAATGCCAAATTCTCCATATGTATTTTTCTTTCTCTGGATATGATGGGATATTTTTTAACATTTTCATGCAGGTTTCCCTACATTGCATGAAAAACACCCCAAAAAAATAAAATTGGGGATGGAGGTACTGGGGGAACATTATACTGTGTGTGGGAACCAAGAAAGGGGCACTGTACTATGGGAGCAATACATGATTCCTCCACAAAAAATCACCTCACAATTTGTCTATCTTCAGGGTAAATCACTATCTAACCATTTGATTAGAGCTGATACTATTAAGCTAAAGTTTCTAAACAGACTTTCTTCAAATCCATAAAGGGGCACTTTTCCGTGTTTTTCATGCCAGAACTGTTGGAGGATTATTAAAGGTGATAGTTTTCCCACCAATTAGTCCCCAGCGCGACTTTTGATCACCCAGGGCAGCGCGCCGTCATCTCTGCGTCCTGCTCATCTCTTGTTGGGACCTGTAGATTATTTTTTTGTTCCTTCATTCACAGTCGGAGCCGGCAGAACTTTCTCATTTCTTTGTAGCTTCACTATACGACATCCGGCTTTTCTGTAAGGCCGTGTTCATACAGTGCAGAAATACTGTGTTTTTGGCTTTCTGCAAGATTCGCACCAAACTACAGAATAACAATCTTCTCTAATTATTGCCGCATTTTTTAGGCCTTTTCCTCCTTATTTATCACAAGGGGGCACAATTCTCATGAAATCACATCCACTTTGCTTGGACAGTTAGGCCGGTTTCACACGTCCGGATATTTCCGGTACAGGAAAAACCAGTACCGGAGATATCCGCAGCCGTGTGTGGCACACGTGTGGCAACCATGTGCTGCCCGTGTGCCGCATCAGGACCACACATATCGGCGCTTAGGAATCAGTGTACAGTTTGCGCTGTTCCTCATCATTGTTTCCTGCTGGCGCTGTGATCAGCACCAGCAGGGACAATGATGAGAGTAGTAGCTGTAATCCATGGGACAGATCACTCCTGCAGCAAGCGGGCCCCAGAGCTGCCCTCAGCAAGTGACAGGAAACCGCTCATGAGCTCAGCGCAGCTCTGGGGCCCGCTCGCTGCAGGAGTCATTCTCTTCAGTTCCTCGGTGTGATCGGTCACATGGATTACAGCAGGTGACACTTAGGTGAGAATATGGATTTTTTTTTTTCTATTTTTACAGGTGTAGAAACCGGGAGCAGACTACTACTCTCATCATTGTCCCTGCTGGTGTTGATCGCAGCGCCAGCAGGGACCAATGATGAGGGCAACGCCCAGCACCCCCTGGCGCTTGGGAACAGCGCTAACTGTACACTAATTCCCAACTGCCGGTATGTGTCACATGGATGGCATCCGGGTGCGGTATGTGTTTATATGGATCCTTTGACTTGAATGGAGCTGTGTGATCCGTGCTGACGGCCAAAAACGGATATGTCTACACGTGGATCACACGGACACACGCTCCGGAATGTGATTCCATGAAATATCCGCCCTCTGTGGTCTGAAGACGCTGCAGAAATCTGCGGTTTTGGTGTATTTTTTCTCTATAGGCTTCTTCTGAAAAAAAAAGCATGAAGAAAAAAACACTGTAGCATTTTTAAGTGCAGAATCAAAGCTTTTCTGTACTAATAAAAAAGCATTAAAAACGCATCTTCACATCTGCACCAAAATTGCATCAAATAAGCAGGAAAACGCATAAAAGAAATGCAGCAAATACCAATAGTCAGAGAAGATTGTTACAGCATCGTGTGCTGCAGACATCTACAGAAAACGTGCAGAAAAGAAGCATTAAAGAAAACGCCGCACTTAATCTACATGTGAACACGGCCACAGCGTTAAGGCTGTTAATACATTTCTTATAAGTTTAATAGAGAAAAAATATCAATCACGCCATTTACTGATTCCCATAAAGTGAAGTGAATATTATAAGTGTAATTTATGCGCTTCACAGGGAGGAGCTACGAAGATGTCCGAGAGGGGAGTATGAGCCGGAGAACAGCGGAGACGGGACGGGACTGGACGGGACAGTCCCATAGAGTACGGGACGCTGGTAGCTGTGCCACAGAAACCGCTGAGAAATAATCATCTAATGCTGCGATTCCAGGATTATTCTAGAGGGAATCGGCTGCGATATCCCCTGTGCAATATATATCTAGTATTAATGCTCCAGTAATGGGGGATCTCCACATACCTCCACCTGCAGAGCCGCCACCACATATATGGCTGCTCTGTGCGCACAGGAGCTGTGAGGAGGTCACAGGAGGGGAGGAGTCAGGGGTCACATGATCAGGGGCCTCAGTGGATGCAGGACTCTGCTGTGCTGGTTGTCATGGTGCTGGATGAGCTGAAGTTTATGTGTGGGGTCAGGAGGGGTTTACAGTGTGGATGTAGCAGAGCCGCGTGTGTATGAGGTGTATGGAGCGGAGCCGTGTGTACGAGGCGTATGGAGCGGAGCCGTGTGTACGAGGCGTACGGAGCAGAGCCGCGTGTGTACGAGGTGTACGGAGCGGAGCCGCGTGTGTACGAGGTGTACGGAGCGGAGCCGCGCGTGTACGAGGCGTACGGAGCGGAGCCGCGCGTGTACGAGGCGTACGGAGCGGAACCGCGCGTGTACGAGGCGTACGGAGCGGAGCCGCGCGTGTACGAGGCGTACGGAGCGGAGCCGCGCGTGTACGAGGCGTACGGAGCGGAGCCGCGCGTGAACGAGGCGTACGGAGCGGAGCCGCGCGTGTACGAGGCGTACGGAGCGGAGCCGCGCGTGTACGAGGCGTACGGAGCGGAGCCGCGCGTGTACGAGGCGTACGGAGCGGAACCGCGTGTGTACGATGCTTACGGAGCGGAACCGTGCGTATACGAGGAGTACGGAGCGGAACCGTGCGTGTACGAGGCGCACGGAGCGGAACCGTGTGTGTACGAGGCATACGGAGCAGAACCGTGTGTGTACGAGGCGTTCAGAGCGGAGCCGCGCGTGTACGAGGCGTACGGAGCGGAACCGCGTGTGTACGATGCTTACGGAGCGGAACCGTGCGTATACGAGGAGTACGGAGCGGAACCGTGCGTGTACGAGGCGCACGGAGCGGAACCGTGTGTGTACGAGGCATACGGAGCAGAACCGTGTGTGTACGAGGCGTTCAGAGCGGAACCGTGTGTGTACGAGGTGTACGGAGCGGAACCGTGTGTGTACGAGGTGTACTGAGCGGAACCGTGTGTGTACGAGGTGTACTGAGCGGAACCGTGTGTGTACGAGGTGTACTGAGCGAAGCCGGGCCTGTACGAGGTGTACTGAGCGGAGCAGCGCGTGTACGAGGTGTACTGAGCGGAGCCGCGCGTTTACGAGGTGTACTGAGCGGAGCCGCGCGTGTACGAGGCGTACGGAGAGGAGCCGAGTGTTCGAGGCATTCGGAGCAGCGCCGCGTGTGTACGAGGTGTACGGAGCGAAACTGCGTGTGTACGAGGCGTGCGGAGCGGAACCGTGTGCGTATGAGGTGTACGGAGCGGAGCCACGCGTGTCCCCGCTTTCCCCCACATTTCCCAGAATAATGCAAAGTCACGTCCAATTATTATGGGATTCAATAGGTCCTTAACGACCGCCACTTCATGAGATGTGGTGCCACAGTCCGTGTTTACATCCACCGGGGCCATTGGCCCAGGAATCAGTCCATGAGGGAGTGTGGCCCTTATCAGGGTCTCCAAACTTCCTGAGTCCAATAGTCCAGAGACTTGTGCCCCCTTTACTGACACTGAGCATGCCTGAGGGCCCTTGCCATGTTGAGAAAACGCGTCGCAGGCAGGGTAGGCAAAATAAGAGCAACGTCGGCCCATGTTGCAGTCCATTGGCTCAGAGTTTACGGAACACCGGGCGGCAGTATGGCCAGGGGTATGACATCTCCAACACACTATATTATGGGGTGGGACGTTGGGCAGCAACTCAGACCCCTCCTGAACTCTATGACGCCCCCCAGGTGTGGCGCTAGCTACCTTCTTTTGGTTGTCCGCTGCCTTTTGAGAACCCCAGTATTGAGAGGCTACGACCCCTTGTTTTTCCAACGGACTCTCAACCGCCTGGTATCTTTCCACCAACCCCACCAAGTCATCGGCATTATGGGGATCTCCCTGAGCAACCCAGGATTTCACCAACTTCGGAAGAGAGTGTATAAAACTGTCTATAATGACCTTCTCCACCATCTGTGCTGGGGAAGAAGATTCAGGTTGCAACCACTTTTGGACCAGGTGTAGGAGGTCGAACATCTGGGACCGGGGAGGTTTGTCACTGCAATAGGCCCAGTAGTGCACCCATTGCGCCCTGACAGTCAGAGTCACTGCTAAGCGTGCCAAAATCTCAGTTTTCAACTTAGCGTACTCTTTCGCGTCCTGCAAGGCCAAGTCATAGGCCTTCTGCGGCTCACCTGTCAAATGTGGCGCCAGCACCTCCGCCTACTGCTCCGGAGACAATTTTTCCCGCTCTGCCACCCTCTCAAAGACAGTCAGGAACGCCTCAACGTCATCACCCGGGGTCTTCTTTTGTAATGCTCTTCTTACCGTCTTCCTGACGTATGAGTCATCACCTGGATCTGAGGATGTGGCGGTCGTCCTGCCATGGATCTGCTCTGCCAAGATTTTCATTTGTCTTTGCTGCTGTTGGATCTGCTGCATCAGAAGTTTATTTGTTTCCTGCTGCAGCATGCTCTGCTGGTACTGCTGCTGGTGTTGCGCTTGTTGCGCCTGCTGTGCCTGCAACAAATGTTTAAGCAGGTACTCCATTTTGTCTGGCGACACTTGCTGGCTTATGGCGGACTTCACCCAGGACATATACGTCTTCTTGCAGCAGTCACACTGCTGCTTGGGATCTGTGCCCGTGCTTCTAGCACCAATTGTAGGGATTTGTACTCACTGAGCCGCGTTGGAGGTAGGCACAGATTCACACAGTGATGCAGTCCGCGGGTTCAAACAAACTGGTGGTTTATTTAGTGTCCATACAACAGTGAGGAAACAAAAGTAACAGCCTTTTCCTGGCACAAAAAGGAATAACAGAACAAAGCTCAAAATAACAAGTCCATGCAGCACGGCTTCAGCCGTTTAAACAAAGTGCCTTCCTCTGCCTCCTGCAGAGTCTAAGGAGCACATGCAAGGTCTGCTCACCTTGCCCAACACACACAGACTGATAGAGACAGGCGCCGTTGTCTTAAATCAGCCTTCCAAGACCTGGACTGGAGGTAAGTGAGCAGCTGTTTCCCCACCCCCCAGCTCTTTCAGCTGCTCGTAAAACCGGCCCTGTAATCCGGGCCAATTAAATTCCTCTCAGTACTATGTGTGCTGGAGCCGGCTTCTCCCAGTCCTATATCACCGAAGCTTGGCACTTCGGGGACACATACCTCCCGTCCACGACCTCTCCGGCAGCCACCTTACAATATATATATATATATATATATATATATATATATATATACAGTACAGACCAAAAGTTTGGACACACCTTCTCTCTTAAAGATTATTCTGTATTTTCATGACTATGAAAATTATACATTCACCCTAAAGGCATCAAAACTATGAATTAACACATGTGGAATTATATACTTAACAAAAAAGTGTGAAACAACTGGTGCGGGGGTGCTTTGCTGGTGACACTGTTGGGGATTTATTCAAAATTGAAGGCATACTGAACCAGCATGGCTACCACAGCATCTTGCAGCGGCATGCTATTCCATACGGTCTGCGTTTAGCTGGATCATCATTTATTTTTCAACAGGACAATGACCCCAAACACACCTCCAGGCTGTTTAAGGGCTATTTGACCAAGAAGGAGAGTGATGGGGTGCTACGCCAGATGACCTGGCCTCCACAGTCACCAGACCTGAACCCAATCGAGATGGTTTGGGGTGAGCTGGACCGCAGAGTGAAGGCAAAAGGGCCAACAAGTGCTAAGCATCTCTGGGAACTCCTTCAAGATTGTTGGAAGGCAAGAAGTCCCACTTATTAAACCTGACAGGGCACACCTGTGAAGTGAAAACCATTTCTGGTGACTACCTCTTGAAGCTCATCAAGAGAATGCCAAGAGTTTTGCAAAGCAGTCATCAAAGCAAAAGGTGGCTCCTTTGAAGAACCTAGAATGTAAGACATATTTTCAGCTATTTCACACTTTTTTGTTAAGTATATAATTCCACATGTGTTAATTCATAGTTTTGATGCCTTCAGTGTGAATGTACAATTTTCATAGTCATGAAAATACAGAAAAATCTTTAAATGAGAAGGTGTGTCCAAACTTTTGGTCTGTACTGTATGTGTATAGGGTCAGTATGTATATATTCTGTACTGTATGTGTATAGGGTCAGTATGTATATATTCTGTACTGCATGTGTAGATTTATAAAGATAAGTGATATAGTGATCGTACACCTCGTACACACACCGCTCTGCTCCGTACACCTTGTACACGCGTGGCTCCGCTCCGTACACCTCGTACAAACGCGGATCCGCTCCATACATCTCGTACACACGCGGCTCCGCTCCGTACACCTCGTACATGTGCGGCTCCGCTCCGTACACCTCGTACATGCACGGCTCCGCTCCGTGCACCTAGTACATGTGCGGCTCCGCTCCGTACACCTCGTACACTCGTGCCTCCGCTCCGTACATCTCGTACACACACGGATCTGCTCCATACACCTCGTAAACACGCGGCTCCGCTCCGTACATCTCGTAAACACGCGGCTCCGCTCCGTACTCCTCGTACACACGCGGCTCCGCCCCGTACATCTCGTACACACGTGCGGCTCTGCTCCGTACACCTCGTACACATGCGGCTCCGCTCTGTACACCTCGTACACACGCGGCTCCACTCCGTACACCTCGTACACACTCGGCTCCGCTCCGTACACCTCGTACACACGCGGCTCCGCTCCGTACACCTCGTACACGCGTGGCTCCGTACACCTCGTACACGCGCGGCTCCGCTCCGTACGCCTCGTACACGCGCGGCTCTGCTCCGTACACCTCGTACACGCGAGGCTCTGCTCCGTACACCTCGTACACGTGCGGCTCTGCTCCGTACACACACGGCTCCGCTCCGTACACCTCGTAAACACACGGCTCTGCTCCGTACACCTCGTACACACGCGGCTCCGCTCCGTACACCTCGTACACACGCGGCTCCGCTCCGTACACCTTGTACACACACGGCTCCGCTTCGTACACCTCGTACACACGCGGCTCTGCTCCGTACACCTCGTACACACGCGGCTCTGCTCCGTACACCTCGTACACACACGACTCCGCTCCGTACACCTCGTACACACGCGGCTCTGCTCCGTACGCCTCGTACACGTGCAGCTCTACTCCGTACGCCTCGTACACACACGGCTCTGCTCCGTACACCTCGTACACACGTGGCTCTGCTACATCCACACTGTAAACCCCTCCTGACCCCACACATAAACTTCAGCTCATCCAGCACCATGACAACCAGCACAGCAGAGTCCTGCATCCACTGAGGCCCCTGATCATGTGACCCCTGACTCCTCCCCTCCTGTGACCTCATCACAGCTCCTGTGTGCACAGAGCAGCCATATATGTGGTGGCGGCTCTGCAGGTGGAGGTATGTGGAGACCCCATTACTGGGCGCAGGGGGTATTAACCCCTTCAGCACCGAGACTCTTTTGGGGTCTTGTGTTGCCCCTTTATAAGAATCATAAGGTCTTTGTTCTGTTTCCTGTAATAGATACATACGACCCAACTATGGAGACAGGAAGGGAGGAAACGTATTGTTCTCATAGTACAGGACCCCTTTACTGGCCCCACAGTGTAATGCCCCCATTATGCCCCTTATGCAGGATGTTGATGCCCCCACACAGTGTAATGCCCCCATTATGCCCCTTATGCAGGATGTATGATGCCCCCACACAGTGTAATGCCCCCATTATGCCCCTTATACAGGATGTATGATGCCCCCACACAGTATAATGCCCCCATTATGCCCGTTATGCAGTTTGTATGATGCCCCCACACAGTGTAATGCCCCCATTATGCCCCTTATGCAGTATGTATGATGCCCCCCACACAGTGTAATGCCCCCATTATGCCCCTTATGCAGTGTGTATGATGCCCCCCCACACAGTATAATGTTCCCATAGTACCACCTGAGGTTTTACAGTTGGAATAATCCCTCTGGAGTTGGTTTTCCCTTTGCCTGCTCCCCTACATGTAGACCCTCGAGCATGTATACATGCATGTAGGGGAGCAGGCCTTACTAGATATCGAGGCTTTGTACAGTAATATACCGCATGAGGATGGTATCAGAGGAGTAAGACGTTTCTTGAAATCGAGATCAATAGAGTGTAGCAGACATAATGACTTCATGGAGGATCTTCTAAAATTCACTCTTACTCATAACTCCTTTGTTTTTGACAGGAAGTACTTCCACCAGCTCAGGGGTACTGCGATGGGTAGCCTCTGTGCCCCCTCATATGCTAACTTATCCCTGGACTGGTGGGAGGAATCCACAATATTCAGGGATGATCATAAGTGGTGGCATCCATATATTGGGGTATGGTACAAATATCTTGATGACATTTTTATCACCTGGTCAGGGACGAGTGAACAATCTTTTGAATTTGTCGGGGAACTCAACATCAATAGAGTGGGCCTGAGATTTACATCTGAATTTATTATAATAATAATTTTTATTTTTATAGCGACAACATATTCCACAGCACTTTACAATTTTAGGGGGGACTTATACAGACAATACAGACTTTACAGAATAAGCATAACTCAGAAATTAAAAGGAGTGAGGGCCCTGCTCGCAAGCTTACAGTCTGTAAGGAAATAGGGGAGACACAAAAGGTAAAATGTATATATATTGTATAATACAGCCTTAATATACTAAATAGGGTAAGTACATAACACCACATGAACTGGTCGCCAGCCAGTATGTACCAGTATTTTTGAAGAAAATTTTAATATGGGCCAAACTGGGACGGTTAGATAAGTGTGTTGAGGTGATAGGCCAATCTAAAGAAATGGGTTTTTACGGCACGCTTAAAACTGTGAGTATTGGGAATTAATCAAATTGTCCTGGGTAATGCATTCCAAAGAATTGGTGCAGCATGCGAGAAAACTTGGAGACGGGAGTGAGAGGTTCAGATTATGGAGGATTTTAGTTTTAAGTCATTAGCAGAACGGAGGGCACGGGTAGGGTGATAGACTGACACGAGGGAGGTGATGTAGGGCGGTGCAGAATCGTCAAGAGCTTTGTGGGTAAGAGCAATAAGTTTATATTGAACTCTGTATTGGATGGGCAATCAGTGCAATGACTGGCACAGGGAAGAGGCATTGTTGTATCGGTTGGTGAGGAATATGACCCTGACTGCTGCGTTCAGGACGGATTGGAGAGGGGAATGTTTAGAAAGAGGGAGACCGATAAGTAAAGAGTTGCAATAGTCCAGACGAGAATGAATAAGAGCTACAGTAAGAGTTTTTACAGAGTCAAAGGTAAGAAAATTTCTGATTCTAGAGATGTTTTGGAGGTGTAGATGACACGAGCGAGCGATTTGATGTGAGGAGTGAAGGAAAGATCTGAATCAAGTATGACCCCAAGACAGCGGGCATTTTGCTGGCGAGTAATGATGGAGCCACAAACGGAGATGGCAATATTGGGCATAGGTAGGTTAGTGGAGGGAGGAAATACGAGTAGTTCAGTTTTTGACAGATTCAATTTTAGATAGAGGGAGGACATAGTGTTAGAGACAGCGGAAAGACAATCACTGGTATTTTGTAATAATGCAGGGGTGATGTCCGAAGAAGAGGTGTATAATTGGGTGTCATCAGCATAGAGATGGTACTAAAAACCGAATCTGCTGATTGTTTGTCCAATAGGAGCGGAATATAAGGAGAAAAGAAGGGGGCCTAAGACTGATCATTGAGGAACCACGACAATAAGGGGAAGGGGAGAGGAAGAGGAGCCAGCAAAAGACACAGTGAAGGAGCAGGCAGTGAGGTAGATCCACAGTGTCGAATGCTGCAGAGAGATCCAGGAGAATCAGCAGGGAGTAGTGACCATTAGATTTGGCTGTTAGTAGATCATTAGACATTTTAGTGAGTGCAGTTTCAGTAGAATGTAAAGAGCGGAAACCAGATTGTAAAGGGTCAAGAAGGGAGTTATCTGAGAGATAGCAGATTAGACAGCAGTGGACCAGTCATTCCAGGAGTTTAGAGATAAAGGGAAGATTGGAAATAGGTCTGTAGTTAGCAGCACAGTTCTGGTCGAGGGATGTTTATTTAAGTAATGGATGTATGCTGGCGTGTTTAACCCCTTTATGACCCAGGGCATATTAGTACGTATCTGTGCCCTGGGCCTGATGCGTATTAATACACCCTGGCGATTTCGCCCACACACAAGCGGTGCGGGCGAGATCGCCACCGGGTGTCAGCTGATTGTTACAGCTGACACCCAGTGCTATGTGCAGGGAGCAGCCCCGCACCGCTCCCCGCACATTAACCTCCGAAATGCGATCGAAATCAATCGCAGCATTCCGGTGGCAAGAGGAGGTAAGCTCGATACTTACCTTGTCTGCCGGCGTCCAGCGGCATCGGAGTCCGGTCCCGGATGTTGCCATGGTGACCCGACGTCATCATGACAACATCTGGGACACCAGGAGGCAGGAAGTTGCTTTGGTCATGCACAGTGCACGACCAAAGTAACTTCTCCCTGTGCAGCGCTGACAGACTGCATGGCATAGGGAGCTGCTGCTCTCTATGCCATGCAGCCGATCAGGCTGCAAAAAGTGAAAATCCCATAGTGGGACAATGTGTAAAAGTAATAAAAATGTCAGAAAAAAATAAATAAAAAATATATATATATATATATTGTACCCATAAGAAAATAATCTTATGAAAAAAAAAATAAACCAATAAAAGTACACATATTTGGTATCGCCGCGTCCGGAACGACCTGACCTATAAAACTGTCCTGCTAGTTAACCCTTTTAGTGAACACGATAAAAAAAAAGCAAAAAAACGAAACATAAAACCATGCTTTATCATCATACCGCCAAACAAAAAATGGAATAAAACGTGATCAAAAAGACAAATGTAAATGACTGTCGGCCGAAATATGGAAAAATTATAGCTCTCAAAATATGGCGATGTAAAAACTAGTCTGCAAAAAAATGTGTCTTTTAAGTGTGTGACAGCTGTCAATCATAAAAACCCGTTATGAATCTGGCATCACTGTAATTGCACCGACCCGAATAATAA
Organism: Phyllobates terribilis; assembly: GCF_046119375.1. Taxonomy (NCBI): domain Eukaryota; kingdom Metazoa; phylum Chordata; class Amphibia; order Anura; family Dendrobatidae; genus Phyllobates; species Phyllobates terribilis. Next base: position 1,462,988 of record NW_027362943.1, read on the forward strand.
AGTCGTCTAATCACTTATACCGCACGAGGAACGGTGTAAAAAATAAACTTTAGGGTTAGGGTTGTGCTAGGGTTAGGGTTGGGGTTGGGCTAGGGTTAGGCTAGAGTTAGGGTTGGGCTAAGGTTAGGGTTAGGGTTGGGGCTGGGATTTTTTCAGAAGTAGAAAAAAAAAATGACGATAAGGTGACTAATGTTGAACGCAAGTGCTCGCTACTTGAGTTTGCATCGGGTGCTCGGGTGACATGCTCGAGTCTCCGTCCCAAATGTTTTGCAGCTGTTATACAGCCAAAAAAACCTTGCGGGGATTGCCATGCACCAGCGATCCCCGCATGTTTTTTTTTTGGTGTCTAATAACCGTGAAGCATGCGGGGCGGGGACACGAGCATGTCACTCGAGCACCCGCGATACATGGTGCATATCTGAGCACCCGATGCAAACTCAAATAGCGAGCACTTGCACTCAAGACTAATGACAACTTATTAATATGATGACCTAATGTTATCAAATTCTGTGTCGTACCTCTGGGTTCAAAATGTTCACTATACCCCTTGATAAAATCCTTGAGGTGTGTAGTTTCCAAAATGGGGTCACTTGTGGGGGGTTTCCACTACTTAGGCACATCAGGGGCTCTCCAAACGCAACATGGCATCCGCCCTCGATTCCAGACAATTTTGCATTCAAAAAGTCACACAGTGCTCCTTCCCTTCTGAACTCTGCCGTGCGCCCAAACACTGTATTTTCCCCACATATGGGGTATTGGCTTACTCAGGAAAAATTGCACAACAGTTTTTGGGTTCCATTTTCCCCTCTTACCCTTGTGAAAATAAAAAAATTGGGGCTAAAACATAATTTTTGTGGTAAAAGTTAGATTTTTTTATTTTCACGGCTCCATGTTATAAACTTCTGTAAAACACTTTGGGGTTCAGGATGCTCACCACACATCTAGATAAGTTCCCTGAGGGGTCTAGTTTCCAAAATGGTGTCACTTGTGGGGGGTTTCCACTGTTTAGGCACATCAGGGGCTGTCCAAACACAACATGGTGTCTGCTAATTATTCAAGCAAATTTTACATTCAAAAAGTCAAATAGCGCTCCTTCCCTTCTGAACCCTGCCGCGCGCCCAAACAGTGGTTTTCCCGCACATATGGAGTATCGGCTTACTCAGGAGAAATTGCACAACAAATTGCATAGTGCAATTTCTCTTACCCTTATGAAAATGCAAAATTGGGAGCTGAAAAACATTTTTGCTGAAAAAATGTGAACATTTTATTTTTACGGTTCAATGTTATAAACTTCTGTGAAGCACCTGGGTGTTCAAGTTGCTCACCACACATCTAGATAGGTTCCCTAAGGGGTATAGTTTCCAAAATGGGTTCACTTGTGGGGGGTTTCCACTGTTTAGGCACATCAGGAGCTCTCCAAACGTAACATGGCGTCCGCTAATTATTCAAGCAAATTTTACATTCAAAAAGTCAAATGGCGCTCCTTCCCTTCCGAGCCCTGCTGTGTTCTCAAACAGTGTTTTTTCCTCACTTATGGGGTATCTGCGTGCTCAGAGGAAATTTCACCACAAATTTTGGGGTCCATTTTTTTCTGTTACCCCTGCGAAAACAAAAAAATTTGGGTCTAAAGTAACATTTTTGTGAAAAAAGTTAAATGTTAATTTTTTTCTTCCACATTCCAAAAATTCCTGTGAAGAACCTGAAGGGTTTTTAAACTTCTTGAATGTGGTTTTGAGCACCTTGAGGGGTGCAGTTTTTAGAATGGTGTCACTCTTGGGTATTTTCTGTCATAAAAGCCCTTCAAAGTCACTTCAAATGTGATGTGGTCCCTAAAAAAAATGGTTTTGTAAATTTTGTTGTAAAAATGAGAAATCGCTGGTCAACTTTTAACCCTTATAGCTCCTTACTAGAAAAAAATTTTGGTTCCAAAATTGCGCTGATGTAAAGTAGACATGTGGGAAATTTTATTTATTAACTATTTTGTGTAACATATCTCTCTGATTTAAGGGCATAAAAATTAAAATTTTGAAAACTAGTTAGGTGAGTGGTGGCAGCTGGAGAAAGGGACTGAAGGAGATGTGAAGGAATAGGGTCACTGGTGCAGGTGGTAGAGCGAGAGGAAGCAAGGAGCCTTGTCACTTCTTCTTCCGTTACTGTTTCGAAGTCAGAAAATGAGCAAGATACAATGTGGGAGGGAGGAGCATGCATAACATGTGGGGATTGAGAAAAAAATTTCCTGTCGGATATGGTCAATTTTTTCTTTGAAATAATTGGCGAGATCGTCAGTGCTGAGGTCGGTGGTTGGGGCCTGTGCTTATTGATTAAGGAGAGAGTGAAAAGTGTCAAACAGGTGTTTAGGATTATTGGACCATGAGATGATTAGGTTGTCAAAGTAGGTTTGTTTGGATAGGTGAAGGGCGGCTTTATAGGTTTTAAGCATAAATTTATAATGGAGGAAATCTTCGGCCAGACAAGATTTTGTCCACAGCCGTTCGGCACACCTGGAGCACCACTGGAAAAAATGTGCTTGCAGCGTGTTCCAGGGTTGTCGCCGTCTGTGCCGAGTTGTTCTCTGTGTAGGAGGTGTGCCTTCATCCAGGGCGCATTGCAATGTTTCGTTATAATGCTTCAGTGCAGAGTCAGGGCATGAGAGGGAGGAGATTGGGGCCAATGATCATTGCAACGTTTTCATAAATTTCTGGGTGTTAATGGCATGTATATTTCTATAAGTGTGGAAAGTAGGGGTGTCTTGAGCAGGGTGACAGTTCTTGACAGAGAATGGGAGAAGGTTGTGATCAGAGAGTGGAAGAGGAGAGTTAGTAATGTCATGTATTGAACAGAGCTGTGCGAAGATCAGGTCAAAGAGTATTTCCATCTTTATGTGTAGGAGAATTAGTAAGCTGTGAAAGGCCGAAGGAGGAAGTTAGCGATAAAAGATGAGCGGCAGATAGGGAGAGGGAATCGCTAATTGGGATGTTAAAGTCTCCCATGATGGGGGTGGGGATGTCATAGGATAGAAAGTTTGGAAGTTAAGTGGCAAAGTGATCCACAAACTGACGGGAGGGGGCCGGAGGGCGATACACAACCGCCACTGGCAGGGAGAAGGGCCGGTAGAGTCTGACTGTGTGGACCTCAAAAGAAGGGATGAAAAGTGAGGGTACTGGGGGATAACCTGAAAAGTACATTTTGTTTAAAGAAGCAGACCAACACCAATTATTACCAGTTGCCTTTCCTGTATGTACTGATCAAGAAGGATTGTAATGGGACCATAGGGACACTCATCTACCATAAACCTTCAAGCACTAATAAACTATTGAAGTGGGATAACCCCCACCCCCACCCCCATCCCCATAAAAAGAGGAAAACCCAAGGGCCAAATTTTACGGTTGAGAAGGTACTGCTAGAATGTCACAGATTTTAATATACAGGCAATAGACCTGAACACCAGATTAAGGGATGAAGGGTACTCATGGTACAGTTTAGATTCCGCATCATCGTTTGCAGAAAAATGGTCTTATCCATCAGCTTATCTTTTTCTCATTCAGATCTAAAATACCGGATCCTCTCAGTGAAAGTCATCTATATAAGAACATTTTCCTGATTTATCCAGGAAAATGATGGACAAGATGGTGGAGAGGATATTACACCTCACCCTAGAGATCCTTTTCCGGCTTACTGGAGAGGTGAGAGATTCTGATGATGTCACATTACATCATTCTTATCTATGGGAATAACAGATGGACAGAACTGGAGAGGTGAGGACTCTGGAAATGTCTGTAGTGAGATTTATTAATGTGTCTCTCCATAACCAGAGATTAATCACGAGGTCTCCACCTCACCCCCTGATACATGAGGACATCAATGACCAGAAGATCCTAGAACTCGCCTACAAGATGATTGAGCTGCTGACTGGAGAGGTGACACTGCTGGGAATGCTGGGAAATTATACAGTAATGATATGAAGGGATTGGCGGGATGACGGTATCATTGTATGTGTCAGGTTCCTATAAGGTGTCAGGATGTCGCTGTCTATTTCTCCATGGAGGAGTGGTAGTATTTAGAAGGACACAAAGATCTGTACAAGGACGTCATGATGGAGGTTCCCCAGCCCCTCACATCACCAGGTAATAGACAGGACTAAATGCACACGTCCTATAATAATCTGTATGTAAAGAATGAATTCAGTCCCTGTATGTGTTTCCTCCAGATCTATCCAGTAAGAGGACAACACCAGAGAGATGTCCCCGTCCTCTTCTTCCACAGGACTGTAAAGAAGAAGATCCCAATGTTCCTCAGGATCATCAGGTAGATGGAGAGAAGGTGTCATGAGATTTCCCCTATGATGTGTGGACGGCTGTAAAGGTCATGTCTTCAGTTCTGTTTTATCCACCATTATTATGTTTTATACTTGTGTAATGAGAACGGTGGAGATGACAGGATTAGAGCTGATCATAGATGGGACTTCTCCATCTGTCTGTGACTTTTACAATATTTGTTTCAGGGTGAAGATCTGACCCATATTAATACTACAGAGACATATGTGAGGGGTGATGAGCGGTGTAAAGAGGAGATTCCTACATATGACCACCCAGGTGAGTAGTAACCACTAAATGCAGAGAAGTCACAGATTCTTCTCAGTCCCCATCTGTGGCTGCTTTATCGGTTGTGTAGTCCGGCCATATCACAATCGTGTGATCACCATTTTGCCGCTAGACCACAACATTCTCCTCCGTCTGAAAATATTCAAATTTCTTTGTGTAATTGTGAAAGCCCTTTTCTATAGACCTTACAACCTGGAGGATCCACCAACCCCCTGGGATTAGGAGATGCTGACCGTTACCTGCTCAGATCTGCAAACTATAAAGACAAATGATCGCGTATGTAGAATGTGCTGACAAGTTAGAAAATCACTTGAAGAAAAATATTATGATGGGCCTGTAAGAGAAAGCGGAGGGTAATGATGCTGTTGGCTTCCTAGATCCCTGATATCTTATTGGATGAATCTACCTTCTCTCCCTTCTGTGCTGCTGAATGTGCCCATATGGTCCCTACAAGACCAGGTCCAGTCTTTCTGACCAAAGATCACTTTTATTATCGACATTAAATGTGCGGTGAGGGCCAAGTGTGAATTTCTGCACAATAACAACAGAGTTTCCCTTTATCCTGACTTTTCAATTTCTTTTAAAACCAACTAACTTCAAACAGGATTGTGATAAACTATACAGAAAACATTACACCTGCGCCATGATATATCTCTAAGCTGTGCGTGGCTGATGGCTGTAATATACATTTATTCACGCCTGCAGGAGATGTGTTGGCATGGCTCGAGCCCTGGTTTCATGGATTCACTCCACGTCATAAATTCCATTATGTTTTCAATCCTAAGGAATTCAGATCACTGCACAATCTCTCCTGAAATGGGGGCACTAATACTTTCTCTACTCTTCTGGTCAGGACTCATAGTTGCTCCAATGGTCCACCATAAATGAGTGCAAGTCCAGTTTAGTGTTGGATTTCTCCCTTCATACATACGTTGTTGTTGGGGATGTTACATGTTTTTATATTCTTTCTTTTTTTTACAAGTTCATTCTGTATGATAGTTTCATTGTGGTTGGATCAGCCGGCCTCACTTATGTGACTCTATAACTCCCTGGTCGTCTTTCAAAAAGATCTCCATTATCTCTTCCAAATGCCCGAGATCTAAATTTAAGACACCTCATCTCTGCAGTATTATATAAAAGTTCACTTTAAATGTCTAATATTTCTTCTTGACACTCATCTGACAGAAAATATTGTCCCTTACGATAGTTTAGATTGTAGTTACTCATTTTTCCCTGATGAAGACTGTTCAGTTTGATCATTTCAGTAGATGTTTTATTGTCTGTAGTCACAGTTTTTGACTTCGGTAATCCTCTGATTTAACCTCTTCCTGCAGCCAGTATTATGTTTCTAATCAGACCCATTTTTCAAATCTGACATGTGTCACTTTATGTGGTGATAACTTTGGAATTCTTCACAAAGGATAATAGAAAACAAATGGACCTTACAAATTATTTTCCAACTTCTCTTGAATCTGACAATCCCCTATATACGGTTGTACACTACTATCTGGGCACATGGCAGGTTAAGAAGGGAAGAAGCGCCATTAAGCTATTAGGAATGCAGATTTTGCTGGAATAGTTTGCAGACACAATGTATTGGGGGAGCTGGTCTTGGTCACCTGGAAGCTCAAAAGATTGTTACCACGAACAGGCTTGTCACTATCTACCTTTTTTACAGATTTCACAAATTACTTTGCTCATCGCCGTTTAACCCCTCTACATGGATCTGGACTTACACAGAGACCCCTAGGCTTGGGCCACGGTGTTACCTGCTGTTCTGTGGAGTGAGATGGGAAGAAGAACAGTCAGGTAGCCGGGTCAGAACCAGGAGGGCAGAGAAAATACAAAATCAGAAGACATAAGAGTAGTCAGTAAACGGGCCGGGGCCACAACAGGAAACAAATACACAAGCCGGGAGCTGAGCACAGATGACTGAACCAGAGGAGAACAAGGCTGGATCTGGCAGCTTCCGGCAATATGCTTCCAGCTTTAGTAGGGTGCGGTGCTCTCCAAATGGCTGAAGCAGGGAGCAGATTACTCCAGCTGGACAGCACGCACACCCATACTGCCAGACAGGATGGTACTACAGGTCCCAGGCTCCCTAATCTTAGTGGCTGGACAGAGCCTGCGCCTTTTACTCCATATTTGGGAGGCAGAATGAACAAACAGTTGAACACCACTCTCCACTGGTTCATCCTATGAGATTTTCTATTAGATGGTCATTGTCCTGGTGAATAAGTGAATTGTTTAATATAACTTGCCTTTTTTACAGTCAGTTTAAGTAGAAATGTTCAAATATATAAAATTCAAGGATTTTTTATTAAAAAATAATAATTGGTTTTCTTCTTGGCAGATGTCCGTACCAGGAGATCAGAGGGACAGCTGACACCTTCAATTTTCAAATCAGATAATTTTGAGATCTCACAGGATACAATTGAAATGAATGACATTACTCCAGATATACCATCATCCCTTCACAGCAGACCTCAATCATCTGATCCTATGAAACAGGTCCTGTCTTCTCATTCATTACCGACTACTAAGGAAAATCAAAGTCACAAAATAAGCATTAAAAAACAAACTGCTCCTAATGCAAAGAAGCCATTTTCACATTCAGGATATGGAAATAGTTTTCCTCTCAAAAAGTCTTTTCTTAAAAATCAAAAAATTCACACAGCAGAGAAAAGATTTTCTTGCTCCAAGTGTGGGAGATGTTTTAATCAGAAATCAAGTCTTGTTAGGCACCAGATAACTCACACAGGAGAGAAGCCATTTTCCTGTTCAGAATGTGGGAAATGTTTTACAGAGAAATCAACTCTTATCAAACATCAGAGAACTCACACAGGGGAGAAGCCTTTTCCATGTTCAGAATGTAGAAAATGTTTTAACCAAAAATCATATCTTAATATACATCAGAGAACTCACACAGTGGAGAAGCCATTTTCATGTGCAGAATCTGGGAAATGTTTTGCAAAGAAATCAAATCTTTTCCAACATCAGAGAACTCACACAGGGGAGAAGCCTTTTCCATGTTCAGAATGTGGAAAATGTTTTACAGAGAAATCAACTCTTATCAACCATCAGAGAACTCACACAGGAGAGAAGCCATTTTCATGTTCAGAATGTGGGAAATATTTTACTGTGAAATCAAATCTTATCAAACATCAGAAAACTCACACAGGGGAGAAGCCTTTTCCATGTTCAGAATGTGGAAAATGTTTTAACCAGAAATCTAGTTTTCTTAAGCACCAGAGAACCCACACGGGGGCAAAGGCTTTTTCATGTTCAGATTGTGGGAAATGTTTTGTACAGAAAGCGCATTTTGATAACCACCAGAGAACCCACACAGGGAAGAATGCCGCAGCTACGCCCAACTAGTCTCTGTACAGACAAGAAAGACCCTAGCTGCACAACTAGAAACGCCACCACAGACCTAACTCCCTAATAAGTCGTTGAGGAGTTTCTCATACCTCCTTAGGAATCAGAGGGGAGGCTGCAACACACTGTCAACAAGGGGAAAGGAAAGTATGAAGTAAAATACGAAGACCCTGAATGAGAAACAAAAACTCATTAATATAGGGCAAAGAAGGCAAGCTAAGGAGAACCAAAAATAAAAGGAACAAGTATAATCTCCCAGAAACCTAACATTGTTTGAATGAAAAGGTACTGGGAAGGAAAGCAAACTGACCGGGAGGATAGTTTCACCTTTGTGGTGAAACTTACAAAATTCATCCTCACCAACTGTATATGTAAAACCCGTCCATTTATAATGACCACGGACAAGATAAAGATTCCCAACTCACATCAGGACCACAAGATCCCAGGTACTTTCAGCTGCATCACAATGAACTTAATTATATGTTCCAAATGTCCAACTGGGGGTCTGTATGTAGGGGAGACAGGGCAAAAACTAAAAACAAGGATGAATTCTTATCGCCACACAAAAAAAGAAAAGAAAGAATAGACCTACTTGTGTCCACGCATATTTACGGCCACAACTGCTTATCCCTTTCCCATACTGATAGTTCTGCTTCACGTCACTTGTCTTATTTATTGCACTATTCCTGTGCCCTGTTGTGCATAAATATGTGACTCTTCAGATTTTTGTGTTATACTATATCTGATGAAGGACCTGAGTAGTCTCGAAAGCTTACTGACTAATGGCTAACTGAAAAGATGGTATCAACCACTGAGGACTTGCAAATTTTAATATTTTTCTCCATACAGCAATTTTAAGATCTCTCCACAGGTGTTCAATGGGATTTAGGTCCGGATTCATTGCTGGTCAGAACTGTCCAGAACTTTGTTTCCATCCATTTTCTGGGTGCTTCTTGAATTATGTTTGGGGTCATTGTCATGCTGAAAGACCCATGACCTAGGACGCAAACCCAGCTTTCTGACACTAGGCACTACATTGTGCCCCAAAATCCTTTGCTAATCTTCAGATTTCATGATGCCTTGCACAGTTAAGGTACCTAGTGCCAGAGGCAGCAAAACAACCCAAAACATCTTTGAAGGGCCACCATATTTGACTGTATGTGTTGTAAATTTATTGATTATGTTGCGCACCTTGGACAGAGGAACATCCGGATCTCTAAAGATGGACTTATAACCTTGAAATTATTGATATTTTTCAACAATTTTGGTTTTCAAGTCCTCAGACTCATGCGAAGATTGAATCAACTTCTCCCTTTTTTATCTGGTTTTAGTTGTGATTTTCATATTGCCCACACCTACTATTTGCGACAATTGTGTTTGAACAAGCTTCACATGATTGAAACAAAGTTGTTTACCCACAATTTTGGCAAGGTGTCAACAATTTTGTCCGACCTATTTTATGTGGTTTTGTGTGAAATTATGTTCAAGTTGCCTTTTTTTTCTGTGTTTTCTTGTGTTGTTCCAATACACACAAAGGAAATAAGCCTGTATAACAAAACATGTAATTGCAATAATTTTCTGGGAGAATTACTTCATTTTCTGGAACAATTTCAAGGGATCCAACACTTTTCACCATGACTTGTTTTTGTTGCCTTTTTAATTTGTTGCAGCATATCATCCTTTTCATGTTCAGCTACAGTGGTGGTCAAAAGTATTGGCACCCCTGCAATTCTGTCAGATAATACTCAGTTTCTTCCTGAAAATGATTGCAATCACATTCTTTGGTCTTATTATCTTCATTTAATTTGCTTGCAAGGAAAAAACACAAAAGAGAATGAAGCAAAAATGAAATCATTGATCATTTCACACAAAACTCCAAAAATGGGCCAGACAAAAGTATTGGCACCCTCAGCCTAATACTTGGTTGCACAACCTTTAGCTAAAATAACTGCGAACAACCGCTTCCGGTAACCATCAATGAGTTTCTTACAATGCTCTGCTGGAATTGTAGACCATTCTTCTTTGGCAAACTGCTCCAGGTCCCTGATATTTGAAGGGTGCCTTCTCCAAACTGCCATTTTGAGATCTCTCCACAGGTGTTCTATGGGATTCAGGTCTGGACTCATTGCTGGCCACCTTAGAAGTCTCCAGTGCTTTCTCTCCAACCATTTTATAGTGCTTTTGGAAGTGTGTTTTGGGTAATTGTCCTGCTAGAAGACCCATGACCTCTGAGGGAGACCCAGCTTTCTCACACTGGCCCCTACATTATGCTGCAAAATTTGTTGGTAGTCTGCAGACTTCATAATGCCATGCACATGGTCAAGCAGTCCAGTGCCAGAGGCAGCAAAGCAACCCCAAAACATCAGGGAACCTCCGCCATGTTTGACTGTAGGGACCGTGTTCTTTTCTTTGAATGCCTCTTTTTTTTTCCTTTACACTCTATGTTGATGCTTTTTCCCAAAAAGCTCGACTTTTGTCTCATCTGACCATAGAACATTCTTCCAAAACGTTTTAGGCTTTCTCAGGTAAGTTTTGGCAAACTCCAGCCTGGCTTTCTTATGTCTCGGGGTAAGAAGTGGGGTCTTCCTGGGTATCCTACCATACAGTCTCCCTTTTCATTCAGACGCCGACGGATAGTACGGGTTGACACTGTTGTACCCTCGGACTGCAGGGCAGCTTGAACTTGTTTGGATGTTAGTCGAGGTTCTTTATCCACCATCCGCACAATCTTGCGTTGAAATCTCTCGTCAATTTTTCTTTTCCATCCACATCTAGGGAGGTTAAATACTTGAAAGAAATACGACCATATCAACCCAAAATAATAATAAAATTTAACTTTTATTCATAAATAGTATAAAAAGTTACTTCATAATCAATATAGGGCACAGTACAAGAATACATAAAAACACATATCATGTATGATGACCATCTCATTGAAGTAACGATCCAGTCCACATGTAATAGGCTCCGAGGCACCACAGCAAAAAAGCATATATATAGTCCTTCATATAACAGACCAATAAAGAGGATTATCAAATGACCACAGTTCATAACCTATACTGTCAGGGTGCCATATACCTAGGCTAAGATATACCTTCATCATATCAAACGCCACATAAGGGACACTAGTAATAGCCACTATAGCACCATTATAATCGAGGTATAACAGCTAGAATGGTTCAGTTAATAGAGTTATGTTGACAGGGTGTATACCAAGCGAGTATAAAGATAGGTGAGTAAAAAACAAGTGCTGCGTTATGTAGGGGAGAATTACCTGGGCCACAAGCTGTGATGTCAGGGCACCCTCACGTGGACCGCTCGTCCACCCCAACGCACGTTTCGGCGTTTGCCTTCTTCAGGGGGTGTCAACTTCCTCTAGGGGCGTGTATATTTAAATGTTGTGTTGGCCAATCGAGTGAAGGGGGTGGACCCGCAGTAATGCGCGCAGCGTCCCCGCTACCAAGCAACCGGTGGCGCGGGCGTCATGCAAGGGATCACGTGATGGTCACATGGACCCAAGCGATACAGGTCCTTGCATAGAGACGCCAGGTGGCACGGGGTACTCAGAAAGCGGCGACGCTCGCGCGTAAGGTCCTTAAACCTCCCATAGTCAGGAACCATAGCAAGAGGTATAAGCTCAATTAAATGATATATATACTTCCACTACCACCACATAGATATATAGGTAGATCGTATAATAGAGACAGTATCCCAACCAAATGAATTAACAATATGGCAATCTGCATACAATATATCATCACATCAAGTAGTATATATAACAATATGACAAAATGCCTATACAGATCATGTTCAATCCCATATATATATAGAGAGAGGAATGTGGAAAAATCATATTGTCCTAGCATTAATATATAGTAGGTGGAATATCAAAAGATAACATCCTATATATCACCATGATTAAATCAAGGGGGACAATATCTAATGTAGGGGTAGCGAACTTCCCAGATATAACTTCCATTTAAACCAATTAACATATAAGGATCTTCAAACGCGAAAGGAAGATCCACAATATATATACACTGCAGTAGTCGTTCCCGGATGAAATAGATTATTCAGTATATTCTTATTCACATATTCATCCATATGATATCAGCCATAATGAAGAGACAACACGCCAGAGGAAGTAAACTGCAAACGGATGATGAAGAATACTAAAAATAATAATAAAAAAATGTTAAAATCATAAAAACCACAACAAAATATGTGACAGGGGAGAGATTAAAGAAAGGGAGCGAAGCTGAGATTCTCATTCAGTCCATTGGGATGTACAGTATTTAATCGCCAAATCCATCTAGATTCGAGCTGAGCCAAGCGTTGGCTCAGTTTACCTCCACGAATACCAACTCTTAACGCATCTATCCCACGAACCCTCAGGAGGGAGCTATCGCAGTCATGATGGAGTTTAAAATGTTTAGGTATAGTCCTGAGTGTGGAGGGATCCGCGCAGTCGATCGCCGCCAATATCCCCAATACATGTTCTCTTATTCTCACTTTGAGTTGGCGCGTTGTTAGGCCAACATAAATAAGCCCACAGGGGCAAGTAGCATAATAAATAACAAAGCGTGAGATACATGTAATGCGGCTCCTTATTTCATAGGTTTTCGTGCCAGCTGCATTGGAGAAAATATTGGTTCTATCCATATTGGGGCAAGCGACGCATCGACCGCACGGAAAACTACCACATTCAGGACCCGATGCACCAAAAATTGTAGACATGCCAGACACAGTTTGGTAGTGACTATGTACAAGATAGTCACGGAGATTCTTGGAGCGGCGTACAGTAATGGGTGAGCGATCAGGAAGGATTTTTGACAATACCGGATCTATCAGGAGGATGGGCCAAGCTTGAGTCAAGCATTTCCTCATCCGTCCGAATTGTCCATGGTAGTTTGTTATAAATCTAGGTTTGTCATTGATCTTAGGATTTCTTTGCAAATAAAGCAAATCGTACCTATTTGAATATTTAGCGCGATGGTACGCTCTTTTAACCACCCGTTTACTGTAGCCCCTCTCATAGAATCTCTTCTTCATGTCCTTGGACTGTCTAACAAAATCTTCATCACTGGAACAAAGTCTGCGGAGACCCAGAAATTGCCCAGTGGGTACAGATCGAACCATCCACGGGGGATGGGAGGACGATGCGTGGAGCAACATATTCTTGGAGGTATCCTTTCTATAGATGTTTGTTTGTATCAAATTATTATGATCCCTTGTAAGGGTAACATCAAGAAAGTTCACTGTGTCAATATCCCAATTGAAAGTAATATAGATATTCATCTCATTAGTGTTGAGGAGTTGCACAAATGTTTGCAAGTCCTCAACCGAACCCTGCCAGATCAGCAGGATATCGTCAATGTAGCGCGTCCAAAAAGGGACGCGATCCATTGACGCCCGCCGATCCGGCAGGGAGAGGCCCCTCTCCCACAGCCCCAGGAACAAATTAGCATAGGCCAGCGCAAAAGATGCACCCATTGCAGTACCCTGGAGCTGTAGGTAGAAGGACCCCTTAAAAGTGAAAAAGTTGTGGGTAAGGGAAAATTCCAAGAGGCACATCACCAAGTCGACAATATCTCTCGGTAGATTAAAGCAGTGGTCCCCAACCTTTTTTGCACCAGGGACCGGCTTGAAGCAAGATCATTTTTCCATGGCCCAGCAAGGAGGGGGTGGGGTGGGCGGGGCTTTGGTCATATGGGGGCGGGGTAATGGAGGGATTTGGAGTTTAGTGCATACTTATCATATAGTGTAGACCAGGTCCCCGCCAGGAGCTATGCCAGGAGCCCCACATAATGTGCTGTGCCAGGAGCCGCATCACTGAGGCCCCATCACGCCCTGCAGCAGGACAGGGCAGCTGTCCTGACAGCTGCTGTTCAGCTGCATTTACTTCATCCCAGGGGCGGACACAGACTGTAGTGGGCCCCTGTGCAAGAAATTTTTGGGGGCCCCCCCCGCCCTTCATAAGGCAACAAAGTTATGTAAACATAACCCCCCCATGTGCATCTCTCACCACCCCATGTGCAGCTCACCCCCGTGCATCTCTCATCCCCCTCCGTGCATCTCTCATCCCCCTCCGTGCATCTCTCATCCACCCCCCGTGCATCTCTCATCCCCTCCGTGCATCTCTCATCCCCCCCGTGCATCTCTCACCCCCCCGTGCATCTCTCATCCACCCCCCGTGCATCTCTCATCCCCCTCCGTGCATCTCTCATCCCCCCCGTGCATCTCTCACCCCCCCGTGCATCTCTCATCCACCCCCCGTGCATCTCTCACCCCCCCGTGCATCTCTCACCCCCCCGTGCATCTCTCATCCACCCCCCGTGCATCTCTCATCCCCCCCATGCATCTCTCACCCCCCCGTGCATCTCTCATCCCCCCCGTGCATCTCTCACCCCCCCGTGCATCTCTCACCCCCCCGTGCATCTCTCACCCCCCCGTGCATCTCTCACCCCCCCGTGCATCTCTCATCCACCCCCCGTGCATCTCTCATCCCCCCCGTGCATCTCTCACCCCCCCGTGCATCTCTCATCCACCCCCCGTGCATCTCTCACCCCCCCGTGCATCTCTCACCCCCCCGTGCATCTCTCACCCCCCCGTGCATCTCTCACCCCCCCGTGCATCTCTCATCCACCCCGTGCATCTCTCATCTCTCCCCTCCCTCCCATGTGCATCTCTCATCTCTCCCCTCCCCCCATGTGCATCTCTCATCTCTCCCCTCCCCCCATGTGCATCTCTCATCTCTCCCCTCCCCCCATGTGGATCTCTCATCTCTCCCCTCCCCCATGTGCATCTCATCTCTCCCCTCCCCCCCATGTGGATCTCTCATCTCTCCCCTCCCCCATGTGCATCTCTCCCCTCCCCCCCATGTGGATCTCTCATCTCTCCCCTCCCCCATGTGCATCTCTCATCTCTCCCCTCCCCCCATGTGCATCTCCCATTCCCCCCACTCCTAGTTAATTGTATTTAAAAAAAAATAAAACTTGTTATACTTACCCCCATGCGATCCCTGCAGAATCCTGGCGCTCGTCCAAATCGCTGACACCAGGTTCTCCTGACTTCCGGCCATGTGACGGCGCCGTCACATGACCGGAAGTCAGGGGAATCATGAAGGTGCTGCCGCAGCAGCGCAGCGCTAAGATGTCCCGGACCCGGCGCTTAGCATGCGGCCGGGGGCCCCATGAGGAGAGAGACGCACAAGAGGGGGGCTCCGAGGGGGCTCCTACCGGCCGGGCCCCATACTGGAGTCAGGGCAGTCATGCCCTGATGGCGGCCCTGCTGGAGGCTGGAGGGGCCCCCTCTCCCCGCGGACCGGCTGAAAAACCCCAACGGCCCGGTCCTGGTCCGCGGACCGGCGGTTGGGGACCTCTGGATTAGAGGTATTGAGGAAAAAAGCGCAAGCTCTTAGACCATCCACATGCTTGATATTAGTATAAAGTGATTCCACATCACCCGTCACAAGAATCATTTCTGGGTCCAAATACAATCCATCAACTTTCTTAAGTAGATCACATGTATCTAAAAGAAATTCTTTATTGGTCTGTTATATGAAGGACTATATATATGCTTTTTTGCTGTGGTGCCTCGGACCCTATTACATGTGGACTGGATCGTCCCTTCAGTGAGATGGTCATCATACATGATATGTGTTTTTCTGTATTCTTGTACTGTGCCCTATATTGATTATGAAGTAACTTTTTATACTATTTATGAATAAAAGTTAAATTTTATTATTATTTTGGGTTGATATGGTCGTATTTATTTCTTCAAGTATTTATCTATGTCGAACGACTTAACCTATATTCCTACCATTAGGTGCTAGCCATTGAGCAGTATATATATTATCTTTAATATGCACCAATTGAGAAACTTATATTGGATCTAGGGAGGTTAGCCACAGTGCCATGGGCTTTAAACTTCTTGATGACACTGCGCTTGGAAGACACAGGAACATTCAGGTCTTTGGAGATGGACTGACTTGTAGCGTTGAGATTGCTCATGCTTCCTCACAATTTGGTTTCTCAAGTCCTCAGACAGTTCTTTGGTCTTCTTTCTTTTCTCCATGCTCAATGTGGTACACACAAGGACACAGGACAGACGTTGAGTCAACTTTAATCCATGTTAACTGGCTGCAAGTGTGATTTAGTTATTGCCAACACCTGTTAGGTGCCACAGGTAAGTTACAGGTGCTGTTAATTACATGAATTAGAGAAGCATCACATGATTTTTCAAACAGTGCCAATACTTTTGTCCACCCCCTTTTTTAGGTTTGGTGTGGAATTATATCCAATTTGGCTTTAGGACAATTCTTTTTGTGTTTTTTCATTGAAGACAAATTAAATGAAGATAATAATACCAAAGAATTTGTGATTTCAATCATTTTCAGGAAGAAACGGAGTATTATCTGACAGAATTGCAGGGGTGCCAATACTTTTGGCCACCACTGTATATTAGGAAGCTTGTAGCAAAGTCCAATTAGCAGCTTTCCATTATTGCCATTTCCATGTACATCTACCCATACTGGTTTTAAAATGCAGAGGGCCAAAATGAAAAACTTGGACAAAGTTGTGGACCAACCAGTATACAGAATAATGGGCCCCACATAGTCCTCCATACAGAATAATGGGCCCCACATAGTCCTGCATACAGTATGATTGGCCTCACATAACTTTCCATACAGTATAATGGGCCCCACATAACTTTCCATACAGTATAATGGGCCCCACATAACTTTCCATACAGTACAATGAGCCCCACATAGCTTTCCATACAGTATAATGGGCCTCACATAGTCCTCCATGCAAAATAATGGCCCCACATAGGTGTGGTGGTTCTGGTGTCGTGGGTCAAATATAATCACCAAGAGTTGGGCATGTGTGCAGTACATTGTCGAAGCTCCCCCCCATATCGTCATTGAGCTTGAGGTCTTAAGTTGGTTTTAACGAAAATACCCCTCTACCTATTTTTCTTTCCTATCCGTTTCAATGTAGTCTAACCCTCTGTTTGTCACCCAGTCATGGCTTTCACCCAGCCAGCTTTCTGTAATGCCCACCACGTCGTAATCTGTGGCTGACCTAAGAGACTCTGATTCATTCATTTTGTTTTCAAGACTTCTTGCATTTGCCTGCAGACATTTAATACTATTAACACATTTATTACTGCTACTCGTCTCCTTACTTTCCTTGAATGTCTCACTCTCTGTCTACTCTACCCCCTTATTTGCACAGCTACCTTCCCTCCCCCCAGATCCTAGGTTGAAAGCTCCTCCATCCATCTGACCATTTTTTCCCCCAGCACATCTGCATTCTCCCCATTGAGGTGCAGCCTGTCCCTATCGTAAAGCCTGTAGCCGACAGAGAAGTCAGCTCAGTTCTCCATGAACCTAAGCTCTTTCTTCCTGACAATTATCTCCTTAAGTTCCCGCTGACTTTTTAGTGACGTAGTGGAATCAGCAGTATTTCTGAAGACACCACCTGTACTTCAGCTTCTCTCCTAATTCCCTGTAATCATTTTTAAAGACCTTTCACCTCCCTCTAACTTTGTCATTGGTACCAATGTGTACAATGACTGCTAGGTTTTCCCCAGCCCCACCCAATAATCTGTCTATCTGATCGCCTGAAGATCCCCCTGTTAGGGGCACACAAAATGTGTGTGTTCTCGTCTTAAGTTGTCTGCCGCCAAACTGTATATAGGATCTATACGGTTGGAGAAATCACAAATGAAAACTGAGTAGTGTCTCAAATAGGCTTTTTATAGGAAATATCAAGGACCTTTCCACACATTACCTCATTGCCTTATCTCATAATTATGGCTGACATCTGTCGCTAATGGGTCATTATTTTAATATGTAAACAATTAAGTCAAGCTGACTCTCAATTAAATCAGTTAAGTCTGTCTTGCAAGTAAGGTTCAAAGGTCAATCAGTATAGTCACTTATCTTTTATTATTCTGTAATTTCCCTAAAAGAAATAAAGATCATTAGCAAGCTCTTATTATCAGATTAATATGTTAGTCAATAATCATTAGGGATTTTCCATAATTCCATGTTCCACGTAGTATGTGGATGTTTGATCATTATGAGGTTATTGGTGCAATGTGGTATGGGCAGGAGGAGGGCATTTTGGATTGTCTGCAATTCTTAATACATAAAAGTATGGAGTTCCATTTTCATATAACTTCCATAATCATACATATATTTATCTATAACACCCCAAATTAACTTAGGAATTATCTTAAGGACCATAATCTTTCCACTTGACGAGATAATGCAGACGATACCTGACCCACCTGGAACCAAGAATTCGCCTTACTTCATACTCCCAATACCCTTCCAAATCCACCTCAATTATGTCTTGAGGTCCCCTCAAATTTTTTTAACCGCTTCCTGACCGCCCACTGTACATAAACGTCGGCGATGCCTGGGCTCTGTGCAGCGCCGACGTTTATGAACGGTCGGCGGTCCCGCAGCCCTCAGGACCCCCAGGGTCCTGCAAGTGCTGCGGTTGCGGTTCAGAGCGACAGCTCTGACAGGGGACATCTTTGGGACCTGATTGGATCAGGTCCCAATGGTGTTAATTAACCCTTTGCTATCTTCTACAGTACAGACCAAAAGTTTGGACACACCTTCTCATTTAAAGATTTTTCTGTATTTTCATGACTTTGAAAATTGTACATTCACACTGAAGGCATCAAAACTATGAATTAACACATGTGGAATTATATACTTAACAAAAAAGTGTGAAACAACTGAAAATATGTCTTATATTCTAGGTTCTTCAAAGTAGCCACCTTTTGCTTTGATGACTGCTTTGCACACTCTTGGCATTCTCTTGATGAGCTTCAAGAGGTAGTCACCGGAAATGGTTTTCACTTCACAGGTGTGCACTGTCAGGTTTCATAAGTGGGATTTCTTGCCTTATAAATGAGGTTGGGACCATCAGTTGTGTTGTGCAGAAGTCTGGTGGATACACAGCTGATAGTCCTACTGAATAGACTTAGCTGCTTTTTTCTTCCCATAATACAAATTCTAAGTAAATAAAAACGAGTGGCCATCATTACTTTAAGAAATGAAGGTCAGTCAGTGCGAAAAATTGGGCAAACTTTGAAAGTATCCCCAAGTGCAGTTGCAAAAATCATCAAGCACTACAAAGAAACTGGCTCACATGAGGACCGCCCCAGGAAAGGAAGACCAAGAGTCACCTCTGCTTCTGAGGATAAGTTTATCCAAGTCACTAGCCTCAGAAATAGCAGGTTAACAGCAGCTCAGATTGGAGACCAGGTCAATGCCACACAGAGTTCTAGCAGCAGACACATCTCTACAACAACTGTTAAGAGGAGACTTTGTGCAGCAGGCCTTCATGGTAAAATAGCTGCTAGGAAACCACTGCTAAGGACAGGCAACAAGCAGAAGAGACTTGTTTGGGCTAAAGAACACAAGGAATGGACATTAGACCAGTGAAAATCTGTGCTTTGGTCTGATGAGTCCAAATTTGAGATCTTTGGTTCCAACCACCGTGTCTTTGTGCGACGCAGAAAAGGTGAACGGATGGACTCTACATGCCTGGTTCCCACTGTGAAGCATGGAGGAGGAGGTGTGGTGGTGTTGGGGGTGCTTTGCTGGTGACACTGTTGGGGATTTATGCAAAATTGAAGGTATACTGAACCAGCATGGCTACCACAGCATCTTGCAGCGGCATGCTATTCCATCCGGTTTGCGTTTAGTTGGACCATCATTTATTTTTCAACAGGACAATGACCCAAACACACCTCCAGGTTGTGTAAGGGCTATTTGACCAAGAGGGAGAGTGATGGGGGTCACCAGACCTGAACCCAATTGAGATGGTTTGGGGTGAGCTGGACCGCAGAGTGAAGGCAAAAGGGCCAACAAGTGCTAAGCATCTCTGGGAACTCCTTCAAGATTGTTGGAAGACCATTTCCGGTGACTACCTCTTGAAGCTCATCAAGAGAATGCCAAGTGTGTGCAAAGCAGTCATCAAAGCAAAAGGTGGCTACTTTGAAGAACCTAGAATATAAGACATATTTTCAGTTGTTTCACACTTTTTTGTTAAGTATATAATTCCACATGTGTTAATTCATAGTTTTGATGCCTTCAGTGTGAATTTACAATTTTCATAGTCATAAAAATACAGAAAAATCTTTAAATGAGAAGGTGTGTCCAAACTTTTGGTCTGTACTGTATATGCCGCGATTTTTAGTGATCGCAGCATATAGAAGATAGTGAGCGGAGAGGGAGTCGTCAACTTACCTCTCCGACGGCCCCCTGATGTCTTCCAGGACCTGCCGTTGTTATGGCAGCTGGAGGTCACATGACCACCTCCGGATCTGCCATATATGGTGTCCTGCTAGGCTCAGCCTGCAGCTGAACTCTAGCAGGAGACACTGACTGTGAAACAGTCAGCAAAGATCTCATGCAATGCAATACATGTCTATTGCATTGCATGAGATCAGTGATTAGAAAAATAAAAATTAATGTCCCATACAGGGACTAAGTAAAAATGTAAAAAAAAAAGAGTCAAAAAATGTTTTCAAACTGTTAAAAATAAATCACAAAATAAATAAAAATAAATAAATAAAATATTAAACCAATAAATCCGTATATTTATGTAAAAACAAAAAAAGTACACATATTTGGTATCGCCGCGTCCGAAACAACCCGATCTATAAAATTGTCACACTAATTAACTCCTTCTGTGCACACCGTAATAACGGCCAAACAAAAAGTGGAAAAAAATGCGATCAAAAAGCAAAATGGAAATAAAAATGGTACCGCTGAAAACGTCATCTTGTTCCCCAAAAAAAGGCCGCCATACAGCTCCATCAGCTGAAAAATAAAAAAGTTATAGCTCTCAGAATAAAGCGATGCAAAAAAAATTTTTTTCTATAAAATAGTTTTATTGTGTAAAAGCGCCAAAACATAAAAAAATATACAGTAAGTGTAGTATCACTGTAAACGTACTGACCCGAAGAATAATGCTGCCTTATCACTTTTACCACATGCAGAACGGCATAAAAAAAAACTCAAAAAAGAAATCCTGAATTGTTGGTTTTTGTTAATTTTACCTCCCAAAAAAACGGAATAGAAAGCGATCAAAAAATATCACGTACCCAAAAATGGTACCAATAAAAATGTCAGCTCGTCCCGCAAAAGACAAGCCATCACATGACTGTCGGCCGAAATATGGAAAAATTATAGCTCTCAAAATATGGCGATGCAAAAACTAGATTTTGCAAAAAAAAAAGCGTCTTTTAGTTTGTGAGGGTATGTGCTCATGTAGCGTTTTACAAGCGTATATGCTGCGGAATTCAAAAACGCATGGTAATCTGCCCCCCATGGTCCTCAATGACAAGCCGCACTGTCAATGCCCATGCTGCGAATTTTTCCGCAGCGTTTATGCTGCGCTCAAAAATCCGCAGCATGTCTATTAATTTTGCGGACACGCAGCGTAATCGCCGCCATTGACTTGCATTGGACTGCGTGACATCCGCATCACTACATGTGCACAAGCAGATATCACACGGTTCAATGTGCGGATGGTACCCAAGTCTGGAGGAGAGGAGATTCTCATCCAGACCTGGGTACCATAGAAACTGTGAAAAAAAGAATTGAAAATAAAAAATAAAGTTTATACTCACCTTCCGATGTCCTCCCGGTGTTATCTCTGCCGCGTCCGCTCTCTTGCATTGCTCCCACTGTTGTGAAGGACCTGCCATGACGTCACTGAGTCATATGACCCATCACATGGCTCAATGACGTCACCGCAGGTCCTTCACACCATCGTGAGCCGCCCAACACACCTTACGCGGCGGAGAGAACACCGGGAGGACACTGGAAGGTGAGTATAAACTTTATTTTTTTATTTTTTACCATTTTATTCTTTTTTTTTAACTAACTTGGTCACACTACTATAAATCCATGCCGGTTGCATGGATTTATATAATGTGAACAAATTGTCAAGCACTTTTCCAAGTGATGCTAAAATCGCTTGGAAAAGCGCTTGATAACCCGCATGCAGAAATGCATGCAAAGACGCTTTACAAACGCTTCTACCTGGCGGGAAAAATGTATGTAAAATCCGCATGCGTTTTTCCTGCCAGGGAGAAGCGTGAAAAATATGCTTCATTTCCGCAACGTGGGCACATAGCCTGACAGCTGTCAGTCATAAAAACCCAATATAAATCTGGTATCTCAGTAATCGCACCGACCCGAAGAATAAAGTTACACTGTGTTCCAAATTATTATGCAAATAATATTTTCTCAGATTTTCCCAAATTACCTATATGAATTGCAGTCATTGTAATTTTCCAGTCAAATAACTATTAGAGCACAATTGAAAGGTTTTTGTACAAACTGCCTATGATAACAGTATAGTTTTAAAAAAATAAAAAACTCAAACTGCGCTCAAAATGCATGTTCCAAATTATTATGCACAGCAGAGTTTTCAACCTTTTCATTTTAATAAAGAACAAAAAAATGGTCTTTTTTGAAATTATAAGCATTAGCAGGTTATTACAAACTGAAATCAAACAGTTTTCAACTCAAAACTTTATTCTAGGTGATGTTACATTTGCACATAGGACCCCTTGTTCGAAAGGAGCTTCTGAACTCTCTCGTCCATTGATTTTGTCAGGTTTTGGATGGTTTTTGCTTCAATTGTTTTGCATGAGGACAGAATACCCTCCCAGAGCTGTTGCTTAGATGTGAACTGCCTCCAGCCATCATAGACACTCCTTTTGATGATGCTCCAGAGGTTCTCAATGGGGTTGAGGTCAGGGGAGCATGGGGGCCACACCATAAGTTTGTCCCCTTTTATGCCCACAGCAGCCAGAGATGCAGGATGTGTTATGTGCAGCATGAGACGGGGCATTAATATTATTAATAGCCTAGGAAGGGTTCATGAATATTGGCCCCCTCCGAGGCTAGAAACAACAGCCCTCAGCCGCCCCAGAAGTGGCGCATCCATAGGATGCACCAGTTCTGTCACTTAGCCTCCGCTCTGCCCACTGCCCTGTAGCGGTGGCAGTGGGGTTATAGGGCTGGGGTTGATGTCAGCTTATAAGGCCAGCTGACATCAAACCCAGCTTAGTAATGGAGAGGCGTCTATAAGACGTCCCCATTACTAACACCATAGTGAAAGTGATATGTGAAATAACTACACTGCTCAAAAAAATAAATCTTACCAGCTTCCGCCATCATCTTCACAAGGTCTTTTGCTTTGGTCCTTGGGTTGATATGTACATGTCGGACTAAAGCACGTTCATCTCTGGGACCCAGAATCCATCTCCTTTCTGAGCGGTATGATGGCTGGACATTCCCATCCTGTTTGTACTTGCGTATAATTGTTTGTATAGATGAACGAGGCACCTTCAGGTATCTTGAAATTGTACCCAAGGATGAGCCAGACAAGTGCAAGTCCACAATTCTCTTTCTGGTATCTTGGATGATTTCTTTAGACTTTCCCATGATGCTCCACAAAGAAGCAGTGTGTTTCAGGTGTGCATTAAAATACATCCACAGGTGTGTCTGAGAAGCTTCGAAACACATGACATTGTTACGGATCCAGGTGGTGGAACCTCTGTGCTGGGATGCAAGGAGGGACTAGAGGGGCGTAACTAAGTGCCTACTCTGACCGACCCTGGTCACACGGCGGCTTAGTTGACTCCGTGAACCAAGGAGGGATCGGACAGGTGGACTAGGTACCACACTGGGACCGACCTTGTGTGAGAACAGGCAACTCCCATGGGTCAGATGGCTGAAGCTGACAGGTACAGTGGGAGAGCACAGCAGGTAGCCTGACGGGTGATCCAGGTTGGCAAGCGGGCACGGCAGGTAGCCAGATGGGTGATCCAGGTTGGCAAGCGGGCACGGCAGGTAGCCAGATGGGTGATCCAGGTTGGCAAGCGGGCACGGCAGGTAGCCAGATGGGTGATCCAGGTTGGCAAGCAGGCGGGCACGGCAGGTGGCCTGACAGGTGATCTGGGTAGACAGGCTGGCGGGACACGGATGGCAGACAGGCTAGCAGGAACAGCTGACAGACAGGCTGGCGGGACACGGCTGACAGGCTGGCGGGCACGGCTGACAGGCTGGCATGCACGGCTGGCATGCACGGCTGGCGGGCACGGGTGATAGACAGACTGGCGGGCACGGCTAACAGACTGGCTGGCGGGAACTGGAACCTGAGGGCTGAGGAGAGTGTTAGTACACAAACGACAAACTTGCACAGGCATCCCTTCCAATCCACAAGAAAGATAGTCTTTCCTCTTACCCTCTTGATGGCCAAAATGTTCTCTACCTCAAAGACATCCTCAGTGGAGACTGGAGCTGGAGCGGTACCTGGATCGTCAGAGAATGAATTAAGGACAACAGGGTTGAGGAGAGACATGTGAAAGGAGTTGGGAATCCGTAAGGAGGCCGGGAGTTTCAGCTTGTAAGCCACTCGATTTATTTGGTTCTGAATCTCGACCGGACCGATGAACCGCGGACTCAACTTATATGATGGTATCTTGAGACGGACATATTTGGAGAAAAGCTAGACCTTGTCTCCCAGACGGAATTTTGACGGATCCAGACGTCTCTTATCAGCATGCTTCTTCATCCGCTCGGAGGACTGAAAAAGCGCAGATCTAGTGTCCTCCCAAATCACAGAAAATTCACTGATGAGAGACTCCGTGGCAGGATTGTCCACTGCAGCGGAGACGGGAAACGGAATCCGGGGGTGTTGACCGTAGACCACAAAAAATGGAGACTTAGCAGAGGACCCACTCACATGGTTGTTATAGGAAAACTCGGCCCAGGGCAGGAGCTCAAACCAATCGCTATGGTGAGCATTGACAAAGTGCCGAAGAAAGCTGGTAAGGATCTGATTGATACTTTCCACTTGACCATTGGACTGAGGATGATAGGCTGAAGAGAAATCCAAAGAGACATCCAGCAGCTTGCACGTGGCTCTCCAAAAGCGAGAAGTGAACTGAACTCCTCGGTCCGAGACAATGTGGAGGGGTAAGCCATGGAGACGGAAGATTTGACGGATGAAGTCCTTAGCCAGCACAGGTGCAAACGGAAGACCAGGCAGAGCGATGAAGTGAGCCATCTTGGAGAAGCGGTCTGCGACCACCCAAATGACTGTACAACCGGCCGATACAGGGAGATCTGTGATGAAATCGATTGCAATATGTTACCACGGAGAGGAAGGCATGGGAAGAGGAAGGAGGTGACCGGCTGTAAGGTGCCTAGGTATCTTGTTACGGGCACAAGAGGAACAAGTCGAGACAAAATCTGCAATGTCCTTGCGCAGGGTGGGCCACCAATAGTGTCGGGCAATGAGCAGAAGTGTCTTCCTCTGGCCGGCATGGCCAGCCAGTTTGGATGAATGGCCCCAGAGTAAGACCCTCTTCCGATCTTGAGCCGCTACAAAGGTCTTACCAGGAGGTAGATGAGACAGGTCAAACGGAGCAACAGTCATTATTCTGGAGGGATCAATGATGTGTAGAGGCTCCTCCTCCAGTTCGGAAGACAGAAAAGAGCGGGATAGAGCGTCGGCTTTAATGTTCTTGTCTGCTGGGCGGTAATGGAGATTGAAGCAGAATCGAGCAAAGAACAAAAACCATCTGGCCTGACGCGGGATAAGTCTCTGGGCGGTCTGCAAATACGTGAGGTTTTTATGGTTAGTGTAGATGACCACTGGGTGCAGAGCCCCCTCAAGCAAGTAGCGCCACTCCTCCAGCGCTAATTTAATGGCCAGCAGTTCTCGATCTCCTATGGAGTAATTATGCTTGGCCGGAGAGAAGAGTTTGGAGAAGAAGCCGCAGGTCACCATTCGCCCGGACGAGGATTTCTGGGTGAGCACTGCTCCGGCTCCGGAGGAAGAGGCATCAACCTCCAGGAAGAACTGTTTATTGCCATCAGGATGGTGTAGCAGAGGAGCTGAGGAAAAGTCTTGTTTAAGAGAGATAAAGGCATTCTCTGCCTCAGGAGACCACTCCCTGGGATTTGCTCCCTTACGGGTAAGAGCAGAGATGGGAGCTGTCCGGGAGGAGAAATGAGGAATGGAGAGGCGGTAATAGTGAATCCCAGACACCGCTGAATAGCCTTTAACCCCTCCGGTCGGGGCCACTTTAATACGGCAGACATGTTCTCGGGATCCATCCGCAGTCCGGTCTCCGAGTTGCTATACCCCAGAAATGGCAGGAAGGTCTGCTCAAAGAGGCATTTCTCGTACTTAGCATACAGGTGATTCTTCCGGAGCCTCAGCAGTACCTGACGAACATCCCTCCGGTGAGAGGGCAGATCAGGGGAGAACACCAAGATATCGTCCAGGTACAGCACCACGCAGGAATACAGGAGGTCTCGAAAGATATAGTTTAGTAACTCCTGGAAGATGGCTGGAGCATTACAAAGACCGAAGGGCATCATGCGGTACTCGTAGTGACCATCCCGGGTGTTGAATGCAGTCTTCCACTCGTCTCCCTGGCAGATCCGGACCAGATTGTACGCCCCACGCAGGTCGAGTTTAGTGAAGACCTTTGCGCCCTTTAGGCGGTCAAACAGCTCCAAGATGAGAGACAGGGGGTACTTATTCTTGATGGTAATCTGGTTGAGGCCCCTATAGTCGATACAAGGATGAAGAGAGCCGTTCTTCTTCTTGGCGAAGAAGAATCCTGCTCCAGCCGGAGAGGTGGATTTCTGGATAAATCCCCTAGCAAGATTTTCTTCAATATATTCAGACATGGCACGGGTCTCGGCCAGCGACAAGGGGTAGATTCGCCCGTGAGGAGGTGAAGCACCAGGTATTAGGTCGATGGGGCAATCATACGGCCTATGAGGTTGTAGTGTCTCTGCCTCCTTTTTATCAAAAACGTCCGCATAGGACCAGTAGGGTGCTGACAGGCCTGGTACGTTAGCCGGAGTAGACAGGGGTCGAGCAGGACGAACTGGAACCAGACAGGTCTTATGGCATTCCTGACCCCAACGGAGCACGTCTCCCGAGCTCCTGTTCAGGACAGGCTCATGTCTTTGTAACCAAGGCAGGCCTAGCAAGATGGAATGAGAGAGACCGGACAGTACGAAAAAGGAGAGTGCAGCATTCCCACCTGAAGAGTTACCGGCTCAGTGACCAGCAAGATGGTTGTTATGCACACGCCCGGACTGACTGGCATGTGCGGGAGTAGTGGTTCCACTGGACCATGAACCGGAGAGTGCCTGGAGGGGCGTGACTAAGTATCTGGCCGATCCGACCAAGGTGGCACGACGGCATACGACGCCAGTGCACCAGGGAGAAACCGGGCAGAGGGACCAGGTGCTACTCCAGGTCAAACTCCGGACACGGGGGTTGACCCACACAGGGATTACTGGAACAGGCAGGTTAGGCTGGCACAGACTGGTGGATATAAGCGAACACGGCAGGTATGCAGACGGGTGGATACAGGCGAGTATGCAGGCGGGGAGGTACTGGCCGAAAGGACGGGCTGGAGCACAGAGAGGACAAGACCCAGTACAGACTGGGTCACAGAAACAGAACCGCAGATGCGGTAGCCAAACACAGCAGAGAGGGAACGCCCAAAGCGGTGGGCAAGAGCAGAGCAGGACGGGACTGCCGGAGCAGCGAGCACAAGCAGAGCAGGACAGGACTGCCGGAGCAGCGAGCAGATGCAGAGCAGGACGGGGCTGCCGGAGCAGCGAGCAGATGCAGAGCAGGACGGGGCTGCCGGAGCAGCGAGCAGAAGCAGAGCAGGACGGAACTGCCGGAGCAGCGGGCAGATGCAGAGCAGAAACCGCAGGAGCGGCAAGCAAGGCAAGAGCAGAGTGGAAACCGCAAGAGCGGCAAGCTAAGCAGGAGCAGAGCGGAAACCGCAGAGCGGTAAACAAGGCAGGAGCAGGGCAGAAACCGCAGAGCGGTAAACAAGGCAGGAGCAGAGCGGAAACCGCAGAGCGGTAAACAAGGCAGGAGCAGAGCGGAAACCGCAGAGCGGTAAACAAGGCAGGAGCAGAGCGGAAACCGCAGAGCGGCAAACAAGGCAGGAGCAGAGCGGAAACCGCAGAGCGGCAAACAAGTCAGGAGCAGAGCGGAAACCGCAGGAGCGGCAAGCAAGGCAAGAGCAGAGCAGAAACCGCAAGAGCGGCAAGCTAAGCAGGAGCAGAGCGGAAACCGCAGAGCGGTAAACAAGGCAGGAGCAGAGCGGAAACCGCAGAGCGGCTAAGAAGGCAGGAGCAGAGCGGAAACCGCAGAGCGGCAAACAAGGCAGGAGCCGAGCGGAAACCGCAGAGCGGCAAACAAGGCAGGAGCAGAGCGGAAACCGCAGAGCGGCTAAGAAGGCAGGAGCAGAGCGGAAACCGCAGAGCGGCTAAGAAGGCAGGAGCAGAGCGGAAACCGCAGAGTGGCAAACACGGCAGGAGCAGAGCGGAAACCGCAGAGCGGCTAAGAAGGCAGGAGCAGAGCGGAAACCGCAGAGCGGCAAACAAGACAGGAGCCGAGCGGAAACCGCAGAGCGACAAACAAGGCAAGAGCAGAGCAGAAACCGCAAGAGCGGCAAGCTAAGCAGGAGCAGAGCGGAAACCACAGAGCGGTAAACAAGGCAGGAGCAGAGCGGCTAAGAAGGCAGGAGCAGAGCGGAAACCGCAGAGCGGCAAACAAGGCAGGAGCCGAGCGGAAACCGCAGAGCGACAAACAAGGCAGGAGCAGAGCGGAAACCGCCGGAGCGGCAAGCAAGGCAGAGCAGGGGGGACAGGGCTCTGTTCACACGGAACAGACAGGAAGAGAAAGGCAGAGCCAGATACCCACAGGGTACTTGCAGTGAAGTAGCGAGTGGACCACAAACTCACAAACGGGAGTACAGAGACAACAAGCAGGAGTTAGGTACGAGTTCAGACTCTGCAGAAAAAGGAAGGGAACGGACATAGAGGCAAAACAGGTAAAGGATAGGAGAGAGTTCAGACTGGAACTGAGTGTACGGAGGAGACCGACACTGCAGCGGGATACAGGAGCGGGTCTGGGAATACGGCCCCCAGAGAGGCGGGACGAACAGGCAAGGAGCGTGTTCAGACAGGACAGACAAGATACTGGAGCGGGTCTAGGTAATCGGCCCCTAGAAGGCGGGAGGAACAGGCTAGGAGCGTGTTCAGACAGGCCTGGAAATACAGCCTCCAGGAGAGGCAGCAGGCAAGAGTACACAGACAGGACTCAGTTCAGACACGGGAACTGATACCGCAAGGCAGGAGACATAGACAGGACTCAGTTCAGACATGGGAACCGATACCGCAAGGCAGGAGACAAAGACAGGACTCAGTTCAGACACGGGAACTGATACCGCAAGGCAGGAGACAAAGAACGGGACCTGGCACCTTCAGAATGCAAGCACACACTGAATGAAACACTATGCTCAGACAGGGATAGATGGGAGCAGCTGAGCTATATACCAGGTGACAGACAGCAATAGGCTGAGGACGCACAAGGGGTGTGACCCACAGCAGGTACAAAAAGCAGGAAGTGATCGGGCGCCGCCCTTAAGCAGCAGAAACAGACACAAACAGACAGCATGGAGGGAAGCCAGAGAGACATTCTGGACTGGAGACCAAGTGCGCGCTCTTGCACAGTGGGAGATGGACCACCATGCAAGGACGTCGCCAGGTATGTTACAGTACCCCCCCCCTTACGCCCCCTCTTCTTCAGGCCTGCCAGAATCTTCCGCAGGGAATTCGTGGACCAGTCGTTCACTTCAAGGAGATCACTTCCACTGTCCACAGGAAAAATTGATCCCATCTGGTTAGCTAGGATGCTACCTCCTATCCAGCCATCCTCAGCAACAGACGAAACGGGTGGAGTACCAGGAACAGCACACAAGGAAGTCTCTCTCCACATATTTTCAGGTGGCACCCCAGAGGGTACAGGAGACAACTGGAAGTCCTTCACCGGGTTGGAAGGGGACAGAGACTTGGGGGTAATCTCTGCTTCGAGGTCCATCTTGTCAAGCTCACAGGAAGAAATAGACAGGTTATCAGGTACATAATGAGAAAAAGTCACTGTCTCTTTGTGATCTGGTGGTACCCCGGAGAATTCAGGAAACAACTGGAGGTCCTCCGCTGGGTCAGAAGAGTGCAGAGGCTCAGAGAAAACATCTGCTTCAGAGTACACTAGGTCGGACTCACTGGAGGAAGCAAGCGAGGTATCAGATCCAGGATATAGGAAAGTCTCTGTCCATTCACCACCAGGTGGCACCCCGAAGGGTTCTGGAGACAACTGGAGGTCCTCCGCCTGGTCAGAGGGGTGTAGAGACTCACGGGTAACCTCTGCTTCAGAGTACACTAGGTCGGACTCACTGGACGAAGCGAGCGAGGTATCAGGTACAGAGTATAGGAGAGTCTCTGTCCTTTCGCTACCAGGTAGCACCCCGAAGGGTTCTGGAGACAACTGGAGGTCCTCCGCCTGGTCGGAGGGGTGTAGAGACTCGGGAGTAACCTCTGCTTCGGAGTACACTAGGTTGGACTCACTGGACGAAGCGAGCGAGGTATCAGGTACAGAGTATAGGAGAGTCTCTGTCCTTTCGCTACCAGGTAGCACCCCGAAGGGTTCTGGAGACAACTGGAGGTCCTCCGCCTGGTCGGAGGGATGTAGAGACTCGGGGGTAACTACCACTTTGGGGTACCCATCGTCAGGCTCACAGGACGAAGCGGACAAAGTATTGAGTACCGAGTGTAGAGAAGTCTCTCTCCATTTGTCATCGAGTGGTATCCCGGAGGATTCAGGAGGCAACAGGGGGTCCTCCGCCAGGTAGTAGAGGTGCACAGACTCAGAGGTAACCACAGCTTTGGAGCATCCTTGGACATGCACACCGGTTAAAGTGGGTGAAGCATCTGATGCCGGGTGCAGGAAGTTCTCCTGTGTGGAGTCTGGATGGGCAGAAGTCTCTTCGGGCAGGAGAACCGGTGCACTACCCACGCACATTACCCGTTGGGGCTTCTCCGGGATACAGGGAGATGAAGCTTCAGTAGGGACTTCAAGGTTGGGGTCAGGAGGTCTCAGGGAGGACAGACCCTGGCGTGACGGCTTGCCTCTACGTCTAGTACGTCTGGACTGCCTCTTGAGGTTGGGAGAAGTATTCCGGAAAGCGTAGTCACCCTGTGAGGATTCTGGGTGTGCAGTAGTCTCATTGGGCTGGCGGACTATTGCGCTACCCACACACATTACCCATCGGGGCTGCTCCGGGATATTGGGAGGTGAAGCTTCAGCAGGAGCCTCCGGGTTAGGATCATCGAAGACCATTAGAAAGGCCACCAGGAAGGCCATTAGGTCCAGGAGGATCGGATCCTGTGTTTCATATAGGGGGTTGATCCATTCCAAGGCATCACCCGCCAGTAAGACATAATGAATGCCACCTTAACCCGATCGGTGGGAAAACATAGAGGGTAGAACTTGAAGTGTAGCATGCATTGCTCCACAAATGCACGACTTTGTCTTGGATCCCCATAGTAACGTGGCGGATCCGCAGGAACGAGAGCAGATAGATCCATCTGGACGGGTGCGTAATTCGCCTGGAACTCAGCTGAGAAAAAAAAAAAATTATTTATTTATTTTTAATGCATGTATTCGCTGGAAAACTTCTCAGAGAGCGAAGGCCGTGGGGCTCAACGGGAACCATGGCCTGAGCATGCTGTTATGCACACGCCCGGACTGACTGGCGTGTGCGGGAGTAGTGGTTCCACTGGACCATGAACCGGAGAGTGCCTGGAGGGGCGTGACTAAGTATCTGGCCGATCCGACCAAGGTGGCACGACGGCATACAACGCCAGTGCACCAGGGAGAAACCGGGCAGAGGGACCAGGTGCTACTCCAGGTCAAACTCCGGACACGGGGGTTGACCCACACAGGGATTACTGGAACAGGCAGGTTAGGCTGGCACAGACTGGTGGATATAAGCGAACACGGCAGGTATGCAGACGGGTGGATACAGGCGAGTATGCAGGCGGGGAGGTACTGGTCGAAAGGACGGGCTGGAGCACAGAGAGGACAAGACCCAGTACAGACTGGGTCACAGAAACAGAACCGCAGATGCGGTAGCCAAACACAGCAGAGAGGGAACGCCCGAAGCGGTGGGCAAGAGCAGAGCAGGACGGGACTGCCAGAGCAGCGAGCACAAGCAGAGCAGGACAGGACTGCCGGAGCAGCGAGCAGATGCAGAGCAGGACGGGGCTGCCGGAGCAGCGAGCAGATGCAGAGCAGGACGGGGCTGCCGGAGCAGCGAGCAGAAGCAGAGCAGGACGGGACTGCCGGAGCAGCGGGCAGATGCAGAGCAGAAACCACAGGAGCGGCAAGCAAGGCAAGAGCAGAGTGGAAACCGCAAGAGCGGCAAGCTAAGCAGGAGCAGAGCGGAAACCGCAGAGCGGTAAACAAGGCAGGAGCAGGGCGGAAACCGCAGAGCAGTAAACAAGGCAGGAGCAGAGCGGAAACCGCAGAGCGGTAAACAAGGCAGGAGCAGAGCGGAAACCGCAGAGCGGTAAACAAGGCAGGAGCAGAGCGGAAACCGCAGAGCGGCAAACAAGGCAGGAGCAGAGCGGAAACCGCAGGAGCGGCAAGCAAGGCAAGAGCAGAGCAGAAACCGCAAGAGCGGCAAGCTAAGCAGGAGCAGAGCGGAAACTGCAGAGCGGTAAACAAGGAAGGAACAGAGCGGAAACCGCAGAGCGGCTAAGAAGGCAGGAGCAGAGCGGAAACCGCAGAGCGGCAAACAAGGCAGGAGCCGAGCGGAAACCACAGAGCGGCAAACAAGGCAGGAGCAGAGCGGAAACCGCAGAGCGGCTAAGAAGGCAGGAGCAGAGCGGAAACCGCAGAGCGGCAAAGAAGGCAGGAGCAGAGCGGAAACCGCAGAGCGGCAAACAAGGCAGGAGCAGAGCGGAAACCGCAGAGCGGCTAAGAAGGCAGGAGCAGAGCGGAAACCGCAGAGCGGCAAACAAGGCAGGAGCAGAGCGGAAACCGCAGAGCGGTAAACAAGGCAGGAGCAGAGCGGAAACCGCAGAGCGGTAAACAAGGCAGGAGCAGAGCGGAAACCGCAGAGCGGCAAACAAGGCAGGAGCAGAGCGGAAACCGCAGAGCGGCTAAGAAGGCAGGAGCAGAGCGGAAACCGCAGAGCGGCAAACAAGGCAGGAGCTGAGCGGAAACCGCAGAGCGACAAACAAGGCAAGAGCAGAGCAGAAACCGCAAGAGCGGCAAGCTAAGCAGGAGCAGAGCGGAAACCGCAGAGCGGTAAACAAGGCAGGAGCAGAGCGGAAACCGCAGAGCGGCTAAGAAGGCAGGAGCAGAGCGGAAACCGCAGAGCGGCAAACAAGGCAGGAGCCGAGCGGAAACCGCAGAGCGGCAAACAAGGCAGGAGCAGAGCGGAAACCGCAGAGCGGCTAAGAAGGCAGGAGCAGAGCGGAAACCGCAGAGCGGCTAAGAAGGCAGGAGCAGAGCAGAAACCGCAGAGCGGCAAACAAGGCAGGAGCAGAGCGGAAACCGCAGAGCGGCTAAGAAGGCAGGAGCAGAGCGGAAACCGCAGAGCGGCAAACAAGGCAGGAGCCGAGCGGAAACCGCAGAGCGACAAACAAGGCAAGAGCAGAGCAGAAACCGCAAGAGCGGGAAGCTAAGCAGGAGCAGAGCGGAAACCGCAGAGCGGTAAACAAGGCAGGAGCAGAGCGGCTAAGAAGGCAGGAGCAGAGCGGAAACCGCAGAGCGGCAAACAAGGCAGGAGCCGAGCGGAAACCGCAGAGCGACAAACAAGGCAGGAGCAGAGCGGAAACCGCCGGAGCGGCAAGCAAGGCAGAGCAGGGGGGACAGGGCTCTGTTCACACGGAACAGACAGGAAGAGAAAGGCAGAGCCAGATACCCACAGGGTACTTGCAGTGAAGTAGCGAGTGGACCACAAACTCACAAACGGGAGTACAGAGACAACAAGCAGGAGTTAGGTACGAGTTCAGACTCTGCAGAAAAAGGAAGGGAACGGACATAGAGGCAAAACAGGTAAAGGATAGGAGAGAGTTCAGACTGGAACTGAGTGTACGGAGGAGACCGACACTGCAGCGGGATACAGGAGCGGGTCTGGGAATACGGCCCCCAGAGAGGCGGGACGAACAGGCAAGGAGCGTGTTCAGACAGGACAGACAAGATACTGGAGCGGGTCTAGGTAATCGGCCCCTAGAAGGCGGGAGGAACAGGCTAGGAGCGTGTTCAGACAGGCCTGGAAATACAGCCTCCAGGAGAGGCAGCAGGCAAGAGTACACAGACAGGACTCAGTTCAGACACGGGAACTGATACCGCAAGGCAGGAGACATAGACAGGACTCAGTTCAGACACGGGAACCGATACCGCAAGGCAGGAGACAAAGACAGGACTCAGTTCAGACACGGGAACTGATACCGCAAGGCAGGAGACAAAGAACGGGACCTGGCACCTTCAGAATGCAAGCACACACTGAATGAAACACTATGCTCAGGCAGGGATAGATTAGAGCAGCTGAGCTATATACCAGGTGACAGACAGCAATAGGCTGAGGACGCACAAGGGGTGTGACCCACAGCAGGTACAAAAAGCAGGAAGTGATCGGGCGCCGCCCTTAAGCAGCAGAAACAGACACAAACAGACAGCATGGAGGGAAGCCAGAGAGACATTCTGGACTGGAGACCAAGTGCGCGCTCTTGCACAGTGGGAGATGGACCACCATGCAAGGACGCCGCCAGGTATGTTACAATGGTTTCAGGGAGAAGCTTTCCATCCACAGAGGAGACTGCTAAAGGGTCAGTCAGACATATGTTAGGAATCTGAAAGTGCTCCGCAACGGCTTGTTGCATGAGATTCCCAGCGGCTCCGGAATCCAGATGGGTAGTCTCAAAAAAGCGGGTCTCACCACTGGTAACGGAAACAGACAGAGTCAAGGGCAGAGAGGAAAAACTCTTGCCTAGGACGACCTCTCCGAGCGGTTCTAGACACTGGAGTTTCCCGGTCTCACCGGGCAAGAGCAGATAAGATGCTCATTATTGCCACAATAGAAGCAACTCCCCTCAGCATCTTGACTTGGTCAATTTGCATAGGCTCTGGAGAAGACACCCGGGGGAGTGCAGGTTGGCAGACTAGACTTTGGAGGACGGGAGCGAGGCGGGGAGGTTTCCTCTCACGGGTCATCTCCTTAGCGCGTTCCAGGAAACGAAGGTCAATCCGGGTAGCTAATGACACCAGGTCGTCCAGGGAGGGAGGTATGTTACGTCCGGCTAGCTCATCCTTGATCCGTCCGGAAAGGCCCTCCCAAAAGGTGGACACCAGGGCCTCATTGCTCCAGGCAAGTTCAGATGCGAGGGTTCGGAAATGTACGGCATACTGGCCCACAGTGAGACTCCCTTGGCAGAGTCGGAGAAGTGAGGAGGCGGTAGAAGATTTTCGTCCGGGCTCATTGAACACCTTCCGGAAGGCCGCGAGGAAAGCCTGAAGATCGGACACCAGAGGATCCCCTCTCTCCCACAGAGGATTAAGCCACGCCAACGCCTCTCCGGTGAGGTGAGACATGATGAATGCCACCTTGGCCCTGTTGGAGGTGAACTGGTGTGCCAGGAGTTCAAAGTGCAGCGTGCACTGATTTATGAAGCCCCGACATAGTACGGGGTCACCACCAAAATGTGGATGCGCAGAGAGCCGGGGTCCAAAGCCGGGTGCCACAGCGCCGCAGGGTTGAGGTGCCGCTGGAGCAGGTGCCGCTTGGATAGAGGCGGACACAGTAGGGGTGGACAGCGCGTCCAGGTGGGAGTTGACTGTCCGCAGATAGGACAGGATAGTATCCTGTTGGGATCTCTGGTGAGAGACCTCTTGGTACAGGTCAGAGAGCGAAGGAGCCTGGGAGCCACTGGGTTCCATGGCCTGTGCAAACTGTTACGGATCCGGGTGGTGGAACCTCTATGCTGGGATGCAAGGAGGGACCAAAGGGGCATAATTAAGTGCCTACTCGGACCGACCCTGGTCGCACGGTGGCTTAGTCAACTCCGTGAACCAAGGAGAGACCGGGCAGGTGGACCAGGTGCCACACTGGGACTGACCTTGTGTGAGAGCAGGCGACTCCCACGGGTCAGATGGCTGAAGCTGACAGATACAGCAGGAAAGCACGGCAGGTAGCCTGACGGGTGATCTGGGTTGGCAAGCAGGCGGGCTTGGCAGGTAGCCAGATGGGTGATCCGGGTTGGCGAGAAGGCGGGCACGGCAGGTGGCCTGACAGGTGATCCGGGTAGACAGGCTGGCGGGCACGGCTGCTAGACAGGCTGGCGGGCACGGCTGCTAGACAGGCTGGCGGGCACGGCTGCTAGACAGGCTGGCGGGCACGGCTGACAGGCAGCGGGACCTGAGGGCTGAGGAAAGTGTTAGCACACAAACAACAACCTTGCACAGGCACCTCCATTTTGGAGGAGGTGCTTTATATAGGAGTGGTCCTCTGGCCATTGGCCGGGGACTCTTTAGGACGGCGCGCGCGGCCTAAGCACAGTGCCCGGGAAGCAACAGCAGGTGCAGGGGAGCTGGAGGACGCCGGACCAGGACCGCGACGGTGAGGGAAACGGCGTCTC
Source organism: Phyllobates terribilis (assembly GCF_046119375.1). Classification (NCBI taxonomy): domain Eukaryota; kingdom Metazoa; phylum Chordata; class Amphibia; order Anura; family Dendrobatidae; genus Phyllobates; species Phyllobates terribilis. Next base: position 1,499,558 of record NW_027362943.1, read on the forward strand.
TGCCCGGCAGGAGGCTCCGCTCCGTACACCTCGTACACATACGGCTTCGCTCCGTACACCTCGTACACCCGCAGCTCCGCTCTCTACATCTTGTACACACGCGGCTCCGCTCCGTACACCTCGTACACATACGGCTTCGCTCCGTACACCTCGTACACGCACGGCTCAGCTCTCTACACCTCGTACACATGCGGCTCTGCTCCGTACACCTTGTACACACGCGGCTTCGCTCCATACACCTCTTACATGCGCGGCTCTGCTCCGTACACCTCGTACACACGCGGCTCCGCTCCATACACCTCGTACACACGCGGCTCTGCTACATCCACACTGTAAACCCCTCCTGACCCCACACATAAACTTCAGCTCATCCAGCACCATGACAACCAGCACAGCAGAGTCCTGCATCCACTGAGGCCCCTGATCATGTGACCCCTGACTCCTCCCCTCCTGTGACCTCATCACAGCTCCTGTGCGCACAGAGCAGCCATATATGTGGTGGCGGCTCTGCAGGTGGAGGTATGTGGAGACCCCCATTATTGGGCGCAGGGGGCATTAACCCCTTCAGCACCGAGACTCTTTTGGGGTCTTGTGTTGCCCCTTTATAAGAATCATAAGGTTTTGTTCTGTTTCCTGTAATAGATACATACGACCCAACTATGGAGACAGGAAGGGAGGAAACGTATTGTTCTCATAGTACAGGACCCCTTTACTGCCCCCACAGTGTAATGCCCCCATTATACCCCTTATGCAGGATGTATGATGCCCCCACACAGTGTTATGCACCCATTATGCCCCTTATGCAGTATGTATGATGACCCCACACAGTGTAATTCCCCATTATGCCCCTTATGCAGTATGTATGATGCCCCCACACAGTGTAATTCCCCATTATGCCCCTTATGCAATATGTATGATGCCACCACACAGTGTAATGCCCCCATTATGCCCCTTATGCAGTATGTATGATGCCCCCACACAGTGTAATTTCCCCATTATGCACCTTATGCAGTATGTATGATGCCCCCACACAGTATAATGTTCCCCCAGTACCGCCTGAGGTCCTGCAGTTGGAATAAGTCCTGAGGTTTTACAGTTGGAATAATTCCTCTGGAGAATGGTTTTCCCTTTGCCTGCTCCCCTACATGTAGACCCTCGAGCATGTATACATTCATGTAGGGGAGCAGGCCTTACTAGATTTCGAGGCTTTGTACAGTAATATACCGCATGAGGATGGTATCAGAGGAGTAAGACATTTCTTGAAATCGAGATCAATAAGAGTGTAGCAGACATAATGAATTTATGGAGGATCTTCTAAAATTCACTCTTACTCATAACTTCTTTCTTTTTGACATGAATTACTTCCACCAGCTCAGGGGTACTGCGATGGGGAGCCTCTGTGCCCACTCGTATGCTAACCTATTCTCGGGCTGGTAGGAGGAAACCACAATATTCAGGGATGATCATAAGTGATGGCATTCATATATTGGGGCATGGTACAAATATATTGACGACTTTTTTATCATCTGGTCAGGGACGAGTGAACAATCTTGAAATTGTCAGGGAACGCAACATCAATACAGTGGGCCTGAGATTTACATCTAAATTTAATTAATACCAGTTGCCTTTCCTGGATGTACTAATCAAGAAAGAACTGGATGGGACCATATGGACTCTCATCTATCATAAACCTTCAAGCACTAATAAACTATTGAAGTGGGATAACCACCACCCCCATCCCCATAAAAAGAGGAATACCCAAGGACCAATTTTTATGGTTGAGAAGGTACTGCCATAATGTCACAGATTTTAATATACAGGCAATAGACCTGAACACCAGATTGAGGGAAAAAGGATACTCATGGTACATTTTGGATTCCACATCATCGTTTGCAGAAAAATGGGAGAGACAGATGACGCGCCCCCTGGGACATATTCCTTTTTGAGGGGAATACCCGGCACCGGATCAGATGGGGGGTTGTAGTCTCCGAGCGGCTGTGACCCGGTCCCGTGCCCAGGGCGTCAAGCTCAGTGTTATGTGGCAGTCTTTACTGATGTTATTAAAGTTCGTTGTGTCGACTACGCCACCCGTTGTGATGCGGTCACTGTGGCCGCCGCTGCTGCAGGGTCCGCTGAGGTTGATGGTGGGTGCGCAGCTTGGTGAGATAACCCCCAACGGGTGGGGTATAGCCTCAGAGGGGACAGGCGCAGAGGATGGGGGTTGTGGTGGTGTAGTGCAGCCGGCAATGAAGACAGACTCGGGTTGTGCAGTTAAGGGTCTTTACTTACTGCAGATGTTCCTGGTCACTCTAGCTCCAAGTGACCTCCCGAGCCGTGCTGCGTCCACCAGGTCCTGGATCCGGCCAACCCCCAAACAAGTCCGGAGCGTGGCCCTGAGCTCTCCCTCTGTCCTTTCTTCTGCCTTCCCCACCAGTGATCCGCCTAGGTCCAGCTCCCTCGGGCCTTCTGTGGGGCAACCTTTGGCCTCAGGTTCCCTGACCCTTCATGTGGTAAGCCTTCAGGGTGGATGTAGTGGGTGGCCGTGGCAGATGCTGCCCACAGCCTCCGGTCTCTGGCTAGGGATGTGTTTTCTGCCCCCACCAGTTTGGGTTCCGGTACCCTTGTGCTGACTCCTCACCCGGTGATCTGATTTGGGTTCTTGGGTCCCTTCTTTGTCCCCCTCTGGGTCTTTCTCACTGCTCCTCTCTCTCTTTCTCCTCAGGGCTGCTCTTCCTCTCTGTTACTGACAGGATGTCCTATGCCTTCCTCCACCTGACAGACTTGTCTTCTGCAACTGACTGACCCTGATCTTTGATGGTGCCCACCTTATATACACCCTCTATGTGTGAGCTCAGGTGACCAGCACCCAATGAGCTCCTATCACTACCCAGACTGCTCCCCCTATCTGCCCCTACACTACATGGGATGTTCCTCCCCCCTCCCACTCCAGCCAGGAACAGGCTCGGTCGCACCTGCACATTTCTAAGTGGGAGTGCCGTCGGCCTGCTCCTCTGGAATGGGATGTATGTAGTGCATGCAGTCTATCTGAGCTCAGTTCCACACTCCTTCCTTACCCGGGAGTGGAATATCACACCTCTGGGTTGAGGTGCAATACCCCTGTAGCAGCCGAATCCTCAGGGTGCTACATTCCCCCCTGGTAAATCACAGCACGTCCTCGGGCTGCAAAGACAAAAACACCAAAACATACAAATTTTTATAAACATATAAAACACATAAAACATATATATATAAAACTTTCTCGTCGTCTTTTTCTTTCTTCCTCCTCTGGTCACCGTGCAACTCGTGACCAGGTAAAGTGCGACAGTCTCTTGAAAAACAGTTTCTCATATAAAACCGGTAGGGGGCGCTTTAGGAAGCGCAACTATGTACAGGGGAATTTTGGCCGTTCTCAGTCCCCGGCCAGGTAAAGGGAAAGGGATGGCTGCACACAGTCCTCAGCCTGGTATGGAAGGGGTCACACAGGTAAACAGTTCACTGGTCCCAACGGGGACTAAACTTCCCAGTAGTTACGGCTACTTGGGTACCCCGACGGGTAACTATATACAGTTTTTCTTTACTACTGTTCTTAATCGTAGTACCTCCTAGCCTTGAACCCGTCCGGGTCTTCTGGCTCTTCCTCCCTACACCGCAACTCCTCCTCCGTCAGGCGGTGCACGTGGAGGGCATAAGGTCCCTTGGCACACTTGTGCCGGGTGAACGTTACCTCGTCACCGACGTAGAGGTCACGGCCTTTGTGACCCTCTGGCAGGTGGGACTCGACGTCCCGTCGAGTAACGAAGACGTCACCCATGGTGTTCCGGTCCTTTATAAAGCCCCACCCATGCTGCGGGTTGAACTTTATTACCGTCCCGATGGTACGGGGACGATCTGCTGCACGAGGGTCCCTCCTAGTCCGGCTCTTCTGCTCCGCGCTCTGGATTTGGGCCTGTTGTTCTCTGACCCGCCTCTCCTCCCGTTCTCTCTTAAACTCTGCCAGCTGTTGACGGCAACACTCTGTACGTTCAGCTGCGGCTGCCCGAGTTTCTCCGGTGAACCCCATCAAATCTTCTCCCGTGGGGTCCCACACGAATTGGGCTTCTGCTAGAGGAGGCGAGACCCGAGCCACGGGCTTCGGAGCCGGGATTAGGGGCGCACACAAGGGCCCTAGTCTTTGCTGCCGCTCCAGCTCAGGGTACCCTTCGGGCCAGATGAAGGGCCGCCCGTCCGGCCATGTGAGCTGGCCGAAGAGGTCCTCCCCCAGGTGTGGCACCCTAGGTATTACGGGCGCGGGCGCGGTGGTGGTGGCGCCCGGGTTGCCCAGGCCTTGCGGCCAGGCCTGGGGCACCTGGAAGGTGAAGGGCACCGTTAGGACGGCGGCGCCCTGGGTTACCTGGCCTTGCGACCAGGCCGGAGGCTCCGCGGAGGTAGATGGCTCTGCTTTGGATGCGGCGCCCGGAAATGCTAGACCCTGTGACCAGGCCGGAGGCTCCTCTTCCGGCGCCACGCTCCGGGTCACGATGCGTGACGTCATCGGGGTCGCGACGGCGGCTTCCGGTCGGGGCCTAGTCGGTGGCGGTGTCATGGCGGTCTCGGGTACGGCCGGGGGACCTTCGGGCTCTGCGACGGGGAGCTGGGGCAGGTAAGCGGTCTTCCGGTATGGGGTATAGGCGTCCCCCTTACCTGCTGCCATGCGTCTCGCTCCCTCTTCTGCGCCGTCTCCGGCCTTGGGTCCTCCCGCGTCATCCGCAGAGGCAGTCGATGTCTTCTTCCAAGGGAGCGGGTTCCGTGGACGGGTTCCAGCTTGCTGGGCCATCTCCCGGCCCCACTCCGCCAGGATCTCCCTCTGCACTCGGGCCATCCTTTCCGCGAGGCCCTCCAGGGCACTCCGCGCGCACTCCCGATCTCGGGGAAGCTGCGCCAGGATCTCCGCTAAGCCTAGCGGGGTTGTTGACTCCAGCAGGCTCCTGACCATCGGGTCGGTGCTGCTCTGCTCTGTTTCCGGCAGGCTCCTGGCCATCGGGCCGGTGCTGCTCTGCTCTCCTCCTTCTTCCTCCAGCAGGCTCCTGGCCAGCGGGCCGGTGCTGCTCTGCTGCCGCTCCATTCCCGGGTCTACTCTTTCTCTCCTCGACTCCGGGTGAGCTTCTCCGCTACTCCTCATTAGACCTCTTGCCTCCGGGTGCGCTCGTTCTACACTGCTCCAGGCGACACCCATCTTCTCTCCTTTCTTTCGTCTCCTCCCACTTCGAGGGCGGTCCCGGGGCAACTCGGTGACTGTCAGCTCCAGGGGGAGTTCTTTCACGCTGACAGACACCTCCAGCATCACAGTCTCTGTTGGTGGGGGCGGTTTCCACTTTTGGCGCCATTTTCTGTCCTGGCCCACGATGGGAGGTAACCTCTTGCTCTCCTTTGGCACGCCCATAATGGCGTCCGCTGCTCTTCCAAGGCGGGAAATCTGCGGTTTTGGCGGGAATCGCTTCCCAGTGGCGGGAAACTCGGCAGATGGCGGGAACAAGCTGGAAATGGCGGACAATCGGCGGGAAACGACTGGTGATGGAGTCCGATGGCGTGGACCTTCCGGAACCGGCAGGAGTCTTCTTTCTGAGGTAAACTTGCACTTTTCTTCAGGCACGCAGTACCCGGGTGTTGCGGGCACGTAATCCTGCCGACTACGCCAAAGTTGACGCGCCCCCTGGGACATATTCCTTTTTGAGGGGAATACCCGGCACCGGATCAGATGGGGGGTTGTAGTCTCCGAGCGGCTGTGACCCGGTCCCGTGCCCAGGGCGTCAAGCTCAGTGTTATGTGGCAGTCTTTACTGATGTTATTAAAGTTCGTTGTGTCGACTACGCCACCCGTTGTGATGCGGTCACTGTGGCCGCCGCTGCTGCAGGGTCCGCTGAGGTTGATGGTGGGTGCGCAGCTTGGTGAGATAACCCCCAACGGGTGGGGTATAGCCTCAGAGGGGACAGGCGCAGAGGATGGGGGTTGTGGTGGTGTAGTGCAGCCGGCAATGAAGACAGACTCGGGTTGTGCAGTTAAGGGTCTTTACTTACTGCAGATGTTCCTGGTCACTCTAGCTCCAAGTGACCTCCCGAGCCGTGCTGCGTCCACCAGGTCCTGGATCCGGCCAACCCCCAAACAAGTCCGGAGCGTGGCCCTGAGCTCTCCCTCTGTCCTTTCTTCTGCCTTCCCCACCAGTGATCCGCCTAGGTCCAGCTCCCTCGGGCCTTCTGTGGGGCAACCTTTGGCCTCAGGTTCCCTGACCCTTCATGTGGTAAGCCTTCAGGGTGGATGTAGTGGGTGGCCGTGGCAGATGCTGCCCACAGCCTCCGGTCTCTGGCTAGGGATGTGTTTTCTGCCCCCACCAGTTTGGGTTCCGGTACCCTTGTGCTGACTCCTCACCCGGTGATCTGATTTGGGTTCTTGGGTCCCTTCTTTGTCCCCCTCTGGGTCTTTCTCACTGCTCCTCTCTCTCTTTCTCCTCAGGGCTGCTCTTCCTCTCTGTTACTGACAGGATGTCCTATGCCTTCCTCCACCTGACAGACTTGTCTTCTGCAACTGACTGACCCTGATCTTTGATGGTGCCCACCTTATATACACCCTCTATGTGTGAGCTCAGGTGACCAGCACCCAATGAGCTCCTATCACTACCCAGACTGCTCCCCCTATCTGCCCCTACACTACATGGGATGTTCCTCCCCCCTCCCACTCCAGCCAGGAACAGGCTCGGTCGCACCTGCACATTTCTAAGTGGGAGTGCCGTCGGCCTGCTCCTCTGGAATGGGATGTATGTAGTGCATGCAGTCTATCTGAGCTCAGTTCCACACTCCTTCCTTACCCGGGAGTGGAATATCACACCTCTGGGTTGAGGTGCAATACCCCTGTAGCAGCCGAATCCTCAGGGTGCTACACAGACACTCCTCCATACCTAACCAAGAGACCAAGAAAAAGATGGGATAACACGAGTAAGAAAAACTTATGACAATCAGAGTGACCGTATCTTTAATATACTCAGAAAACTCTAGGATGTACTTGTGGCTGACCCGGACCTGAGGGTGCTGTGTGATCTACTCCCACAATAACTTTCAGAAAGGGTCGATTAATTAGGGACCATTTAGTGCATAGTTTCTACAAAAAACCTTCACCCAAGGGGACTTGGCTAGATAGAAGAATCTGCGGTTTCTTTAGATGTGGAGAATGTTGTACATTTAGTTGGATGAGACCATGTAAATCTTTCTTGAGTTCCTCCACTAGTAAGTGGGATTATTCCAACTGTAAAACCTCAGAACCACATGCACCTGCCCCCTAGATTATGTAGGCAAGACCAAGAGAGAGTCTAGGAGGAGGGTGGGGGAGCATTTGGGTGATATATGCCATCTTCGGGACACCCCATTAGTGAGACACATAAACAGTGTACATCGAGGTGAAACCGGAGACATCTCCTTTTGTATCATTGAGGTGGTTAAACCCAATGTGAGAGGAGGTGATCACAATACATGTATCCTCAAAAAAGAAAGTGAGTGGATTTTTAGACTGGATTCACTAGGCCCTAAGGGACTGAATGAACAAATTTCCTATGCCTGTTTTGTGTGAATACAGCCCCATTCTGGATTATATTTTTGGATTTTATACTCTACCCATTGCTACTCAGTTCCCTGTGAATGGGGTTCACATGTTGTACTTCATCAAGATATCTGAGCTCCTATATCAGAATTTTTTCTTATCAGTTATCTCCTACATATACTATTTCTTAAATAACAAGTGTGGTGATCCTTGTGTATCTCTAATTATGCAACAGGGGTCAAATATGACCATTTAGAAATATACTGTGGGCCATCATCCCATATTTTATGTAGTGATAAAGTAGATCTACATGCCTATTGCATGATGGGAGGATGTGCAATGCTTGTTTTTAATCTCCCATGATGATCTCAGAGAGAGGATTTTTCTGATGATGGAATGCAATCCAATACCATATGCGCTCCGGCGTGGAACGCAGACATTCGAGCATGCGCATTCGCAGACAATGTTCCAGTGTGTTATGCATAACTATGGGAATGCGCAGTCACGGGTACCAGTGGGGCGGTGGCAATCAGTTTATCTGAACATGCACACTAGAGGATGGAGATTATTGGACTTCTAGCTCATGAGAAGTAGCGCAGGCGCAGTACATTATTGTAGAAAGACTCCATTCTATATATCCTATGACAATTCACCTCTAGGAATGGGAATGGGTCTCCTAGTCTGGGGAGGGATTTTGGATGATGTGAGATATTTATACATGGAGACCTGGCTATTAGGCACACTATGCTGAACATCATGAATTAACATCCTTGTATCAAGCCTCCTGATGAAGCTGTTGGGGAAACGCGTTGAGGCAGATTACTGAAACATTCTCTGAGTACCATACCCTTCCCTTTATACATACCTTGATACATATCTGGTTTCATGACTGCCCCATGGCTGATTAAAGGGAATCTGTCACCCCTGGCTTATCTGACCTTTAAAATGGGCATACAGATGATAGAAATGTGAATCTATACTTATACTTATGTCCAGATCCTGCGCCTGTGCACTTTTTACGGTAGTGATGCACTTGTACTGTGTACAATGCTGTCATTTCACTGCAGGGATCTTGTGCCCAGGTGCCGGGAAGTCACAGTGACTCGCCTGCGCACAAGATCACTGCAGTAAAAAGTGAAATACGTGGGACTTGGACATGGTGACTGCACGTCATAGCAGGGCTGTGGAGTCGGAGCCCATTTTGGTGGAGTCGGTATAAAACTGTCTCACTAGTTCACCCCTTTACTGAACATGGAAAAAATTTTTTTTAAAAAAAACTAAGCAAAAAATGATTCTTTATCATCATACCGCCAAACAAAAATTGTGATAAAACGCGATCTTAAAAGACGAGCTTAAATAAAAATGGTACCGCTGAAAACATCATCTTCTCCTGCAAAAAAACAAGCCGCCATACAGCTCCATCAGCCAAAAAATAAAAAAGTTATAGCTCTCAGAATAAAGCAATACAAAAAATTTAATTTTTCTATAAAATAGTTTTTATTGTGTAAAAGCACCAAAACATAAAATAACAATATAAATATGGTACCGCTGTAAATGTACTGACGTTAAAAATGAAGCTACCTTATTAATTTTACCACACTCGGAATGGCATAAAAAAAAAAATTCCGGAATTGTTAGTTTTTGTTTATTCTGTCTCCCAAAAAACAGAATAGAAAGCGATCAAAAAAATGTCACGTGCCCTAAAATTGTACCAATAAAAATGTCAACTTGTCCCCCAAAAAACTAGCTGTCACATGACTCTGTCGGCCAAAATATGGAAAAATTATAGCTCTCAAAATATGGCAATGCAAAAATTAGTCTTTGAAAAAAAAATGTTTTTTTAGTGTGTGACATCTGTCAATCATAAAAACCCGATATGAGTCTGGCATCGCTGTAATCGCACCAACCCAAAGAATAAAGTCGTCTAATCACTTATACCACATGAGGAACAGCGTAAAAAAGAAACTATGGTTAGGGTTGTGCTAGTGTTAGGGTTAGGGTTAGAGTAAAGGTTGGGCTAGGGTTAGGGTTGTGTTAGAGTTAGGGTTGGGCTAGGGTTAGGGTTGTGCTAAGGTTACGGTTGGGCTAAGGTTAGGGTTGTGCTAGGGTTGGGTTTGTATTAAGATTGGGGTTAGGGTTGTGTTGGGGTTGGTATTTTTTCAAAAGTAAAGAAAAAAAATGACGATATGGCGACTAGTGTTGAGTACAAGTGCTCGCTACTTGAGTTTGCATCGGATGCTTGGGCATGCACCGAGTATCGCAGGTGCTCGAGTGACATGCTTGAGTCTCCACCCCATATATTTTGCAGCTGTTATACAGCCCAAAAAAACTTGCGGTGATTGTTTGCCATGCACGAGCGATAACCGCATGTTTTTTTTTGGGTGTCTAATAACAGTGAAAGATGCGGGGCGGGGACTCGAGCATGTCACTTGAGGACCCGCGATACTTGGTGCATGCCCGAGTACCCTATGCAAACTCAAGTAGCGAGCACTTGCGCTCAAGACTAATGACAACTTATTCAATATGATGACCTAATGTTATCAAAATTCTGTGTCGTACGTCTGGGTTCAAAATTTTCACTATACCCCTTGATAAAATCCTTGAATGGTGTAGTTTCTAAAATGGGGTCACTTGTGGGGGGTTTCTACTGTTTAGGCACATCAGGGGCTCCTCAAATGCAACATGGCGTCCGCTAATTATTCAAGCAAATTTTACATTCAAAAAGTGAAATGGTGCTCCTTCTCTTCCGAACCCTGCCGCGCTCCCAAACAGTGGTTTTCTCCCACATATGGGGTATCTGCTTACTCAGGAGAAATTGAACAACAAACTGCATGGTGCAATTTCTCCTGCTTCCCTTATGAAAATGCAAGATTGGAGGCTGAAAAACATTTTTGTTGGAAAAATGTGAACATTTTATTTTTATGGCTCAATAAACTTCTGTAAAGCACCTGTGGGTTCAGGGTGCTCACCACACATCTAGATAAGTTCCCTGAGGGAAGCACAAAGGACGAAAAAAACACAGAGATCAAGAATCCAAAGTAAGCCATCAAAATCTTAATTTTATTGGGTCAAGTTGTAACATATCAGGGTGGGAGAAAAAAGGACACAATTCCAGGTGGCAATCCGGAAAAAAAATCACTTATACACAAAAGTATAAGTTTGCAGGAAGCACCATAGCATGAAAACTCAGAAAAATGCACAGACACAAAATATATATGTATGATATGTACCAGCCGCAGATGATAAAGTACAAGTGAATAAATAAATAAGTATAAAAAGGCACCCCAAAAGAGTGGAATAAAGTGCTAGTGATTGAATGCCTAAAATGGGATATACAATATATATTCGATAAATGTCCCATATAGGTAGGTAGAAATACTTATAATTAGATCCCTATATGGAATATATATAGAGGGTGAAAAGGCCACTGTGTCTATCAAAATACTGATACTTACTGTGTTTTACCGAGGACCATTCCTCTTTCCATGCGCACATTCTGTGGTAGTGGGGAATTTTCCTTATATTTATTTATGTGAATTATCTTATACACTGCCCAAACACACTCAAATAACACATCCTAGATCTGAATGAATGAATGAAATATTCTCATTGAATACTTTGTTCTGTACAAAGTTGAATGTGCTGACAACAAAATCACATAAAAATCATCAATGTAAATCAAATTTATTAACCAATGGAGGCCTGGATTTGGAGTCACTCCCAAAATTAAAGTGGAAAAACACACTACAGGCTGATCCAACTTTGATGTAATGTCCTTTAAACAAGTCAAAATGAGGCTCAGTATTGTGTGTGGCCTCCACGTGCCTGTATGACCTCCCTACAACACCTGGGCATGCTCCTGATGAGGTTGCGGATGGTCTCCTGTGGGATTTCCTAGACCTGGACTAAAGCATCTGCCAACTCCTGGACAGTCTGTGGTGCAACGTGACGGTGGATGGAGCGAGACATGATGTTCCAGATGTGCTCAATCGGATTCAGGTCTGGGGAACGGACGGGCCAGTCCATAGCTTCAATGGCTTCATCTTGCAGGAACTGCTGACACATTCCAGCCACATGAGGTTTGGCATTGTCCTGCATTAGGAGGAACCCAGGGCCAACCGCACCAGCATATGGTCTCACAAGGGGTCTGAGGATCTCATCTCGACTACCTAATGGCAGTCAGGCTAACTCTGGCGAGCACATGGAGGGCTGTGCGGCCCTCAAAAGAAATGCCACCCCGCACTATTACTGACCCACTGCCAAGCCTGTCATGCTGAAGGATGTTGCAGGCAGCACATCGCTCTCCACGGCGTCTCCAGACTCTGTCATGTCTGTCACATGTGCTCAGTGTGAACCTGCTTTCATCTGTGAAGAGCACAGGATGCCAGTGGTGACTTTGCCAATCCTGGTGTTCTGTGGCAAATGCCAAGCGTCCTGCACGGTGTTGGGCTGTGAGCACAACCCCTATCTGTGGATGTCGGGCCCTCATACCACCCTCATGGAGTCGGTTTCTAACTTTGTGCAGACACATGCACATTTGTGGCCTGCTGGAGGTCATTTTGCAGGGCTCTGTCAGTGCTCCTCCTGTTCCTCCTTGCACAAAGGCGGAGGTAGCGTTCCTGCTGCTGGGTTGTTTCCCTCCTACGGCCTCCTCCATGTCTCCTGGTGTACTGGCCTGTCTCCTGATAGCGCCTCCAGCCTCTGGACACTACGCTGACAGACACAGCAAACCTTCTTGCCACAGCTTGCATTGATGTGCCGTCCTGGATGAGCTGCACTACCTGAGCAACTTCTGTGGGTTGGAGAGTCCATCTCGTGCTACCGCGAGTGTGAAAGCACAACCAACATTCAAAAGTGACCAAAACATCAGCCATAAAGCATTGGTACTGAGATGTGGTCTGTGGTCCCCACCTGCAGAACCACTCCTTTATTGAGTGTGTCTTGATAATTACCAATAATTATCATCTATTGTCTATTCTACACTGTGTTCCAAATTAGTATGCAAATAATATTTTCTCAGATTTTCCCAAATTACCTATATGAATTGCAGTCATTATAATTTTCCAGTCAAATAACTATTCGAGAACAATTGAAAGGTTTTTGTACAAACTGCCTATGATAACAGTATATTTAAAAAAAAAAATAAAACACTCAAACTGCACTCGAAATGCATGTTCCAAATTATTATGCACAGCAGAGTTTTCAACCTTTTCATTTTAATAAAGAACAAAAAAATGGTCATTTTTGAAATTATAAGCATTAGCAGGTTATTACACACTGAAATCAAACAGTTTTCAACTCAAAACTTTATTCTAGGTGATGTTACATTTGCACATAGGACCCCTTGTTCGAAAGGAGCTTCTGAACTCTCTCGTCCATTGAATTTGTCAGGTTTTGGATGGTTTCTGCTTCAATTGTTTTGCATGAGGACAGAATACCCTCCCAGAGCTGTTGTTTAGATGTGAACTGCCTCCCGCCATCATAAACACTCCTTTTGATGAAGCTCCAGAGGTTCTCAATGGGGTAGAGGTCAGGGGAGCATGGGGGCCACGCCCCCTTTTAGGCCCACAGCAGCCAGAGATGCAGATGTGTTATGTGCAGCATTTGCTGATGCTGGCCTGGCAGGTGATGCAAATGGCCTTTTTGGGGTTATCGGCAGAGTCTTTAAAAAACAACCAGACTCGGGAAGACCTAACAGTTGTACTGGCAACTTCCTTTGTGTTGGTGTTATGGGGAACGGTTGCCTGCTTCTGTCTGCGGCCACCACACTGCTTCTTCTTGCCTGTTGGGGTGCTCTGCCTCCCCCCCCTCCCTGTGTGCTGCTGGCCTCGCTCTGCATGTACTCCTACCAGGTTGAGTCATTTACTAATTTATCCACAGCCTCGTCTTCCACTTCCGCACCCTGGTCCTCCTCCTGACTTTCTGACAAATGTGTCTCATCATCGTCCACCTCTTGTGACATTTTCCCACCGTCGCCTTTGTGTGACTGTGGCTGTTCAAATATTTGGGCATCGCTACATGCGATCTCCTCTTGCCTTTAAGTCCTCTATATCTGTGTGGATAAAGTCCTCTGTATCTGTGTGGATAAAGTCCTCTGTATCTGTGTGGATACAGTCCTCTGTATCTGTGTGGATAAAGTCCTCTGTTTCTGTGTGAATAAAGTCCTTTGTATCTGTGTGAATACAGTCCTCTGTATCTGTGTGAATACAGTCCTCTGTATCTCTGTGGATAAAGTCCTCTGTATCTTTGTGGATACAGCCCTCTGTATCTGTGTGGATACAGTCCTCTGTATCTGTGTGGATACAGTCCTCTGTATCTGTGTGGATAAAGTCCTCTGTATCTGTGTGGATAAAGTCCTCTATATCTGTGTGGATAAAGTCCTCTGTATCTGTGTGGATAAAGTCCTCTGTATCTGTGTGGATACAGTCCTCTGTATCTGTGTGGATAAAGTCCTCTGTATCTGTGTGAATAAAGTCCTTTGTATCTGTGTGAATACAGTCCTCTGTATCTGTGTGGATACAGTCCTCTGTATCTCTGTGGATAAAGTCCTCTGTATCTTTGTGGATACAGCCCTCTGTATCTGTGTGGATACAGTCCTCTGTATCTGTGTGGATACAGTCCTCTGTATCTGTGTGGATAAAGTCCTCTGTATCTTTGTGGATACAGTCCTCTGTATCTGTGTGGATACAGTCCTCTGTATCTGTGTGGATACAGTCCTCTGTATCTGTGTGGATAAAGTCCTCTGTATCTGTGTGGATAAAGTCCTCTGTATCTGTGTGGATAAAGTCCTCTGTATCTGTGTGGATAAAGTCCTCTGTATCTGTGTGGATAAAGTCCTCTGTATCTGTGTGGATACAGTCCTCTGTATCTGTGTGGATAAAGTCCTCTGTATCTGTGTGAATAAAGTCCTTTGTATCTGTGTGAATACAGTCCTCTGTATCTGTGTGAATACAGTCCTCTGTATCTCTGTGGATAAAGTCCTCTGTATCTTTGTGGATACAGCCCTCTGTATCTGTGTGGATACAGTCCTCTGTATCTGTGTGGATACAGTCCTCTGTATCTGTGTGGATAAAGTCCTCTGTATCTGTGTGGATAAAGTCCTCTATATCTGTGTGGATAAAGTCCTCTGTATCTGTGTGGATAAAGTCCTCTGTATCTGTGTGGATACAGTCCTCTGTATCTGTGTGGATAAAGTCCTCTGTATCTGTGTGAATAAAGTCCTTTGTATCTGTGTGAATACAGTCCTCTGTATCTGTGTGGATACAGTCCTCTGTATCTCTGTGGATAAAGTCCTCTGTATCTTTGTGGATACAGCCCTCTGTATCTGTGTGGATACAGTCCTCTGTATCTGTGTGGATACAGTCCTCTGTATCTGTGTGGATAAAGTCCTCTGTATCTTTGTGGATACAGTCCTCTGTATCTGTGTGGATACAGTCCTCTGTATCTGTGTGGATACAGTCCTCTGTATCTGTGTGGATAAAGTCCTCTGTATCTGTGTGGATAAAGTCCTCTGTATCTGTGTGGATAAAGTCCTCTGTATCTGTGTGGATAAAGTCCTCTGTATCTGTGTGGATAAAGTCCTCTGTATCTGTGTGGATATAGTCCTCTGTATCTGTGTGGATAAAGTCCTCTGTATCTGTGTGAATAAAGTCCTTTGTATCTGTGTGAATACAGTCCTCTGTATCTGTGTGAATACAGTCCTCTGTATCTCTGTGGATAAAGTCCTCTGTATCTTTGTGGATACAGCCCTCTGTATCTGTGTGGATACAGTCCTCTGTATCTGTGTGGATACAGTCCTCTGTATCTGTGTGGATAAAGTCCTCTGTATCTTTGTGGATACAGTCCTCTGTATCTGTGTGGATACAGTCCTCTGTATCTGTGTGGATACAGTCCTCTGTATCTGTGTGGATAAAGTCCTCTGTATCTGTGTGGATAAAGTCCTCTGTATCTGTGTGGATAAAGTCCTCTGTATCTGTGTGGATAAAGTCCTCTGTATCTGTGTGGATAAAGTCCTCTGTATCTGTGTGGATACAGTCCTCTGTATCTGTGTGGATAAAGTCCTCTGTATCTGTGTGAATAAAGTCCTTTGTATCTGTGTGAATACAGTCCTCTGTATCTGTGTGAATACAGTCCTCTGTATCTCTGTGGATAAAGTCCTCTGTATCTTTGTGGATACAGCCCTCTGTATCTGTGTGGATACAGTCCTCTGTATCTGTGTGGATACAGTCCTCTGTATCTGTGTGGATAAAGTCCTCTGTATCTGTGTGGATAAAGTCCTCTATATCTGTGTGGATAAAGTCCTCTGTATCTGTGTGGATAAAGTCCTCTGTATCTGTGTGGATACAGTCCTCTGTATCTGTGTGGATAAAGTCCTCTGTATCTGTGTGAATAAAGTCCTTTGTATCTGTGTGAATACAGTCCTCTGTATCTGTGTGGATACAGTCCTCTGTATCTCTGTGGATAAAGTCCTCTGTATCTTTGTGGATACAGCCCTCTGTATCTGTGTGGATACAGTCCTCTGTATCTGTGTGGATACAGTCCTCTGTATCTGTGTGGATAAAGTCCTCTGTATCTTTGTGGATACAGTCCTCTGTATCTGTGTGGATACAGTCCTCTGTATCTGTGTGGATACAGTCCTCTGTATCTGTGTGGATAAAGTCCTCTGTATCTGTGTGGATAAAGTCCTCTGTATCTGTGTGGATACAGTCCTCTGTATCTGTGTGGATAAAGTCCTCTGTATCTGTGTGAATAAAGTCCTCTGTATCTGTGTGGATACAGTCCTTTGTATCTGTGTGGATACAGTCCTCTGTATCTGTGTGGATAAAGTCCTCTGTATCTGTGTGGATACAGTCCTCTGTATCTGTGTGGATAAAGTCCTCTGTATCTGTGTGAATAAAGTCCTCTGTATCTGTGTGGATACAGTCCTTTGTATCTGTGTGGATACAGTCCTCTGTATCTGTGTGGATAAAGTCCTCTGTATCTGTGTGAATAAAGTCCTTTGTATCTGTGTGAATACAGTCCTCTGTATCTGTGTGGATACAGTCCTCTGTATCTGTGTGGATACAGTCCTCTGTATCTGTGTGGATAAAGTCCTCTGTATCTCTGTGGATAAAGTCCTCTGTATCTGTGTGGATACAGTCCTCTGTATCTTTGTGGATAAAGTCCTCTGTATCTGTGTGGATACAGTCCTCTGTATCTGTGTGAATAAAGTCCTCTGTATCTGTGTGGATACAGTCCTCTGTATCTGTGTGGATAAAGTCCTCTGTATCTGTGTGGATACAGTCCTCTGTATCTGTGTGGATAAAGTCCTCTGTATTGTGTGGATAAAGTCCTCTGTATCTGTGTGGATAAAGTCCTCTGTATCTGTGTGGATACAGCCCTCTGTGTCTGTGTGGATAAAGTCCTCTGTATCTGTGTGAATAAAGTCCTCTGTATCTTTGTGGATACCATCCTCTGTATCTGTGTGGATACAGTCCTCTGTATCTGTGTGGATACAGTCCTCTGTATCTGTGTGGATACAGTCCTCTATATCTGTGTGAATAAAGTCCTCTGTATCTGTGTGGATATAGCCCTCTGTATCTGTGTGGATACAGTCCTCTGTATCTGTGTGGATACAGTCCTCTGTGTCTGTGTGGATACAGTCCTCTGTATCTGTGTGGATACAGTCCTCTGTGTCTGTGTGGATACAGTCCTCTGTATCTGTGTGGATACAGTCCTCTGTATCTGTGTGGATACAGTCCTCTGTATCTGTGTGGATAAAGTCCTCTGTATCTGTGTGAATAAAGTCCTCTGTATCTGTGTGGATACAGTCCTTTGTATCTGTGTGGATACAGTCCTCTGTATCTGTGTGGATAAAGTCCTCTGTATCTGTGTGAATAAAGTCCTTTGTATCTGTGTGAATACAGTCCTCTGTATCTCTGTGGATAAAGTCCTCTGTATCTTTGTGGATACAGCCCTCTGTATCTGTGTGGATACAGTCCTCTGTATCTGTGTGGATACAGTCCTCTGTATCTGTGTGGATAAAGTCCTCTGTATCTGTGTGGATACAGTCCTCTGTATCTGTGTGGATACAGTCCTCTGTATCTGTGTGGATACAGTCCTCTGTATCTGTGTGGATAAAGTCCTCTGTATCTGTGTGAATAAAGTCCTCTGTATCTGTGTGGATACAGTCCTTTGTATCTGTGTGGATACAGTCCTCTGTATCTGTGTGGATAAAGTCCTCTGTATCTGTGTGAATAAAGTCCTTTGTATCTGTGTGAATACAGTCCTCTGTATCTCTGTGGATAAAGTCCTCTGTATCTTTGTGGATAAAGTCCTCTGTATCTGTGTGGATACAGTCCTCTGTATCTGTGTGAATAAAGTCCTCTGTATCTGTGTGGATACAGTCCTCTGTATCTGTGTGGATAAAGTCCTCTGTATCTGTGTGGATACAGTCCTCTGTATCTGTGTGGATAAAGTCCTCTGTATTGTGTGGATAAAGTCCTCTGTATCTGTGTGGATAAAGTCCTCTGTATCTGTGTGGATACAGCCCTCTGTGTCTGTGTGGATAAAGTCCTCTGTATCTGTGTGAATAAAGTCCTCTGTATCTTTGTGGATACCATCCTCTGTATCTGTGTGGATACAGTCCTCTGTAACTGTGTGGATACAGTCCTCTGTATCTGTGTGGATACAGTCCTCTGTATCTGTGTGGATAAAGTCCTCTGTATCTTTGTGGATACAGTCCTCTGTATCTGTGTGGATACAGTCCTCTGTATCTGTGTGGATACAGTCCTCTGTATCTGTGTGGATACAGTCCTTTGTATCTGTGTGGATACAGTCCTCTGTATCTGTGTGGATAAAGTCCTCTGTATCTTTGTGGATAAAGTCCTCTGTATCTGTGTGGATACAGTCCTCTGTATCTTTGTGGATAAAGTCCTCTGTATCTGTGTGAATAATGTCCTCTGTATCTGTGTGGATACAGTCCTCTGTATCTGTGTGGATACAGTCCTCTGTATCTGTGTGGATACAGTCCTCTGTATCTGTGTGGATACAGTCCTCTCCTCTCTACATTCTGTGAATAAGTCAATTAGACCAAGGGTTACATGTGCAAGAGACACATGCACATCGCGCAAAGTAAGTAGTATTATAACTCCATTACCTTGGGCCATGCTGGGAAGGTTAGTGGCGGCGTGGAAGAAGTTCTGGGGATATGTATCTGCTACCCATTTTTAGACTATAGTCCATCACTATATCTTTAAATCTTTATCATTGGATTGTACACTGTCTATAGGGAGAGCTATCATATGATATATCACTCCAGTGCCCATTGATGGAATACTTTCTCTGTGACTCCTGATGAAGGGACGTCTGTTTGGGTGTATTTTTGGATTTTTATATTAATAGCCATGAGACATATACATATGTCATCGCGGACTTTCTTTAATTAATTTTCTTATATTTTGTGGCTGGCTGAAAAGGTTAACAATCATTATTTATTGATTGTTACATAGGGGATATAAGTCTCTTTGCAGGGTTCTTCCATGCTACCCTGTTTTTCTTCTCTAGCTGCCCTCCCCCTCCCTGTAACTCCTCCCCCATCATTTACTTATTCATATTTGAGAGTAATTAATTTTTTGTATAATCAATATTTTTCAATAAAGTTAATATTTTTACGATTAAATCCCATTTGGTGTTGTTTTGGAGATAACCTATAGGTATATGGAGGGATTTGTAACCCAACTCAGTGGTCCTCCTTTTTGTACATAAACAGCATGAGACCCCCATAGCCTCCCCATGTTGAGCATGAGTTCCCTATAGCCTGCCCATGTCCAGAATGAGACCCCCACAGCCTCCCTATATACAGTATGAACCCCCATAGCTTCCCCATGTCCAGCATGAGACCCCCATAGCCTCCCCATGTCCTGCATGAGATCCCCATAGCATTCCCATGTTCAGCATGAGACCCCCATAGCCTCCCCATATCCAGCATGAGATCCCCATAGCCTCTGTATTTCCAGCATGAGACCCCCATAGCCTCCCCATGTCTAGCACGAGACCCCCATAGCCTCTGCATTTCCAGCATGAGTCCCCCATAGCCTCCCCATGTCCAGAATGAAACCCCCATAGCCTCCCTATATACAGTATGAACCCCTCATAACTTCCCCATGTCCAGCATGAGACCCCCATAGCCTCTCCATGTCCAGTATGAGACCCCCATAGCATCCCCAAGTCCAGCATGAGACCCCCCATAGCCTTCCCATGTCCAGCACGAGATCCCCATAGCCTCCCCATGTCCAACATGAGATCCCCATATCCTCCCCATGTCCAGAATGAAACCCCCATAGCCTCCCTATATACTGTATGAACCCCTCATAACTTCCCCATGTCCAGCATGAGACCCCCATAGCCTCTCCATGTCCAGTATGAGACCCCCATAGCCTTCTCATGTCAAGCACGAGACCCCCATAGCCTTCCCATGTTCAGCATGAGACCCCCAAAGCCTTCCCATGTCCAGCACGAGACCCCATAGCCTCACCTTGTCCAGCATGAGACCCCCATATCCTCCCCATGTCCAGCGCTCTGCTCTTGTCTCCGATGCATTAACTCTCCACAATGCACAGCTGACGCGATGAAATGACATCATCACATCAGCTGTTTCTCATGCTGATCGGTGGAAGAAGGGGCTGGCGGCCCCTCCTCCACCAGTGCATTCACCGCGGATGGAGATTCACCGCGGATGGAGTCGGCGGTTGGGTGGAATAGGGCACGGTGCGGCCCGTGGACTACTGTTATCAGCCCCTATGCTGTCTTGGACCAGAAGGGAACAGCCAGAGGGCCGAGTGAGGCCCGGGGCCCACACTTTGCCCAGGTCTGCATTATAATATTAACCTGCAGGTAATTGATAGATAGATAATTGATTGAGAGATAATAGATAAATAGAGATATAGATAATATGGGATAGATAGAAAGATAGATAATAGATAGATAATACATATATGATAAATACATGGATGATAGACAGATGATAAATAGATAGATTTAGATAATAGATATATGATAGGTAATAGATAGATGATAAATAGATAGATGATATATAATAGATAGATGATAGATTATAGATAGATAGATAATACATATACAGTGCCTACAAGTAGTATTCAACCCCCTGCAGATTTAGCTGGTTTGATAAGATGCAAATAAGTTAGAGCCTTCAAACTGCAAACGAGAGTAGGATTTATGAACAGAAGCATAAATCTTACAAACCAAAAAGTTATGTTGCTCAGTTGAATTTTAATAAATTTTAAACATAAAAGTGTGGGTCAATTATTATACAACCCCTATGTTTAATATTTTGTGGAATAACCCTTGTTTGCAATTACAGCTAATAATCGTCTTTTATAAGACCTGATCAGGCCGGCACAGGTCTGTGGAGTTATCTTGGCCCACTCCTCCATGCAGATCTTCTCCAAGTTATCTAGGTTCTTTGGGTGTCTCATGTGGACTTTATTCTTGAGCTCCTTCCACAAGATTTCAATTGGGTTAAGGTCAGGAGACTGACTAGGCCACTCCAACACCTTGACTTTTTCCCTCTTGAACCAGGCCTTGGTTTTCTTGGCTGTGTGCTTTGGGTCATTGTCTTGTTGGAAGATGAAATTACGACCCATCTTAAGATCCTTGATGGAGGAGTGGAGGTTCTTGGCCAAAATCTCCAGGTAGGCCGTGCTATCCATCTTCCCATGGATGCGGACCAGATGGCCAGGCCCCTTGGCTGAGAAACAGCCCCACAGCATGATGCTGCCACCACCATGCTTGACTGTAGGGATGGTATTCTTGGGGTCGTATGCAGTGCCACCCAGTCTCCAAACGTCACGTGTGTGGATGGCACCAAAGATCTCGATCTTGGTCTTATCAGACCATAGAACCTTGAACCAGTCTGTCTCAGAGTCCTCCAAGTGATCATGAGCAAACTGTAGACGAGCCTTGACATGACGCTTTGAAAGTAAAGGTACCTTACGGGCTCGTCTGGAACGGAGACCATTGCGGTGGAGTACGTTACTTATGGTATTGACTGAAACCAATGTCCCCACTGCCATGAGATCTTCCCGGAGCTCCTTCCTTGTTGTCCTTTGGTTAGCCTTGACTCTTCGGACAAGCCTGGCCTCGGCACGGGAGGAGACTTTCAAAGGCTGTCCAGGCCATGGAAGGCTAACAGTAGTTCCATAAGCCTTCCACTTACGGATGATGCTCCCAACAGTGGAGACAGGTAAGCCCAACTCCTTGGAAAGGGTTTTGTACCCCTTGCCAGCCTTGTGACCCTCCACGATCTTGTCTCTGATGGCCTTGGAATGCTCCTTTGTCATTCCCAGGTTGACCATGTCTGAGTGCTGTTCACAAGTTTGGGGAGGGTCTTAAATAGTCAGAAAAGGCTGGCAAAAGAGATCTTTAATCCACACATGTGAAGCTCATTATTCTTGGTGCCTGAACTACTTCTTACTACTTTAGGGGGACCAAACAGAATTCTTGTGGTTTGAGGGGTTGAATAATAAATGACACTCTGAATTAACTTTTAACGTTTAAAAAAAAAAAAAAAAAAAAAAAATTTGCTGCAGTGCATTTTCCACTTCCAGGCTGATCTACAGTACAAATGTCACAATGCCAAGTTAATTCCGCATGTGTCAACCAGCTAAATCTGCAGGGGGTTGAATACTACTTGTAGGCACTATATATATATATATATATATATATATATATATATATGGGGTCCAATAATGAGCATGACATTTTGGAATCCATAAATAAAAAACCTTTATTACAAAATGGTTACAATGGCACAACAAGCACAAGAATGCCCACATTCAGAATGGTAAATCAAGAACTAGTACATCAAATACCAAATATGCATAAAAACAATATCTATACAACGAATGAGAAAAATAGAGGCGAGGACCGCCAACCCATATGTAATATAATGACCTATCATTACAACATCATAGCGAAAGATATGAACAAATATTATGTGTAGATGAAAGGAGGCGCCAATTAAGATGCACACTATCTAGTGCAATGTGCCCACCAGTTATACAAGAAATATATAATATAACAATAACATATAATGTAAAGCATGTGCTGGTGTTAGAGGACATGCACACCAGACGGACACAGAAAATAATGTTGCTATGTTGCTGAATGTAAAAGCACCTAAAGAGGGGCCACCACAAATGTAAAGGGGAGTAGTTGTAAAGGTCTCATAATGGGAGAAAAAGGAAGTAAAGCGGCATAATATACCTGATAGGCAGTCCAGGAACTGAATGTGGAGCGCTCCCCGACGCGCGTTTCGGACGCAAAGTCCTTCGTCAGGGGGTAATGATAGGTCATTATATTACATATGGGTTGGCGGTCCTCGCCTCTATTTTTCTCATTCATTGTATAGATATTGTTTTTATGCATATTTGGTATTTGATATACTGGTTCTTGATTTACCATTCTGAATGTGGGCATTCTTGTGCTTGTTGTGCCATTGTAACCATTTTTGTAATAAAGGTTTTTTATTTATGGATTCCAAAATGTCATGCTCATTATTGGACCCCACGTTCGGTGATTCTCTCGGTTGCTGTGTGTTTTAACCCAATGGTCTGCCATTCATATTGCATGTCCATATAGCACACAACTTGTGATACTATGGGTATTTTACACTGACCAACTGGTCCTTGCTGAAAAACCCTTATATATATGTGGCTATATCCTTGGTGTCTTTTGCATATATATATATATATATATATATATATATATATATATATATATATATATATATATATGTAGATATATATGTGTAGATATATGATAGATAGATAGATAGATAATACATATATTATATATATGGATAGATAGATAATAGATAGAAAATAGATATATAATATATAGATGATAGATAATAGATAGATAATAGATATATGATAAATACATAGATGATAGATAATAGAGAGATGATAGATAGATGATAGATTATAGATAGATATATGGATAGATAGATGATAGATGATAAATAGATAGATGATAGATAATTGATAGATAGAGAATAGATAGATGATATAGATAGATAGATAATAGATACATAAATAATATGATAGATATTAGATAGATAATAGATAGATAGATAATAGATGGATGATAGATAATAGATAGATAATAGGTAAATGGATAGATAATAGATAGTTAAATAGATGATAGAGATATAGATAATAGATAGATAGATGATATATAGATAATAGATCGACGGTAGATAATAGATAGATAATAGATAGATAATAGATGATAGATAACATATTTTATTGGCTGTATAAAGACTGTTACGTTCTTTATATTGTTAAATTACCTGAATTATTTTATAACTTCCATAATCCCAACTGATAGCACATAGGTATCTCTGTGTGACCTGAAGATGTATGAAGAGCTCTACCACATTATTGCTTTATACCGGCATCACAATGCTATTAATTTTTTTGGGCGATACACACAGATGCCGCTCTGCCGCAGACTGGGACCCACTAGACACCAGACACCTTGAGAAAGGCCTATGATAGGCCGAAACGTTGGAAATATCTGATTTCATTAGGGGTCTATCAAAATTAAGAAAACTTTCTTTGCTTCATTGCATAATAAAAAAATCATTTTCATGATAATTTGTTTGCTGGAATATATATATATTTTTTGACTGTTTCACTATTTTACTCCTGAGCACCACAAGCAGTGAGCGCCCATTATTCACTTACTATTAATTTTATTATTACACAGAATTGTAAATATTTTACACCAACTCATCTTCAATCCACTCAGATTCCCACAATATGAGATACTAATAATTTATCTATATAATTTTCCTAGAGAAGAATGGATAGAGACAGAAAGAAGATGGTGGAGAGGATATTACACCTCACCCTAGAGATCCTCTTCCGGCTTACTGGAGAGGTGAGAGATTCTGATGACGTCACATTACATCATTCTTATATATGGGAATAACAGATGGACAGAACTGGAGAGGTGAGGACTCTGGAAATGTCTGGAGGGAGATTTATTAATGTGTCTCTCCATAACCAGGATTACACAGTAGTGAAGAAGACCTCTAGTGGGCGCTGTCAGGCACCTGTGTCTGAGGGATGGGGAAGACCCCTGAGCCCAATCACGGGGCCTCCACCTCACCCCCTGATACATGAGGACATCAATGACCAGAAGATCCTAGAACTCGCCTACAAGATGATTGAGCTGCTGACTGGAGAGGTGACACTGCTGGGAATGCTGGGACATTATACAGTAACGCTATGAAGGGATCGGGGGATGACGGTATCATTGTATGTGTCAGGTTCCTATAAGGTGTCAGGATGCCGCTGTCTATTTCTGCATGGAGGAGTGGGAGTATTTAGAAGGACACAAAGATCTGTACAAGGACGTCATGATGGAGGTTCCCCAGCCCCTCACATCTCCAGGTAATAGACAGGACTAAATACACACGGCCTATAATTATCTGTATGTAAAGAATGAATCCAGTCCCTGTATGTGTTTCCTCCAGATCTATCCAGTAAGAGGACAACACCAGAGAGATGTCCCCGTCCTCTTCTTCCACAGGACTGTAAACAAGAAGATCCCAATGTTCCTCAGGATCATCAGGTAGATGGAGAGAAGGTGTCATGAGATCTCCCCTATGATGTGTAGATGGCTGTGAAGGTCTTGTGTTCAGTCTTGTTTTATCCACCAGTATTATATGTTTTATACTTGTGTAATGAGAACGGTGGAGATGGCAGGATTAGAGCTGATCATAGATGTGACTTCTCATCTGTCTGTGACTTTTACAATATTTGTTTCAGGGTGAAGATCTGACCCATATTAATACTACAGAGACATATGTAAGGGGTGATGAGCGGTGTAAAGAGGAGATTCCTACATATGACTACCCAGGTGAGTAGTAACCACTAAATGCAGAGAAGTCAAAGATTCTTCTCAGTCACCGGCTGTGGCTGCTTTATCGGTGGTGTAGTCCGGTTGTGTCACAATTGTGTGATCACAATTTTACCTATAGACCACAACATTTTCCTCCATCCAAAAATGTTCACATTACTTTGTGTAATTGTGAAAGCCCTTTTCTGTAGAATTTACAACCTGGAGGATCCACCTACCCCCTGGGATTAGGAGACGCTGACCCTTACCTGTCCAGATTTGTAAAATACAAAACCAAATGGCAGCGTACTTAGAATGTGCTGACAAGTTAGAAAATCAGTTGAAGAGAAAGCGGAGGGTAATGATGCTGTTGGCTTCCTAGATCCCTGATATCTTATTGGATGAATCTACCTTCTCTCCCTTCTGTGCTGCTGAATGTCCTCATATGGTCCCTACAAGACCAGGTCCAGCCTTTCTGGCCAAACTTCACTTTTATGACCGACAACATTAATTGTGCAGTGAGGGACAAGTGTGAATTTCTGTACAATAACAGCAGAGTTTCCCTTTATCCTGACTGTTCAATTTATTTTAAAACCAACTAACTTCAAACAGGATTGTGATAAACTATACAGAAAACATTACACCTGTGCCATGATATATCTCTAAGCTGTGCGTGGCTGATGGCTGTAATATACATTTATTCACGCCTGCAGGAGATGTGTTGGCATGGCTCCGGCCCTGGTTTCATGGATTCACTCAACGTCATAAATTACATTATTTTTCAATCCTAAGGAATTCAGATTACTGCACAATCTCTCCTGAAATGGGGGCGCTAATACTTTCTCTACTCTTGTGCTCAGGAGTCATAGTAGCTCCAATGGTCCACCATAAATGAGTGTGACTCTGGTTTAGATTTGAAGTTCTCTTCCCTGATACATATATTGTTGTTGAGGATGTAACATATCTTTTATTCTGTATTTTTTAACAGGTTCATTTTGTATGATAGCTTTATTGTGGTGGGATCGGCCTGACTCAGTTATGTGACTCTGTAACTCTCTAGTCTTTAAAAGAAGGTCTCCATTACGTCTTCCCAATGCCCGAGGTCTAAATTTAAGACACCTCAGCTCTGCACTATTATACAAAGTTCTCTTTCAATGTCTAATATTTCTTCTTGAAACTCATCTCACAGAAAATATTGGCCCTTATCATTGTTTAGACCTCAGAGAGGTTTCACCACTAGTTACTCACTACTTACTGATGGAGACTGTTGAGTTTGATAATTTCAGTAGATGTGTTATTGTCTATAGTCACAGTTTTTGACTACAGTAGTTAGTGCCCAAAATACTCTGATTTAACCCCTTCCTGCAGCCAGTTTTGTGTTCCTATCAGGCACCATTTTCTTAATCTGACGTGTGTCACTTTATCTGGTGATAACTTTGGAATTCTTCACAAAGGATAATAGGAAACAAATGGACCTTACAAATTATTTTCCAACTTCTCTTGAATCCAACAATACCCTATACACGGTTGTACCCTACTATCTGGGCACATGGCAGGTTAAGAAGGGAAGGAGCGACATTTAGCTATTTGAATGCAGATCTTGCTAGAATAGTTTGCAGACACAATGTGTTGGGGACACTGTTCATGGTCACCTGGCAGCTCAAAAGATGGCTACCACAAACAGGCTTGGCACTATCTACTCCATTTTCCAGATACCAGGGTTTGCCTTGCTCATCACCCTTTAATCCCAAGAAGAATAGTCAGGTAACTGGGTCAAAACAAGGGGGACAGAGAAAATACAAGATCAGAAGACACAAGAGTAGTCAGTAAACGGGCCGAGGTCACAACAAGAAACAAATCCACAAGCCGGGAGCTGAGCACAGAGGACTGAACCAGAGGAGAACAAGGCTGTAACTGGCAGCTTCCGGCAATATGCTTCCAGCTTTAGTAGGGTGCGGTGCTTTCCAATTGGAATAAGCAGATTACTCCAGCTGGACAGCACACACACCCATACTGCCAGACTGGATGGTACTACAGGTCCCAGGCTACCTAATCTTAGTGGCTGGACACAGCCTGTGCCGTCCAGAGCTTCTGGTTCTGACATCTCCTCCATCACCAGTGCCACCTGCAGAATGATAAAGGTGGCGCCTGGTGACAGATGGAGACGTTGGGGCAGCAGATCCCAAAGGAGATGGGACACACTATTTACAGAAACCTTAAAGAAGTTGTCCAGTACTTTTTATAATTGCCCCAATGTCCCCCAATGTATTTACCCTGTGCCCATAAGTCTTTTTGTAATTACCTTCTGCTGTCCTTCTTGCCTGTAAGTGACGCTATCACTGGCCGCCTACAGACATCACGTGAGGAGTGACATCAGTGACATGGTCCCCGCGGTGAATGCTAGGCTGTGGGCGGGGTTACCCCATGCCTCACACCCGGCATCCACCATGCACTTTCCCTCTCCTCATTCATTGTGAAAGCGCGCGGTGGATTCTGGGTGTGACGCGCGGGGTAACTCTGCCCACAGCCCAGCATCCACCGTGGGGACCACGTCACTGATGCCACGCCTCACTTAACGTGATATCAGTGGAAGAAAGAGCCGGCTGCAGCCGGGGGTCATGTAATGCTTGTAGGCGGCCAGCGATATTGCCGCTCACAGGCAAGAAGGACAGCAGAAGGTAATTACAAAAAGATTTATGGGCACAGGTTAAATACATTGGCGAAATTGAAAAAAAGTACTGGACTACTTCTTTAATATAACAAAATGGCAGAAAACCAGAGTAGTAGAAATCACCATAAAGTGACTCCATTTTGCAAATTATAACCCGCAGTGAATTAATCTATAGGAGTAGTGAGTATTTTGACTCCACAGGCACTTTCCGGAAATTAGCACACAATGAATGGTGGAGAGTGAAAATTGCCCATTGGCCATTTTATTGCCCAACACATAGTGCCCAGACTGTGCTCCAGGAGACACACACGGTAAATTAATGTCGGTTCTTCTCACTATAGTAATGCCAAATACATGGAGGCTAAATGTGGTTTGGGCGCACTGCAAGGCTCAGAAGTGAGGGGGAGATCTGACTTTGGGAAAGCGGATTTTGCTGCATTGGTTTATGGATGAGAAGAAGTTTTTATTGGTATCATTTTTGCCTACATAACATTGTTTGATGGCTTCTTATTCCATATTTTGGAGGCAGAATGAGCAAACAGTTGAACACCACGCTCCACTGGTTCATCCTATGAGGTTTTCTATTAGACTGTGAATTGTCATTCTGTCAATAACTTGCCATTTCTACAGATGTTTTAAGTAGAAATGTTCAAAAATATAAATTTCAAGGATATTTTATTCAAAATTAATAATTGTTTTTTTCTTGGCAGATGACTGTACCAGGAGATCAGAGGGACAGCCGACATCTTCAATTTTTAAATTGGATGATCTTGAAATCCCACAGGATACAATTGAAGTGAATGCCATTACTCCAGATATACCATCTTCCCTTCACAGCAAAGATCTGTCATCTGATCCTATGAAACAGCTCCTGTCTTCTGATTCATTACCGACTACTAAGGAAAATCAAAATAAAAAAATAAGCATTACAAAACAAACTGCTCGTAAAGGAAAGAAGTCATTTTCACGTTCAGAAAATGGAAATAGTTGTACCCTCGAAAAGTCTATTCTTAAACATCAAAAAATACACACAGCGGACAATAGATTTTTTTGTTCAAAATGTGGGAAATGTTTTAACCACAAATCAGATTTTGTCAAGCACCAGAGACTTCACATAGGGGAGAAGCCTTTTTCATGTTCAGAATGTGGGAAATGTTTTAACCGGAAAGCGCATCTTTATAACCACCAGAGAACCCACACAGGGGAGAAGCCCTTTTCCTGTTCAGAATGTGAGAAATGTTTTAACCATAAATCAGCTTTGGTTAATCACAAGAGAATTCACACAGGGGAGAAGCCTTTTACCTGTTCAGAATGTGAAAAATTTTTCAACCACAAAGCACATCTTAATATCCACCAGAGAACCCACACAGGAGAGAAGCCTTTTTCATGTTCAGAATGCGGGAAATGTTTTGTACAGCATTCAAGTCTTATCAAACATGAGAGAACTCACACAGGGGAGAAGCATTTTTCATGTTCAGAATGTGGGAAATGTTTTTACGATAAATCTGCTTTGGTTACGCACCAGATAATTCACACAGGGGAGAAGCCTTTTTCATGTTCCGAATGTGGGAAATGTTTTAACACTAAATCTGCTTTGGTTAAGCACCAGAGAATTCACACAGGGGAGAAGCCTTTTTCATGTTCAGAATGTGGCAAATGTTTTAACCGTAAATCATTTTTGGTTAACCACCAGAGAATTCACACAGGGGAGAAGCCTTTTTCATGTTCAGAATGTGCGAAATGTTTTCGTGACAAATCAGCTTTGGTTAAGCACCACAGAACTCACACAGGGGAGAAGCCTTTTTCATGTTCAGAATGTGGGAAATGTTTTAATGCTAAATCAGCTTTGGTTACGCATCAGAGAACTCACTCAGGGGAGAAACCTTTTTCATGTTCAGAATGTGGAAAATGTTTTCGTGATAAATCAGCTTTGGTTAAGCACCAGAGAACTCACACAGGGGAGAAGCCTTTTTCATGTTCAGCATGTGGGAAATGTTTTAATGATAAATCAACTTTGGTTACGCATCAGAGAACTCACACAGGGGAGAAGCCTTTTTCATGTTCAGAATGTGGGAAATGTTTTAATGATAAATCAGCTTTGATTACGCATCAGAGAACTCACACAGGGGAGAAGCCTTTTTCATGTTCAGAATGTGGGAAATGTTTTAATGATAAATCAGCTTTTGTTAAGCACCAGAGAACTCACACAGGGGAGAAGCCTTTTTCATGTTCAGAATGTGGGAAATGTTTTAATGATAAATCAGCTTTGGTTAAGCACCAGAGAACTCACACAGGGGAGAAGCCTTTTTCATGTTCAGAATGTGGGAAATGTTTTAACCATAAATCAGCTTTGGTTAAGCACCAGAGAACCGACATAGTGGAGAAGCCTTTTTCCTAATCTTTTTTTTTAATCCAATATATTTTTGAGATTTTTTTTCATAATCTTTTTTTTTTTACAAAACAAGAAACCAGTACATATAATAATAAGATAACATACCATAGGGATGACATACATGCATCTCTCCTATATATGCTTTCAGCTTGCCCATTACCATCTGATAACTTGCAGTTACTATATCTTACACTTAACATTCCACATTCTTGAAATCTTTTATATAACTATAATATTGTAATAAACATTATAATCCTATACACATATAGGTGTGCTATATTACCCATACCACATTTAAGGAATTCCAATACACATTACAATGAAACATTAGACCTCGCCAATACCCCCCTCCCCCATAAGTCATGGTCTCTCCAACAATAACCCCCTTGATGTCATTCCAGGTGTATCCGACCATAAACATTAAATCTTGTTTTTTATATACCCCTTTTTCTAATCTGATAATATGATTTATCCTATTTTTTAGTTCACTAATTTCTGGAGGTGAGGGGTTAATCCATTTGGATGCAATATGTTTCCTAGCTTGAAATAAAATACGTGAAATCCCTATTGAAATTGGGTCAAATTCCATATCATCCTTTAATACAGGGGTCCTCAAACTACGGCCCGCGGGCCACATGCGGCCCGCCGAGGAGGTTTATCCGGCCTGCCGGGTGTTTTTGCCGCCGCTGCCTGTCCTGCTTAGCAGACGACAGTTCAATGCCGGCGGGCCCTGTAATCGTGGGCGGAACGACGATGCCGCGAGTAAAGGCGATGCGCTGCCACTCCGGAAGACTTGCTGCCCTCCGTATACAGCACAGACGACGTGATGACGTCACGCGCCTGTGCCAGAAGTAGACAGAATCGAGCAGGCGCCTATTCAGAGCAGTGGGATACATGGGTGAGTACTGGTATTTTTTTTTATTTTTAACACTGGATCCGGTCTGACATGCTTATTGGGGACATTTACCTGCCTATTGGGGACATGTACCTGCCTATTAGGGACCTATGCTGCCTATTGGGGACCTATGCTGCCTATTGGGGATATTTACCTGCCTATTGGGGACCTATGCTGCCTGTTGGATATATTTACCTGCCTATTGGGGACCTATGCTGCCAATTTGGGATATTTACCTGCCTATTGGGGACCTATCCTGCCTATTGGGAACATTTACCTGCCTATTAGGGACCTATGTTGCCTATTGGGGACATTTACCTGCCTATTGGGGACACTTACCTGCCTATTGGTGACACTTACCTGCCTATTGGGGACCTATGCTGCCTATTAGGGACATTTACCTGCCAATTGGGGACCTATCCTGCCTATTGGGGATATTTACCTGCCTATTGGGGACCTATGCTGCCTATGGGGACACTTACTTGCCTATTGGTGACACTTACCTGCCTATTGGGGACCTATGCTGCCTATTAGGGACATTTACCTGCCTATTGGGGACATTTACCTGCCTATTGCGGCCCTATGCTGCCTATTGGGGACATTTACCTGCCTATTGGGGACATTTACCTGCCTATTGGAGACACTTACCTGCCTATTGGGAACATTTACCTGCCTATTGGGGACATATAACCTGCCTATTGGGGACATATAACCTGCCTATTGGGGACATTTACCTGCCTATTAGGAACCTATGCTGTCTATTGGGGACATTTACCTGCCTATTGGGGACATTTACCTGCCTATTGGGGAAATTTACCTGCCTGTTGGGGACCTATGCTGCCTATTTGGGATATTTACCTGCCTATTGGGGACCTATGTTGCCTATTGGGGACATTTACCTGCCCATTGGGGACCTATGCTGCCTATTGGGGACATTTAGCTGCCTATTGAGGACCTATGCTGCCTATTGGGGATATTTACCTGCCTATTGGGGACCTATGCTGCCTATTGGGGATATTTACCTGCCTATTGGGGACCTATGCTGCCTATTGGGGACATTCACCTGCCTATTGGGGACCTATGCTGCCTATGGGAACATTTACCTGCCTATTGGGGACATTTACCTGCCTATTGGGGACCTATGCTGCCTATTGGGGACATTTACCTGCCTATTGGGGGCTTTTACCTGCCTATTGGGGACCTATGCTGCCTATAGGGGACATTTACCTGCCTATTGGGGACCTATGCTGCCTACCTGCCTATTAGGAACCTATGCTGCCTATTGGGGAGATTTACCTGCCTATTGGGGAGATTTACTTGACTATTGGGGACATTTACCTGCCTATTGGGAACATTTACCTGCCCATTGGGGACATTTACTTGCCTATTGGGGACCTATGCTGCCTATTGGGAACATTTACTTGCCTATTAGGAACCTATGCTGCCTATTGGGGACATTTACCTGCCTATTGGGGACCTATGCTGCCTATTGGGAACATTTACCTACGTATTAGGAACCTATGCTGCCTATTGGGGACATTTACTTGCCTATTGGGGACATTTACCTGCCTATTGGGGACCTTTACCTGCCTATTAGGAACCTATGCTGCCTATTGGGGACATTTACTTGCCTATTGGGGACTCTCACACCACACCAGTCTGAGCCTGAGGTAAAAGCGGAATTCCACCAATATGGGCACTGGTGAGGCTGAAATTATATAGACTGGCAAGGCTTCATTGATGGGCAGTGCAGTCTGTATGTCTCTATGTGGGCAATTTTATTTTTGGTATTATTGTCTACCTGCAATTGGGGACATTTACCTGTCTATGGGGGACCTATGCTGCCTATTGGGAACATTTACCTGCCTATTGGGGACCTATGCTGCCTATTGGGGACATTTACTTGCCTATTGGGGACATTTACCTGCCTATTGGGGACACTTACCTGCCTATTGGGGACATATAACCTGCCTACTGGGGACCTATGCTGCCTATTGGGGACCTACAGTGGTGGCCAAAAGTATTGGCACCCCTGCAATTCTGTCTGATAATACTCAGTTTCTTCCTGAAAATGATTGCAATCACAAATTCTTTGGTATTATTATCTTCATTTAATTTGTCTTCAATGAAAAAAACACAAAAAGAATTGTCCTAAAGCCAAATTGGATACAATTCCACACCAAACCTAAAGAAGGGGGTGGACAAAAGTATTGGCACTGTTTGAAAAATCATGTGATGCTTCTCTAATTCGTGTAATTAACAGCACCTGTAACTTACCTGTGGCACCTGACAGGTGTTGGCAATAACTAAATCACACTTGCAGCCAGTTAACAAGGATTAAAGTTGACTCAACCTCTGTCCTGTGTCCTTGTGTGTACCACATTGAGCATGGAGAAAAGAAAGAAGACCGAAGAACTGTCTGAGGACTTGAGAAACCAAATTGTGAGGAAGCATGAGCAATCTCAAGGCTACAAGTCCATCTCCAAAGACCTGAATGTTCCTGTGTCTTCCGTGCGCAGTGTCATCAAGAAGTTTAAAGCCCATGGCACTGTGGTTAACCTCCCTAGATGTGGACGGAAAATAAAAATTGACGAGAGATTTCAACGCAAGATTGTGCGGATGGTGGATAAAGAACCTCGACTAACATCCAAACAAGTTCAAGCTGCCTGCAGTCCGAGGGCACAACAGTGTCAACCCGTACTATCCATCGGCGTCTGAATGAAAAGGGACTGTATGGTAGGATACCCAGGAAAACCCCACTTCTAACCCCGAGACATAAAAAAGCCAGGCTGGAGTTTGCCAAAACTTACCTGAGAAAGCCTAAAACGTTTTGGAAGAATGTTCTCTGGTCAGATGAGGCAAAAGTAGAGCTTTTTGGGAAAAAGCATCAACATAGAGTGTACAGGAAAAAAAAGAGGCATTCAAAGAAAAGAACACGGTCCCTACAGTCAAACATGGCGGAGGTTCCCTGATGTTTTGGGGTTGCTTTGCTGCCTCTGGCACTGGACTGCTTGACCGTGTGCATGGCATTATGAAGTCTGAAGACTACCAACAAATTTTGCAGCATAATGTAGGGCCCAGTGTGAGAAAGATGGCTCTCCCTCAGAGATCAAGGGTCTTCCAGCATGACAATGACCCAAAACACACTTCCAAAAGCACTATAAAATGGTTTGAGAGAAAGCACTGGAGACTTCTAAGGTGGCCAGCAATGAGTCCAGACCTGAATCCCATAGAACACCTGTGGAGAGATCTCAAAATGGCAGTTTGGAGAAGGCACCCTTCAAATATCAGGGACCTGGAGCAGTTTGCCAAAGAAGAATGGTCTACAATTCCAGCAGAGCATTGTAAGAAATTCATTGATGGTTACCGAAAGGGGTTGTTCGCAGTTATTTTGGCTAAAGGTTGTGCAACCAAGTATTAGGCTGAGGGTGCCAATACTTTTGTCCGGCCCTTTTTTGGAGTTTTGTGTGAAATGATCAATGATTTGATTTTTGCTTCCTTCTCTTTTGTATTTTTTCCTTGCAAGCAAATTAAATGAAGAGAATAATACCAAAGAATTTGTGATTGCAATCATTTTCAGGAACAAACTGAGTATTATCTGACAGAATTGCAGGGGTGCCAATACTTTTGGCCACCAATGTATGCTGCCTATTGGGGACGTTTACCTGCCTATTGGGGACATTTACCTGCCTATTGGGGACCTATGCTGCCTATTAGAGGGACCTTTACTTGCCTATTAGGAACCTATGCTGCCTATTGGGGATATTTACCTGCCTATTGGGGACTCTCGCACCACACCAGTCTGAGCCTGAGGTAAAAGCGGAGTTCCACCAATATGGGCACTGGTGAGGCTGAAATTATATAGACTGGCAAAGCTTCATTGATGGGCACTGATCAGACTGCATTATTGGGCAGTGCAGTCTGTATGTCTCTATGTGGGCAATTTTATTGCTGGTACAATGTTTTTGTAGCACTGTATATATAATTGGTATTTTACTAAAAGCAATTTGGAATCCCTAGGAAATAATGATATCAAGAAAAAGAAAAATTGACGCGGAGTGTAGGATATTCAAAGAACAGTGGACTTATGATTACTTTTTCATGCAGTACAAGGAAAGAGCTGAGTGTTTGATATGTCAAAATATAGTGTCTGTGTTCTAAGGATACAATTTGCTTCGACACTATCAAACTCAATATAAAGATAAATATGATTGTTTGGTCGGAGAAAGGATAAAATATTAAAACTGAAAAATACATTGACAACTCGGCAAAATACTTCTGTGAAGCAGAAGCAGCTAAATATTTCATCACTGCGAGTAAGTTTTCAAGTTGCCAAGCTAATAGCGGGCACTGGCCGACCATTCCTGGAGGGAGGATTTGTTACAGAATGCCTTCTTTCTGTTGCCAAAGAGATGTGTCCAGAGAAGGCCGAATTATTTAGTACAGTGAGTCTTTCAGGACCTACCATTACACGAAGGATTGAAGAAATGGGAGACAATTTGCTTCAGCATTTGCAAAACTCTGCAAAAACACTTTCCTATTTTTCCTTGGCACTCAACGAAAGTAATGATATTCGTGATTCTGCACAACTTCTAATTTTTATTCGTGGGACGAATGACTGTTTCGAAGTCACAGAAGAGCTTGCTGCACTGCAAGGCATGAAAGGAAGAACTACAGGAGAGGATATCTATGAAAAGGTTTGCCAAACTGTAAATGGTGTGGAGCTGGACTGGGCTAAACTAGCCAGTGTGACAACTGATGGTGCTCCTAGCATGGTGGGGTCTAAGGAAGGAGTAATTGCTCGCATTAACCAAGAGATGGACAAACATGACCATTCTCATCCAATACTGCCTCATCCACCAACAGGCGCTGTGTAGTAAATCACTGGAGTGGGACTCTGTTAGGAAAATTGTGGTATCTTGTGTTAATTTCATTAGAGCTAATGCATTAAACCACTGACAATTTCAGGAATTTCTGTCTGGGCTAAATGTTGCCTATGAAGATGTTCTGCACCACACAGAAGTGCGTTGGCTGAGTCGAGGGAGAGTTTTGAGACATTTCTATGACTTACTTCCACAGATTACAGCTTCTCTGCTTTCAAAAACAAAGAAGTACCGGAGCTCAATGATGCGGAATGGAAATGGCACCTTGCCTTTCTGACCGATGTAACAGAGTTACTTAACAGTTTCAATGTACAACTTCAAGGAAAGGGGCAGCTCCTCTGTGATATGCAATCACATGTGAAAGCATTTGAAGTAAAATTAGGCCTCCTCATCAAAGAAGTGAAGGAGGAAAATCTCTGCCATCTCCCCACAACTCAAAATCTGTTAGTGGAAAAACCATTGGTTGCATTCCCAAACAAAACATGTGTGGATTCACTGGAAAAGTTCCAAAAGGAGTTCCAATGTAGATTTAAAGATTCATCTCCATGAACAGGACATACAGCTTTTCCGTAACCCATTTTTTTATTGACATTGAAAATGTGGATACAATTTACCAAATGGAACTGGCTGAAATGCATAATTGTGACTCTGAAAGATGCATTCAAGTCAAGCAGCCTTCCTAATTTCTATGCATCTCTCCCCTCTGAGACATATCCTAATCTCAGGAACCTTGCACTCAAAATGGCAACCATCTTTGGCAGCACTTATGTCTGTGAACAGACTTTTTCCAGAATGAAACATGTGAAATCTCCAACCAGATCCAGACTAACTGATGCACACTTGCATCACTTGTTACGACTAGCAGTGACAAATATGGAACCGGACATTGACCATCTCATTAGCCAAAAGCTGGCCCATAGTTCCCATTGACATACCGGTAAGTTTGTTGATTTAACTTTACTTGTTCTTCATTTTAAATATTGTATTTATTCCCGTTTTGTTTTTTTTTACTTTAAAATAAGATATGTACAGTGTGCATAGGAATTTGTTCATAGTTTTTTTTTAAACTATATTCCGGCCCTCCAATGGTCCAAGGGACAGTGAACTGGCCCCCTGTTTAAAAAGTTTGAGAACCCCTGCTCTAATATACCTAATAGGCATTTTTTGGGGTCTGGTTGAATATCTATTTTATATACCCTCTTTATAATAGACAGAACTCCTTTCCAGTATTTTCCTAACTCCCAGCATTCCCATAGCGGATGTAATAGGCCCGCAGCATCCATGTTACATCCTGGACATTCAGCAGCAGTCCGGTATCCTATGTTGCATAGGAATCTAGGCGTCTTATATTTCCTATGTATTAATATGATCTGGGAAAATCTCTGTGTCTCATATAAAGATAATTGGGGAACCAGTTCTAATACCGCTCTCCATTGATCCTCAGAAATTGGACCTATATCTCCATCCATTTTTGTCTAGCTGGAGAAGGAAATATTGTTAAATAAGAATTAAAAGGACTCAGTAAATATCAGAAATACGACCCTTAGTGTTTCCCTTCTCTAATACCAACTTAACAAAAGTATTATTTTCTACCCAAAAGGGCGTCCATCTTGATTTGCATTTAAGAGTGTTCCATAAGGACCAATGAATATCCTACTTATTCATTGTGTTATTTCTCATGGCAGCCGCTAGTTCAAAAGTATTATTTGTGGTTA
Source organism: Phyllobates terribilis (assembly GCF_046119375.1). NCBI lineage: Eukaryota > Metazoa > Chordata > Amphibia > Anura > Dendrobatidae > Phyllobates > Phyllobates terribilis. Next base: position 1,537,584 of record NW_027362943.1, read on the forward strand.
CTCTGTCAATTACGGCTGATATCAAAGGCACATTAGTTTGAAACCAGAAGTTTACATACACTATATAAAAAGACACATCAGCATGTTTTTCTCAATATCTGAGATGAAATCAGAATAAACCTTTCCCGTGTTAGGTCAATTAGGATTACCATAATTTTTAATATTTTCCAAATGCCAGAATAATGAGAGAGAGAATGTTTTAAGGCATTTTTATTACTTACTCCAAAGTCAAAAGTTTACATATATTTCATTAGTATTTGGTACCATTGCCCTTAAACTGAATGACTTGGGTCAAACGTTTGGGATATCCTTCCACAAGCTTTTCAGAATAGTTGTTCGGAATTTGGGCCGATTCCTCCTGACAAAACTGGTGTAACTGATCCAGGATTGTAGGTCGCCTTGCTCGCATCTGCCTTTTCAATAGGACTGAGATCAGGGCTTTGTGTCGGCCACTCCAAAACATTGACTTTGTTATCCTTAAGCCACTTTCTTACCATTTTGGCAGTATGCTTCAGGTCATTGTCTATTTGGAAGACCCATTTCCGCCCAAGCTTTAACTTCCTGGCTAATGTCTTGAGATGTTGCTTCAGTATTGCCACATAATCTTCTTTTCTCATGATGCCATCTATTTTGTGAAGTGCATCAGTCCCTCCTGCAGCAAAACAACTCAACAACAAGATGCTGTCACCCCCGTGTTTCACAGTTGGGATGGTGTTCTTAGGCTTCCAAGCTTCTCCCTTTTTCCTCAAAAGGTAACGATGGTCAGTATGCCCAAAAAGTTCAATTTTAGTTTCATCAGACCACAGAATATGTCTCCAAAAATTAAGCTCTTTGTTCCTGTGTGCATGTGCAAACATTAATCTGGCTTTTTTATGTTTTTTTTTTGAGTAATGGTTTCTTCCTTTTCTTGAGTAATGGCAGAGTAGCCTTTCGGCCCATGTTGATACAGTACTCGTTTCACTGTGGATATTTACACAATCTTATCAGCTTCCGCCATCATCTTCACAAGGTCTCTTGCTTTTGTCCTTGGGTTGATATGCACATGTCGGACCAATGCACGTTCATCTCTGGTACACAGAACCCATCTCCTTCCTGAGTGGTATGATGGCTTGACATTCCATTTTTGTTTGTACTTGCGTATAATTGTTTGTACAGATGAACGAGGCAGCTTCAGGTATCATGAAATTGTACCCACAATTTGTAATCCACAATTCTCTTCCTGATATCTTGGCTGATTTCTTTAGACTTTTCCATGATGGTACACAAAGAAGCAGTGTGTTTCAGATGTGCATTAAAATACATCCACAGGTGTGTTTCTAATTAACACAGATGCTGCCAAAAAGCTCAGAAAAAAAATCAGAAGCTTCAAAACACATGACATCATCATATGGGCAGTCCAAAATTATTTAAAGGTATAGTAATCGTAGTGTATGGAAACTTTTGCAGTAAGCAATAAAAATGCCTTAAAACATTCTCTCTCTCATTGTTCTGGCATTTGGCAAATTTAAACTAATTGACCTAAAACGGGAAATGTTTATTCTGATTTCATCTCAGATATTGAGAAAAACATGCATATGTGTCTTTTTATATAGTGTATGTAAACTTCTGGTTTCAACTGTGTCTGTGTGTGTGTGTGTGTATATATATATATATATATATATATATATATATATATATATATATACAGTACAGACCAAAAGTTTGGACACACTTTCTCATTTAAAGATTTTTCTTTATTTTCATGACTATGAAAATTGTACATTCACACTGAAGGCATCAAAACTATGAATTAACACATGTGGAATTATATACTTAACAAAAAAATGTGAAACAACTGAAAATATGTCTTATATTCTAGGTTCTTCAAAGTAGCCACCTTTTGCTTTGAAAACTGCTTTGAATACTCTTGGCATTCTCTTGATGAGCTTGAAGAGGTAGTCACCGGAAATGGTTTTCACTTCACAGGTGTGCCTTGTCACGTTTAATAAGTGGGATTTCTTGCCTTATAAATGGGGTTGGGACCATCAGTTGTGTTCTGCAGAAGTCAGGTGGATACACAGCTGATAGTCCTACTGAATAGACTCTTAGCTGCTTTTTTCTTGCTATAATACAAATTCTAAGTAAAGAAAAATGAGTGGCCATCATTACTTTAAGAAATGAAGGTCAGTCAGTCCGAAAAATTGAGCAAACTTTGAAAGTGTCCCCAAGTGCAGTTGCAAAAACCAGCAAGCGCTACAAAGAAACTGGCTCACATGAGGACCGCTCCAGGAAAGGAAGACCAAGAGTCACCTCTGCTTCTGAGGATAAGTTTATCCGAGTCAACAGCCTCAGAAATCTCAGGTTAACAGCAGCTCAGATTAGAGACCAAGTCAATGCCACACAGAGTTCTAGCAGCAGACACATCTAGTCACCGGAAATGGTCTTCCAACAATCTTGAAGGAGTTCCCAGAGATGCTTAGCACTTGTTGGCCCTTTTGCCTTCACTCTGCGGTCCAGCTCACCCCAAACCATCTCGATTGGGTTCAGGTCTGGTGACTGTGGAGGCCAGGTCATCTGGCGTAGCACCCCATCACTCTCCTTCTTGGTTAAATAGCCCTTACACAGCCTGGAGGTGTGTTTGGGGTCATTGTCCTGTTGAAAAATAAATGATGGTCCAACTAAACACAAACCGGATGGAATAGCATGCCGCTGCAAGATGCTGTGGTAGCCATGCTGGTTCAGTATGCCTTAAATTTTGAATAAGTACACAACAGTGTCACCAGCAAAGCACCCCCACACCATCACACCTCGTCCTCCATGCTTCACGGTGGGGACCAGGCATGTAGAGTCCATCCGTTCACCTTTTCTGCGTCGCACAAAGACACGGTGGTTAGAACCAAAGATCTCAAATTTGGACTCATCAGACCAAAGCACAGATTTCCACTGGTCTAATGTCCATTCCTTGTGTTCTTTAGCCCAAACAAGTCTCTTCTGCTTGTTGCCTGTCCTTAGCAGTGGTTTCCTAGCAGCTATTTTACTATGAAGGCCTGCTGCACAAAGTCTCCTCTTAACAGTTGTTGAAGAGATGTGTCTGCTGCTAGAACTCTGGGTGCCATTGACCTGGTCTCTAATCTGAGCTGCTGTTAACCTGCGATTTCTGAGGCTGATGACTCGGATAAACTTATCCTCAGAAGCAGAGGTGACTCTTTGTTTTCCTTTCCTGGGGCGGTCCTCATGTGAGCCAGTTTCTTTGTAGCGCTTGATGGTTTTTGTAACTGCACTTGGGGACACTTTCAAAGTTTACCCAATTTTTCAGACTGACTGACCTTCATTTCTTAAAGTAATGATGGTCACTCGTTTTTCTTTACTTAGCTGCTTTTTTCTTGCCATAATACAAATTCTAACAGTCTATTCAGAAGGACTATCAGCTGTGTATCCACCAGACTTCTGCACAACACAAGTGATGGTCCCAACCCCATTTATAAGGCGAGAAATCCCACTTATTAAACGTGACAGGGCACACCTGTGAAGTGAAAACCATTTCCGGTGACTACCTCTTGAAGCTCATCAAGAGAATGCAAAGAGTGTGCAAAGCAATCATCAAAGCAAAAGGTGGCTACTTTTGAAGAACCTAGAATATAAGACATATTTTCAGTTGTTTCACAATTTTTTGTTAAGTATATAATTCCACATGTGTTAATTCATAGTTTTGATGCCTTCAGTGTGAATGTACAATTTGGTCTGTACTGTGTGTGTATATGTATATATGTATATATATATATATATATATATATATATATATATATATGTGTGTGTGTGTGTGTGTGTGTGTGTGTGTGTGTGTGTATATACAGTGTATATATATATATATATATATATATATATAAGTAAATCGTCATCATTAGGATACCATATTTATAGCCTACAATATCCGGACTAGCAATCAACATACAGGCCAAAGGTTCAATGGCTATCGCGAGAAGGAGGGGAGACAGGGGGCATCCCTGCCGAGTGCCCCTCCCCAACGCGATTGAAGCCGATAAGAGACCATTAGTTCTTATTTTAGCCTGAGGTCCAGAGTACAAAACCTGTATGTATGATAGGAATTTGGGACCCACCCCAAACCTTTTAAGAACCTCCCACAGGTATTTCCATTCTACGCCATCGAATGCTTTAGCCGCATCGAGAGAGAGAAAGAAAGAAAGAATAGCTTTATGTCCCATTATTACATCTGATCTTTGAAGAAAAAGCCTTCGTAAATTCATTGCTGTGGACCAGTTTGGAATAAAGCCTGATTGATCCTTATGAATAATCTCCGTAATAATGTGAAATAATCTATTTGCCAGGCCTTTGCAATATGTCTATCGATAGAAGAGAAATGGGACGATATGACTTGGGGTGTGTAATGTATAATGTTTAGATCTGTCTCTTTAAGAAAAGGAAGTCTTGTGACCGGAGAGTTAGAGACTGGAAGTGAGTTTTAGTTTCGGTTTCTAGTCTGCTGAGAAACATGTAATGCATTGTGCTGGAGGAAGAAGGAGAAGAATAAAATACAGATGAAATCTACTCTCTTGAATTTCTTGTACTGTGAGGACATTACAACTTATATAGCGCCATTAATTCCACAGCGCTTTACAGACATTATCGTCGCTGTCCCCATTGGGGCTCACAATCTACATTCCATATCAGTATGTCTTTGGAGTGTGGGAGGAAACCGGAGAACCCGGAGAAAACCGACGCAAACACAGGGAGAACATACAAACTCCTTGCAGATGTTGTCCTTGGTGGGATTTGAGCCCAGAGCCGCAGCGCTGCAGTGCTAACCACTGAGCCACCATGCTGCCCCCCATGTTATGCTTGATTTACTTTTATCAGTCACCATTTTTATCATATACATATATATTGTATATATTTATTAAATATTTTAATACTGTATATATATCTTAAATATTTTTAATAATTATATTTTTGTGTATGGTATAATTTCTTAATATTTGCACAGTTTACCTCAATTTGTTATTTCGGGTGGGAATTGAACTCACTCCCGCTTCATTTTTTGTTTTGCCACTCATTTTGCTCGAAGATCTCTTCTTTATTCCTCTTTCATGGCTTCTTTGGAGGCTTGTACTAAAATTTTCCCACGCTATGTCATGATTTCACCCAGCCTCTCACTCTAACAGCTGGGTTATCCCCGAATGCTGAGTTCATCTAAGTTCAGCGGAGGGACTTTCCCAGCAGCATAGATTTTTTTCCCACGCTATTCTCTTACCGATTTCTTTGGCCAGTATCTTTAGTTTAGTATCTTATTTCTCTTATACATTAACATTAAAAATGTGTTTTATATGTCCATATAATGTCTAATAATTAATATTCTAACATTCCAATGTGACAAACACTTTTATTCACTACAATCCACTTCTTAATAAATTTATGGTTTTATACACCCCAATCGCCCCTTTTTAATCCTCTGGTTCATTCACTCTTCTCCATTACATCGCTCACGCCAATGTCGATACTTTGGTTCTGTGACTTCTTGCCCAACCTACATAACTATATTTTTACATCACGCTATATTTATATTTAGATTAAATTTATCACCAGAAATGTGCATTTTATTATTGGTTATAAAATAAATGAAATTGAGAAAATAAAAATATGTAATTATATAATTTTGAAAGCTTTTATCATCATTTCTTCTTAAATTATTTACAATATTAAACTTTCACATATCATGTGTTCTTTTTGGCGCCACATTTTTTCAAATTCACCAGTGTATATACTGTATATGGCTGTGTTCTGTCATTTGTCATATGTTTTTTTGTCCCGAGGAGGAAGTATGTTACTTTGACACGGATAGACAATAAAATAAAGCATATTTTTCTAGTGTGGACCTGGATTTACTGTCATCTACCAGCAGCGCGGATTTTCCACTTTTCGTGCCTTTCCACATACTACTGGTTTGGGAGACCAACTGCACGTCAGCAGGTACCACAGTTATAACTACAGTCGGTAGCGGAGAGCTTTGGGAAGCACTCATAGTACTAGAAAACTGACCCTGCAGCTGGGACTGTAAAGATCCTAGCTTCTAGTATTTCCTGGCCAGATCCTGGATCATCTGGGTCAGATTCGCTGCCTGATCACAGAGTGTAGGAATTGGATCCATTAGTGGGAAAAAAGTATATGCGAAATATAATGTGATGCTAGTCACCACTCATGGACAGGCTGTGAGGCAGATTAGTCAAACATACCAGGGTCAGATACCAAGAGAGCACTTAGAAAACAAAAGAGAAAAGACAAAGGTGAAGTCAAGTCATGATCTGAGGTCATAATACCAGGAAGATAGCAGATCAGAGCAAAGGGGCTAGGCAAATGGATGGTCAGAACGAGGTTTAAAGTCATACAGCAAAGGATCAACAAACAGAGCACAGAATTACAAGGCAAACAACCGAGCAGATACTATGTCTAGCAGAGGTCTGAGACTCAGCTAAGTTACTGGGTAATCACCTGGAACAGGGAACACCTGAAAGAAGCTCAACACCTCTCAAGACTCGGATTGGACGGCTGAGCTGTCCATCAAAACACCGACAACTCAGCACACCCCTGCACCACATTGCTTGACTGAGCTGTCAGTCAAAGCATCCAAGACACACTAAGCAGAGAAATTGTGACACTCTGATGTTTATTAGGCTGATTTTTATTTAGAGTTGATTTCCGTATAAATTATTTCTCACATTAAGAACATGAAAAAGACTTCTGCCTGTGTGCCTGCTCTGGTGATGAAAAGATGATTTCTTCACAAAACATTTTCAACATTCTGAATGTGAAAAAGGCTTCTCCCCTGTGTGGGTTCTCTGGTGTCTAACAAAATATGATTTCTGGTTAAAACATATCCTACATTCTGAACAAAAAAAAGGCTTCTCCCCTGTGTGAGTTCTTTGGTGTTTAATGAGATTACATTTATGATTAAAATATTTCCCACATTCTGAACAGGAAAAAGACTTCTCCCCTGTGTGAATTTTCTGGTGCGTGACAAGATTTGATTTCTGTGAAAAATATTTCCCACATTCTGAACAGAAAAAAGGCTTTTCCCCTGTGTGAGTTCTCTGGTGCTTAACAAAAACTGATTTCCGGTTAAAACATTTCCCACATTCTGAACAAGAAAATGGCTTCTCCCCAGTGTGAGTTCTCTGGTGTGTAACAAGATCTGCTTTCTGATGAAAACTTTTCCCACATTCTGAACAGGAAAATGGCTTCTCCCCTGTGTGACTTCTCCGGTGATTAACAAGATTTGATTTCCATAAAAAACATTTTCCACATTCTGAACAGGAAAAAGGCTTCTCTCCTGTGTGTATTCTCTGATGTCTGATAAGACTTGATTTCCCTGCAAAACATTTCCCACATTCTGAACATGAAAATGGCTTCTCCCCTGTGTGAGTTCTCTGGTGATTAACAAGATCTGATTTCTGGTTAAAACATTTCCCACATTTGAAACAAAAAAATCTATTCCCTGCTGGGTGAATTTTTTGATGATTAAGAATAGACTTTTCAACGGAAACACTATTTCCATTTTCTGAATGTGAAAATGGCTTCTTTGCTTGAGGAGCAATTCGTTTTTTAATGCTTATTTTGTGACTTTGATTTTCCATAGTGGTCAGTAATGAATCAGGAGATAGGACCTGTTTGATAGGATCAGATGACAGATCTTTGCTGTGAAGGGATGATGGTATATCTGGAGTAATGGCATTCACTTCAATTACATCCTCTGGGATCTCAAGACCATTTGATTTGAAAACTGGAGATGTCAGCTGTCCCTCTGATCTCCTGGTCCAGTCATCTGCCAAGAAAAAAAAAAAACGAATTATTATTTTTGAATAAAATATCCTTGAAATTTATATTTTTGAACATTTCTACTTAAACTGTCTGTAAAAATGGAAATTTATGTAAAAAAATTTCATTATTCACCAAGACAATGACAGTTCACAGTCTAACAGAAAACCTCATAGCATGGAGCAGTTGACCGTGGTGTTCAACTGATTCTGCCTCCCAAATATGGAATAAAAGCCACCAAACAATGTTATATAGGTGAAAATAATAACAAGAAAAGCTTCTACTCATCTCACGAAAAAACAAGTCCCCACTCAGGTCCATCATCTGTCAGTGGAAAAACAAAGGTTTGCACATTATTAGTGGCTCAGATACTCTACAAATACACCCTAGGGCGTGGAGAGCAATGAATATTCATCTTCCTTAATAGCGCGAACACTGTAGCCACAGCACAGCTCCTGCTGTGCTCGGCGGTCAGTGTGCCTACTATTAAAGGCCATGAATATTCACTACTACCCACTCTCATGGATTGTAGTGAATAATCATGGTCTTTAATAGTGGGCACACAGACCTCCGAGCACAGCAGGAGCCACACTGCGGCTACAGTGTGCGCGCTGTTATGGAGAGTGAATGGTCACTGCTCCCAACGCACACAGTCCAAGCGTGGGGAGCAGTGACTATTCCGGCACAGCATCTCAGTGTGAGGGTACATGACAGGGACGCCATGCGCCCCCTGCCATGAGCGGCGCACACAGTGAGTGTCGGCAGCAGAGCGGGACGCAGCGCTGGAGCAGACAGGAGGTGAGTATAACTGTTTATTTATGTGTGCGCAGTGTGATGGTGATCAGGGGGGCCATGCATTACCAGGATGGGGATTAGGGGTGCCATGCATTACCAGGATGGGGATCAGGGGTGCCATGCTTTACCAGTATGGGGATCAGAGGTGGCCATGTATTACCAGGATGGGGATTAGAGGTGGCCATGTATTACCAGGATGGGGATCAGGGGGCCATGCATTACCAGAATGGGGATCAGGGGTGCCATGCTTTACCAGTATGGGGATCAGAGGTGGCCATGCATTACCAGGATGGGGATCAGGGAGGGCATGCATTACCAGGATGGGGATCAGGGAGGGCATTCATTACCAGAATGGAGATGAGGGGGGCCAGGCATTACCAGCATGGGGATCAGGGGGTGCCATGCATACCAGGATGGGGATCAGGGGTGCCATGCATACCAGCATGGGGATCAGGGGTGCCACGCGTGCCAGGATTGGGGATGAGGGGTGCCTTGCATACCAGGATTTGGAGCAGGAGTGCCAAACATACCAGGATAGGGATCAGGGGGTGCCAAGCATACCAGGATGGGGATCGGGGGGTGCCAAGCATACCAGGATGGGGATCAGGGGGTGCCATGCATACCAGGATTGGGGATCAGGGGATGCCAAGCATACCAGGATGGGGATCAGGAGGTGCCTTGCATACCAGGATGGGGATCAAGGGGTGCCATGCATACCAGGATGGGGATGAGGGGTGCCATGCATATGGGGATGGGGGCCACATATAACAGGAAGGAGGGGGGGCATATAAACCAGGATGGGGATATTAAAAGAATTGGGGGACATTACCCCTTTAACAGTGTCAGCAGCAGAACCCCTTCCCCTAAAATAATGCATCATGACCACAATTTTTGCTTAATTTTTTTTTCTATTTTGCTACTCTAAAACCTAGGTGCGTCTTATGGTCTGGTGCGTCTTATAGTCTGAAAAATACGATAAGTGTAGCAGCCAATAATCTATATAAAATATAAATAAATAAATTGGTCCCCTTGGGAGGTTGTGGGGCCTTGACCATATGGTATTTATCCTTACTTATATGTTATATTTATTTTTGCATATAATGTATCTAGCATAGAACTTGTATTTATATATCCACTGGGATTTAATTGAGAATTTATTTATATTTTATATAGATTATTGGTTGCTACATTTATTTATTATATCTACGCACTTTATCATATATTTAGGATTAACCATTCATTGTCATCTACATGCTATACCCCATATATATAGTTTTCTCCTTGTAATCCCTTCCTTTTTTGGTTTTATCATGTATATTAATAAAAATTTCAAAATTTTATATTTTAAATTAATTTTTATGTTTAGTCATTATTTATTTGAGTAGGTTTAGTGCATGAAATAAGTATTTGATCATCTACTAACCAGCAAGAATTCTGTCTCTCATAGACCTGTTGGTTTTTCTTTAAGAAGCCCTCCTACTCTGCACTCCTACCTGTTCTAATTGCACTTGTTTGAACTCATTACCTCTATACAAAACACCTATCCACACACAATCAATATCACTCCAACCTCCCCACCATGGCCAAGACCAAACAGATGTCTAAGGACACCAGGGACAAAATTTTAGACCTGCACAAGGTAGGGATGGGCTCCAGGACAATAGGCAAGCAGCTTATTGAGAAGACAACTGTTAGTGCAATTAATAGGAAATGGAAGAAACACAAGATGACCGTCAATCTTCTTGTCTGAGGCTCTGTGACGACACAGCTTCTTATCTTAATCAGCCATACGTCTAGATTTGTTAAGCCAAGAGAAATGCACTATTGTGTTTGTGTTGACTTTAAAACTTGTGTGTGTTTCTTTGGTAGTTCAAGAAGAACAGACCAGTATTTGTATAACGCTGAATGTTGTCTTCTCTTGGTTCTGAAACAATGACGTTTGTTACTATACTAATTGCATATTATACTAAAGCCAGCTAGATGTTGATTTAAAGAACCACCCCCCCTGCTATGTCGGCTATGTGGGTGATTGAATGCTGAAACAATGAGACCTGATCCCTGTGGAATAATACCCTCCCTAACCCTTGCCCTGTGGATGTGTACTTGAAAGAACAAATGTGAACTATTTAAAGAACACATGCCTCTGTAGCAGGCAGAATTGAAAGAGACTTTACAAGTAGAATCAAAGATCAGACTCTCTTCAGACCATCAGCTTGGTAGCATCAGTTTATTCAAAGAGACACATATTTGTATTCTACAAGATTCCAGCCTAAGGGTATATGGCCCTGACTGGAAAGATACGTATCTGCTCCATTGACCATCAGAGAGCCCATGGAAACATTTGGAGAGACCAGGTTGGGACGATGAAGTCACCTGGCCCCTTGGATATGTTGTTTGGGGTTGCCAGGTGGGACCCTCCGGTCGCCTGGAACCCATGGAGACATTCTATCTGAGAAGCCAGATTGAGACCAGCTGGTCATCGGGCCCCATGGAAACTCTCGGAGAGGCCAGGGTGGGACCCTTGGGTCTCCTGGCCTTGTACCTCGATGGACTGTCAGCTTCCTAAGCTTGTCGATACCTTCTCTCTGTGGGGGCCCGCCAAAAGCGGGGAGCCACTGGTTGAGGTAATTGGCCTTGGAAATCCCAAAGTTGCAGCTGTTCTATCCCAGGCGGGCCAGCAGAAGGGTGAGACTGTGTAATGTTGTACCATCTTAGGTATTTGCTGGGACTGTTCTATGGGTTTATTGTCCATTTGGTGGTTCAATAAAGTATTGCCACACTGTTTTACCCTCACCCTGTGTTGTCTGAGTAGATTTATGCCCACGAAAGACCCTGTTTCTTCACAAGTTCCATGCAGGCTTCATCTCGCCTCGTGCGGTAAGGATGATTCTGAGAAAGGTCATAATCAGCCCAGAACTACACAGGAGGATCTGGTCAATGACCTGAAGAGAGCTGGGACCAGAGTCTCAAACATTACCGTTAGTAACACCTCGCCGTCATGGATTAAAATAATGAAGCACTCCCAAGGTCCCACTGCTCACGCCAGCACATGTCCAGGCCAGTTTGAAGTTTGCCAATGACCATTTGGATGATCCAGAGGAGGCATGGGAGAAGGTCATGTGGTCAGATGAAACCAAAATAGAACTTTTTGGTATCAACTCCACTCTCAATGTTTGGAGGAAGAAGAATGAGTACAACCCCCAGAACACCGTCCCAACTGTGAAGCATGGTAGGGGAGACATCATACTTTGAGAATGCTTTTCTGCAAAGGGAACAGGATAACTGCACCACATTGAAGGGAGGATGGATGGGGTCATGTATTGCGAGATTTTGGCCAATAACCTTCCCTCAGTAAGAGCATTGAAGATGGGTCATGGCTGGGTCTTCGAGCATGACAAAGACCCGAAACACACAGTCAGGGCAATTAAGGAGTGGCTCCGTAAGAAACATTTCAGGTCCTGGAGGGCCTAGCCAGTCTCCAAACCTGAACCCAATAGAAAATCTTTGGAGGGAGCTGAAACTCAATGTTGCCTAGCGACAGCCCCGAAACCTGAAAGATCTGGAGATCTGTATGGAGGAGTGGGCCAAAATCCCTGCTGCAGTGTGTGCAAACCTGGTCAAGAACTACAGGAAACGTCTGACCTCTGTAATTGTAACAAAGGTTTCTGTACCAAATATTAAGTTCTGTTTGTTTATTGTTTCAAATATTTATTTCATGCAATAAAATGAAAATTAATTATGTAAAAACCATACAATGTGATTTTCTGGATTTTTTTTTTAGATTCTGTCTCTCACAGGTGAACTGTACCTGTGATAAAAATTACTGATCTCTCCATTCTTTGTACGTGGGAACATCGGCAGTGTATCCAATACTTATTTTCCTAACTGTTATGTGTTGCGCAATAAAATGGCAAATGTGCAATTTTCACTCTCCATCATCCACTGCGTGCTAATTTCCAGAAAGTGCCTGTGGAGTCAAAATAGTCACTACTCCTATAGATTATTTCACTGAAAGTTATAATTTCCAAAATGGAGTCACTTTATGGGGATTTCTACTGCTCTGGTTTTCTGCCATTTTGTCATATTAAGGCTTCTGTAAATGGTGTGTCCCATCTCCTCTGGGATCTGCTCCTGGGACGTCTGCTTCTCTCACCAGGAGCCGCCTTATTCATCCTGCAGGCGGCGCTGGTAATGGAGGAGACGTCAGAACCAGAAGCTCTGGGCGGCGCAGGCTCTGTCCAGCCACTAAGATTAGGGTTGCTGGGACCTGTAGTACCATCCAGTCTGGCAGTATGGGTGTGTGTGCTGTCCAGCTGGAGTAATCTGCTCCCTGCTTCAGCCATTTGGAGACCACTGCACCCTACTAAAGCTGGAAGCATATTGCTGGAAGCTGCCAGATACAGCCTTGTTCTCCTCTGGTTCAGTCCTCTGTGATCAGCTCCCGGCTTGTGTATTTGTCTCCTGTTGTGATCTCGGCCCGTTTACTGACTACTCTCGTGTCTTCTGATTTTGTATTTTCTCTGCCCTCCTGGTTCTGACCCGGCTAACGGACTATTCTTCTTCCCATCTCACACTACAGAACAACAGGTAATACTGTGGCCCTACAGATACACTAGAACTTAGTGATGTTTTTTTTTTACATAGGGGTCTCTGTCTAAGTCCAGATCTATTTAGAGGAGTTAACCCCTTTACCCCCCAAGGCTGTTTGCACCTTCATGACCAGGCCAAATTTTACAGTTTTACAGTGTCACTTTATGAGGTAATAACTCTGGAACGCTTCAACGGATCCCACTGATTATGAGCTTTTTCGTGACATATAGAACTTTATGTTAGTGGTAACATTTCTTTGATATTTCTTGTGTTTATTTGTAAAAATAATCAAAATTTGGCAAAAACTTAATTTTATGAACTTAAATCAGTTATATCACACAAATTAGTTAATAAATAACATTTCTCACATGTCTACTTTATATCAGCACAATTTTTTAAACAATTTTCTTGTTTGTTAGGAAATTAAAAGGGTTAAAATTTGACCAGAGATTTCTCATTTTTCCAACAAAATTTACAAAACCATTTTTTTAGGGACCACATCACATTTGAAGTGACTTCAGGGGCCTATATGACAGATGACATATACTCAAAAGTGACACCATTCTAAAAACTGCACCCCTCAATGTGCTGAAAACCACATTCAAGTAGTTTATTAACCCTTCAGATGCTTCACAGGAATTTTTGTACTGTGGAAGGAAAAATGAACATTTAACTTTGTCACAAAAATTTTACTTTAGACTCAATTTTTTTTTATTTTCGCAAGGGTAACAGGAAAAAATGGACCCAAAATTTGTTGTGCAATTTCTCCTGAGCACGCCGATATACCATATGTAGAGGAAAACTACTGTTTGGGCGCGCAGCAGGACTTGAAAGGAACACCATTTGACTTTTTGAATGCAAAATTTTCTGGAATAATTAGCGGGCGCCATGTCGCGTTTGGAGAGCTTTTAATGTGTCTAAACAGTGCAACCACAAGTGACACCATTTTGGAAACCTCTCAGGGAACTTATCTAGATGTGCGGTGAGCACCTTGAATCCCCAGATGCTTCACAGAAGTTTATAACATTGAATCGTGTAAATAAAAATCACATTTTTCCAAAAACAATGTTATTTTAGCCCCAATTTTTTTATTTTCACAAGGATTGCAGGAGAGAATGGACACCAAAATTTGTTGTGCAATTTCTCCTAAGTGCGCAGATACCCCTTATGTGGTCGAAAACTACTTTTGAGGCACAGTGCCAATCTCAGAAAAGAAGAGGTGCCATATTGGAGTTCACATTTTGCTGGACTGGTTTGAGGGTACCATGTCACATTGGCAGAGCCCCTGAGGTGTCAGAAGAGCAGAACCCCCCATATGAGACCTCATTTTACAAACTACACCTCTCAAGGAATTCATCTAGGGGTGCAGTGATCACAACAGGTGGGTCACCGAATTTTATACTATTGGGCAATTAAAAAAATAATTCCATTTTTACCACTAAAATTTTGTTTTAGACCCAGATTTTACATTTTTACAATGGGAAATGGGTAAAAATTGCATCAAAATTTGTCCCACAATTTCTGCTGACTGTATACCCCACATATGTGGTTGCACAGTACTGCTGGCATGACTCTGTTGTCGGCTATCCCGGGGGCAGGAGCTCCTTCCTGTCCCTAACATTAGGGGCACCCTAGCTGGTCCTGCTCCCCGGATTACTTCTGAAGGTAAAGACACCGGGCGCCACGTACCTTGTCTGAGTTCCTCAATCCGCCCACAGTCTGTTCCCTTCCACCACCCAGGGAAGAGGGGAGTAGTAATGTATGGCTGAACCCCAACCAGACTAACAAGGTAATACAAATAGGGCTAAAGGAAAATACCAATCATACAAATAAATGCACACAAACAACAGAGGTTAACACTGGGAAGTGGAGGATGGGGGACAAACCTAAATAGAAGAAGAGGATAACACACAAACTAAACCACGCAACAGTCTTAGCTTAATCCTCCAAACGCCTTCTCAAACAACAACAGTCCAGCACACTCCTAGAACCATGCAGCATAAGCTAGCTCTGGTAGGATAGCCTGCCAAAGCCCAGTATATATAGGAGCGGGGAGTGGCTAACAGCGAACAGGTGAGAGCCTAAATGATGGTAAGCTTCTAGGAGCTTACAACTGAGCAGATTAACCCCCGGCAGAAACCTGCACTGTTTAATATGAAGGTGAAAGGCTTTTAATGAGTGGGAGGAATTAGAAGCTGCAGTCTTCTGGCTCCTCTCCGTCACAGTAAATCCATGTCAACTGCTTAGCCATACGGTGAGACTCGGGAGGGACAGAGCGCTATTGGTTTTAGCAGAAACCCAGTATAGTAATACAGTAGGCATCCTGGAGCACAGAATTTTCTGTATTAGTTTACGGACTCCATATACAGAACCCCTAAGTGCTACAAGAGCACAATCACCGCTCAAGTTACCCCATTTTGGAAATTATACCCTTTGGGAATTTATCTACAGGTGTTGTGACGATTTTGACTCCTTGGGTTTTCCAGAAACAAGCAGCAGTGGATGTTGCTGAGTGAAAATTGCAAACTTCCGTTGTAGTGACCAGTACGCTGTAGTGACCAGTAGATTATTCCCGGCTTATGCTTCTGGAGACATGCACCCATACAGTAAGAGGGCTCTCATCACTACAGAAATGCCAAACATGTGGACACTAACTGCGGTTTAGGCTTACTGGTGCTCAGAAGGGAGGGGGCATTTAGTTTTAGGAGCACAGAATTTGCTGAATTTATTTTGGGGTGCAAGGGCCATTTCGATTTTCCAGAGCCTTTGTGCCATCAGTAACATGGAAGCCCCCTATATTTCCGCTAACAGATGACGAACCCGAGTGGGAACTTGCTTTTTTTGTGGATTGAGTTGAAGCTGGGAACATTTTGGGAACATTTTACATAACATTTTGGATCACATTTATCCTGCACTCTATGCTGAGCACTTACATAAGGGTTTCCTTTTAAATCTCAGAGTGACGTAATTCAGATGAAACCCCGAGGCAGCAGAGTTACTCTCGACTCTGTCTGGCCTCTGTACAGTGATGTCCTTTTTTCCCAGAGGTGCACAGAACTGTGGCCGATGACACTTTTATGCAAACCTAAAAAGACGGACACCGCCAGATCAAAGGCCAGACAGCATCCATGGTGCCTCCACCTGCCTCATTATAGGGAATATTCAGAGCGCAGGATAAATGTGAGCTGAGCCTTACTGCGATATTTGGGAGTTAGAATCAACAAATCAACAGCAGGTGAAGAATTGGTTTTATTTATTTTTTACGCTGCTCCTGTGCGGTATAGGTGATTAGACGACTTTATTCTTCGGGTCGGTGCAATTACAGCGATAGATTTATAGCGGGTTTTTATGTTTGGCTGCTATCACATACTAAAATACGCTTTTTTTCCCCCAAAAAACTAGTTTTTGCATAACCAGATTTTGTGAGCTATAATTTTTCCATATTTCTACTGAAAAAGTCATGTGAGGGCTTGTTTTTTGCAGGATGAGTTGACGTTTTTATTGGTACCATATTTGGGCAGATTACATTTTTTGATCGCTTTCTATTCCGATTTTTGAGAGGCAGAATAAACAAAAAACAACAATTCAAGAATTGTTTTTTTTTTTGTTTTTTTTATGCCGTTCCACGTATGGTAAAATTGATAAGGCAGCTTTATTTTTCTAGTCAGTACGATTACCGCGATACAACATTATGTAGTTTTTTTATGTTTTGACGCTATTACAGAATAAAAACTATTTTATCGAAAAAAAAATATTTTTGCATTGCTTCATTCTGAGAGCTATAATTTTTTTATTTTTCCCCTGATGGAGCTGTATGGCGGCTTGTTTTTTTGCAGGACAATGTGACGTTTTCATAGATACCATTTTTATGTACAGTACATTCATCTTTTTGATCGCATTTTATTCCACTTTTTGTTCTGCGGTATGATGATAAAGCATTGTTTTTTGCCTAGATTTTTACTTTTTTTATGGTGTTTACTAATTGTATTAACTAGTGGGATGGTTTAATATGGTTGGGTCGCTCTAGACACGGCAATACCAAATATGTCTACTTTTATTGTTTATTTATCCATTTGATTTATAATAATATTTATTTATGGGTACAATATATTTTTTATTTTTTTAATTAGTATTTTGTGATTTTTTTAAAAAATATTGTTACAACATTTCTCCACTTTTTTACTTAGTCCCACTGTGGAACTTCCCAGCTTTAAAGGGGATACCCACCAGGCTAGGGAGCCTTTTAAGTCTGGAGTTAAGGGCATCTTTTTGTCCAGGCCTGACGGACGTTTGTCCCAAGCGGAGCTGATTTCATTCTGAAGAATTCTGGAATGTGCCTGACACCACTTTACACAGGGGATGCACAATGTCATGGTCCCCAGAACACTCATAGCTTCCCTGACCGTTACTTCCCTCTTTCTGCAAAAGGAACTGAATTTTTTTACTATGTCCCGAGCTTTCTTTTGAGGGAGTTTGGACAAGCCCCGGTGCGAATCTAATAGCACTCCCAAGAATATCTTCTGGTTGCTTGGAGCTAGGTCTGATTTTCCTAAATTTAGAACTCACCCCAAGTCTGACAATACTCGCATTACCCGACGCTGATGAAGAATTAACTGCGCGTCTGAATCTGCTACTAGAAGAAAGTCGTCTAGGTAGGGAATTATGACTATGCCCTCTCTCCTTAGACGGGAGACTACTTCCGTCACTATTTTGGTGAAAATACGGGGTGCCGATGACAGGCCGAATGGAAGACATTGGAACTGATAGTGGCTTACGCCACCTTTCCCTCTTGTTGCAAACCTGAGGTATCTCTGTCTTGAAGGGTGTATGGGAATATGGTAATATGCCTGCTTCAAATCCAAGGTACACATCACCGCGTCTTTGGGTACCAGAAGTATCACCGATTTTATTGACTCCATTTTGAACCTCTTGTACTTTACCCACTGGTTCAGGGGTCTGAGGTTTATAATTGTCCTGTACTCTCCCGATGGTTTTTTTATGGAGAACAGTCTGGAATAATGGCACCTGTATCTCTCTGAACGAGGGACCGGTGTTATTGCTCCGTCCTGGAGAAGCTGCCTGATGTCTACTTCCAGCCTTCTGAGGGCCGCTGTTGAACTGGCTTCCGTGATCTGAAATCGTCGGGGGGGGAATTGAGAAAACTCGATCTTGTACCCGTGTTCTATAAGTTGTAAAATCCACTGATTTTGGGTTATTCTCTGCCAACTTCCTAAGAAATGCTGCAGCCGAATGCTGTCCAGTACAGGTCCAAAAACCTGTAGGCCGGAAAATGGGATAGCACAAAGTTTGTTTTTGGACTGCATATCGCCTGTCCAAGACCTCAGCCAGAGTGCCCTACGGGCCGAATTCAACAGCGCATCATTACTTGCCGCGAACCGGACAGATTCTGCTGACGCATCTGCCATGAAATTTACTGCCATCCTGACCATGTATAAAGCCTCGGCTATATCCTCCCTGGAAGCACTCTTTCTCAGTTTGACTTCCAGGTCCTCCAACCATAAGCCTGCTGATCTGGCCATGGACGTGGCCGCAATATTGGTCTTGATGATTGCAGCTGAAGCCTCCCAGGCACTTCCTCTTTAATCATAGCCTTTACTTCGGCTCTAAATGTGGCCTGCTCCTCCGCCATAACTTTTGCTATACAGTCCTTGCACAGCTGTTTGTTATATGTGTCCAGAAGCCTGGTAGTACAAGTTGGGCATCGCCTAGCCCTCTTCTTAGGAACTGATCCCTTTGGGGTCCCTTTATTCTATGGACAGTATCAGACACAGGCAGTTTGTCAGGATAAATCACCATAGCTCAGCTACAAAAAAAGGGGGCCCATAGATGCTCATTTACATGACCCAGGGAGATGGCCGTGGAATCCGTGTGCTGCGCGGGGCTACCCTCCATAGCTCACTATAGGTGCAGTGCCTAACCGACAGACACACATGGACAGATTTTACCTGTCTGCCGTCTTCGCCGCCATCTTCCCCAGGCTTCTCCTTCCTGCTGACCTCCTAACCGGAAGTGCGTTCCAGGGTGGAACTCATGCCGCAGCCGCGTCACTGGAATTGCGCTGGCCGGCAGAGGCAGCACGCCCAGAGCCCTCCGAGGAGGGAAGCGGCGCCTTCCAGGAGCTCCACTCCACTGGGCTGGCTGAGGGAACAGGACGGGTTTCAGCCGGCAGCCTGTCTTGACAGCGGGAGGAGACAGGTATGGCAACCCCTCCGTCCCCTGGGCTGCTCCTATGCTTTCAGCGCTGCTGCGCCCTCTCATGTGCCTGTCCGACTAGGGACAGGAAAAACACAGGCGATGGAGGGTGGGGAGGGGCCTTTAACCTCTCGTGTGTTCCTGCCCCTAGTCGGACATGAAGGACTACCTCCTGGTGTGCTGTCAGGAGGGACGTCCTGGAAAAAAACATTACACTCACCTTCCGATGGCCCCCGGTCTCCTTCTCCAATGCGTCCGGTCTCCTCGGTGTCTCGCAGTGGTGTAAAAGGACCTTCCATGACGTCATTTAGCCATGTGACAGGTCACTCGACCGCCGACGTCAGCACTGACACCCACCCACAGCGCTGATACACACCCACAGCGTTGACACACACCCACAGCACTGACACACACCCACAGCGCTGACACACTGCGCTTCCTAGTTTTGATTCCTACGATACCACAGTGTCTATCGACTCCTGTAAAACATGATATTAGACCTTCCTAGCTAGCACTAAGCCGAAGTTCAAGCCTTACGTGTTTCATCATTTTTTTATAACTGCCATGATCATCAGGGGCTAGCAGTCTGTTTAATATCTAAATAGAATTCGTTACTATGATAGTTTCTTGATAAACATATCGGCATGGTTGCTGGCCATGTTCGGCGGCCAAGCAAGCATGTCTTTATAGGTAGGAACATCCCACCTCCTTCCTCCCTATTCTCAACTTGACCAATCCTTGGACGGAAGTGTGAAAAACTTATTGCATCATTCCCTAGAAGACTCATGGCTGTACTAGCTCAAAGGGGGCTTCTACTCAATACTGAGTAAAGGGTCTGAATACTTATGACCATGTGATATTTCAGTTTTTCTTTTTTAATAAATTTTCAAAAATTTCTACATTTCTGTTTTCTTTCAGACAAGATGGGGTGCAGAGTGGACTTTACTGAGAAAAAAATGAACTTTTTAGAATTTACCAAATGGCTGCAATGAAACAAAGAGTGAAAAATGTAAAGGGGACTGAATACTTTCCATACACACTGTACTTTCTATCTGTGCAGCATTATTCATAATTTTACATCTACCAGAAATATATGCTTTGATCCAGGGTGGGCACCTTATTACATGTAATATTTCATAAATTTATGTATATTTATGTATGTGACTTTTATAAGGTGGTTTACATCTAATGCTTTTTCTGCCTTTTTAATTATGTTTTAACTTTTTGGTGCTTGTGTGTGGTATTTAATAAAATTTATAATTCTTCTTAAAATTATTATTTATTGTTATTGACTTACTTATTCAGAATGTCTGGTGCCCATTTTTACACCCTTTTATTGTTCTTCTCTATATATTTCCTTGGATGCTGGGGCACAGCGTTCCTTTATAAATGTGTGGTGCCAGGTCTTCTTGTCTCTATACCCAGCTCTCTTCAGGGAATTGACCAGGTCCTCCCTTGTAGTTCTGGGCTGATTCCTGACCTTTCTCAGAATCATCGCTGCCCCACCAGGCGAGATCTTGTATGGAGCCCCAGCCAGAGGAAGATTGACAGTCATCTTGTGTTTCGTCCATTTTCTAATATTGTGCCAACAGTTGTTGCCTTCTCTATTGTCCTGTAGCCCATCTGAGCCCTGTAGAGGTCTACAATTTTCTCCCTGGTGTCCTTATACAGCTCTTTGGTCTTGGCCATGGGGGAGAGATTTGAGTGTGATTGATTGAGTGTTTGGACAGGTGTCTTTTATACAGGTAACGAGTTCAAACAGCAGCAGTTAATACAGGTAGTGAGTGCAGAGTAGGAGGGCTTCTTAAAGAAAAACTAACAGGTCCGTGAGAGCCAGAATTCTTGCTGGTTGGTAGGTGATCAAATACTTATTTCATGCAATAAAATGCAATTTAATTATTTAAAAATCATACAATGTGATTTTCTGGATTTTTTTTTACATTCTGTCTCTCACAGGTGAAGTGTACCTACGATAAACTTGAAAAATCAGCAGTGTATCAAATACTTATTTTCCCCATTCTTTTGCCTCTTGAGAAAGCCCATAATATAGGGGCAAAACGCGCGTCGAGGTTCTCTTCTGGTCACTTGGCACCTTAAGTTCATCCTGTTCCCGGTCTGCCTGTCACTTTTTCTCTACTGGCCCCCCCTACTAGCGATTGGTAAGGGATACTTGAATTTTTCTTGATATCTTATATATACCTGCACACTTGTGCGGCTACCCCTCATCTATGGTATATCTTACATGCTATTTGCTTGCCTTTCCCCTTCCCCCTTTTTTGTTTGGGGGGGCCTTTGATATATACATTTTCTATATATGTTACCATGTACTGTATTTTGTAATCTACTATTTACTCTGTGTTGCCACTGCTGTGGCCTTTTTACTATTTTGTATCCAATAAAGCTATATTGATTTTATGCCTATATATACTCTGTTTCTCCTGTTATATCTGCATTCAATATTGAGTAGGCTTGTGGCTATTAGAAGCTATGTATTTCCTAGTTGTCTTTTCGCCACGACTTTAAAAAATGAAGGCCGTCTTGCATATACTTATTTTCCCCACTGTAGCAGCAGCTAGGGACGTCCATCACGATAGCTTCATCCTCATCGCTAATGCTATAATATGAGAAGTTCAGCTAACAGGCTCTTGTGATTGGCATTATGTAGGAGACAGTGTATTGTACTATATGACTGTTGACAAGATTAGGGATAAAGCAAGAGAATCTCTCAATATCCTATAACTGCTGCTATAAGCACAAGATAAGAGAAACTGCCAATGTGTCGGCTTCATGAATTTTAAAGCTTACCACGGTGAATTTATTCACAGTTCTTCTGAATAAATTGTTCTGTTAGATACAAACGGTAGGAAGATCTGTTATCCTGATTAAATAAATATAATTGATATACAGTACAGACCAAAAGTTTGGACACACCTTCTCATTTAAAGATTTTTCTGTATTTTCATGACTATGAAAATTGTACATTCACACTGAAGGCATCAAAACTATGAATTAACACATGTGGAATTATATACTTAACAAAAAAGTGTGAAACAACTGAAAATATGTCTTATATTCTAGGTTCTTCTAAGTAGCCACCTTTTGCTTTGATGACTGCTTTGCACACTCTTGGCATTCTCTTGATGAGCTTCAAGAGGTAGTCACCGGAAATGGTCTTCCAACAATCTTGAAGGAGTTCCCAGAAATGCTTAGCACTTGTTGGCCCTTTTGCCTTCACTCTGCGGTCCAGCTCACCCCAAACCATCTTGATTGGGTTCAGATCTGGTGACTGTGGAGGCCAAGTCATCTGGCGTAGCACCCCATCACTCTCCTTCTTGGTCAAATAGCCCTTACACAGCCTGGAGGTGTGTTTGGGGTCATTGTCCTGTAGAAAAATAAATGCAAACCGGATGGAATAGCATGCCGCTGCAAGTTGCTGTTGTAGCCATGCTGGTTCAGTATGCCTTCAATTTTGAATAAATCCCCAACAGTGTCACCAGCAAAGCACCCCCACACCATCACACCTCCTCCTCCATGCTTCACGGTGGGAACCAGGCATGTAGAGTCAATCCGTTCACCTTTTCTGCGTCGAACAAAGACACGGTGGTTGGAACCAAAGATCTCAAATTTGGACTCATCAGACCAAAGCACAGATTTCCACTGGTCTAATGTCCATTCCTTGTGTTCTTTAGCCCAAACAAGTCTCTTCTTCTTGTTGCCTGTCCTTAGCAGTGGTTTCCTAGCAGCTATTTTACCATGAAGGCCAGCTGCACAAAGTCTCCTCTTAACAGTTGTTGTAGAGATGTGTCTGCTGCTAGAACTCTGTGTGGCATTGACCTGGTCTTTAATCTGAGCTGCTGTTAACCTGCGATTTCTGAGGCTGGTGACTCGGATAAACTTATCCTCAGAAGCAGAGGTGACTCTTAGTCTTCCTTTCCTGGGGCGGTCCTCATGTGAGACAGTTTCTTTGTAGCGCTTGATGGTTTTTGCAACTGCACTTGGGGACACTTTCAAAGTTTGCCCAATTTTTTGGACTGACTGACCTTCATTTCTTAAAGTAATGATGGCCACTCGTTTATCTTTACTTAGCTGCTTTTTTCTTGCCATAATACAAATTCTAACAATCTATTCAGTAGGACTATCAGCTGTGTATCCACCTGACTTCTGCACAGCACAACTGATGGTCCCAACCCCATTTATAAGGCAAGAAATCCCACTTATTAAACCTGACCGGGCACACCTGTGAAGTGAAAACCATTTCCGGTGACTACCTCTTGAAGGTCATCAAGAGAATGCCAAGAGTGTGCAAAGCAGTCATCAAAGCAAAAGGTGGCTACTTTGAAGAACCTAGAATATAAGACATATTTTCAGTTGTTTCACACTTTTTTGTTAAGTATATAATTCCACATGTGTTAATTCATAGTTTTGATGCCTTCAGTGTGAATGTACAATTTTAAAAGTCATGAAAATGCAGAAAAATCTTTAAATGAGAAGGTGTGTCCAAACTTTTGGTCTGTACTGTATATTGCAATAATTTTGAGTGACAAACTCTTTACTACTAATATCCTAGCTGACTTTCAGTTCAGGGACCACTGAGTCAATCATTTTTACATTTTGCTACTATATTTCTAGTTTTAATCGTGAAAAAATAAAAGTTAATTTTTACCCTTTACTCCAATTGGATTAGTCTGTGAATTTTGGAAATATAAGTTTTGGAGATATATAATAATTTGTCAGAGCAATGAGTGGATTTACAGATCTGGGCAGTTAACAGTCAGCATCTACTAATCCCAGGGGGTAGGTGGATCCTCCAGGTTGTAAATTCTATAGAAAAGGACTTTCACAATTTCATAAAGTCATTTGAACAGTTTTAGGTGGAGGACAATGTTGTACTTTAACGGCAAAATGGTGATCACATGACCAATAAAGCAGCCACAGCCGGTGTCTGAGAAGAATCTGTGATTTCTCTGCATTTAGTGGTTAGTACTCACCTGGGTAGTCATATGTAGGAATCTCCTCTTTACACCACTCGTCATCCCTCACATATGTCTCTGTAGTATTAATATGGGTCAGATCTTCACCCTGAAACAAATATTGTAAAAGTCACAGACAGATGGAGAAGTCCCATCTATGATCAGCTCTAATCCTGCCATCTCCACCATTCTCATTACACAAGTATAAAACATATAATACTGGTGGATAAAACAAGACTGAACACAAGACCTTCACAGCCGTCTACACATCATAGGGGAGATCTCATGACACCTTCTCTCCATCTACCTGATGATCCTGAGGAACATTGGGATCTTCTTGTTTACAGTCCAGTGGAAGAAGAGGACGGGGACATCTCTCTGGTGTTGTCCTCTTACTGGATAGATCTGGAGGAAACACATACAGGGGCTGAATTCATTCTTTACATACAGATAATTATAGGCCATGTGTATTTAGTCCTGTCTATTACCTGGTGATGTGAGGGGCTGGGGAACCTCCATCATGACGTTCTTGTACAGATCTTTGTGTCCTAAATACTCCCACTCCTCCATGGAGAAATAGACGGCGATATCGTGACACCTTATAGGAACCTGACACATACAATGATACTGTCATCCCTCGATCCCTTCATAGCGTTACTGTATAATGCCCCAGCATTCCCAGCAGTGTCACCTCTCCAGTCAGCAGCTCAATCATCTTGTAGGTGAGTTCTAGGATCTTCTGGTCATTGATGTCATCATGTATCAGGGGGTGAGATGGAGGTCCGGTTTTTGGGCTCAGGGGTCTTCCCCATCCCTCAGACACAGGGTCCTGACAGCGCTCTCTAGAGGTCTTCTTCACTACTGTGTAATCCTGGTTATGGAGAGACACATTAATAAATCTCCCTCCAGACATTTCCAGAGTCCTCACCTCTCCAGTTCTGTCCATCTGTTATTCCCATAGATAAGAATGATGTAACGTGACGTCATCAGAATCTCTCACCTCTCCAGTAACCCGGAAGAGGATCTCTAGGGTGAGGTATAATATCCTCTCCGCCATCTTGTCTCTGTCCATATCCATCCTTGATGGGTAAATCAGAAAAATTTGCTTATATAGAAGATATTCACTGAGAGGGTCCGATATTGTAGAGACCTGAATGAGAAGATGATGAGCAGATGTAACGTCATAAAAATCCTGTGTAATAATACAATTACTGGAGATAATAAGGGAAACATATGAGGAGATTTATTATTTTACAGTATTTAGTTTTCTTATATACATATACTAATAAAACATATATAATTTAAGCCACAAACAACAAGCAGTTTCTTCCTTGGAGTCTGTAGCTGAATACGTTTCTCATAGACTCATCTTCCATAAAGCTAATTCTCGCCTCATTTACAGACACCGGAATCGGCATTAGTAATACTGCAGGAGATATTACACGTGACATGAGAAATAACTACTTCATGATGAGGACATCTTCATCTTCTACTTTGGTTCTAGAAACATATTTGGCCAAAGTCCGTCACTGACTACATCACCACCGGCCGTCTATATGAATGTTTCCCGTCTTTGAACTGTAATGTTCTATCACGTTAGATCTCAAGTCTGATTCAGACATAGAAATTTGAGACATTTATAAAAGTTTGTTTGTAAGAACACAAAGACAAGAGATATTTAATGCCAAATACTCCATGTACAGTGTATTTTTCTCTCTGGATATGATGGGATTTTTTTTTAGCATTTTCGCATAGGTTTCCATATGATACATGAAAAACACCCCAAAAAAATAAAATTGGGGATGGAGGTACCGTCGAAATATTATACAGTGTGTGGGTGGATGGCGATACTAGGGGAACAGTATACTGTGTGTGGGGGCCAAGAAAGGGGCACTGTACTATGGGAGCAATACATGATTCCTTCACAAAAACACCCTAAATGTAACATTTTTAAAACAACCCCACAATTTGTGAATCTTCAGGGTAAATCGCTATCTAACCATTTGATTAGAGCTGATACTATTACGCTAAAGTGTCTAAACAGACTTTCTTTCAGATCCATAAAGGGGCACTTTTCCGTGTTTGTCATGTCAGAACTGTTGGAGGATTATTACAGGTGACAGTTTTCCCACCAATTAGAAGGGACACCTGTGGAAATTGGTGTTTTTTTACCAGCTACAGTTCTGATGTGATTTACTCTGTAAAGTGCCTTGTGGTAAAGTGGACAAAAGTCATGATCAATTACAATCAGACTGAAGGAACATCGCTCCTCTATTCAGCTCTATGAACCTAGGATGAAATCCACTGCGGCCACTGCAAGAAAAAGAATGAAGAAGAGCAGAAGTTTGGTGAGACCACCGTGGCCAGACATTTCTTGGATGGTGATAAAAGTTCTGATCTCCGATGGTCGGTGTTAGAAGAGACGACCCCCGCGGATTCACAATCACAACGCAGTAAACTTCTACAGAGACGTGTTCTGAATTTACTCCCTGGAATCACTTTCTCCCAAAGGGTTAAATGACGTCTGTAACTTCATTGTCTTTCTATGAAGCTTCTTCTCTGAACTTTATTGCTCTGTTTTCTGAAGTATTTATATTACTCTCCAGAATCAGGAATGTATTAAGTCCTATATAAACTTCTGAGAAATAATTCTCTCTAATTCTGTGTTTCCAGGATTATTCTTGTGGGAATTGGCTGCGATATCCCCTGAGCAATATATTTCTAGTATTAACCCCTTTACGACCTTGCCTGTAATATTACGTAGCTGCGCCCTGGGCTTTATTGACCAGCTATGTACTATTACGCGTGCGGCGATGGGGCCCGCACACAAGCGGTGCGGGGCGATCGCCGCCTGGTGTCAGCTCATGGTCACAGCTGACACCCGGTGACCCGGTGGGAGCGGTCCCGCACCGCTCCCGGCACATTAGCTCCCACAATGCTGCAATCGAAGTAAGAATCGGTACTCACCTCCTCTCCCGGCGTCCCGTGGCATCTGAGTCTGGTCTCGGATGTTAAATGGATATGAATAGCGGTACCAGAGCGCCAATAACAGGGCAAAAATATTAAAAGGACTGATTTATTAATATACACACAACGAGTTTCGGTGGACACAGCCACCTTCATCAGGTGTGACAAGCAGCAAACAATTGATCCTTATATACATTTGACTAGGTATACAATTACTTAAAAGGGGCCCCTAACTAACCTGACCACGTGATCCACCACCGAGAGATCAGGATCTGTGAACGCCGCTGGAAATAGATGACAGCCACCAACAGAGCGGAGCTTGTGGAGCTTTACACTGGGGTTGTGCAGAGGTGCACAACTTCATAAGGTTAGTAGCCATCCTCACACCCCTCTAACAATTGCAATACTGAGTCACCCATTGCGCCTTGTTCTCTCCTCTCTTTACATATTGAGTCTGCTATTGCTGGGGGCTTAGCCTCAAGACCAGGAGCTGCAAATTGGGCGACTCAGATTATTCAACACATCGAGAGACGGAAAAATCTTGCAGAATCGTCAACAGATAAGAACTGTGTTTAAGACTTTAAAATCTAAATTGCTGGATCATTATGGACTTTTATGTGACCAATAGAGAGAAATTTAGATTATCTCTGATCATTACAGCCCTTAGTAAAGACTCTAAAGATGGCGACAGATGCATATATACTAATCCAACTATGCTGAATGATACAGATCAAAAAAGGTTACGTGGACTGTTTTTGAACTTAGAAAATAATAGCAAAATAGAAATAACTAATCACGTAGACACGATGTTTTTAGAACATTACATTAAGGATAACATAATACCCAAGGGATTGAGAATGAATCTCAACTCATCCTTTCCTCAGGATATTGTTTTTACTGAAAGATGGGACAGGTGTATTTCTGATTGCTCAACAACACTGATCAGATTGTTGATTGATAAAAGGAATACTCTGGCTATGCATGCTTTAGAAACAATAGCTAAAATTAAAGGGGATTTGGAGTTCTTTTCTTCATCTGCGGAATATTTTGCCATGGATAATGAGGTAAAACTAAGACTGGCTAAGTTTGAAAATGATTTAATAAATAAAAAAGCCAAAAAATATGAAAGAGATATAAAAGACTCTAAAAAAGAAAAAATCCAATCACCACTTCAAATTTCACCTGTTCCCATCATCTCTATGCAGAGAACAACTAGGGATAATCCATCATCCCCTATTCTAAGCAATGATCCTGATAACCATACAAAACAAGTGAATAGTTTTCAAAAACAGTTTTTTATGAATAAAAAACAACAAGCAATATATGAGACTCATAAAAAGAAGTTATCCATTAACAATAATTACAAGAAAAATACTGCATTTAATTCTAATTTGGAAAAAAATAATGACCTTATAATAGAGGGAATGTGTATGGAAATTACTCCTCCCTCCATACTGATTACTGATCCACCTATTTTATCCACACAAGCAGCAGATGTAGAATTTATTGCTAATCCGTCTACTATTTCCACACAAGTAGCCGATATTGATGAACTGAACTTCACATTACATATTAACACACAGGAGATATCCCATAGTGGATCTAATATCTCAGAGCTTTCTAGTGCAATACAGACTCCTATTGCTGGGGAGTCATCTGGTCAGATCCCGATAGCGGATACACTGAATATTTTAAATCAAGGGAGACCCTCTGATAAAACAAGTGGTATAAACCACATAAAACCCCCTATAAACAGAATGACATCCTTGGAATTATCTCCGATTTTGAATGAAAATAGTATCTTGATAAATCCTCAAACACAGAATGCAGTTGCATCCCAAACTAATAAAACGAAAATTACACATTTTTTTCACGTGGTCCCCGGACGTTGTCCAAAACGAAAAAGAAATTTAGGGGATGTAGAGGGAGTGGAAAAACCCGAGGCCTCAACAACAAAAATAGTCCAAATGCCGAAATTGAGACACAATCCAAATATAAAGAAAATGAAATCTTGCCAATGAACCAGAATACAAATTCCCTGCAGATAGAAACCCCTATCGGTTGTGGGGGCATTTTTAATATTTCTAGCTATGTGCTATCTGAAGCTGAACGATCCTTGTTAGGTCGAGGATTATCTTTCTGTCCAGCTGTCCCATTTAATAATTTCACTTTGTTCTGTGATTTAAATGAATTTATAAGGAAATTGACACTAAAAAGACATTTTCTATTGGAAGATAAGAGAAAATCACATCCTATTAGTTCATGCTCAACAGTATCCCCCTCCATTCAAGAATCTAATATACCAGGCCCCCCATTACTGGACCCTTTCACTCATGTAAATGTGAAGGGGAAAAATAATTTTTATCCATTACATCACAAAGGTTCACACCTTGAAACTTTCCAACAATTAATTTTGAGGGACCTTAGGACATTCCCCCCAATTTCAAAAAAAGTGAATAACTTGAGCTACCAGGAGAAATGTGCATTAAAAACCCTTCAGGATAATAAAGAAATAATTATAAAGAGAGCAGATAAGGGAGGGGGGACTGTGATAATGAACAGAGGCTGGTACATCAAGGAGGGCCTCAGAATCTTAGACGACTCAAACTACTACGTGAAATTAGAAGCAGACCCATCTGTAACCATTTTTTTGGAGTACAAAGGACTTGTAGCAGGGGCCTCTACAGCTGGCTTC
This sequence comes from Phyllobates terribilis, assembly GCF_046119375.1. Taxonomy (NCBI): domain Eukaryota; kingdom Metazoa; phylum Chordata; class Amphibia; order Anura; family Dendrobatidae; genus Phyllobates; species Phyllobates terribilis. Next base: position 1,567,620 of record NW_027362943.1, read on the forward strand.
CTCAATAAAAAAGAAAAATCCTTTTTAGACATTAAAAAATTCAAAGTCCCTTATTTTTATTTTTTACCCAAAATTCATAAAGATAAATTTAATCCCCCTGGACGTCCTATTATTTCTGGTATTAATTCTATCACATCCAACTTATCCCACTATATTGATCTTTTTTTACAGAAGTACGTTTTATCCCTAGATTCTCATTTAAAGGATTCCACACATTTAATTAGACTATTGAGAGAATTACCCCCTCTTCCAGGCTGTCTTCTTATTACACTCGATATAAGCTCTCTTTATTCCAATATCACACATGTATTGGGTTTACAGGCAATTAAAAAATTCCTAGATGAGGACCCTAACTTACAAGATCCTCAAAAAAACTTTTTATTGAGGGGTATAACAAAAAAAAGAAAAAAAAAAAAAAAAAAAAAAAAAAGGCCCCTTTTAAGTAATTGTATACCTAGTCAAATGTATATAAGGATCAATTGTTTGCTGCTTGTCACACCTGATGAAGGTGGCTGTGTCCACCGAAACGCGTTGTGTGTATATTAATAAATCAGTCCTTTTAATATTTTTGCCCTGTTATTGGCGCTCTGGTACCGCTATTCATATCCATTTATTGTCCCTTTCCCCCTGTTGGGGTGCGGTAGAGCTGCCTTTAACTTATTGTTCTTTCACCTGTGGGAGGAATTTAATTAGAATCACTACCCTGGTTTTCCAAGCTGCGCTGCCCTAACCCCTCCGGAACGCTGCCGGGGGTGTTGGTGAAGCTGGGCGTCCATCTCGGCGTTACATGCAACTAACCTGACCACGTGATCCACCACCGAGAGATCAGGATCTGTGAACGCCGCTGGAAATAGATGACAGCCACCAACAGAGCGGAGCTTGTGGAGCTTTACACTGGGGTTGTGCAGAGGTGCACAACTTCATAAGGTTAGTAGCCATCCTCACACCCCTCTAACAATTGCAATACTGAGTCACCCATTGCGCCTTGTTCTCTCCTCTCTTTACATAATGGTCTCGGATGTTGTCATGACGGCTCGATGTCGTCATAATAACATCCGGGTCAACAGGAGGCAGTGCATGACCAAAGTAACCTCCCTGTGTGCAGCGCTGACAGGCTGCATAGCATAGGGAGCTGCTGCTGTTCTCTATGCTATACAGCCGATCAGGCTGCAAAAAGTGAAAGTCCCATAATGGGACAATGTAAAAGTAAAAAAAGTGTAAGAAAGTTTAAAATAAAAAATTAAAAGAAAAAAAATTGTAAAAATATAAAAAAAAAAATGAAAAAAATAATACCCAAAAAATAAAAATATAATATACCCATCAATAAGTATTATTATGAAAAAAACAAAACAATAAAAAGTACACTTATTTAGTATCGCCGCGTCTAGAATGACCTGACCTATAAAACTGTCCCACTAGTTAACCCCTTTAGTGAACACTGTAAAAAAAATTAAAAAAACTAAGCAAAAAATGATGCTTTATCATCATACCGCCAAACAAAAAATGGAATAAAACGCGATAAAAAAAACGAATGTAAATAAAAATGGTACCGCTGAAAACGTCATCTTGTCCCGCAAAAAAACAAGGCGCCATACAGCTCCATCAGCCGAAAAATAAAAAAAGTTATAGCTCTCAGAATAAAGCGATACAAAAAAATTATTTTTTTTATAAAATAGTTTTTATTGTGTAGAAGCGCCAAAACATAAAAAAAACTATATAAATGTGATACCGCTGTAAACGTACTGACCCGAATAATAAAGCTGCCTTATGAATTTCACCATACGCGGAACGGCATAAAAAAACAAACCAAAAAACAATTCCTGAATTGTTGGTTTTTGTTTATTCTGCCTCCCAAAAATCAGAATAGAAAGCGATCAAAAAATGTCACGTGCCTGAAAATGGTACCAATAAAAACATCAACTTGTTCCGCAAAAAACAAGATGTCACATGACTCTGTCGGCCAAAATATGTAAAAATTATAGCTCTCAAAGTATGGCGATGCAAAAAATAGTCTTTGCAAAAAAATGCATCTTTAGTGTGTGACACCTGTCAATCATAAAAACCCGATATAAATCTGGTATCGCTGTAATCGCACCGACCCGAAGAATAAAGTTGTCTAATCACTTATACCGCACAAGGAACGGTGTAAAAAATAAACTCTAGGGTTAGGGTTGTGCTAGGGTTAGGGTTCCGCTAGGGTTGGGATTTTTTCAAAAGTAAAAAAAAAAGAAAAAAAAAATTATGACGATATGGCGACTAGTGTTGAGTGCCAGGTGCTTCGGTATGCACTGAGTATCGCAGGTGCTTGACTAACATGCTCGAGTTTCCGCCTCATATGCTTCGTGGCCAAAAAAAACTCGCGGGGATTGCCTGCCATGCATGAGCGAACCCCGCGTGTTTTTTTTTGGGTGTCTAATAACCGTGAAACATGCGGGGCGGGGACTCGAGCATGTTACTGCATACCTGGTGCAAACTCAAGTAGCGAGCACTTGCGCTCAAGACTGATGACAACTTATTCAATATGATGACTTAATGTTATCAAATTCTGTGTCGTACCTCTGGGTTCAAAATGTTCACTACACCCCTTGATAAAATCCTTGAGGGGTTTAGTTTCCAAAATGGGGTCACTTGTGGGGGGTTTCCACTATTTAGGCACATCAGGGGCTCTCCAAACGCGACATGGCGTCCGCACTCAATTCCAGCCAATTTTGCGTTCAAAAAGTCACACAATGCTCCTTCCCTTCTGAACTCTGCTGTGCGCCCAAACACTGTATTTTCCCCACATATGGGGTATTGGCGTACTCAGGAGAAATTGCACAAAAGTTTTTGGGGTCCATTTTCTCCTCTTGCCCTTGTAAAAATATAAAAATTAGAGCTAAAACATAATTTTTGTGGAAAAAGTTTGATTTTTTTATTTTCACAGCTCCGTGTTATAAACTTCTGTGAAGCACCTGGGGGTTCAGGGTGCTCACCACACATCTAGATAAGTTCCCTGGGGGGTCTAGTTTCCAAAATGGTGTCACTTGTGGGGGGTTTCCACTGTTTAGGCACATCAGGGGCTCCCCAAACGCGACATGGCATCTGCTAATTATTCAAGTAAATTTTACATTCAAAAAGTCAAATGGCGTTCCTTCCGTCCAAACCCTGCCGTGCGCCCAAACAGTGGTTTTTCCCCACATATGGGGTATCTGCGTGCTCAGGAGAAATTGCATAACAAATTTTGTCCATTTTTTCCTGTTACTCTTGCGAAAATAAAAAAATTGGGGTGTAAAGTAACATTTTTGTGAAACAAGTTAAATGTTTATTTTTTTTCTTCCCCATTCCAAAAATTCCTGTGAAGCATCTGAAGGGTTAATAAAGTTCTTGAATGTGGTTTTGAGCACCTTGAGGGGTGCAGTTTTTAGAATGGTGTCACTTTTGGATATTTTCTGTCACAAAGACCCCTCAAAGTGACTTCAAATGTGATGTGGTCACTAAAAAAATGGTTTTGTAAATTTTGTTGGAAAAATGAGAAATCGCTGGTGAAATTTTAACCCTTATAGCTCCCTAATAAAAAAAAAATTTTGGTTCCAATATTGTGCTGATGTAAAGTAGACATATGGGAAATGTTATTTATTAAGTATTTTGTGTGACATATCTCTCTGATTTAGGGGCATAAAAATTAAAATTTTGAAAATTGCAAAATTTTCACCAAATTTCCGTTTTTTTCACAAATAAACGCAAGTGATATCGAAGAAATTTTTCCACAATCATGAAGTACAATATGTCACGAAAAAACAATCTCAAAATCAGGGGGATCCGTTGAAGCGTTCCAGAGTAATTACCTCATAAAGTGACAGTGGTCAGAATTGTAAAAATTGGCCTGGTCATTAACATGCAAACCACCCTCGGGGTGAAGGGTTTAATGCGCCAATAATGGGGGATCTCCACATACCTCCACCTGCAGAGCCGCCACCACATATATGGCTGCTCTGTGCGCACAGGCGCTGTGATGAGGTCACAGGAGGGAGGAGTCAGGGGTCACATGATCAGGGGCCTCAGTGGATGCAGGACTCTGCTGTGCTGGTTGTCATGGTGCTGGATGAGCTGAAGTTTATGTGTGGGGTCAGGAGGGGTTTACAGTGTGGATGTAGCAGAGCCGCGTGTGTACGAGGTGTACGGAGCAGAGCCGCGCGTGTACGAGGAGTACGGAGCAGAGCCGCGCGTGTACGAGGAGTACGGAGCAGAGCCGCGTGTGTACAAGGTGTACGGAGCAGAGCCGTGTGTGAACGAGGTGTACGGAGCGGAGCCGCGCGTGTACGAGGTGTACGGAGCAGAGCCGTGTGTGTACGAGGTGTACGGAGCAGAGCCATGTGTGTACGAGGTGTACGGAGCAGAGCCGCGTGTGTACGAGGTGTACGGAGCAGAGCCGCATGTGTACGAGGTGTACGGAGCCGTGTGTGTACAAGGTGTACGGAGCGGAGCCGTGTGTGTACGGAGCGGAGCCGTGTGTGTACGAGGTGTACGGAGCGGAGCCGTGTGTGTACGGAGCGGAGCCGTGTGTGTACGAGGTGTACGGAGCGGAGCCGTGTGTGTACGAGGTGTACGGAGCGGAGCCATGTGTGTACGAGGTGTACGGAGCGGAGCCACATGTGTACTAAGTGTAGGGAGCAGAGCCGTGTGTGTACAATGTGTAGGGAGCAGAGCCGTGTGTGTACGAGGTGTACATAGCGGAGCCGTGTACGAAGTGTACAGAGCGGAGCAGTGTGTATACGAGGGTTATGGAGCGGAGCCATGTGTGTACAAGGCGTGCGGAGTGTAGCCATGTGTATAAGACGTGTACGGAGCAGAGCTTTGTGTATAAGACATGCACGGAGCGGACCCATGTGTGTACGCGGTTTACGGAGCAGAGCCGTGTGTGTATGAGGTGTGCGGAGCGGAGCCGTGTGTGTATGAGGTGTGCGGAGCGGAGCCGTGTGTGTACGAAGTGTACAGAGCGGAGCCGTGTGTATACGAGGTTTATGGAGCGGAGCCGGGTGTGTGCGAGGTTTTTTGAGCGGAGCCATGTGTGTACGAGGCGTGCGGAGCGTAGCCATGTGTATAAGACGTGTACGGAGCAGAGCTTTGTGTATAAGACATGCACGGAGCGGACCCATGTGTGTACGCGGTTTACAGAGCAGAGCCGTTATGTACGAGGTGTACAGAGCGGTGCCGCGTGTGTACGAGGTGTACGGAGAGGAGCCGCGTGTGTACGAGGTGTACGGAGAGGAGCCGCGTGTGTACGAGGTGTACGGAGCAGAGCCGTGTGTGTATGAGGTGTACGGAGAGGATCCGTGTGTGTATGAAGTGTACGGAGCGGAGCCGCGTGTGTACGAGGTGTACGGAGCGAAGCCGCGTGTGTACGAGGTGTACGGAGAGGAGCCGCATGTGTACGAGCTGTACGGAGAGGAGCCGTGTGTGTACGAGGTGTATGGAGCGGAGCCGCATGTGTACGAGGTGTACGGAGCGGAGCCGCATGTGTACGAGGTGTATGGAGCGGAGCCGTGTGTGTACGAGGTGTACAGAGAGGAGCCGTGTGTGTACGAGGTGTATGGAGCGGAGCCGTGTGTGTGCGGAGTGGAGCCGTGACTATAATCAGCTTTTGGGGGCTAGATGGTTTTCTAACCTTGAGGGGCTTACTACAGTTTGATTTGCACCAAGAACGGTGATGAATGGAAAATAGAGTTTTTAACGTCTGAGGGTTTACTCGATAATCTCGTTCTGCTATTTGGATTCTCCAATGCACCAACAGGATTTCACAGCTTTCTGAATAATATTTCTCTGATTACATTGGGAGATTTCTTGTGATTTTCCTTGATTATATATAATTTTTTCTCGTGATTTGGATTCTCATCAGGAACATGTCCGTGTTTCTTCTCCAGAACCTACATCCTCCAGTCTACCTAAAGGCACTGCGGTTTTCTGTGGTATCCTTGGAGTTGGAAGCTGAGATCCGTAAAGTCCAGTCATTGGCCCCTTCCGCCACTTCTGGGTCCAAATTATTTGTAGCTTTGTACCTAAGATTGCGTCTGTTGCAGGAGTTTCATGATTCCATCTTGAATGGTCATCCTGAGGTCACAGCTATGCAGAAAGCTATTGCTAGGCTTTTTGGTGGCTATCTATGAATAATGATATTAAAGGTTTTGCATCCACTTGTGAAGTTTGTGCACACGATAAAGTCTGTCATAACTGACCGGCCGGTAATTGGCTCCATTGCTAATTCCTGAAAGACAGTGGACTCATCTGTCCATGGATTTCATCATGGATTTGCCTCGGTGTGGTGAGAAGACTGTTATTTGGGTTGTGGTTGACTGATTCAGTAAACAGGCTCATTTTGTTCCTTTGTCAGGGTTACCTAATGCTGAGACACTCTCCAGGTTGTTTATTCGTCATGTTGTGAGATTGCATGGAATTCCTCTTAACACTGTGTCTGATAGGGGAGTGCAATTTGCTTCCAAAGTCTGGAGAGCGTTTTGTAAAACACTGGGGATTGACTTGTCATGTTCCTGTGCCTACCACCCTGAAACCAACGGTCAGACAGAAAGGATAAATCAATCTTTGGAACAAATTTTAAGGTGTTTTGTTGCGGCTCAGCAGGAGGACTGATCTTCATTCTTACCTATTGCTGATTTTGCCTTTAAGAGTCAGATCAATCAGTCCACTGGAACCTCACTGTTTTTTTCAATTATGGTTTTCATCCCCATTTTGGTGTATTTTATAAGATAAGCTCTGAATGTCCTGGGGTGGAGAACGCTATACAGAAAGTTGGGGATGTTACCTATGTTGAAAAAAGACCTAAGTCCATCAAGTTCAAGCTTTCTCCACCAATTATACATTTGTTGTCACTAAATTATCTATAACCCACAATGTTATGTTTACTGAGGAAATCATCCAGCTCTTTTTTAAAAGTTGTTATAGTGTCTGCCATTACTACCTCTTATAGTAAAGCGTTCCACAGTCTGACTGCTCTAACTGTAAAAAGCCCTTTCCTGTTTGCCGAAATGATCATTCTGCCACCTGTAATGAGTGCCCACTAGTCCTTAGCATCTTTGGAAGAAATAAGTCCGCTAGAGACTTATTCCTTATACCATTGTGCTGTCCAGAGACCCCCGAGCATACCCTAGGTATAAGAGTAAACGGCATACAATGGGTCCCATATTTAAATAAATTTATCTAATTACTGCAGCAAGAACTTCAATTGCTATTGCAAACAGTAAGGAAGACAGGGGGCATCCTTGTCTTGTACCTCTGTGCAATAAAAATCGATTAGTGATAGAGCCATTCGCTCTTATTTTAGTCTTTGGGTCTGAATAAAGCAATTGCACCCATTATATAAATTTGTCACCAAAGCCAATCTGCCTCAACGTAGCCCACAAGTATTGCCATTCTACACTGTCAAAGGCCTTAGTGGCGTCCAAAGACAGGATCACCCTTTGACCAATATTATCAGCCCTTGCTTGCATATTAATATAAAGCTTTCCGAGATTGATCGTGGTGGACATATTGGGCATAAACCCAGACTGACCCAGATGTATTATTGAGATCACTTTTCAGAGTCTGTTTTCTAGCACCAGGGTCGGCTCCAGGTTTTCGTGGGCCCCGGGACGAAAGAGTGGGCCCCTTTAATACTTACCACAATTCATGATGCACAGATAAGAAATATAAATAGTACAATGCCAAAGATTGTACTATTTGTCGCACAGTGTGTGCCCTGGGGGGAGTCAAACGTTTTCATTTTAGACCGGACAATATAGTCCTCCATACAGTATAATGGACCCCAAATATTGCTCCATACAGAATAATGGACCCCATATAATGCTCCATACAGTATAATGAGCCCCATATAGTACTCCATACAGAATAATGGACCACATATAATGCTCCATACAGAATAACGGACTGCATATAATGCCCCATACAGAATAATGGACCCACATAATGCTCCATACAGAATAACGGACCCCATATAATGCTCCATACAGAATAATGGACCCCATATAATGCTCCATACAGAATAATGGCCCCCATATATTGCTCCATGCAGAATAATGGACCCCATATATTGCTCCATACAGAATAATGGACCCCATATATTGCTCCATACAGAATAATGGACCCCATATAATGCTCCATAGAGAATAATGGACCCCATATATTGCTCCATACAGAATAAGGAGCCCCATATAATGCTCCATACAGAATAATGGGCCCCATATAATGCTCCATACAGAATAATGGGCCTCATATAATGCTCCATACAGAATAACGGACTCCATATAATGCACCATAAAGAATAATAGACCCACATAATGCTCCATACAGAATAACAGACCCCATATAATGCTCCATACAGAATAATGGCCCCCATATATTGCTCCATGCAGAATAATGGACCCCATATATTGCTCCATACAGAATAATGGACCCCACATATTGCTCCATGCAGAATAATGGACCCCACATATTGCTCCATACAGATTAATGGACTCCATATAATGCTCCATACAGAATAATGGACCCCATATATTGCTCCATACAGAATAATGGGCGTCATATAATGCTCCATACAGAATAATAGACCTCATATAATACTCCATACAGAATAATGGACCCCATATATTGCTCTATACAGAATAATGGACCCACATAATGCTCCATACAGAATAATGGGCCTCATATAATGCTCCATACAGAATAAAGGACCCCTTATAATGCTCTATACAGAATAATGGACCCCATATATTGCTCCATGAAGAATAATGGACCCCATATATTGCTCCATACAGAATAATGGACCCCATATATTGCTCCATACAGAATAATGGACCCCATATATTGCGCCATACAGAATAATGGGGCATCATATAATGCTCCATACAGAATAATGGACCTCATATAATGCTCCATACAGAATAATGAGCCCCATATAATGCTCCATACAGAATAATGGGCCTCATATAATGCTCCATACAGACTAATGAACCCCAAATATTGCTCCTTACAGAATAATGGACCCCATATAATGCTCCATACAGAATAATGGGCCACATATAATGCTCCAAACAGAATAATGGACCCCATATAATGCTCCATACAGAATAATGGGCCCTATATATTGCTCCATAGAGAATAATGGACCCCATATAATGCTCCATAGAGAATAATGGACCCCATGTATTGCTCCATACAGAATAATGGGCGTCATATAATGCTCCATACAGAATAATGGACCCCATATAATGCTCCATACAGAATAATGAACCCCATATAATACTAATTACAGAATAATGGGCCACATATAATGCTCCATACAGAAAAATTGGCCCCATATAATACTAAATACAGAATAATGGGCCACATATAATGCTCCATACAGAAAAATTGGCCCCATATAATGCTCCATACAGAATAGGCCCCATATAATACTCCCTACATGATGGGCCCCATATCATGCTCCATAGAAGATGGGCACAATATAATGCTCCATACATGATGGGCCCTCTATAATGCTCCATACATGATGGGCCCCATATAATGTTCCATGGAAGATGGCCCCCATATAATGCTGTGTACATGAAAAAAAATCAAATACTTCCCTCTCCTCGTTCCTTGCTGGCTGCAGCTCTGGACTCCTCAGCGTCGCCATCTTCCTACTCTCTGTGATGCTCATAGCACAGGGTGCGCTGATGTCATCGCTCCCTCTGACTTGAGAAGTCACAAGTCAGCAGACGCGGAAGAAGCTGGAGCTGTGGGGAACAGGGAGAGGTAAGTATTCCAAGTGCTGGCAGCCTGAGCAAGTGCGGCACTGGCACTGGGCTCTCCCAACTCACTGGCCCCATAGAGCGCCAATGTCCCCGACGGTGAGTGGGCCCGCCCCGCTGGCTCAGGGCTGACGCCAGCCCTGGATGGCAGCTTGGGAAGAAGTTTGACTTTACTGTTAAAAGAGGGATGGGTCTATAGGATGCCGGCAAGCTAGGGTCCTTGCCTTGTTTACGTAACACCATTATTATGGCTTCCTGCATGAATGTGGGCATTCATACAGGAAGCCATACAATTGCCTTCTACCCTCTTATCCCTCTATCCCAGTGAGAGTCCGGTATATTATTAAAGTCCTCTATTATAATATAGGGGATTTGTGAGAAGCCGGAAATAATAGTGAGAATTTTATGTATAATTCTCCTGGAATATAGTGGTGGTATGTAGATAGATTATATTAATAGAGATTTAGTAATTAATTTACAGAACAAACATATCTAGTGACCCTCTGTATCTCACTGTAAGACGCTCACATTGTGCACTAGGGTGTACTAATATACTGACTCCCCGAGAGTATGGAGAGCGCGTGGAGTGATAGTCGGCTGTAATCTCTTCTTGTTTAGTAGATGAAGTTTCTCAGAGGTAAGATGTGTTTTTTCCATTTAAAGATACTGAAAGATCACCTGTCTTTTAACACTAGAAGAAAGACCCCTTACATTCCAGCTATTTGCACTGACCCTGCCATATTTAATGTAGTAGATATGTCGTTTCCAATATCCTATCAGCAGAGCATTTCTGTTTTACATAGATAGTTAAGCGCTAATTACAAGATTGTCAACAAAATAAAACATACCCCAAAAAATAAAAAAGACCTCCACCCATAAAACCCCAACCATAATAGTCAGATATAAAACACCTTTCTCCGGGTGAGAGACTGGGCAAAGTATTTCCATTTTTAAAGTATAAAAAATGGCGGCTCAGTCACTGTTGAACATATGGGAAAATCCCCCCTAGAATTTACGTCTCCTTGGGAGATAATTCAACCCCAATTATACATAAGGACTGTGATAAAATCATAATAGAACCTGAAGAAAAAACAACATTTGTAAAGAACTGTCCAACAAGCAGGGACACACTTCTTCCCATACACTCACGGATCACTGTGTTTTTGAAGAATTAGGGTTTGTACCACAGGATCTACAACTTGTAACATCCTGAATGTGATCCCGGAGTATTTCATATTTGATCCTCTCATTCATATCCAGCCAGTGAAGGGTTTATGAATCTTGAATAAAGTGCACAGTACCTCGGGCTACCACCCTTAACTTGGCAGGGTAGATCATTGAATATCAGGATCTGGAGATATTTGTGGATACTTCCCAGGCTGCTGGTTTATTCAAGACGTCAATTCAGAAAGGTTTATTAAATTTCTGTTTTTATTCGAGGAGTTTCAAAGTGACAAGCACTTCTTCTTCAGGAGACAACCACATACAGACAAAATCCTGCAAGACAATGTGAAGGCTTGAGGTTTGAATTAAGGCTCCAAATCAACACATGACTGTCTGAGTTGTGTCAAAGTTCACTGGATTGGCAGACGATTACATCGGAAAATAACAAAATTGTGTGTATTTCAATTATACAAAGAAATTCCTCCTAAAAATGTATCACGATTCATATACAATAAACCTATTCAGCATTATTTAAAAATTGTATATATATAAGTTCAAATGTTCACTAAAATAAATGTATGTATTCACTTATTCTAATAGCAGGAGTTGGGCTAGAACCTATGTCTCTATAGGGAAAACCACTGTGTCCTGTGTTCTTTACTCGTTAAGCCGCTATGTGTATTTAGGAATTAGCAGATGATTAAAAAGAAAAGCAAATCCAAGGGTCGGAGAAAAGTGTGTAAAAAACTTGTAGCTCATTGTATGTCAATAAATTCTTGATTTATTTTATTTAATGTCTTTTTGATGAGCTAAAATGCTCTTATCCGAATTCCTCTAAATATTATTTTAGTTTATTATATTGGTTACAGGCCATTTGTCGTGTTTCATATCTCAGAATATTATTTTGTGTCATTATACTGATATCAGTGTGTTTTATCAATTCCTGTATAATTTTATTAGAGGGAAAATAAATATCATTATAAATTATTTCCACGCTTCCTTTTTTAATTACTTAGTTTCTCATACAATGTGATGGTGAAATATGGGGAGAGAGCGTGGTTTACCTCTGTCCATGAATACGGCCGCTGGAGTAAATATATGGCCATATGCTTAACTTGGAAGGATTTCATCTGCTGAGGGGTCACCTAGGGCAGCGGTGACGTCACGGGGGGATCCGGTCAGGGAGATCTTTCTTTTTACTACAAGCCTTCGTTATCAGGGACTGTAGGTAATAGAGGACGGGGAACATCAGAGGAATCCCGCACTTGCTACATGGATTCTCTCGATACGTAAAACAGTAGTGACTGGAATTACAATGAGTGGAGTTTTATACTCTGAGAAAAAAAGACAATCACTTCATGGAGATCTAAATGCTCGATGTTCCGGGAGTTTGATAAAATTGTGACATCTAAAAAATCTACATAGGATATTAAAAGATCATCATTGTACCATAATTATATATCTTAATAAATCCTAGGAAATATATATATATAAAAGAACTAAATATTAACCCCTTAAGCCCCGGAGCATTTTCCGTTTTTGCATTTTCGTTTTTGCTCCCCTTGTTCCCAGAGCCATAGCGTTTTTACTTTTTGGTCAATATGGCCATGTGAGGGCTTATTTTTTGCGGGACGAGTTGTACTTTTCAACACCATTACTAGTTTTACCATATCCTGTACGGGAAAACGGGAAAAAATTCCAAGTGCGGTAAAATTGCAAAAAAAGTGCAATACCACAGTTGTTTTTATTTATTTTTTTTACTATGTTCACTGAATGCTAAAACTGACCTGCCATTCTTACTCTACAGGTCATTATGAGTTCATAGACACCAAACATGTATAGGTTCTTTTATATTTAAATGGTGAAAAAAATTCCAAAATTTGGTAAAAAAAAAAAAAAAATAGCGCCATTTTCTAAGACCCGTAGCGTCTCCATTTTTCGTGATCTGGGGCTGGGTGAGGCTTATTTTTTGCGCACCGGGCTGACGTTTTTATTGATACCATTTTGGGGTAGATCCGATGTTTTGATCGCCCGTTATTGCATTTTTTTTCAATTTTGCGGCGACCAAAAAACGTAATTCTGGCGTTTAGAATTTTTTTCTCGTTATGCCGTTTACCGATCGGATTAATCTTTTTTTTATATTGATAGATCGGGCGATTCTGAATGCGGCGATACCAAATATGTGTATGTAGGGTTTTTTTTTTTATATTTTATTTTGAATGGGGCGAAAGGGGGGTGATTTAAACTTTTATATTTTTTTATTTTTTTTTATATTTTTAAAAACTTTTTTTTTTTTACTTTTTGCTTGCTTCTACAGTTTCCATAGGAGACTTGAAGCAGCAACTGTCCGATCGCCTCTGCTACATACAGGGGACGAGCAGGTCCCCTGCATGCAGCAGAAATGGTCCACTAGGTGGCGCTCATAGCGACAAGATCATGACAACCACAGGCGTCTGCTGCAGACCCTGGGTTGTCATGCCCACCCATCGGTGACCCGCGATCACGTGACGGGGTCGCCGGTGGGTGGGGCTTATGATGCGCTACCCAGAAGCGCGCGTTAAATGCCGCTGTTGGAGATTGACAGCGGCATTTAACATGTTAACAGCCGCGGGTGGATCGCGATTCCACCCGGGGCTGTTGCGGGCACATGTCAGCTGTAAGAGTCAGCTGACATGTGCCCGGTTCAGTGAGGGCTCAGCGCAGCAGCCCTCACTGAACGGACAGTACGCAAATGTGTGTACTAATACGTCACCGGTAGTTAAGGGTTTAAAATCTGAATGGTTGAGGGTTTTATCTAAAATAATTAATTTATATCAATTGGTTAATAAAACCATGTCACAGATCATGGATAATATTGTTGTAAATAGATATTACAATAAAATATCATCTAAATTATTACAATTAATATTATCCTAGTCCCTATATCCTAGTTATGTACAGCATAATTCCCTATATCCTAGTCCCTATATCCTAGTTATGTACAGCATAATTCCCTATATCCTAGTCCCTATATCCCAGTTATGTACAGCATAATTCCCTATATCCTAATCCCTATATCCCAGTTATGTACAGCATAATTCCCTATATCCTAGTCCCTATATCCAAGTTATGTACAGCATAATTCCCTATATCCTAGTCCCTATATCCAAGTTATGTACAGCATAATTCCCTATATCCTAGTCCCTATATTCCAGTTATGTACAGCATAATTCCCTATATCCTAGTCCCTATATCCGAGTTATGTACAGCATAATTCCCTATATCCTAGTCCCTATATCCCAGTTATGTACAGTATAATTCCCTATATCCTAGTCCCTATATCCCAGTTATGTACAGCATAATTCCCTATATCCTAGTCCCTATATTCCAGTTATGTACTGCATAATTCCCTATATCCTAGTCCCTATATCCTAGTTATGTACAGCATAATTCCCTATATCCTAGTCCCTATATCCGAGTTATGTACAGCATAATTCCCTATATCCTAGTCCCTATATCCGAGTTATGTACAGCATAATTCCCTATATCCTAGTTATGTACAGCATAATTCCCTATATCCTAGTCCCTATATCCCAGTTATGTACAGCATAATTCCCTATATCCTAGTTATGTACAGCATAATTCCCTATATCCTAGTCCCTATATCCTAGTTATGTACAGCATAATTCCCTATATCCTAGTCCCTATATCCTAGTTATGTACAGCATAATTCCCTATATCCTAGTCCCTATATCCCAGTTATGTACAGCATAATTCCCTATATCCTAGCCCCTATATCCTAGTTATGTACAGCATAATTCCCTATATCCTAGTCCCTATATCCCAGTTATGTACTGCATAATTCCCTATATCCTAGTCCCTATATCCTAGCTATGTAGAGCATAATTCCCTATATCCTAGTCCCTATATCCCAGTTATGTACTGCATAATTCCCTATATCCTAGTCCCTATATCCTAGTTATGTACTGCATAATTCCCTATATCCTAGTCCCTATATCCCAGTTATGTACAGCATAATTCCCTATATCCTAGTCCCTATATCCTAGTTATGTACAGCATAATTCCCTATATCCTAGTTCCTATATCCCAGTTATGTACAGCATAATTCCCTATATCCTAGTCCCTATATCCTAGTTATGTACAGCATAATTCCCTATATCCTAGTCCCTATATCCCAGTTATGTACTGCATAATTCCCTATATCCTAGTCCCTATATCCTAGCTATGTAGAGCATAATTCCCTATATCCTAGTCCCTATATCCCAGTTATGTACAGCATAATTCCCTATATCCTAGTCTCTATATCCCAGTTATGTACAGCATAATTCCCTATATCCTAGTCTCTATATCCCAGTTATGTACTGCATAATTCCCTATATCCTAGTCCCTATATCTGAGTTATGTACTGCATAATTCCCTATATCCTAGTCCCTATATCCGAGTTATGTACAGCATAATTCCCTATATCCTAGTCCCTATATCTGAGTTATGTACTCCATAATTCCCTATATCCTAGTCCCTATATCTGAGTTATGTACTGCATAATTCCCTATATCCTAGTCCCTATATCCGAGTTATGTACAGCATAATTCCCTATATCCTAGTCCCTATATCTGAGTTATGTACTGCATAATTCCCTATATCCTAGTCCCTATATCCGAGTTATGTACAGCATAATTCCCTATATCCTAGTCCCTATATCTGAGTTATGTACTCCATAATTCCCTATATACTAGTCTAGGACAAATAAAAATCTCAATACTGAATGATCAGAACGCACGGAATAAGATTGGACTGAGGACTGGTCCCCAAGAATTATAATAAGTAATTGATATTCAACCATCAATATAGAAGCACAAGCACTTTAGTAGTTATGGGTTATGTAACCCTTCGCTGAAAGAATTCCAATATCCAGTACTGTGTGTTTTTAGTGTATGTGTCCTTCCATTATATCTAATAAGTGAAATAAAAGTTCTGTTTTATTTTTAGGTCTATATTCGGGATCTCTATTTGCCCTTGGCAATCTGTGTGTGTATTAAGTAAACCCTAAGCTGACCTCTGAACAGATTTTGCTAGTGTATGGATAAAATCAATGTCAACCCTACAATTCACAGCCACTTCACATAATGTCCGCTTTTATAATGGATATAACTGTTTGTGTCAACTTTTTAAAAAAAGGTTTTCGTACATATGGAATATTCCTTAATAAACACATTTATATCCAAAAAATTAATATTTACAAAATCATATAGGGGTGAGAAGGAAATACCTCAATTATTAGAATTTATGTAGCTAATAAAGGATTGCATGTTATTGTTACAATTGTCCCATATAAAGAACGGGTCATCAATGAACCTTTTATATAAAGTTATATGTGATACCGCAATTTCCTCCGGGATAAATAAAGTATATCTTATCTTATCTTATCTACTTTTTCCATTTATTATTTTGAATAAAAATCTGCTCAAATACCCCTATGAATAGATTTGCGTAGGTTGGTGCGACCTTTGAACCCATCGCAGTGCCTCGCGTCTGATGGTAATGTTCACCTTCAAATGTAAAATAACTATTTTTTTAAATAAAGGATAGCCCTGTGTAGATGAAGGATTTGTCTACTTGACAATCTGACATCGGTCAAATATTTTTGAAACATGTCAATCCGATATCCTTTAATATATTTGAATATAAAGATGATACATCTAATGTGAGAAAACCATAATTCGGCTCCCATTGTATCTCTTGTAGAAGTGGAATTAGATGTGTAGAATCTTTTAGATCGTTAGGTAATTTTGACACATGATCCTGCATTATTTTGTCAATATATTCTGACAGATTGCTAGTCAGAGATCCAATGCCTGATATTATAGGTCTTCCAGGGGGATTGGTAAGACTATTATGGATTTTTGGAAGGTGATAAAAGAAGGGAGTAGTGGGATTTTTGATTAAGAGAAACTTTTTTTCTTTTAGATTTAATATATTTTCCTCCATTGCTCTGTTGATCAAACTATTATTTATTAGCATCACTTTAGGTAAAGGGTCTGAAGGAATTGTCTGATAGTATTCCACATCTGATATTATCCTGTATGCTTCTCTGCAATAATCTGTGCAGTTTTGTATTACTATACCCCCCTTTATCAGCAGCTCTAATGACTAAGTTTTCATTATTACCTAAGAATTGTAGGTTTTTTTTCTCAGATATTGAAAGATTATTTTTATTTTTTTGTGGTGGGCCTCCTTTAATTGTAAGTTCTTTCAATTTATCAAGAACTATATCATGGAAGGTGCTAATGTGATGTCCCTTACTCTCGATCGGATAAAAATGGGATTTTGTTTTTACATTCACATGAAATTGTAAATCAGTTTGTGATGAAGATAAAATAGGCTGTTCTCTCACTTTATTTATTGTAAAATGTTTTTTTGAATCAGTCATTTTCCTCGTAAATACCTGAAGATTTAAAAAAAGATCAAAGTCTTTGGGTTTGTTTGTGGGACAAAAGGAAAGTCATTTTGATAACATTCATTTCTCATCATTTGATAAAAGGTTGTCCGACAGATTAAAAATATTTGTGGGTATTATTGTTTGGGGCTTGTGGTAGGTTTATTTTCCCTCTTTTCTTTTTCTTTCGCATTCCTCTAGTAGGTCTTTTCTTTCCCCTGGTTTGGGGGAGAAGTATTGGTTAATTGCCCTTTCTTGGGAAACACAGCCCAGGGTAAAAAGGTACCAGACCTTTAGTACCAGTATTGCCCACTATAATAGTATTGCTTGTTTTTTTTAGAGTAATTTCTAGAATACACATGTAATGTATGTCCATATACTTAGTGATTCATATTACCGCCGTAAGGTGCATTGTATGACAAACATATCTGCCGGACTATGAAATGACCATTCGGAAATCTAATCATAACCTGTTTTTTTTAGTAGAGGAAACAATGTCTGATGTAGTGTCATATATTGAGAGGTCCAGTAGTGGAGTAGAAATGGGATCTGAGAATTTGATTAGAGCAAGAGATTCAATTTCATTAGGTGGAATTAGACATTTAATTTATTGCTACTAGTTGTCTCAGTTTTATTTTTACTTACACAAGCACTTTCCCTTTCTTCATTTATTCTATTTGTAGTCTAATGTTGTCTAGATGTTTGTTTTGCATTAAGAACCAAAATGAAGGTAGAGGTTTTCCATTCAGAAGATGGAAGTATTGTATTTGAATTTTGCATAGGAGGAGAGTTTGTCAAATTTGATCTCCTGCTCACAGTACTTTTTGTAGATTCAACTGTTGCAATTGATAAAGGTTCAATTCTATTTGGTAGGACTTTCTCAATTATATTTTTATTTGTTATCTTCGGTTCGATCTTATTATTTTCATTTTTTCACTATTTTCTTTATCTGTATCAATACATTCATTAGCCTTGTCCTTTAGGAAGAGAAATTTTAGATTTTTGTTCGATCACTCAGGGTACACTTTGTGTTTCTTTCTTTTTTATAATATGATAATCATCCCTGTCTCGTTGCAGTTTTTTTCGATTTATTCATTATTGGCTCATGTTCCAATTGTAATATGGATGTGATAGTGTTAGAATTTTTTTTTTATATTATGGATGAGATTCAAACCTTAATAGGTCCTTTTGACAAAACAGCTTTTTATCTTAATCAGCCAGAAGTCTACTTTTGTTAAGCCAAGAGAAATCCACTATTCTGTTTGTGTTGACTTGTGAATGTATGTGTATTTCTGTGGCTGGTCAAGAAGGGCATACGATTATTTGTATAAAGCTGAATGTTGACATCTCTTGGTTTTTAAACAATGATGTTTGTTACTATGCTAATTGCATATTGTACTAAAGTCATCTACATGTTGATTTACAAGAGCCCCCTGCTATACCAACTATATAAATTGATTAAATGCTCAAACAATGAGACATGAGCCCTGTGGAATAATACCCTCCCTAATCCTTGACCTGTGGATGTGTACATGATAGGACAACTGTAACTATTTAAGGGACATATGCCTCTGTAGCAGTGAGAATTGAAAGAGAGAATCAAAAATCAGTCAGAGTCTGCAGGGCATCAGCTTGGTAGCATGGCTCAATCCAGAGAGACACAGATTTAGATTATACATGATTCCAGCCTAAGTATGTACGGCCCTGACTGGAAGGATACGGATCTGCTCCATTGGGGGAGACCAGGTTGGGACGATGAAGTCACCTGGCCCCATGGATATGTTGTTTGGGGTTGCCAGGTGGGACCCTCTGGTCACCTGGAACTCATAGAAACTCTTGGCGAGGCCAGAGTGGGACCCTTGGGTCTTCTGACCTTGTACCTCGATGTACTGTCAGCTTCCAAAGCTTGCTGCTACCTCCTCTCTATGGGTGCCCGCCAAAAGCGGGGGCCACTGGTTGAGGTAGTTGGCCCTGGAAGTCCCAAAATCACAGTTCTATCTCTGGCAGGTCAGCGGAAGGACAAGACTATGTAATGTTGTACCATCTTGGGTGTTTGATGGGACTGTTCTGTTTAATGTCCGTTTGGTGGTTCAATAAAATATTGCCACACTGCTTTACTCTCACACTGTGTTGTCTGAGTAGTATGCCAACGGAAGACCCAAGGTCTTCACAGTCTTTAGCTAAAGATAGAACTTTTTCAGCTGCAGTTTCACACAATTGTGTTCTCTTTTTATGTAAACATGTTAACATAATGTGCAGACAATTATTTAAATTAGAGTCCAATTCAAGTGTAAACGTATTGTCATTAGGAAATGTTTGTAGAACTGTCCATGTCCATAATGGATCCTCCGGTTTGTCTAATAGTTTGTAACATGAGCCGTTCCCTTGATGATAGTCAATTGTAAAAGTATTCCATGATGTAGCTATATAGATAATTCCCTCTGCAGCCAGGCTCTCCTTTGAAAATTGCCAGACCGGGAGACGATTCCAATGTACTGCTACTGTATCCAAGAAAAAACACTAGGGAGAAAGTAGCGCAAATAGGGCCTAACCCAACAAATATTTAAGAGTATTTGTATCAGATTGTGCTAACCTGATCTGTATTCTTTTCTTTGGCGTTTTAAGTTTGATGTTCAGCTGCTGCGGATCCATGGGTTTGTCAAAACCGATTAATATCAGGATCTGGAGAAATTTGTGGATAATTCCCGTGCTGCTGGTTTATTGAAGACGTCAATTCAGAAAGGTTTATTAAATATAATAATTGAATATGGAACGTGCAGATCTCTCAGATCTTTTTTTTATATCAATGAATCTGGCTCTTTGTTTCTGCACTTCTATAGAATAATCTGGAAAGATCTAGATTTTGAACCCATTGATTATTACATCTGGGTGATCCCTTGGCTGTTGCAGGATAATATCTCTGCCCTGGTAGTGTAAAACTTTAGCCAGCACAGGTCTTTGTGGAAGCCCAGGAGGAAGATGAGCACCCTATGAGCTCATTCTACAGATTATAGGAGGGTTAAGGTTTTAAGCCTGATAATTAATTTCAGCCAGTTTTCAAAGAATTCAGTAGGAAAGGAGCCTTCTATTATTTCAGGCACACCAATAAGTGGCATATCATTGAGCCTTGACCTATTATCAAGATCATCTGTTTCTGCCAGCAGTGCTGATATTTGCTGTTCAGCAAGCCTGTTCTCATTCCTTGTATCGGCTATCTGGTCCTCAATGGCGCTGACTCTGCCTTCCACTGCCCCTGCTCTATTTTCAGCAGTTTGTGTCGTATACCTGTTATCTCATCTTTAAGTCCACCAAAATGTACATTGAAAGCAGATGGAGAGAATTTACAATGTACCACTGCAATGAAAACGTCTTTTAAAGTAGGTACCTCAGGTACCAGTATGTCCCATTGGTGCAGATTAGGCCGTGGGGCAGTGAGTATTGTGCCACATGCAATTTTGTGGTCTTTTCATCCCCTTCAACGTGGCTGCCTCACCCAACTCCTCCACTTGGAGCCCGTGCACAGGTGTGGGGTAGCTGCTATAAGAAGGCAACTGGCACCTGCTGAGACCTGTGTTTTTGTGCAGGCAAATTGCTACAGCCTGGCCACCACTTCCCTCCTCCTCGTCTCCCCTGCTCAATCTGTCTCCAGCATGATGACCGTGGTGTCATCTTGGAGCTGAGAGCCTGCTTCTCCCGCCGTCTTTATGTGACTTTTCCTGGTCATTTTTTCCCCTGGAACAAAGTACCGCCACACTCAGAAAGTTAACTGGTAGATGTATGACGATTTTCAGGATGGTCGTCAGGTCCTATATCGGATAAAGAGCTAGATGCTCGACAGGAACTCCTACATCTACTGTTCACATACAGTACAGACCAAAAGTTTGGACACACCTTATCATGTAAAGATTTTTCTGTATTTTCATGAATATGAAAATTGCACATTCACACTGAAGGCATCAAAACTATGAATTAACACATGTGGAATTATATACTTAACAAAAAAGTGTAAAACAACTGAAAATATGTCTTATGTTCTAGGTTCTTCAAAGTAGTCACCTTTTGCTTTGATGACTGCTTTGCACACTCTTGGCATTCTCTTGATGAGCTTCAAGACGTAGTCACTGGAAATGGTTTTCACTTCACAGGTGTGCCCTGTCAGGTTTAGTAAGTGGCCTTATAAATGGGGTTGGGATCATCAGTTGTGTTGTGCAGAAGTCTGGTGGATACACAGCTGATAGTCCTACTGACTAGACTGTTAGAATTTGTATTATGGCAAGAAAAAAGCAGCTAAGTAAAGAAAAACAAGTGGCCATCATTACTTTAAGAAATGAAGGCCAGTCAGTGTGAAAAATTGGGCAAACTTTGAAAGTGTCCCCAAGTGCAGTTGCAAAAACCATCAAGCGCTACAAAGAAACTGGCTCACATGAGGACCGCCCCAGGAAAGGAAGACCAAGAGTCACCTCTACTTCTGAGGATAAGTTTATCTGAGTCACCAGCCTCAGAAATCGCAGGTTAACAGCAGCTCAGATTAGAGACCAGGTCAATGCCACACAGAGTTCTAGCAGCAGACAAATCTCTTCAACAACTGTTAAGAGGAGACTTTGTGCAGCAGGCCTTTATGGTAAAATAGCTGCTAGGAAACCACTGCTAAGGACAGGCAACAAGCAGAAGAGATTTGTTTGGGCTAAAGAACTCAAGGAATGGACATTAGACCAGTGGAAATCTGTGCTTTCGTCTGATGAGTCCAAATTTGAGATCTTTGGTTCCAACCACCGTGTCTTCGTGCGACGCAGAAAAGGTGAACGGATGGACTCTACATGCCTGGTTCTCACCGTGAAGCATAGAGGAGGAGGTGTGATGGTGTGGGGGTGCTTTGCTGGTGACACTGTTGGGGATTTATTCAAAATTGAAGGCATACTGAACCAGCATGGCTACCACAGCATCTTGCAGCGGCATGCTATTCCATCCGGTGTGCATTTAGTTGGACCATCATTTATTTTTCAACAGGACAATGACCCCAAACACACCTCCATGCTGTGTAAGGGCTATTTGACCAAGAATGAGAGTAATGGGGTGCTACGCCAGATGACCTGGCCTCCACAGTCACCAGACCTGAACCCAATCGAGATGGTTTGGGGTGAGCTGGACCGCAGAGTGAAGGCAAAAGGGCCAACAAGTGCTAAGCATCTCTGGGAACTCCTTCAAGATTGTTGGAAGACCATTTCCGGTGACTACCTCTTGAAGCTCATCAAGAGAATGCCAAGAGTGTGCAAAACAGTCATCAAAGCAAAAGATGGCTACTTTGAAGAACCTAGAATATAAGACATATTTTCAGTTGTTTCACACTTTTTTGTTAAGTATATAATTCCACATGTGTCAATTCATAGTTTTGATGCCTTCAGTGTGAATGTACAATTTTCATAGTCATGAAAATACAGAAAAATCTTTAAATGATAAGGTGTGTCCAAACTTTTGGACTGTACTGTATGTTGTCAGGGTTGTTGCACAAAAGTACTGCTGCTTTCTGTGTGAGTGGGATAGTCATGCAAGAGAATATTGCTCCAAAAAAAAGGACTGGCCTCTCTGACATTCACTTCAGCAAGGGAGTTAACTGTCCTGCATCCAGAAGTTGAGGACCCACCTAGGCAATGGTGGTAACAAAATCTTATCAAGTTGGGCCTAATGAAGAACTTTTTAAATGCTATGGATAAAAATGTAAAAGCATTCCTGCATCTGATTGATAACTTTCCAAGGTTAAGATGAAGCAAATATAAAAGAAGGAGTCTTTATTGGACTTCAGATTTGTAAGCTTCTTCAACATGAGGAATTTCTTCATTTGTTGCAGGGCAAGGAAAAGGCTGTATGGTTTACATTTGCATTTGCGGTAACTAACTTTTTGGGAAACTCGAGCAGATACAGTAACTATGAGGAGTTGGTATTGTTTCTCCTCAAAACATATAAGGATCTTCGCTATAACATGTCCTTAATGATTCATTTCTTACAATCTAGACTTTTCTTTCACCAAACTGTGAAGTAGTGAGAGACGAGGATGGTGAGAAATGTAACCAAGATATTGCAGCTATGGAGAAAAGATATAAAGGAAAATGAAATCCATCAATGCTTGCAGATTACTGTTGCATAATTTTAAGAGATGATCTGATACAGGAGAACAAGAAACAAGCAAAAAACAGTTGTCACTGAATGAGGACTAATTTTGTGGTGCAATTTCAGTAACTGTTTAAAATTCGCAATAGGGTATAGACAGGTTTTAATTGTTTGAATTGTTTCTAAGTTTTCTCTAACTAAATATCAGAAAATTGGCATAACAAAATATTCTGCATCTGTATATTTACAAAAATAATAATGTTTCAAAGTACTGAAACTTTTATCATTAATTATATGTAGCAGTAAAAGGAAAACTCAATTGTACAATTTGAATTCAGGAGGTCAAACTCATTAAGAAACGGCTCAGTTCATAATGGAACCTGACTTTTAAAAATATTTAAAACAGTGTTACATGATCTGAAAGGTCCATGAGCTAGGTTCTTCAGCTGCTCAGTCAGGACTGCAGCCTCTGTATACCTTCCTCTCCTCCTCTGCACCAGTCAGATAAGTGTGGGGCTTGAGGAGAGAGCAGTTCTCTCACTGATCAGGAAGGACACTGGCTCATTTTTCTCAGTCACAGGAAGCTACCTCCAGTCTATAGGACACAGTCACTTATTAGCAAGATTTTTTCTTGCTAAAAGTGTGTCTTTTCAAGTAAAACATTTTCCGCATTAAGGATATAAAAAAGGCTTCTCCCCTCTGTGACTTCTCTGATGTCTATCAAGATGCGTTTTCCGGTTAAAAAATTTCACACATTCTGAACAGGAAAATGGTTTCTCCCCTGTGTGCGTTCTCTGGTGACTAAGAAGATTTGATTTCTGGTTAAAACATTTCCCACATTCTGAACATGAAAAAGGCTTTTCCCCCGTGTGAGTTATCTGATGTCTAACAAGAGCAGATTTGTTGTTAAAACATTTTCCACATTCTGAACATGAAAAAGGCTTCTCCCCTGTGTGAGTTCTCCGATGTCTATCAAGATGCGCTTTCCGGTTAAAACATTTTCCACATTCTGAACATGAAAAAGGCTTCTCCCCTGTGTGAATTCTCTGATGTTTGATAAGACTTGATTTCTCTGTAAAATATTTCCCACATTCTGAACATGAAAAAGGCTTCTCTCCTGTGTGAGTTCTCTGGTGCATAACAAGATTTGATTTCCCTGTAAAACATTTCCCACATTCTGAACATGAAAAAGGCTTCTCCCCTGTGTGAATTCTCTGATGTTTGAGAAGACTTGATTTCTCTGTAAAATATTTCCCACATTCTGAACATGAAAAAGGCTTCTCTCCTGTGTGAGTTTTCTGGTGCTTAACAAGATTTGATTTGCCTGTAAAACATTTCCCACATTCTGAACATGAAAAAGGCATCTTCCCTGTGTGAGTTCTCTGATGTCTATGAAGATACTCTTTCCAGAAAAAACATTTCCCACATTCTGAACAGGAAAAAGCCTTCTCTCCTGTGTGAATTCTCTGATGTCTATCAAGATGCGCTTTCCGATTAAAACATTTTCCACATTCTGAACATGAAAAAGGCTTCTCCCCTGTGTGAATTCTCTGATGTTTGATAAGACTTGATTTCTCTGTAAAATATTTTCCACATTCTGAACATGAAAAAGGCTTCTCCCCTGTGTGAGTTCTCTGGTGCTTAACAAGATTTGATTTCTCTGTAAAACATTTCCCACATTCTGAACAGGAAAAAGGCTTCTCCCCTGTGTGAGTTCTTTGGTGACTAAGAAGGCTTGCTTTCTTGTTAAAACATTTCATACACTTGAAACAAGAAAATCTATTCTTTGCTGTGTGAATTTTTTGATGTTTAAGAAAAAACTTTTTGAGGGGAAAAATATTTCTATATTCTGACCGTGCAAATGGCTTCTTAGCTTTAGGAGCAATTACTTTTTTAATACTTATTTTGTGACTTTGATTTTCCATAGTAGTCGGTAATGAACCAGAAGATAGGACCTGTTTCAAAGGATCAGATGACACATCTTTGCTGTGAAGGGATGATGGTATATCTGGAGTAATAGCATTCTCTTCAATTGTATCCTGTGAGATCTCAAGCTCATCTGATTTGAAAATTGAAGATGTCAGCTGTCCCTCTGATCTCCTAGTACAGTCATCTGCTAAGTAAAAAAAATATTACATTTGAATAAAATATTCTTGAAATTTATATTTTTGAACATTTCTACTTAAACTGTTGGTACAAATGGCAAGTTATGTAAAAATATTGAATTATTCACCAAGACAATGACAGTTCACAGTCTAATAGAAAACCTCATAGCATGAGCCAGTAGAGCGTGGTGTTCAACTGTTTGTTCATTCTGCCTCCCAAATATGAAATATGCGAAAATGATACCAATAAAAAATTCTACTAATCTCACAAAAACAAGCCTCCACTCAGGTCCATCATGTGTCAATGGAAAAACAGAGGCTTCCACATCATTAGTGGCTCAAAAACTCTTGAAAAGCAACATGGCTTCCATAAACCAATCCAGCAAAATCCGCTCTTCCAAAGTCAAATATGCTCCCTGCTTAACTCAAATGGAAAGCACTACACCCTACTAAAGCTTATGCATAATGCCGGAAGCTGCCTGATACAGCCTTGTTCTCTGCTGGTTAAGTCCTCTGTGTTCAGCTCCAGTGTTCTGCATTTTCTTCTTAGTTTCTTCTTGTGATCCCAGCCCGTTTACTGACTACTATTGTGTCTTCTGATTTTGTATTTTCTCTGCTCTCCTGGTTCTGATCCGGTAACCTGACTATTCTTCTTGTCATCTCACACCACAGAACAGCAGGCAACTCCAAGTCCAAGCCTAGGGGTCTTTGTGTAAGTATAGATCCATATAGAGGGGTTAAAGGGTGATGGGCAAAACTTTGACTATAGAAAATAACACATGTAATGAAAAGATCAAAAAAAAAAAAATAGTGGTGAAACCTTTCTGGGGTAATTAGAGTATGCATCTTGGTAGCTTCTGCAATTTAAACTATAGTAAGGGACAATATTTTCTGTCAAATGAGTCTCAAGAAGAAATATACATTTAATGAGAACTTTTTATAATAGTGCAGAGCTGAGGTGTCTTAAATTTAGAACTCGGGCATTTGGAAGAGACAATGGAGACCTTTTATGAAAGACTACCAGGGAATTACGGAGTTAAGTGGGGCAGGCCAATGCCACCACAATCAGAATGAACCTTTATAAAAAAAAAAGGGAATAAAAAAATATGTTACATCCCCAACAAGAATGTATGCTTGGGGGGGGGGAACGACGACTCCAACACTAAACCAGAGTTGCACTTATCTATGGTGGACCGTTGGAGCTACTATGACTCCTGACCAGAAGAGTAGAGAAAGTATTAATGGTCCCCATTTCAGGATAAATTGTATATAAATTCTTTAGGATCGATAATATAATTTATGACGAGTGAATCCATGAAACCAGGGCTCAAGTCATGCCAACATATCTCCTACAGGCATGAATAAATTTTTTTACAGCCATCAGCCGCACACAGCTTAGAGATATATCATGGCACAGGTGTAATGTTTTTTTGTATACTTCATCTATTTGAAGTTATTTGGTTTAAAAAGAAATTGAAAAGTCAGGGTAAAGGGAAACTCTGTTGTTATTGTACAGAAATTCACACTTGGCCTCACTGCACATTTAATGTTGCCAATCATAAAAGCGAAGTTTGGCCAGAAAGACTGGACCTGGTCTTGTAGGGACCATATGAGGACATTCAGTAGCACAGAAGGGAGAGAAGGTAGATCCATCCAATAAGATATCAGGGATCTAGGAACCCAACACCATCATTACCCTCTGCTTTCTCTTACAGGCCCATCATAATATTTTTCTTCAAGTGATTTTCTAACTTGTCAGCACTTTCTACATATGCTGTCATTTGGATTGGTAGTTTACAGATCTGGGCAGGTAAGAGTCAGGATCTTCTAATTTCAGTTGGTAGGTGGATCTTCCAGGTTGTAAGTTCATTGAACAGTTTTTGGTGGAGGACAATGTTTTGGTCTAGATGCAAAATGGTTATCACACGATCGTGATACAGCTGGACTACATGACCGGTAAACCAGCCACAGCCTGTGACTGAGAAGAATCTGTGACTTCTCTGCATTTAGTGGTTACTACTCACCTGGGTAGTCATATGTAGGAATCTCCTCTTTACACCACTCGTCACCCCTCACATATGTCTCTGTAGTATTAATATGGGTCAGATCTTCACCCTGAAACAAATATTGTACAAGTCACAGACAGATGGAGAAGTCACATCTATGATCAGTAGTGATGAGCGAGTACCGTAATATTCGTAATCGCTATACTAGTAACGAGTACTTTGTAATAATCGCGTATTCGTTCCGAATAGCGAGTACAATGTAAGTCAATGGGAAATGCGAGTAATTTTCTGCTAGACCCTAAAAAGAGGTCTGGGGGTCTGAGGAAAAGGCTGAAATGGATGGGAAAGTGATGAAACAGAGTGGGAAGAGCCTGGAGAATGAGCCTGCATGCATTTCTGACTCACATATGGTTTCTGGGAATAAGTTTGTCGCAGTGTTACGCCACTTTTACAGACACACAAGAACAACTACCAAATCTAACCTAAATTGCATTTAACAGGCCAAAAAGGTTAAGAAACAGTTTTTCCTGCACAATCACTTGTATATAAAGCTAAATAAACCAGAGAAGCCAAAAAAAGACGGATTTTGGTAAGACCTTACCTGTAAAATCCTTTTTAGCGAAGGAAGGAAGGGAGACACAGATCCATTACTAGTGGGTAGACGGAGCCCCACAGGATAGTTCACCTCAGATTAGAAAAAGTGACGACCGGCCCCTCCAGCTTAGGCTCCTCCTACTCCCATGTCCTTCAGTCCGTACACAAGCTAAGGAAGAGCAGACAACACCAGGGGAACAACACAACCCCTTCCGAAAATTCAGAAATGCGAGAGAACAGGTTATGCAGAAACAGAAAAAACACACAGTCCCAGACACTACTCACTGGACCTGACAACTGCGATGAGCTGGCAATGCTGGAACAGAGCCCTAGTGCGCCAACCCCAGACCAGATGACCGCCATCAGGAGGGAGTCGCGCCGCATCTAGAAAAACCATAATACACTTCTGCCATGGGAGGGTGCTGTGTCTCCCTTCCTTCCTTCGCTGAAAAGGATTTTACAGGTAAGGTCTTACCAAAATCCGTCTTTCAGCAGCAGAAGGGAAGGAAGGGAGACACAGATCCATTACTAGTGGAACGTCCCAAAGCAGTCCAGAACTCAAGGGTGGGAAACAGTGGCAGAATCGCCAAACCCCAACAACTTAGGCAAGCGCGCAACAAGCGCCGAAAACGAGATAAAGAGATAACCTAAACCACCGCCGCCTGCAGGACCCTGTGTCCCAAGGCCGCATCGGCGGAAGCACTCACGTCCACTTTATAAAATTTTGTAAAAGTGTGAACGGAGCGCCAGGTAGCCGCCCGGCAGAGCTCCGCTGCAGAGGCCCCCTGACGAAAAGCCCACGACGAACCAACAGCTCTCGTGGAATGAGCTCGAACCTTAACCGGACAAGGCTCGCCCTTGAGCCAGTACGCCTCTAGGATAGCCGAACGTATCCACCGAGCTATAGTGACCTTGGAAGCCCGCTGACAACGTCGACGACCAGCAGGAATCACAAAAAGAGAGTCCGACTTCCGAAACCCTTGCGTGATTGTAAGGTAGAACTTCAATGCCCGCACCAAATCCAACGAGTGCAAGGCTCGCTCCTTTGGACTCTTCGGATTCGGACAGAGGGAGGGCAACAAAATATCCTGATTGACGTGGAAACGCGACACCACCTTAGGCAAAAAATCGCCACGGGTACGAAGCACCACGCAATCCGAGTGGAACTCCAGAAAAGGGGGTGAGCAAGACAGTGCCGCCAACTCAGAAACCATTCTCAAGGAGGTGACCGCCACCAGGAAGGCCACCTTCCAAGAAAGCAAGTAAAGATTAGCTGAATCCATAGGCTCAAACGGCCCATGCTGAAGCGCCTCCAAGACTAGATTGAGCCGCCGAGGAGCCACAAACGCCCTCCAAGGCGGAAACTGACGTGCAACCCCACGACAAAACGAACGCACATCCTTGCGCGAGGCAATAGCCTTCCGAAAAAGCACAGATAGCGCAGATACCTGACCCCGCAAGGTACCAACCGCCAGACCCTTGGCCAAACCACATTGCAGAAAAGCCAAGAAGTTGGGAATGGAAAAAACCCTCGGGTTCCTTGACATTCCAGAACACCATGAATAGAAGCCCTCCCAAGTTCTGTGATAAATCCTAGTCGTAGCTGGACCTCTGCACCCGCAAGGTGGTAATGACCTCGGCCGAAAACCCACGACAGGTCAAGATCTCAGTCTCAAGTGCCACGCCGTCAAACGAAGCGACTTCAGGTCCGGATGGCGAATGGGCCCTTGGGTTAACAGGTCCGGACGAAGAGGCAGTGGAAACGGAGGCGCCGCCAGAAGAGACACCAGCGTTGAATACCACGCCCTCCGCAGCCAATCCGGCGCCACCAAAATCGTCGAAATTCGTTCGAGTTTGACCCGCCGGATCACCAGAGGAAGTAAGGATACCGGCGGAAACACGTAGATCAGCTCGAACTGGTCCCACGGGGCCACTAGAGCATCTACCGCCACAGCCTCCGGGTCCCTGTACCTGGACATGAACGTCGGAATCCTGGCGATCAGCTTGGATGCCATCAAGTCCACTTGGGGAGTCCCCCAAAGGGAGCACAGCAGTGTAAAAACTTCCGGATGAAGGCTCCATTCTCCGGGATCCACCTGCTCGCGACTGAGTAAGTCCGCCGTGATATTCAGCACTCCTGGGATGTGAATCGCGGAGATGGCTGGAACCCTGGACTCGACCCATACCAGGATCCGAGAGACCTCCATCATGAGTCGAACTCCTCGTCCTGCCCTGATGGTTGATATATGGGACAGCTGTCGCATTGTCCGTCTGAATCCGGACCAGCAGACCGCTCAAAGGGACCGTCCAATGTCGGAGGTAGAGAAATATCACTCTCAACTCCAGGATGTTGATCGGCAGAGACGACTCCTCTGATGACCAGACCCCCTGAACCCAGAGATCGTTCCAAACCCCCCCCAGCCAGACAGGCTGGCATCGGTGGTAATGACCGACCACCGTGGGAGGAGGAAGGATTTCCCCAGCATTCAAGAGACTCTCACATCCTACGGAAGATACCGACACAGCGATCTAGCGAAGCCGGCGATCGATCCCAACGGGTCAGAATAAGATCTTGGAGACCCAGGGGAATGAAATTGTGCAAACGGTACCGCTTCCATTGCCGCCACCATCAGACCCAGAAGGCGCATACACTCCCGAAGGGACATCGCCATTGCCGACCTCATAGCCTGGACATGGTGACGAAGGTTCGCTTGTTTGTCCGGAGGCAGGGACACCACTGCTCGTACCGTGTCGAAATGCATCCCCAAGAACAGGATTGACTGCGATGGCTCCAATGACGACTTCTTCCAATTGACCAGCCACCCGAAGTCCTCCAGGTGCTGAAGGGAGAGATCGCGAGCCGTCACCGCCTCCTCCGCTGTGGGCGACACAATTAACAGGTCGTCCAGGTAGGGGAGAATCGTAACCCCTTGCCTTCGAAGGAGCGCCATGAGCGGCGCCGGAATCTTTGTAAAAACCCTGGGCGCCGAGGCCAACCGGAAAGGTAGGGCCACAAACTGGTAATGGGCCTGACCTATGGCAAAACGCAGGAAGCGCTGGTGAGCCCTGCCGATAGGGACATGCAAATAGGCGTCGCGGATGTCAATCGACACCAAGAAATCGTACTGCGACAGGGCCACTACGACAGAGCGAAGAGACTCCATACGGAATTTCCGGGTCCGGACATGAACATTCAATTCTTTGAGGTCCAGAATGGGGCGAAACTTGTCCTCCATTTTGGGGATCACAAAAAGGTTGGAATAAAACCCCCTTCCCCGGTCCTCCAGCGGAACCGGAACCACCACACCCTGCTGCAGAAGAGAGTCGACCTCCCGCAGCAGTGCGGCAGCCATATTGGGCTCGGACGGGATGCGTGACTGACTAAACCTGTCCGGGGGTCGAGAATGAAACTCTATGAAATAGCCTGCCGACATAACCCGCGTCACCCAGGCGTCCGATACGTGGGACGCCCAAAATGACCCGAATTGTAGCAGACGACCTCCCACCCGAGAACCCTCGAGAGGGTTCCTGGCGTCAATCCGCCTTAGTGGGTTTTTTGTCAACCTCCCATTTGTACTGACGGAAATGCTGTTTCCAGGGAGTACGGGATTTCTGGGTGGTCTTTTTTCCGGAAGACGAGGGACGACCCGATCTCCAAGAGGGCTGACCGAACCGTCCCCTGGGCCGAAAGGACCGACGACCACTACCGGCACTTGACTTGCCAGACGTAGAAGCCGCTGCTTTCTGCTGCGGCAAGGCCGAATCCTTGGCCTTGGCCTTAGCAATCAGCTCCGTGAGGTCCGAACCAAAAAGCTGACCGCCCTTGTACGCCAGACTCAGCAAACCTTGTTTGGATACTGCGTCTCCAGTCCACTGTTTAAGCCTCAGTGCTCTCCTGACTGTGACGGCCGAGGATTGAGCCCTGGACAGAACCAAAGTAGTATCCAGCACTGTGTCCCTGCCATATCGGGCCGCCTCCTCCAACAGCTGGAAGAGCCTTTCCACCTCAGACAGCGGAGTCCCATCTTGCCATGCCGTCCGCAGCTGATCCAACCACCGCAGAGAAGCCTCACCAGCCCACATGGCCCCCAAGGCCACTCGGAATCCATGACCCACGGCCTCGTAGATGGACTTCGCCGCTAACTCCGTCCTTCTGTCCAGCGGTTCCTGTAGACTCGTCTTCCCTTTAACAGGAAGCAAAGAGGATTTGCTCAGCTGAGACAATGGCACGTCCACTTCAGGAGAGGGGACCCAATTAGCGATTGTCTCCGTGGAGCAGGGATACAGGGCATCAAAAAACCGCATCCCCTGGAAGCGTTTATCCGGACACAGGCGTTCCTTCTCCACCGCCTCGTTAAGTTCATCGTGCGCCAGCAACGTCGATCGAGCCCGACGTGACTCCTGATACAGCCGGGCCGACTTGCCGGGGCGCCTCGTCACCTCTTCAGACAGCTGTAACGCTTCCCGCATAGCCCCAATAAAAGCGTCCACGCGGCTCGAAAGCGAAGCAGAGCGCCCTTGCCGATCCTCTTCATCAGAATCGGAGATCTCACCAGCAGAGTCTGTCGGTGATTCCGAAGCCTCCGACGCACTGTGCAGAGGAGACAGCGCCACCACAGGCCTGTGGCGCTTCTTGCCTCGTGAAGTCGGTTGGGACTTAGCTGATACCCAATGACCCAGGAGGTCAGACAGACTATCAATGGAGCGAGTGAGCGCCTCCACTTTAACATCACTGAGACCCCCGACCAGTGTCGAACCTGAGGCCGTCGAAGACCCCGGCGTATCAGATACGCGTGACCGATCCTGAAGCGGACCAGGAGAGAGATCCACGCCCCCAGGTCCCTGATCCAACATGCCCCCACACAGTTGCGAGCGTCGCGGGTAAGGCGGTAATAACCCCTTACAATGGGTACAGTGACCGAGGTTACAGTAAGCGCTTTCCTGGCGCTTCCTGTCTGAGCTATGATGACAGGCAGCAAAAAGGCGCGAAGCCACGCCCCCCCGCCGCCGCATACTAACGGAGGCCGCGCTCCTCTGTCCCTGCTCCCCTGCCAGCAGAGAAATACACAAACGCCTGCAGCGGTCCTGCAAGGACAAAACAGCAGTCACCACATGAAAATAGTAACAAACATTGAGAGCACTTACCCAGGTGAGCGCCACAGGGACCCCCAGGGATGTGT
The DNA here is from genome assembly GCF_046119375.1 of Phyllobates terribilis. Classification (NCBI taxonomy): domain Eukaryota; kingdom Metazoa; phylum Chordata; class Amphibia; order Anura; family Dendrobatidae; genus Phyllobates; species Phyllobates terribilis. The sequence goes on from NW_027362943.1 coordinate 1,600,989, forward strand.
GGCGCCGTCGCCCTTTGCTCCCCCCCACGGCGGAGCACGCAGGGACCCCCAGAAGCGGTGTGCGTCTCTGTCAGGAAGCGCCCTGTATCCCCCGGGGCCGGCAGGCTTCTGCGGGGACCTCTTTAGGGGGTATGCAGATCTGCCAGGGGAGGGTCAGGGGTCCCAGCAGCGCCGAGACCCCCTGAAACCTCTAGACCACGGGGGGTCCAGGTCTCCGGAAATGTAAAATAAAAATTTCTTCTGAGGAGCTGCAAAGGCAGCGACTATCCTCTGCGACCTCAAATTTTAGACTGAAGGACATGGAATAGGAGGAGCCTAACCTGGAGGGGCCGGTCGTCACTTTTTCTAATCTGAGGTGAACTATCCTGTGGGGCTCCGCCTACCCACTAGTAATGGATCTGTGTCTCCCTTCCTTCCCTTCTGCTGCTGAAATATCCCTTTTAGACGTTGTTCACAAATACTGCTGTGGCTTTTTTTCGCTTTTTACAATTGGGAGGGCACTGACTTATACATTTTGTAGGTCCCTCTGTCATAAATCAATTTTCAGTTCGCTATTCCCCAGCACTTTACAAGCACAGCTAGAAAGCACCAATAGGTATGTAGATCTTTGACCTGAGAGTCCTCAGGTGGCTCTGTAACATGCAATTTGGAGGAACAGCTGTTACTTAGACATTTGGGCGGTCCCTCCATCATTGACACTCAGATAGTGGAATAGACATTCAATAGCAGTTTACAATGTGCCCATTGTAGCATTGGGCTTGACCCTCCTCCACCACCACCACGTGATACTGCGGCCCTAAATTCAAATTTTCAGAGGCCTTGCAGTAGGCAGGAGAGCTGAGTTTTGTGAGAGACCTTGTGTGGCCCTGTAACATACATTTTGAAGTGCCCTCCTCTAGAGATTTTGGAGGTCCCTCATGTACATCTGAGAGTTCCCTCACTTACTCATATTGTAGGGCCCTCACTGTATTATTTAACTCATTTAGGGGCAGAGACTACAGAGAAGAAAGCCAAGAGACATGGAGTACTAGAACGTAGCAGTGAGTATGGCCTGCGATCCTCAGGTATGGCTGAACTCAGTGAACCGGAAAAATAAAGCTGCACTAGTTAACTGGATAACGAGCCCAAATATATCACTTGCGCAAGTCAATGGACAAAGGATATATGGTGATCCCCTCCAGGATGGGTTGGTGAAGCTTCTCCAAATGGCTCAGAAATTTTGATTGTCAATATTTCCCAGATTATATAGGAAGAGAAGACTTCTTGATATTGTACTACTTGGTCCAGTGCAGAATGTGCATCGTACTTCCAAAAATTACTCCTGGCGGCTGTGTCATAGGTGCAGGGAGATTCCTTGACAAGGGCCTCCCTTGTCAAACATTATCTACGATGGAGTACTGTAGTAGTTGTGGCCCTCAATTCAAATTTTCAGAGGGCCATCAGTCGGTCATCAACAGTCGGTGTAAATTTCTATTAAATATGTATCCCCTATCTCAGTCACCATGTGGCACAAGCCAGGCATGTTTTTTGCCAAATAGGGTGACTGACAGTACATTTCTATTGAATATGTATTCCCTATCTCAGTCACAATGTGGCACAACCTGTGACAAGGGCCTCCAACCTCCAATGACAAATATTAGTTTGGTAGGACCACTGTACATTCCAGATTTGTCCACTGCACAATGTGCATAGGGTTTGTAAAAATTAGCCCAATGGGCTGAGTCGTGGTTGACACAGGAAGCCACCATCCCAAGGGTCTCCAATCACAAATAGTAGTTAGGCGGGAGTAGGAATACTGTCCTGGTTTGTCCACTGCAAAATGTGCATAGTTTGTAAAAATTAGCCCTATGGGCTGAGTCATGGTTGACGAAGGAAGGAATCTTGTTTTTAGGAGAAGGGGGTGACGTTAACAGCAGTAGCATGAATCTGCATTTTAGGAGAATTTAGGTTGGCTTGCAGTCATCTGGAGGGATTACAAACTGTGGAGATATCCAGTCCTTGTTGAATTTAATCAGAGTAAGTCGGTCTGCATTTTCCGTGGAGAGGCGTGTGCACCCATCAATGATGATTTCCCCAGCAGAACTGAAGACACGCTCAGACACCACACTAGCAGCCGGGCAGGCCAGTACCTCCAAGGCATATAAAGAGAGGTCGGGCCAAGTGTTCAGCGTAGACATCCAATAATTAAAGGGAACTGAAGGGTCAGAAAGGACACACGTATGGTCACTTAAAGTAACCCTTGACCATGTCCTGCAACTTATCCCTCCTGGGCATTTTTATAGGCACAGATAGCCCTTGCTGGTTTGCTGGATTATTGAAAATTGCCCAATTTGGGCACATTCCCCCCCCCACCTCCGTTGGAGCTGGTGTTCGTGTCTCTCCCCATTATCCCTTGGTGTTGAAAAGAGCTGGTACCTCTGCTACCAGCATTATCTGAAGGTGATGTTTTCAGCAACTGATCTACAACGGCCCTCTTAAATGATTCCATTGTACAACCCCTGGCAAAAATTATGGAATCACCGGGCTCGGAGGATGTTCATTCAGTTGTTTAATGTTGTTGAAAAAAAGGAGATCACAGACATGTCAGAAAACTAAAGTTATTTCAAATTGCAACTTTAGGGCTTTAAGAAACACTAAAAGAAATCAAGATTAAAAATGTGGTACTCAGTAAGGGTAATTTTTTTCAGACCAAGCAGAGGGAAAAAATTATGGAATCACTCAATTCTGAGGAAAAAAATATGGAATCACCCTGTAAATTTTAATTTCCAAAACTAACACCTGCATCAAATTAGATATGCTTGTTAGTCTGCATCTAAAAAGGAGTGATCACACCTTGGAGAGCTGTTGCACCAAGTGGACTGACATGAATCATGGCTCCAACATGAGAGATGTCAATTGAAACAAATGGATGGCTTGGACAACCTTTCAGGGTAGGATCTCATGTCCGTCAGGGCTGTCCTCTTAGCCCTTTGCTTTATGCTTTTGCAATTGATCCTTCCTCAGAAGGATCGGTTTTGGATCGTTGGCAGGGGTGCGGATGGGCAGGGCAGCGCTGGAGGCTATCTTCAGGGTAGTGGCCTACGCGACGATGTCACCATCTTTGTTTCTTCACAAGAGGAGGCAATGATGGTGATCTTCTGGACACCCTCCCCGAACCCCAAGAGCACGCCAAAGTCCTGGGCACTGAATTCGGCCAAGGTGATTACCACATGAAAAACTGGGAAGGCAGAATCAAAGTTGTCGCCCAAAGAGTGGACCAATGGAAGGGTTGGTCTTTGAGACTGAGGAAGAGGGTTGGCCTGTGCAAAGCTTTCCTGCTCCCCTTGCTAATCTACCTGGGCAGCGTCTGTGTCTTGTCAGAGCCTCTCTGGACATGGGTCTACAGTCTGTTCTTCCAGATGTTATGGGGGAATAGACTGAACCTAGTCAAGCGGGAGGTCACTTACCGCATGAGGAGACTAGGGTGGTTAGATATGGTGAACCCCGTCGTGTTCCTAGTGAACACCTTGTTGAAAGTTAACGTGGCAAACCTCTGGAAGGAGAGGGCTCCTCCATGGGTATTATCCAGCAAGGGATGGTTTCAGCCATCAATCTTCAGGGGGAAGATTGAAAGATCTTCGCACACTGCATGGGCATCTCCCGGCTTATGTTACCCCAGTTTTGAAAATGATCCACCGGTGGATAGGAGGGTCTTGCCTTATTATTTTCAGAGTCCATTGGTCCTCAAGAACTGCCCAAGTCGGGATCTGGAGGTTGGGTTGAGTTTGTTAAATTCCAGCAGGATCCCCAAGAAGTACAGGGACTTGACTTGGCGCTGCTTCCAAGATAAGCTGTGTGTAAGGGGCAATTTGAAGTACAGGAGCTACGAGGACAGGAATTGCCCCCCGTGAGGCTTGTGCTAACATGCTGGAAAGCATGGAGCACTTCGTGCTTCATTGTCCCTTTAATACAGAGGTGTACAATAGGGTGGGAGCTTCCAAGGTTGGCCACGGCTGGCTACTCTGTCCTATGCTGGGTGGGCGTTCGGAGACCTTGGGAGAAGGGAGCGAACCACTTTATTCATACTAAGTGTAGTGGTCAGGTATTTCATGTGGAAAGCACGAGTTTTAGTTTCGATGCAGAGTAAAATCCTAAGTGCAGATGAAGTTTGTAGGAACATCCTTAGGTGGCCTGGTGAAGGTACGTTCTCTGGAGTATGAAAGACTGGCTGCCCAGAGGACGGCCCGTCTCTGGAGGGTCTTTTCCTTCAGGGTGCCTTAGTCCGGTAGTACTCCTATATCCAGGTGGTGGGCTGATGTCTTTTTTTTGTATTTATGTCTCCTGAATAGGTTTGCAAGCATCGAACTTGAGCCTTGGATGGTGAGCATGTAGGTTGCCTTTGCCCTGGCCTCTGCTCAACTTGGTATAGCAGATGCTACAGCCTACAATGTTTTTCTCTGAAGGACTTTCAGGAAAAAAAAATTTCACACAGCAGCTGAACGCCCCCTTGCGCTGACTTGACGCACAGCGGGGGTGCTCTTGGGAACTGTTGACCCAGTTCTCACTCTGGGCAAACCAAAACTCCTTGGTGCCTGTGTTGCTGCTACATATCTGTCTTCCTCTGAGTTGCTGTCATAGCTATGCATGCCAAAGGTCCAGGTCGGATCAGTGGACTCATCATCGACTACCTAGTCTTCCATCTCATCCTCCTTCCCAGTTGACATTGTAGGCTGAACTGATAGCAACTGTGTCTCATCATCATCAGCCTCTACCTCTGGAGACAAAAAATGATGTTACGCCAAGCATCTTTCTTCTGGCCATAGGTCCTCAAATACATAAGCATCAATGCACGCTACCTCCTCTTGTCCCTCTTCAATGCTGCACAGTGATAGTCCAGAGCCAACCAAAGGATACGTACCAAACAGATCCTTGGAGTGGCCAAGCTTGGGGTCATATGTCTCATGTTGACTGATAATGGTTGGAGGAAGGAGAACCAGCTTCAGGATTGGATGGGCCAGTCTTCTGTGTATTCACAGTAGACGGTGTGGTCGTGGAAGATTTGTTGCTGCTTGACAAATGCTTAGAGGCCTTGTCTGCTATCCAAGACAGAATCTGCTCTCGCTCTTGTGGTTTCCACACACGTTTACGTTTCAGACCGGGAACTTTTTCCAGGAATATAGTGGATGCATCAAGCTTCTTCTCACCTGACACAGACTGAGTGCCTTCTCGCGCACCACTGACACGTCCCTTAACAACAGTCTTTTTTGACATTTTGGGTTTTGTTGACAGAATTTCAGATGTTGATGGCACAAGTCAAGCTAGCTGTCACAGTCAAAATAGTAGTTAAAATGGCCTGGTGCATGCTTTGAACCAGGCAGTAGGAAATGATTGGACTACTGCTTTGTGTAGGGCACTCAATGATTTTTTAAGCAGACTAATATGGACAGAAGGCAGGCTCTGACCCCTAACACAGAGTGCCTTCTCGCGCACCACTGAAAACACCAAGTCCACGTCCCTTAACAACAGGCTATTTTGCCATTTTGGGTTTTGTTGACAGATTTTCAGATGTTGATGGCACAAGCAAAGCTAGCTGTCACAGCCAAAATAGTGGTTAAAATGGCCTGGTGCATGCTTTGTAGCAGGCATTAGGAAATGTTTGGACTACTGCTTTGTGTAGGGCACTCAATGATTCAATGATTTTTTAAGTGGACTAACATGGACAGAAGGCAGGCTGACACCCCAAAATAGTGGTTAAAATGGCCTGGTGCATGCTTTGTAGCAGGCAGTAGGAAATGTTTGGACTACTGCTTTGTGTAGGGCACAAAAAGCTTTTTTAAGTGGACTAATATGGACAAAAGGCAGGCTCTGACCCCCGAAAACAGCAGGGAAAATAGACCGGTGCTAAAAAAAAAAGGCAGCACAAAATGCTACTTCTGTGTGTGCTGGAAAAATATTGCTTTGCCTCTGACAAGAGCTGTTTTAATATGGACACTGGAAGAACACTACCTAATACACTCCCTACCTAATGCACAATCTCTCCCTCCTTGTACTCTGACTTTGTTGTGTGTCTTCAGCTCTGAAAAGAGCTATTTTTTTGATGGTATTATGGAGCTAGTGAGCGGCTCCTTTAAACACAGAACTAGTATACATTGCAGGTAGCCCTTAAAAGGGCTTTTGTTTTATCAAGAGGCCTAAACACTCTCCCTAGCAGCTCAGCAATCTCTCCCTATGCTTATAGAATGCAGGCTCCAGATCCAATGTGCACAAAAGGGCGGCGGCAGGGCTTAAATAGACCCTATGACTCTGGGTGGCCAGCCAATCACAGTAATGCCACAACCAAGATGTCTGCGGCATTACTGTGATTGGTTATGAAGCCCAGCATGTTTAGTGGCTGCAAAGGAGGCGCCAAAACTACAGGGCGGGACAACCGAATATAGCGAAGCGAGTACACAAATACTCGCAATATAACTAGCAACCCGAATACCGTACTATCCGTGCGTATAGCGAATAGTAACGAATACACTCGCTCATCACTAACGATCAGCTCTAATCCTGCCATCTCCACCGTTCTCATTATACAAGTATAAACCATATAATTCTGGTGGATAAATCAAGACCGAACACAAGACCTTCACAGCCGTCTACACATCATAGGGGAGATCTCATGACACCTTCTCTCATCTACCTGATGATCCAGAGGAACATTGGGGTCTTCTTGTTTACAGTCCAGTGGAAGAAGAGGACGGGGACATCTCTCTGGTGTTGTCCTCTTACTGGATAGATCTAGAGGAAGCACATACAGGGACTGAATTCATTCTTTACATATAGACAATTATAGGCCATGTGTATTCAGTCCTGTCTATTACCTGGCGATGTGAGGGGCTGGGGAACCTCCATCATGACGTCCTTGTACAGATCTTTGTGTCCTTCTAAATACTCCCACTCCTCCATGGAGAAATAGACAGCGACATCCTGACATCTTATAGGAACCTGACACATACAATGATACAGTCATCCCCCTGATCCCTTCATAGCTTTACTATAAAATGACCCAGCATTCCCAGCAGTGTCACCTCTCCAGTCAGCAGCTCAATCATCTTGTAGGTGAGATCTAGGATCTTCTGGTCATTGATGTCCTCATGTATCAGGGGGTGAGGTGGAGGCCCTGTGATTGGGCTCAGGGTTCTTCCCCATCCCTCAGACACAGGGTCCTGACAGCGCTCACTAGAGGTCTTCTTCACTACTGTGTAATCCTGGTTATGGAGAGACACATTAATAAATCTCACTACAGACATTTCCAGAGTCCTCACCTCTCCAGTTCTGTCCATCTGTTATTCCCATAGATAAGAATGATGTAATGTGACGTCATCAGAATCTCTCACCTCTCCAGTAAGACGGAAGAGGATCTCTAGGGTGAGGTGTAATATCCTCTCTGCCATCTTGTCTCTGTCCATATCCATCTTTGATGCGTAATTCAGGAAAATTCTCTTATATAGAAGAAATTCACTGAGAGGATTCGATATTGTAGAGACCTGAATGAGAAGTTGAGCAGATGTAACGTCATAAAAATCCTGTGTAATAATACAATTACTGGAGAAAATAAGGGGAAACATATGAGGAGATTTATTATTTTACAGTATTTAGTTTTCTTCTTTACATCTACTAATAAAACCTATACATTTTAGGCCACAGACAACAAGCAGTTTCTTCCTTGGAGTCTGCAGCTGAATACGTTTCTCATAGACTCATCTTCCATAAAGCTAATTCTCGTCTCATTTACCGACACTGGAATCGGCATTATCTATACTGCAGGAGATATTCAATACACGTGACATGAGAAATAACTACTTTATGATGAAGACGAAATCTTCATCTTCTACTACGGCTCTATAAACGTATTTGGCCAGAGTCCGTCACTGACTACATCACCACCGGCCGTCTATATGTTTCCCGTCTTCACCGGACTGTCATCTTCTATCACGTTAGAGCTCAGGTCTGATTCACACCCAGAAGTTTGAGGCATTTATAAAAGCTTGTTTGTAAGACCACAAAGACAGGAGTTATTTGATACCAAAATTTCCATGTACAGTGCTTTATGGGGTTTCAAAACAAAGTGTGAATCTCAAATTGAAATCATTGTTGTTGAGATTTTGTGCAAATTTCAACGCCTCCTCCTGTGTGCCTCCCCACATCAGGAGGAGGTCGTCAATAAATCGACCTTACGATATGATTTTTTGGGCTATAAATATTTTTCTCATGGTAAATGTGTTGCTCCTCCCATTGGACATGAAAATTTGCTGCCCATACTTACTCCCTTACTTTGTAAAAAAAAAAAAATTGATTGTCAAAGCAGAAATAATTATGATCCAGAAGAAATTTAATTGACATGATAATGAAATCTTTTATTTCTACTGTATACGTGCTATAGGTATCCAAGTGATAGCTCAGGCTAGTTAATGCTACACTGTGTGGTATGGATGAATATAGAGCTACACATGTGGTCAAAATTGTTAGTACCCCTCGATTAACCCCTTACTGGCCTGGGGTATATGAGTACGCCCCAGGCCATCACCCCCGGTTCAGCACGGGCTTCGGCGTTGAGCCCGCACTGAACCGGGCACATGTCAGCTGATTTATACGGCTGACATGTGCCTGCAACAGCCTCGGGTGGAATCGCGATCCACCCGCGGCTGTTAACCAGTTAAACGCCTCTGTCAATCTCTGACAGCGGCATTTCACAGGGCCGCGCCGGAAGTGTGTCACCCCGCCCATCAGTGACCCAGTCATGTGATCGCGGGTCACTGATGGGTGGGCATGGCAACCCGGGGTCTGCAGCAGACCCCAGTGGTTGTCATGAAAATATTGCTATGAGCGCCACCTAGTGGTCAGCGCTAATAGCAAAGGAGCATTTCTGCTACATAGAGGGGATCTGCTCATCGCTTCTATGTAGCAGAGGTAATCAGACAGTTGCTCCTTCTAGTCTCCTATGGAGACTATAGAAGCAAGCAAAAAGTGTAAAAAAAAAGTTTTTAAAAATATAAAAAAAAATTAAAAGTATAAAAGTTTAAATCACCCCCCCTTTTGCCCCATTCAAAATAGAATAATAAAAAATAAACCCCACACACACATTTGGTATTGCCGCGTTCAGAATCGCCCGATCTATCAATACAAAAAAATAATTAATCCGATCGGTAAACGACGTAACAAGAAAAAAATTCCAAACACCAGAATTATGTTTTTTGGTCGCTGCAACATTGCAATAAAATGCAATTATGGGCGATCAAAACATCGGATCGACTCCAAAATGGTATCAATAAAAACGTCAGGCAAAAAATAAGCCCTCGCCCGGCCCCAGATCCCGAAAAATGGAGATGCTACGGATCTAAGAAAATTACGCCATTTTTTTTGGGAATTTTTTTTACCACTTAAATAAAAAGAACCTATACATGTTTAGTGTCTACAAACTCATAATGACCAGTTTTAGCATTTAGTGAACGTGGAAAAACAAACAAACAAAAAAAAACCCACAATTGTGGAATTGCATTTTTTTTTAAATTTCACCGCACTTGGAATTTTTTTCCCCGTTTTCCAGTACACGATAGGGTCAAACTAGTAATGAAGTTTAAAAGTACAACTCGTCCCCCAAAAAATAAGCCCTCACATGGCCATATTGACCAGTCATGAAGGGGTTAATGAAAGAAAAACCCACAATGGTCACAGAAATAACTTGAATCTGACAAAAGTAATAAATTAAAAATCTCTGAAAATTAACAAATGAAAGTCAGACATTGCTTTTCAACCCTGCTACCACAGAATTTAAAAAAAAATTTAACTCATGAAATCGGCCTGGACAGAAATGATGGTTCTTCTTCTTAACTTAATATTTTGTTTAACAACCTTTTGAGGCAATCACTGCAATCAAACGATTCCTGTAACTGTCAATGAGACTCCTGCACCTCTCGACAGGTATTTTGGCCACTCCTCATGAGCAAACTGCTCCAGTTGTCTTTTGTATGAAGATTGCCTTTTCCAGACAGCATGTTTCAGCTCTTTCCAAAGATGCTCAATAGGATTTAGGTCAGGGCTCATAGAAGGCCACTTCAGAACAGTCCAATGTTTTCCTCTTAGCCATTCTTGCGTGTTTTTAGCTGTGTATTTTGGGTCATTAACCTGCGACTGAGACCAATCTTTCTGACACTGGGCAGCACATTTCTCTCTAAAATCCCTTGATAGTCTTGAGATTTCATTGTACCCTGCACAGATTCAAGACACCCTGTGCCAGATGCAGCAAAGCAGCCCCAGAACATAACAGAGCCTCCTTCATGTTTCACAGTAGGGACAGTGTTCTTTTCTTGATATGCTTCATTTTACTGTCTGTGAACATAGAGCTGATGTGCCTTGCCAAAAACTTCCATTTTTGTCTCATCTGTCCATAGGACATTCTCCCAGAGGCTTTGTGGCTTGTCAACATGTAGTTTGGCAAATTCCAGTCAGGCTTTTTTATGATTTTTTTTTCAACAATGGTGTCCTCCTTGATGGTCTCCCATGAAGTCCACTTTGGATCAAACAACGACGGATGGTCCGATCTGACAATGATGTTCCTTGAGCTTGAAGTTCACCTTTAATCTCTTTTTAAAAGTTATCCTGGGCTCTTTTGTTACCATTTGTATTATCCGTCTCTTTGATTTGTCATCAATTTTCCTTTGCTTGTCAACTCTTTCCTTTGCTTTCTCTAGTCCATGTTGAGTGTGGTGCACACCATGTCACCAAACAGCACAGTGAGTATCTGTAGCCCTATATACAGGCCCACTGACTGATTACAAGATTGTAGACACCTGTGATGCTAATTAGTGGACACAACTTAATTTGACACGTCTCTTTTGTCACATTATTTTCAGGGGTACCATCATTTCTGTCCAGGCCTCCAGGCTTCATTTTCATAGATTTTTAATGTATTATTACTTTTGTCAAATTCAAGTTATTTCTGTGACCATTGTGGGTTTTTCTTTCATTAAACGAGGGGGTACCAACAATTTTGACCACGTGTGTATAACATCGCATGATAGCCAGTGATAATTTTCTTGCTATAGAAAAATCTTCAAATACAGTAGCCACAAATTTAGAGTCCCTAATGTAGCTGGGAATTTCATGTACTAGTGGTTGAAGATAGAAATCTATCCACACACCCAGTCTCTCTCCCATAGAACCTAAGCCCGCTACTATTGATCTGAGTGGTGGTGGAAATATATGTTTTTGTGGATCTTAGGAAATTAATGATATATACAGTACAGACCAAAAGTTTGGACACACCTTCTCATTTAAAGATTTTTCTGTATTTTCATGACTATGAAAATTGTACATTCACACTAAAGGCATCAAAACTATGAATTAACACATGTGGAATTATATACTTAACAAAAAAGTGTGAAACAACTGAAAATATGTCTTATATTCTAGGTTCTTCAAAGTAGCCACCTTTTGCTTTGATGACTGCTTTGCACACTCTTGGCATTCTCTTGATGAGCTTCAAGAGGTAGTCACCAGAAATGGTCTTCCAACAATCTTGAAGGAGTTCCCAGAGATGCTTAGCACTTGTTGGCCCTTTTGCCTTCACTCTGCGGTCCAGCTCACCCCAAACCATCTCGATTGGGTTCAGGTCTGGTGACTGTGGAGTCCAGGTCATCTGGCTTAGCACCCCATCACTCTCCTTCTTGGTCAAATAGCCCTTACACAGCCTGGAGGTGTGTTTGGGGTCATTGTCCTGTTAAAAAATAAATGATAGTCCAACTAAACGCAAACCGGACGTGACGCGCCCCTGGGCCTGTGTCGCGCTGCGTTGCGCACGCGGGAGCTTACCCGGAGCCGGATCTCTTGAGGGTTGTAGTCTTGTGGCGGTGACCCGGTCCGTGCCCAGGGAGTCAAACTGAGCGGCGATGTAACAGCGGTAGATGTAGGACGACTACGCCACCCGTTGAATGCAGCTATGGAGCTGCCGCTGCAAGACAGTCCGCTGAGGCCGGTGGATGGATGGTGCAGCGTAGATGGTATAACCCCCAACGGGAGGGGTATGGCCTCAGGGCAGCAGATGTGGATGATGGGGGTAGCAGGAACCACTCAGAGACGGTGCGGTGTAATTCAGGGTCTTTACTGGTAACAACGATAGACCCTCCCGGAGTACTTGCTAGTGAACGGGGCCTGGTCAGTCCTTGAGCAGATGGGATCTCCCCTGGCCAGGCGGAGTTGTAGGCCTCCCAAACTGACTGTACTCTTCTGGCTACCTTGCTAGAAGCGGATATAAGTAGCCCACGTCCCTGAGTGTACCGTGTGGTGCTCACCCGTATGGCCGGTGACTCGGGGCCTTCTAATGGCTTCCGCTCCACGATGGCGGTGCTGGTCCCACGCGTGTGACCGTGCCTTCGGGTTTCTGGGCCTGAGGACCTGAAATCCCCTGCCAGTCGGCTTCTGCTGCTGGGTAAGAGTTAGTCCCCACAGCCTCGGACGCCGGGTCCGGTAAGAAAGCTTCTCAGTCAGGGCGAGCTCTGCAGCTGCCAGCCCCTGACTTGTAGTAGTATTGCTCCCACTGAGCTTCTGCTGTTTCTTCCTGTGACTGTTTCTTGTCTCTACTCTCCTTGACTGACTAACCCTGCCTCAGCCCAGGGTTTATACAGGGGAAGTTCTTCCCCTCCCAAGACTGGGCAGGAGGTGTGGCATGCACAGGATCCCTGACCAAAGGACCTCCCACCTGCTCTCAGACATAACATTACATTACTGTGGAAAACCAGACCCCTGGGGTGCCACATTCCCCCCTAGTGAAATTTAGTACTCCGGGACTAAACATATTTTAGAAAAACATAACAAGATATAACAACAATAACAGTACAATAAGAAGAAACACATAAAGGTGGTCACGGCATGTCCGTAACCGGGTGTAGTCTTTGAAGAAAAGCAGGGTGTCCATTTCACCAAAACAGGGAGACGTAACCAGGTAGGGGTCTGTCCTACCCCGAGTCCTTAACAGTCTCTAGTCCATCCTGGGTTACGCTCCAACTATGTACAAGGATTCCCGGTAAATCCACCAAGGATTCCTAAAAATAACTGGAAACACAAAATTATACACAAGCAACAATACACAGATAAACATAAATAAAACAATTTATACACTTCAAATCCTCCAGCGTGCGGGTAACTGGCCTCTAGTGGCCCTAGTGGACCTACGGAGCTGACTGTCTGGCCCTGAACTACAGGGTGTAGGAGCTGTCAAGGGTAAACTGGGCAGCTGTCTACCGGCTCTTTGTCTCACTAGGGGTACGGCAGGCTCACTATAAGCAGAGGGTTGATCCTCCTGTTCTGCTTGTGTGGAGTCTTCTGCCTCCTGGACCGGCTGTTCTTCCAGCTCTACCTGTTGCTCCGTAGGTGCTTGGGATGCTGGTTGGAGGAAGGTGAGTACGGGTACCACAACTGCACCATTGACTTGAGTCCAAGACCGAGGGAAGTCCCCGAGCACAGTACTAACCATATCTTCCCTTTCCTCTACGGGTCGATGGTCTTCTTGTTCCTCTTCAGGGTTCCTCAGTTGTTCGGGACACTTCTTCAGGTGGTCCCGGGATACAATGGCTGTGGTTTCCCCTCCGTCTTTACTGATGGTACAAACCTTCGGGTTCTCGTGACTTGAGGGCAGTACGGTGTACGGATCCTTCTCCCACTGGTCATCCAACTTGTGGAGCCGTCTCTTCCTCTTCAAGACCTGCTCTCCGGGTACCAGGGGAACAGCGGGAGCATACTGGTTGTAAATTTTCTCTTGTCTTTCCCTAGCCTGACAGAGACTTCGCTCCACGCTCTCCTGTACTCTCCGGTACTGCTGCTGCCTCTCTGTGTCCCAGTCTGTTTCTGGTGAAGTGTCCTCGGGTGTCAGGACTCCCATTTCCAGGTCAACAGGTAACTTACCAGGTCTTGCCCTCATTAGGTAAGCCGGGGTACAGTTGGTGGAACCTACCGGGATGTGGTTCTATAGGTCCACCAGATCGGGCAACTTCTCAGGCCACAGACTGCGTTCTTCCAGGGGCAACGTTTTTAGAAGATCCATTACCACCTGGTTCATTTTCTCACAAAGTCCATTAGTTTGCGGATGGTAGGGTGTCGTCCTTATCTTCCGGCAGCCATACAGATTGCAGAATTCCTGGAAGACCTCCGCTTCAAAGGCAGGTCCCTGGTCCGTCAGCACTTGGTCCGGGTACCCGTGTGGACGGCAAAAGTGCTGCTGGAAGGCTCTAGCTGCTGTTTGAGCCATTAAGTCCTTGACGGGGACGACAACCAGAAACCGGGAGTAATGATCCACGATGGTTAACGCGTAGACGTAGCCACTTCTGCTTGGGGTCAGTTTTACATGATCCAAGGCTACCAGTTCCAACGGTTGCCGGGTGACGATGGACTGCAGGGGAGTCTTCTGGCTGGCACGGTCCTTCCTTCTCAGGTTGCACGGGCCACAGTCTCTGCACCACTTCTCGATGGTTCCCCTCATGCCTACCCAGTGGAACCGCTCGTGCAGCAGGAACTCCAGCTTCTTCCACCCGAAGTGTCCAGCTCCGTCGTGGTATGCCTCCATCACCATGGCTGCGTCTCTTCGTGGCACCACTACTTGCCAGAGTAATTCATGCGTCCGGGAGTTAACCATTCTGCGGCACAACTTCCCTTTGTAAAGGAACAGTCGACTCTTCTCTGCCCATAGTTGTTTGGCTTCCTCCGGAGCGTCTGGTTCAAGGCGAGCCTCCGGCCGAGTCAGCATCTCCTTCACCAGTCGGACGGCAGGGTCGCTGTCTTGCGTTTCCGCCCAGTTGTAGTGGGGTAAGGGGTTCAACGTAGCAGCCTGCTTACTCCTTACCCGGTGGGAATACTGGATAGTCCCATGACGGTGGAACGCAGGGAGTTCAACTTCTTCCAGTCCCTCCGGATCTTCTCCTCCGTCCGGCAGGTTGGGCATCCTGGACAGGGCGTCCGCGTTGGTATTGGAGCGTCCTGCCCGGTATTTGATTGTGAACTCGTAGTTGGACAGACGGGCCATCCACCTCTGCTCCAGGGCACCGAGTCTTGCCGTGTCCAGGTGTGTCAACGGGTTGTTATCCCTGTACACGGTGAACCGGGAAGAAGCGAGGTAATGCTTAAAGCGCTCGGTGACTGCCCATACTACGGCCAGGAACTCTAACTTAAATGAGCTGTAATTCTCGGGGTTCCTTTCGGTGGGTCGCAGTTTTCGGCTGGCGTAGGCGATTACTCGTTCCTTCCCTTGCTGGATCTGGGACAGTACGGCTCCTAGCCCGATGTTACTGGCGTCGGTGTAGAGGATAAAGGGCTGGCTATAATCCGGGTACGCCAGGATTTCGTCCCCCGTGAGGGCCATCTTCAGCTGGCGGAAGGACTCTTCTTCCAGCTCCTCCCATTTGAAGGGCGGCTTCTGGTTCTTGGCCTTCCGGGACTGGCCTATCAGGAGGTCCTGCATAGGTGCTGCCTTTTTGGTGAAACCGGGAATAAACCTTCGGTAGTAGCCTACCAACCCGAGGAACTGCCGCACTTCTTTTACGCTGGAGGGGCTTGGCCATTCCTTAAATGCGGTGATCTTATCAGGGTCGGGAGCCACTCCGTCAGCGCTCACCACGTGTCCCAGGTACTGCACCTTTGGTTTCAGGAGGTGACACTTGGAGGGTTTCACCTTTAGGCCGTAACTTGCCAGAGCTTCGAACACTTCCGCCAGGTGTTTCAGGTGGTCCTCATACGTCTTGGAATATACGATGACATTGTCCAGGTACAACAGGACCGTCTCGAAGTTTCTGTGGCCCAGACAACACTCCATTAGTCGTTGGAAGGTTCCCGGTGCGTTGCAGAGTCCAAACGGCATGCAGGTGAACTCGCTAAGTCCCATCGGGGTGGTGAATGCGGTCTTCTCCCGGTCCGCCTCTGCTACAGGAACCTGCCAGTACCCGCTAGTGAGATCCAAGGTAGAGAAGAAGTTAGCAGATCTTAAAGCAGCCAATGACTCCTCTATCCTTGGTAAGGGGTACGCATCCTTGTGTGTGATACGATTGATTTTCCGGTAATCTACACACATCCTCATGGTGTTGTCTTTCTTTCGGACTAAGACTAGTGGAGCTGCCCAGGGGCTACAGCTATCCCTGATCACCCCAGCCTCCTTCATGTCTCTAAGCATCCCCTTGGCGTGTTGGTAGTGGGCAGGGGGTACGGGTCGATACCTCTCTTTTATAGGAGGATGGTCTCCCGTGGGGATGTGGTGTTCTACCCCCTTGACTCGCCCGAAGTCTAACGGGTGTTTACTGAACACTCTCTCGTACTCCTGAACCACCCGATAGACTCCTTGTTTCTGGTGTGCGGGAGTGGAGTCAGTACCCAGATGTAGTTGCTGACACCAGTCCTCCATGTTTTTCTTAGAGCCATTACCTTCCTCCGGGTGAGATGGAGGCAAGGGTTCCACAGACTGTATAGAATTTTGGTTAATGGTATATAATTTGGCTAGCGTGGCATACCGGGGCAGGTACACTTCCCTCTCCCCGATATTTATTATGCGAACGGGCACCCTCCCATGGCGTACGTCAACCACCCCCCGTGCTGTCAAAATGGTGGGCCTACTGTCCGAGTAAACTGGTTCTACCATTGCCTGGTAATCTCTACCTCTCAGACCAATAGCTGCCCGGCACCAAATCATCATTTCACTTTTTGGGGGCATGGCAATAGGAAAAGGGTCACACATTCTTACGCTACCAATCTCACCGCCGGAGAGTTCCACCTGTTGCCGTCGCATCAGTGCCCGGATCTCTTTCTGGAGCACCCGCTGCTCGCCGGAGCTGGCGTTCTTGGCAACCTGCTGTAAAAGGAAAATCACCTCTGCAAGACAATTTTCAATTACATTAGTTCCTAGAGTTATTTTTGGGTGACTCTCATGCTTGTCAATATCTACAATGATCAGTCCCTGTGCTGCCAGTTCGACTCTACCGATTTTGATGGTCACCTCTTTAAATCCGATCTGTGGCACGGGCTGGCCATTGCTGGCGATGATACTCAAGTCGTCGTCAGGGTAGCGGGTAATATCCGAGTCATTCCAGTACTGCTTAAAGAGCACGTACGGGATGGTGGTGACCTGTGACCCGGTGTCCAGTAGGGCACTCATGGGAATGCCATCCAGTACCACAGGCAAGACTGGACGTCCTCCCACATATCTGTCGCGCCAGTTCGATGGGCCTGGTGATCTTTTTCCTGGGGGTTGGCCCTCTACCCCAGGTTGTGCCCGTTTAAAGAACAGTACCTTGCCATATGTCCAGGTTGATTGCAGCGGCGGCAGATGGGTCGTCCGTCTTCGCTGTATCGGTCACTGGGTCTTCCTCTGGCCGGTGGGGTCCTCCTTGGTCGATGCCACGGGATGTCCTCCGGTCCGGATGCCAGCTGGATCTTCCCTGGGGTGGAAACCTGTAAAGACTGCACAGTTCGGGTTAGCGCAGCAACGCTCTTAGCTAGCTCTTGGACCTGATGGTGTAGGTCTGGAGCCGGGTCAATGTCCAAAGCCTGCGCATCAGCTCCCACAGGCCCTGCCGACAAGGGCGCCGCCTCCTGGTGGTAAGTGATAGCTGGGCGCCTGTGGGTCACAACGCCACCCGGTGCCGGTTCTCGGAGCACCCGGATGGCTCTGTCCTTGAACTGTGCAAAGCCCAGATGGGGATCCTGTAAGGCCATTGCCCGCAACTGGGTTCGGTGGGTATTACAATACAGTCCCTCTATAAACTGTTCGGTCAACAGCCTGTCCTCGTTTCCCACTCCATCAGGGTCGGTCTGCTTAATGGCCCTCAGGGCCTCTTGTAGGTTTAGTGCATAGTCCCTTATACTCTCATGCGCTCGCTGCTTGCACCCGTAGAATCTAAGCTTAATCTCGGCTGAGGTGCGGGTATCAAAGGTGTCCTTCAGCCGGGTTAGTATCCCTGCGACAGTCTTCCTCCCAGGTGGCCAGGATTTTACTTCCCTTTTGGCTGCCCCGGTCAGTTGGGCCACCAGGATGCTCACTTTTTGCTCTTCTGTGAGGGGGTACACCTGGAAGAGGCTATCCAGCTTTTCTCTAAAGTCATGCAGGGTATGTGACTCCCCTGAGTACTGGGGTAGCCAAGCTGCTCCCGGGATATAGGGCATGGTGAAGGGCATAACTGCAGCAGCGGTAGCGCTGGCAGGGGTTGAGGCAGTGAAGCTCTCCTCCGTATCCGACATCTTCCTCCCCCCTAGTGGACCGTGGCCTACCTTGCGATGATCCTGTTCCGTAGGCCGCGGCTCCGCAGTGGATCGTCAGGGTTGAGGACCTTCCGTCGCGCTCCTGTGACGTCGGCGTCTGCTGGGCTCCTTCCAGGACCTTACGCAACGTCCGGACGTGAGGCGGGGCTTCAGTTCTCGCGCGCTTTCGGAGTCCACGCCCCTCTTCTTCCCGCGCGGCGTCCTCAAGATGGCGTCCAACGGCGGGAAAACTCCACGGATGGCGGGAAGAAGGCTGAAGATGGCGCCGGATGGCGGGAATCTTCACCACAGGTAAGTTTGAAAAGTCTCTTTTTCAGGCACGCAGTACCCGGTGGTTGCGGGCACGAGATCCTGCCGACTACGCCAAAGTTGACAGGCCCAGGGGCGCGTGTCGCGCTGCGTTGCGCACGCGGGAGCTTACCCGGAGCCGGATCTCTTGAGGGTTGTAGTCTCGTGGTGGTGACCCGGTCCGTGCCCAGGGAGTCAAACTGAGCGGCGATGTAACAGCGGTAGATGTAGGACGACTACGCCACCCGTTGAATGCAGCTATGGAGCTGCCGCTGCAAGACAGTCCGCTGAGGCCGGTGGATGGATGGTGCAGCGTAGATGGTATAACCCCCAACGGGAGGGGTATGGCCTCAGGGCAGCAGATGTGGATGATGGGGGTAGCAGGAACCACTCAGAGACGGTGCGGTGTAATTCAGGGTCTTTACTGGTAACAACGATAGACCCTCCCGGAGTACTTGCTAGTGAACGGGGCCTGGTCAGTCCTTGAGCAGATGGGATCTCCACTGGCCAGGCGGAGTTGTAGGCCTCCCAAACTGACTGTACTCTTCTGGCTACCTTGCTAGAAGCGGATATAAGTAGCCCACGTCCCTGAGTGTACCGTGTGGTGCTCACCCGTATGGCCGGTGACTCGGGGCCTTCTAATGGCTTCCGCTCCACGATGGCGGTGCTGGTCCCACGCGTGTGACCGTGTCTTCGGGTTTCTGGGCCTGAGGACCTGAAATCCCCTGCCGGTCGGCTTCTGCTGCTGGGTAAGAGTTAGTCCCCACAGCCTCGGACGCCGGGTCCGGTAAGAAAGCTTCTCAGTCAGGGCGAGCTCTGCAGCTGCCAGCCCCTGACTTGTAGTAGTATTGCTCCCACTGAGCTTCTGCTGTTTCTTCCTGTGACTGTTTCTTGTCTCTACTCTCCTTGACTGACTAACCCTGCCTCAGCCCAGGGTTTATACAGGGGAAGTTCTTCCCCTCCCAAGACTGGGCAGGAGGTGTGGCATGCACAGGATCCCTGACCAAAGGACCTCCCACCTGCTCTCAGACATAACATTACATTACTGTGGAAAACCAGACCCCTGGGGTGCCACAGACGGAATAGCATGCCGCTGCAAGATGCTGTGGTAGCCATGCTGGTTCAGTATGCCTTCAATTTTGAATAAATCCCCAACAGTGTCACCAGCAAAGCCACCCCACACCATCACACCTCCTCCTCCATGCTTCACGGTGGGAACCAGGCATGTAGACTCCATCCGTTCACCTTTTCTGCGTCGCACAAAGACACGGTGGTTGGAACCAAAGATCTCAAATTTGGACTCATCAGACCAAAGCACAGATTTCCACTGGTCTAATGTCCATTCCTTGTGTTCTTTAGCCCAAACAAGTCTCTTCTGCTTGTTGCCTGTCCTTAGCAGTGGTTTCCTAGCCGCTATTTTACCATGAAGGCCTGCTGCACAAAGTCTCCTCTTAACAGTTGTTGTACAGATGTGTCTGCTGCTAGAACTCTGTGTGGCATTGACCTGGTCTCTAATCTGAGCTGCTGTTAACCTGCGATTTCTGAGGCTGGTGACTCGGATAAACTTATCCTCAGAAGCAGAGGTGACTCTTGGTCTTCCTTTCCTGGGGTGGTCCTTATGTGAGCCAGTTTCTTTGTAGAGCTTGATGGTTTTTGCAACTGCACTTGGGGACACTTTCAAAGTTTGCCCAATTTTTCGGACTGACTGACCTTAATTTCTTAAAGTAATGATGGCCACTCGTTTTTCTTTACTTAGCTGCTTTTTTCTTGTCATAATACAAATTCTAACTGTCTATTCAGTAGGACTATCAGCTGTGTATCCACCAGACTTCTGCACAACACAACTGATGGTCCCAACCCCATTTATAAGGCAAGAAATCCCACTTATTAAACCTGACAGGGCACACCTGTGAAGTGAAAACCATTTCCGGTGACTACCTCTTGAAGCTCATCAAGAGAATGCCAAGAGTGTGCAAAGCAGTCATCAAAGCAAAAGGTGGCTACTTTGAAGAACCTAGAATATAAGACATATTTTCAGTTGTTTCACACTTTTTTGTTAAGTATATAATTCCACATGTGTTAATTCATAGTTTGATGCCTTCAGTGTGAATGTACAATTTTCATAGTCATGAAAATACAGAAAAATCTTTAAATGAGAAGGTGTGTCCAAACTTTTGGTCTGTACTGTAGGTATGAAAGGTTGTTCCATATAGAGCTGTTCCGCCAGTTTTTTTATCCAAGGCTCCTGTACTCAAACCTTCTTGTAGCAATATATATAATTCCATATTGAAATCATTGGTGGGGTCTCTGGTTAGTTCCAAATACACATCAGTGTTTCTTGTTTCTTAAATCCATCAAATTGAGCTTGAGCTAAATAGAATGTAATTCCACTATTGTGCCCACTTGTCTGCTTGACGCACTGTCAAATCCATATTAGTTTTGAGTTCCTTCAGGGCAATTTTTTCTTTTCTAGTTAGATTGTTATTTTTATTTCCCTTATGAGCGATTTCATTTTTTTTAGAGAAACCAAATCCTTTTCAGTAAGATCCTGAAAGTCGTCTAAAACCATGGAACGTGATTGAAGTGGATTAAAGGATGGATTTCCCCTATGAAACAGACTATTCAGAGAGGTATCAGACTTCATAGATTCCCTCTCCAATGATTTCAATTATAATAACACCGTTTGTTCTGAAAAGATTTGTTAGGAGTAATATCAGAATTAACTGTTGCAACATCAGTAATATTTTCAACATCATTATCAGAGCTATCACAATGACATTTCACAGTAAGGGTCCGCGCCAGTCTATTACCAGCCAAAATTATTCTAAATACATCAAACTCATTGGTAGGGGCAAAACTTAGGCCTTTCGCTAAAAGTGATAATTGTTCCTCTGATAACACAAAACTGGTCAAATTCCAAAATCGGTAGCTCTAATAGCGGTGGTTTCTGTTCTGGGTGGTATATCTGTTTCCGCTTGTGTTTGTGGCCCCCCTTCCTCTGTTTTTTGGCATGCTAGTAGATGTATTTTGTTGATGTTCATAATAAAATTTCCCATCTTCGCTAAATTAGCTTTCAGTTTGTCATTATGGCTAATGAAATCCTTGTTGTGCACAAATGTTTCCAATGAGGATTGGATACAAAAACTAAAACAGAAATAGTAAGTTCCAGCTCCTCATATTTCAGGATTAACCCATCAACTTCAATGAACAATCGTTAAGGATCCAGTTCCACTGTTTGAAATGTCTCATCATACAGGGCTGTGGCCATTTTTTTTTAGCCTTAATCCCCTTGGTATCATCTCCTTTTTCACATACATTTCTAATTCTTCTAATAAGAAAAAAACATGAAAAAAAGCACAAGACACATGTTAAACATTTGTTTTAAAAGAAATTAACTCTTTTGAGCACCAGAACAGATGTCCACAGTAGGGATGGCACAGGTACGGCTGCTACATAAACCCTGGCAGTCTAACCACTTGCTGCTGTCAAATGCAAACATGGCATCTAAGAAGGTTTGACAGAGTTCAGCTCAATGCCCCTCCTCCCCAAGTACTCAATAGTATAGGGCTGCCTAGTTACTAGGATACTTAAATGCCTAATAATGGTGTCTGGGCCTGCAATGTACAAAAGTCTATTAACACATTAACACGCCTCCAAACACATTAGACTAAAACACACACCCCCAGGAAGAAGCAGGTGCAAAACGTGCGTCGGGGCTTCCGCCTACTCAGTGGCTGAGACTATCCTAGGTACTAATCCTATACATGTATCTATGCTCTTATATTTTTATATGGTAGTTCTTTTAACCCCTTCAGCTTTTTAGCTGGTATGTCTATTGCACGCAAGGCACTTTATGCATTTATTTATATGCTGTATTATAAGCATTTACTTATTAATATATACATATTCCTTTATAGATTTAATTCTGTTTTTTGTTACTTAAACTACTCTAGTAGTGCATGATCTATTGACCTGTTACCATTGTGGGTCTGATTAATTTTTATATATTTCATTGCACTAGGAATATGTTGTAATAGAACCACATGTTATATACTATCCACTTGGTGGCTACGATATAAATTATTTATTATTTTTATATCA
This sequence comes from Phyllobates terribilis, assembly GCF_046119375.1. Taxonomy (NCBI): domain Eukaryota; kingdom Metazoa; phylum Chordata; class Amphibia; order Anura; family Dendrobatidae; genus Phyllobates; species Phyllobates terribilis. The sequence goes on from NW_027362943.1 coordinate 1,623,633, forward strand.
CATAAATTTTTGTTATTGTGACATACTCAGGGGTACCATTTCTAATTTATACTGGGTGAGGTGTCACACTGTCTTGTATCCCCTCCTCTTGAATTTTAATATATTTTTGTCTTTGTAAAGTTCTATTAATAAAAATTTACGTTTTACTCTATTGGGTTTATATAAGCTCTGTCTTTTTGGATGTCTATGTAATTTGGCAGTACCCATTTAATGTACCGGTATGTGGTCAAATATAAGCACATAGACTGAAGTTGAATGAAAGCACTGATTTCGGGGGTTTGGTTGACTATATAATGTATTTGGGGGCCTCCTGACAGATGATGTCAGGGCAGAGAAGGATCTGGCATCCTGAATTTCACATGTTAATCTGTTTGTTCTTCCTGTAGAAAATCCTCCACTAGAGGAGTCTTGAGGCGACCCTCATACAGACCACAGGAAAGCTGGAATATTTGTGTGTATGGAGGAGTCTGGAGAGATAACCGTCTGCCAAATGACCATTCAGCCAACATTTATGTGTATGGGGCCGTTAGTATTACATGACAGGCAGTGATAGTATACAGCACTACAGTAGTACAGTGCATTATCTGAGCAATCAGAGGCTTGTATGTTGTATGATCGCACTAAAGAGAGTTGTTTAACCCCTTAGAGCCAATTTTGACCTTATTGACCAAGCCAAAGTTTACAATTCTGACCAGTGTCACTTTATGAGGCAATATCTCTGGAACGCTTCAATGGATCTTACTAATTCAAAGATTGTTTTTAGTGACATATTGTACTTCACGATAGTGGTAAAATTTATTTGATATGACTTACATTTATTTGTAAAAAAATGGAAATTTGGTGAAAATTTTGCAATTTTCAAACTTTGAATTCTTATGCCTTTAAATCAGAGTTATGTCACATGCTTCACAGGAACTGAAGCAACGTGGAAGGAAAAAATAAACATTTAACTTTTTTCACAAAAATTTTACTTCAGACCCAATTTTTTTTTATTTTCACAAGGCTAATAATAGAAAATGGACCACAAAATGTGTTGTGCAATTTCTGCTGAGCATGCAGATATCTTATATGTGGGGGAAAACCACTGTTTAAGCGCACAGCAGGGTTCGGATGGGAAGGAGCATTGTTTGACTTTTTGAAAGCAAAAATGGCTGGAAATAAGACCGGAATCCATGTTGCGTTTGGAGAGCCCTTGATGTGTCTAAAAATAGTTGAAACCCCCCATAAGTCCCCCCATTTTGGAAACTACACCCCTCATGGAATGCATCTAGATATGTGGTGATCACATTGAACCCCCAGGTGCTTCACAGAAGTTTAGAGCGTAGTGCAGTGAAGATAAAAAATTCAACTTTTTCAACAAAAATGTAATTTTAGCCCCAAATTTCTTTGTTTTCACAAAGGTAACAGAAGAAATTGAAGCCCAAAATTTGTTGTTCAATCTCTCGAGTACGCTGATACCCCATATATAGAGGAAAACTATTGTTTGGGCGCATGGCAGGGCTCAGAAAGGAAGGAGTGACGTTTTGGAATGCAGACTTTGATGAAATAGTCTGCGGGTGTCATTTCACGTTTGGAGAGCCCCTGATGTGCCTAAACAGTGGAAAAGCCCAACAAGTGACCCCATTTTGGAAACTACACCCCTCAAGGATTTTATCCATGGGTACAGTGAGCATTTTGAACACACAGGTACTACACATAATTTGATAACATTAGGTCGTCATATGGAAAATTTTAATTTTTTTCACGAAAATATTGTTTTAGCCCCAAATCTGTAATTTTCACGATGGATAATAGTTGAAAATGGATCCCATAATTTGTTACATAATTTATTCTGAACGTGATGATACCGTATATGTGGTCAAAAACTTCTCTTTGGGCACACGGTAGGGCTAGGAAAGGAAAAAGTGCTATTTATCCGGAATAAATTGTGAATGCCACGTCGCATTTGGAGAGCCCCTGACATGCGAAAGCAGCAGAAACCCCCTGAGGTGACCACATATTTGAAAATTTACTGCCTAAGGAATTAATCTAGGGGTGTAGTGAGTGTTTTGAACTCATAGGTGCCTCACAGAATTTTATAACACTGAAACATGGAAATGACATTAGTGGTAAAAATATAATTATTGTATTTGCTGCAAATTTTCAGGTACACAAGGGTTAATAGGTGAAAATGGACCCCATAATTTATCGCACAATTTCTTCCGAACACGGTGAGCCCCATATGTCATCAGAAATTGTTTTTAGGCCACACGTCAGGGCTGAGAAGAAAGGAGAGCTATTTGGCTTTTGGAGCACAGATTTTGCTAGAATAGTTTGCGGGCGACATTTGCGGAACCCTGAATGTGTCAGAACAGCAGAAAAACCCCAAAAGTAACCCCATTGTAGAAATTGCACCTCTCAATGAATTCATCTACAGCTACAGTGACTATTTTGTAACATCCACTTCAGGCTTTTTCTGGAGAATTACAAATCTGCCAGTTTAATGCCCACACATTATGTCCCCATACAGTGTAGTGCCCCCATATATTGTAGCGTCCTCATGTAGCATCGGAGTCTCTGCCCCCTGCCAGGCAGAGACGCCGTCCCCCTTATCGCCGCGGTCCTGCTCCAACGTCTTCCGGCCTCCCTGCAGCTGCTGCTGGTGCACGCAGCTTCCCTGGCTCTGTGCTTAGGGCGCGCGCGCGCACGCTCCCTCCCGGTTTGCACGGGCCATGGAACCCGGTGGCCCCCAGGCTCCTTCGCTTGCTGACCTGTACCAGGAGGTTTCTCGTCAGAGATGCCAACAGGAAACCATCCTGACCTACCTGCGGTCTGTCAACTCCCGCCTGGACATGCTGTCCGTCCCACCTGTGTCCGCCTCGAGCCGAGCGGCACCAGCTCTGGCGGCGCCTCAGCCTACTGGTGCCATGGCATCCAGCTCTGGACCATGGCTCTTTGCGCCTTGTTTTGGGGGTGACCCCGTCTTATGTCGGGGTTTTCTGAACCAGTGCACGCTGCACTTTAAACTCCTGGCACATCAGTTTCCCTCCGACTGGGCCAAGGTGGCGTTCATCATGTCTCACCTCACTGGGGAAGCATTGGAATGGCTAAACCCTTTATGGGAGAGAGGGGATCCCCTGGTGTCAGATCTTCCGGCTTTCCTCAATGCCTTCAGGAAGGTCTTCGATGAGCCTGGACGAAGGACTTCTACTGCCTCCTCATTGCTCGGTCTCCGCCAAGGGAGTCTCACTGTGGGCCAGTATGCCATACAGTTCCGTACCCTCACATCTGTACGGAAGTGATTAACCAGAGCAGAGTCAGCATGGGTTTGAAACTAACAAGTCATGTCAGACTAACTTAATTTCCTTCTATGACAGAATCACTGACTGGGTGGATCAGGGAAATGCTGTAGATATAGTATATCTTGACTTCAGCAAAGCATTTGACAAAGTATCTCACACCTTCCTTATTGAAAAAATGACCAAGTATGCAATGGACCAGGCAACTGTTAGGTGAATTCATAACTGGCTTAGTGATCGGACTCAAAGGGTGGTTGTAAATGGCTTCACATCCAGCTGGATGAATGTCTCAAGTGGGGTACCACAGGGCTCCGTCCTGGGACCTGTATTGTTCAACATCTTTATCAATGATTTAGATGAAGGAATTGAGGGTAAACTGATTAAATTTGCTGATGACACAAAGCTAGGAGGGATAGCTAATACTAGAGAAGAGAGAGAGAGGATTCAAAAAGACCTAAATAAACTGGAGAAGTGGGCAGCAACCAACAGAATGGTTTTTAACAGGGAAAAATGCAAAGTACTACATCTGGGCAATAAAAATGAAAAAAGCATATACAGAATGGGAGGAATAGAGCTAAGCAACAGTACATGTGAAAAAGACTTAGGTATACTAATAGATCATAGACTGAACATGAGTCAACAGTGTGATGCAGCAGCAAAAAAGGCAAATACAATTCTGGGATGTATTAACAGAAGCATACAGTCTAGATCACGTGAAGTCATTATCGGTCTTTACTCTTTGGTCAGACCTCATCTGGAATACTGTGTACAGTTTTGGGCACCACATTTTAAAAAACACATAGACAAACTGGAGCAAGTTCAGAGAAGAACGACCAGAATGGTGACTGGTCTGCAAACCATGTCCTATGAGGAACGGTTGCAGGATTTGGGAATGTTTAGCTTGCAAAAAAGAAGACCGAGAGGAGACTTAATAGCTGTCTACAAATATGTCAAGGGCTGTCACATTGTAGAAGGATCATCTTTATTCTCATTTGCACAAGGAAAGACTAGAAGCAATGGGATGAAACTAAATGGGAGGAGACACAGATTAGATATTAGAAAAAACTTTTTGACAGTTAGGGTGATTAATGAGTGGAACAGGCTGCCACGAGAGGTGGTGAGTTCCCCTTCAATGGACGTCTTCAAACAGAGGCTGGACAGACATCTGTCTGAGATGATTTAGTGAATCCTGCTTTGAGCAGGGGGTTGGACCAGATGACCCAGGAGGTCCCTTTCAACTCTACCATTCTATGATTCTATGATTCTATGATTCTATGATCTGAGCTTGCCTGGAACAACAAGGCCCTGGTGTCCACCTTCTGGGAGGGTCTTTCCGGACGGAGCAAGGTACGAGCTAGCTGGCCGGGACATTCCTACCACCCTGCATGACCTGGTGTCACAAGCTACCTGGATTGACATCCGTTTCCTGGAACGAGCTAAGGAGACTACCCGGGAGAGAAGATTTCCCCATCTTGCTTCTGTTTTCCAGAAACCTGCCTCCCAACCAGCAACTCCCCGGGCACGCTCGCCCGAACCCATGCAGATCGACCAGACCAAGATGGTCAAGTCTCGCCAAGAAGCACGCCGAGCCGAGGGGAGTTGTTTTTACTGTGGTAGTAAGGAGCATCTGATTCGTTCCTGTCCGGTGAAGGCGGGAAACTCCAGCGTCTAGGACCGCTCGGAGAGGTCGTCCTAGGCAAGAGTAAATCCACTCTGCATTTTCCGTGGAGAGGCGTGTGCGCCTATCAGTGATGATTGCCCCAGCGGAACTGAAAACACGCTCAGACACCACACTAGCAGCCGGGCAGGCCAACACCTCCAAGGCATATAAGGAGAGGTCGGGCCAAGTGTTCAGTTTAGACACCCAATAATTAAAGGAAACTGAAGGGTCAGAAAGGATGCACGAATGGTCACTTAAGTAACCCTAGAGCATCTTCTGCAACTTATCCCTCCTTGGCATTGTTACAGGCACAGATAGCCCTTGCTGTTGTGCTGGTTTACTGAAAATAGCCCAATTTGTGCACATTTTCCTCCACCTCCATTGGAGCTGATGTTCGTGTCTCTCCCCATTATCCCTTGGCATAGAAAAGAGCTGGTACCTCTGCCACCAGCATTGTATGAGGGTGACGTTTTCAGCAACTGATCTACAACGGCCCTCTTGAACGATTCCATTGTAAAACTCTTTGGTGACTCCAAAAGGAGAGAAGGAAATTTCTCCTTGTACCGTAGATCGAGAAAGGTGGCCAAGCAGTATAGGTTGTTGGATAAAATGTGAATCATGTGAGGGTCTTGCCACAGACACTTACGCATGAACTGTGCCATGTGGGCCAAGCTGCAAAAAGGCAAATGTTCTGTGTCCCCAAAAGTACCCATCCTCTCCTCACGCTGACTCGCCTTCTACTCCACCTCCTCGTTCTCCTCTCCAGCCCATCCAGCCTGGACAGACATGAAGCTTGTGTTGGGTGTCCACTCTGTAGCATTACAAGTCCCCTCGGTAGCACAGAAAAACAAAGTCCTCTCCCTCCTCATCTTCCTCCTCATCACCCATTGTTGCCTCAGAATATTGAGTGGGCTGGGTAGTAACACCCATTGGGAAATCTGGCATCCCATAGCACTTCTCAATGTGAACAGGAAGATTTTGGCTAAGATACTTTTCAACAGGCTGGTGAAGTTTGCACCCTGGCTCCTTTCGAAGGCTCAGCACTGTTGCGTTCCTGGCCGTAGAACTTTTACTGCTGTTGTTGTTGTCCAAGAGGACATGGAGCAAGGTAGGTGTCACGCTGTCTCTGTATACTGGAGGTAGGGGGCCTAAGCTGACCCTAAGCTGGGGCCCTGACTAATCCCTCAACCTGGAGGTACTGTTAAAGGTACAGAGGTCCAGGCCGCCAGCGTAACCCCTACCTCCTGAGGATCCCTGCACCTAAGTAATCTAGTCCTGAGAAGGACCCCGATCACAACAAAAGAGGACAAGTAATAATATGCCCACACACAGTACTTAGACGAACGAGACAGTACAAGGGAAAAACCAAAACCACCTTGCATACAAAAACTACACAACTACAACAGAGGGAACACCAACGGGAAAGGAGATAAATGATAAAGCGAGGAAGGGAAAAAACACTCCAAATACACTTATCTCAGAAACTCCAAATACCACGATCCGCTCTGTAAGTCTGTATGAAATGCTTTCACCGACACTTCCCAAACAGACCAGCAGGCATTTGAAGGAGACTCACTACAGCAGCACTGATTGCAGCTGGGCGAGGCTGGACCTCGTCTAGCACAGAGAGAGAGAATTAACTCCCTCACTGCCGAAAACACAAAGCACCAAAAAGTCAGCTGCGAGAAGTCAGGCTGTGTAATCGTGACGATCTTCGTGGCGACACACCCGTGACAGTACCCCCCCTTCTACGAGGGGCCTCCGGACCCTCAGGGCCAGGTTTATCCGGGTGAGTCGTGTGGAAGGCCCGAACTAATCGGTCTGCGTTAATATCCGACGCAGGAACCCACATCCTCTCCTCAGGACCATACCCTTTCCAATGAACCAGGTACTGAAGGGACCGGCGATTAAAACGTGAATCGATGACCCTTGATACCTGGAACTCCAAGTTACCATTGACCACCACTGGAGGGGGAGGTAAAGGTGACGGTACCACCGGCGCCACATACCTCTTAAGCAACGATCTGTGGAACACGTTGTGAATTTTAAACGTAGGGGGGAGGTCAAGACGGAATGCCACCGGATTAATAATAGAACTGATTCTGTACGGCCTGATGAACCTGGGACCCAGTTTCCAGGAGGGAACCTTAAGTTTAATATTCCTGGTAGACAACCATACCCGATCGTTCACACTTAGGTCCGGACCAGACACTCTCCTCCTATCAGCCATACGTTTGTATCGGTTCCCCATAGTATTCAGATTCTTCAGCACCCCTCTCCATACTGAAGCGAGTGATGAGGAAAATCGTTCCTCCTCAGGAACCCCCGAAGAGCCCCCCCTACTGAAAGTACAAAACTGGGGGTGAAAACCATATGCCCCAAAAAACGGGGACTTACCAGTGGACTCGCTCCGCCTATTATTAAGAGCAAACTCTGCCAGAGGTAAGAAAGAAGCCCAGTCCTCCTGGTTCTCTGACACAAAACACCGGAGATATGTCTCCAAGCTCTGGTTCATACGTTCCGTCTGACCATTGGTCTGAGGGTGAAAAGCCGATGAGAATGACAAATGCATCCCCCGCCGTGCACAAAACGCCTTCCAGAACTTGGACACAAACTGAGACCCCCGATCAGACACCACATCGGAGGGTACCCCGTGAAGCCTCACAATCTCCCCAATGAACACCTGCGCAAGAGTTTTAGCATTAGGGAGAGCCGGAAGAGCGATAAAATGTGCCATCTTGCTGAACCTGTCCACTACAACGAGTATGACCGTTTTACCCGAAGACGGAGGGAGGTCCGTAATAAAGTCCATAGACAGATGAGTCCAAGGACGCTCCGGGATCTTCAAAGGTAAGAGGGCCCCAGACGGACGGGTATGTGAGGTCTTAGAGCGCGCACAAACCCCACAGGACGCGACAAAAGTTACCACCTCCTTATGTAAGTTAGGCCACCAAAACCGACGCGAGAGGAGATCCACAGTTGCTTTACTCCCCGGGTGTCCTGCCAAAACTGAGTTATGGTGTGCCTCGATCACCTTTTGTCGCAACTGATCTGGAACAAACAGTCTCCCCGGAGGTCCAACAGGGGCGTCCCCCTGAGCCTCCAATACCTCCTCCTCCAGCTCAGAGCATACTGCCGAAACCACCACCCCCTCCTGAAGGATAGGAATCGGGTCGTCCGTATTCCCGGCCCCAGGGAAACTGCGAGATAAGGCATCCGCCTTTACATTTTTTGACCCAGGACGATATGTAACGACAAAATTAAACCTGGTAAAAAACAATGACCACCTAGCTTGTCTGGGATTCAGACGTTTCGCGGACTCCAGATATAGCAGGTTCTTGTGATCGGTGATGACGGTGACCGGATGGACTGCCCCCTCCAAAAAATGGCGCCACTCCTCAAAAGCTAACTTAATGGCCAAGAGTTCCCTATTGCCGACATCGTAATTCCTCTCAGCGGACGACAATTTTTTAGAGAAAAAGGCGTACGGATGCCACTTACCAGGGGACGAACCTTGTGACAATACTGCTCCCACCCCTACCTCGGAAGCGTCTACCTCTACAATGAATGGCTGTGACGCATCAGGTTGAATGAGTATGGGTGCCGAGGCAAAACATTTTTTCAAGCAGGAGAATGCTTGACAAGCCTTGTCAGACCACCTAGAAAAATCCGTCCCCTTTTTAGTCATGTCTGTGAGAGGCTTAACCATGGACGAGAAATTACGAATGAACTTCCGGTAATAATTAGCAAACCCCAGGAAACGTTGTAGTGCCTTAAGATTCTCTGGCCGATCCCACTCAAGAACTGCCCGCACTTTCCCAGGGTCCATACGAAAACCGGACGCTGAAACCAGGAAGCCTAAAAACTGGAGTTCCTGTACGGCGAACACACACTTTTCCCATTTGGCATACAGTTTATTATCCCGCAAGATCTGTAACACCTGCCTAACGTGCTCCTGATGAGACACCAGATCCGGCGAGTAAATTAAGATATCATCCAGATATATGACAACAAACTGTCCCACCAGGCGGCGAAAAATGTCATTAACAAAGTGTTGGAACACCGCCGGGGCATTAGTCAGACCGAATGGCATGACAAGGTTCTCATAATGCCCCTCCGGAGTGTTAAACGCCGTCTTCCACTCATCCCCCTCCTTCATCCTAATCAGATTGTACGCCCCCTTGAGATCCAACTTAGAGAACCATTTGGCGCCCACGATCTGATTAAAGAGATCGGGAATAAGTGGGAGTGGATACGGATCTCGGACTGTAATCCGATTAAGTTCACGGAAATCCAGGCAAGGGCGTAGGCCTCCATCTTTCTTCTTAACAAAGAAGAACCCCGTAGCCACCGGTGAAGATGAAGGTCTAATATGCCCCTTAGCCAGACTTTCTGAAATATAATCCTTCATGGCCTGCCTCTCAGGACCAGAAAGGTTATACAACCTAGCTTTAGGTAACTTGGCCTCAGGGAGCAGTTTTACAGAACAGTCATACTCGCGATGAGGAGGTAGTTCCTGACACCCTTTCTCCGAGAATACATCCTCAAAGTCCGCCAGAAATGGAGGTAAGACCCAAGGAGTAACCGCACCGATGACCGTGTTCATGCAGTTTTTATTACAGAATTTACTCCATTGGCTTATCTCTCTGGTTTGCCAATTAATAACCGGGTTATGCTTAGTTAACCAAGGAAGGCCCAAAACTATAGGAGTGGGAAGACCCTCCAACACGTAGCAAGACAACAGTTCTTTATGTATCGCCCCCACTTGAAGTTTTACGTCATGCACAGCTTGCAAAAAACTTCCCTGACCGAGAGGCCTGGCATCGATCGAGAATATGGGGATGGGTTTAGCCAACTCACTCAATCGCATACCTTGAACCCGGGCAAACCGAGCATCAACCAGATTAGCCCCGGCCCCACTATCCAGAAGAACAGATATCCTCTCAGTTCTCGTACCCACCACCACCTCCGCCGGTACGAGAAACTGAGACGAACCTAGGGACGAAATACCTACTCCCAGATTGCCGTCCACCACACAACCTGGGATCAACAGTTTTCCGACGACTCTTCACTCTGCAAGGGACGGGATGGACACCCCCCAATAAAATGTCCCTTTCTCCCGCAGAAGAAACACCTTCCTGTCTTATGGCGCACCACCGGTCCCCTCCCCCGAAATGATGTCCCTCCTAATTGCATAGGCTCCTCTGGACTGACCAGGGGAACCACCATATGAGGGGACCTTGTAGGAGGTGGAGTCATCACAGGGGGTCGAGTTATCCCGCACCTCTCCCGAAGCCGTCAGTCAACGCGAATAGCCAGGGCCATAGCGGCTTCCAGTGACGCGGGAGAGTCATACTGTGCCAACACATCCTGTAATTTGTCGGATAAACCTTGACAAAACTGGCTCCTAAGAGCCGGGTCATTCCACTGGGTGTCCGTGGCCCACCTACGGAACTCCGAACAGAATTCCACCGCCGGACGATCTCCCTGCTGGATCCTACGTAACTTAGACTCAGCAAGGGAGATCCGATCTGGGTCATCATATACGAGTCCCAGAGCAGCGAAAAACCTATCCACTGACTGGAGAGCCGGGGAGCCCGGGGGAAGAGAGAACGCCCAAGATTGTGGGTCCCCTTGTAGGAGCGAGATGACAATTCCCACCCTTTGTTCTTCACTCCCCGATGACCGAGGCCGCAGCCGAAAGTACAATTTGCATGCCTCCCGGAAAACAAAAAACTTGTCCCGCCCCCCAGTGAACCTGTCAGGGAGAGCTACTTTAGGTTCTGGTCCGGCTTGCTCCTGAGGATGCAAAACCTTGGACCTAACGTCCACCAGCTCCATGGACAAACTCTGCAACTGCCGAGCTAGACCGGCTACTGGATCCATGGTAGCTGGAGAAAAACTAAGTGGGTCGGTGAAAATGTCACGCTGTCTCTGTATACTGGAGGTAGGGGGCCTAAGCTGACCCTAAGCTGGGGCCCTGACTAATCCCTCAACCTGGAGGTACTGTTAAAGGTACAGAGGTCCAGGCCGCCAGCGTAACCCCTACCTCCTGAGGATCCCTGCACCTAAGTAATCTAGTCCTGAGAAGGACCCCGATCACAACAAAAGAGGACAAGTAATAATATGCCCACACACAGTACTTAGACGAACGAGACAGTACAAGGGAAAAACCAAAACCACCTTGCATACAAAAACTACACAACTACAACAGAGGGAACACCAACGGGAAAGGAGATAAATGATAAAGCGAGGAAGGGAAAAAATACACTCCAAATACACTTATCTCAGAAACTTCAAATACCACGATCCGCTCTGTAAGTCTGTATGAAATGCTTTCACCGACACTTCCCAAACAGACCAGCAGGCATTTGAAGGAGACTCACTACAGCAGCATTGATTGCAGCTGGGCGAGGCTGGACCTCGTCTAGCACAGAGAGAGAGAGAATTAACTCCCTCACTGCCGAAAACACAAAGCACCAAAAAGTCAGCTGCGAGAAGTCAGGCTGTGTAATCGTGACGATCTTCGTGGCGACACACCCGTGACAGTAGGGCAGGCCTTTGGAAGGGGTTCTTGCTGACCCTGGATGAGGCAAAAGCCTTTGATAGGGCTAACCATGAGTACCTCTGGTTCACTCTTGAGGTATGGTCAGCCTGGAGGGTTTGTGGACTGGCTTAAGACATTGTATGCAGGGGCTGAGACTTTCCCTCTGGTAAATGTGTGGATTGGACAAACTTTCAGGGTAGGATCTGGTGTCCGTCAGGGCTGTCCTCTTAACCCTTTGCTTTACGCCTTTGCAGTTGATCCCATTCTCAGAAGGATCGATTGTGGATCGTTGGCAGGGGTGCGGATGGGCAGGGCGGCGCCGGAGTCTATCCTGAGGGGTGGCCTACGCGGACGATGTCACCGTGTTTCTTCGCAAGAGGAGGCAATAGTGGTGATGTCAGAAGTGGAGCGCTACTCGGAGGCATCCAGGTCCAAGGTCAACCAGGATAAGTGTGAAAGTCTCTGACTGGGAGGCGGAGATCCGGGGTTTGATCTTCCGGACACCCTCCCCAAACACCAAAAACACGCCAAAGTTCTGGGCACCGAATTCAGCCAGGGTGATTACCCCATGAAAAACTGGGATGGCAGAATCAAAAGATGTCGCCCAAAGAGTGGACCAATGGAAGGGTTGGTCTTTGACCCTGAGGGAAAGGGTTGGCCTGTGCAAAGCTTTCCTGCTCCCCTTGCTAATCTACCTAGGCAGCATCTGTGTCTTGCCAGAGCCTCTTTGGACACGGGTCTACAGTCTGTTCTTCCAGATGTTATGGGGGAATAGACTGAACCTAGTCAAGCGGGAGGTCACTTACCGCACAAGGAGACTAGGGTGGTTGGATATGGTGAGCTCCGTGGTGTTCCTAGTGAACACCTTCTTGAAAGTTAACGTGGCAAACCTCTGTAAGAAGAGGGCTCCTCCGTGGGTATTATCCTGCAAAGGATGGTTTCAGCCTTTCTTCCAGGAATGAGAGACAGGGGGAAGATTGATGGATCTTCGCACACTGCATGGGCATCTCCCTGCTTATGTTACCCCGGCTCTGAAATTGATCCACCGGTGGGGTCTGGGAAAGTAGGAGGTGAGGGCCCTCCCGAGGAAACTCCTTGGTAGGAGGGTCTTGCTTTCTCATTTTCATAGTCCATTGGTACTCAAGGACTGCCCAAGTCGGGATCTGGAGGTTGGAATGAGTTTGTTAAATTCTAGCAGGATCCCCAAGAAGTACTGGGACTTGACTTAGCGCTGCCCCCGTGAGGCTTGTGCTAACATAATGGAAAGCATGAATCACTTCATACTTCATTGCCCCTTTAATACAGAGGTGTACGACAGGGTGGGAGTTTCCATTGGTTGGCCGCGGCTGGCTACTCTGTCCTATGCCAGGTGGGCCTATGGAGCGTTCGGAGACCTTGGGAGAAGGGAAAGAACCATTTCATTCATAGTAAGTGTAGTGGTGAGGTATTTCACGTGGAACGCACAAGTTTTAGTTTCGATGCAGAGTAAAATCCTCAGTGTAGATGAAGTTTGGAGGAACATCGTAGGTGACCTGGTGAAGGTACGTTTTCTGGAGTATGAAAGACTGGGTGCCCGGAAGGCGGCCCATCTCTGGTGGCGCTTTTCCTTCAGGGTGCCTTAGTCCGGTAGTACTGCTTTATCCTGGTGGTGGGCTGATGTCTTCCCACCCTAGATTTTTGTTTCGTAGTTATGTCTCCTGAATAGGAGGTTTTCAAGCATCGAACTTGAGCCTTGGATGGTGAGCATGTAGGTTGCCTTTGCCCTGGCCTCTGCTCAACTTGGTATGGCAGATGCTACAGACTACAATGTTTTTCTCTGAAGGACTTTCAGAAAAAAATTCCACACAGCAGCTGAACGCCCCCTTGCCCTGACTTGGCGCACAGTGCTCTAGGGAACAGTTGACCCAGTTCTCACTCTGGGCAAATCACGACCCCTTGGTGCCTGTGTTGGTGCTACATATCCATCTTCCTCTGTGTTGCTGTCATGGCTATGCATGCCAACGGTCCAGGTCGGATCAGTGGACTTATCATCGACTACCTCGTCTTCCATCTAATCCTCCTTCCCAGTTGACATTGTAGGCTGACTTGATAGCAACTGTGTCTCATCATTAGCCTCCACCTCTGGAGACAAAAAATGACGTTCCGCCAAGTGGCTTTCTTCTGGCCGTAGATCCTCAAATATTTGAGCATCAACGCACGCCACCTTCTCTTGTCCCTCTTCAATGCTGCACGGTGATAGTCCAAAGCCAACCAAAGGATACGTACCAAACAGATCCTCGGAGTGGCCAAGCTTGGGGTCATATGTCTCCTGTGACTGATAATGGTTGGAGGAAGGAGAACCAGCTTCAGGATTGGATGGGCCAGTCTTCTGTGTATCCACAGTAGACTGTGTGGTCGTGGAAGATTTGTTGCTGCTTGACAAATGCGTAGAGGCCTTGTCTGCTATCCAAGACAGAATCTGCTCTCGCTCTTCTGGCTTCCACACACGTTTAAAATCCAGACAGGGAAATTTTTCCAGGAACATAGTGGATGCATCAAACTTCTAACCTGACACAGACAGAGTGCCTTCTCGCGCACCACTGAAAACACCAAGTCCACGTCCCTTAACAACAGGCTATTTTGCCATTTTGGGATTTGTTGACAGATTTTCAGATGTTGATGGCACAATCCAAGCTAGCCGTCACAGCCAAAATAGTGGTTAAAATGGCCTGGTGCATGCTTTGTAGCAGGCATTAGGAAATGTTTGGACTACTGCTTTGTGTAGGGCACTCAATGATTCAATGATTTTTTAAGTGGACTAACATGGACAGAAGGCAGGCTGACACCCCAAAATAGTGGTTAAAATGGCCTGGTGCATGCTTTGTAGCAGGCAGTAGGAAATGTTTGGACTACTGCTTTGTGTAGGGCACAAAAAGCTTTTTTAAGTGGACTAATATGGACAAAAGGCAGGCTCTGACCCCCGAAAACAGCAGGGAAAATAGATCAGTGCTAAAAAAAGGGCAGCACAAAATGCTCCTTCTGTGTGTGCTGGAAAAATATTGCTTTGCCCCTGACAAGAGCTGTTTTAATATGGACACTGGAAGAACACTACCTAATACACTCCCTACCTAATGCACAATCTCTCCCTCCTTGTACTCTGACTTTGTTGTGTGTCTTCAGCTCTGAAAAGAGCTATTTTTTGGTGGTATTATGGAGCTAGTGAGTGGCTCCTTTAAACACAGAACTAGTATACATTGCAGGTAGCCCTTAAAAGGGCTTTTGTTTTATCAAGAGGCCTAAACACTCTCCCTAGCAGCTCAGCGATCTCTTCCTATGCTTATAGAATGCAGGCTCCAGATCCAATGTGCACAAAAGGGCGGCGGCAGGGCTTAAATAGACCCTATGACTCTGGGTGGCCAGCCAATCACAGTAATGCCACAACCAAGATGTCTGCGGCATTACTGTGATTGGTTATGAAACCCAGCATGTTTAGTGGCTGCAAAGGAGGCGCCAAAACTACAGGGCGGGACAACCGAATATAGCGAAGCGAGTACACAAATACTCGCAATATAACTAGCAACCCGAATACCGTACTATCCGTGCGTATAGCGAATAGTAACGAATACACTCGCTCATCACTAACGATCAGCTCTAATCCTGCCATCTCCACCGTTCTCATTATACAAGTATAAACTATATAATTCTGGTGGATAAATCAAGACCGAACACAAGACCTTCACAGCCGTCTACACATCATAGGGGAGGTCTCATGACACCTTCTCTCATCTACCTGATGATCCTGAGGAACATTGGGGTCTTCTTGTTTACAGTCCAGTGGAAGAAGAGGACGGGGACATCTCTCTGGTGTTGTCCTCTTACTGGATAGATCTAGAGGAAGCAAATACAGGGACTGAATTCATTCTTTACATGCAGATAATTATAGGCAGTGTGTATTCAGTCCTGTCTATTACCTGGTGATGTGAGGGGCTGGGGAACCTCCATCATGACGTCCTTGTACAGATCTTTGTGTCCTTCTAAATACTCCCACTCCTCCATGGAGAAATAGACAGCGACATCCTGACATCTTATAGGAACCTGACACATACAATGATACAGTCATCCCCCTGATCCCTTCATAGCGTTACTATATAATGTTCCAGCATTCCCAGCAGTGTCACCTCTCCAGTCAGCAGCTCAATCATCTTGTAGTTGAGATTTAGTATCTTCTGGTCATTGATGTCCTCATGTATCAGGGGCTGAGGTGGAGGCCCCGTGATTGGGCTCAGGGGTCTTTCCCATCCCTCAGACACAGGTGCCTGACAGCGCTCACTAGAGATCTTCTTCACTACTGTGTAATCCTGGTTATGGAGAGTCACATTAATAAATCTCCCTCCAGACATTTCCAGAGTCCTCACCTCTCCAGTTCTGTCCATCTGTTATTCCCATAGATAAGAATGATGTAATGTGACGTCATCAGAATCTCTCACCTCTCCAGTAAGCCGGAAGAGGATCTCTAGGGTGAGGTGTAATATCCTCTCCGCCATCTTGCCTCTGTCCATATCCATCTTTGATGGGTAAATCAGGAAAATTCTCTTATATAGAAGAAATTCACTGAGAGGATTCGATATTGTAGAGACCTGAATGAGAAGTTGAGCAGATGTAACATCATAAAAACCCTGTGTAATAATACAATTACTGGAGATAATAAGGGAAACATATGAGGAGATTTGTTTTACAGTATCTAGTTTTCTTCTTTACATTTACTAATGAAACCTATATATTTTAGGCCACAGACAACAAGCAGTTTCTTCCTCAGAATCTGCAAGTGAATACGTTTCTCATAGACTCCTCTACCTTATTGCTAATTCTCGTCTCATTTACCGACACTGGAATCGGCATTAGCAATACTGCAGGAGATATTCATTACACGTGACATGAGAAATAACTACTTCATGATGAAGACAAAATCTTCATCTTCCACTATGGCTCTATAAACGTATTTGGCCAGAGTCCGTCACTGACAACATCACCACCGGCCGTCTATAGGTTTCTTGTCTTCACCGGACTGTCATCTTCTATCACGTTAGATCTCAGGTCTGATTCACACCCAGAAGTTTGAGGCATTAATAAAAGCTTGTTTGTAAGAACACAAAGACAGGAGTTATTTGATACCAAAGTTTCCATGTACAGTGTTTTATGGGGTTTATTTCTGGCCTTAGGCTTTCCTATAATACAAGAAAAACTCCATAAAAAAGCAGATATTAACCCCTTAAGCCCCGCGGGTGGTTTGCACGTTAATGACCAGGCCAATTTTTACAATTCTGACCACTGTCACTTTATGAGGTAATTACTCTGGAACGCTTCAACGGATCCCCCTGATTCTGAGATTATTTTTTCATGACATATTGTACTTCATGATTGTGGAAAAATTTCTTCGATATCACTTGCGTTTATTTGTGAAAAAAAAGGAAATTTGGCGAAAATTTAGAAAATTTTGCAATTTTCAAAATTTGAATTTTTAAGCCCTGAAATCAGAGCGATATGTCACACAAAAGAGTTAATAAATAACATTTCCCACATGTCTACTTTACATCAGCACAATTTTGGAACCAAAATTTTTTTTGTTAGGGAGCTATAAGGGTTAAAAGTTGACCAGCGATTTCTCATTTTTCCAACAAAATTTACAAAACCATTTTTTTAGGGACCACATCACATTTGAAGTCACTTTGAGAGGTCTTTATGACAGAAAATACCCAAAAGTGACACCATTTTAAAAACTGCACTCCTCAAGGTGCTCAAAACCACATTCAAGAACTTTATTAACCCTTCAGGTGCTTCACAGGAATTTTTTGAATGTGGAAGAAAAAAATGAACATTTAACTTTTTTCACAAAAATGTTACTTTCGACCCAATTTTTTTATTTTCACATGGGTAACAAGAAAAAATGGACCCCAAAATTTGTTGTCAATTTCCCCTGGGCACGCAGATACCCAATATTTGGGGAAAAAACACTGTTTGGGCGCACGGCAGGGCTCGGAAGGGAAGGAGCGCCATTTGACTTTTTGATTGTAAAATTTGCTTGAATAATTAGCGGACGCCATGTTGTGTTTGGAGAGCCCATGTGTGCCCAAACTTTGGAGCTCCCCACAAGTGACCCCATTTTGGAAACTAGACCCCCCAAGGCACCTTTCTAGATGCATAGTGAGCACTTGGAACCCCCAGGTGCTTCACAAATTGATTCGTAAAAATGAAAAAGTGAAAAAAAAAACACTTTTTCATTTTTATGAATCAATTTGTGAAGCACCTGGGGTTCCAAGTGCTCACTATGCATCTAGATAGGTGCCTTGGGGGGTCTAGTTTCCAAAATGGGGTCACTTGTGGGGGAGCTCCAATGTTTGGGCACACAGGGACTCTCCAAATGCAACATGATATCCGCTAACAAATTGAATGGAAAATCGTCTCAAATTGTTAGCGGACACCACATTGCGTTTGGAGAGCCCCTCTGTGCCCAAACTTTGGAGCTCCCCCACAAGTGACCCCATTTTGGAAACTAGACCCCCCAAGGCACCTATCTAGATTCATAGTGAGCACTTGGAACCCCAGGTGCTTCACAAATTGATTCATAAAAATGAAAAAGTGTTTTTTTTTTCACTTTTTCATTTTTACGAATCAATTTGTGAAGCACCTGGGGGTTCCAAGTGCTCACTATGCATCTAGATAGGTGCCTTGGGGGTCTAGTTTCCAAAATGGGGTCACTTGTGGGGGAGCTCCAAAGTTTGGGCACACATGGGCTCACCAAACGCAACATGGTGTCCGCTAACAATTTGAGCCGACAATTTGTTAGTGGATATCATGTTGCATTTGGAGAGTCCCTGTGTGCCCAAACATTGGAGCTCCCCCACAAGTGACCCCATTTTGGAAACTAGACCCCCCAAGGCACCTATCTAGATTCATAGTGAGCACTTGGAACCCCAGGTGCTTCACAAATTGATTCATAAAAATGAAAAAGTGTTTTTTTTTCACTTTTTCATTTTTACGAATCAATTTGTGAAGCACCTGGGGGTTCCAAGTGCTCACTATGCATCTAGATAGGTGCCTTGGGGGGTCTAGTTTCCAAAATGGGGTCACTTGTGGGGGAGCTCCAATGTTTGGGCACACAGGGGCTCTCCAAACGCAACATGGCATCCGCTAACAATTTGAGCCGATTTTCCATTCAATTTGTTAGCGGACACCATGTCACGTTTGGAGACCCCGTGATGTGCCTAAACAGTGGAGCTCCCCCACAAGTGACCCCATTTTGGAAACTATACCCCTCATGGATTTTATTAAGGTGTATAGTGAATATTTTGAACCCAGAGGTACGGCACAGAATTTGTTTACATTAGGTCATCATATTGAATAAGTTGTCATTATTCTTGAGCGCAAGTGCTCGCTACTTGAGTTTGCATCGGGTACTCAGGTATGCACCACGTACAGCGTGTGCTCGAATGACATGCTCGAGTCCCTGCTCCGCATGTTTCACGGTTATTAGACACCCAAAAAAAACATGCGGGGATCGCTCGTGCATGGCAGGCAATCCCTGTAAAGTTTTTTGGCCGCGAAGCATATGGGGCAGAGACTCGAGCATGTCACTCAAATACCCACGATACTCAATGCATACCAGAGCACCCGATGCAAACTCAAGTAGCGAGCACTTGCTCTCAACACTAGTCGCCATATCGTCATCTTTTTTTCTTACTTTTGAAAAAAATCCCAACCCCAGCCCTATCCCAAGCACAACCCTAACCATAGCGCAACCCTAGCCCTAGCACAACCCTAGCCCTAGCACAACCCTAGCCCTAGCACAACCCTAGCCCCAGCACAACCCTAGCCCCAGCACAACCCTAGCCCCAAACCCAGCCCTAGCCCAATCCTAACCCAAGAGTTTATTTTTGCCGCCGTTCCTTGTGCGGTATAAGTGATTAGACGACTTTATTCTTCGGGTCGGTGTGATTACAGCAATGCCAGAATCATATGGGGTTTTTATGACTGACAGCTGTCACACACTAAAAGACACATTTTTTGTAAAATCTAGTTTTTGCATCGCCATATTTTGAGAGCTATAATTTTTCCAGATTTTGGCAGACAGTCATGTGACGGCTCGTTTTTCGCGGGATGACTTGACGTTGTTATTGGTACCATTTTCAGGCACGTGACATTTTTTGATCACTTTCTATTCCGATTTTTGGGAGGCAGAATAAACAAAAACCAACAATTCAGGAATTTTTTTTTTTTTTTTTAATTCTGTTCCGCGTGTGGTAAAATTGATAAGGCAGCTTAATTCTTCGGGTCAGTACGTTTACAGCGGTACCACATTTGTATAATTTTTCTATGTTTTGGCGCTTATACACAATAAAAGCTATTTTATAGAAAAAAATATTTTTTAGCATCGCTTTATTCTGAGAGCTATAACTTTTTTATTTTTTGGCTGATGGAGCTGTATGGCAGCTTGTTTTTTGCGGGACGAGATGACGTTTTCAGCGGTACCATTTTTATTTATATGCGTCTTTTTGATCGCGTGTTATTCCACTTTTTGTTTGGTGGTATGGTGATAAAGCATTGTTTTTTGCTTCGTTTTTTTTTTTTTTTAACCGTGTTCACTGAAGGGGTTAACTAGTGGGACAGTTTTATAGGTCAGGTTGTTCCGGACGCGGCGATACCAAATATGTGTACTTTTATTGTTTTGTTTTTTTTTTTTTTATAATAATATTATTGATGGGTACATTATATTTTTATTTTTGGTGGATTATTTTTTTTATTTTTTTTTTTATATTTTTGCAAATGTTTTTTTTTTTTTTTCCCACTTTCACACAGTTTATACACTTTATTACTTTGTCCCACTCTGGGACTTTCACTTTTTTTTTTCTGATCGCCTGCATGGCACAGGAATGCAGCACCATCCCTATGCCATGTAGGCTGTCAGCGGTGCACAATGTGAAGATTGCTTGGAGATGCACTGCGCATGTCCAAGCAATCTTCCTGCTCTCTGGTGACCCGGATGTTGTCATGACGACATCGGGTCGTCATGGCAACACCCGGGAAGCCTTTGCAGACTGCGCTGGAAGCCAGAAGAGGAGGTGAGTATCGCCGATCACCTCCCCTTGCCCTCGCAATGCCGCGATCGATTTCGATCGACTTCGATCGCAGCATAGCGGGGGTTAATGTGCTGGGAGTGGTGCAGGACCGCTCCCTGCACATAGTACCGGGTGTCAGCTGTGACAATCAGCTGACACCCGGCGGCGATCGCCCTGACGTACTAATACGGGTCTGGGTCTTAAGTCCCAGGGCACAGACGCGTATTAGTACGTCAGATGTTGTTAAGGGGTTAAAATCAGAAAAAAGGAGGAATGACCCAGCTTATCAGGATATAAACTTGAATAAAACAGCTTTTATTGAGCCATTAAAAAATGCTGCTGCCACCATAATAAGTCTTAGTGCACACAAAGATCACAGCTGTCTCGACCCATGCGTTTCGACGTGCAGTCTTAATCATGGTCTGTCTGAACTGTGGACTAGTGAGCATATAAAGGTAGGTTGTAATTAAAGATAATAGTTATGTGCTTACTAGTCTCTGAGGTCAGTATGATTAGCATAGACAAAAGGGAAATAAAAACGTTAGTGACACATTATTACCCTCTAAAATTAATATCATTGACATGTAGAAAAAATAAAAATATTTGTGATTCAAATATAGAATAAATATAGAAACTAGCGATATACCATGTCCAAGGTGTAAACATAACTGTCATTAATATTGTAGTATTAGATCCTGCCTGAGATTCAATCCAAAGGGTCCTCGGGTTTCTAACATAAAAATCCAATATGGTTCCCTATTTAGCAGTTTGCGTCTATGGTCTCCCCCCGGATAGGTCTATACACTCTTTCTATGCCTTGAAATTTCAGTGCTGAAACTTCTCATTTATGGAATGTTCGGAAATGTGTTGACACTGCTGAAATATTTGTGGCCAAAGGATTAACCGCATCAGATATGTGTCCTCTAATCCGTAGTATTAAAGGGCCGGTAGTACAACCAATGTATTGGATCTTACATGTAATATATTCAACAAGGTATATAACCCAGAGTGTGCTGCAATTAATAAAGTCATGTATTTTGTATATACGATTAATATGCAGTGAGGTAAAAGTATCCTTTGTCACTGTGTGTGAACACGCTTTACAGCGGCTCGCTCCGCATTTGAAAAAACCACTAAGGTTTAACCAGGTAGTAGATTCAGAATGCCTATGCTCTTCACTCAGGAAAAGACTGGGGTACAGGATGGTACCACAGCCACAAACCCAATATCCTTGGTAAGAATATTATTAAGCCCCGGATCCTGGTGTAACATTGTATGTATTTCTTTATAATGGACACCACTTTGTTATACTGAGGACTATAAGCTGTACAGAATGTTACACTGGAAGTTTCACATCCCAAATCTTTTTTTCGCTCCTTATTTTTGAGAAGATCCTTCCGTTCTAGGCTCGATACCATTTTGTATGATTTTATAAGATTCCAATCAGGATAACCTTTTTTGCCAATCTGTCACAAACTTCACTGGCTTCCATATCAAAAGCAGTATTATCCGTACAATCCAGTTTCGCCCAAATTAATTCCCCATATGGAATATTGTGCTTGATATGCAGCGAGTGGTAAGAATTGGCCTGCAGAATACTGTTACTGGCAGTCTCTTTTCTATAGGGTGTTATTTTTACAGTATTGAGATATTTGTCACCGTTCAATTTAAGATCCAAAATATGTATTTCTCTGGGATCAAAACAATGTCTGCAAGTGGGTAGCTAACTGGCTAAAGGATAGAAGGCAGAGGGTGGTTATAAATGGAATATACTCAGATTGGGTAAGCGTCACTAGTGGGGTACCACAGGGGTCTGTACTAGGCCCAATGTTATTTAATATCTTTATTAACGACATAGTCAACGGGATAAATAGTAAAATATCAATATTTGCAGATGACACAAAGTTATGTAAAACAATTAATACAAAAGAGGACAGTGCAGACCTACAGAGGGATTTGGATAAGCTGGGTAGGTGGAGCATTAAATGGCAAATGAGGTTTAACGAGGAGAAATGTAAGGTCATACATATGGGAAGGAAAAATGGAAGTCACCAGTACTCACTGAATGGGAAATCATTGGGGAATTCAGAGATGGAGAAGGACTTGGGCATCTTGATTGATAGCAAACTAAATTGGAGTGCCCAAAGTCAGGCCGCTGCTGTAAGGGCAAACAGGGTAATGGGATGTATCAGAAGAGGTATAGCTGCAAAGGATGAGAACATTGTTCTTCCACTGTACAAAGCACTGGTCAGACCACACTTGGAATACTGTGCTCAGTTATGGGCCCCAATATATAGAAAGGATATAAATGAGCTTGAAAAGGTACAAAGAAGGGCAACAAAATTAATAAAGGGAATGGAGGGACTGCAATACCCAGAGAGGTTGGCAAAACTAGGACTATTCAGCCTGGAAAAGAGAAGGTTGAGGGGGGAAATAATAAATGTGTACAAATATGTTAGGGGACAGTATAGAGACCTTGCCCGGGATTTGTTCAAAAGGAGGGATATTACGGTAACAAGAGGGCATTCACTAAGACTGGAAGAGAAAAGGTTTCAGCACCAGCATAGGAAGGGGTTCTTTACGGTAAGAGCAGTGAGAATATGGAATTCACTGAGTGAGGAGACGGTAATGTCGGATTCACTACACCAGTTCAAGCGGGGACTGGATGCATTTCTAGATACCAGGCAGATTTCTGCATATACTTAAAAATAAAATAAAATAGTAGGTTGATACAGGGATTTATTCTGACTGCTGGTTTCAGAGTCGGGAGGGAATTTTTCCTCAGGTGAAGATTGGCTAAATCATTTGGGGTTTTTGCCCTCCTCTGGATCAACTTTAGCAATTACAGAACTAACAGGTCGAACTTGATGGACGCAAGTCTTTATTCGGCTTTACAAACTATGTAACTATGTAACTATGTAATGTGTGAATCTCAAATTGAAATCATTGTTGTTGAGATTTTCTGCAAATTTCAACGCCTCCTCCTGTGTGCCTCCCCACATCAGGAGGAGGTCGTCAATAAATCGACCGTACCATATGATTTTTGGGCTGTAAATATTGCTCCCATTGTAAATGTGTTGCTCCTCCCATTTGGACATTAATCCAATGACAGTGAAAATTTGCTAACCATACTTACTCCTCTTCTTTGTAAAAAAAAAATTGATTGTCAAAGCAGAAATAATTATGATCCAGAAGAAATTTGACATGATAATGAAATCTTTTATTTCTACTGTATACGTGCTATAGGTATCCAAGTGATAGCTCAGGCTAGTTAATGCTACACCCTGTGGTATGGATGGATATTGAGCTACACACGTGGTCAAAATTGTTGGTACCCCTCGTTTAATAAAAGAAAAGCCCACAATGGTCACTGAAATAACTTGAATCTGACAAAAGTAATAATAAATTAAAAATCTTTAAAAATGAACAAATGAAAGTCAGACATTGCATCTCAACCCTGCTTCCACAGAATTAAAAAAAAAAATTAAACTCATGAAATCGGCCTGGACAGAAATGATAGTACCCTTAACTTAATATTTTGTTGAACAACCTTTTGAGGCAATCACTGCAATCAAACGATTCCTGTAACTGTCAAGGAGACTCCTGCACCTCTCGACAGGTATTTTGGCCCACTCCTCATGAGCAAATCAGTTGTCTTGTGTTTGAAGGTTGCCTTTTCCAGATGGCATGTTTCAGCTCTTTCCAAATATGCTCAATAGGATTTAGATCAGGGCTCATAGAAGCCACTTCAGAATAGTCCAATGTTTTCCTCTTAGCCTTTCTTGGGTGTTTTTAGCGGTGTGTTTTGGGTCATTATCCTGTTGCAAGACCCATGACCTGCGACTGAGACTAAGCTTTCTGACACTGGGCAGCACATTTCTCTCTAGAATCCCTTGATAGTCTTGAGATTTCATTGTACCATGCACAGATTCAAGACACCCTGTGCCAGATGCAGCAAAGCAGCCCCAGAACATAACAGAGCCTCAACCATGTTTCACAGTAGGGACAGTGTTCTTTTCTTGATATGCTTCATTTTTCCATCTGTGAACATAGAGCTGATGTGCCTTGCCAAAAACTTCCATTTTTGTCTCATCTGTCCATAGGATATTCTCCCAGAAGCTTTGTGGCTTGTCAACATGTAGTTTGGCAAATTCCAGTTTGGAATTTTTATGATTTTTTTTCAACAATGGTTGTTCTCCTTTGGCATCTCCCGTGAAGTCCATTTTGGAGTAAAACAATGATGGATGGTGTGATCGGACACTGATGTTCCTTGAGCTTGAAGTTCACCTTTAATCTCTTTAGAATTATCTTGGGCTCTTTTGTTACCATTCGTATTATCCGTCTCTTTGATTTGTCATCAATTTTCCTCCTGCGGCCACGTCTAGGGAGGTTGGCTACAGTCCCATGGATCTTAAATTTCAGAAAAATATGTGCAACTGTAGTCACAGGAACATCAAGCTGCTTGGAGATGGTCTTATAACCTTTACGTTTAACATGCTTCTCTATAATTTTCTTTCTAATCTCCTGAGACAACTCTTTCCTTTGCTTCCACTAGTCCATGTTGAGTGTGGCACACTCCATGTCACCAAACAGCACAGTGAGTATCTGTAGCCCTATATACAGGCCCACTGACTGATTACAAGATTGTAGACACCTGTGATGCTAATTAGTGGACACAACTTGATTTAACATGTCCCTTTTGTCACATTATTTTCAGGGGTACCATATTTTCTGTCCAGGCTTAGTTCATGAGAATTCAAAATTCTGTTAAGGCAGGGTTGAAAAGGAATGTCTGACTTTCATTTGTTCATTTTCATAGGTTTTTAATTTATTATTACTTTTGTCAAATTCAAGTTATTTCTGTGACCATTGTGGGTTTTTCTTTCATTAAACGAGGGGTACCAACAATTTTGACCACGTGTGTATAACATCGCATGATAGCCAGTGATAATTTTCTTGCATTAGACAAAATTTCAAATACAGTAGCCACAAATTTAGAGTCCCTAATGTAGCTGGGAATTTCTTGCACTAGTGGTTGAAGATAGAAATCTATCCACACACCCAGTCTCTCTCCCATAGAACCTAAGCCCGCTACTATTGGTTTGAGTGGTGGTGGAAATGTGTTTTTGTGGATCTTAGGAAATTAATGATATATAGGTATGAAAGGTTGTTCCACAAAGAGCTGTTCCGCCAGTTTTTTTATCCAAGGCCCTTGTACTCAAACTGCTCAAAAAAATAAAGGGAACACTTAAACCACACAATGTAACTTGAAGTCAATAACACTTCTGTGAAATCTACCTGTCCAGTTATGAAGCAACACTGATTGTGAATCAAATTCTAGTGCTGTTGTGCAAATGGAACAGACAACTGGTTGCAATTAGCAAGATAACCCATATAAAATGAGTGGTTCTGTAGGTGGTGACCACAGACTATTTCTCTGTTCTCATCCTTTTTGGCTGTTGTTTTGGCCATTTTTTCATTTTGCCATTGTTCTCACCCCTAGAGGTACAGTAGTATGAGGCGGTGTCTACAGTACAACCCACATAAGTTGCTCAGGTAGTGCAGTTCATCCAGGATGGCACATCAGTGCAAGCTGTGGCAAGAAGGGTAGCTGTGTCTGTCAGCGTAGTGTCCAGAGCATGGAGCAGATACCAGGAGCGGTGGAGGGAGCCATAGGAAGGCAACAACCCAGCAGCAGGTCCGTTACCTCCTTTGTGCAAGAAGGAACAGGAGGAGCACTGCCAGATCCCTGCAAAATGACCTCCAGCAGGCCACAAATGTGCATGTGTCTGCACAAATCGTTAGAAACCGACTCCATGAGGGTGGTATGAGGCCCGACATCCACAGATGGGGGTTGTGCTCACAGCCCAACACCGTGCAGGACGCTTGGCATTTGCCATAGAACACCAGGATTGGCAAAGTCGCCACTGCTACCCCGTTCTCTTCACAGAAGATAGCAGGTTCACACTGAGCACATGTGACAAACGTGACAGAGTCTGGAGACGCCGTGGAAAGCGATCTGCTGCCTGCAACATCCTTCAGCATGACCAGTTTGGCAGTGGGTCAGTAATGGTGTGGGGTGGCAGCCCTTTATGTGCTCGCCAGAGGTAGCCTGACTGCCATTAGGTACCGAGATGAGATCCTCAGACCCCTTGTGAGACCATATGCTGGTGCAGTTGGCCCTGGGTTCCTCCTAATGCAGGACAATGCCAGACCTCATGTGGCTGGAGTGTGACAGCAGTTCCTGCAAGATGAAGGCATTGAAGCTATGGACTGGCCCGCCCGTTCCCCAGACCTGAATCCGATTGAGCACATCTGGGACATCATGTCTCGAGAGAAACAAGAGTGTGAAATCAGAGAGTGAAAGTTCTCCTTGTAGCGGGGGTCTAAAAGTGTCACCAACCAGTAATGACTGTCACCCAACATTTTGACAACGCGAGGGTCACGGTTAAGGCAGCGTAACATAAAGTCAGCCATGTGTGCCAGACTGGTAACGGGCAAGACTTCTGTGTCCTCACCAAGATGACGACTGACCATGCTCTCCTCCTCCTCCTCCTCCCTGTCCTCAGGCCACCCACACTGAACCGACGCTATGACAGTTGTACAGGTACTACCGTCTACAGCGCATGATAACAGCTCCTGTTCTTCCTCCTCCTCCTCCTCTCCCTCATTGTCCCCCAATGCACGCTGGGATGAGATGAGGCTGGGCTGTGTGTAATCGCCCGCTAGGGCTTCTTGATCCATCTCATCATACTCTGGCTGCAATGCATCCTCTTTAATTCTCTGCAGAGAGCATTGCAAAATACAGACAAGTGGGATGCTGACACTAATGATGGAGTCATCGCCACTCACCATCTTGGTGGACTCCTCAAAGTTTGTCAGTATGGTACATACAGTGGTGGCCAAAAGTATTGGCACCCCTGCAATTCTGTCAGATAATACTCAGTTTCTTCCTGAAAATGATTGTAATCACAAATTCTTTGGTATTATTATCTTCATTTAATTTGACCTCAATGAAAAAAACACAAAAAGAATTGTCCTAAAGCCAAATTGGATACAATTCCACACCAAACTTAAAAAAGGGGATGGACAAAAGTATTGGCACTGTTTGAAAAATCATGTGATGCTTCTCTAATTCGTGTAATTAACAGCACCTGTAACTTACCTGTGGCACCTAACAGGTGTTGGCAATAACTAAATCACACTTGCATCCAGTTAACATGGATTAAAGTTGACTTAACCTCTGTCCTGTGTCCTTGTGTGTACCACATTGAGCATGGAGAAAAGAAAGAAGACCAAAGAACTGTCTGAGGACTTGAGAAACCAAATTGTGAGGAAGCATGAGCAATCTCAAGGCTACAAGTCCATCTCCAAAGACCTGAATGTTCCTGTGTCCTCCGTGCGCAGTGTCATCAAGAAGTTTAAAGCCCATGGCACTGTGGCTAACCTCCCTAGATGTGGACGGAAAAGAAAAATTGACGAGAGATTTCAACGCAAGATTGTGCGGATGGTGGATAAAGAACCTCGACTAACATCCAAACAAGTTCAAGCTGCCCTGCAGTCCGAGGGTACAACAGTGTCAACCCATACTATCCGTCGACGTCTGAATGAAAAGGGACTGTATGGTAGGATACCCAGGAAGACCCCACTTCTTAGCCCGAGACATAAAAAAGCCAGGCTGGAGTTTGCCAAACTTACCTGAGAAAGCCTAAAATGTTTTGGAAGAATGTTCTCTGGTCAGATGAGACAAAAGTAGAGCTTTTTGGGAAAAAGCATCAACATAGAGTGTACAGGAAAAAAAAAGAGGCATTCAAAGAAAAGAACACGGTCCCTACAGTCAAACATGGCGGAGGTTCCCTGAAGTTTTGGGGTTGCTTTGCTGCCTCTGGCACTGGACTGCTTGACCGTGTGCATGGCGTTATGAAGTCTGAAGACTACCAACAAATTTTGCAGCATAATGTAGGGCCCAGTGTGAGAAAGCTGGGTCTCCCCCAGAGGTCATGGGTCTTCCAGCAGGACAATGACCCAAAACACACTTCCAAAAGCACTATAAAATGGTTTGAGAGAAAGCACTGGAGACTTCTAAGGTGGTCAGCAATGAGTCCAGACCTGAATCCCATAGAACACCTGTGGAAAGATCTCAAAATGGCAGTTTGGAGAAGGCACCATTCAAATATCAGGGACCTGGAGCAGTTTGCCAAAGAAGAATGGTCTACAATTCCAGCAGAGCATTGTAAGAAACTCATTGATGGTTACCGGAAGCGGTTGTTCGCAATTATTTTGGCTAAAGGTTGTGCAACCAAGTATTAGGCTGAGGGTGCCAATACTTTTGTCTGGCCCATTTTTGGAATTTTGTGTGAAATGATCAATGATTTGATTTTTGCTTCATTCTCTTTTGTGTTTTTCCTTGCAAGCAAATTAAATGAAGATAATAATACCAAAGAATTTGTGATTGCAATCATTTTCAGGAAGAAACTGAGTATTATCTGACAGAATTGCAGGGGTGCCAATACTTTTGGCCACCACTGTATGTCAGACATCCAGGTCCACTCCTGAGGTCTTATTTGTGCAGTCTGACCTGAATATCAACGGCCTTGTTGCAGCTGGTACTCCACAACTGCTCTCTTCTGCTCACAAATCCTTTGCAACATGTGGAGGGTAGAGTTCCAACGTGTGGGGACATCACACACTAGTCGGTGTGCCGGAAGCTGCAAACGCTGCTGCAACACAACAAGGGCGGCGGAAGCTGTAGCCAACTTCCGAAAATGAGCTGACAGGCGGCGTACTTTGAGGGTATGTGCCCACGTAGCGTTTTTCAAGCGTATATGCTGTGGAATTTCCGCAGCGTAAACGCTTGTGAAACGCTATGTAATCCACCCCCCATGGTCCCCAAGGGGATTCCACAAGTTCAATGCCCAATCTTTATGATGTGTGGGAAAATCCGCAGCATGTCATTTAATTTTGCGTTTCCGCAAGCGTAATTGCCCTTGCAATGCAATAAAAAACGCAAGGCAATTCCGCATGTGGAAATCGCGCGATAAATGCACGATAAACGCGTGCAGAATTCCGCATGCGTTTATCCAGGAGAGAACATGCAGAAATGAAGCAGGAAATTTCTGCTTAATTTCCGCAGCGTGGGCACATATAGCCTGACGAGCAGATCTGGCAACTCGTCGTACGATTTAAGAAACCTCTGAACCACGAGGTTAAGCACATGAGCCAGGCATGGTACGTGTGTGATCTCGCTTTAGAGCCGCCACCAGGTTACGGCCATTGTCACACACGACCATGCCGGGATGTAGGTTCAGTGGTCTCAGCCACAGATCTGCCTGCTCTTTCACAGCTGTCCACAACTCACAAGCAGTGTGAGGTTTATCACCTAAGCTTATGAATTTCAGCACAGCCTGTTGCCGCTTGGCGGAGGGGGTACTGCAGTGCTTCCAGCTTGTAACTGATGTGGCGATATCTGAGATGGATGCTGAACATGAGGAGGAGGAGGAGGAGGATAATGCGCAGGAGCTGTACACTCTGGGGGCAACTCTGACTGACTTAGGGCCCGCAATCCTCGGTGTGGGGAGGATGTGTTCCGTCCCAAGGTACGACTGGGTCCCGGCTTCCACTATGTTTACCCAGTGTGCCCTCAGGGAGATGTACCGTCCCTGGCCACAAGCACTTGTCAACGTGTCCATTGTCAGGGGGACTCTCCCAGTAACTGCGTTGTTGAGGGCATGGCAGATGTTTTGGGACACGTGCTTGTGTAGTGCGGGGATGGCACACTGGGCAAAATAGTGTCGGCTGGGCAGGGCCGGCTCCAGGTTTTTCTGTGCCCCGGGTGAGTTTCAGTGCGCCCCTTTAATACATACCACGATTCATGATGCACAGATACCGCAGAGAAATATATATATATAGTACAATGCAAAGATTTCACTTCTTACATTACATGAGCGATATCTATTGTAAATTCCACAATAGCTCAGAAACCGGCGAATCGCTCCACACAGAATACTTGCCCCCATATAAGGCCCCATACGGAATACTGGCCCCCACATAAGGCCCCATACGGAATACTGGCCCCCATATAAGGCCCCATACGGAATACTGGCCGCCATATAAGGCTCCATACGGAATACTGGCCCCCATATAAGGCTCCATACGGAATACTGGCCCCCATATAAGGCTCCATACGGAATACTGGCCCCCATATAAGGCTCCATACGGAATACTGGCCCCCATATAAGGCTCCATACGGAATACTGGCCCCCATATAAGGCTCCATATGGAATACTGGCCCCCATATAAGGCTCCATGCGGAGTACTGGCCCCCATATAAGGCTCCATATGGAGTACTGGCCCCCATATAAGGCTCCATACGGAATACTGGCCCCATATAAGGCTCCATACGGAATACTGGCCCCCATATAAGGCTCCATACGGAATACTGGCCCCCATATAAGGCTCCATACGGAATACTGGCCCCCATATAAGGCTCCATACGGAATACTGGCCCCCATATAAGGCTCCATACGGAATACTGGCCCCCATATAAGGCTCCATACGGAATACTGGCCCCCATATAAGGCTCCATACAGAATATTGGCCCCCATATAAGGCTCCATACGGAATACTGGCCCCCATATAAGGCTCCATACGGAATACTGGCCCCCATATAAGGCTCCATACGGAATACTGGCCCCCATATAAGGCTCCATACGGAATACTGGCCCCCATATAAGGCTCCATACAGAATATTGGCCCCCATATAAGGCTCCATACGGAATACTGGCCCCCATATAAGGCTCCATACAGAATACTGGCCCCCATATAAGGCTCCATACAGAATACTGGCCCCCATATAACGCTCCATACAGGATACTGGTCCCCTTATAAAGCTCCATACAGGATACTGGCCCCCATATATAGCTCCATACAGGATACTGGTCCCCTTATAACGCTCCATACAGGATACTGGCCCCCATATAATGCTCCATGCTGGCTGTTACCCCCCACATAATGCCCCATACAGGCTGTCCCCCCCTTATAATGCTCCATGCAGGCTGTTACCCCTCACATAATGCCCCATACAGGCTGTCCTCCCCCCTTATAATGCTCCATGCAGGCTGTTACCCCTCACATAATGCCCCATACAGGCTGTCCCCCCCCCTTATAATGCCCCATGCAGGCTGTTCCCCCCATTATAGTGCCCCATGCAGGCTGTCACCCCTCCTCTTTATAATGCCCCATGCAGGATGTACCCCCCTTCTTTATAATGCCCCATGCAGGATGTCACCCCCCTCTCTTTATAATGCCCCATGCAAGATGTCACCCCTCTCTCTTTATAATGCCCCATGCAGGATGTCACCCCCCTCTCTTTATAATGCCCCATGCAGGAGGTCACCCCCCTCTCTTTATAATGCCCCATGCAGGATGTGCCCCCCCTCTTTATAAGGCCCCATGCAGGCTGTCACCCCCTCTCTCTATAATGCCCCATACAGGCTGTCACCCCCTCTCTCTATAAATGCCTCATGCAGGCTGTCACCCCCTCTCTCTATAATGCCCCAAGCAGGATGTCACCCCTCTCTCTATAATGCCCCATGCAAGATGTCACCCCCCCTCTCTTTATAATGCCCCATGCAGGATGTCACCCCCCCCACTCTCTTTATAATGCCCCATGCAGGATGTCACCCCCTCTCTTTATAATGCCACATGCAGGATGTACCCCCCCCTCTTTATAAGGCCCCATGCAGGCTGTCACCCCCTCTCTCTATAATGCCCCATGCAGGCTGTCACCCCCTCTCTCTATAATGCCCCATGCAGGATGTCACCCCCTCTCTCTATAATGCCCCATGCAGGATGTCACCCCCTCCCCCTCTCTTTATAATGCCCCATGCAGGATGTCACCCCTTCACCCCCTCTCTTTATAAGGCCCCATGCAGGATGTCACCCCCCCCTTTATAATGCCCCATGCAGGATGTCACCCCCCCACCCCATATTATGCCCCATGCAGGATGTCACCTCCCCATATTATGCCCCATGCCTCCATACATTAAAAAAAAAATCAAATACTCACCTCACTCCTCCTCACCTGCTGCAGCTGCTCGGGTCCGGACTCCAGCGCAGCCGGTACTTTCCCGCTCTGCGCTCCCTATGACGGCTCAGGGCAGCGCGCGGTGGAAAGACGTCACCGCACACTCTGACCTGAGACGTCACAGGGAGCGCAGCGCAGGAAGACAGCGGATCTGCGGAGGCACGGGGAGAGTTAAATATCCGGCTGCCGGGGTCCTGAGCAAGCGGGAGAGAAGGGCGGGCGCTGACAAAGCTCTCCTCCGCCCATAGCCCGGTGGGGTGCACGACCGCCAGTGGGCCCCTCTGCCTGCTCAGGGCCCCGGCACTTGCCCGGGTGCGCCGGGTGCTGATGCCGGCCCTGCGGCTGGGGACCGAGTACCGAGGGACGGCCACCGCCATAAGGTTGCGGAAGGATTCCATCTCCACCAGCCTAAAAGGCAGCATTTCCAACGCAAGCAGTCATGAAATGTGCGAATTTAGGACTGTGGCCTGTGGGGCATTGGCTGCAAATTTGCACTTTCGTTCAAAGGTCTGGGATATGGACAATTGAACGCTGCAGTGGGACGTGGACGTTGATGCTGTTTCTTGAGAAACTGCCATAACAAGTGAAGACTGATAGGAGGGGGCATCTTTGCATGCTGTATGAACAGGGGATTGCCTTGCACGTACAACAGGGGGTTCTCTTACATGAACAACAGCGGAAAAAGCAGTGGTGACACCCGCTGACACTGGTCGTGGACCCTGGGGTTCGCCCCACAAAGTCGGGTGCTTTGCTGACATGTGGCTGATCATGCTGGTGGTGGTCAGGCTGGTACTTTTGTCACCCCTGCTGATGCTGGCATGGCAGATGGTACAAATGGCCTTTTTGGGGTTATCAGCAGAGTCTTTAAAAAACTTCCAGACTCTGGAAGACCTACCGGTTGTACTGGCAACGTTCCTTGTGTTGCTGTTACGGGGAACGGTTGCCCGCCTTATGTCTGCGGCCTCCACACTGCTACTTCCTGCCTGTTGGGGTACTCTGCCTCCCTCCCCAGGTGTGCTGCTGGCCTCTCTCTGCGTGTCCTCCTGCCACATTGGGTCAGTTACTAGATCATCCACCATCTCCTCCTCTTTCACTTGCGCACCACGATCCTCCTCCTCACTTCATGGCAATGGTGTCTCGTCATCGTCCACCTCTTGTGACAAATTGCCAGCGTCGCCTTCCTGTGGCCGTGGCTGTTCAAATATTTGGGCATCGCTACATGGGATCTCCTCTTCCACCACTTCAAGAGGAGCAGGCGAGGGGCACAAATATGGAAATGGACCAGTGAACAGCTCTTCAGAGTGTCCAACTGTGGGATCAGTTGCTGTCTGATGACACTCGGCATGGTGGGAGGAAGGAGCATCAGGGTGAGGAGGAGTATGTGGTCGAGACTCACGGCTACTAAAACTTGACCGTGTGAAAGACAGACCGGAGGTGGTGGTGCCCAGGTAACTGGAAGTATTATCTGCTATCCAATTAATAACCTGTTCACACTGATCAGTTCGCAATACTGGTGTTGTTGTGTGCTTCCCTAGTAATTCGGTCAAGAAATGGGAGCGAGAAGATAAGGCTGTGGGTTGTGGTACATTTTCACCTTGGCCACGGCCCCGTCCTCTACACGCACCATCACCAGAACGTCCAGTTCCACGTCCCTTGCCACGCGCCTTGCCCATTGTAAATGAAGTAAAATAGCTTACACTCGCACTATCAATGGCAAAAGGGTAATTAAAAGCATATTAGAACCGTGGAAGAGGAAAACCACAGTTCTAGTTATCTGGCCTACACCAGAATCTTTTAAACAGATATATTTGTGTCTGAACAGTCAGTGAGACACTATTACTGTTTTTTTTTACGGAAAAAAGGCAAAAAGCAGGATAATACAGAGATTTGAACCATGGAACTGGAAAACCACAGTTATAGTTATCTGGCCTACACCAGAATCTTTTAAACAGATATATTTGTGTCTGAACAGTCAGCAGCACACTATTACTGTTTTTTTTTTTACAGAAAAAAGGCAAAAAGCTGGATAATACAGAGTTTTTAACCGAGGAATTGCAAAACCACAGTTCTAGTTATCTGGCCTACACCAGGATCTTTTGTGTCTGAACACTCACAGACGCACTCAATTTTTTTTTTTTTTGGGGACGGGGGGGGGACACCAAAAGGTTAATAAGACGGGTATTTGGACAGTCTGACTGAGGAAAAAAAAAAAGAGGATTTAGATGAAAAAAAAAGGATTTTTCCTGGCCCCCGACACCTGGAGCTAAGTCCAGCAATTTCAGCAACAGGAGCACACAGGACTGTATTGCAGCGTTTGCTGGTATAGCCACTGCGTCTCCTATACAGCCTGCCTGCCTGATATCTGGGATGGATATTACTCCTGAGAAGGACTGTTTGTTTGATTTGCAGGCTTTAGAGACCCTACACTAACTATTTCGCACTATATATCTCTCCCTAACTCAGCAGCACTGGCCCTACACTGTCTGATCCCGGGCGATTGTGTCCAAGATGGCGGCGCCAGGTCAGATATAGACCTGATGACGCTGTGCGGCCAGCCAATCACTGTAATGCCCACAAACAACATGGCTGCAGCATTACAGTGACTGGCTGGCAATCCCTGTGTGGCACCCCAGGGATCTGGTTTCCACAGTAACAGCAATGTTATGTCTGAGAGCAGGTGGGAGGTCTCTTGGTCAGGAATCCTATGCATGCCACACCTCCTGCCCAGTCCTGGGAGGGGAAGAACTTCCCCTATATAAACCTAGGGCTGAGGCAGGGTTAGTGAGTAGAGAAGAAGTAGAGACAGAGAAAAGAAGCAAATATAGGAACAGAACATCAGGAGCTCTGTGGGAGCAGTGTTACAAGGAGTCAGGGGCTGGCAGCTGCAGAGCTCGCCCTGACTGAGAAGATTTCTTACCGGACCCGGAGTCCGAGGCTGTGGGGACTAACTCCTACCCAGCAGCAGAATCCGTCAGGCAGGGGATTCCAGGTCCTCTGGCCAAGAAACCCGAAGGCACGGTCACACGCATGGGACCAGCACCGCCGTCGTGGAGCGGAAGCTACTAGAAGGCCCCGAGTCACCGGCCATACGGGTGAGCACCACACAGTACACTCAGGGACGTGGGCTACTTATACCCGCCTCTAGCAAGGTAGCCAGAAGAGTACAGTTAGTTTGGGAGGCCTACAGCTCCGCCTGGCCAGGGGAGATCCCATCTGCTCAAGGACTGACCAGGCCCCAATCGCTAGCCAGTACTCCGGGAGGGTCTATCTTTGTCACCAGTAAAGACCCTGAACTACACCGTACCGTCTCCGAGTGGTTCCTGCTACCCCCATCATCCACGTCGGCTGCCCTGAGGCCATACCCCTCCCGTTGGGGGTTATACTATCACGCTGCACAATCCTACCACCGGCCTCAGCGGTCTGCCCTGCAGCAGCAGCTCCTTAGCTGTACTCAACGGGTGGCGTAGTCGTCCAACATCTACCGCTGATACATCGCCGCTCAGTTTGACTCCCTGGGCACGGACCGGGTCACCGCCACGAGACTACAACCCTCAACAGATCCGGCTCCGGGTAAGCTCCCGCGAGCGCAACGCAGCGCGACACAGGCCCAGGGGCGCGTCAACTTTTGGCGTAGTCGGCAGGATTTCGTGCCCCCAACCACCGGGTACTGCGTGCCTGAAAGAGACTGTTCAAACTTACCTGTGGTGAAGATTCCCGCCATCCGGCGCCATCTTCAGCCTTCTTCCCGCCATCGGTGAAGATTCCCGCCATCCGGCGCCATTTTCAGCCTTCTTCCCGCCTTCCGTGGAGTTTTCCCGCCGTCTTGAAGATGTCGCGCGGGAAGAAGAGGGGCGTGGACTCCGAAAGCGCGCGAGAACTGAAGCCCCGCCTCACGTCCGGACGTTGCGTAAGGTCCTGGAAGGAGCCCAGCAGACGCCGACGTCACAGGAGCGCGACGGAAGGTCCTCAACCCTGACGATCTACTGCGGAGCCGCGGCCTACGGAAGAGGATCATCGCAAGGTAGGCCACGGTCCACTAGGGGGGAGGAGGATGTCGGATACGGAGGAGAGCTTCACTGCCTCAACCCCCGCCAGCGCCATCGCTGCTGCAGTCATGCCTTTCACCATGCCCTATATCCCGGGAGCGGCCTGGCTACCCCAGTACTCAGGGGAGTCACATACCCTGCATGACTTTAGAGAAAAGCTGGATAGCCTCTTCCAGGTGTACCCCCTCACAGAAGAGCAAAAAGTGAGCATCCTGGTGGCCCAATTAACTGGGGCAGCCCGAAGGGAGGTAAAGTCCTGGCCACCTGGGGGGAGGACTGTCGCAGGGATACTAACCCGGCTGAGGGACACCTTTGATACCCGCACCTCAGCCGAGATCAAGCTTAGATTCTACCGGTGCAAACAGCGGGCACATGAGAGTATAAGGGACTATGCCCTGAACCTACAAGAGGCCCTGAGAGCCATTAAGCAGACCGACCCTGACGGCGTGGGAGACGAGGACAGGCTGTTGACTGAACAATTTATAGAGGGTTTATATTGCAATGCCCACCGAACCCAGTTGCGGGCAATGGCCTTACAGGACCCTCATCTGGGATTTGCACAGTTCAAGGACAGAGCCATCCGGGTGCTCCGAGAACCGGCACCAGGTGGCGTTGTGACCCACAGACGCCCCACTACTACTTACCACCAGGAGGCGGCGCCCTTGTCGGCAGGGCCTGTGGGAGCTGATGCGCAGGCTTTGAACAATGACCCGGCTCCAGACCTGCACCATCAGGTCCAAGAGCTAGCTAAAAGCGTTGCTGCGCTAACCCGAACTGTGCAGTCTTTACAGGTTTCTACTCCAGGGAAGATCCAGCTGGCATCCGGACCGGAGGACATCCCGTGGCGTCGACCAAGGAGGACCCCACCGGCCAGAGGAAGACCCAGCGACCGATACAACGAGGACGGACGACCCATCTGCCGCCGCTGTAATCAACCCGGACATATGGCAAGGTACTGTCCTTTAAACTGGCACAACCTAGGGTAGAGGGCCAACCCCTAGGAAAAAGATCATCAGGCCCATCGAACTGGCGCGACAAATATGTGGGAGGACGTCCAGTCTTGCCTGTGGTACTGGATGGTATTCCTATGAGTGCCCTACTGGACACCGGGTCACAGGTCACCACCATCCCGTACGTGCTCTTCAAGCAGTACTGGAATGACTCGGATATTACCCGCTACCCTGACGACGACTTGAGTATCATCGCCAGCAATGGTCAGCCCGTGCCACAGATCGGATTTAAAGAGGTGACCATTAAAATTGGTAGAGTTGAACTGGCAGCACAGGGACTGATCATTGTAGACATTGACAAACACGAGAGTCACCCAAAGATAACTCTAGGAACTAATGTAATTGAAAATTGTCTTGCAGAGGTGATTTTCCTTTTACAGCAGGTTGCCAAGAACGCCAGCTCCGGTGAGCAGCGAGTGCTCCAAAAAGAGATCCGGGCACTGATGCGACGGCAACAGGTGGAACTCTCCGGCGGTGAGATTGGTAGCGTGAGAATGTGTGACCCTTTCCCTATTGCCATGCCCCCAAAAAGTGAAATGATGATTTGGTGCCGGGCAGCTATTGGTCTGAGAGGTAGAGATTACCAGGCAATGGTAGAACCAGTTTACTCGGACAGTAGGCCCACCATTTTGACAGCACGGGGGGTGGTTAATGTACGCCATGGGAGGGTGCCCGTTCGCATAATCAATATCGGGAAGAGGGAAGTGTACCTGCCCCGGTATGCCACGCTAGCCAAATTATATACCATTAACCAAAATGCTATACAATCTGTGGAACCCTTGCCTCCATCTCACCCGGAGGAAGGTAACGGCTCTAAGAAAACAATGGAGGACTGGTGTCAGCAACTACATTTGGGTACTGACTCCACTCCCTCACACCAGAAACAGGGAGTCTATCGGGTGGTTCAAGAGTACGAGAGAGTGTTTAGTAAACACCCGTTAGACTTCGGGCGAGTCAAGGGGGTAGAACACCACATCACCACGGGAGACCATCCTCCCATAAAAGAGAGGTATCGACCCGTACCCCCTGCACACTACCAACACGCCAAGGGGATGCTTAGAGACATGAAGGAGGCTGGGGTGATCAGGGATAGCTGTAGCCCCTGGGCAGCTCCACTAGTCTTAGTCAAAAAGAAAGACAACACCATGAGGATGTGTGTAGATTACCGGAAAATCAACCGTATCACACACAAGGATGCGTACCCCTTACCAAGGATAGAGGAGTCTTTGGCTGCTTTAAGATCTGCTAACTTCTTCTCTACCTTGGATCTCACTAGTGGGTACTGGCAGGTTCCTGTAGCAGAGGCGGACCGGGAGAAGACCGCATTCACCACCCCGATGGGACTTAGCGAGTTTACCTGCATGCCGTTCGGACTCTGCAACGCACCAGGAACCTTCCAACGATTAATGGAGTGCTGTCTGGGCCACAGAAACTTCGAGACGGTCCTGTTGTACCTGGACGATGTCATCGTATATTCTAAGACTTATGAGGACCACCTGAAACACCTGGCGGAAGTGTTCGAAGCTCTGGCAAGCTACGGCCTAAAGGTGAAACCCTCCAAGTGTCACCTCCTGAAACCAAAGGTGCAGTACCTGGGACACGTGGTGAGCGCTGACGGAGTGGCTCCCGACCCTGATAAGATCACCGCAATTATGGAATGGCCAAGTCCCTCCAGTGTAAAGGAAGTGCGGCAGTTCCTCGGGTTGGTAGGCTACTACCGCAGGTTCATCCCCGGTTTCACCAAAAAGGCAGCTCCTATGCAGGACCTCCTGATAGGCCAGTCCCGGAAGGCCAAGAACCAGAAGCTGCCCTTCAGATGGGAGAAGTTGGAAGAAGAGTCCTTCCGCCAGCTGAAGATGGCCCTCACGGGGGATGAAATCCTGGCGTACCCGGATTACAGCCAGCCCTTTATCCTCTACACCGACGCAAGTAACATCGGGCTAGGAGCCGTGCTGTCCCAGATCCAGCAGGGGAAAGAGCGAGTAATCGCTTACGCCAGCCGAAAACTGCGACCCACCGAAAGAAACCCTGAGAATTACAGCTCATTTAAGCTAGAGTTCCTGGCAGTGGTGTGGGCAGTCACCGAACGCTTTAAGCACTACCTCGCTTCTTCCCGGTTCGTCGTGTACACGGATAACAACCCGTTGACACACCTGGACACGGCAAGACTCGGTGCCCTAGAGCAGAGGTGGATGGCCCGCCTGTCCAACTACGAGTTCACCATCAAATACCGGGCAGGACGCTCCAATACCAACGCGGACGCCCTGTCCAGGATGCCAAACCTACCGGACGTAGGAGAAGATCCAGAGGGACTGGAAGAAGTCGAACTCCCCGCGTTTCACCGTCATGGGACCATCCAGTATTCCCATCGGGTAAGGAGTAAGCAAGGCGCTACGCTTAACCCCTTACCTCACTACAACTGGGCGGAAACGCAAGACAGTGACCCTGCTGTCCGGCTGGTGAAGGAGATGCTGACTCAGCCAGAGGCTCGCCTTGACCCAGACGCTCCGGAGGAAGCCAAGCAACTGTGGGCAGAAAAGAGTAGACTGTTCCTTTACAAGGGGAAGTTGTGCCGCAGGATGGTTAACTCCCGGACGCATGAACTAATCTGGCAAGTAGTGGTGCCACGACGAGACGCAGCCATGGTGATGGAGGCATACCACGATGGAGCTGGGCATTTCGGATGGAAGAAGCTGGAGTTCCTGCTGCGCGGGCGGTTCCATTGGGTAGGCATGAGGGGAACCATCGAGAGGTGGTGCAGAGACTGTGGCCCGTGCAACCTGAGGAGGAAGGACCGTGCCAGCCAGAAGACTCCCCTGCAGTCCATCGTCACCCGGCAGCCGTTGGAACTGGTAGCCTTGGATCATGTAAAACTGACCCCAAGCAGAAGTGGCTACGTCTACGCGTTAACCATCGTGGATCATTACTCCCGGTTCTTGGTTGTCGTCCCTGTCAAGGACTTAACGGCTCAAACAGCAGCTAGAGCCTTCCAGCAGCACTTCTGCCGTCCACACGGGTACCCGGACCAAGTGCTGACGGACCAGGGACCTGCCTTTGAAGCGGAGGTCTTCCAGGAATTCTGCAATCTGTATGGCTGCCGGAAGATAAGGACGACACCCTATCATCCGCAAACTAATGGACTTTGTGAGAAAATGAACCAGGTGGTAATGGATCTTCTGAAAACGTTGCCCCTGGAAGAACGCAGTCTGTGGCCTGAGAAGCTGCCCGATCTGGTGGACCTATACAACCACATCCCGGTAGGTTCCACCAACTGTACCCCGGCTTACCTAATGAGGGCGAGACCTGATAAGTTACCTGTTGACCTGGAAATGGGAGTCCTGACACCCGAGGACACTTCACCAGAAGCAGACTGGGACACAGAGAGGCAGCAGCAGTACCGGAAAGTACAGGAGAGCGTGGAGCGAAGTCTCTGTCAGGCTAGGGAGAGACAAGAGAAAACTTACAACCAGTATGCTCCCGCTGTTCCCCTGGTGCCCGGAGAGCAGGTCTTGAAGAGGAAAAGACGGCTCCACAAGTTGGACGACCAGTGGGAGAAGGACCCGTACACCGTACTGCCCTCAAGCCACGAGAACCCGAAGGTCTGTACCATCAGTAAAGACGGAGGGGAGACCTCAGCCATTGTATCCCGGGACCACCTGAAGAAGTGTCCTGAACAGCTACGGAACCCTGAAGAGGAACAAGAAGACCATCGACCCGTAGAGGAAAGGGAAGATATGGTTAGTACTGTGCTCGGAGACTTCCCTCGGTCTTGGACTCAAGTCAATGGTGCAGTGGTGGTACCCGTACTCACCTTCCTCCAACCAGCATCCCAAGCACCTACGGAGCAACAGGTAGAGCTGGAAGAACAGCCGGTCCAGGAGGCAGAAGACCCCACACCAGCAGACCAGGAGGATCAACCCTCTGCTTGCAGTGAGCCTGCCATATCCCTAGTGAGCCAAAGGGCCCGTAGACCGCTGCCCAGTTTACCCTTAACAGCTCCTACACCCTGTAGTTCAGGGCCAGACAGTCAGCTCCGTAGGTCCACTAGGGCCACTAGAGGCCAGTTACCCGCACGTTGGAGGATTTGAAGTGTATAAATTGTTTTATTTGTGGTTACCTGTTTTTCTTGTTGCTTGTGTATAATTATGTGTTTCTAGTTGTTTATAGGAGTCCTTGGTGGATTTACCGGGAATCCTGTGTACATAGTTGGAGCGTAACCCAGGACGGACTAAAGACTGTTAAGGACTCGGGGCAGGACAGACCCCTACCTGGTTACGTCTCCCTGTTTTGGTGAAATGGACACCTTGCTTTCTTCAAAGACTGCACCCGGTTACGGACATGCCGTGACCACCTTTGTGTGTTTCTTTATTGTATTGTTATATCTTGTTATGTTTTTCTAAAATATGTTTAGTCCCGGAGTACTAAATTTCACTAGGGGGGAATGTGGCACCCCAGGGATCTGGTTTCCACAGTAACAGCAATGTTATGTCTGAGAGCAGGTGGGAGGTCTCTTGGTCAGGAATCCTATGCATGCCACACCTCCTGCCCAGTCCTGGGAGGGGAAGAACTTCCCCTATATAAACCTAGGGCTGTATAGGAAGTAGAGACAGAGAAAAGAAACTATACCCGTCAAGGAATGTATCTAGATATGTGGTGATCACATTAAACCCCCAGGTGCTTCACAGAAGTTTATAGCGTGGAGCAGTGTAAATAAAAAATTCTATTTTTTCAACAAAAATGTAATTGTAGCCCCAATTTTTTTTGTTTTCACAAGGGTAATAGAGGAGATTGGAGCCCAAAATCTGTTGTTTAATCTCTCCTGAGTACGCTGATACCCCATTGTCATGGCAATATTAAGAAAATGTTAACAATTTCTCCCAAACCCCTCTTCCCTCCTCCCCTATACCACTTGTCACAAGAGAAGAGCTGAGAATCTAAAGAGCGATCTCTCTGCAAATTAGCCCACAAAGTAGAGATGGCTACTAGGCAGATGGCAGTACAAAGAGAGGTGGCAAATCCAATTAACACGCAAGTGTGTTTTCCACTGCTGCAAGCTTGGAACAAATTTACACGTAGATGAGGAAGGTTGAGTCAGGAACTTCAAAGGAACTCTGTCAACCTACTCACAATTCCCAGCCACAAACTCCAGGATATTCAGCACCGATATGAAATATGGAATATCTGAAGTTATATACTTTGAACAATCATGGGACCGATATTTTTAGTGGCAGGGTTAGCTAAGGAACAATATGCATAATTTTCCGTCGCTGTACGCCCCCGGGGAGCTGTGGCGTAGAAGTAACAAAATAGCAGACCGCAACTATGTAATGTGTGGTCTCTAGAGAAAAGTAAAATCATAATAGAAAATATGGTACGACTTTTGGACTTCTGCGACCAACTGGAGATAGAATTCCTAACTTCTGGGATAACTTAATAAAAAAATATGAAAGCTGGAGCCCACCCCACGTGATTCCAGCACAGGGGGTGTGTGGGCAGGTCTTCCCCTTCGGCATAAAAGAATACACTGAGGATGGATCTGTATTCATTGCCGGGAGTACAGTATATATTTTATATAGCAAAGGATCACGTTCGATAACAGTCAAATCTAGAGTGCCTCCCCTCCACCTATATTGAATTGTCTCACCAATCTTTATAGTAAGTCTTCGTTAACCCCTTTACACCCGAGGGTGGTTTGCACGTTAATGACCGGGCCAATTTTTATGATTCTGACCACTGTCACTTTGAGGTAAGAACTCTGGAATGCTTAAATGGATCCCCCTGATTCTGAGACTGTTTTTCCTTGATATATTGTAATTGATGATAGTGGTAAAATTTCTTCAATATGACTTGCGTTTATTTGTGAAAAAAACGGAAATTTGGCGAAAATTTAGAAAATTTTGCAATTTTCAAACTTTGAATTTTCATGCCCTTAAATCAGAGCGATATGTTGCACAAAATAGTTAATAAATACATTTACACTTTACATCAGCACAATTTTGGAACCAAAATTTATTAATAGTT
Source organism: Phyllobates terribilis (assembly GCF_046119375.1). Classification (NCBI taxonomy): domain Eukaryota; kingdom Metazoa; phylum Chordata; class Amphibia; order Anura; family Dendrobatidae; genus Phyllobates; species Phyllobates terribilis. The sequence continues at coordinate 1,667,372 of NW_027362943.1, forward strand.
ATTGTTAGGTTGTTATAAGGGTTAAAAGTTGACCAGCTATTTCTCATTTTTACAAAATTTACAAAACCATTTTTTTAGGCACCACATCACATTTGAAGTGACTTTGAGGGCCCTTTATGACAGAAAATACCCAAAGGTGACACCATTCTAAAAACTGCACCCCTCAAGGTGCTGAAAACCACATTCAAGAAGTTTATTAACCCTTCAGGCACTTAACAGGAATTTTTGGAATGTGGAAGGAAAAAATGAACATTTAACTTTTTTCACAAAAATGTTACTTTAGACCCCAATTTTTTTATTTTTGCAAGGGTAACAGGAAAAAATGGACACCAAAATTTGTTGTGCAATTTCTCCTGAGTACGCCAATACCCCATATGTGAGGGCAAACCACTGTTTAGGTGCACAGCAGAGTTTGGAAGGGAAGGAGTGTCATTTGACTGTTTGAATGTAAAATTTGCTTGAATAATTAGCGGACGCCATGTTGCGTTTGGAGAGCCCCTAATGTGCCTAAACAATGGAAACCCCACACAAGTGACACCATTTTGGAAACTAAACCCCTCAGGGAAATTATCTAGATGTGTGGTGAGCACCCTGAACCCGCAGGTGCTTCACAAAAGTTTCTAACATGGAGCAGTGAAAAAAAAAAAAAAAATCAAACTTTCTCCACAAAAATGATGTTTTAGCCCCAAATTTTTTATTTTCACAAGGGTAAGAGGAGAAAATGGACCCCAAAAACGTTTGTGCAATTTCTCCTGAGTACGTTGATATCCCATATGTGGGGAAAATACAGTGTTTGCGCGCACGGCAGGGTTCAAAAGGGAAGGAGCACTGTGTGACTTTTTGAATGCAAAATTGGCTGGAATTGAAAGTGGACACCATGTCGCGTTTGGAGAACCCCTGATGTGCCTAAATAGTAGAAACTCCCCACAAGTGACCCCATTTTTGAAACTACACCCTTCAAGAATTTTATCAAGGGGTATAGTGAACATTTTGAACCCAGAAGTATGATACACAAATTGATAACATTAGGTCATCATACTGAATAAGCTGTCATTAGTCTTGAGGGCAAGTGCTCGCTACTTAAGTTTGCATCGGGTACTCGGGTATGCACCATGTATCGCGGGTGCACGAGTGACATGCTCGAGTCCCCGCCCGCATGTTTCACGGTTGTTAGACACCCAAAAAAAAACATGAGGGGATCGCTCGTGCATGGCAGGCAATCCCCACCAGGTTTTTTGGCCGCAAAGCATATGGGGCGGAGACTTGAGCATGTCACTTGAGCACCCAGGATACTTGCATAACCAAGCACCCGATGCAAACCCAATTAGCGAGCACAACCCTAACTCCAACACAACCCTAATCCTACAGTTTATTTTTTACCCCATTCCTCGTGTGGTATAAGTGATTAGACAACTTTATTTTTCGGGTCAGTGCGATTACAGCGATACCAGATTCATATTGGGTTTTTATGATTGACAGCTGTCACACACTAAAAAACCCTTTTTTTTGGCAAATACTAGCTTTTGCATTGCCATATTTTGAGAGCTATCATTTTTCCATATTTTGGCCGTGATGGCTTGTTTTTTGCGCGACTAGTTGACGTTTTTATTGGTGCCATTTTCAGACACATGACACTTTTTGATCACTTTCTATTCCGATTTTTGGGAGGCAAAATAAACAAAAAACAACAATTCAGGAATTGTTGTTTTTTTTTTGCCGTTCTTCGTGTGGTAAAATTGATAAGGCAGCGTTGTTCTTTGGGTCAGTATGTTTATAGCAATACCCCATTTATATAGTTTTTATGTTTTGGCGCTTTTACACAATTAAAAACTATTTTATAGAAAAAATATTTTTTTTGCATTAATCTATTCTGGGAGCTATAACTTTTTTAGTTTTCAGCTGATGGAGTTGTATGGCGGCTTTTTTTTTGCGGGACAAGATGACGCTTTCAGCTGTACCATTTTTATTTACATTCGTTTTTTGATTGCGTTTTATTCCTTTTTTTGTTTGGCGGTATGATGATAAAGCACCGTTTTTTGTTCCCTTTTTAATTTATTTTTTTTACCGTGTTCACTAAAGGGGTTAAATAGTTGGACAGCTTTATAGGTCAGGTCATTCCAGACGTGGCAATACCAAATATGTGTACTTTTATTTATTTATTTTTTCATAATAATATTTATTGATGGGTATATTTTTATTTTTTGGGGATTACTTTTTTAAAATATTTTTAAAACAATTTTTTTTTTCTTTTTTTTGCACTTTCACACATTGTCCCACGATGGGACTTTCACTTTTTACATTCAGATGGCTTGTAGAGCACAGGAATGCAGCAGCATCCCTGTGCTATACAGGCACTCAGAGCTGCACAGGCAGAAGATAATTTGGTTATGCAATGCGCATGACCAAAGTAACTTCCTGCCTCCTGGTGACCCGGATGTTGTTATGACGACATCCGGTCGCCATGATAACATCCGACACCCGGCCACAGACACCACGGGACCCCGGAGAGGAGGTAAGTATCGGCGTTTACCTCCTCTTGCCCCGACAATACTTCGATCACAGCACTGCGGGGGTTAATGTGCTGGGAGCGGTGCGGGACCTCTCCTGGCACATAGCACCCGGTGTCAGCTGTAACTATCAGCTGACACCTAGCGGCGATTGCCCCGCACCGCTTGTGTGTGGGCGCGATCGCATTCTGCATAATAGTACGTCCCTGGTCCAATAGGCCCAAAGCACAGGGACATACTTTTACCACAAATGTCGGAAAGGGGTTAATCCTGTTTATTTTGAGTAACTGTATATTCTGTACTGTAATTGTCCCCTTTTGTAAAATCTTTGTATATTTTTCATAACACTGCCTCCCTTTTGGATTAAATCTAAAATTTAATAGAGCTGTTTCTTTTGCTCTGTAATCTTTCCCTCCTCCAAAGCCATATACGCTAGCAAAACGCAGGTGTCCGACCAAGCCTGTATTATATTTCAAATCTAGCCGGTGGTGGCAGGGAATAATATTAATTGGGCTACTGTGGCAGTAACCATATGGGGGCGTATACACATATTCCATGCGTTGGAATCCGGAGGTGTATACGCCATATGCTTTCTGCTCACTTGCCGATAGCTACATAGTGAGTAATGGGATCGTGCGCACGCGAATCTCTGCTCAATTCTGACAGAGTGACGGCAGCGGTGAGATATTGTGTGATCACCTCGGTGTCGTCACTGTGAATCCCTGACACCCATACATAGAGGAAAACTATTGTTTGGGCGCACGGCAAAGTTCAAAAAGGAAGGAGGGACGTTTTGGAATGCAGACTTTGATGGAATGGTCTGCAAGTGTCATTTCGGGTTTGGAGAGCCCCTGATGTGCCTAAACGATGGAAACGCCCAACAAGTGACCCCATTTTGGAAACTACACCCCTCAAGGATTTTATTCAGGGGTATAGAGGGCATTTTGAACCCACAGGTACGACACAGAATTTGATAACATTAGGTCGTCATAAGGAAAATGTTTATTTTTTTCACGAAAATATTGTTTTAGCCCCAAATCTGCAATTTTCACGATGGATAATAGGTGAAAATGGATCCCATAATTTGTTACGTAATTTATTCCAAATGCAATGATACTGTATATGTCGTCAAAAACTCTTGTTTGGGTACATGGCAGGGCTAGGAAAGGAAAGAGTGCCAGGAATAAATTGTGAATGCCATGTCGCATTTGGAGAGCCCCTGACATGCGAAAATAGCAGAAATCCCCCGAGGTGACCCCATATTTGAAACTTCACTGCCTAAGGAATTCATCTAGGGGTGTAGTGAGTATCCTGAACTCATAGGTGCCTCACAGAATTTTATAACACTGAAACATGGAAATATGACATTTTAGTGATAAAATGTAATTATTGTATTTGCTGCAAATTTTCAGGTACACAAGGGTTAATAGGTTAAACTGGACACCATAATTTATTGCACAATTTCTTCCGAACACAGTGAGCCACATATGTCATCAGAAATTACTGTTAGGCCACACGTCAGGGCTGAGAACAGATTTTGCTAGAATAGTTTGCGGGCGACATTTGCAAAGCCCCGAAGGTGTCAGAACAGCAGAAAAAAGACAAAAGTAACCCCATTGTAGAAATTGCACCTCTCAATGAATTAATCTACGGCTGCAGTGACTATTTTGTAACATCCACGCCAGGCTTTTTCTGGAGAATTGCAAATCTGCCAGTTTAGTGCCCCCATATATTGTAGCGCCCCCATAAATTGTGCCCAGCTTGTGCTTCTGGCGATTCGTACCCTGTAAACTGTTAAGTGCTTTCCCCCCACTATGACAATGCCAAACATGTGGCCGATTATTGTGGTTTAGGCACAGTGGGGCTCAGAAGGAGGAGGGCATTTGAATTTGGGAGAGCAGAATCCAATGGATTTTTTGAGGGGGAAGAGAGCCATGTTGCTTTTCAGAGTTTGTTCTACCAGTAACGTGGGAACCCCCTATAGTTCCAGTCACAGATGACGGACCTGAGTGGGGTCTGGATTTGTGGGGATAAATTAGGGGTTTTTATTGGTAATATTTTGGGACAAAATTTTTGATCGCTTCCAGAATAAGGCAGGGATCGCATTCTTGTGTTCCACGCTGTGCACTTCCTGCAGGGTTTCTGTGTAAATTCAACAAAAATGTGATTCAGACGAAAAATCCAATAGAACCACCCACCATAAAGAGGCAGATGGAGACACTTTGCGCTCCGTTTGGCATCTGCTCCGGTGGTATCCATCTTTTTAGGCATCCACAGATCTGTGGTCGCCCACACTTGTGTGCTAAAGATGCCTAAAATAATGGGAGACCGCTGGTACAGAAACCAGTCCAAAGTGACTCCATCAGCCTCATAAGTGAGTGGTTCCGTCCGGAGTTTTGTCTGACTCTCGGTTTTGTGGAATTTACATGGAAATCCCGACGTAAGGTCTCAGTGAAGATCGCAGGATAAATGTGAGTTGAGCCTTATTCCGATTTTTGTAAGGTAGAATGAACAAAGACAGCAGTACAAGAATAGTTCTTATTTTTATTTTTGTGCGTGGTATAAGTGATAAGGCGGATTTATTCTTCTGGTTGGTGCAATTAGAGCGACACCAGATGTATATTGCTTTTCTTTTAAGGTTTTGCTGCTATCACACAGTAAAAATGCTTTTTTATAAAAATTAGGGGTTTTTTGTCGCCATATTCTGAGAGCTGTAGCTTTTTTATTTTTTTGCAAACAGAACTGTATGACGGATATTGTTTGCGGGACAAGTTGCAGATTTTTTTTGGTACCATTTTGCACATATTTTTTGATCGCTTCTTATGCAGATTTTTCAGACTTAAAATAAACAAAAACCAGCAATACAGTATTTTTTTCTTTATTTTTTGCACCATTCGCCGCTCAGTAAAAGTGATCAGACCGATTGGTTTGTCGGGTCGGTACAATTACAGCAATACCAGATTTATATTTTTTGTTCTTTGCTATTTTTACAGACTAAAAATAATATTTTACAAAAATTTATTTGCTTTTGCATTGTCATATTTTAAGAGTTAAAACTTTTTTTTATTTTTTTTGTTGCCGAATGAGCTATATTAGAGCTTGTCTTTTGTGGTTTGGCGGGTTCATTTTTACCATTTTTTTTTTGCATAGCTTTTTGATCTCTTTTTATTCACTTTTTTTGTGAGTCAGTATGATGAAAAAGTGATGTTATTGGCGTGTTCATTATTTATTTATTTTTACGGTGTCCGCCAAATGGAATAAATAATGTGCCAGTTTTATAGAGCCGGACATTCCGGACGCGGCGATACCAATTATGTGTACTTTTTTTTTGTTTATTTTTGTTGTATCACAATCGCTGCGTTTTGAATGGCGAAAAGGAATTTTGGGATTTGTGTGCATTTGTTTCCTGTTTTTTACATATTTAATTTCACTTTTTTCACTGTGGGACATGTATAATTTTTATTTTTATCACTGATCTCATACACTGCAGTACTCGTGTAGTACTACAGTACTTTATGAATGCTTCTTCTGCATTACGCAGAGTCAGGAACTTTCCGGTTACAAGTGACGGAACATAACTTTTGTTACAAGCTACAACAGTCCAGTAAACTATTATGAGTAGGGCCATCATCACCTGTGGGGATCATACGGGTTGAGATGTGTCGCTATGGGCCCTCAGACCTACTCTCAGCTCCCAGTTGATTTGTGAGGACCTCACTGGCTGAGGTGCATCGGTACGACTCCTCACTAGTACTGACTCAAAGTCCATTCGATGAGGGCCACACACTCCTTTCTATGTCACTGCATCTTCAGTTCTCCATAGGAGAACTTGTGTCCCAGTTTGGCAACACTGTGGCTTCCTCTCTAGTATATACAATTGTTTGCTTAAGATAAGGAATTCTTCCTTAACTTAATCTCCTTTAATTAAGCCTACTGTCCACTCAGGGCAAAGTTCAGTACCATCTAAGTAGGCCTCCTGGCCCGAGGTAAGGACCTTATCCTGCTCTTTGTCTCCGCTATGCTCCCTGCCTTGAATCCAGATTCACACTGCCATTATTTCTTTGCTTTCCTTCAGAACATACTATTTGATGTCTCCCTCCTGGCACACAACACCATATCAATTCAAGTCTGCAACCAGATGGACTGAATGTCTGTATTTCTCATTTATTTTTCCCTATCTGACTCATGACCAGGAAATTGTTCTCATGTGTGCCCATCTAGCCCAGAATGAGGGCTCCCAGACAGTATGATTGCCCCCACATACACCACAGAGTATGATTGACCCCACAATTCCTTAATATTAAAACACATACTATTCATCCAACCCTGTTCCTGAGATGCGCTGCTCCGGTCTGTGCAGTGTGAGTACTGAGGCTCCATGTTATAGGTGTGATGTAGTGACGCCATTGTGCCTACAGTGCACAGAGTCTTAGACAGGCAAAGGGTGAATGGTGGATCAGTGGGCTTTCCACTCCCTGATTCACTATTTATGCAATGGTATCACCGTCATGGAAATGTGGATATCACTGAAATTGTGATGATGGGGAAGGAAAGTGTGCTCGGTGCCGCATGGGCTGCTGATATTGATCAAATGGCCCTGCTAACTATTGTGTGGTAAATATCTCATAGGTCCTGGGTTTATTAGTATCTTCACCAAGAATGGGGCTAAGCCCACGGACCCACTATCAGTATTTGATCAGTATTTGGTTAGTATTTTTCTCAGGAGTGGGAGCCAAACCCAGGAGTGGGTGATAAATGCAGAATTGGTGACTTGTTTCTATTAGACCTTTTCTCTGATTGTTTCTCACCTTGTTTTGGCTCCCACTCCTGAGAAAAAGTACTGACTAAATACTGATAGTGGGTCCGTGGCCTAAGTGAGTATTTATTCATTAGCCGTGGGGTGGAATGGCTTGTTGTGGATGTATATAAACAGATCTAAACAATGATGCTGCTAAATAATTGATACAGTCACTACTGTACCCTATCCTGTACCTAAACAAAGCTGATACTGCCTAGTCACGGATGTTGGCGCCCTAAGGAACGACAATGGTGCCCCCACTCACCGGTGGCTGTCCCTAAAAACCCTAGTTAATTCTGATATACATCAAAAAAGAGGGTTTGTGTTTGTTGGTGTGTTGTGTCCGGTTACTTCATTACAGGGGCATAATAGGGGCATTACATTGTGTGGGGGGCATCATACATACTGCATAAGAGGCATAATGGGGGCATTACACTGTGGGGGCATCATACATACTGTATAAGGGGCATAATGGGGGCATTACACTGAGTGGGGGCATCATACATTCTGCATAAGGGGCATAATAGGGGCATTACACTGTGAAGCATCATACATACTGCATAAGGGGCATAATGGGGGCATTACACTGTGTGGGGCATCATACACACTGCATAAGGGGCATAATGGGGCATTACACTGTGTGGGGGCATCATACATACTGCATAAGGGGCATAATGGAGGCATTACACTGTGGGGGGCATCATACATACTGCATAAGGGGATAATGGGGGCATTACACTGTGGGGGCATCATACATCCTGCATAAGGGGCATAATGGGGGCATTACACTGTGGGGGCATCATACATACTGCATAAGAGGCATAATGGGGGCATTACACTGCGTGGGGGGCATCATACATACTGCATAAGAGGCATAATGGGGGCATTACACTGCGTGGGGGGCATCATACATACTGCATAAGGGGCATAATGGGGGCATTACACTGTGTGGGGTCATCATACATCCTGCATAAGGGGCATAATGGGGGCATTACACTGTGTGGCCAGTAAAGGGGTCCTGTACTATGAGAACAATACATTTCCTCCCTTCCTGTCTCCATAGTTGGGTCGTATGTATCTATTACAGTAAACTGAACAAAAACCTTATGATTCTTATAAAGGGGCAACACAAGACCCCAAAAGAGTCTCCGTGCTGAAGGGGTTCATGCCCCCTGTGCCCAGTAATGGGGTCTCCACATACCTCCACCTGCAGAGCCGCCACCACATATATGGCTGCTCTGTGCGCACAGGACCTGTGATGAGGTCACAGGAGGGGAGGAGTCAGGGGTCACATGATCAGGGGCCTCAGTGGATGCAGGACTCTGCTGTGCTGGTTGTCATGCTGCTGGATGAAGTTGTCTCCTGGCGATAGATAGATAATGTGTCTCTCCATAACCAGGATTACACAGTAGTGAAGAAGACCTCTAGTGAGCCCTGTCAGGACCCTGTGTCTGAGGGATGGGGAAGACCCCTGAGCCCAATCACAGGACCTCCACCTCACCCCCTGATACATGAGGATATCAATGACCAGAAGATCCTAGAACTCACCTACAAGATGATTGAGCTGCTGACTGGAGAGGTGACTCTGCTGGGAATGCTGGGACATTATACAGTAACGCTATGGAGGGATCGGGGGGATGACGGTATCATTGTATGTGTCAGGTTCCTATAAGCTGTCAGGATGTTGCCGTCTATTTCTCCATGGAGGAGTGGGAGTATTTAGAAGGACACAAAGATCTGTACAAGGACGTCATGATGGAGGTTCCCCAGCCCCTCACATCACCAGGTAATAGACAGGACTAAATACACACGGCCTATAATTATCTGTATGTAAAGAATGAATTCAGTCCCTGTATGTGTTTCCTCCAGATCTATCCAGTAAGAGGACAACACCGGAGAGATGTCCCCATCCTCTTCTTCAACTGGACTGTAAACAAGAAGACCCCAATGTTCCTCAGGATCATCTGGTAGATGGAGAGAAGGTGTCATGAGTAGAGATGAGCGGTGTTTGAATCGAACTGTTCGCCAATCTCAAATTCGAGCTGTTTTGGGCGGTGTTCGAGCCGTTCAGAGAACACGAACGATTTGAAAAAAATTCGGCTGTTCGAGGTTACGTTCGATAACTGTTCGTGCACCAAAATCATAACTTGATTTTTTCTCAGTAATGCTGAAAATTAATGTTGATACGCAGTTTGAGTGTACAGCGGGGTGGAAGGGGGGGCAGGGGATGGATCTCTGCAGAAGTAATGAAGATCTCCATTTTTTTTTCTCTTTCCCGCATTTACAGTGGGGAGGTGCAATCTGTCAGCCTATCAGCAGCGCACACACGGAGCGAAGTGCTTTTTTTCACACAAGCAAGGGCATGTGTCATTGGCAGTGTATGTCACATGTCCTTGCCCTATAAGACCAAGCCATTTTCCCCGTCGCCACCATTTTCTCACTGCTGCAGCTGCGTGTTAGACCGCACCGCTGTTGCTGTGTGCGCTATACTTTGTTAATTTCAAGCCAATTTTCGCACAAATCTACAGATAGCTTGGGAGTAGGGAATAGTTGTGATTGCAGTCCTTTTAAGGACTAGGTTACATCATTTCCTACGACTTTTATCAGGCAGGTCTGTGCTCTTAAATAGGTAGGTTGGGAGTAAAGACTAATTGTAATTGCAGTCCTTTTGCGGGCTAGGTTACATCAGTTCCTATCACTTTTTGCCAGCCTGGTCTGTGCCAGTGCTGTGCAAGTTTTTTTCACAGCATTTGGCTAAATCTAGCAAAGCAAATCCTTTTTGGCCTCTTGCAGTGTGTGTTAGTCAGTGGAGTAGCCTATCTGTGTTGCAAGCTACACCACCTGTGTATAGAATACCACTTTTTTACTGCACCTAGTGAAGTAAAACCTTTTGGGCATAGCATCATTCTATTAGTCCATCTATACTAACCTCCACCAGGTTGCAAATTCAATATAATCTTTATCTGCATCTAGCTCTGAAAAAATATTTCGACCTGTAGCAGTGTGTGGGACTTGTTCTATTAGTCCATCTATACTAACCTCCACCAGGTTGCAAATTCAATATAATTTTTTTCTGCATCTAGCTCTGAAAAAATATTTTGGCTTGTAGCAGTGTGTGGGACTTGTTCTATTAGTCCATCTATACTAACCTCCACCAGGTTGCAAATTCAATATAATTTTTATCTGCATCTAGCTCTGAAAAAATATTTTGGCTTGTAGCAGTGTGTGGGACTTGTTCTATTAGTCCATCTATACTAACCTCCACCAGGTTGCAAATTCAATATAATTTTTATCTGCATCTAGCTCTGAAAAAATATTTTGGCTTGTAGCAGTGTGTGGGACTTGTTCTATTAGTCCATCTATACTAACCTCCACCAGGTTACAAATTCAAAATAATTTTTATCTGCATCTAACCCAGCCAATACTTTTGGGCTAATACCATAGTTTGGCCACTAAGCTCTGCTCAGTTCCCATCCATTGTTTTTTGTGCAAACAACTCCAGAGTTGTGAATTAGTTAACCACCAAAATGAGTGGAAAAAAGCCTGCTGCTGGTGGAAAGGGGAATAGGCGTGTTGGGAATGGAAAAAAAAGTTGTGTCCGTGGGGTAGGTGTTAAAGCAACAGTAACATCTGCAGAAGAAAGACCAACTTCCAGCCAAACTAAGATGTCTACTTCTTTTAGCGGACAATGTGATAAGATCCCTTTCTTACAGCCATGCCAATCGCTACAAATTTCAGATGAGGCACAAAAACAGCAGGTGCTTCAACGGATATCAAGTGCTCCTTTAAGTGGGCTCTCCTCCACCTCAACTTCAACATCACAAATACGCCAGTCCTCAGAGGTGTCACCCCAATCGCACTTGTTTCCTCACAGCTCCCAAGTCTCCAGCTGCCCGTCTGAGTATGGGGTAGAACAGATGGTTGAGTCTGCAGAGCTGTTTACTCATACTATAGCCTGAGAATCAGAGGTCGGATCCAGAGCTTCTGTGAATCCAGACGAGGAAATGACCTGCACTGATGCCCAGAATCTTTATGAGTCGGATCCAGGACCAGATGCAGAAGGTTCTGACCATAATGTCGACCCAAGTTCCCAAACTGTAACTCCTGTTGGTGGAGACAATGAGGAAGACGATGATGAGACTCAAATACCTGATTGGAGCGACAACTTTAGTTTTTTGTCAGGGCAGGAACAGGTTGGCTCTGAGGACGACGGGTGTGATAACACACAGGGTGATGATGACGAGGTTGGAGATCCCACTTACTGTCAACCCACAGTCAGACAGTCGATGAGGTCAGCAGAGGAGGTGGAGGAGGATGCTAGTGACGACGAGGTCAGGTTGCGCCTTCCTGGACAGAGACGTAGTACTGGAAGCACGTCAACAACTGCATCCTAAAACAAAACTCTGCCTCTGACCACAAGTCGTGGTGGCTCTTCAGGTGCATGGGTGCTAAGCCTTGCATAGCCTGGGCATTTTTTCAGATCGATAAAGATGACCCAACTCGTGTTATCTGTAACATTTGTCAGCAAAAGCTCAGTAGAGGCCAAAAAATCCAAAGTTTGAGTACTTCATGCATGAACCGGCACATGGATATGAAGCATAAGTTGCAGTGGGAAGCTCACTGTGCTTCAATGCGGCCTAGCCGTCCTTGCCAACCACCATCTGCCACATCTTGTGCATTCGCGGCCTCTTCATCCTCTGTGACTGGGGGGACAGCAGTCACACCTGTTTTGGGACGCAGACCTGCCACCTCTTTACCCGCAACAGCCAGCGTGATTGGCAGGTCATCATTTTCTTTGGAGGTGGAAACACCAGCTGGTGTTCAGCGCTGTCCGACATCGATAGCACCACCTTTGGATCAAGGCAACCTAACATGTCCGCCTGCATCTTCCTCACAGACCGGCAGTTTGCTGGGGACACCCTTCTCAACCCCGTCTAAGCACAACAGCCAGCCCTCGGTCCCTCAGATGTGGACAAGTAAAAGACCATTTCCTCCTAGCCATGAGAAAGCTAAGAGGTTGAATTTCACCATCTGCAAGCTCTTGGCTACAGAAATGCTGCCTTTCCGCCTGGTGGACACAGAGGATTTTCGAGACCTTATGTCCGTCGCAATGCCCCAGTACCAGATGCCCAGTTGGCACTACTTCTCAAAGAAAGGTGTGCCTGCGCTCCACCAGCATGTCGCACACAACATCACCGCTTCTTTGAGAAACTCTGTGTGTGACAGGGTGCATTTCACCACAGACACTTGGACGAGTAGGCATGGACAGGGGCGTTACATGTCGCTGACTGGGCACTGGGTAACTATGGTGACAGCAGGACAAGGGGCTGCTGTCCAAGTCTTGCCGTCCCCACGAGTTGTGCGTCAATCCTCTTTATCTCAAAGTTCCTCCACTGCTTCTGACTCCTCAACCTCCTCTCGGTCCTCCACCTGCACCCAAAGCCTGTCTGGTCATGCCACAAGCTTTCTAACTGTGCAGAAGGGATCCTGCACACCTCCTTACTATGCTGGCAGCAGGGCTCAACGTCATTAGGCGGTTTTTACTTTGAAATGTCTGGGAAATGTGAGTCATACAGCTGAGGAGTTGTGGTCAGCTCTGGAGAACCAGTTTCATGAATGGTTGTCTCCACTAGACCTGAAACCAGAGAAGGCCATGTGCGACAATGCTGCAAACCTGGGTGCGGCCCTTCGCCGGGGCAATGTCACACACGTGCCTTGTATGGCTCACGTGTTGAACCTGGTTGTCCAGCAATTTTTAGCCCACTATCCCGGACTAGATGGCCTTCTGCAGAGGGCACGGTCGCTGTGTGCTCACTTCCGCCGTTCGCATCCCGCAGCTCAGCGACTTACATCTCTACAGAAGTCATTGGGCCTGCCACTTCACCGGCTAAAATGCGATGTGCCCACCCGGTGGAATTCAACTCTGCACATGTTGCCGCGACTGTGGCAGCAAAGACAAGCCCTGGTGCGATACGTTCTGACGTATAGCCTGGGCCAACGAGATCCAGAGGTGGGGCAAATCACGCTGGAGGAGTGGTCTCAGATCAGGGACCTATGCACCCTTCTGCACAGTTTTGAAATGGCGACGAAGATGTTTAGTGCTGACGATGCCATTATCAGCATGACCATTCCGGTGATTTACATGCTGGAGCACATGTTAAACAGAATTCGGAGTCAGGTGGTGGCACAAGAGGAGGTGGAGGAAGTAGAGGAGGAGGAGTTGTATGGGGAAGGGCTAACATCTGCAAGGTCCAGACGGTCGGCAGCACCAAGGCGGCAGGCATGGGAGGGTGGGGGAGAGGGATTAACGAGGGCGCATGGTAGCAGCCAAACTGTTGAGGAAGGTGCAGGAGCCCAGGAAGAAGTGGAGGACAAACTGATGGAAGACTCATCAGATGAGGGAGACCTTGATCACATTTCTGTTGTGCAAGGTTGGGGGGAGAGAACAGAGGAAGGAAGCATGATTGTTACCTCGCCACCAACACAACAGGGACTTGCTGCTCCTGGATGCGCAAGACACATGAGTACCTTCTTGCTGCACTACCTGCAACATGACCCTCGAATTGTGAGAATTAGAAATAATCCTGACTACTGGGTTGCCACACTGTTAGATCCCCGGTACAAAAGTGAATTTGCAGAAATTATTCCTGCCATAGAAAGGGATGCACGCATGCTGGAGTATCAGCAGAGACTGTTGCAGAATCTTACATGTGCTTTTCCACAAAACACCAGTGGTGCACGTAGTGAATCTCACAGTTCCAACTTGCCAACTGTGGAACCGTCGAGTGTTCAGCACTCAAACCGTAACAGAAACACAGTATCTGCTGGTAACATCAATTTTGCGGAATCAGTTCACCACTTTTTTAGCCCATCCTTTGCAAGGACACAGGAGACAAGAAGTCTGACACATAGTCAACGCCTAGAGACAATGGTACAGGAGTATTTCCAAGTAAACATTGAAGCCATGACTGTGTCACTAGACCCGTGCTCTTTTGGGCTTCCAATCTGGATAAATGGCTGGAGCTCGCCACTTACGCCTTGGAGATCTTGTCATGCCCCGCAGCCAGCGTTCTGTCTGAACGTGTGTTCAGCGCTGCTGGTGGTGTGCTGACAGATAAGCGCACGTGGCTCTCCACTGATAATGTAGACAGACTCACGTTCATAAAGATGAACAAATCATGGATCCGAAACGACTTTTCTACCCCGGTGTCATCCTGGGGAGAGTAAAAGCTTGATCATTTGTTAAAATCACCTCACCAACCGTTTTAAGCTTTCAAATTACTAATCATGTTTATCTGTATCTTGGCTGGAAAATAGTTTGGGCCTTGTAGCAGTGTGCAGTACTGATTCTATTAGGCCATCTATAATAAACTCCACCAGATTAAAAATTAATAATAATTTTTAGCTGCATCTAGCCCGGAAAATAATTTTGGGGCTCCTAGATGCGCAAAACACATGAGTGCCTTCTTGCTGCACTACCTGCAACATGACCCTCAGATTGTCAGAATTCGAAATAATCCTGACTACTGGGTTGCTACACTCTTAGATCCCCCACACTCTTCGATCAACCTTTTCATTTTAATAAAGAACCAAAAAATATCATTTTTGAAATTATAAGCATTAGCAGGTTATTAGAAACTGAAATCAAACAGTTTTCAACTCAAAACTTTATTCTAGGTGATGTTACATTTGCACATAGGACCCCTTGTTCGAAAGGAGCTTCTGAACTGTCTCGTCCATTGAATTTGTCAGGTTTTGGATGGTTTCTGCTTCAATTGTTTTGCATGAGGACAGAATACCCTCCCAGAGCTGTTGCTTAGATGTGAACTGCCTCCCGCCATCATAGACACTCCTTTTGATGATGCTCCAGAGGTTCTCAATGGGGTTGAGGTCAGGGGAGCATGGGGGTCACACCATAAGTTTGCCCACTTTTATGCCCATATCAGCCAGAGATGCAGATGTGTTATGTGCAGCATGAGACGGTGCATTATCATGCATGAAAATGATCTTGCTGCGGAATACATGGTTATTCTTCTTGAACCATGCCAGGAAGTGCTTTTGAGAAACTCCACATACATTATGGAGTTCATCTTTACCCCTTCAGGGATCCTAAAGGGGCCGACAATCTCTCTCCCCATGATTCCAGCCCAAAACATTACTCCACCTCCTCCTTGTTGGCGCCGTAGCCATGTTTGCATGGAGTGTCCATCAACCAGCCATCCTCCACTCCATCCATCTGGACCATCGAGCGTTGCACGGCACTCATCGGTGAACAAAACAGTTTTGAAGTCAGTCTTCATGTATTGTTTGGCCCACTGGAGCAGTTTCTGCTTGTGTGCAGTGGATAGAGGAGGTCGACAGGATGGCGTATGCACAGCTGCAAACCTCTGAAGGACCCTGCATCTTGTTGTTCGGGGGATGTTGGAGGCACCAGCAGCTTCAAAAACTTGTCTGCTGCTATGACAAGGCTTTTTTGCCGCTGCTCTTTTAACCTGACGTAATTGCCTGTAGGAAAGAGTCCTCAATTTTCCCTTATCAGCACGCACACGTGTGTACTGTGAATCAGCTACATTCTTCTTGATTGTGCGATGATCAGGATGAAGTGTCCTGGCAATGTTGATTGTAGTCATGCCTTGACCTAAACACTCCACAATTTGTTGCTTCTCAGCAGCCGACACATCCTTTTTCTTTCCCATTTTGGCAGAAAATGTAGGCTACTTAATAATGTGGGACAGCCTTCTTAAGAAGTCTTGCCTTTCATTGGACACACCTGCCAAACTAATTAGCACAGGTGTCTGCAATTGCTTACAGTGATATAAAGAGCCCTGACACACATCACCATCAATGAGTTTAACTGACAAACAAAAAAATTCTTACCTTATCACTCCTAAACACTTTTTGCATAATAATTTGGAACACAGTGTACATGTGCTTTTCCACAAAACACCAGTGGTTCGCGTAGTGAATCTTACAGTTCTAACTTGCCAACCGTGGTCTGTATGGAGTTGTTCAATAAAGGGCCCAAAATTAAGATAACATAGACGGGAGAGGTCTCTATGAATACGAATTCCTAAGTATTTGATACCCTGTGAGGGCCAGGCAAAAGTAAAGTTGGACTGGATGGAATCCTGTATGGATTTGGGAAGGGAGACATCGAGGGCCTCAGACTTCGCTGCATTGATTTTAAAATTTGACCATGTAACAAAGTGATCTATTTCAGCCTTAACAGCAGGGATGGATATATGTGATTGAGTGATATATACTAGGACATCATCAGCAAATGCAGAGCACTTGTACTCGGTGCCTCCCACCTCAATCCACCTAATATTGGGGTTATGGCGAATTGATGAGAGCAGGTGCTCCGTCACTAGGATGTATAAGAGAGGGGACAGAGGACATCCCTGCCTTGTACCATTGGTGATTATGAAATGTGATGAAAATGTTCTATTTATCTTCAGCCTAGGTGACGTATTGCGATACAGGGCCGTGATTTTGGCTATAAAAGGGTCCCCTAGACCCCTACCCCAAGCTTTTTAAGAGAATAATATATGGCGTGTCAGGAGACTCTATGGAATGCTTTCTCAGCATCCAACGAGAGTATCTAATTACAAATTTTTAACTGCATCTAGCCCAGGAAATACTTTGTGCCTAGTAGCAGTGTCTGCTAGTTAGCGGATTATCCCAGCTGTTAAGCAAGCTACACCACCTGTAGTTTGGACACTTAATTTTTTCAAAGGAAATGGTTCGGGCCCCCGGGACACTAAGTGAAGAGCATCGGGGAGGTACCCCAAGGCATAGGGGCTGGGACTGGCAGTAGGACGCCTTGCGGTGGACCGCCAAGCTCGATCCTTATAAAAGCTTTTTAACTGCAGCAGCTTTAGTGGACGCTACTGGAGCTGGAACTCTTTTTTATTATAAAAATAGAAAACCTATACACACGCTGTCAACATCCATTAATCCCCACCCCATAACATTGCAAAGTTTTTGTCAACAAAAAAAAGAGGCTAAGCTGCCCAAAACAAAAGGAAAGGGTAGACCATACCAAGATGTCTTGATGAATGTCCAAAAACTGAATCCAAGACTTTACCCATATGCTGGTTCAGGGTCCACAAGGGCCATAAGAGTCCATTTCACTGCGCGAGAGTCCACGAGAGTCCATGAGAGTCCATGAGTCCTTTGAGTCCATATTTGGCTCGGCTCCGCTCTCTGCTCTCTTCTCTCCCTCGCTCTCCCTTGCTCTCTTTGTCTTTCTCTTTGTCCCTCCTCCTCTCCGCCTCCTTTCAGGCTCCGGTGTTTTTGTGGAAAGGGGAGAGAAAAGAGACAGGGACCGCATTACCATACATTCAATATACCCAGACATACTACAGTCTACTCAAAACACGGTCCATCGCCCTTCAACATAAACATAAAAAAAAAAAGAAAACCAACGGGAACTTACAAAATTCTATATACACTATTACATATTATATATATATATATATATATATATATATATATATATATATATATACACATACATACATATACATACACACATATTTATTTATTTATTTTTTTTTTTTTATTGTTATTTTTTTATTTTTTTATTTATTTATTTTTTTAATTTTTTTATTTATTTATTTTTTTCCCTGTCCCTACACCACACGTTATTTCTATATATAAAAGAAGCTTTCCGTGGATTCTTGAACACCTGTTTACAAGACATGTGCATTATCCCAATAAGCCACTGGAACATCACTTAGACTATCATTATACCTATCATTACCTTAAGTTACTATTATACCTATCATTACATTACATTACATTGTACAAAACAAACCTTATCAACATTATCAACCTTATACAACATTATCAACTTACACCTTTTAAGCCATGGCTCGGTGCTTGCGAGCCCCATACACCTTAATATTTCTGAAAAACAAAAAGCTATAAGTGAAAAGTAACAGCCCACCACCGGGAGCCGGACAGACAGGCACTCTCCCTACATTTTAAAAGAAAAAAGAGAAACTAACTCTCCCTTCCTATCACTCACATAAAAAAAAAAACTATCCCTACATAAAAGAAACCTGTCCCTACCTGTCCCTCTCTGTCCCTAAAGCCCTATCTACCTCACCTCGTGCCTATCTATCTCGCCCTATTCTGGCCCTGACTGTCCCTAAAACACACTGCCCCTATATACTGTAACGGGTCTGGGAGGCGGAACCTCTGAGCTACTATACAAGGGGGCGGCCCTTGTAAGGGAGCGGGCGGCAGTCTCTGGATGAACGGACAGGGAGATACGGAAAGTGATCAGGGCAGTCT
The DNA here is from genome assembly GCF_046119375.1 of Phyllobates terribilis. Classification (NCBI taxonomy): domain Eukaryota; kingdom Metazoa; phylum Chordata; class Amphibia; order Anura; family Dendrobatidae; genus Phyllobates; species Phyllobates terribilis. The sequence continues at coordinate 1,685,978 of NW_027362943.1, forward strand.
CTGGGTAAAGGGTAGGTACGACCTGTGATGGCAGAGCCTCCGGGTAGGCTAGCAGGCAGATGGTAGAAGTGTGCTCCCAGGTGAGCAAGCGAGAGTCTCTGGAATAACAGGTGGTCACGGCACGTGACGGCGGAACCTCCGGGCTGGCAAGCAGGCAGGTAACGGAGAAGCGCTCCCAGGTGAGCGGGCAAGAGTCTCTGAAGTAGCTGATGGTCACAGCACGTGACAACGGAGCCTCCGGGCTGGCAAGCAGGCAGGTAACAGAGATGCGCTCCCAGGTGAGCGGGCAAGAGTCTCTGAGATAGCTGGTGGTCACAGCACGTGACAACGGAGCCTCCGGGCTGGCAAGCAGGCAGGTAGCGGAGAAGCGCTCCCAGGTGAGCGGGCAAGCTGGTCCATAGACAGACTGACCGGAGTTGTAAGGCAGACCGTCGGACCTCAGGCAAGCAGGCAGGTAGCTGATGTGCGCTCCCAGGTGAGCGGACAAGTTGGTCCTTAGACAGACTGACCGGAGTTGTAAGGCAGACCGTCGGACCTCAGGCAGGCAGGCAGGTAACAAGTATTCAGGCAGGAATCAGGCAGGTAACTAGCAGGAAACTGGCAGGAAACTGGCAGGTAACTGGCAGGTAACTGGCAACGGGACCTGAGGGCTGAAGCACAGGTGAGACACAGGTGCAAACAACATTGCTCGGGCACCTCCATTTTGGAGGAGGTGCCTTATATATGATGAAGTCCTCCGGCCATTGGCCGGGGACTCCTTAGGACGGCGCGCGCGGCCCCTTTAAGAGGAGGGGAGCGCGCGCGCGCGCGCCCTAAGCACAGGTGCCGGGAAGGAGCGCGCGCTGAGAGCAGAGCGGGAGGAGGACGCCGGGCACGGAGCAGAGCAGGAGAAGGACGCCGGGACGGAGCGCGCGCTGCCAGCAGAGCGGGGAGAGGACGCCGGGACGGAGCGCGCGCTGACAGCAGAGCGGTGAGGAGAGCAGCGTCCCTGCCTAGCAGAGGGCAGGGACGCCAGCGCTACAGTACCCCCCCCTTTAGGCCCCCCCTTTTTTAGGCCAGACAGAAATTTAGCTAGGATGAGAGGGGCATGGATATTCTCCCGGGGCTCCCACGTTCTCTCCTCAGGACCAAACCCCCTCCAATCTACCAAGAAAAAGGTCTTTCCTCTTACCCTTTTGCTGGCAAGAATGTTCTCTACCTCAAACTTGTCCTCAGCAGAAACCAGAGCAGAAGGCGTACCTAAAGACTTAGAAAAAGAGTTAAGTACCACAGGTTTGAGGAGAGATACATGGAAGGAGTTAGGGATCCGTAAGTTGGCCGGGAGTTTCAATTTATAGGCTACCGGGTTGATCTGACCGATGACCACCAGTGGGCCGATGAACCGAGACCCTAACTTATAGGAAGGGATCTTGAGTCGGACATATTTGGACGAGAGCCAGACTTTATCCCCAGGACGGAATTGAGGAGGGTCCATCGCTAAATGCTGCCAGGGGGCAGCAGGTACTGGCAGAGGAAGAAGGCGGCCGGCCGACAGGTGTCTCGGAACTTTGTTGCGGGCGCAGGACACACAGGCAGAAACAAAGTCCATAACATCCTTGTGCAGGTTAGGCCACCAGTAGTGTCGGGTAATGAGCTGGAGGGTCTTTTTCCGACCGGCGTGGTCAGCTAGTTTAGACGAATGACCCCAGTGTAGGATTCTCTCCCGATCAGGTACCAATACGAACGTCTTACCAGGAGGGAGACAATTTAGACTCACGGAAGCCACCTGCATTACTCTGGCGGGATCGATGGGGCAGTCACATGGTCTATGAGGTGGTGATGTCTCTGCCTCCTCCTTAACAAAGACATCAGCACTAGACCAATAAGGAATCGGAAGTCCAGGTAGATTAGCTGGGATAGGAGAGGGACGGACGGAATGGACGGGAACCAGGCAGGTTTTATGACAGGCCTGTCCCCAGTGAAGGACTTCTCCGGTTTGCCAGTCAAGCACGGGTGCATGTCTCTGGAGCCAAGGCAGACCTAGCAAGAGGGCGTGAGGGAGACCAGGCAGAACGTGAAAGGAGATACTCTCTGAATGCAGCATTCCCACCTGCAGAGTAATGGATTCAGTGATGAATTGGATGGGGCGAGGTAAGAGGCCCCCATCCACGGCAACAACAGACAAGGGTACAGCCAGAGGTTTGGTGGGGATGCGGAATTTCTCCACCAGAGACTGTGAAATAAGATTTCCGGCTGCTCCAGAGTCAAGTTGGGCTAGTTCGGAATAACGATTCTCCCCGCAGATGATTGAGACTGACAACAGCAGGGATGGAGAGGATTTATTTTTGTCTAGATCGACCCCTCTGAGTGAACCTAGATACAGGCGTTCTCCTGACCTCTCCGGGCAGGCACGGATCAGATGCTCCTTACTGCCACAGTAGAAGCAGCTCCCCTCGGCACGGCGGAAATCCTGACGGGATTTGACCATCTTGGTCTGGTCGACCTGCATAGGCTCAGGAGAGTGTACCTGGGGAGAAACGGAAGGAATGACGGGTTCCTGGAAAGTAGGAGCTAAACGTGGAATCCTTCCCTCACGGGTGACCTCTTTGGCACGCTCCTGGAACCGTAGGTCAATCCGGGTGGCAAGGGTTATTAGATCATCGAGAGTGGTAGGAATGTCCCGACCAGCAAGTTCATCTTTAATACGGCCGGACAGACCCTCCCAGAAGACGGATACCAGGGCTTCGTTATCCCAGGCCAGCTCCGAGGCAAGGGTACGGAACCGTATGGCATATTGGCCCACGGTGAGGCTTCCCTGACGGAGGCGAAGCAGAGAAGATGCGGATGAGGTCCTCCGTCCGGGTTCGTCGAAGGCTTTCCGGAAAGCCATGAGAAAGGCAGGCAAGTCGGACACTAGGGGGTCTCCTCTCTCCCATAGAGGATTTAGCCAGGCCAGGGCCTCCCCGGTGAGATGGGACATGATAAAGGCAATTTTGGCTCGGTCGGAGTTAAACTGGTGGGACAATAGTTCAAAATGCAGGGTGCACTGATTTATGAAGCCCCGAGCCAGGACGGAGTCGCCTCCGAAGCGAGGAGGTGCAGAGAGCCGGGGTCCGGAAAAGGATACCATGGTACTGGCCGTAGTTGCAGGATCAGACAGGGTGTTCAGGCGAGTATTAACATTCCGCAGATGACCCAGGATGGCCTCCTGTTGGGACTTCTGACGGGACAGTTCAAGACAGAGGTCCGAGAGCGAGGGAGCTTGGGTGCCACCGGGTTCCATGGCCCGAGCAAACTGTAACGGGTCTGGGAGGCGGAACCTCTGAGCTACTATACAAGGGGGCGGCCCTTGTAAGGGAGCGGGCGGCAGTCTCTGGATGAACGGACAGGGAGATACGGAAAGTGATCAGGGCAGTCTCTGGGTAAAGGGTAGGTACGACCTGTGATGGCAGAGCCTCCGGGTAGGCTAGCAGGCAGATGGTAGAAGTGTGCTCCCAGGTGAGCAAGCGAGAGTCTCTGGAATAACAGGTGGTCACGGCACGTGACGGCGGAACCTCCGGGCTGGCAAGCAGGCAGGTAACGGAGAAGCGCTCCCAGGTGAGCGGGCAAGAGTCTCTGAAGTAGCTGATGGTCACAGCACGTGACAACGGAGCCTCCGGGCTGGCAAGCAGGCAGGTAACAGAGATGCGCTCCCAGGTGAGCGGGCAAGAGTCTCTGAGATAGCTGGTGGTCACAGCACGTGACAACGGAGCCTCCGGGCTGGCAAGCAGGCAGGTAGCGGAGAAGCGCTCCCAGGTGAGCGGGCAAGCTGGTCCATAGACAGACTGACCGGAGTTGTAAGGCAGACCGTCGGACCTCAGGCAAGCAGGCAGGTAGCTGATGTGCGCTCCCAGGTGAGCGGACAAGTTGGTCCTTAGACAGACTGACCGGAGTTGTAAGGCAGACCGTCGGACCTCAGGCAGGCAGGCAGGTAACAAGTATTCAGGCAGGAATCAGGCAGGTAACTAGCAGGAAACTGGCAGGAAACTGGCAGGTAACTGGCAGGTAACTGGCAGGTAACTGGCAACGGGACCTGAGGGCTGAAGCACAGGTGAGACACAGGTGCAAACAACATTGCTCGGGCACCTCCATTTTGGAGGAGGTGCCTTATATATGATGAAGTCCTCCGGCCATTGGCCGGGGACTCCTTAGGACGGCGCGCGCGGCCCCTTTAAGAGGAGGGGAGCGCGCGCGCGCGCGCCCTAAGCACAGGTGCCGGGAAGGAGCGCGCGCTGAGAGCAGAGCGGGAGGAGGACGCCGGGCACGGAGCAGAGCAGGAGAAGGACGCCGGGACGGAGCGCGCGCTGCCAGCAGAGCGGGGAGAGGACGCCGGGACGGAGCGCGCGCTGACAGCAGAGCGGTGAGGAGAGCAGCGTCCCTGCCTAGCAGAGGGCAGGGACGCCAGCGCTACATATACCTAACTAACTATCCCTCTCTGAGAACAAAAATTATTAACACAGTTTATCTGTCCCTAGGGCACACTGAAGGAGAAACCCCTCCAAAGGAGAGAAGCCCTCCTTGCGCCCAGCCTGTCAAAATCCAGCGAGCGCACTTTACCAAGGTCACCCAGAATGTTCCTAACCACCTCTTCCTCGGGGAGGACCTTTTGCTGCGTTGACACTAGACAGCGTGCATTCCATGTGTAATACCTAACCACTAAATTGACTAAGAATAAAGTGCCCCGAACTCGGCCACCAAGGGACCTGAATGCTCCATATGCCCACTCCGGATAGGAGAGGCGAGCCAGCTGAGGCCAGCCTATGGAAGCACCCACCCTGGTGTAGACCCCTGTATTGAAGGGGCAATGAAGGAGGAAGTGCTCCATGCTTTCCAGCACGTTGCAGCATTCCTCACGAGGACAACCCCGATCATCGGAATTCCTGTACTTCAAATTGCCCCTCACATACATTTCCTCGGCATGGTCCTGATCTCCCACATTCCCAGACCCCACCGGCGGATTACCTTCAGAACCGGGGTAGCATAAGCCGGGAGATGCCCGTGCGTTGTGCGCAGATCCTTCACACGTCCTCCTCTCTCCCATTCCTGGAAGAAAGGCTGAAGCCACCCCCTACAGGAGAATACCCACGGAGGAGCCCTCTCTGACCAGAGGTTTGCCACATTGGTCTTAAGAAAGGCATTCACTAGGAACACCACCGGGTTGACCATACCCAACCCACCTAGTCTCCTCGTATGGTACGTGACCTCCCTCTTGATTAGGTTAAGCCTGTTTCCCCATAACATCTGGAAAAACAGGCCATAGACCCGTGTCCAGAGAGGTTCTGGCAAGATACACACGCTGCCCAGGTAATTTAACAATGGAAGCAAGTACCCCTTGATCAGGTTCACCCGCTCCCTCAGGGTTAAAGTCCAACCCTTCCACTGGTCCACCTTCTGGGCGGCGATCTTTAGCCTGCCCTCCCAATTTTGTTGGGGGTAATCCCCCGGGCCGAAAATGATGCCTAAGATCTTAGCCGTGGACTGGGGCTCTGGGAGGGTGTCCGGGAGACAAAAACTGGGGTCTCCCCCTCCCAGCCAGAGACTCTCACATTTTTCCTGGTTAATCTTCGACCCGGATGCCTCCGAGTAGCGGTCAACCTCCGACATCACCCAGTCGGCCTCCTCCTTCGAGGACACAAAAAGGGAGACATCATCAGCATACGCCACTGCCCTCAAGGTGGCCTCCGGGGCCACCACGTGCATCCGGACTCCCGCCAATGGTCCACCCTCGATCCTCCTTAAAAAGGGGTCGATGGCAAACACGTATAACAGCGGGCTCAACGGACAGCCCTGACGAACCCCGGATTCCACCTCAAAAGGGCGGCCAGACCAACCATTCACCAACGGGAAAGTCTCTGCCCCTGTATACAATGCCTTTAACCAATTTACAAACCCCCCGCACAGGCCATACCTCAGAAGGACTGACCAGAGGTAGTCGTGATTCACCCGATCAAAGGCTTTTGCCTGGTCTAAGGACAGCAGGAACCCCTTCCAGAGACCAGCCCTGCCCTCCTCCACTGCCTCTCGGACACCGAGCACAGCACTAAAAGTGCTGCAGCCTGGAACAGAACAGTGCTGGGACCCCGAAAGGAGCCGGGGCGCAAATTTCACCAACCGTTTAAACAGTATCTTAGCCAGTACCTTCCGGTCCGTATTGAGAAGCGCTATGGGACGCCAATTCTCAATACGGGACGAGTCCTTACCCTTTGACAGGATAATCAGGGCGGACCTCCTCATTGAACGGGGAAGAGCACCCGAGGAGAGGCATTCATTTAACACCTCCGTCAAGAGGGGGACCAAGGAGTCCCTAAAGGTCTTGTAGAATTCAGACGTTAAGCCGTCTGGACCAGGCGATTTTTTGGGCCGGAGCCCATCAATGGCCAGTCTCACTTCCTCTTCCCTGATTACCTCAGTCAAAACACCAAGCGAGGGGTCATCCCCTGGTTCAGGGACGGCTTCAGCCAGGAAAGCCGACATAACGTCCCGATTCAGATCCCTCTTTCCCAAGAGGCGTGAGTAGAACGACCTGACGACTTCCAAGATCCCTGATTTGGATCGGTTCAGGGAGCCTGTACCGTCAATCAGGCCGGTCACCACTTTACAACCTACTGACATCTTACAATTTCTGTAGGGGTCGGGCGAGCGGTACCACCACTCTGACTTAGTGCTACACAGATCCAATAGCGGTACCTGGCTCTGAAGAAAGTCCTCAAAGGATTGTCTCACCTCCGCTTCTTCCAGCAGGGATGAATTCAGCTTCCATAGTCCTCTCCCCATCCGGGGGGTTTCTGCAACATTCAAGGAAAAGAAAATTAGACAGTGGTCGGAGAAATCCACCTCCACAGCGGACACTGCTGAAGAGACGGCCTCCTCCTTTAAAAAAAACCTGTCTATCCTTGACCTACAGCTACCTCTGAAATAGGTGAACCCACTGTGACCTGGGGTGTGCCGGATGTGGACATCCACCAGGCGAGCATCACTAGCTATGCTATTCAAGGCAATGCTATCATAAGCCAGCCGGCCCTTGGCACCTCCCCTGTCACGCAATCTTGTGACGGTGTTGAAGTCACCTCCAAAGACCACCTGCCGGCTTGTAAAAAGATAGGGCTTGATCTTCATAAAGAGACATTTGCGGTCCCACTTAGACTGAGGACCGTAGATGTTTATGAGCCGTAGCTCTTGTCCCCTCATGAAGACGTCTAAGACCAAGCACCTCCCCATTTCTACCTCGATAACCCTCCGGCATTCAACCGTTGCGGCCTTAAAAAGGACCGCCACCCCGCTATACGGCTCGGCCGCAAGAGACCAGTATGAGGGCCCACATCTCCACTCACTTTTCGCCTTGTGAATGGCCCCCATGTCCGTTAGCCTGGTCTCCTGCAAGAATAAAATTTCAGCCTCAACCCGGGTGAAAAAATCAAAGGCCGTGAATCTGGCCGCATCAGACTTAATACTGGCGACATTAATGGACGCCAGTGTCAACGGGGTGGGTGCCGCCATTGGATGATCGATTTAGATGGCCTTTTTCTTCCTCCCACCCTCTTCACCATCCGAAAGGGGCCCCGTACTACTCCCCCTATCACACTCCTGGCGCTTGAGGGAGACCGAGGTATCCATGGAGCCCCCCTTCCCTTCCTCACCACCGGGCACGGGGACAGTCCCTCCCCCAGAGGAAGATGGTGTAACCCCCGAAGAAGGGACCCCGCCATCCCCCACAGATTCCCCAGATGACACGGATGGCACACCCGGCTCCTCACCCCCGACCCCCGGCACATCAGGGTCCTCGAGGGCTTGGAAGCGGTTAGAGACCGGGACTAGAGGGGAGGTCGCGGAGCCTTCCGCCGGCACCTTTTTGGTCGGGGGGGGGGGCAGATCTAACAACCCCCTTCCCTTTGTTCTTCTTGTTCTTGTTCTTCTTCCTCTTAACTAGGGTTGCACTGCCATCCATTGCTCTAGGCTGCGCCTCGTCCCCTCCAACACTTTCATACTGGGAGGAATCTGAGAGCGCAGCCGTCTCCTCCCTCTCCAGCCTCCTGATCTCCTCGTTCACCGCTTTCTCCCCCAGGGCCTCAGTGGCGCCAGCCGAAACCCCCGGAGGGGGGACTGTCATCACCCCAGTTGCCTGGGGATCCAACTGCCCCTCCCCCTCATGACGCCTCACCTGCCTCCGCTGGTAAGAGGGGTTGTGGGCCCTGCTGCTCTTCTTTACTGGCCCTACAGTTCCCTCACCTCCGCCGACCTCAGGCCCCACAGGGGGTGCACCGCCGTGATTTACCCCGACACGGTTACCCCCCCACCTGACCGAAGACAGCATTGGCAAAGGAACGAGGGCAGCGGCTGAATGGATGCCCGACGGCATCACACAGGTGGCACCTAACCGTACCACAGGAGGCGGCGAGATGGCCAACCTCGCCACACAGGGTGCATTTCTGCACCCTGCAGGCTGCACTAAGGTGCGTAGGATCGCCGCACCTGTGGCACACCTTCGGTTGCCCCTGGTAGAAGACCAGGATCCTATCCCTTTCAAGGAAGGCCGAGGAAGGGATGTGGGTGACAGTGCCGCCGGACCGCTTCAACCTCATCATGAAAGTCCAGCCCCCTGACCATATGCCTTCATCCAAGATTTTTTTGGGGGTCTCCACCACTTCACCGTACCGGCTAAGCCAGGTCATTATGTCAATCCCCGAGAGTGACTCGTTACAGGTCAAAACGGTCACTCTCTTTGGTCCGTTTTGGCGGGATATCACCTCAGCGACGAGACCCCGCCAGTCGGGCATCTCCTTTGCCAGCTCGTAATTCGACCAGAAGAGCTCCATGCCCTCCGGTCGAACGAAGCTGACATCAAAGATGGGAGCGCCAAAAGGATGTATCAGGGCAAAGATGTCACTTGCCCTGAAGCCCATCTCCAGAAGGAGCTTCACTACCCTAGATCTTGGAGGGCACGCATCACTGCCCCTCCACCGGAGACGGACCACATTCCTTCTGTTCACCCCCTGCCCGCCTGTAGGGAGAGACCATATGGTCTCACCCCCCCTTTTTTCTTGGAAGGCCGCCTGTCCAAACTTATCCAGCCAAAAGGACAGGTCCACGTCCCTCCCCTCTACAGAGATCATCCGCTCCCCATGCCTGAGACCCTGCAGAAAAAGGCGGTGGAAATCTCCACCTCCCATGCCCGGGTGTGAGGAAGAGCCTGACACTACCTCTGAATAACACATACCATTTGTGGTGGGCGATGGACCGGCCCCTGCTTCACCATTCACCCCATTACCAACACTCTCCCCATTACCACCATTATTTTTCCCCTTACCCACTGATCCATTTTCCTTACCTACTGCTTCATTTTCCGCAACACTCCCATTGCCCCCCCCTAGAGGTGGCCATTCCTCCATCTCCACACATTCCCCACTTTCACCGTTTTCACTTCCATTTACTCTTTCATTCACACCACTATTTATACACTTTTTTTGTGCATCATTCACACCATGCGGTTTTTCCTCCCCACTCTTTTTTTGCTGTTCTTTTTCCCCATTCCCACCATGCGTTTTTCCCACTTTTCCTGCTACACCATTTACTACAGCATTATTTTTATTACTCACTTCATGCTTTTCCCCTAGACTCTTTCCTTGTTTTGCTGTTTTAAGGTGTTCTACCCCTTTAAGGTTCTCAGAGCTGCAGCTAGAAACAGACACACCCTGCTTCACAGCAGGGCATGCAACAGAACCAGCAGAAGCAGTGAGTGCTGCAGCAGAGCATTGCTCCCCCAATGCCTGCTGCAGAGCGTCACTCCCAGAGGGACCAGCCACCGCCGAGGACCCCGCCAGCCCAGGCAACACAGTGCCAGGTAACATATTGCCAGCGGGGGACCCCGTCGGCGCGGCCCTCCTTGCCGTGATTGGGGGCGGGGCTTCAGATGTTGTGCCATTTTTTTGTTTCTTACAATGTATGTTTCCTGCACTTACATTACCTGCATTTTCCCCTGATACCGGCACTGGGGCCCCTGCAGCCTTGGGTGGAATTAGGCCAGCGGGGGACCCCAGCAACACCGCGCTCCCTGCCGGAGGTGCGGTCATGGACGCGGCCGGTTGCTTCACCGCCGCGGTATCCCTGCTGCACCTCCCGCCCTCACTCTCTACCGGCGCCGAGGTCCCTGCGGCCCCAGATGGTGGCGGGCCCCCAGGGGACCCCGGCGACACCGCCCCCCCCACCGGTGGTGTGGTCCGGGATACGGCCGGCCGTTTTACAATCGCAGCCCTACTCCCGCCCTTTGGAGATACCGGCGCCGCGGCCCCTGCAGCTCCAGGTGGAAGCAGGCTTGCAGGGGACCCTGGCAGACCGGCACCCCCCGCCGAGGGTGCGGGCGGGGTGAGGATGGCCGCGGCAATCACGGTTGCCCCTATACCCTTCCTAGTGGGCCCCGGGGCCCCCGCAGACCCAGTAGATGACATACTCGCAGGGGACCCCGGAGGCACCACCCCCCCCACCAAGGTGGGGGTTCGGGTCAGCCGGACCTGCGGCACCATCCTCATGTTTGGTCCTTGCCCACCCCCCCTGCTATGACCAGCAGGGGCGGCTGCCTGTACCACGGTTACGTTATTCTCCCCGCTCCCTTGCACTGGGGCCACATCAGAACCCAGGCTGGGGTGGGAAACGGACCCACAGTGGGACCGAGGGGTCCCAGGAAGGGGGACATAGATGTATTTCTCCTCCACCACCTTTTTTTTTCCTTTCTTCTTTCTTTCCCCCCTCCTGGTTACCTCATCCTGGCAGTCCTCATCCCTAAATCTTAGCTGGGAGTAATCCACTCCCGGGGACTCGAGCTACCGGATCTGGCACATGAGGTAACCCCCCTCGCTACTGCTGCTGTCACCGCTCCCCTCGTCCTCCGATAGACTGGAGTCCAATGGGAGCGCGACCTGGTGGGGTTCCAGCAGCCCACTATGCGTGACTCTGTGATCACTTACCGAGTCCCCAGGCAGGCCCTCTGTCTCCTCTTCCTCCTCCTCTGATGATGACGATGATTCCTCTGCCTGGGCCAGGCGACCAGACCCCCCTGGCACCCTCTTTGTGACGGCAGCCATGCTCCAGAACCTCTCGTCGTTCACCAGTTTCTCATAGAAGGGACCTGCATGTTCCAGGATTTCTTGTTTCCTTTTTTCCAGACTTTTTACTGAGCTTTTCAGCTCCTTAATCTTGACAGGCAGGGCCAGCCTCTGGCCGCGCGATGCACTATCTGCGGCCAGCCGGGCACACCGCAGCTCCTCCCGGAGTCGTCCCAAGGTCTTACCGGCCTCCCCGTACTCGCGGAGGTAGGCACTCAGGCGGGAGCCATAGGTGCCAACAGGCTCCCCCTCGGCCTGGACGCCCCAGTCCTTGTGGACAGCTGAGCCCCCGTGAGTACTAGGCCCCTCACCGAGAGTAGAGATGGTAACTGCGTCTGGCCTGACTTCGGCCGGTGCCCTGCTACCCCTCCTTGCCTTCTTCTCTGTTTTGGCCACCTCCTTCTTGGCCTCCTCCTTCTTAGCCTTAGCCTCCTTGGCTTTTTTAGCCCTTAATGTGCTCCCCTTCATAATGGAGGAAGGGGGACTCAAAGCTCCCAGAAAAGTCCAGACAGGGCTCGCAGAAAGGTCCAGACAGGGCTCCCACCCCCGGTACCAACCGAGGGGTGGGAGACGGGGACAGGCCCCACTAAAGTCCTCAACCCACCCTCCCTCTCCTGGGTCCGAGAAGGGGGAGGTCCCTGTAGGCAAACAAAGTCTTGGAGCTTCAGCTCCTCTCTCCAACACCTGACTCTCTCCACCAGTCTCCGCCCAGGAAGTGACGCGGCTGCTGGCATGAGACTTGCCCTTCAATAGATCCTTGTAAAAGGATTTAAAGAGTACTCATTCAAATTAGAGAGACAGTTTAAATTAAAAAGATTAGACCTGCCTCCACCGCAGGGGGGCTCGCTCGACCCACCAGCGGACAGGCACCAGTATTGGGAGAGCGGGGCTGGCCGTCAGGGTCCACCGCGGCTCTGGCACAAACCCGGCGACAAGGAGGTCGCACGGGCAGGAACGGACTAGCCGTGTCAGCTTCGCACTTTTTTGCTTTTAGAAGGGCATGACATGCCTATATCTGTGTCTCCCCCTCCTTTTACTCCTCCACCTCTTTTCTTTTCGCATGACTATATGTATTTGTCACTTTTCCATGTGTTAGTTGTGTCTTCTGAGCAGTTTGTCAGCTTTTGGACACCTTTGAAGGTGTTTTCTATGTGTTTCTATGTGTTTTAGTTTGCCTGCCATTGGTTTAACGGTGTTCGAAGGTGTTCGACGAACAGTTTGATGAACAGTTTGGCGAACATACGGGTGTTCGACGAACCGAACCGAACTCGAACACTACAGGGGTGGCTCAACACTAGTGGTGTGTCAGACATCATCAGACACATCCTGTTTCATTTATGAAGGAGGGACTCTGAAAGTCACAAAGCCTATTTTTATAGAACCATCAGACGGCCTTTACTATTCTTAAAGGGCCAGCTGTCGGCCCTCACTATTCTTAGAGAGCCATCAGCCGGCTATGCTTTAATGTTCCCATTACTAAAGAGTGGGTCTCCTATACTGTTATTGCGTATGCAGTGAGTGGCAGTGCTGGCCAAAATTTGGACGCACTCCAGTACTCCTTTGAAAATTTGGACGCACCCCAATACCCCTTTGAAGAGATTTAGAGGAGAGCCTTCTGAAAACAATGTTTCCATAATTAGGAAGTGGGTCTCCTATACTGTTTGCCTAAGCCTTGAATGCAAGGGGTGCCAAAAATTTGGACCTACTCCAATGCCCCTTGGAAGAGACGTAGAGGGCCTCCAGAAAAAAGTTCCCATTATTAGGAAGTGGGTCTCCCATTGTGTTTACCTATTGTAGCATCGGCGTCTCTGCCCCGTTCTAGGCAGAGACGCCGTCCCTCTCACCTCCCCGCTCCTGGCGCGGCGTCCTCCAGCGCTGCTCTCCCCGCTGCTTCCGGCGCGCGCTCCTTCCCCGGCAGTGTGCTTAGGGCGCGCGCGCTTCCCCTCTCTTATAGGGACCGCGCGCGCCGTCCTAAGGAGTCCCCGGCCAATTGCCGGAGGACCTCCCATATAAAAGGCACCTCCTCCAAAATGGAGGTGCCCGAGCAATGTTGTAGCACTGTTCACTGCTCTGCTTCAGCCCTCAGGTCCCGTTGCCAGTTACCTGCCAGATACCTGCCAGATTCCTGCCAGCTTGCTGTCTTATTCCTGCCTGATATTCTTCTACTTGCCTGCTAGCCTGAGGTCCGACGGTCTGCCCTCCAACTCCAGTCAGTCTGTCTATGGACCAGCTTGCCCGCTCACCTGGGAGCGCACACCTGTTACCTGCCTGCTAGCCTACCTGGAGGCTCCGCCGTCACGTGCTGTGTCCACCTGCCATTCCAGAGACTCCTGCCCGCTCACCTGGGAGCGCACACCTGTTACCTACCTGCTAGCCTACCTGGAGGCTCCGCCGTCACGTGCTGTGACCACCTGCCATTCCAGAGACTCTCGCTTGCTCACCTGGGAGCATACATCAACCATCTGCCTGCTAGCCTACCTGGAGGCTCTGCCATCACAGGTCGTACCTACCCTTTACCCAGAGACTGCCCCGGTCACTTGCCGTGACCTCCTGCCCGTTCATCCAGAGACTGCCCCGGTCACTTGCCGTGATCTCCTGCCCATTCATCCAGAGACTGCCCCGGTCACTTGCCGTGATCTCCTGCCCGTTCTTCCAGAGACTGCCCCGGTCACTTGCCGTGATCTCCTGCCCGTTCTTCCAGAGACTGCCCCGGTCACTTGCCGTGATCTCCTGCCCGTTCTTCCAGAGACTGTCCCGGTCACCTGCGGTGACTGCCTGCCCGTTCTTCCAGAGACTGCCCCGGTCACTTGCCGTGACCTCCAGCCCGTTCACTCAGAGACTGTCCCGGTCACCTGCGGTGACTGCCTGCCCGTCTTCCCTGGTCGCCACCCGCTCCCTTACAAGGACCGCCCCCTTGTATAGTAGCTCAGAGGTTCCGCCTCCCAGACCCGTTACACCTATGCAGTGAATGCAAGGGTTGCCAAAAATTTGGAGGCACTCCAATGCCCCTTGGAAGAGACGTAGAGGGCCTCCTGAAAAAAAATGTTCCCATTATTAGGAAATGGGTCTCCCATTGTGTTTGCCTATGCAGTGAATGCAAGAGCTGAAAAAAAAATTGGGAGGCACTACAATGCACCTTGGAAGTGACGTAGAGGGCCTCATGAAAAAATGTTCCCATTATTAGGAAGTGGGTCTCCCATTGTGTTGGTCTATGCAGTGAATGCAAGGGTTGCTAAAAATTTGGAGGCACTCCAATGCCCCTTGGAAGAGACGTGGAGGTCAGAGGTCCTCCTGAAAAGAATGTTCCCATTATTGGGAAGTGGGTCTCCCATTGTATTTGCCTATGCAGTGAATGCAAGAGTTGCCAAAAACGTAGAGGCACTCCAATGCCCCTTGGAAGAGACGTGGAGGAGGACCTCCTGAAAAAAAATGTTCCCATTATTAGGAAGTGGGTCTCCCATAGTGTTGGCCTATGCAGTGAATGCAAGGGCTGCCAAAAATTTGGAGGCACTCCAATGCCCCTTTCAAGAGACATAGAAGGCCTCATGAAAAATTGTTCCCATTATTAGGAAGTGAGTCTCCCATTGTGTTTGCCTATGCAGTGAATGCAAGGGTTGCCAAAAATTTGGAGGCACTCTAATGCCCCTTGGAAGAGACGTAGAGGGCCTCATGAAAAAATGTTCCCATTATTAGGAAGTGGGTCTCCCATAGTGTTGGCTTATGCAGTGAATGCAAGGGCTGAAAAAAAATTGGGAGGCACTCCAATACAGCTTGGAAGAGGCGTAGAGGAGGGATCCATAAAAAAATGTTCTCATTAGAAAGGAGCGGGTCTCCTATACTTGTAATGCCCATGCACTAAGTGTATGGGCTGACAAACATTTACCCCTGGGTGGGGTATACATGAACATACTGTATAAAAAAAAATTTAAGGGCATGACAAACAACCTTTAAAAAAATTATGTGGGTGTTGCATCACGGACCATGGTCACCCTGGTGATATGGTGGTGGAGGATGAGGAGAAGGAGGAGGACAAGAGCAAATATCCAAAATCAGGAAGCGTATACCCATGTGTGGGTGTGAAAAGGTGCATGGGATTACATCTCCCAAAAAAAGACACTGGTTTTGAGTTTATGTTACGCTCCTATCATTGGTGGTGTTGAGAAGCCTGGCACAATCCTGCCCTTGTTCATTTTTATAAGAGTCAGCCTGTCAGCATTTTCAGTTGACAGGCAGATGTGCTTATCAGTTATAATTCCACCAGCGGCACTAAAAACCCGCTCTGATAATACAATAGTGGCAGGCCAGGACCTCCAAGGCGTAGAGAACCAGTTCATTCCATGTGTCCAGCTTGGATACCCAATAATTATAAGGCACAGAAGAATCACGGAGGACATTGGTATGGTCAGCAAGGTACTCCCTCAGCATCTTCCCAAACTTTGCACTCCTTGTGAGAGTGCCCCGCACCTCAGGGCCTGTGCGATGGGAGGGGCTGAGAAAACTCTCCCAGAACTTTGACAGTGTTCCCCTGCCTCTGCTGGATTGGAGTTGTGTACTCCTTGGTTGTCCAACGAACTGTGACCTTTGTCACCAGCGTTTTCAGATGGGAATTTTTTTAATAGTTCCGCAACAAGGGCCTTCTGGTACTGCCCCATTTTTGTAGACCTGTCCGCCTCAGGAATAAGAGATATAAAGTTCTCCTTGTAGCTTGGGTCTCGAAGTGTCACCTACCAGTAATGACTGTCACCCAAAATTGGCTTGCACACACAGCAGAGGAAGCAGTAGTGTTACCCGCAGACACTGTTTCTGGACCCTGGGGTTCGGCCCACAAAGTCGGGTGCTTTGCTGCCATGTGCCTGATCATGCTGGTGGTGGTCAGGCTGGTAGTTTTGCCACGCCTGTTGATGCTGGCCTGGCAGGTGGTGCAAATGGCCTTTTTGGGGTTATTGGCAGAACCTTTAAAAAAGAACCAGACTCGGGAAGACCTAACAGTTGTACTGGCATATACCTTCGTGTTGGTGTTACGGGCAACGATTGCCTGCCTTCTGTCTGTGGCCACCACACTGCTTCTTCCTGCCTGTTGGGGTGCTCTGTCCCCCCCCCACCCCGTGTGCTGCTGTCCTCGCTCTGCATGTCCTCCTGCCAGGTTGGGTCAGTTACTATATCATCCACCACCTCCTCTTCCACTTCTGCACCCTGGTACTCCTCCTGACTTTCTGGCAATTGTGTCTCATCATCGTCCACCTCTTGTGACACTTCGTGTGACTGTGGCTGCTCAAATATTTGGGCATCGCTACATGCGATCTCCTCTTGCCCCACTTCAAGTGGACCAGGCGAGAGGCCCGAATCTATAAATGGAAAAGTGAGCAGCTCTTCGGAGTGTCCAAGTGTAGGATCAGCTGTCTCTGGGCACTCGGCATGGTGGGAGGAAGGAGGATCAGGGTCCAGACTCACGGCTACTGAGACTTGACCGTGTGGAAGATGGAAGCATTATCTGCTATCCAACCAATAACCTTTTCACACTACTCTGTGTTAAATAGTGGTGTTCTGCGGTTCCCTATTAATTGGGACAGGAAGGTTGAGCGAGAAGATGTGG
Organism: Phyllobates terribilis; assembly: GCF_046119375.1. NCBI lineage: Eukaryota > Metazoa > Chordata > Amphibia > Anura > Dendrobatidae > Phyllobates > Phyllobates terribilis. The sequence goes on from NW_027362943.1 coordinate 1,702,685, forward strand.
GTGTTTGTTGTGACACAATTTCAGCTTGCCCACAGCCTCGGCCTCTGAATGCACCATCACCATCACGTCCAGTTCCCTGTCCCTTGCCACGCGCCTTGCCCATTTTAAATGGAGAACAATATCTTCCACGCTCACTACAAATTGCTGAATTCGAAGCGAACTTATATGTGATCCGTGTGACGGACAAATCACAGTTTTAAATAGCTGGCCTGTAGGTAACTATTTTTAACAGCGTCGACCTCATGTCAAGAAGTTCGCTGCCACACCGCAACAAGATTTCAATGGAGGCCAGAAATGGCAATATTTTCAGCGCATTTATATGTGATCTGTGTGGTGGACAAACCAGTTTTAAATAGCTGGCCTGTAGGTAACTATTTTTCACAGCAAACTGGTGTCAATAGCTTCACTGACACACTGCAACAAAATTTCAATGGAGGCCAGAAATGGCAATATTTTCAGCGCATTTATATGTGATCTGTGTGACGGACGAGCCACAGTTTTAAATAGCTGTATTCTTAGCTCTGTAATATGGAAAGGACCTGGCTGTATTCTGCAGTGCCAACAAGCAAATGGTGCAGAAAAACGTTTTCTCTGGATTGCTTTTTAAGCAAATAATCAGGATTAAAATTAAGAAAAAAATATTCCTGGCCCCTGATACCTGAGGCTATTTCTACAAATATCTGTAAAAGCAGCAGACAGAACTGAAATGGACCCTCTTGCTATGTGCACTGCACCCTGCCTGCCTGCCTAGCACTGATATCTCTGCAACTGGATTAATCCTCAGAAGGACTGTTAGTTGAGATGAATATGTGTCTCTAATATAGTCTGGTATACCTACACTAACTAGAAACAAGCAAATCTCTCCCTAGCTCAGCATCAGCTCTCCCTACACTGTCTGATTCCGGAGTGACTGTGATGAGCATGGCGGCGCCAGGTCAGATATAGACCTGATGACGCTGTGTGGCCAGCCAATCAATGTAATGCCACAACCAATATGGCTGTGGTGTGGCAGACAAGCCCTGCATGTTGACTGGTGCTCTAAAGAGTGCTAAACATGCAGGGAGGGGACCCAAGCTCCCACCGAGCAACCCCGGAAATACTCGACGAGCACCGAGCATCTAGGGCAGTGAGATGCTCGGGCGAGCACCGAGCAGAAGCGAGCATGCTCACTCATCACTATTTAGGAAGTGAAGAACAGGTCCCAACAAAATGTCCCTTTTTTCCACAAAAAAAAAATACGCTTTTTTTCTTGAGAATCTCCGGGGAGATGTATGATGCAGAGACACCCCCTAATTGCATGGGTTCCTTCACCTCCCCAAGTACTGGTTCACCCCCAGACCGCTCCCCTGGAAGAGGTACACGACCCCGACAAGAAGGCCCCAGAGAAGGTGGTCTCACCCGTCTATCCCAAAGGCATTTATCAAGACGTATGGCCAACGACATGGCAGCCTCCAAGGACTGAGGGGTTTCATATACTGCCAAGGCATCTTTCAACCTTTCAGTAAGACCCTTACAAAATTGACTTCTAAAGGCTGAGTCATTCCATTTGGAATCCGTTGCCCATCTACGGAATTCCAAACTGTACGTCTCCATTGACCGCTTCCATGCTGAAGGTGGTGTAGCCTAGACTCAGCCAAGGAGACTTGGTCAGGATCATCATAGTTGAGGGCCAGAGCCCTGAAAAACCCCTCCACAGACTGGAGACAAACCAAGTCCTGCGGTAAAGAAAACGCCCATGGCTGAGGATCTGCCTGCAGTAGAGAGATCACAATTCCAACCCGTTGCTCCTCATTTACGGAAGAGTAAGGACCAAGTTTAAAATACAGTTTGCAGGTCTCCTTGAAACCAAAAAACTTGTCCATAACTCCTGAAAACCTCTCGAGGAGGGCAACCTCGAGTTCAGGCTTGACAGGCCTACCTGTAGAGACCCCCACATTGGCGATCTGTAGTCGCTGATGCTGCTGCTGAACCTCACAGCGGAGGTCATTCACCTCCAGAGACAGACTGCGCAGCCACTCTGCGAGCTCTGCAGCTGAACCCATACCAAGGGAGAAAGGAAAAAAATAGGTCCACACACAGAGAAAAAAAAGTAACAAAGTCTCAGTTTTTTTTTTTTCCTTTTCAAAATGTGCTCGGCCGGCGATAATGTCACGCAAGATGTGGGAAAGTCAAAGTGCAACACAAAGTGAAGAGGAAAAGGGAGCCCAGACTCTAGGGAAAGGGGGGAGTGGAGACCTCCTTGGCTGATCTAGTGTCACCCTGTCTCCACTAATGTCCCTATATTGGTTCTTCACCATTCTCCGCACACGTACCTTGCCCTGTCTTTCCCTAGCGTTAGGCTCAGGCTAGGGAAGGGAGGGGATGAGCACTAGTCGATCCTCACCTAACACTAAAGACACAAGGGGGAACAAACAAGGGAAAATTGCTTAGCTTTAGTCGACTCCAGACAAATGCGCACACATCCTTTAGCACCAGAGAGGAAGAAGCACTGCTCTTGCTCAAGCCTTCGCAAGGGGTAAAGAATATCGCCGGCACATCCCTCTGGCACACAGCAGGTATTTATACACCCAGGCCAGGGTGTTAATTAGGCAGAGGAAGGTAGCCGCTGGGTCCTAGAGATACAGCTTCTAAGAAGTTGTCTGTAATGCCAAATGAAGAGATCTCCTGCAACCAACTGCAGGGAGACTGTTTGTCACTTCTGACACACCCGTGACATCTCCTTTGCAGAGCTGTGAGCCACCCTCTCTCTATCCTGACTTGCCATAAAATGTCTGCTGCATTTCCAGCCTCGTCTTTTTTACAGGATACGAAAATCCCTCCTGACTGGCTGCACTATACCATTTGACGTGATTTCTGCAAATCATTATGGGGAAGCCTGCGTACACTCACCTGAGATTATGTGGGCCTTTGCTGACTGATGCAATTATCTGCTTTGTGTAAAATGATGAAGGGAATATTTTAAGTGATTTGAACAAACTGAATCGCTGGGACCTGCAAATTTCATAAAATTTGACATGGATGTGATTTGAAGCAATTTGATTAGCTCATATCTAATCTAAACCCTTTATAACGACCTAAGGGCATTGTAGGGCGGCGTGGCAGTGACATAGTCAGCAACAGTCCATATAAAGAAAACGTGGGGCTTTTATTTTCAGCCAAAATGCAGCAAAACAATAAAGCCACCAAAAAACAACAAAGTGTTGCCCGGCTAGGCGCTAACTAACTTACCATACCTCTGACTGTATGCGGACCTGGCTTTTCAGCAACTCCGGTTTAGCACATTTAACCGCCATGCATTTCCTCCTCAGGAACACCTCCTGTCAGTCTGGAGGCTGTGACCCCAATGAAAGTTTTTCCTTTTCTGTGTCAGTAATAAGACAACCTCTCTCAGCTGAGCTGCATAAGCCTCCAGTACTACCATTACTCCAATAAAAACCGGCCTGGAGCTACCATAAATAAAACGGCTCAGCAACTAAGCTGCTGCACCGACCAGCACTACTCGGCTTTTAATATTTTGCCCAGCTTAACTTTCAGGGACAGATGTTCACTCCGTCCAATATCTTCCCTGTCGGCCGCCTACACCTTCAAGACTATTAGTAAATTGTTTGGTCTTGTTATCAGATACAAATACCAAAAATAGTGTAATATATAACTTATATTATATGTCAGTTGTATCATAATTCATATAATTTAGCCCCCTGCTGATATCCTGTTGATTGACACCAGCTCCCCCAATGTTGGGCAGGCGGGATCCAGCTGTCAATCAACATGACACTTGTAGTGACGCCCCCTGGAAAAAGCAGAGCAGACGACAAAGAATTGTTGTGTCAAGGTGAAATCAGAAAAAGCAGGAGAATTACTGCCATGTGCCGGGATAGAGCGTTGTATGTCAGAACAGGCGGGTGGTTCACAACTCTCCACAGATAAGTGCTTAGCCCAATAGAGAAAAAAAAGTTTGGATAACTTACTTAAATGATCGGTGGTGTCAGCCCAATGTACTGTTTGATAGGAAAGAGCTGTCACTTCTAGTTTTGTTTTAATCTGGGAGAAATATTTCTCTATGTCAAACATTAATAAAGAACTTTAAAACATGTAGTTTGATAGTAGCATTTTTATTGTGGCTACTTGTAGATGTTTTATAGGGGCATTCGGTGGTATTGATGTTGATAGCTGAAAATGCCAGGATGTTCACCAGCAGCATGGTGAAGGGTCACCACAATTTGTGAAGTCAAATCTGGTAAAGTTTGTCATAAGTTGGGTGAGTAGTCTTCAGGTTAACTTTCCAAGCTTTCTCTTCAGTTCACAGCTCTTCTGCACACTTAGGTAAATGGGTATTGAGGGGGAATAAAGTTTTTTAAATTCAACCCATTATTGATCCAGAGGAAGGCGAAAGAAAAACCCCTATAAATTATGTGTGAGGTAATTGTCCTCATATAGGGGAAAATAATTCCTTCCTGACTCCAAATTTGGCAATCGGAATTTCTCCCTGGATTTATCCATGTCCTGTCTATGAAGTGTGCCAACTGTCATATTTGGAGGAGAACCTGAAGATTGACTTTTTTTCTTACAGAAAGTTATTAACCCATAGAGATAAGTCACATCCAGGTTTAGCCTTGAAAACTCCCAATAGAGGTTTGAGCAAGCTTCCCTTTTTTCTGCTCAGGGACCATCATGGGTTTTCAAAGGCTTCAAGTCACATCCGGTATTAAGTCCACTATTCCTCGTATTACAGGTTGCATGAGTCCTGAGAAGGTGTTCTTCATAGGAACACGAGATAGGGACGCTGTGGAAAGTCATTTTAGTGTTGCAGGGAATGAATCATTGAGAGCTGTGCTGTAATCTCATAAATGGTCTATGGAGTTCCTGGGGCAGAACTTGGCTTTCCCTGGCTGCCAGCATAACTAGTTCTGAGGGGTCTGGAGTACAGGCTTCTGTTCTGATGGCTGTAGATGGAAAATATCATATATCAGAATGGTTTCTGTTGCTGCTCAACATTTAAACATTTTACATGAGTCATAACTGCAAACGACTATGGGCCTAATCATTAACGCGTAGTTCACAAAAGTCTTACTGAAGGGGCGAGATGGAGTAAGATGCGCCTAATTTATTAAGAAGAACATGCCAATTAATGACTTAGACTCATCTTATCACTAGTGTGCACCTTCCTGCGACATAACAGAAATCTTACTCCTGGCAGGGACTCAGGTACTTCTCTGTCATAAGTTGCACCACTAAATTGGCATAAGTTTTGAAGAATTTATTGGGCTGGCATTGCCACACCTTGCCACACCCATGCGTTATTCACTTTGGCGGATGTGGTTGGGACACTTATGTTACCTTTCATAGTGTTTTACACCAGAAATTTGGTGAGACCAAATTGGGTAAATGGGGCTTATGTACTTACAGTGCCTGGTATAAACGGTGGTGGTACTTTAAGGGCTTCCAGATCCTCCCAATTTATGTGCTGGAAGAAGGGATGTTGTCTAATGCAGCCATTTATTCCCAGTCGTCTGCTTGGGTCCTCACACAGTAGCTGTAAAGAAGAACAAAATCTATATTAGTATCTGGATATAAAATATAAAGGTGTCACTATATGTGATGCCTTCTCACTCCTGTGCAAGTTCTCTATCTCTGTGTGATGCCCTCCTGGGTGCCCCCATAGTAGTGATAATATCCTTCCATGCCACCGTCATAAATTACAGTTTTTCTTCTCTTTATTTCTACTCATTCTTTGGCGACCATTGTTATGGGGCATCACCATAGAGGCTTGAGTTTACAACAATCTCTCTTACTGCCATCTTTCTGTATAACATCCCTGTTCTAAGAACTAAGCATCTGCTCCACCTCACCTCCTCAATGATATTTTTCAAGTCAGAGTCCAGATTATATGTGGGTACTTCTGACGAATTCTGATAGGACTTTTTATCTCCTGTCACCATCTTGTACAGGATGATGCCCAAAGAGAACCAGTCAGCAGCTGCATTGTACTTCTTCCTTGCAATGACCTGTGAAGAAGAAGGGAAGACTTCGTTACATGCTATAGACAATAACGACGCTTTGTAAGTTTAGATTCATGAAGCTCCAATTAGTATTCCCAATGTATGGAGACTATTGAATCCTCCAATGTCCTGTCTCTATCAATCCCACTATAGTCAATGAAATTACTATCCAGACACTCACCTCTGGAGCCATGTAGCCCGGTGTTCCTACTTTTCCAGATACTCCATCCATTCTATTGACGGCCAGCCCAAAATCTGCAATTTTTAGATGACCAGAGCCGTCAATCAGAATATTAGCTGTTTTTAAGTCTCTGTGTAAAGAAAGGTAAAGATATTTTTCATGGAACATGTATGAGTATACACAGTCTATAGTATATATAACACGTAAGTGACTGAATGTGTAAAACATGATCATCTACTGTTCTTCTATATTCAGTGTTCTGCTGAGGAGAAGCACAGAGATGTGACCATATTACAGCAGAACTTGTGCATCAAGGTGAAGAAATGGATTTACCGATGAATGAAGCCCTTTGAGTGCAGGAACTGGAGGCCTGATGTTATCTCAGCCGCATAGAATCTGTTGGGGAAGGAATAAGTAAAAATGTAAGTCTTGGATATTAGAGAAGACGTCACATATGATGTATGCAATCGGATGCTGGGGGAACGGAGTTATTAACAATGTTATGAGTGCCTACATTTAATTGGCAATGTTATATATAGAAAATTATTGACTCCACAGCAATGATCGCACAGGATGGTCCAAACTTGGATAGAGCCCCCTTCTTCAACAATGGACTGCTTCTGTGGTAAAATCACCCTTGTTAGTGGGGGCATAGATGGATATGGTAATGTTATTAGGAATATGGTCATCAAAATCAGTCTAGAATATAGTTATAAAACCTTTGTGCTTACTTTGCACTGCTAAGTGGGAGACAGCCTTGTTTTTCTAGGAGGCTCTTCAGGTCTCCTCCAGAAGCATAGTCCATGGCAAAACACGAGTGCTTCTACAAGAAGATGGAGAACAAAGAGTCATTCACATTCATTGTACATATTGTTTAGATCAGGGTTCTCCAACTCCAGTCCTCAGGACCCACCAACAGGTCATGTTTTCAGGATTTCCTTAGTATTGCACAGGTGGTAATTGCATCACCTGCAGAGGCAATAATTCCATCACCTGTGTAATAGTAAGGAAATCCTGAAAATATGACCTGTTGGTGGGTCTTGAGGGCTGGAGTTGGGGAACCCTGGTTAGATAACCTAGAAAATGTTTAAAAACATTGATGGTTTTACCTTAGTTTGGAAAGTTATGCAGCTATTCACCAAGAAAGGACTTCCAGGCGTCAGCTGAAGGAGCTTCTTTTCCATCAGGAGTTGTTCTTCTGCTGCAGCTGAAACTCCTTTGGTCACAATCTTTATCGCCAGCTTCTTCTTGGTGATGTTATCAGATGCTAGAAAGACCTATATAGGACAGAGAGGTGGCGTGTCAGTAGCATGGATGATTCAGTGATAGCTTCAGCTTTAGATTTATTTTTATATTATATAATGTAGCAACTTACTTTCCCAAAAGCACCTTGGCCAATCTTCCTATGAAACGTAAACCTGTTGATAGAAATACGGTTTCCGTCTGTAGGGCAGGTCTGAGGGGCAGTGCTCGGTCCTAATGGGATAAAATAACACATTATTGGTTTATATAGAAATAATTATTACAGGAAGATACAGTGAATAATAGAAGGCACACATTTTATGGGACAAATTGACAGAATTGACAAAAACTGCTTAAGTGTATGTGCACACATCGCTTTTTTGTGGTCTTTTTTTCTGTGCAGTTCTTTCTTTCAGCATTTTTGCTGCAGATTTCACACACAATAATGAGAGGGGAAAAATCCACAATAAAAAAACATAAAAATCTTGACAAAAGCTCAAGAGAAACCTGGCAAAAACATGTGTATTTTACGCAGCGTTTTTCCTGCGAACACATCTGGATTTGCAGCAGAATTTTCAGTTGAAACTCCTGAATGTGTGCATATGTAATATTAAACTGCAGATGTTGATATTGAGAAAGGTTTTGAAGATGGTGGCTTTCATATTAATAGGAATTGCAACTAAAGATGAATGAATTGAAAAAAAAAGGTTTGCTGATTTCTCTATTTGTACCATCTCCAATTACAGCTCTATAATAAATGTATCTATGATTTATAAGGGCCTTTTTAGAAAGACTTTTCGTCCTACCTGGCCTTGGTTCCTCTTCCTCCCTGGCCTTTGAACCGCTATTTTTAGGCCTTTTTACGGACCCACACGAGCCATCTTCTCCCCTCTTTCTCTTTTCACCTCCTTTACTGAGGTCTTTACCATGTACCTTTTCAGGACATGGTCTTTTGCGTTTGGGCTCTGGTGATTTACACCCATCTCTGTGCATCTTTTGGTCTCCATGATGCTCTTCAGAACATGGTCTTTTATTTGAGAGTCTTGGTGATTTAGACCCATTCTCATTTTCCTTCATATCCCCATGTATCTCATCGGGACATGGTCTTTTTTTTTCAGGGCCAATTGACATTGACCCATCTCTATGTCTTTTCCTCTCTCCTTCTGATTTGGGGCCTTCTTTGTTTTTTTTAGAGGACCCCATTTCAAGAATATCGCAGTGTCAATAGACGCGCAACCGTTCCCAGCAATCGCTAGTTGAACAGTAACCCAAATGTTGGCTGAACTCTATTTTAGAACCATGTGATGTCATAGAAAGCATTATGATGTCACAAAGCTCTGGTGGGAGCCCATCATGACTATTGTGACCACTGAACCATTATGATGTAAACATGTAATATATGCATAATGAATGAGAACCTTATATTTCTAGACATAGAGTTTACTTTTATAACACAGTATAAGAGAAGTAGGATGCATGAACATGGCTGGGCTGGATGTCTGAAGGGTCTTACATGGTGTCGTTTTTGAATATAGTATATGTATTCTATGCATTATTGTATATTAGCTATGTCTTTGGTGGTCTTTACACATACATGCTGCCTCCCATTGCATCCAATGATACCACTTTGTATCTTCTAAAGTAAACCAGAAGGAGATAAAAGTTGCCATCTGGGATTTGGTGCACAGACCTATACAGCCAGTAGATATCTCGTCTCAGGATACAACCTGTAATGTAGATTGCGATTAATTTTCTTACTTATTAATATTGTCTACATTACACACTGGCTTCTCCCATGTAATATTTCGATGAGTTACCTGAGATTAGAAAATTTGCTCCTTTATTTATGGTATTATGTCTATAGTTAGGGAATGTTGGTGGTGAAAGCCGTGTAACAGCGCGGGAGATGCAGGTTTCAGGGCACTTACATTCAGTATACAGTACATACTGGAATTATTCATTAAAGACATTTTCCACTCTTAGGAATGTGGACCCAAAGGGCTCTAAAATACCTAAAATAACTAACAAAGCAGATACTCACCCTCCTCAATTCAAGCACCAGCTCTAAGTATTTTGGTTGCAGTGTGGACGTCACATCGACAGTTTGCATCATTGCTGTAGCCAATCACTGCCTATATATCAAAAGGAAAGAACAGATTTGGCTCACCACTGTTATATATCCACCGTCGCATGAGATTCCGAATTTTCCGAAACCCCGTCATAGAATCATAGAATCATAGAATGGTAGAGTTGGAAGGGACCTCCTGGGTCATCTGGTCCAACCCCCTGCTCAAAGCAGGATTCACTAGATCATCTCAGACAGATGTCTGTCCAGCCTCTGTTTGAAGACGTCCATTGAAGGGGAACTCACCACCTCTCGTGGCAGCCTGTTCCACTCATTAATCACCCTAACTGTCAAAAAGTTTTTTCTAATATCTAATCTGTGTCTCCTCCCATTTAGTTTCATCCCATTGCTTCTAGTCTTTCCTTGTGCAAATGAGAATAAAGATGATCCTTCTACAATGTGACAGCCCTTGACATATTTGTAGACAGCTATTAAGTCTCCTCTCAGTCTTCTTTTTTGCAAGCTAAACATTCCCAAATCCTGCAACCGTTTCTCATAGGACATGGTTTGCAGACCAGTCACCATTCTGGTCGCTCTTCTCTGAACTTGCTCCAGTTTGTCTATGTCTTTTTTAAAATGTGGTGCCCAAAACTGTACACAGTATTCCAGATGAGGTCTGACCAAAGAGGAGTAAAGACCGATAATGACTTCACGTGATCTAGACTGTATGCTTCTGTTAATACATCCCAGAATTGTATTTGCCTTTTTTGCTGCTGCATCACACTGTTGACTCATGTTCAGTCTATGATCTATTAGTATACCTAAGTCTTTTTCACATGTACTGTTGCTTAGCTCTATTCCTCCCATTCTGTATATGCTTTTTTCATTTTTATTGCCCAGATGTAGTACTTTGCATTTTTCCCTGTTAAAAACCATTCTGTTGGTTGCTGCCCACTGCTCCAGTTTATTTAGGTCTTTTTGAATCCTCTCTCTCTCTTCTCTAGTATTAGCTATCCCTCCTAGCTTTGTGTCATCAGCAAATTTAATCAGTTTACCCTCAATTCCTTCATCTAAATCATTGATAAAGATGTTGAACAATACAGGTCCCAGGACGGAGCCCTGTGGTACCCCACTTGAGACATTCATCCAGCTGGATGTGAAGCCATTTACAACCACCCTTTGAGTCCGATCACTAAGCCAGTTATGAATCCACCTAACAGTTGCCTGGTCCATTGCATACTTGGTCATTTTTTCAATGAGGATGGTGTGAGATACTTTGTCAAATGCTTTGCTGAAGTCAAGATATACTATATCTACAGCATTTCCCTGATCCACCCAGTCAGTGATTCTGTCATAGAAGGAAATTAAGTTAGTCTGACATGACTTGTTAGTTACAAACCCATGCTGACTCTGGTTAATCACTTCATTCTTATCCATGTACTTACATACATGTTGTTTAATAATTTGTTCAAAGATCTTTCCTGGTATAGAAGTCAGACTCACTGGCCTATAGTTCCCTGGGTCCACCTTCTTCCCCTTTTTGAAGATAGGAACAACATTTGCTCTTCTCCAGTCTTCTGGGACTTCTCCTGTTCTCCAAGAATTTTCAAAGATTATGGAGAGTGGTTCTAAAATTTCTTCTACGATCTCCTTCAGTACTCTGGGGTGTAATTCATCTGGACCTGGAGACTTGAACTCATTTATGTTAGCTAAATATTCCCTCACAATCTTTCTGTTTACAGATAACTTGGATTCCTCTATTCCTTTAAAAGGACAGTGAAGATCAGTTGATGTTACATTTTCTTTCTGAGAGAAAACAGATGCAAAATAGGAATTAAAAAGTTCGGCCTTCTCAACATCCTCTCTTACCATTTCTCCATTTTCATCCTGTAAAAATCCTATAGCATCTTTGACTTTTCTTTTACTTTTGACATACCCCCAAAATCCTTTTTTATTGCTTTTGACATCTCTTGCAAGCCTTAATTCATTGTCCGTTTAGCTAACCTGATACGTGCCCTGCAGGATCTGCAGACTGCATTATAATCTTCTTTAGATATGCCTCCCTCTTTCCATTTAATAAACATTTCTTTCTTTCTTTTTAGCATATGTTTAAGTTCTGTGTTCATCCATCCTGGTTTCCTTAAATGTTTCCCATTCTTCCTACTTTTCGGGATTGTTAACGATTGTGCTTTGAGAATCTCATTTTTAAAAATTTCCCATCCTTCCTGGACATTTTTGTCCTTAAGGACATCCAGCCATTGGATCCCTCCTATTCTCTTTCTGAGTCTCTTAAAATCTGCCTTTCTAAAATCTAACCTTGAAGTTTGAGTCTTCACATGTCTTCCTCCTCTAGTTATCCAAAATTCTATAATAGCATGATCGCTGCCTCCTAGGGTCCCAGCCACCTTTACCTCCTCAACCATTTCCTCCCTGTTTATAAGGATTAGATCCAAAGTAGCAGATCCCCTTGTTTTCTCCCCTACCTTTTGGAAGATAAAGTTGTCAGCAAGAGAGGATAAGAATTTGCTTGACCTGTTAGTTTTACTTGAGAGAGATTCCCAACAAATGTCTGGATAGTTGAAATCTCCCATCAGCTAGGGCTCATACTATAATACCATTAAAAAAGTCCTGAAGTCTCCAGTAAAATCATTCCTTTTATTTGAAATCTATTTAAAATATCTCCACGGCAGGAGGGTGAAATATCGTTGACGCGTTTCGACCAACTGGTCTTAATTGTACCTTATCATAGTTTGCCATACAGATATAAAACCACTAATCTCCACCCTCCCAGGACATCACTTAATTTAAAATATGCAAAGATATGTGAATATTAAACATATAAACCCTATTGGAGAATGCATGAAAAGGCTGTATAGACATTAGAAATAATTATATTAAACAGATATACATTAGATCTCTGCAAAAATGTAATCCTTGTGGTGATCTTGTGTTGAATTTCATGATCCATAGCTCTTCATTTTTAAGGAGTGTTTTCCTCCAATTCTCTCTTTGTCTAGGTCTATTAACCCTAACAAATTCATAGAAGGAAAAAGTGTTCAAGCTTCCTACGTGAAATTCTGTGAAGTGGTTTGTTGCACCTGAAGTATTTGTATGTTTTTTCTCTTATACATAAGAAATACAGGTGCATCTCACTAAATTAGAATATCATCAAAAAGTTTATTTATTTCAGTTCTTCAATACAAAAAGTGAAACTCATCTATTATATAGAGTCATTACAAACAGAGTGATCTATTTCAAGTGTTTATTTCTGTTAATGTTGATGATCATGGCTTACAGCTAGTGATGGGCGAGCACTAAAATGCTCGGGTGCTCGATGCTCGGGTCAAGCAAATCGACCCGAGCAACGAGCCCAATATAAGTCTATGGGAAACTTGAACATTTTTTAGGCGGCTCCCCCCGGCTGTCTGCAGAGGGCCTAAAAATTGCCCAAATTGATGGGAACAGTGCTCAAATGACATGGGAAAAGCTTGGGGAAGACCCCTGGAAGCGTTTCTGACTCCTGGGTCACTGCTGTCAACAACGTTGTCAGAGGTATTATGCCACTTTTACGAACTCACAATAAAACATACAAAAACGAGATCAAAATGGATTCTGGGGACTCTGAAAGTCACAAAGCCTATTCTTAAAGGACCAGCAGTCGGCCCGCACTATTGTTAGAGAGCCATCAGCCGGCTATGCTTTGTTGTTCCCATTACTAAAGAGTTGGTCTCCTATACTGTTATTGCGTATGCAGTGAGTGGCAGGGCTGGCCAAAATTTGGACGCACCCCAATACCCCTTTGAAAATTTGGATGCACCCGAATACCCCTTTGAAGAGACTTAGAGGAGGGCCTCCTGAAAACAATGTTCCCATTATTAGGAAGTAGGTCTCCCATAGTGTTGGCCTATGCAGTGAATGCAAGGGCTGCCAAAAATTGGTAGGCACTCCAATGCACTTTGGAAAAGACGTGGAGGAGGGCCTCATAAAAAAAATGTTCCCATTAGAAAGGAGCGGGTCTCCTATACTTGTAATGCTCATGCACTAAGTGTATGGGCTGACAAACATTTACCCCTGGGGGGTATACATGAACATACTGTCTAAAAAAAAATTTTACGGGCATCATAAACACCTTTTAAAAAAATTATGTGGGTGTTGCATCACGGATCATGGTCACCCTAGTGATTAGGTGCTGGAGGATGAGGATGAGGAGAAGGAGGAGGACAAGAGCAAATAGCCAAAATCAGGAAGCGTATACCCATGTGTGGATGTGAAAAGGTGCATGGGAATACACCTCCCAAAAAGAGACACTGGATTTGAGTTTATGTTACGCTGCTATCAATTGGTGGTGTTGAGAAGTCTGGCCCAATCCAGCCCTTGTTCATTTTTATAAGAGTCAGCCTGTCAGCATTTTCAGTTGACAGCTGCTGCGCTTATCAGTTATAATTCCACCAGCGGCACTAAAAACCCGCTCTGATAAAACGCTAGCGGCAGGGCAGGCCAGGACCTCCAAGACGTCGAGAGCCAGTTCATTCAACGTGTCCAGCTTGGATACCCAATAATTATAAGGCACAGAGGATTCACAGAGGATGTTGGTACGGTCAGCAAGGTACTCCCTCAGCATCTTCCCAAACTTTGCACTCCTTGTGAGAGTACCCCGCGCCTCAGGGCCTGTGCGATGGGAGGGGCTGAGAAAACTCTCCCAGAACTTTGACAGTGTTCCCCTGCCTCTGTTGGATTGGAGTTGTGTCTCTCTCGACTTTACTCCTTGGTTGTCCAACGAACTGTGACCTCTGCCACCAGCGTTTTCAGATGGGAATTTTTTTAATAGTTCCGCAACAAGTGACTTCTTGTACTGCCCCATTTTTAGACCTGTCCGCCTCAGGAATAAGAGATATAAAGTTCTCCTTGTAGTGTGGGTCTAGAAGTGTCACCAACCAGTAATGACTGTCACCCAAAATTTTGAGAACGTGAGGGTCAAGGGAAAGACTGATCATGCTCTCCTCCTCCTCCTCCCTGTCCTCAGGCCATGCATGCTGAACAGACGGTATGACAGTTGTGCAGGTAGTACCGTCTATAGCGCATGAAACTAGCTCCTGTTCTTCCTCCTCCTCCTCTTCCTCATTGTCACCCAATCCACATTGGGATGAGATGAGGCTTGGCTGTGTGTAATCACCCTGTATGGTTCCTTGCTCCAACTCATCGTGCTCCGCCTGCAATGCATCCTCTTTGATTGTGAGCAGAGAGCGTTTCAGAAGACAGAGAAGCGGGATGGTGCCACTAATTATGGCGTCATCGACGCTCACCATCATCTCAAAGTTTTGGAGGATGGTACAGATCTCTGACATCCATGTCCACTCCTGAGGTCTTATATGTGGAGTCTGAACTGAAAATCGACGGCCTTGTTGATGCTGGTGTAGCGTCGGCGTCCCTGCCTCCTGCTAGGCAGGGACGCTGTTCCCCTCACCTCTCCGCTCCGTGCCCGGCGTCTTCCTCCCGCTCTGCTAGCAGCTCGCGCTCCTTCCTGGCCACGGTGCTTAGGGCGCGCGCACGCGCTCCCCCTCTCTTAAAGGGGCCGCACGCGCCGTCCTAAGGAGTCCCCGGCCAATGGCCGGAGGACTTCACCATATATAAGGCACCTCCTCCAAAATGGAGGTGCCCGAGCAATGTTGTAGCACAGTTCATCACTCTGCTTCAGCCCTCAGGTCCCGTTTCCAGTTACCTGCCAGTTACCTGCCAGTTTCCTGTCTGATACCTGCCTGTCTCGTGTCAACCTGCTACTATTCCTGCGGTCCGACAGTCTGCCTACCAGCCCTGCCAGTCTGTCTATGGATCCGTCTGCCCGCTCACCTGGGAGCGCACATCTGCTACCTGCTTGCTAGCCTACCTGGAGGCTCCGCCGTCACGTGCTGTGACCACCAGCCTGTCCAGAGACTCTTGCCCGCTCACCTGGGAGCACTCACCTGCTACCTGTCTGCTAGCCTACCTGGAGGCTCCGCCGTCACGTGCTGTGACCACCTGCCTGTCCAGTGACTCTTGCCCGCTCACCTGGGAGCGTTCATCTGCTACCTGCCTGTTAGCCTACCTGGAGGCCCTGCCGTCACGTGCTGTGACCACCTGCCTGTCCAGAGACTCTTGCCCGCTCACCTGGGAGCGTCCACCTGCTACCAGCCTGCTTGCCTACCTGGAGGCTCCGCCGTCACTTGCCCTGACCACCCGCCTGTCAAGAGACTGTCCCGGTCACTTGCTGTGACCCCCTGCCCGTTTACCCAGAGACTGTCCCGGTCACTTGCCGTGACCACCTGCCCGTTTACCCAGAGACTGTCCCGGTCACTTGCCGTGACCACCTGTCCATTTACCCAGAGACTGTCCCGGTCACTTGCCGTGACCTCCTGCCCGTTTACCCAGAGACTGTCCCTGTCACTTGCTGTGACTATCTGCCTGTCTTCCCTGGGCGCCACCCGCTTCCTTACAAGGGCCGCCCCCTTGTATAGTTGCTCAGAGGTTCCGCCTCCCAGACCCGTTACAGTTTGCTCGGGCCATGGAACCCGGTGGCACCCAAGCACCCTCGCTCTCGGACCTATGTCATGAACTGTCCCGTCAGAGGTCCCAACAGGAGTCCATCCTGGGTCACCTGCGGAATGTCAACTCTCACCTGGACACTCTGACTGCTCCACCAGCAACCACCGCTAGCGTCATGACTCACAACCCGGCAGCGCCGCTGCCCACCAATACCATGGTATCCTGCCCCGGACCCCGGCTTTCTGCACCTCCTCGCTTCGGAGGTGACCCCGCTCAAGCTCGGGGCTTCATAAACCAGTGCACCCTGCACTTTGAACTCCTGTCCCACCAGTTTATCTCCGACCGGGCCAAAGTTGCCTTCATCATGTCTCATCTCACGGGGGAGGTACTGGCTTGGTTAAATCCTCTATGGGAGAGAGGAGACCTCCTGGTGTCTGACCTGCCAGCCTTTCTCACGGCTTTCCGGAAAGTCTTCAACGAACCCGGACGGAAGACCTCATCCGCATCGTCTCTGCTACGCCTTCGTCAAGGAGATCTCACCGTGGGCCAATATGCCATACGGTTCCGTACCCTTGCTTCGGAGCTGGCCTGGGATAACGACGCTCTGGTGTCTGTCTTCTGGGAGGGTCTGTCCGGCCGTATTAAAGATGAACTCGCCGGTCGGGACATTCCTACCACTCTCGACGACTTAATAACACTTGCCACCCGGATTGACATCCGGTTCCAGGAGCGTGCAGCAGAGACCCGGTCCATGTCTGAATATATTGAGGAGAATCTGGCCCGGGGATTTATCCGGAAATCTACCTCCCCGGCGGGAGCAGGCTTCTTCTTCGTCAAAAAGAAGGACGGCTCACTCCGTCCATGTATAGATTATAGAGGCCTTAACCAGATTACAGTGAAGAATAAATACCCCCTCCCGCTCATTCCTGAATTATTTGACCGCCTGAGGGGGGCTAGAATCTTCACCAAACTGGACCTCCGTGGGGCGTATAACCTGGTCCGTATCCGTCAGGGGGATGAATGGAAGACGGCATTCAACACCCAGGACGGCCACTATGAATATCTGGTAATGCCCTTTGGTCTCTGTAACGCTCCCGCCGTCTTTCAAGAGTTGGTCAATGACATCTTCCGGGACCTTCTCTACTCCTGCGTAGTGGTGTACCTGGACGACATCTTGGTCTTCTCTCCGGATCTCCAGACTCACTGGAGGGATGTTCGTCAGGTCCTGCTCAGGCTCAGGCAGAACCACCTCTACGCTAAATATGAGAATTGCCTCTTAGAGCAGACCTCGCTTCCGTTTTTGGGCTACATAATTTCTCAGACCGGCCTACGAATGGATCCTGAGAAACTGTCTGCCATCGAGAAGTGGCCTCGACCAGAGGGGTTGAAGGCTATTCAGCGGTTCCTGGGCTTCGCCAACTACTACCGCCTCTTTATACCGCACTTCTCTTCCCGGACTGCCCCAATTTCCGCGCTCACCCGTAAGGGCACTAATCCCAGAGAATGGCCGCCCGCAGCAGAGGAAGCCTTTCTTTCCTTAAAACAGGCTTTCTCTTCCGCCCCGGTGCTGCATCGCCCGGACGGCAACAAGCAGTTCTTCCTGGAAGTTGACGCCTCCTCCTCTGGAGCCGGAGCGGTACTTACCCAAAAATCGTCTTCCGGGAGAATGGTAACTTGCGGCTTCTTCTCCAAACTCTTCTCCTCTTCTGAGCGCAACTATTCTATTGGAGACCGAGAGTTATTGGCCATTAAGTTGGCTTTGGAGGAGTGGCGTTACCTGCTCGAGGGGGCTCTTCACCCGGTAATAATTTACACTGACCACAAGAACTTGGCTTACCTCCAGAGTGCCCAGAGACTTAACCCGCGCCAAGCCCGGTGGTCCTTGTTTTTTGCTCGCTTTGATTTTGTTCTTCATTTTCGCCCGGCTGACAAAAACATCAAAGCGGACGCCTTGTCCCGATCCTTTCTGGTGTCTGATCTCGAGGAGGAACCTAAACATATCATCGATCCCGCCAGAGTAATGCAGGTGGCTCCCGTGAGTCTAAATCGTCTCCCTCCCGGTAAGACGTTCGTCACTGTACCTGATCGGGAGAGGATCCTACACTGGGGTCACTCGTCTAAACTAGCTGGCCACGCTGGTCAGAAAACGACCCTCCAGCTTATTACCCGGCACTACTGGTGGCCTACCCTGCACAAGGACGTAATAGACTTTGTTTCTGCCTGTGTGTCCTGCGCCCGCAACAAGGTTCCGAGACACCTACCAGCCGGTCGCCTCCTTCCGCTTCCTGTACCTGCTGTCCCTTGGCAGCATATAGCTATGGACTTCATAACAGATCTCCCTGTCTCTGCCGGTTTTACAGTCATTTGGGTGGTCGCTGACCGCTTTTCCAAAATGGCCCATTTCATTCCCCTGCCAGGCCTCCCGTCTGCACCGGAGCTGGCTAAAGACTTTATCCGCCACATCTTCCGTTTTCATGGCCTGCCTCTCCACATCGTGTCGGATCGTGGGGTTCAGTTCACCTCACGCTTCTGGAGAGCCACATGTAAACTGCTAGACGTCACCCTGGACTTCTCCTCCGCTTACCATCCACAGTCCAATGGTCAAGTGGAGCGGATCAATCAGATCCTGACCAGTTTCCTCCGGCATTTCGTTAATGCCCACCATTCAGACTGGGTGGATCTCCTGCCATGGGCCGAATTCTCTTACAACAATCACGAGAGCGAATCTTCCTCCAAATCCCCGTTTTTTGTAGTCTTCGGTCAGCATCCTCGGATCCCATTTCCCATCTCCACCTCGGTGGATAATCCGGCTGCGGAATCTCTCATTAGCGAATTTTCCTCCATTTGGGAGAGTACCCGATCCGCACTCCTTCAGTCGTCCGAGGGGATGAAAAAACACGCTGACAAAAAACGCCTGGATCCTCCACAATTCCGTCCAGGGGATAAGGTCTGGCTCTCGTCCAAGTATGTCCGGCTCAAGATTCCCTCCTACAAGTTAGGGCCTCGGTTCATCGGCCCACTGGAGGTTATCAAACAGATCAACCCGGTGGCCTATAAATTGAAACTCCCGGCCAACTTGCGGATCCCTAACTCCTTCCATGTATCTCTCCTCAAACCCGTGGTACTTAACTCTTTTTCCAAGTCTACAGGTACGCCTCCTGCTCCGGTTTCTGCTGAAGACGAGTTTGAGGTAGAGAACATTCTGGCCACCAAAAGGGTAAGAGGAAAGACTTTTTTTCTGGTAGATTGGAAGGGGTTTGGTCCTCAGGAGAGAATGTGGGAGCCCCGGGAGAACATCCATGCCCCTCTCATCCTTGCTAAATTTCTGTCTGGCCTAAAAAAGGGGGGGCCTAAAGGGGGGGGTACTGTAGCTTCGGCGTCCCTGCCTCCTGCTAGGCAGGGACGCTGTTCCCCTCACCTCTCCGCTCCGTGCCCAGCGTCTTCCTCCCGCTCTGCTAGCAGCGCGCTCTCCTTCCCGGCCACGGTGCTTAGGGCGCGCGCGCTCCCCCTCTCTTGAAGGGGCCGCGCGCGCCGTCCTAAGGAGTCCCCGGCCAATGGCCGGAGGACTTCACCATATATAAGGCACCTCCTCCAAAATGGAGGTGCCCGAGCAATGTTGTAGCACAGTTCATCACTCTGCTTCAGCCCTCAGGTCCCGTTTCCAGTTACCTGCCAGTTACCTGCCAGTTTCCTGTCTGATACCTGCCTGTCTCGTGTCAACCTGCTACTATTCCTGCGGTCCGACAGTCTGCCTACCAGCCCTGCCAGTCTGTCTATGGATCCGTCTGCCCGCTCACCTGGGAGCGCACATCTGCTACCTGCCTGCTAGCCTACCTGGAGGCTCCGCCGTCACGTGCTGTGACCACCAGCCTGTCCAGTGACTCTTGCCCGCTCACCTGGGAGCACTCACCTGCTACCTGTCTGCTAGCCTACCTGGAGGCTCCGCCGTCACGTGCTGTGACCACCTGCCTGTCCAGTGACTCTTGCCCGCTCACCTGGGAGCGCTCATCTGCTACCTGCCTGCTAGCCTACCTGGAGGCCCTGCCGTCACGTGCTGTGACCACCTGCCTGTCCAGAGACTCTTGCCCGCTCACCTGGGAGCGTCCACCTGCTACCAGCCTGCTTGCCTACCTGGAGGCTCTGCCGTCACTTGCCGTGACCACCCGCCTGTCAAGAGACTGTCCCGGTCACTTGCTGTGACCCCCTGCCCGTTTACCCAGAGACTGTCCCGGTCACTTGCCGTGACCACCTGCCCGTTTACCCAGAGACTGTCCCGGTCACTTGCCGTGACCACCTGTCCGTTTACCCAGAGACTGTCCCGGTCACTTGCCGTGACCTCCTGCCCGTTTACCCAGAGACTGTCCCTGTCACTTGCTGTGACTATCTGCCCGTCTTCCCTGGGCGCCACCCGCTTCCTTACAAGGGCCGCCCCCTTGTATAGTTGCTCAGAGGTTCCGCCTCCCAGACCCGTTACAGCTGGTAGTTAACAACTGCCCTCTTCTGCTCAGAAATCCTTCCTAACATCTGCAGTGTAGAGTTCCAACGCGTGGGGACATCACACACCAGTCGGTGAGACGGAAGCTGCAAACGCTGTTGAAGCATGGAAAGGGCGGCTGAAGCTGTAACTGACTTTCTAAAATGGGCACACAGTCGACGTACTTTGACAAGCAGATTCGGCAGCTCCGGGTAGGTTTTGAGAAACCGCTGAACCACGAGGTTAAGCACATGGGCCAGGCATGGTACATGTGTGAGCTCGCCTCACCTCAGAACCGCCACCAGTTTCCGACCATTGTCACACACGACCATGCCTGGCTGTAGGTTCAGCGGTGTCAGCCACAGATCTGCCTGCTCTTTCAGAGCTGTCCACAACTCTTCAGCATTGTGCGGTTTGTCACCTAAGCATATTAGCTTCAGCACAGCCTGTTGCCGCTTGGCCGAGGCAGTTCTGCAGTGCTTCCAGCTTGTGACTGATGTTGTCATTTCGGAGGGGGAGACTGAAGAGGAGGAGGAGGCTGAGGAGGATGAGGCGCAGGAGCTGTAGACTGTGGGGGCAAACCTGATTGACCTAGGGCCCGCAATCCTCAGCGTCGGGAGGATGTGTTCCGTCCCAAGGTCTGACTGGGTCCCGGATTCCACTATATTATTCCAGTGTGCCGTCAGCGAGATGTACCGTCCGTGCCCACAAGCACTTGTCCACGTGTCTGTGGTTAGGTGGGCTTTCCCTGTAACTGCATTGTTGAGGGCACGGCTAATGTTGTGGGACACGTGCTTGTGTAATGCGGGGACAGCAAACAGGGAGAAATAGTGGCAGCTGGGGACCGAGTACCGAGGGACGGCCGCCGCCATCAGATTGCGGAAAGTTTCCGTCTCCACAAACCTAAAAGGCAACATTTCGAGCGCAAGCAGTCGCGAAATAAGGGAATTTAGTAGTGTGGCCTGTGGAGCGTTGGCTGCGTATTTACGCTTGCGTTCCAAGGACTGGGGTATGGACAACTGAATGCTGTGCTGGGACAAGGACATGCTTGCTGATGGTGCTAGTTGAGAGTATGCGACGACAGGTGCAGGGCAGGAGGCATCTACACATGCACTATGGGCAGGGGATTGGCTTGCACGCACAACAGCGGAAGAAGCAGTGGTGTCACCCGCAGACACTGTTCCTGGACCCTGGGGTTCGGCCCACAAAGTCGGGTGCTTTGCTGCCATGTGCCTGATCATGCTGGTGGTGGTCAGGCTGCTAGTTTTGCTACCCTTGCTGATGCTGGCCTGGCAGGTGGTGCAAATGGCCCTTTTGGGGTTATCGGCAGAGTCTTTAAAAAACAACCAGACTCGGGATTACCTGACAGTTGTGCTGACAACTTCCATCGTGTTGGTGTTATGGGGAACGGTTGCCCACTTTCTGTCTGTGGCCACGACACTGCTTCTTCCTGCCTGTTGGGGTGCTCTGCCTCCCTCCCCCTGTGTGCTGCTGTCTTTGCTCTGCATGTACTGCTGCCAGGTTGGGTCAGTTAATATATCATCCACCACCTCGTCTTCCACTTCCGCACCCTGGTTCTCCTACTGGCATTCCGGCAATTGTGTCTCATGATCGTCCACCTCTTGTGATACTTTCCCACCGTCGCCTTCTTATGACCGTGGCTGCTCAAATATTTGGGCATCGCTACATGCGATCTCCTCTTGCCCCACTTCAAGTGGACCAGGCAAGAGGCCTGAATCTATAAATGGAAAAGTGAACAGCTCTTCAGATTGTCCAAGTGTGGGATCAGTTGTCTCAGGGCACTCGGCATGGTGGAAGGAAGGAGGATCATGGTGAGAAATATGCGGTCCAGACTCAAGGCTACTGAGATCATACTGTATGGAAGACAGGGTGGTGGTGGTGGCGAAGTGACTGGAAGCATTATCTACTATCCAACCAATAACTTTTTCACACTGCTCTGTGTTCAATAGTGGTGTTCTGCAGTCCCCTATTCACTTGAACAGGAAGGTTGAGTGAGAAGATGTGGGTGTTTGTTGTGGCACAATTTGAGCTTACACACGGCCTCAGCCTCTGCACGCACCATCATCATCACGTCCAGTTCCCCGTCCCTTGCCATGTGCCTTGCCCATTTTAAAAAGAGGACAATATCTTCCACGTTCACTCTAAATGGATGAATTTGGAGCGAACTTATATGTGATCCATGTGACGGACAAACCACAGTTTTAAATAGCTGGTCTGTAGGTAACTATTTTTAACATTGCCGACCTCGTGTCAATAAGTTCACTGACACACTGCAACAAATCTTCAATGGAGGCCAGAAATGGTAATATTTTCAGCGCAATTATATGTGATCCGTGTGACGGACAAACCACAGTTTTAAATAGCTGGATTTTTAGCGCTGTAATATGGAAAGGACCTGGCTGTATTCTGCAATGCCAACAAGCCAAAAAATTGTGTTCTCTGGATTGCTTTTTAAGCAAATAATCAAGATAAAAAAAAAATATTCCTGGCCCCTAATACCTGGGCCTATTTCTACAAATATCTGTAAAAGCACCAGCAGACAGAACTAGAATGGACCCTCTTGCTATGTGCACTGCAGTCTGCTATATACCCTGCCTGCCTGCCTAGCACTGATATCTCTGCAGCTGGATTAGTCCTCAGAAGGACTGTTAGTTGAGATGGATATGTGTCTCTAATATAGTCTGGTATACCTTCACTAACTAGAAACAAACAAATCTCTCCCTAGCTCAGCAGCAGCTCTCCCTACACTGTCTGATTCCAGAGTGACTGTGACGAGCATGGCGGCGCCAGGTCTGATATAGACCTGATGACGCTGTGCTGTCAGCCAATCACTGTAATGCCACAACCAACATAGCTGCAGTATTACAGTGTGTGGCAGATAATCCCTGCATGTTGATTGGTGCTCTAAAGAGCGCCAAACATGCAAGGAGGGGACCCGAGCTCCCGCCGAGCAACCCAGGAAATACTCGCCGAGCATCTTGAGCAGTGAGATGCTCGGGCGAGCACCGAGCAGTAGCGAGCATGCTCGCTCATCACTACTTATAGCTGATGAAAACACAAAAGTCATTATCTCAGTAAATTATAATAATAAAAAAAAACACCTGCAAAGGCTTCCTCAGCGTTTAAAAAGGTCCCTCAGTCTGTTTCAGTAAGCTTCACAATCATGGGGAAGACTGCTGACTTGCCAGATGTCCACAAGGCAGTTATTGACACACTCTACAAGGTCTCCACTAATGTCCCTATATTGGTTCTTCACCAGTCGCCGCACGCGTACCTCGCCCTGTCTTTCCCTAGCGTTAGGCTCAGGCTAGAGAAGGGAGAGGATGAGCACTAGTTGATCCCCACTGAACACTAAAGACAACAAGGGGGGACAAACAAGGGAAAATCGCTTAGCTTTAGTCGACTCCAGACAAATGCGCACACATCCTTTAGCACCAGAGAGGAAGAAGCACTGCTCTTGCTCAAGCCTTCGCAAGGGGTAAAGAATATCGCCGGCACATCCCTCTGGCACACAGTAGGTATTTATACACCCAGGCCAGGGTGTTAATTAGGCAGAGGAAGGTAGCAGCTGGGTCCTAGAGATACAGCTTCTAAGAAGTTGTCTGTAATGCCAAACGAAGAGATCTCCTGCAACCAACTTCCGGGAGACTGTTTATCACTTCTGACACACTTTTGACATCTTCTTTGCAGAGCTGTGAGCCACCCTCTCTCTATCCTGACTTGCCATAAAATGTCTGCTGCATTTCCAGCCTCGTCTTTTTTACAGGATACGAAAATCCCTCCTGACTGGCTGCATTATACCATTTGACGTGATTGCTGCAAATCATTATGGGGAAGCCTGCGGCTTGGCAGTGACATAGTCAGCAACAGTCCATATAAAGAAAACGTGGGGCTTTTATTTTCAGCCAAAATGCAGCAAAACAATAAAGCAACCAAAAAACAACAAAGTGTTGCCCGGCTAGGCGCTAACTAACTTACCATACCTCTGTGACCCCAATGAAAGTTTTTCCTTTTCTGTGTCAGTAATAAGACAACCTCTCTCAGCTGAGCTGCATAAGCCTCCAGTACTACCATTACTCCAATAAAAACCGGCCTGGAGCTACCATAAATAAAACGGCTCAGCAACTAAGCTGCTGCACCGACCAGCACTACTCGGCTTTTAATATCTTGCCCAGCTTAACTTTCAGGGACAGATGTTCACTCCGTCCAATATCTTCCCTGTCGGCCGCCTACACCTTAAAGACTATTAGTAAATTGTTTGGTCTTGTTATCAGATACAAATACCAAAAATAGTGTAATATATAACTTATATTATATGTCAGTTGTATCATAATTCATATAATTTAGCCCCCTGCTGATATCATGTTGATTGACACCAGCTCCCCCAATGTTGGGCAGGCGGGATCCAGCTGTCAATCAACATGACACTTGTAGTGACGCCCCCTGGAAAAAGCAGAGCAGACGACAAAGAATTGTTGTGTCGAGGTGAAATCAGAAAAAGCAGGAGAATTACTGCCATGTGCCGGGATAGAGCGCTGTATGTCAGAACAGGCGGGTGGTTCACAACTATCCACGGATAAGTGCTTAGCCCAATAGAGAAAAAAAAGTTTGGATAACTTACTTAAATGATCGGTTGTGTCAGCCCAATGTACTGTTTGATAGGAAAGAGCTGTCACTTCTAGTTTTGTTTTAATCTTGGAGAAAAATTTCTCTATGTCAAACATTAATAAAGAACTTTAAGACATGTAGTTTGATAGTAGCATTTTTATTGTGGCTACTTGTAGATGTTTTATAGGGGCATTCGATGGTATTGATGTTGATAGCAGAAAATGCCAGGATGTTCACCAGCAGCATGGTGAAGGGTCACCACAATTTGTGAAGTCAAATCCGGTTAATATGTCATAAGTTGGGTGAGTAGTCATCGGGTTAACTTTCCAAGCTTTCTTTTTAGTTCACAGCTCTTCTGCACACTTAGGTAAATGGGTATTGAGGGTGAATAAAGTTTTTTAAATTCAACCCATTATTGATCCAGAGGAAGGCGAAAGAAAAACCCCTATAAATTATGTGTGAGGTAATTGTCCTCATATAGGGGAAAAAAATTCCTTCCTGACTCCAAATTTGGCAATCGGAATTTCTCCCTGGATTTATCCATGTCCTGTCTATGAAGATCTCTAAAGTGTGCCAACTGTCATATTTGGAGGAGAACCTGAAGATTGACTTTTTTTCTTACAGAAAGTTATTAACCCATAGAGATAAGTCACATCCAGGTTTAGCCTTGAAAACTCCTAATAGAGGTTTGAGCAAGCTTCCCTTCTTTCTGCTCAGGGACCATCATGGGTTTTCAAAGGCTTCAAGTCACATCCGGTATTAAGTCCACTATTCCTCGTATTACAGGTTGCATGAGTCCTGTGAAGGTGTTCTTCATAGGAACACGAGATAGGGACGCTGTGGAAAGTCATTTTAGTATTGCAGGGAATGAATCATTGAGAGCTGTGCTGTAATCTCATAAATGGTCTATGGAGTTCCTGGGGCAGAACTTGGATTTCCCTGGCTGCCAGCATAACTAGTTCTGAGGGGTCTGGAGTACAGGCTTCTGTTCTGATGGCTGTAGATGGAAAATATCATATATCAGAATGGTTTCTGTTGCTGCTCAACATTTAAACATTTTACATGAGTCATAACTGCAAACGACTATGGGCCTAATCATTAACGCGTAGTTCACAAAAGTCTTACTGAAGGGGCGAGATGGAGTAAGATGCGCCTAATTTATTAAGAAGAACATGCCAATTAATGACTTAGACTCATCTTATCACTAGTGTGCAACTTCCTGCCACATAACAGAAATCTTACTCCTGGCAGGGACTCAGGTACTTCTCTGTCATAAGTTGCACCACTAAATTGGCATAAGTTTTGAAGAATTTATTGGGCTGGCATTGCCACACCTTGTCACGCCCATGCGTTATTCACTTTGGCGGATGTGGTTGGGACACTTATGTTACCTTTCATAGTGTTTTACACCAGATATTTGGTGAGACCAAATTGGGTAAATGGGGCTTATGTACTTACAGTGCCTGGTATAAATGGTGGTGGTACTTTAAGGGCTTCCAGATCCTCCCAATTTATGTGCTGGAAGAAGGGATGTTGTCTAATGCAGCCATTTATTCCCAGTCGTCTGCTTGGGTCCTCACACAGTAGCTGTAAAGAAGAACAAAATCTATATTAGTATCTGGATATAAAATATAAAGGTGTCACTATATGTGATGCCTTCTCACTCCTGTGCAAGTTCTCTATCTCTGTGTGATGCCCTCCTGGGTGCCCCCATAGTAGTGGTAATATCCTTCCATGCCGCCGTCATAAATTACAGTTTTTCTTCTCTTTAGTTCTACTCATTCTTTGGCGACCATTGTTATGGGGCATCACCATAGAGGCTTGAGTTTACAACAATCTCTCTTACTGCCATCTTTCTGTATAACATCCCTGTTCTAAGAACTAAGCATCTGCTCCACCTCACCTCCTCAATGATATTTTTCAAGTCAGAGTCCAGATTATATGTGGGTACTTCTGACGAATTCTGATAGGACTTTTTATCTCCTGTCACCATCTTGTACAGGATGATGCCCAAAGAGAACCAGTCAGCAGCTGCATTGTACTTCTTCCTTGCAATGACCTGTGAAGAAGAAGGGAAGACTTCATTACATGCTATAGACAATAACGACGCTTTGTAAGTTTAGATTCATGAAGCTCCAATTAGTATTCCCGATGAATGGAGACTATTGAATCCTCCAATGTCCTGTCTCTATCAATCCCACTATAGTCTATGAAATTACTATCCAGACACTCACCTCTGGAGCCATGTAGCCCGGTGTTCCTACTTTTCCAGATACTCCATCCATTCTATTGACGGCCAGCCCAAAATCTGCAATTTTTAGATGACCAGAGCCGTCAATCAGAATATTAGCTGTTTTTAAGTCTCTGTGTAAAGAAAGGTAAAGATATTTTTCATGGAACATGTATGAGTATACACAGTCTATAGTATATATAACACGTAAGTGACTGAATGTGTAAAACATGATCATCTACTGTTCTTCTATATTCAGTGTTCTGCTGAGGAGAAGCACAGAGATGTGACCATATTACAGCAGAACTTGTGCATCAAGGTGAAGAAATGGATTTACCGATGAATGAAGCCCTTTGAGTGCAGGAACTGGAGGCCTGATGTTATCTCAGCCGCATAGAATCTGTTGGGGAAGGAATAAGTAAAAATGTAAGTCTTGGATATTAGAGAAGACGTCACTTATGATGTATGCAATCGGATGCTGGGGGAACAGAGTTATTAACAATGTTATGAGTGCCTACATTTAATTGGCAATGTTAAATATAGAAAATTAGGGTCTCCACAGCAATGATCGCACAGGATGGTCCAAATTTGGATAGAGCCCCCTTCTTCAACAACGGACTGCTTCTGTGGTAAAATCACCCTTGTTAGTGGGGGCATAGATGGATATGGTAATGTTATTAGAAATATGGTCATCAAAATCAGTCTAGAATATAGTTCTAAAACCTTTGTGCTTACTTTGCACTGCTAAGTGGGAAACATCCTTGTTTTTCTAGGAGGCACTTCAGGTCTCCTCCAGAAGCATAGTCCATGGCAAAACACGAGTGCTTCTACAAGAAGATGGAGAACAAAGAGTCATTCACATTCATTGTACATATTGTTTAGATCAGGGTTCCCCAACTCCAGTCCTCAAGGCCCACCAAAAGGTCATGGTTTCAGGATTTCCTTAGTATTGCACAGGTGATCATTGCATCACCTGCACAGGCAATAATTCCATCACCTGTGTAATACTAAGGAAATCCTGAAAATATGACCTGTTCGTGGGTCTTGAGGACTGGAGTTGGGGAACCCTGGTTAGATAACCTAGAAAATGTTTAAAAACATTGATGGTTTTACCTTAGTTTGGAAAGTTATGCAGCTATTCACCAAGAAAGGACTTCCAGGCGTCAGCTGAAGGAGCTTCTTTTCCATCAGGAGTTGTTCTTCTGCTGCAGCTGAAACTCCTTTGGTCACAATCTTTATCGCCAGCTTCTTCTTGGTGATGTTATCAGATGCTAGAAAGACCTATATAGGACAGAGAGGTGGCATGTCAGTAGCATGGATGATTCAGTGATAGCTTCAGCTTTAGATTTATTTTTATATTATATAATGTAGCAACTTACTTTCCCAAAAGCACCTTGGCCAATCTTCCTATGAAACGTAAACCTGTTGATAGAAATACGGTTTCCATCTGTAGGGCAGCTCTGAGGGGCAGTGCTCGGTCCTAATGGGATAAAATAACACATTATTGGTTTATATAGAAATAATTATTACAGGAGGATACAGTGAATAATAGAAGGCACACATTTTAAGGGACTGTTGAGCAGAATTGACAAAAACTGCTTAAGTGTATGTGCACACATCGCTTTTGTGTGGTCTTTTTTCTGTGCAGTTCTTTCTTTCAGCATTTTTGCTGCAGATTTCACACACAATAATGAGAGGGGAAAAATCCACAATAAAAAAACATAAAAATCTTGACAAAAGCTCAAGAGAAACCTGGCAAGAACATGTGTATTTTACGCAGCGTTTTTCCTGGGAACACATCTGGATTTGCAGCAGAATTTTCAGTTGAAACTCCTGAATGTGTGCATATGTAATAATAAACTACAGACGCTGATATTAAGAAAGGTTTTGAAGATGGTGGCTTTCATATTAATAGGAATTGCAACTAAAGATGAATGAATTGAAAAAAAAAGGTTTGCTGATTTCTCTATTTCTACCATCTCCAATTACAGCTCTATAATAAATGTATCTATGATTTATAAGTGCCTTTTTAGAAAGACTTTTCGTCCTACCTGGCCTTGGTTCCTCTTCCTCCCTGGCCTTTGAACCGCTATTTTTAGGCCTTTTTACGGACCCACACGAGCCATCTTCTTCTCCCCTCTTTCTCTTTTCACCTCCTTTACTGAGGTCTTTACCATGTACCTTTTCAGGACATGGTCTTTTGCGTTTGGGCTCTGGTGATTTACACCCATCTCTGTGCATCTTTTGGTCTCCATGATGCTCTTCAGAACATGGTCTTTTATTTGAGAGTCTTGGTGATTTAGACCCATTCTCATTTTCCTTCATATCCCCATGTATTTCCTCGGGACATGGTCTTTTTTTTTCAGGGCCAATTGACATTGACCCATCTCTATATCTTTTCCTCTCTCCTTCTGATTTGGGGCCTTCTTTGTTTTTTTTAGAGGACCCCATTTCAAGAATATCGCAGTGTCAATAGACGCGCAACCGTTCCCAGCAATCGCTAGTTGAACAGTAACCCAAATGTTGGCTGAACTCTATTTTAGAACCATGTGATGTCATAGAAAGCATTATGATGTCACAAAGCTCTGGTGGGAGCCCATCATGACTATTGTGACCACTGAACCATTATGATGTAAACATGTAATATATGCATAATGAATGAGAACCTTATATTTCTAGACATAGAGTTTACTTTTATAACACAGTATAAGAGAAGTAGGATGCATGAACATGGCTGGGCTGGATGTCTGAAGGGTCTTACATGGTGTCGTTTTTGAATATAGTATATGTATTCTATGCATTATTGTATATTAGCTATGTCTTTGGTGGTCTTTACACATACATGCTGCCTCCCATTGCATCCAATGATACCACTTTGTATCTTCTAAAGTAAACCAGAAGGAGATAAAAGTTGCCATCTGGGATTTGGTGCACAGACCTATACAGCCAGTAGATATCTCGTCTCAGGATACAACCTGTAATGTAGATTGCGATTAATTTTCTTACTTATTAATATTGTCTACATTACACACTGGCTTCTCCCATGTAATATTTCGATGAGTTACCTGAGATTAGAAAATTTGCTCCTTTATTTATGGTATTATGTCTATAGTTAGGGAATGTTGGTGGTGAAAGTTGTGTAATAGCGCGGGAGATGCAGGTTTCAGGGCACTTACATTCAGTATACAGTACATACTGGAATTATTCATTAAAGACATTTTCCACTCTTAGGAATGTGGACCCAAAGGGCTCTAAAATACCTAAAATAACTAACAAAGCAGATACTCACCCTCCTCAATTCAAGCACCAGCTCTAAGTATTTTGGTTGCAGTGTGGACGTCACATCGACAGTTTGCATCATTGCTGTAGCCAATCACTGCCTATATATCAAAAGGAAAGAACAGATTTGGCTCACCACTGTTATATATCCACCGTCGCATGAGATTCCGAATTTTCCGAAACCCCGTCATAGAATCATAGAATCATAGAATGGTAGAGTTGGAAGGGACCTCCTGGGTCATCTGGTCCAACCCCCTGCTCAAAGCAGGATTCACTAGATCATCTCAGACAGATGTCTGTCCAGCCTCTGTTTGAAGACGTCCATTGAAGGGGAACTCACCACCTCTCGTGGCAGCCTGTTCCACTCATTAATCACCCTAACTGTCAAAAAGTTTTTTCTAATATCTAATCTGTGTCTCCTCCCATTTAGTTTCATCCCATTGCTTCTAGTCTTTCCTTGTGCAAATGAGAATAAAGATGATCCTTCTACAATGTGACAGCCCTTGACATATTTGTAGACAGCTATTAAGTCTCCTCTCAGTCTTCTTTTTTGCAAGCTAAACATTCCCAAATCCTGCAACCGTTTCTCATAGGACATGGTTTGCAGACCAGTCACCATTCTGGTCGCTCTTCTCTGAACTTGCTCCAGTTTGTCTATGTCTTTTTTAAAATGTGGTGCCCAAAACTGTACACAGTATTCCAGATGAGGTCTGACCAAAGAGGAGTAAAGACCGATAATGACTTCACGTGATCTAGACTGTATGCTTCTGTTAATACATCCCAGAATTGTATTTGCCTTTTTTGCTGCTGCATCACACTGTTGACTCATGTTCAGTCTATGATCTATTAGTATACCTAAGTCTTTTTCACATGTACTGTTGCTTAGCTCTATTCCTCCCATTCTGTATATGCTTTTTTCATTTTTATTGCCCAGATGTAGTACTTTGCATTTTTCCCTGTTAAAAACCATTCTGTTGGTTGCTGCCCACTGCTCCAGTTTATTTAGGTCTTTTTGAATCCTCTCTCTCTCTTCTCTAGTATTAGCTATCCCTCCTAGCTTTGTGTCATCAGCAAATTTAATCAGTTTACCCTCAATTCCTTCATCTAAATCATTGATAAAGATGTTGAACAATACAGGTCCCAGGACGGAGCCCTGTGGTACCCCACTTGAGACATTCATCCAGCTGGATGTGAAGCCATTTACAACCACCCTTTGAGTCCGATCACTAAGCCAGTTATGAATCCACCTAACAGTTGCCTGGTCCATTGCATACTTGGTCATTTTTTCAATGAGGATGGTGTGAGATACTTTGTCAAATGCTTTGCTGAAGTCAAGATATACTATATCTACAGCATTTCCCTGATCCACCCAGTCAGTGATTCTGTCATAGAAGGAAATTAAGTTAGTCTGACATGACTTGTTAGTTACAAACCCATGCTGACTCTGGTTAATCACTTCATTCTTATCCATGTACTTACATACATGTTGTTTAATAATTTGTTCAAAGATCTTTCCTGGTATAGAAGTCAGACTCACTGGCCTATAGTTCCCTGGGTCCACCTTCTTCCCCTTTTTGAAGATAGGAACAACATTTGCTCTTCTCCAGTCTTCTGGGACTTCTCCTGTTCTCCAAGAATTTTCAAAGATTATGGAGAGTGGTTCTAAAATTTCTTCTACGATCTCCTTCAGTACTCTGGGGTGTAATTCATCTGGACCTGGAGACTTGAACTCATTTATGTTAGCTAAATATTCCCTCACAATCTTTCTGTTTACAGATAACTTGGATTCCTCTATTCCTTTAAAAGGACAGTGAAGATCAGTTGATGTTACATTTTCTTTCTGAGAGAAAACAGATGCAAAATAGGAATTAAAAAGTTCGGCCTTCTCAACATCCTCTCTTACCATTTCTCCATTTTCATCCTGTAAAAATCCTATAGCATCTTTGACTTTTCTTTTACTTTTGACATACCCCCAAAATCCTTTTTTATTGCTTTTGACATCTCTTGCAAGCCTTAATTCATTGTCCGTTTAGCTAACCTGATACGTGCCCTGCAGGATCTGCAGACTGCATTATAATCTTCTTTAGATATGCCTCCCTCTTTCCATTTAATAAACATTTCTTTCTTTCTTTTTAGCATATGTTTAAGTTCTGTGTTCATCCATCCTGGTTTCCTTAAATGTTTCCCATTCTTCCTACTTTTCGGGATTGTTAACGATTGTGCTTTGAGAATCTCATTTTTAAAAATTTCCCATCCTTCCTGGACATTTTTGTCCTTAAGGACATCCAGCCATTGGATCCCTCCTATTCTCTTTCTGAGTCTCTTAAAATCTGCCTTTCTAAAATCTAACCTTGAAGTTTGAGTCTTCACATGTCTTCCTCCTCTAGTTATCCAAAATTCTATAATAGCATGATCGCTGCCTCCTAGGGTCCCAGCCACCTTTACCTCCTCAACCATTTCCTCCCTGTTTATAAGGATTAGATCCAAAGTAGCAGATCCCCTTGTTTTCTCCCCTACCTTTTGGAAGATAAAGTTGTCAGCAAGAGAGGATAAGAATTTGCTTGACCTGTTAGTTTTACTTGAGAGAGATTCCCAACAAATGTCTGGATAGTTGAAATCTCCCATCAGCTAGGGCTCATACTATAATACCATTAAAAAAGTCCTGAAGTCTCCAGTAAAATCATTCCTTTTATTTGAAATCTATTTAAAATATCTCCACGGCAGGAGGGTGAAATATCGTTGACGCGTTTCGACCAACTGGTCTTAATTGTACCTTATCATAGTTTGCCATACAGATATAAAACCACTAATCTCCACCCTCCCAGGACATCACTTAATTTAAAATATGCAAAGATATGTGAATATTAAACATATAAACCCTATTGGAGAATGCATGAAAAGGCTGTATAGACATTAGAAATAATTATATTAAACAGATATACATTAGATCTCTGCAAAAATGTAATCCTTGTGGTGATCTTGTGTTGAATTTCATGATCCATAGCTCTTCATTTTTAAGGAGTGTTTTCCTCCAATTCTCTCTTTGTCTAGGTCTATTAACCCTAACAAATTCATAGAAGGAAAAAGTGTTCAAGCTTCCTACGTGAAATTCTGTGAAGTGGTTTGTTGCACCTGAAGTATTTGTATGTTTTTTCTCTTATACATAAGAAATACAGGTGCATCTCACTAAATTAGAATATCATCAAAAAGTTTATTTATTTCAGTTCTTCAATACAAAAAGTGAAACTCATCTATTATATAGAGTCATTACAAACAGAGTGATCTATTTCAAGTGTTTATTTCTGTTAATGTTGATGATCATGGCTTACAGCTAGTGATGGGCGAGCACTAAAATGCTCGGGTGCTCGATGCTCGGGTCAAGCAAATCGACCCGAGCAACGAGCCCAATATAAGTCTATGGGAAACTTGAACATTTTTTAGGCGGCTCCCCCCGGCTGTCTGCAGAGGGCCTAAAAATTGCCCAAATTGATGGGAACAGTGCTCAAATGACATGGGAAAAGCTTGGGGAAGACCCCTGGAAGCGTTTCTGACTCCTGGGTCACTGCTGTCAACAACGTTGTCAGAGGTATTATGCCACTTTTACGAACTCACAATAAAACATACAAAAACGAGATCAAAATGGATTCTGGGGACTCTGAAAGTCACAAAGCCTATTCTTAAAGGACCAGCAGTCGGCCCGCACTATTGTTAGAGAGCCATCAGCCGGCTATGCTTTGTTGTTCCCATTACTAAAGAGTTGGTCTCCTATACTGTTATTGCGTATGCAGTGAGTGGCAGGGCTGGCCAAAATTTGGACGCACCCCAATACCCCTTTGAAAATTTGGATGCACCCGAATACCCCTTTGAAGAGACTTAGAGGAGGGCCTCCTGAAAACAATGTTCCCATTATTAGGAAGTAGGTCTCCCATAGTGTTGGCCTATGCAGTGAATGCAAGGGCTGCCAAAAATTGGTAGGCACTCCAATGCACTTTGGAAAAGACGTGGAGGAGGGCCTCATAAAAAAAATGTTCCCATTAGAAAGGAGCGGGTCTCCTATACTTGTAATGCTCATGCACTAAGTGTATGGGCTGACAAACATTTACCCCTGGGGGGTATACATGAACATACTGTCTAAAAAAAAATTTTACGGGCATCATAAACACCTTTTAAAAAAATTATGTGGGTGTTGCATCACGGATCATGGTCACCCTAGTGATTAGGTGCTGGAGGATGAGGATGAGGAGAAGGAGGAGGACAAGAGCAAATAGCCAAAATCAGGAAGCGTATACCCATGTGTGGATGTGAAAAGGTGCATGGGAATACACCTCCCAAAAAGAGACACTGGATTTGAGTTTATGTTACGCTGCTATCAATTGGTGGTGTTGAGAAGTCTGGCCCAATCCAGCCCTTGTTCATTTTTATAAGAGTCAGCCTGTCAGCATTTTCAGTTGACAGCTGCTGCGCTTATCAGTTATAATTCCACCAGCGGCACTAAAAACCCGCTCTGATAAAACGCTAGCGGCAGGGCAGGCCAGGACCTCCAAGACGTCGAGAGCCAGTTCATTCAACGTGTCCAGCTTGGATACCCAATAATTATAAGGCACAGAGGATTCACAGAGGATGTTGGTACGGTCAGCAAGGTACTCCCTCAGCATCTTCCCAAACTTTGCACTCCTTGTGAGAGTACCCCGCGCCTCAGGGCCTGTGCGATGGGAGGGGCTGAGAAAACTCTCCCAGAACTTTGACAGTGTTCCCCTGCCTCTGTTGGATTGGAGTTGTGTCTCTCTCGACTTTACTCCTTGGTTGTCCAACGAACTGTGACCTCTGCCACCAGCGTTTTCAGATGGGAATTTTTTTAATAGTTCCGCAACAAGTGACTTCTTGTACTGCCCCATTTTTAGACCTGTCCGCCTCAGGAATAAGAGATATAAAGTTCTCCTTGTAGTGTGGGTCTAGAAGTGTCACCAACCAGTAATGACTGTCACCCAAAATTTTGAGAACGTGAGGGTCAAGGGAAAGACTGATCATGCTCTCCTCCTCCTCCTCCCTGTCCTCAGGCCATGCATGCTGAACAGACGGTATGACAGTTGTGCAGGTAGTACCGTCTATAGCGCATGAAACTAGCTCCTGTTCTTCCTCCTCCTCCTCTTCCTCATTGTCACCCAATCCACATTGGGATGAGATGAGGCTTGGCTGTGTGTAATCACCCTGTATGGTTCCTTGCTCCAACTCATCGTGCTCCGCCTGCAATGCATCCTCTTTGATTGTGAGCAGAGAGCGTTTCAGAAGACAGAGAAGCGGGATGGTGCCACTAATTATGGCGTCATCGACGCTCACCATCATCTCAAAGTTTTGGAGGATGGTACAGATCTCTGACATCCATGTCCACTCCTGAGGTCTTATATGTGGAGTCTGAACTGAAAATCGACGGCCTTGTTGATGCTGGTGTAGCGTCGGCGTCCCTGCCTCCTGCTAGGCAGGGACGCTGTTCCCCTCACCTCTCCGCTCCGTGCCCGGCGTCTTCCTCCCGCTCTGCTAGCAGCTCGCGCTCCTTCCTGGCCACGGTGCTTAGGGCGCGCGCACGCGCTCCCCCTCTCTTAAAGGGGCCGCACGCGCCGTCCTAAGGAGTCCCCGGCCAATGGCCGGAGGACTTCACCATATATAAGGCACCTCCTCCAAAATGGAGGTGCCCGAGCAATGTTGTAGCACAGTTCATCACTCTGCTTCAGCCCTCAGGTCCCGTTTCCAGTTACCTGCCAGTTACCTGCCAGTTTCCGGTCTGATACCTGCCTGTCTCGTGTCAACCTGCTACTATTCCTGCGGTCCGACAGTCTGCCTACCAGCCCTGCCAGTCTGTCTATGGATCCGTCTGCCCGCTCACCTGGGAGCGCACATCTGCTACCTGCTTGCTAGCCTACCTGGAGGCTCCGCCGTCACGTGCTGTGACCACCAGCCTGTCCAGAGACTCTTGCCCGCTCACCTGGGAGCACTCACCTGCTACCTGTCTGCTAGCCTACCTGGAGGCTCCGCCGTCACGTGCTGTGACCACCTGCCTGTCCAGTGACTCTTGCCCGCTCACCTGGGAGCGTTCATCTGCTACCTGCCTGTTAGCCTACCTGGAGGCCCTGCCGTCACGTGCTGTGACCACCTGCCTGTCCAGAGACTCTTGCCCGCTCACCTGGGAGCGTCCACCTGCTACCAGCCTGCTTGCCTACCTGGAGGCTCCGCCGTCACTTGCCCTGACCACCCGCCTGTCAAGAGACTGTCCCGGTCACTTGCTGTGACCCCCTGCCCGTTTACCCAGAGACTGTCCCGGTCACTTGCCGTGACCACCTGCCCGTTTACCCAGAGACTGTCCCGGTCACTTGCCGTGACCACCTGTCCATTTACCCAGAGACTGTCCCGGTCACTTGCCGTGACCTCCTGCCCGTTTACCCAGAGACTGTCCCTGTCACTTGCTGTGACTATCTGCCTGTCTTCCCTGGGCGCCACCCGCTTCCTTACAAGGGCCGCCCCCTTGTATAGTTGCTCAGAGGTTCCGCCTCCCAGACCCGTTACAGTTTGCTCGGGCCATGGAACCCGGTGGCACCCAAGCACCCTCGCTCTCGGACCTATGTCATGAACTGTCCCGTCAGAGGTCCCAACAGGAGTCCATCCTGGGTCACCTGCGGAATGTCAACTCTCACCTGGACACTCTGACTGCTCCACCAGCAACCACCGCTAGCGTCATGACTCACAACCCGGCAGCGCCGCTGCCCACCAATACCATGGTATCCTGCCCCGGACCCCGGCTTTCTGCACCTCCTCGCTTCGGAGGTGACCCCGCTCAAGCTCGGGGCTTCATAAACCAGTGCACCCTGCACTTTGAACTCCTGTCCCACCAGTTTATCTCCGACCGGGCCAAAGTTGCCTTCATCATGTCTCATCTCACGGGGGAGGTACTGGCTTGGTTAAATCCTCTATGGGAGAGAGGAGACCTCCTGGTGTCTGACCTGCCAGCCTTTCTCACGGCTTTCCGGAAAGTCTTCAACGAACCCGGACGGAAGACCTCATCCGCATCGTCTCTGCTACGCCTTCGTCAAGGAGATCTCACCGTGGGCCAATATGCCATACGGTTCCGTACCCTTGCTTCGGAGCTGGCCTGGGATAACGACGCTCTGGTGTCTGTCTTCTGGGAGGGTCTGTCCGGCCGTATTAAAGATGAACTCGCCGGTCGGGACATTCCTACCACTCTCGACGACTTAATAACACTTGCCACCCGGATTGACATCCGGTTCCAGGAGCGTGCAGCAGAGACCCGGTCCATGTCTGAATATATTGAGGAGAATCTGGCCCGGGGATTTATCCGGAAATCTACCTCCCCGGCGGGAGCAGGCTTCTTCTTCGTCAAAAAGAAGGACGGCTCACTCCGTCCATGTATAGATTATAGAGGCCTTAACCAGATTACAGTGAAGAATAAATACCCCCTCCCGCTCATTCCTGAATTATTTGACCGCCTGAGGGGGGCTAGAATCTTCACCAAACTGGACCTCCGTGGGGCGTATAACCTGGTCCGTATCCGTCAGGGGGATGAATGGAAGACGGCATTCAACACCCAGGACGGCCACTATGAATATCTGGTAATGCCCTTTGGTCTCTGTAACGCTCCCGCCGTCTTTCAAGAGTTGGTCAATGACATCTTCCGGGACCTTCTCTACTCCTGCGTAGTGGTGTACCTGGACGACATCTTGGTCTTCTCTCCGGATCTCCAGACTCACTGGAGGGATGTTCGTCAGGTCCTGCTCAGGCTCAGGCAGAACCACCTCTACGCTAAATATGAGAATTGCCTCTTAGAGCAGACCTCGCTTCCGTTTTTGGGCTACATAATTTCTCAGACCGGCCTACGAATGGATCCTGAGAAACTGTCTGCCATCGAGAAGTGGCCTCGACCAGAGGGGTTGAAGGCTATTCAGCGGTTCCTGGGCTTCGCCAACTACTACCGCCTCTTTATACCGCACTTCTCTTCCCGGACTGCCCCAATTTCCGCGCTCACCCGTAAGGGCACTAATCCCAGAGAATGGCCGCCCGCAGCAGAGGAAGCCCTTTCTTTCCTTAAAACAGGCTTTCTCTTCCGCCCCGGTGCTGCATCGCCCGGACGGCAACAAGCAGTTCTTCCTGGAAGTTGACGCCTCCTCCTCTGGAGCCGGAGCGGTACTTACCCAAAAATCGTCTTCCGGGAGAATGGTAACTTGCGGCTTCTTCTCCAAACTCTTCTCCTCTTCTGAGCGCAACTATTCTATTGGAGACCGAGAGTTATTGGCCATTAAGTTGGCTTTGGAGGAGTGGCGTTACCTGCTCGAGGGGGCTCTTCACCCGGTAATAATTTACACTGACCACAAGAACTTGGCTTACCTCCAGAGTGCCCAGAGACTTAACCCGCGCCAAGCCCGGTGGTCCTTGTTTTTTGCTCGCTTTGATTTTGTTCTTCATTTTCGCCCGGCTGACAAAAACATCAAAGCGGACGCCTTGTCCCGATCCTTTCTGGTGTCTGATCTCGAGGAGGAACCTAAACATATCATCGATCCCGCCAGAGTAATGCAGGTGGCTCCCGTGAGTCTAAATCGTCTCCCTCCCGGTAAGACGTTCGTCACTGTACCTGATCGGGAGAGGATCCTACACTGGGGTCACTCGTCTAAACTAGCTGGCCACGCTGGTCAGAAAACGACCCTCCAGCTTATTACCCGGCACTACTGGTGGCCTACCCTGCACAAGGACGTAATAGACTTTGTTTCTGCCTGTGTGTCCTGCGCCCGCAACAAGGTTCCGAGACACCTACCAGCCGGTCGCCTCCTTCCGCTTCCTGTACCTGCTGTCCCTTGGCAGCATATAGCTATGGACTTCATAACAGATCTCCCTGTCTCTGCCGGTTTTACAGTCATTTGGGTGGTCGCTGACCGCTTTTCCAAAATGGCCCATTTCATTCCCCTGCCAGGCCTCCCGTCTGCACCGGAGCTGGCTAAAGACTTTATCCGCCACATCTTCCGTTTTCATGGCCTGCCTCTCCACATCGTGTCGGATCGTGGGGTTCAGTTCACCTCACGCTTCTGGAGAGCCACATGTAAACTGCTAGACGTCACCCTGGACTTCTCCTCCGCTTACCATCCACAGTCCAATGGTCAAGTGGAGCGGATCAATCAGATCCTGACCAGTTTCCTCCGGCATTTCGTTAATGCCCACCATTCAGACTGGGTGGATCTCCTGCCATGGGCCGAATTCTCTTACAACAATCACGAGAGCGAATCTTCCTCCAAATCCCCGTTTTTTGTAGTCTTCGGTCAGCATCCTCGGATCCCATTTCCCATCTCCACCTCGGTGGATAATCCGGCTGCGGAATCTCTCATTAGCGAATTTTCCTCCATTTGGGAGAGTACCCGATCCGCACTCCTTCAGTCGTCCGAGGGGATGAAAAAACACGCTGACAAAAAACGCCTGGATCCTCCACAATTCCGTCCAGGGGATAAGGTCTGGCTCTCGTCCAAGTATGTCCGGCTCAAGATTCCCTCCTACAAGTTAGGGCCTCGGTTCATCGGCCCACTGGAGGTTATCAAACAGATCAACCCGGTGGCCTATAAATTGAAACTCCCGGCCAACTTGCGGATCCCTAACTCCTTCCATGTATCTCTCCTCAAACCCGTGGTACTTAACTCTTTTTCCAAGTCTACAGGTACGCCTCCTGCTCCGGTTTCTGCTGAAGACGAGTTTGAGGTAGAGAACATTCTGGCCACCAAAAGGGTAAGAGGAAAGACTTTTTTTCTGGTAGATTGGAAGGGGTTTGGTCCTCAGGAGAGAATGTGGGAGCCCCGGGAGAACATCCATGCCCCTCTCATCCTTGCTAAATTTCTGTCTGGCCTAAAAAAGGGGGGGCCTAAAGGGGGGGGTACTGTAGCTTCGGCGTCCCTGCCTCCTGCTAGGCAGGGACGCTGTTCCCCTCACCTCTCCGCTCCGTGCCCAGCGTCTTCCTCCCGCTCTGCTAGCAGCGCGCTCTCCTTCCCGGCCACGGTGCTTAGGGCGCGCGCGCTCCCCCTCTCTTGAAGGGGCCGCGCGCGCCGTCCTAAGGAGTCCCCGGCCAATGGCCGGAGGACTTCACCATATATAAGGCACCTCCTCCAAAATGGAGGTGCCCGAGCAATGTTGTAGCACAGTTCATCACTCTGCTTCAGCCCTCAGGTCCCGTTTCCAGTTACCTGCCAGTTACCTGCCAGTTTCCTGTCTGATACCTGCCTGTCTCGTGTCAACCTGCTACTATTCCTGCGGTCCGACAGTCTGCCTACCAGCCCTGCCAGTCTGTCTATGGATCCGTCTGCCCGCTCACCTGGGAGC
The DNA here is from genome assembly GCF_046119375.1 of Phyllobates terribilis. Lineage (NCBI taxonomy): Eukaryota > Metazoa > Chordata > Amphibia > Anura > Dendrobatidae > Phyllobates > Phyllobates terribilis. Next base: position 1,743,662 of record NW_027362943.1, read on the forward strand.
GCACATCTGCTACCTGCCTGCTAGCCTACCTGGAGGCTCCGCCGTCACGTGCTGTGACCACCAGCCTGTCCAGTGACTCTTGCCCGCTCACCTGGGAGCACTCACCTGCTACCTGTCTGCTAGCCTACCTGGAGGCTCCGCCGTCACGTGCTGTGACCACCTGCCTGTCCAGTGACTCTTGCCCGCTCACCTGGGAGCGCTCATCTGCTACCTGCCTGCTAGCCTACCTGGAGGCCCTGCCGTCACGTGCTGTGACCACCTGCCTGTCCAGAGACTCTTGCCCGCTCACCTGGGAGCGTCCACCTGCTACCAGCCTGCTTGCCTACCTGGAGGCTCTGCCGTCACTTGCCGTGACCACCCGCCTGTCAAGAGACTGTCCCGGTCACTTGCTGTGACCCCCTGCCCGTTTACCCAGAGACTGTCCCGGTCACTTGCCGTGACCACCTGCCCGTTTACCCAGAGACTGTCCCGGTCACTTGCCGTGACCACCTGTCCGTTTACCCAGAGACTGTCCCGGTCACTTGCCGTGACCTCCTGCCCGTTTACCCAGAGACTGTCCCTGTCACTTGCTGTGACTATCTGCCCGTCTTCCCTGGGCGCCACCCGCTTCCTTACAAGGGCCGCCCCCTTGTATAGTTGCTCAGAGGTTCCGCCTCCCAGACCCGTTACAGCTGGTAGTTAACAACTGCCCTCTTCTGCTCAGAAATCCTTCCTAACATCTGCAGTGTAGAGTTCCAACGCGTGGGGACATCACACACCAGTCGGTGAGACGGAAGCTGCAAACGCTGTTGAAGCATGGAAAGGGCGGCTGAAGCTGTAACTGACTTTCTAAAATGGGCACACAGTCGACGTACTTTGACAAGCAGATTCGGCAGCTCCGGGTAGGTTTTGAGAAACCGCTGAACCACGAGGTTAAGCACATGGGCCAGGCATGGTACATGTGTGAGCTCGCCTCACCTCAGAACCGCCACCAGTTTCCGACCATTGTCACACACGACCATGCCTGGCTGTAGGTTCAGCGGTGTCAGCCACAGATCTGCCTGCTCTTTCAGAGCTGTCCACAACTCTTCAGCATTGTGCGGTTTGTCACCTAAGCATATTAGCTTCAGCACAGCCTGTTGCCGCTTGGCCGAGGCAGTTCTGCAGTGCTTCCAGCTTGTGACTGATGTTGTCATTTCGGAGGGGGAGACTGAAGAGGAGGAGGAGGCTGAGGAGGATGAGGCGCAGGAGCTGTAGACTGTGGGGGCAAACCTGATTGACCTAGGGCCCGCAATCCTCAGCGTCGGGAGGATGTGTTCCGTCCCAAGGTCTGACTGGGTCCCGGATTCCACTATATTATTCCAGTGTGCCGTCAGCGAGATGTACCGTCCGTGCCCACAAGCACTTGTCCACGTGTCTGTGGTTAGGTGGGCTTTCCCTGTAACTGCATTGTTGAGGGCACGGCTAATGTTGTGGGACACGTGCTTGTGTAATGCGGGGACAGCAAACAGGGAGAAATAGTGGCAGCTGGGGACCGAGTACCGAGGGACGGCTGCCGCCATCAGATTGCGGAAAGTTTCCGTCTCCACAAACCTAAAAGGCAACATTTCGAGCGCAAGCAGTCGCGAAATAAGGGAATTTAGTAGTGTGGCCTGTGGAGCGTTGGCTGCGTATTTACGCTTGCGTTCCAAGGACTGGGGTATGGACAACTGAATGCTGTGCTGGGACAAGGACATGCTTGCTGATGGTGCTAGTTGAGAGTATGCGACGACAGGTGCAGGGCAGGAGGCATCTACACATGCACTATGGGCAGGGGATTGGCTTGCACGCACAACAGCGGAAGAAGCAGTGGTGTCACCCGCAGACACTGTTCCTGGACCCTGGGGTTCGGCCCACAAAGTCGGGTGCTTTGCTGCCATGTGCCTGATCATGCTGGTGGTGGTCAGGCTGCTAGTTTTGCTACCCTTGCTGATGCTGGCCTGGCAGGTGGTGCAAATGGCCCTTTTGGGGTTATCGGCAGAGTCTTTAAAAAACAACCAGACTCGGGATTACCTGACAGTTGTGCTGACAACTTCCATCGTGTTGGTGTTATGGGGAACGGTTGCCCACTTTCTGTCTGTGGCCACGACACTGCTTCTTCCTGCCTGTTGGGGTGCTCTGCCTCCCTCCCCCTGTGTGCTGCTGTCTTTGCTCTGCATGTACTGCTGCCAGGTTGGGTCAGTTAATATATCATCCACCACCTCGTCTTCCACTTCCGCACCCTGGTTCTCCTACTGGCATTCCGGCAATTGTGTCTCATGATCGTCCACCTCTTGTGATACTTTCCCACCGTCGCCTTCTTATGACCGTGGCTGCTCAAATATTTGGGCATCGCTACATGCGATCTCCTCTTGCCCCACTTCAAGTGGACCAGGCAAGAGGCCTGAATCTATAAATGGAAAAGTGAACAGCTCTTCAGATTGTCCAAGTGTGGGATCAGTTGTCTCAGGGCACTCGGCATGGTGGAAGGAAGGAGGATCATGGTGAGAAATATGCGGTCCAGACTCAAGGCTACTGAGATCATACTGTATGGAAGACAGGGTGGTGGTGGTGGCGAAGTGACTGGAAGCATTATCTACTATCCAACCAATAACTTTTTCACACTGCTCTGTGTTCAATAGTGGTGTTCTGCAGTCCCCTATTCACTTGAACAGGAAGGTTGAGTGAGAAGATGTGGGTGTTTGTTGTGGCACAATTTGAGCTTACACACGGCCTCAGCCTCTGCACGCACCATCATCATCACGTCCAGTTCCCCGTCCCTTGCCATGTGCCTTGCCCATTTTAAAAAGAGGACAATATCTTCCACGTTCACTCTAAATGGATGAATTTGGAGCGAACTTATATGTGATCCATGTGACGGACAAACCACAGTTTTAAATAGCTGGTCTGTAGGTAACTATTTTTAACATTGCCGACCTCGTGTCAATAAGTTCACTGACACACTGCAACAAATCTTCAATGGAGGCCAGAAATGGTAATATTTTCAGCGCAATTATATGTGATCCGTGTGACGGACAAACCACAGTTTTAAATAGCTGGATTTTTAGCGCTGTAATATGGAAAGGACCTGGCTGTATTCTGCAATGCCAACAAGCCAAAAAATTGTGTTCTCTGGATTGCTTTTTAAGCAAATAATCAAGATAAAAAAAAAATATTCCTGGCCCCTAATACCTGGGCCTATTTCTACAAATATCTGTAAAAGCACCAGCAGACAGAACTAGAATGGACCCTCTTGCTATGTGCACTGCAGTCTGCTATATACCCTGCCTGCCTGCCTAGCACTGATATCTCTGCAGCTGGATTAGTCCTCAGAAGGACTGTTAGTTGAGATGGATATGTGTCTCTAATATAGTCTGGTATACCTTCACTAACTAGAAACAAACAAATCTCTCCCTAGCTCAGCAGCAGCTCTCCCTACACTGTCTGATTCCAGAGTGACTGTGACGAGCATGGCGGCGCCAGGTCTGATATAGACCTGATGACGCTGTGCTGTCAGCCAATCACTGTAATGCCACAACCAACATAGCTGCAGTATTACAGTGTGTGGCAGATAATCCCTGCATGTTGATTGGTGCTCTAAAGAGCGCCAAACATGCAAGGAGGGGACCCGAGCTCCCGCCGAGCAACCCAGGAAATACTCGCCGAGCATCTTGAGCAGTGAGATGCTCGGGCGAGCACCGAGCAGTAGCGAGCATGCTCGCTCATCACTACTTATAGCTGATGAAAACACAAAAGTCATTATCTCAGTAAATTATAATAATAAAAAAAAACACCTGCAAAGGCTTCCTCAGCGTTTAAAAAGGTCCCTCAGTCTGTTTCAGTAAGCTTCACAATCATGGGGAAGACTGCTGACTTGCCAGATGTCCACAAGGCAGTTATTGACACACTCTACAAGGTCTCCACTAATGTCCCTATATTGGTTCTTCACCAGTCGCCGCACGCGTACCTCGCCCTGTCTTTCCCTAGCGTTAGGCTCAGGCTAGAGAAGGGAGAGGATGAGCACTAGTTGATCCCCACTGAACACTAAAGACAACAAGGGGGGACAAACAAGGGAAAATCGCTTAGCTTTAGTCGACTCCAGACAAATGCGCACACATCCTTTAGCACCAGAGAGGAAGAAGCACTGCTCTTGCTCAAGCCTTCGCAAGGGGTAAAGAATATCGCCGGCACATCCCTCTGGCACACAGTAGGTATTTATACACCCAGGCCAGGGTGTTAATTAGGCAGAGGAAGGTAGCAGCTGGGTCCTAGAGATACAGCTTCTAAGAAGTTGTCTGTAATGCCAAACGAAGAGATCTCCTGCAACCAACTTCCGGGAGACTGTTTATCACTTCTGACACACTTTTGACATCTCCTTTGCAGAGCTGTGAGCCACCCTCTCTCTATCCTGACTTACCATAAAATGTCTGCTGCATTTCCAGCCTCGTCTTTTTTACAGGATACGAAAATCCCTCCTGACTGGCTGCATTATACCATTTGACGTGATTGCTGCAAATCATTATGGGGAAGCCTGCGGCTTGGCAGTGACATAGTCAGCAACAGTCCATATAAAGAAAACGTGGGGCTTTTATTTTCAGCCAAAATGCAGCAAAACAATAAAGCAACCAAAAAACAACAAAGTGTTGCCCGGCTAGGCGCTAACTAACTTACCATACCTCTGTGACCCCAATGAAAGTTTTTCCTTTTCTGTGTCAGTAATAAGACAACCTCTCTCAGCTGAGCTGCATAAGCCTCCAGTACTACCATTACTCCAATAAAAACCGGCCTGGAGCTACCATAAATAAAACGGCTCAGCAACTAAGCTGCTGCACCGACCAGCACTACTCGGCTTTTAATATCTTGCCCAGCTTAACTTTCAGGGACAGATGTTCACTCCGTCCAATATCTTCCCTGTCGGCCGCCTACACCTTAAAGACTATTAGTAAATTGTTTGGTCTTGTTATCAGATACAAATACCAAAAATAGTGTAATATATAACTTATATTATATGTCAGTTGTATCATAATTCATATAATTTAGCCCCCTGCTGATATCATGTTGATTGACACCAGCTCCCCCAATGTTGGGCAGGCGGGATCCAGCTGTCAATCAACATGACACTTGTAGTGACGCCCCCTGGAAAAAGCAGAGCAGACGACAAAGAATTGTTGTGTCAAGGTGAAATCAGAAAAAGCAGGAGAATTACTGCCATGTGCCGGGATAGAGCGCTGTATGTCAGAACAGGCGGGTGGTTCACAACTATCCACGGATAAGTGCTTAGCCCAATAGAGAAAAAAAAGTTTGGATAACTTACTTAAATGATCGGTTGTGTCAGCCCAATGTACTGTTTGATAGGAAAGAGCTGTCACTTCTAGTTTTGTTTTAATCTTGGAGAAAAATTTCTCTATGTCAAACATTAATAAAGAACTTTAAGACATGCAGTTTGATAGTAGCATTTTTATTGTGGCTACTTGTAGATGTTTTATAGGGGCATTCGATGGTATTGATGTTGATAGCAGAAAATGCCAGGATGTTCACCAGCAGCATGGTGAAGGGTCACCACAATTTGTGAAGTCAAATCCGGTTAATATGTCATAAGTTGGGTGAGTAGTCATCGGGTTAACTTTCCAAGCTTTCTTTTTAGTTCACAGCTCTTCTGCACACTTAGGTAAATGGGTATTGAGGGTGAATAAAGTTTTTTAAATTCAACCCATTATTGATCCAGAGGAAGGCGAAAGAAAAACCCCTATAAATTATGTGTGAGGTAATTGTCCTCATATAGGGGAAAAAAATTCCTTCCTGACTCCAAATTTGGCAATCGGAATTTCTCCCTGGATTTATCCATGTCCTGTCTATGAAGATCTCTAAAGTGTGCCAACTGTCATATTTGGAGGAGAACCTGAAGATTGACTTTTTTTCTTACAGAAAGTTATTAACCCATAGAGATAAGTCACATCCAGGTTTAGCCTTGAAAACTCCTAATAGAGGTTTGAGCAAGCTTCCCTTCTTTCTGCTCAGGGACCATCATGGGTTTTCAAAGGCTTCAAGTCACATCCGGTATTAAGTCCACTATTCCTCGTATTACAGGTTGCATGAGTCCTGTGAAGGTGTTCTTCATAGGAACACGAGATAGGGACGCTGTGGAAAGTCATTTTAGTATTGCAGGGAATGAATCATTGAGAGCTGTGCTGTAATCTCATAAATGGTCTATGGAGTTCCTGGGGCAGAACTTGGATTTCCCTGGCTGCCAGCATAACTAGTTCTGAGGGGTCTGGAGTACAGGCTTCTGTTCTGATGGCTGTCGATGGAAAATATCATATATCAGAATGGTTTCTGTTGCTGCTCAACATTTAAACATTTTACATGAGTCATAACTGCAAACGACTATGGGCCTAATCATTAACGCGTAGTTCACAAAAGTCTTACTGAAGGGGCGAGATTGAGTAAGATGCGCCTAATTTATTAAGAAGAACATGCCAATTAATGACTTAGACTCATCTTATCACTAGTGTGCACCTTCCTGCGACATAACAGAAATCTTACTCCTGGCAGGGACTCAGGTACTTTTCTGTCATAAGTTGCACCACTAAATTGGCATAAGTTTTGAAGAGTTTATTGGGCTGGCATTGCCACACCTTGTCACGCCCATGCGTTATTCACTTTGGCGGATGTGGTTGGGACACTTATGTTACCTTTCATAGTGTTTTACACCAGATATTTGGTGAGACCAAATTGGGTAAATGGGGCTTATGTACTTACAGTGCCTGGTATAAATGGTGGTGGTACTTTAAGGGCTTCCAGATCCTCCCAATTTATGTGCTGGAAGAAGGGATGTTGTCTAATGCAGCCATTTATTCCCAGTCGTCTGCTTGGGTCCTCACACAGTAGCTGTAAAGAAGAACAAAATCTATATTAGTATCTGGATATAAAATATAAAGGTGTCACTATATGTGATGCCTTCTCACTCCTGTGCAAGTTCTCTATCTCTGTGTGATGCCCTCCTGGGTGCCCCCATAGTAGTGGTAATATCCTTCCATGCCGCCGTCATAAATTACAGTTTTTCTTCTCTTTAGTTCTACTCATTCTTTGGCGACCATTGTTATGGGGCATCACCATAGAGGCTTGAGTTTACAACAATCTCTCTTACTGCCATCTTTCTGTATAACATCCCTGTTCTAAGAACTAAGCATCTGCTCCACCTCACCTCCTCAATGATATTTTTCAAGTCAGAGTCCAGATTATATGTGGGTACTTCTGACGAATTCTGATAGGACTTTTTATCTCCTGTCACCATCTTGTACAGGATGATGCCCAAAGAGAACCAGTCAGCAGCTGCATTGTACTTCTTCCTTGCAATGACCTGTGAAGAAGAAGGGAAGACTTCATTACATGCTATAGACAATAACGACGCTTTGTAAGTTTAGATTCATGAAGCTCCAATTAGTATTCCCGATGAATGGAGACTATTGAATCCTCCAATGTCCTGTCTCTATCAATCCCACTATAGTCTATGAAATTACTATCCAGACACTCACCTCTGGAGCCATGTAGCCCGGTGTTCCTACTTTTCCAGATACTCCATCCATTCTATTGACGGCCAGCCCAAAATCTGCAATTTTTAGATGACCAGAGCCGTCAATCAGAATATTAGCTGTTTTTAAGTCTCTGTGTAAAGAAAGGTAAAGATATTTTTCATGGAACATGTATGAGTATACACAGTCTATAGTATATATAACACGTAAGTGACTGAATGTGTAAAACATGATCATCTACTGTTCTTCTATATTCAGTGTTCTGCTGAGGAGAAGCACAGAGATGTGACCATATTACAGCAGAACTTGTGCATCAAGGTGAAGAAATGGATTTACCGATGAATGAAGCCCTTTGAGTGCAGGAACTGGAGGCCTGATGTTATCTCAGCCGCATAGAATCTGTTGGGGAAGGAATAAGTAAAAATGTAAGTCTTGGATATTAGAGAAGACGTCACTTATGATGTATGCAATCGGATGCTGGGGGAACAGAGTTATTAACAATGTTATGAGTGCCTACATTTAATTGGCAATGTTAAATATAGAAAATTAGGGTCTCCACAGCAATGATCGCACAGGATGGTCCAAATTTGGATAGAGCCCCCTTCTTCAACAACGGACTGCTTCTGTGGTAAAATCACCCTTGTTAGTGGGGGCATAGATGGATATGGTAATGTTATTAGAAATATGGTCATCAAAATCAGTCTAGAATATAGTTCTAAAACCTTTGTGCTTACTTTGCACTGCTAAGTGGGAAACATCCTTGTTTTTCTAGGAGGCACTTCAGGTCTCCTCCAGAAGCATAGTCCATGGCAAAACACGAGTGCTTCTACAAGAAGATGGAGAACAAAGAGTCATTCACATTCATTGTACATATTGTTTAGATCAGGGTTCCCCAACTCCAGTCCTCAAGGCCCACCAAAAGGTCATGGTTTCAGGATTTCCTTAGTATTGCACAGGTGATCATTGCATCACCTGCACAGGCAATAATTCCATCACCTGTGTAATACTAAGGAAATCCTGAAAATATGACCTGTTCGTGGGTCTTGAGGACTGGAGTTGGGGAACCCTGGTTAGATAACCTAGAAAATGTTTAAAAACATTGATGGTTTTACCTTAGTTTGGAAAGTTATGCAGCTATTCACCAAGAAAGGACTTCCAGGCGTCAGCTGAAGGAGCTTCTTTTCCATCAGGAGTTGTTCTTCTGCTGCAGCTGAAACTCCTTTGGTCACAATCTTTATCGCCAGCTTCTTCTTGGTGATGTTATCAGATGCTAGAAAGACCTATATAGGACAGAGAGGTGGCATGTCAGTAGCATGGATGATTCAGTGATAGCTTCAGCTTTAGATTTATTTTTATATTATATAATGTAGCAACTTACTTTCCCAAAAGCACCTTGGCCAATCTTCCTATGAAACGTAAACCTGTTGATAGAAATACGGTTTCCATCTGTAGGGCAGCTCTGAGGGGCAGTGCTCGGTCCTAATGGGATAAAATAACACATTATTGGTTTATATAGAAATAATTATTACAGGAGGATACAGTGAATAATAGAAGGCACACATTTTAAGGGACTGTTGAGCAGAATTGACAAAAACTGCTTAAGTGTATGTGCACACATCGCTTTTGTGTGGTCTTTTTTCTGTGCAGTTCTTTCTTTCAGCATTTTTGCTGCAGATTTCACACACAATAATGAGAGGGGAAAAATCCACAATAAAAAAACATAAAAATCTTGACAAAAGCTCAAGAGAAACCTGGCAAGAACATGTGTATTTTACGCAGCGTTTTTCCTGGGAACACATCTGGATTTGCAGCAGAATTTTCAGTTGAAACTCCTGAATGTGTGCATATGTAATAATAAACTACAGACGCTGATATTAAGAAAGGTTTTGAAGATGGTGGCTTTCATATTAATAGGAATTGCAACTAAAGATGAATGAATTGAAAAAAAAAGGTTTGCTGATTTCTCTATTTCTACCATCTCCAATTACAGCTCTATAATAAATGTATCTATGATTTATAAGTGCCTTTTTAGAAAGACTTTTCGTCCTACCTGGCCTTGGTTCCTCTTCCTCCCTGGCCTTTGAACCGCTATTTTTAGGCCTTTTTACGGACCCACACGAGCCATCTTCTTCTCCCCTCTTTCTCTTTTCACCTCCTTTACTGAGGTCTTTACCATGTACCTTTTCAGGACATGGTCTTTTGCGTTTGGGCTCTGGTGATTTACACCCATCTCTGTGCATCTTTTGGTCTCCATGATGCTCTTCAGAACATGGTCTTTTATTTGAGAGTCTTGGTGATTTAGACCCATTCTCATTTTCCTTCATATCCCCATGTATTTCCTCGGGACATGGTCTTTTTTTTTCAGGGCCAATTGACATTGACCCATCTCTATATCTTTTCCTCTCTCCTTCTGATTTGGGGCCTTCTTTGTTTTTTTTAGAGGACCCCATTTCAAGAATATCGCAGTGTCAATAGACGCGCAACCGTTCCCAGCAATCGCTAGTTGAACAGTGACCCAAATGTTGGCTGAACTCTATTTTAGAACCATGTGATGTCATAGAAAGCATTATGATGTCACAAAGCTCTGGTGGGAGCCCATCATGACTATTGTGACCACTGAACCATTATGATGTAAACATGTAATATATGCATAATGAATGAGAACCTTATATTTCTAGGCATAGAATTTACTTTTATAACACAGTATAAGAGAAGTAGTATGCATGAACATGGCTGGGCTGGATGTCTGGAGGGTCTTACATGGTGTCGTTTTTGAATATAGTATATGTATTATATGCATTATTGTATATTAGCTATGTCTTTGGTGGTCTTTACACATACATGCTGCCTCCCATTGCATCCAATGATACCACTTTGTATCTTCTAAAGTAAACCAGAAGGAGATAAAAGTTGCCATCTGGGATTTGGTGCACAGACCTATACAGCCAGTAGACATCTCGTCACAGGATACAACCTGTAATGTAGTTTGCGATTAATTTTCTTACTTATTAATATTGTATACATTACACACTGGCTTCTCCGATGTAATATTTCGATGAGTTACCTGAGATTAGAAAATTTGCTCCTTTATTTATGGTATTAGGTCTATAGTTAGGGAATGTTGGTGGTGAAAGTTGTGTAATAGCTCGGGAGATGCAGGTTACAGGGCATTTACATTCAGTATACAGTACATACTGGAATTATTCATTAAAGACATTTTCCACTGTTAGGAATGTGGACCCAAAGTGCTCTAAAATACCTACAATAACTAACAAAGCAGATACTCACCCTCCTCAATTCAAGCACCAGCTCTAAGTATTTTGGTTGCAGTGTGGACGTCACATCGACAGTTTGCATCATTGCTGTAGCCAATCACTGCCTATATATCAAAAGGAAAGAACAGATTTGGCTCACCACTGTTATATATCCACCGTCGCATGAGATTCCGAATTTTCCGAAACCCCGCCAGCTAGGGCTCATACTATAATACCATGAAAAAAGTCCTGAAGTCTCCAGTAAAATCATTCCTTTTCATTTGAAATCCATTTAAAATATCTCCACGGCAGGAGGGTGAAATATCGTTGACGCGTTTCGACCAACTGGTCTTAATTGTACCTTATCACAGTTTGCCATACAGATATAAAACCACTAATCTCCACCCTCCCAGGACATCACTTAATTAAAAATATGCAAAGATATGTGAATATTAAACATATAAACCCTATTGGAGAATGCATGAAAAGGCTGTATAGACAATAGAAATAATTATATTAAACAGATATACATTAGATCTCTGTAAAAATGTAATCCTTGTGGTGATCTTGTGTTGAATTTCATGATCCATAGCTCTTCATTTTTAAGCAGTGTTTTCCTCCAATTCTCTCCTTGTCTAGGTCTATTAACCCTAACAAATTCATAGAAGGAAAAAGTGTTCAAGCTTCCTACATGAAACTCTGTGAAGTGGTTTGTTGCACTTGAAGTATTTGTATGTTTTTTCTCTTTTAGATAAGAAATACAGGTGCATCTCACTAAATTAGAATATCATCAAAAAGTTAATTTATTTCAGTTCTTCAATACAAAAAGTGAAACTCATATATTATATAGAGTCATTACAAACAGAGTGATCTATTTCAAGTGTTTATTTCTGTTAATGTTGATGATTATGGCTTACAGCTAGTAATGAGCGAGCACTAAAATGCTCGGGTGCTCGATGCTCGGGTCGAGCAAATTGGAATACTCAGGTGCTCGACCCGAGCAACGAGCCCAATATAAGTCTATGGGAAACTTGAGCATTTTTTAGGCGGCTCCCCCCGGCTGTCTGCAGAGGGCCTAAAAATTGCCCAAATCGATGGGAACAGTGCTCAAATGACATGGGAAAAGCATGGGGAAGACCCCTGAAAGCATTTCTGACTCCCAGGCCACTGCTGTCAACAACGTTGTCAGAGGTATTACGCCACTTTTACGGACTCACAATAAAACATACAAAAACGAGACCAAAATGGATTTTCCTGGGAAATATGTTAAGGAACATCCTTTCCAGAGTAATGACTTGTATATAAGGCAAAATAAATAACCAAAAACAAAAATACTCCTCCACACCTTGGGCCATGTTCACACGTAGCGGTTTTTATGCGGTTTTGCACTTTTGCATTGCTTTCAACCGTGACAAATGCATTCACCGGGAAATGTCAATTTAACATTTTACAACCTTATCTGGCCATGTGGTGTGTGAGACATGATCAGACACATCCTGTTTCATTTATGAAGGAGGGACTCTGAAAGTCACAAAGCCTATTTTTATAGGGCCATCAGGTGGCCTTTACTATTCTTAAAGGACCAGCAGTCGGCCCTCACTATTGTTAGAGAGCCATCAGCCGGCTGTGCTTTGTTGTTCCCATTACTAAAGAGTGGGTCTCCTATACTGTTATTGCGTATGCAGTGAGTGGCAGGGCTGGCCAAAATTTGGACGTACCCCAATACCCCTTTGAAAATTTGGATGCACCCCAATACCCCTTTGAAGAGACTTGGAGGAGGGCCTCCTGAATACAATGTTCCCATTATTAGGAAATAGGTCTCCCATAGTGTTGGCCTATGCAGTGAATGCAAGGGCTGCCAAAAATTGGTAGGCACTCCAATGCACCTTGGAAAAGACATGGAGGAGGGCCTCATAAAAAAATATTCCCATTAGAAAGGAGCAGGTCTCCTATACTTGTAATGCTCATGCACTAAGTGTATGGGCTGACAAACATCTACCCCTAGGGGGTATACATGAACATACTGTCTAAAAAATTTTTTTATGGGCATTATAAACACCCTTTAAAAAATTATGTGGGTGTTGCATCACGGACCATGGTCACCCTGATGATATGGTGGTGGAGGATGAGGATGAGGAGAAGGAGGAGGACAAGAGCAAATAGCCAAAATCAGGAAGCGTATACCCATGTGTGGGTGTGAAAAGGTGCATGGGAATACACCTCCCAAAAAAAGACACTGGATTTGAGTTTGTTACGCTGCTATCATTCGGTGGTGTTGAGAAGTCTGGCCCAATCCAGCCCTTGTTCATTTTTATAAGAGTCAGCCTGTGAGCATTTTCAGTTGACAGGCGGATGCGCTTACAGTTATAATTCCACCAGCGGCACTAAAAACCCGCTCTGATAAAACGCTGGCGGCAGGGCAGGCCAGGACCTCCAAGGCGTAGAGAGCCAGTTCATTCCACGTGTCCAGCTTGGATACCCAATAATTATAAGGCACAGAGGAATCACAGAGGACGTTGGTACGGTCGGCAAGTTACTCCCTCAGCATCTTCCCAAACTTTGCACTCCTTGTGAGAGTACCCCGCGCCTCAGGGCCTGTGTGATGGGAGGGGCTGAGTAAACTCTCCCAGAACTTTGACAGTGTTCCCCTGCCTCTGCTGGATTGGAGTTGTGTCTCTCTCGACTTTACTCCTTGGTTGTACAATGAACTGTGCCCTCTACCACCAGCGTTTTCAGATGGGAATTTTTTTAATAGTTCCGCAACAAGTGACTTCTTGTACTGCCCCATTTTTAGACCTGTCCGCCTCAGGAATAAGAGATATAAAGTTCTCCTTGTAGTGTGGGTCTAGAAGTGTCAGCAACCAGTAATGACTGTCACCCAAAATTTTGAGAACCTGAGGGTCACGGGAAAGGCAACGTAACATAAACTCAGCCACGCGTGCCAGACTGCTAACAGGCAAGACTTCCGTGTCCTCACCAAGAGGACGACTGACCATGCTCTCCTCCTCCTCCTCCCTGTCCTCAGGCTGCACGCTGAACAGACGGTATGACAGTTGTGCAGGTAGTACCATCTATAGCGCATGAAACTAGCTCCTGTTCTTCCTCCTCCTCTTCCTCATTGTCACCCAATCCACATTGGGATGAGATGAGGCTGGGCTGTGTGTAATCACCCTGTATGGTTCCTTGGCCACGCCAGAGATCTTGTCCTGCCCCAACGCACGTTTCGGTGCCAGCAGGCACCTTTCTCAAGGGAAGTAAAGGCTGCTTTCCTCCATTTTTGCTACTATGTTACATTAATGCATTACCTGTGAGTCTTCCAATTAGCCTTTCTGCGAGCCTTACTGATACCTCTGTATTATTGTGTGGAAAATTTTTCCCTTGTTCTGAGCCCATGCCACTGGGCAGGGTTCTATATGATGTATTTTAAAATGTTTGTGTTCGTCTACGAATAAAATCAGATTTTGTCTAAATATGTGTTGTTGACCTCCTATGACTCTTAGTGGTTCTTTGTAGGTGTTCATGTATTGTGAGTCGGAGGGGTCAGTTATGTATTGGCCTGTCAGGAAAATTCTTTCTTTTGTTGTTATCATACTGGACGATTCAGTAGATATTACTGGAAACATTTGCATGGGTTATGGTGTAAAATGCTGTATTGAGCTACACTTCATACACAACACTGCCATAATATTACATGCTGCCACAGGACCTAAGTCTAAATTTACACAGTTACAAGGAGATTATATACATGATAATAAGACAGGCACATGGGAATGTAATCCTACAGATGTGTTATACTGGAATATAGAGATAAGAGGTGAAGAGAAAGCTGTGTGGTCGGGTGATATAACTAATGATATGATCACAAAAGGGGCAGTTAGAACATCCGAAACAGAGATTGTGTTAAAGACACAACTTTTGGGGAAAATTTTGGATCCTTCATTACTTTCTATTACAGAAGGAGATGAAGATTGGGTAAAAACATGGAATTTCCAGATAACCAGAGAATCAGTAGAAGTACAAGTATCTGTAGTTTTTACAGTAACAAATACTATCGCTCCAGAAGTAAGGGTCGCACCACAAGCAGTACATAGTCAAGAAAATATGTCTCCTCTTTTATTGAAATGCAACACAAGGTTAGAGTTACCTCCCGAGTCTTTGTTAACATGGACCAGAAACAAATTATTTTTGGGAAGTTTTTCAAATGGTCCAACAAATGTTATACACAGAAGTCAATACGGGAATGTGAGATGGTTGCATAAGAATTTTGATTTTTCTCTAGATAATCCATCTCCTAAGGATTCTGAACTTTACCAGTGTTGCGTTTTAACTAAAAATAATTATAAACAATGTAAAGATGTAAATGTTTGGTCAGCAGTAGATAATGTATGTACACAGACAAGGTTTCAACCATCTACTCCTTTCCAAATCAATCAATTCCAATCTAAACCTCTATTAAGGGATGGAGTGTTGATGACTATGGTCTGGACTTTTATCATGTCTAGTTGTAAAATCTCATCCAGATATCCCCAGTGTCAATCACATCTCATCAACATGGAAATGGGAACAGAACAATGGTTTGGGAGAAGAACGTCAACACAGGTTAGAAGCAAGAGGGGGATATTAGAAGGTATTTTGGGGGGATCAGGAACAGTGGGAAGTTTAATTAATACTATGGACATTCATACACTTAAATCAGATTTGGAAAATATTGGGTATATTGGAGGTAAAGGGGTAAAAATTCAGAAAAGTTTGAATCAACTCCTTGAGAAGATGGTTTTGAACACGGCTGCTGTGTTGGGATCTTCAGTGTCACATCTACAAGATGCTACTTTAGCTCTAATAGAAAGTGAACAGGAATCCCAAGTGGCCAGAACAGGTCTAGAAATTCAGATTGAATATTCTACCAATCTGAAAATGATTGCACAGGCATTGCAAAGTAGAATTACACCTTTAGGAATAATGAGAAATTTGCCTACAGAATATAATTTTGCGTTAAATCACACAGATTTGTAGGTAAGTAAGTGGTTAGGATGTGAACAGAACATTTGTATAGGAACATCACTAATCCCAATATCTGGAAGAGAAGAAACCATGGTTCCTATAACTGTTCTGGGCATTCCTGTTAGTAATACACAATTGCTGTATTATCTATTACAGGACACAGATTTTGCATTTGATGGTACAAACACTGAACAATTAGACATTTCTTCATGCTTACATTTAGTTTGTAAGGTAATGTGTCTACCTGGACAGGATAAAGTCATTTATAACTTGTGTTTCCATAATCATACCTCATGTCATGCCAGAGTTGAGAATGTGCACACGATACATGATTTGGTGACTCCAATAAGCTCAAACAAAATTTGTTTCCAAGTTATGTCCGAAAAAGAAGTTGTTTCTGTATTCTTCTCATCTTGTGTACATGCTGAAAATCTGACAATAGGTTTATATTGTATGGAAGGAAATGTGAAAACTATCTCCAAGAAGGAAGGAAGTATTAATATTACATCAATAGGGACAAGAAATCTGAAAATCCTTCCGATATAGTTCAATTTGTCTCAAATAAATCATTTCCCTTGGGATATGTGGACAAATGAGATAAAGAAAGACAAAGGTTTATTAAATTTATTAACAAAACAACTAAAAGAAGCTGAAATTGTATTCAGACATGAACAAGGTCATTTAAATGATATTGAACATGAATGGACAAGTATGTCAGGCTCATCTTGGAGGAGAAATTTAGGAAAATCAGTTACTAGTTGGTCACAGTCTTCAGCGAAAATGGTAGCAGGAAATATATTAACAAATCCAATAATAATATTATTTATTATGATATTTTTGTGCATATTTTATCAGATTTTAATAACCTATAAAATTAAGAAGATATATAAAAAGATAAAGACGGAAATGAAAAAGGAGGATGATATTTTAAGAGAAATTCTAAAAAGAAATAATTAACTTTTTGAGTGAATTTTTATTTTTTTAATTTTGAAGTTTTTGGGAACTCAGATGATGTTCAATACAGGTGTCAATACAAGGTGTTCAGAATAAAGAATGAATGTGATACGAATGGTGAGAGAATGAGTTTAGGATTGATTATGATAATTCTTAAATCATAATCAGGGGGGACTGTAAAATATTAATCTCTTATGATATAAAATATTACATATAAGCTCTCAGAAGCTTTGAGTCTCATGCTTAGGAGTTTCAGAGCGTGACAGAGGTTATTCTGAGAAACTTGGCAGGCACACCTGTTCTGTACATCAAATCTATAGGACTCGTTGTCAACATGAGTTATTTAGAGATAACTAATGATGAAAAGTCCTTAGCCATATGTTTGAAATATGCCAACATGAAGTAATGGTACACAGTCGAAAATACATACTCTATTATAGGTTACTGCCATATCAGCAAAACGCCATATTGGGTTATGTAACTGTAAAAATAGTCTCCAATGTATATCCATGAGGCATGATGGTATATAAGGAGAGGTATCGGGGCGTGGCCTAGCTCTTGATGTGAGAGGTCGGGTGGCAGTGCCTCTCCACCACCATTAGCTTCAATTATCCTGCACAGAGCCCGAACCAGCCAAATCCCTTATCAGGAACTGCTGTCTGAGGGTCCCGGGAGTCAGAGGCGAGCTTCTGCCAGACTCAGAGAGTCCAACATGGGCCGCAAAAGGCAGAAGGATGCCGGGGCCTGCAGCAGTGCCTCAGCCCAAGATGGCACCGAGACAGAGGAAGAGGCGGGAAGGAGGAACACAGCCTATGCACGGAGGCTGGAGGCTTCAGCACGGCTGCACAGGTATGCGAGGGGCATGAAGGCAGATGAAGAAGGAAGTGAAGGCAGTGAGAAGCATGGAGATGAGGAGGAAGATGGTGAGGAGATGCCTGTGCCTGTGCTACATAATGAACAGCAGGAGGAGGGGGATGGTGACACTGTGCTGGCAGCTGAAAGTTCAGATGAGGCAGAGCCGACTCTGCGAGATGTATTCCAGGCTGTCTTATGCTGCAAGACTGCTTTAACTGCTCTGACAAAGCAGGTGAATGGTCTGAAAGCCGACTTGGGAGGCATTGAGGCTTCTATGCAAAAAGTTACAGCCAGATTGACTGAGGTGGAGGGCAGAGTTGGTGTAACAGAAGATCATTTAACCTCAGTGCAAAAGACGCAGCAACAGCACACTCAGAGGATCACGGTAGTGGCTAACAAAAACGATGACCTGGAAAACCGATCACGCAGGAACAATTTGCGTATTGTGGGCATCCCTGAAAGAGCTGAGGGTGCTGACCCCACGACCTTTGTTGAAACCTGGCTGCTGGGAAAGTTTGGGTCTAATATCCTGTCGAGGGTGTTTGCTGTGGAGCATGCCCATCGAGTGCCCATGAGACCCCCAGTGCCTGGAGAGGGCCCTCGTACGATGTTAGCCAGAATCCTGAACTGCAGAGACCGGGACACTATCTTACGTAAGGCCAGAAAATTGACAGATCTTACCCTGGAGGGCAAACGCATTGAAATATACCCGGATTACTCGGCTGAGGTGCAAAAGCTGCGGCTACGGTATGGTGAAGTGAAGAAACAGCTCCGCTCTTTGAATGTGAAATACTCTACAATTTATCCTGCCAAATTAAGAGTGGAAGCCTTTGGAAAGGTCAATTTTTTCCCGTCACCGGTAGAGGCCGCCTCGTGGTTGGAGCGGAACCGGAGCAAATTGAGAGAAGCTGAGGACTCGGCACGGTGAATGCACGACCCTGCTATCCTGACCACTGGACAGGGTTGTGGCTCTGCATTGCTCTGCGAAACCGCAGAGGAGGGGGAGAAACCCCCGCTGGGATCTACGTTTTATAGTTTTATAGTTAATTTGTTTGATTAATGGTTCGGGACTATGCATACTATTGATTATGTGGTGGAGAGACTGCCAATGCTGGAGGAGGACACGGCGCATGTTGATATGCGGTATACTACGATGTTGCTCAGGTTCTTTGAGCTCCCACTCTCACGTTGGGAAGAGAGTGACAAGAGAAGGGTGGGGGGAGTTGGATGGGTTGGATTTGCGGGAAAATGGGGTTGCTTATGCTGTTTGACCTGGTATGCTTGGGAACAAAATGGAAGATGTTACTTGATGATGGTGGATTGTTTTTTCTAATGCACAATGAGTAACCGTACGGTTCGGATTTTAAGTTGGAATGTACGTGGTATATCTGACAGGATTAAGAGGGCAGCAGTTCTGAATCACATCAGATCTTGTGATCCTATGATTGCGTGCTTACAGGAGACCCATCTCACTAGAGATACTAGGCACTGGCTATCGAGAGGGTGGATGTTAAAGACATATCATTCCACTTATTCCTCGTACTCCAGGGGGGTGTCAGTCTTAATACACAAAAACGCACATTATGAAGAGCTGGCAGTGCAAGTAGACAGTGAAGGGCAGTATGTATGGATTGCGTGCAGATTGTATGGACACAAAATGATTTTAGTGGCTTTATATATCCCTCCACCTTATTCTAAAAAGGAACTTCAAGCAGTAATGGACTTGACGGCCAGATGGGGGGAGGCTCCGATGTTGATTATGGGAGATGTTAACAACACCATGAATGATTACTGGGATAAAGTACGTCCGGCAGGTATGGAAGCTGGACGGGACGGAATGACTGCATTTGGCACCTACGTGGGGGAGCTGGGGCTGGTGGATCTGTGGAGAGTACGAAATGAGGGTAAGAGGACCTTCTCGTGTCATTCGGCTACACACGGAACACTGTCAAGGATAGACCTGGCTTTTGGGGATACTGCTATGGATGGGATGGTTGGGGAGGTGGAATACCTACAGAGGACTCTATCGGATCATAGTCCTATGGTTGTCACGCTTCTAGTGGGATCTGCTCAGGGTCAGAGGGGAGGTTGGCGTCTTCACCCGACGTGGCTTAAAGTGGTGGATATGGGTGGCATAACCAAAGAACTAGAGCACTTCTTCCAAGTGAATGAAGGGAGTGCTGAGGCCACAGTGGTGTGGGAGGCTATGAAGGCATTTACGAGGAGACTCTTTATAAGTGAGATCTCACGGTGTAAGACCAAAACTAAATTGGCAGATCAACAAATAAAGGATGACTTGACAAGGGCAGAGGCAGACATGATTTTGGCGCCAACGAGTGTAGCTCACAATAGACTAAAATTGGCACAGGAGGCAGTTAATAAACTGCACATGATGCAAGCTGAGAGGAAAAGGGCATTTCAGCAAGCCCAATTCTTTGAGGAAGGAGAGAGAGTGGGTCACTTGTTGGCAGTGATATCTGCGGCACAGAGGGAGTCTTCCAGGGTGTACAGGTTGAGAGACCAAACGGGGACGACTCTGACAGACACAAAGGACATATTGGAGGTCTTCAAGGAATATTACATGGCACTGTACAATTCAAGAGTACGGGACACGGAGGGGGCCGTAGAGGAATTTTTGGAAGGCATCTCACTGTCTAAATTGTCTGAGGAAGATAGGATGAGGTTGGATGAACCTGTGAGTGTGGAGGAGGTGGAATGTGCAATTCTGTCTATGCCCAATAACAAATCACCGGGTGCTGATGGTCTACCTGGGGAGGTGTACAGGGAGCTAGTGGAACTGCTAGCTCCAAAATTGAAATCTGTGTTTGATGAGGCTTTGGTGAAGGGGGCGTTACCGAGATCAATGGAGGAAGCGGTGATAGTGGTTCTGCCAAAGGAGGGGAAAGACCCCATGGATGCGGAGTCGTATAGGCCCATATCGTTATTGACAACGGATGTCAAAATACTCGCTAAGATCCTGGCCACCCGGCTCACCGGGGTTGCGCATACTGTTATTCACGAGGACCAGTCGGGCTTTATGCCCAACCGCTCCACGGCTGTTAACTTGAGAAGATTATTTCTTAATATGCAGCTGCCTGCTGATAATGGTGGCGGGAGAATAGTGATGTCATTGGACGCTAGAAAAGCATTTGATAGCGTGGAATGGAAATATTTATGGAAAATCATGGAAATAATGGGATTTGGCCCCGCATTCATGGCCTGGGTGAAGTTATTGTACTCATCCCCAAGGGCGGTAGTTAAGGTGAATGGTGAACGGTCCGGGATGTTTGACTTACATAGGGGCACAAGGCAGGGGTGCCCGCTGTCCCCGCTATTGTTTGCGGTGGCAGTGGAGCCCCTGGCGGCCAAAATAAGAGCTGAGAGAGGAGTGGTCGGATTTAAATTTGGGAGGCTGGAAGAAAAAATATCACTGTATGCCGATGACATCCTGTTATTTCTGGAAAATGCAGGAGAGACATTGGGGCGCACGATGGATGTAATTAAACACTTTGGGAGCATTTCGGGACTGGAGATAAACTGGCACAAGTCTTATGTCATGGCTGTAGATAGACCAATAAAAGCGGAGGAGATAGATGAGAGGGGGAAGCAGCTCCAGCTGGTTTCACAATTTAAATACCTTGGGATATGGGTGGCGCTTCCATTGACATGATTCACGGATCTGAATTTAGTTCCTCTGCTAGAGAAATTTAAAAAGAAAATAGGCGCATGGTGCCAATTGGCTTTGACGGTGACGGGTAGAACTAACCTGATTAAGATGGTCCTTATGCCACAACTAATGTACGTTTTGCACAACTCACCGATATGGCTACCAAAAAAACGGTTTCAGGGTATTGATTCTATCTTCAGATCCTTGATATGGGGCAAGAGGCAGGCAAGGATTAAATTGGGAACGCTGCAAAATGGGAAGGAGGAGGGAGGATTGGCTGCTCCCAATCCCTGGGTCTATTTCTTGGCAGTACAGGGCCAGCATGTCAGGGGATGGAGAGAACCCGATTGTGGAGGGGCAGCTTGCCGGGTGCTGGTACATGTGTCGGGGAGACGCCCACTGGTCCAGGCGTTAGAGGATGGTACCTTTAAGAAATTGGGAGCAATATATCCTACCTTAGGCTTGACTCAGAAGGTATGGGACACTATTAAAAAGATCAGGGGGGTGGACGGGCTGACTAAGTACTCACCGGTGTTGGGCAATGAACATCTGCCGGAACTTAATAAGCTGTGTCAAATGGGCAATTGGAAGGTGCAAGGAGTGAGATATGTGTGCCAGCTGCAGAGTGGAACGGACCTGAAGACCTTTGAGAAATTGAGAGAAGAATTTGATTTGCCTTTGGTATGGGGATTTCAATACTATAGGCTTCGACATGCTTGGAGGGCACAGTGTGGATTGGGAGCCATGACGGTTCAGGGTGACATTGTACTAGACTCTGTATGTATGAAGGGAGGGACGAGGGGAGTCATATCGAGCTTATATCATGACCTACTGCACTCCTATCTGGGGGGAAATCACTTCATTGCAAAGAGTAAATGGGAAAGGGAGGTGGGTACCCTCACAACAGAACAATGGGAGGCAATTCTAGAATATGTCCCGAAGATCTCTCTAAGCGAGCAGGCACGGATCTCCCAATTATACATAATACATAGGACATACAAAACACCGCTGCGCCTGTACAAGGCGGGTTTGAGGGGAGATTCCAGTTGCCCTAGATGTGGCACGGACCAGGCCGGACTGCTACACATGCTATGGTCATGCCCACGGCTAGTGGCTTATTGGTTGGTCGTTGTTAACAAAATTGAGAGGGCTTATACATGTACAATTGACAGAAACCCGGTGCTGTGTGTTTTGGGGGAGGTGGATGGAATACCTGTCTCAGAACATTACAAAGTGGCGATAGCACGATTGCTATATGTGGCACGCAAACTAATAGCACGAAAATGGACAGATTCGGAACCCCCCACTAGGAGGGAATTTATTGCTCAGACATGTACGGTAATGCATTTAGAGGAAAGCATTTACAGGCGGAGGCATGGAGAGAGAACTTTTGGGAAAATATGGTCCGCATGGATGGCGGTAATATGATTCTCAATGTTCCCAGGTATGCCCGGCATAAGGAGTATTGGCGGGAGGGGGGAGGGGGGAGAGGGTTTTAACTGTATTACTACACGTTATGTGAATTGTTATATGTATATTGATAACTGTTTGCTGTAAATTTTTGAAACCTAAATAAAAATAATTGGTTTAAAAAAAAAAGGAGAGGTATCAGTATGGTGGGTAGATTCTCATACCTTGAGGTCTCCACCACGGATCATCACATACTGCCAAGACTGGATACGTAAGAACTTATAATTGTTCCTATTTTGTTTTTAACCTGATACCTCTTTTGTTGTGTGCTATGAACTATTTTCTTTCCATCTTTTGTAATCACCTTTTTGAGTGAACATTAAATAAGCTTTTGTTTTATCCACACAATTCAAAGACTGATTTCCCTTTTATCCTCACTGTGCCCTTATCTAAGATAAGGAAGTGTTCATTTTTCTAACAGCAGGCATGAAATTAAAGAAGTTGCGGCAATTGGTTGCGGCCTACGGTGCCACCCTCGGATCCTGAAAAGTCCATTTGTGGAGATGGGCACCTGGACTCCCGTTAAGAAGACATGTTGTCAACCTCTAGATCCCTTATATGCCTGCACTTTTCGGCTTGCTGCTGCTGCTGCTGGCTGTCCAGCAGCAGACTGAAGGTGGCTGCTGCCGTGCGCAGGTATATAAAAGGCTCAGAGCCTATTGTGACACGAGCAGCAGTGTTCCACTGCCACATTCCATCTACTGCAGGCAGGATACCTGGCTGGCTGAACAGCATTGAGAAGCTCACAGAGACCGCTATAAGCAATACTTTAAAAGAACGCCACAGACCAATCAACCTAACTTTTTTGGGTTATTTTTTATAGTCTGCAGGCATGAAATTAAAGAAGTGGCGGCAATTGGTTGCGGCCTACGGTGCCACCCTCGGATCCTGAAAAGTCCATTTGTGGAGAGGGGCACCTGGACTCCGGTTAAGAAGACATGTTGTCAACCTCTAGATCCCTTACATGCCTGCACTTTTCGGCTTGCTGCTGCTGGCTGTCCAGCAGCAGACTGAAGGTGGCTGCTGCCGTGCGCAGGTATATAAAGGCTCAGAGCCTATTGAGACACGTGCAGCAGTATTCCATTGCCATATTCCATCTACTGCAGGCAGGATACCTGGCTGGCTGAACAGCATTGAGAAGCTCACAGAGACCGCTGTAAGCAACACTTTAAAAGAACGCCACAGACCAATCAACCAAACTTTTTTGGGTTATTTTTTATAGTCTGCAGGCATGAAATTAAAGAAGTTGCGGCAATTGGTTGCGGCCTACGGTGCCACCCTCGGATCCTGAAAAGTCCATTTGTGGAGATGGGCACCTGGACTCCCGTTAAGAAGACATGTTGTCAACCTCTAGATCCCTTACATGCCTGCACTTTTCGGCTTGCTGCTGCTGCTGCTTACTGTCCAGCAGCAGACTGAAGGTGGCTGCTGCCGTGCGCAGATATATAAAGGCTCAGAGCCTATTGTGAGACGCGCAGCAGTGTTCCATTGCCACATTCCATCTACTGCAGGCAGGATACCTGGCTGGCTGAACAGCATTGAGAAGCTCACAGAGACCGCTATAAGCAACACTTTAAAAGAACGCCACAGACCAATCAACCAAACTTTTTTGGTTTATTTTTTATAGTCTGCAGGCATGAAATTAAAGAAGTTGTGGCAATTGGTTGCGGCCTACGGTGCCACCCTCGGATCCTGAAAAGTCCATTTGTGGAGATGGGCACCTGGACTCCCGTTAAGAAGACATGTTGTCAACCTCTAGATCCCTTACATGCCTGCACTTTTCGGCTTGCTGCTGCTGCTGGCTGTCCAGCAGAAGACTGAAGGAGTCTGCTGCCGTGCGCAGGTATATAAAGGCTCAGAGCCTATTGTGACACGCGCAGCAGTGTTCCATTGCCACATTCCATCTACTGCAGGCAGGATACCTGGCTGGCTGAACGGCACTGAGAAGCTCACAGAGACCGCTATAATCAACACTTTAAAAGAACGCCACAGACCAATCAACCAAACTTTTTTGGGTTATTTTTTATAGTCTGCAGGCATGAAATTAAAGAAGTTGTGGCAATTGGTTGCAGCTTACGGTGCCACCCTCGGATCCTGAAAAGTCCATTTGTGGAGATTGGCACCTGGACTCCCGTTAAGAAGACATGTTGTCAACCTCTAGATCCCTTACATGCCTGCACTTTTCGGCTTGCTGCTGCTGGCTGTCCAGCAGCAGACTGAAGGTGGCTGTTGCTGTGCGCAGGTATATAAAGGCTCAGAGCCTATTGTGACACGCGCAGCAGTGTTCCATTGCCACATTCCATCTACTGCAGGCAGGATACCTGGCTTGCTGAACAGCATTGAGAAGCTCACAGAAACCGCTATAAGCAACACTTTAAAAGAACGCCACAGACCAATCAACCAAACTTTTTTGGGTTATTTTTTATAGTCTGCAGGCATGAAATTAAAGAAGTTGCGGCAATTGGTTGCGGCCTACGGTGCCACCCTCGGATCCTGAAAAGTCCATTTGTGGAGATGGGCACCTGGACTCCCGTTAAGAAGACATGTTGTCAACCTCTAGATCCCTTACATGCCTGCACTTTTCGGCTTGCTGCTGCTGCTGCTTACTGTCCAGCAGCAGACTGAAGGTGGCTGCTGCCGTGCGCAGATATATAAAGGCTCAGAGCCTATTGTGAGACGCGCAGCAGTGTTCCATTGCCACATTCCATCTACTGCAGGCAGGATACCTGGCTGGCTGAACAGCATTGAGAAGCTCACAGAGACCGCTATAAGCAACACTTTAAAAGAACGCCACAGACCAATCAACCAAACTTTTTTGGTTTATTTTTTATAGTCTGCAGGCATGAAATTAAAGAAGTTGTGGCAATTGGTTGCGGCCTACGGTGCCACCCTCGGATCCTGAAAAGTCCATTTGTGGAGATGGGCACCTGGACTCCCGTTAAGAAGACATGTTGTCAACCTCTAGATCCCTTACATGCCTGCACTTTTCGGCTTGCTGCTGCTGCTGGCTGTCCAGCAGAAGACTGAAGGAGTCTGCTGCCGTGCGCAGGTATATAAAGGCTCAGAGCCTATTGTGACACGCGCAGCAGTGTTCCATTGCCACATTCCATCTACTGCAGGCAGGATACCTGGCTGGCTGAACAGCATTGAGAAGCTCACAGAGACCGCTATAAGCAACACTTTAAAAGAACGCCACAGACCAATCAACCAAACTTTTTTGGGTTATTTTTTATAGTCTGCAGGCATGAAATTAAAGAAGTTGTGGCAATTGGTTGCAGCTTACGGTGCCACCCTCGGATCCTGAAAAGTCCATTTGTGGAGATTGGCACCTGGACTCCCGTTAAGAAGACATGTTGTCAACCTCTAGATCCCTTACATGCCTGCACTTTTCGGCTTGCTGCTGCTGGCTGTCCAGCAGCAGACTGAAGGTGGCTGTTGCTGTGCGCAGGTATATAAAGGCTCAGAGCCTATTGTGACACGCGCAGCAGTGTTCCATTGCCACATTCCATCTACTGCAGGCAGGATACCTGGCTTGCTGAACAGCATTGAGAAGCTCACAGAAACCGCTATAAGCAACACTTTAAAAGAACGCCACAGACCAATCAACCAAACTTTTTTGGGTTATTTTTTATAGTCTGCAGGCATGAAATTAAAGAAGTTGCGGCAATTGCTTGCGGCCTACGGTGCCACCCTCGGATCCTGAAAAGTCCATTTGTGGAGATGGGCATCTGGACTCCCGTTAAGAAGTCATGTTGTCAACCTCTAGATCCCTTACATGCCTGCACTTTTCGGCCTGCTGCTGCTGCTGCTGGCTGTCCAGCAGCAGACTGAAGGTGGCTGCTGCCGTGCGCAGGTATATAAAGGCTCAGAG
This sequence comes from Phyllobates terribilis, assembly GCF_046119375.1. NCBI lineage: Eukaryota > Metazoa > Chordata > Amphibia > Anura > Dendrobatidae > Phyllobates > Phyllobates terribilis. The sequence goes on from NW_027362943.1 coordinate 1,770,263, forward strand.
TCTATTGTGACACGCGCAGCAGTGTTCCATTGCCACATTCCATCTACTGCAGGCAGGATACCTGGCTGGCTGAACAACATTGGGAAGATAACAGAGACCGCTATAAGCAACACTTTAAAAGAACGCCACAGACCAATCAACCAAACTTTTTTGAGTTATTTTTTATAGTCTGCAGGCATGAAATTAAATAAGTTGCGGCAATTGGTTGCGGCCTACGTTGCCACCCTCGGATCCTGAAAAGTCCATTTGTGGAAATGGGCACCTGGACTCCCATTAAGAAGACATGTTGTCAACCTCTAGATCCCTTACATGCCTGCACTTTTCAGCTTGCTGCTGCTGCTGGCTGTCCAGCAGCAGACTGAAGGTGGCTGCTGCCGTGCGCAGGTATATAAAGGCTCAGAGCCTATTGTGACACGCGCAGCAGTGTTCCATTGCCACATTCCATCTACTGCAGGCAGGATACCTGGCTGGCTGAACAGCATTGAGAAGCTCACAGAGAGCGCTATAAGCAACACTTTAAAAGAACGCCACAGACCAATCAACCAAACTTTTTTGGGTTATTTTTTATAGTCTGCAGGCATGAAATTAAAGAAGTTGTGGCAATTGGTTGCAGCTTACGGTGCCACCCTCGGATCCTGAAAAGTCCATTTGTGGAGATTGGCACCTGGACTCCCGTTAAGAAGACATGTTGTCAACCTCTAGATCCCTTACATGCCTGCACTTTTCGGCTTGCTGCTGCTGGCTGTCCAGCAGCAGACTGAAGGTGGCTGTTGCTGTGCGCAGGTATATAAAGGCTCAAAGCCTATTGTGACACGCGCAGCAGTGTTCCATTGCCACATTCCGTCTACTGCAGGCAGGATACCTGGCTTGCTGAACAGCATTGAGAAGCTCACAGAGACCGCTATAAGCAACACTTTAAAAGAACGCCACAGACCAATCAACCAAACTTTTTTGGGTTATTTTTTATAGTCTGCAGGCATGAAATTAAAGAAGTTGCGGCAATTGCTTGCGGCCTACGGTGCCACCCTCGGATCCTGAAAAGTCCATTTGTGGAGATGGGCATCTGGACTCCCGTTAAGAAGTCATGTTGTCAACCTCTAGATCCCTTACATGCCTGCACTTTTCGGCTTGCTGCTGCTGCTGCTGCTGCTGGCTGTCCAGCAGCAGACTGAAGGTGGCTGCTGCCGTGCGCAGGTATATAAAGGCTTAGAGCCTATTGTGACATGCGCAGCAGTGTTCCATTGCCACATTCCATCTACTGCAGGCAGGATACCTGGCTGGCTGAACAGCACTGAGAAGCTCACAGAGACCGCTATAAGCAACACTTTAAAAGAACGCCACAGACCAATCAACCAAACTTTTTTTTTTTTTTTTTTATAGTCTGCAAGCATGAAATTAAAGAAGTTGCGGCAATTGGTTGCGGCCTACGTTGCCACCCTCGGATCCTGAAAAGTCCATTTGTGGAAATGGGCATCTGGACTCCCGTTAAGAAGACATGTTGTCAACCTGTAGATCCCTTACATGCCTGCACTTTTCGGCTTGCTGCTGCTGGCTGTCCAGCAGCAGACTGAAGGTGGCTGCTGCCGTGCGCAGGTATATAAAGGCTCAGAGCCTATTGTGACACGCGCAGCAGTGTTCCATTGCCACATTCCATCTACTGCAGGCAGGATACCTGGCTGGCTGAACAACATTGGGAAGATCACAGAGACCGCTATAAACAACACTTTAAAAGAACGCCACAGACCAATCAACCAAACTTTTTTGAGTTATTTTTTATAGTCTGCAGGCATGAAATTAAAGAAGTTGCGGCAATTGATTGCGGCCTACGTTGCCACCCTCGGATCCTGAAAAGTCCATTTGTGGAGATGGGCACCTGGACTCCCGTTAAGAAGACATGTTGTCAACCTCTAGATCCCTTACATGCCTGCACTTTTCAGCTTGCTGCTGCTGCTGGCTGTCCAGCAGCAGACTAAAGGTGGCTGCTGCCGTGCGCAGGTATATAAAGGCTCAGAGCCTATTGTGACATGCGCAGCAGTGTTCCATTGCCACATTCCATCTACTGCAGGCAGGATACCTGGCTGGCTGAACAGCATTGAGAAGCTCACAGAGACCGCTATAAGCAACACTTTAAAAGAACGCCACAAACCAATCAACCAAACTTTTTTGGGTTATTTTTTATAGTTTGCAGGCATGAAACTAAAGAAGTTTCGGCAATTGGTTGAGGCCTACGGTGCCACCCTCCGATCCTGAAAAGTCCATTTGTGGAGATGGGCACCTGGACTTCCGTTAAGAAGACATGTTGTCAACCTCTAGATCCCGTACATGCCTGCACTTTTCGGCTTGCTGCTGCTGCTGCTTGTGGCTGTCCAGCAGCAGACTGAAGGTGTCTGCTGCCGTGCGCAGGTATATAAAGGCTCAGAGCCTATTGTGACACCCGCAGCAGTGTTCCATTGCCACATTCCATCTACTGCAGGCAGGATACCTGGCTGGCTGAACAGCATTGAGAAGCTCACAGAGACCGCTATAAGCAACACTTTAAAAGAACGCCACAGACCAATCAACCAAACTTTTTTGGGTTATTTTTTAAAGTCTGCAGGCATGAAATTAAAGAAGTTGCAGCAATTGCTTGCGGCCTACGGTGCCACCCTCGGATCCTGAAAAGTCCATTTGTGGAGATGGGCACCTGGACTCCCATTAAGAAGACATGTTGTCAACCTCTAGATCCCTTACATGCCTGCACTTTTCGGCTGGCTGCTGCTGCTGGCTGTCCAGCAGCAGACTGAAGGTGGCTGCTGCCGTGCGCAGTTATATAAACGCTCAGAGCCTATTGTGACACGCGCAGCAGTGTTCCATTGCCACATTCCATCTACTGCAGGCAGGATACCTGGCTGGCTGAACAGCATTGAGAAGCTCACAGAGACCGCTATAAGCAACACTTTAAAAGAACGCCACAGACCAATCAACCAAACTTTTTTGGGTTATTTTTTATAGTTTGCAGGCATGAAATTAAAGAAGTTGCGGCAATTGGTTGCGGCCTACGGTGCCTCCCTCGGATCCTGAAAACTTCATTTGTGGAGATGGGCACCTGGACTCCCGTTAAGAAGACATGTTGTCAACCTCTAGATCCCTTACATGCCTGCACTTTTCGGCTTGCTGCTGCTGCTGGCTGTCCAGCAGCAGACTGAAGGTGGCTGCTGCCGTGCGCAGGTATATAAAGGCTCAGAGCCTATTGTGAAACGCGCAGCAGTGTTCCATTGCCACATTCCATCTACTGCAGGCAGGATACCTGGCTGGCTGAACAGCATTGAGAAGCTCACAGAGACCGCTATTAGCAACATTTTAAAAGAACGCCACAGACCAATCAACCAAACTTTTTTGGGTTATTTTTTATAGTCTGCAGGCATGAAATTAAAGAGGTTGCGGCAATTGGTTGCGGCCTACGGTGCCACCCTCGGATCCTGAAATGTCCATTTGTGGAGATGGGCACCTGGACTGCCGTTAAGAAGACATGATGTCAACCTCTAGATCCCTTACATGCCTGCACTTTTCGGCTTGCTGCTGCTGCTGGCTGTCCAGCAGCAGACTGAAGGTGGCTGCTGCTGTGCGCAGGTATATAAAGGCTCAGAGCCTATTGTGACATGCGCAGCAGTGTTCCATTGCCACATTCCTTCTACTGCAGGCAGGATACCTGGCTGGCTGAACAGCATTGAGAAGCTCACAGAGACCGCTATAAGCAACACTTTAAAAGAACGCCACAGACCAATCAACCAAACTTTTTTGGGTTATTTTTTATAGTCTGCAGGCATGAAATTAAAGAAGTTGCGGCAATTGGTTGCGGCCTACGGTGCCACCCTCGGATCCTGAAAATTCCATTTGTGGAGATGGGCACCTGGACTCCCGTTAAGAAGACATGTTGTCAACCTCTAGATCCCTTACATGCTTGCACTTTTCGGCTTGCTGCTGCTGGCTGTCCAGCAGCAGACTGAAGGTGGCTGCTGCCGTGCGCAGGTATATAAAGGCTCAGAGCCTATTGTGACATGCGCAGCAGTGTTCCATTGCCACATTCCATCTACTGCAGGCAGGATACCTGGCTGGCTGAACAGCATTGAGAAGCTCACAGAGACCGCTATAAGCAACACTTTAAAAGAACGCCACAGACCAATCAACCAAACTTTTTTGGGTTATTTTTTATAGTCTGCAGGCATGAAATTAAAGAAGTTGTGGCAATTGGTTGCAGCTTACAGTGCCACCCTCGGATCCTGAAAAGTCCATTTGTGGAGATTGGCACCTGGACTCCCGTTAAGAAGACATGTTGTCAACCTCTAGATCCCTTACATGCCTGCACTTTTCGGCTTGCTGCTGCTGGCTGTCCAGCAGCAGACTGAAGGTGGCTGTTGCTGTGCGCAGGTATATAAAGGCTCAGAGCCTATTGTGACACGCGCAGCAGTGTTCCATTGCCACATTCCATCTACTGCAGGCAGGATACCTGGCTTGCTGAACAGCATTGAGAAGCTCACAGAGACCGCTATAAGCAACACTTTAAAAGAACGCCACAGACCAATCAACCAAACTTTTTTGGGTTATTTTTTATAGTCTGCAGGCATGAAATTAAAGAAGTTGCGGCAATTGCTTGCGGCCTACGGTGCCACCCTCGGATCCTGAAAAGTCCATTTGTGGAGATGGGCACCTGGACTCCCGTTAAGAAGACATGTTGTCAACTTCTAGATCCCTTACATGCCTGCACTTTTCGGCTTGCTGCTGCTGCTGCTGGCTGTCCAGCAGCAGACTGAAGGTGGCTGTTGCAATGCGCAGGTATATAAAGGCTCAGAGCCTAATGTGACACGCGCAGCAGTGTTCCATTGCCACATTCCATCTACTGCAGGCAGGATACCTGGCTGGCTGAACAGCATTGAGAAGCTCACAGAGACCGCTATAAGCAACACTTTAAAAGAACACCACAGACCAATCAACCAAACTTTTTTGGGTTATTTTTTATAGTCTGCAGGCATGAAATTAAAGAAGTTGCGTCAATTGGTTGCGGCCTACGGTGCCTCCCTCGGATCCTGAAAAGTCCATTTGTGGAGATGGGCACCTGGACTCCCGTTAAGAAGACATGTTGTCAACCTCTAGATCCCTTACATGCCTGCACTTTTCGGCTTGCTGCTGCTGCTGCTGGCTGTCCAGCAGCAGACTGAAGGTGGCTGCTGCCGTGCACAGGTATATAAAGGCTCAGAGCCTATTGTGACACGCGCAGCAGTGTTCCATTGCCACATTCCATCTACTGCAGGCAGGATACCTGGCTGGCTGAACGGCATTGAGAAGCTCACAGAGACCGCTAAAAGCAACACTTTAAAAGAACGCCACAGACCAATCAACCAAATTTTTGGGTTATTTTTTATAGTCTGCAGGCATGAAATTAAAGAAGTTGCAGCAATTGGTTGCGGCCTACGGTGCCACCCTCGGATCCTGAAAAGTCCATTTGTGGAGATGGGCATCTGGACTCCCGTTAAGAAGACATATTGTCAACCTCTAGATCCCTTACATGCCTGCACTTTTCGGCTTGCTGCTGCTGCTGCTGGCTGTCCAGCAGCACACTGAAGGTGGCTGCTGCCGTGCGCAGGTATATAAAGGCTCAGAGCCTACTGTGACACGCGCAGCAGTGTTCCATTGCCACATTCCATCTACTGCAGGCAGGATACCTGGCTGGCTGAACAGCATTGAGAAGCTCACAGAGACCGCTATAAGCAACACTTTAAAAGAACGCCACAGACCAATCAATCAAACTTTTTTGGGTTATTTTTTATAGTATGCAGGCATGAAATTAAAGAAGTTGCGGCCATTGGTTGCGGCCTACGGTGCCACCCTCGGATCTTGAAAAGTCCATTTGTGGAGATGGGCACCTGGACTCCCGTTAAGAAGACATGTTGTCAACCTCTAGATCCTTTACATGCCTGCACTTTTTGGCTTGCTGCTGCTGCTGCTTACTGTCCAGCAGCAGACTGAAGGTGGCTGCTGCCGTGCGCAGGTATATAAAGGCTCAGAACCTACTGTGACACGCGCAGCAGTGTTCCATTGCCACATTCCATCTACTGCAGGCAGGATACCTGGCTGGCTGAACAGCATTGAGTAGGTCACAGAGACCGCTATAAGCAACACTTTAAAAGAACGCCACAGATCAATCAACCAAACTTTTTTGGGTTATTTTTTATAGTTTGCAGGCATGAAATTAAAGAAGTTGCGGCAATTGGTTGCGGCCTACGGTGCCACCCTCGGATCCTGAAAAGTCCATTTGTGGAGATGGGCACCTGGACTCCCGTTAAGAAGACATATTGTCAACCTCTAGATCCCTTACATGCCTGCACTTTTCGGCTTGCTGCTGCTGCTGCTGGCTGTCCAGCAGCAGACTGAAGGTGGCTGCTGCCGTGCGCAGGTATGTAAAGGCTCAGAGCCTATTGTGACACGTGCACCAGTGTTCCACTGCCACATTCCATCTACTGCAGGCAGGATACCTGGCTAGCTGAACAGCATTGAGAAGCTCACAGAGACTGCTATAAGCAACACTTTAAAAGAACGCCACAGACCAATCAACCAAACTTTTTTCGGTTATTTTTTATAGTCTGCAGGCATGAAATTAAAGAAGTTGCGGCAATTGGTTGCGGCCTACCGTGCCACCCTCGGATCCTGAAAAGTCCATTTGTGGAGATGGGCACCTGGACTCCCGTTAAGAAGACATGTTGTCAACCTCTAGATCCCTTACATGCCTGCACTTTTCGGCTTGCTGCTGCTGCTGCTGGCTGTCCAGCAGCAGACTGAAGGTGGCTGCTGCCGTGCGCAGGTATATAAAGGCTCAGAGCCTATTGTGACATGCGCAGCAGTGTTCCATTGCCACATTCCATCTACTGCAGGCAGGATACCTGGCTGGCTGAACAGCATTGAGAAGCTCACAGAGACCGCTATAAGCAACACTTTAAAAGAACGCCACAGACCAATCAACCAAACTTTTTTGGGTTATTTTTTATAGTCTGCAGGCATGAAATTAAAGAAGTTGTGGCAATTGGTTGCAGCTTACGGTGCCACCCTCGGATCCTGAAAAGTCCATTTGTGGAGATTGGCACCTGGACTCCCGTTAAGAAGACATGTTGTCAACCTCTAGATCCCTTACATGCCTGCACTTTTCAGCTTGCTGCTGCTGGCTGTCCAGCAGCAGACTGAAGGTGGCTGTTGCTGTGCGCAGGTATATAAAGGCTCAGAGCCTATTGTGACACGCGCAGCAGTGTTCCATTGCCACATTCCATCTACTGCAGGCAGGATACCTGGCTTGCTGAACAGCATTGAGAAGCTCACAGAGACCGCTATAAGCAACACTTTAAAAGAACGCCACAGACCAATCAACCAAACTTTTTTGGGTTATTTTTTATAGTCTGCAGGCATGAAATTAAAGAAGTTGCGGCAATTGCTTGCGGCCTACGGTGCCACCCTCGGATCCTGAAAAGTCCATTTGTGGAGATGGGCACCTGGACTCCCGTTAAGAAGACATGTTGTCAACCTCTAGATCCCTTACATGCCTGCACTTTTCGGCTTGCTGCTGCTGGCTGTCCAGCAGCAGACTGAAGGTGGCTGTTGCAATGCGCAGGTATATAAAGGCTCAGAGCCTAATGTGACACGCGCAGCGGTGTTCCATTGCCACATTCCATCTACTGCAGGCAGGATACCTGGCTGGCTGAACAGCATTGAGAAGCTCACAGAGACCGCTATAAGCAACACTTTAAAAGAACACCACAGACCAATCAACCAAAATTTTTTGTGTTATTTTTTATAGTCTGCAGGCATGAAATTAAAGAAGTTGCGTCAATTGGTTGCGGCCTACGGTGCCTCCCTCGGATCCTGAAAAGTCCATTTGTGGAGATGGGCACCTGGACTCCCGATAAGAAGACATGTTGTCAACCTCTAGATCCCTTACATGCCTGCACTTTTCGGCTTGCTGCTGCTGCTGCTGGCTGTCCAGCAGCAGACTGAAGGTGGCTGCTGCCGTGCACAGGTATATAAAGGCTCAGAGCCTATTGTGACACGCGCAGCAGTGTTCCATTGCCACATTCCAACTACTGCAGGCAGGATACCTGGCTGGCTGAACGGCATTGAGAAGCTCACAGAGACCGCTAAAAGCAACACTTTAAAAGAACGCCACAGACCAATCAACCAAACTTTTTTGGGTTATTTTTTATAGTCTGCAGGCATGAAATTAAAGAAGTTGCAGCAATTGGTTGCGGCCTACGGTGCCACCCTCGGATCCTGAAAAGTCCATTTGTGGAGATGGGCATCTGGACTCCCGTTAAGAAGACATATTGTCAACCTCTAGATCCCTTACATGCCTGCACTTTTCGGCTTGCTGCTGCTGCTGCTGGCTGTCCAGCAGCACACTGAAGGTGGCTGCTGCCGTGCGCAGGTATGTAAACGCTCAGAGCCTACTGTGACACGCGCAGCAGTGTTCCATTGCCACATTCCATCTACTGCAGGCAGGATACCTGGCTGGCTGAACAGCATTGAGAAGCTCACAGAGACCGCTATAAGCAACACTTTAAAAGAACACCACAGACCAATCAACCAAACTTTTTTGGGTTATTTTTTATAGTATGCAGGCATGAAATTAAAGAATTTGCGGCCATTGGTTGCGGCCTACGGTGCCACCCTCGGATCTTGAAAAGTCCATTTGTGGAGATGGGCACCTGGACTCCCGTTAAGAAGACATGTTGTCAACCTCTAGATCCTTTACATGCCTGCACTTTTTGGCTTGCTGCTGCTGCTGCTTACTGTCCAGCAGCAGACTGAAGGTGGCTGCTGCCGTGCGCCGGTATATAAAGGCTCAGAGCCTACTGTGACACGCGCAGCAGTGTTCCATTGCCACATTCCATCTACTGCAGGCAGGATACCTGGCTGGCTGAACAGCATTGAGTAGGTCACAGAGACCGCTATAAGCAACACTTTAAAAGAACGCCACAGATCAATCAACCAAACTTTTTTGGGTTATTTTTTATAGTCTGCAGGCATGAAATTAAAGAAGTTGCGGCAATTGGTTGCGGCCTACGGTGCCACCCTCGGATCCTGAAAAGTCCATTTGTGGAGATGGGCACCTGGACTCCCGTTAAGAAGACATATTGTCAACCTCTAGATCCCTTACATGCCTGCACTTTTCGGCTTGCTGCTGCTGCTGCTTACTGTCCAGCAGCAGACTGAAGGTGGCTGCTGCCGTGCGCCGGTATATAAAGGCTCAGAGCCTACTGTGACACGCGCAGCAGTGTTCCATTGCCACATTCCATCTACTGCAGGCAGGATACCTGGCTGGCTGAACAGCATTGAGTAGGTCACAGAGACCGCTATAAGCAACACTTTAAAAGAACGCCACAGATCAATCAACCAAACTTTTTTGGGTTATTTTTTATAGTCTGCAGGCATGAAATTAAAGCAGTTGCGGCAATTGGTTGCGGCCTACGGTGCCACCCTCGGATCCTGAAAAGTCCATTTGTGGAGATGGGCACCTGGACTCCCGTTAAGAAGACATATTGTCAACCTCTAGATCCCTTACATGCCTGCACTTTTCGGCTTGCTGCTGCTGGCTGTCCAGCAGCAGACTGAAGGTGGCTGTTGCTGTGCACAGGTATATAAAGGCTCAGAGCCTATTGTGACACGCGCAGCAGTGTTCCATTGCCACATTCCATCTACTGCAGGCAGGATACCTGGCTAGCTGAACAGCATTGAGAAGCTCACAGAGACTGCTATAAGCAACACTTTAAAAGAACGCCACAGATCAATCAACCAAACTTTTTTGGGTTATTTTTTATAGTCTGCAGGCATGAAATTAAAGAAGTTGCGGCAATTGGTTGCGGCCTACAGTGCCACCCTCGGATCCTGAAAAGTCCATTTGTGGAGATGGGCACCTGGACTCCCGTTAAGAAGACATGTTGTCAACCTCTAGATCCCTTACATGCCTGCACTTTTCGGCTTGCTGCTGCTGCTGCTGGCTGTCCAGCAGCAGACTGAAGGTGGCTGCTACCGTGCGCAGGTATATAAAGGCTCAGAGCCTATTTTGACATGCGCAGCAGTGTTCCATTGCCACATTCCATCTACTGCAGGCAGGATACCTGGCTGGCTGAACAGCATTGAGAAGCTCACAGAGACCGCTATAAGCAACACTTTAAAAAAACGCCACAGACCAATCAACCAAACTTTTTTGGGTTATTTTTTATAGTCTGCAGGCATGAAATTAAAGAAGTTGTGGCAATTGGTTGCAGCTTACGGTGCCACCCTCGGATCCTGAAAAGTCCATTTGTGGAGATTGGCACCTGGACTCCCGTTAAGAAGACATGTTGTCAACCTCTAGATCCCTTACATGCCTGCACTTTTCGGCTTGCTGCTGCTGGCTGTCCAGCAGCAGACTGAAGGTGGCTGCTGCCGTGCGCAGGTATATAAAGGCTCAGAGCCTATTGTGACATGCGCAGCAGTGTTCCATTGCCACATTCCATCTACTGCAGGCAGGATACCTGGCTGGCTGAACAGCACTGAAAAGCTCACAGAGACCGCTATAAGCAACACTTTAAAAGAACGCCACAGACCAATCAACCAAACTTTTTTGGGTTATTTTTTATAGTCTGCAAGCATGAAATTAAAGAAGTTGCGGCAATTGGTTGCGGCCTACGTTGCCACCCTCGGATCCTGAAAAGTCCATTTGTGGAGATGGGCACCTGGACTCCCGTTAAGAAGACATGTTGTCAACCTCTAGATCCCTTACATGCCTGCACTTTTCAGCTTGCTGCTGCTGCTGGCTGTCCAGCAGCAGACTAAAGGTGGCTGCTGCCGTGCGCAGGTATATAAAGGCTCAGAGCCTATTGTGATATGCGCAGCAGTGTTCCATTGCCACATTCCATCTACTGCAGGCAGGATACCTGGCTGGCTGAACAGCATTGAGAAGCTCACAGAGACCGCTATAACCAACACTTTAAAAGAACGCCACAGACCAATCAACCAAACTTTTTTGGGTTATTTTTTATAGTCTGCATGCATGAAATTAAAGAAGATCCGGCAATTGGTTGAGGCCTACGGTGCCACCCTCCGATCCTGAAAAGTCCATTTGTGGAGATGGGCACCTGGACTTCCGTTAAGAAGACATGTTGTCAACCTCTAGATCCCGTACATGCCTGCACTTTTCGGCTTGCTGCTGCTGCTTGTGGCTGTCCAGCAGCAGACTGAAGGTGGCTGCTGCCGTGCGCAGGTATATAAAGGCTCAGAGCCTATTGTGACACCCGCAGCAGTGTTCCATTGCCACATTCCGTCTACTGCAGGCAGGATACCTGGCTGGCTGAACAGCATTGAGAAGCTCACAGAGACCGCTATAAGCAACACTTTAAAAGAACGCCACAGACCAATCAACCAAACTTTTTTGGGTTATTTTTTATAGTCTGCAGGCATGAAATTAAAGAAGTTGGAGCAATTGCTTGCGGCCTACGGTGCCACCCTCGGATCCTGAAAAGTCCATTTGTGGAGATGGGCACCTGGACTCCCATTAAGAAGACATGTTGTCAACCTCTAGATCCCTTACATGCCTGCACTTTTCGGCTGGCTGCTGCTGCTGGCTGTCCAGCAGCAGACTGAAGGTGGCTGCTGCCGTGCGCAGTTATATAAAGGCTCAGAGCCTATTGTGACACGCGCAGCAGTGTTCCATTGCCACATTCCATCTACTGCAGGCAGGATACCTGGCTGGCTGAACAGCATTGAGAAGCTCACAGAGACCGCTATAAGCAACACTTTAAAAGAACACCACAGACCAATCAACCAAACTTTTTTGGGTTATTTTTTATAGTCTGCAGGCATGAAATTAAAGAAGTTGCGGCAATTGGTTGCGGCCTACGGTGCCTCCCTCGGATCCTGAAAAGTCCATTTGTGGAGATGGGCACCTGGACTCCCGTTAAGAAGACATGTTGTCAACCTCTAGATCCCTTACATGCCTGCACTTTTCGGCTTGCTGCTGCTGCTGGCTGTCCAGCAGCAGACTGAAGGTGGCTGCTGCCGTGCACAGGTATATAAAGGCTCAGAGCCTCTTGTGACACGCGCAGCAGTGTTCCATTGCCACATTCCATCTACTGCAGGCAGGATATCTGGCTGGCTGAACGGCATTGCGAAGCTCACAGAGACCGCTAAAAGCAACACTTTAAAAGAACGCCACAGACCAATCAACCAAACTTTTTTGGGTTATTTTTTATAGTCTGCAGGCATGAAATTAAAGAAGTTGCAGCAATTGGTTGCGGCCTACGGTGCCACCCTCGGATCCTGAAAAGTCCATTTGTGGAGATGGGCACCTGGACTCCCGTTAAGAAGACATGTTGTCAACTTCTAGATCCCTTACATGCCTGCACTTTTCGGCTTGCTGCTGCTGCTGCTGGCTGTCCAGCAGCAGACTGAAGGTGGCTGCTGCCGTGCACAGGTATATAAAGGCTCAGAGCCTATTGTGACACGCGCAGCAGTGTTCCATTGCCACATTCCAACTACTGCAGGCAGGATACCTGGCTGGCTGAACGGCATTGAGAAGCTCACAGAGACCGCTAAAAGCAACACTTTAAAAGAACGCCACAGACCAATCAACCAAACTTTTTTGGGTTATTTTTTATAGTATGCAGGCATGAAATTAAAGAAGTTGCGGCAATTGGTTGCGGCCTACGGTGCCACCCTCGGATCCTGAAAAGTCCATTTGTGGAGATGGGCACCTGGACTCCCGTTAAGAAGACATCTTGTCAACCTCTATATCCCTTACATGCCTGCACTTTTCGGCTTGCTGCTGCTGCTGGCTGTCCAGCAGCAGACTGAAGGTGGCTGCTGCCGTGCACAGGTATATAAAGGCTCAGAGCCTATTGTGACACGCGCAGCAGTGTTCCATTGCCACATTCCAACTACTGCAGGCAGGATACCTGGCTGGCTGAACGGCATTGAGAAGCTCACAGAGACCGCTAAAAGCAACACTTTAAAAGAACGCCACAGACCAATCAACCAAACTTTTTTGGGTTATTTTTTATAGTCTGCAGGCATGAAATTAAAGAAGTTGCAGCAATTGGTTGCGGCCTACGGTGCCACCCTCGGATCCTGAAAAGTCCATTTGTGGAGATGGGCATCTGGACTCCCGTTAAGAAGACATATTGTCAACCTCTAGATCCCTTACATGCCTGCACTTTTCGGCTTGCTGCTGCTGCTGCTGGCTGTCCAGCAGCAGACTGAAGGTGGCTGCTGCCGTGCGCAGGTATGTAAACGCTCAGAGCCTACTGTGACACGCGCAGCAGTGTTCCATTGCCACATTCCATCTACTGCAGGCAGGATACCTGGCTGGCTGAACAGCATTGAGAAGCTCACAGAGACCGCTATAAGCAACACTTTAAAAGAACGCCACAGACCAATCAATCAAACTTTTTGGGTTATTTTTTATAGTATGCAGGCATGAAATTAAAGAAGTTGCGGCCATTGGTTGCGGCCTACGGTGCGACCCTCGGATCTTGAAAAGTCCATTTGTGGAGATGGGCACCTGGACTCCTGTTAAGAAGACATGTTGTCAACCTCTAGATCCCTTACATGCCTGCACTTTTCGGCTTGCTGCTGCTGCTGCTGGCTGTCCAGCAGCAGACTGAAGGTGGCTGCTGCCGTGCACAGGTATATAAAGGCTCAGAGCCTATTGTGACACGCGCAGCAGTGTTCCATTGCCACATTCCAACTACTGCAGGCAGGATACCTGGCTGGCTGAACGGCATTGAGAAGCTTACAGAGACCGCTAAAAGCAACACTTTAAAAGAACGCCACAGACCAATCAACCAAACTTTTTTGGGTTATTTTTTATAGTATGCAGGCATGAAATTAAAGAAGTTGCGGCAATTGGTTGCGGCCTACGGTGCCACCCTCGGATCCTGAAAAGTCCATTTGTGGAGATGGGCACCTGGACTCCCGTTAAGAAGACATCTTGTCAACCTCTATATCCCTTACATGCCTGCACATTTTGGCTTGCTGCTGCTGCTGCTGACTGTCCAGCAGCAGACTGAAGGTGGCTGCTGCCGTGCGCAGGTATATAAAGGCTCAGAGCCTATTGTGACACGTGCAGCAGTGTTCCACTGCCACATTCCATCTACTGCAGGCAGGATACCTGGCTAGCTGAACAGCATTGAGAAGCTCACAGAGACTGCTATAAGCAACACTTTAAAAGAACGCCACAGACCAATCAACCAAACTTTTTTGGGTTATTTTTTATAGTCTGCAGGCATGAAATTAAAGAAGTTGCGGCAATTGGTTGCGGCCTACGGTGCCACCCTCGGATCCTGAAAAGTCCATTTGTGGAGATGGGCACCTGGACTCCCGTTAAGAAGACATGTTGTCATCCTCTAGATCCCTTAAATGCCTGCACTTTTCGGCTTGCTGCTGCTGCTGGATGTCCAGCAGCAGACTGAAGGTGGCTGCTGCCGTGCGCAGGTATATAAAGGCTGAGAGCCTATTGTGACACGCGCAGCAGTGTTTCATTGCCACATTCCATCTACTGCAGGCAGGATACCTGGCTGGCTGAACAGCATTGAGAAGCTCACAGAGACCGCTATAAGCAACACTTTAAAAGAACGCCACAGACCAAGCAACCAAACTTTTTTGGGTTATTTTTTATAGTCTGCAGGCATGAAATTAAAGAAGTTGCAGCAATTGGTTGCGGCCTACGGTGCCACCCTCGGATCCTGAAAAGTCCATTTGTGGAGATGGGCACCTGGACTCCCGTTAAGAAGACATGTTGTCAACTTCTAGATCCCTTACATGCCTGCACTTTTCGGCTTGCTGCTGCTGCTGCTGGCTGTCCAGCAGCAGACTGAAGGTGGCTGCTGCCGTGCACAGGTATATAAAGGCTCAGAGCCTATTGTGACACGCGCAGCAGTGTTCCATTGCCACATTCCAACTACTGCAGGCAGGATACCTGGCTGGCTGAACGGCATTGAGAAGCTCACAGAGACCGCTAAAAGCAACACTTTAAAAGAACGCCACAGACCAATCAACCAAACTTTTTTGGGTTATTTTTTATAGTATGCAGGCATGAAATTAAAGAAGTTGCGGCAATTGGTTGCGGCCTACGGTGCCACCCTCGGATCCTGAAAAGTCCATTTGTGGAGATGGGCACCTGGACTCCCGTTAAGAAGACATCTTGTCAACCTCTATATCCCTTACATGCCTGCACTTTTCGGCTTGCTGCTGCTGCTGGCTGTCCAGCAGCAGACTGAAGGTGGCTGCTGCCGTGCACAGGTATATAAAGGCTCAGAGCCTATTGTGACACGCGCAGCAGTGTTCCATTGCCACATTCCAACTACTGCAGGCAGGATACCTGGCTGGCTGAACGGCATTGAGAAGCTCACAGAGACCGCTAAAAGCAACACTTTAAAAGAACGCCACAGACCAATCAACCAAACTTTTTTGGGTTATTTTTTATAGTCTGCAGGCATGAAATTAAAGAAGTTGCAGCAATTGGTTGCGGCCTACGGTGCCACCCTCGGATCCTGAAAAGTCCATTTGTGGAGATGGGCATCTGGACTCCCGTTAAGAAGACATATTGTCAACCTCTAGATCCCTTACATGCCTGCACTTTTCGGCTTGCTGCTGCTGCTGCTGGCTGTCCAGCAGCAGACTGAAGGTGGCTGCTGCCGTGCGCAGGTATGTAAACGCTCAGAGCCTACTGTGACACGCGCAGCAGTGTTCCATTGCCACATTCCATCTACTGCAGGCAGGATACCTGGCTGGCTGAACAGCATTGAGAAGCTCACAGAGACCGCTATAAGCAACACTTTAAAAGAACGCCACAGACCAATCAATCAAACTTTTTGGGTTATTTTTTATAGTATGCAGGCATGAAATTAAAGAAGTTGCGGCCATTGGTTGCGGCCTACGGTGCGACCCTCGGATCTTGAAAAGTCCATTTGTGGAGATGGGCACCTGGACTCCTGTTAAGAAGACATGTTGTCAACCTCTAGATCCCTTACATGCCTGCACTTTTCGGCTTGCTGCTGCTGCTGCTGGCTGTCCAGCAGCAGACTGAAGGTGGCTGCTGCCGTGCACAGGTATATAAAGGCTCAGAGCCTATTGTGACACGCGCAGCAGTGTTCCATTGCCACATTCCAACTACTGCAGGCAGGATACCTGGCTGGCTGAACGGCATTGAGAAGCTTACAGAGACCGCTATAAGCAACACTTTAAAAGAACGCCACAGACCAAGCAACCAAACTTTTTTGGGTTATTTTTTATAGTCTGCAGGCATGAAATTAAAGAAGTTGCAGCAATTGGTTGCGGCCTACGGTGCCACCCTCGGATCCTGAAAAGTCCATTTGTGGAGATGGGCACCTGGACTCCCGTTAAGAAGACATGTTGTCAACTTCTAGATCCCTTACATGCCTGCACTTTTCGGCTTGCTGCTGCTGCTGCTGGCTGTCCAGCAGCAGACTGAAGGTGGCTGCTGCCGTGCACAGGTATATAAAGGCTCAGAGCCTATTGTGACACGCGCAGCAGTGTTCCATTGCCACATTCCAACTACTGCAGGCAGGATACCTGGCTGGCTGAACGGCATTGAGAAGCTCACAGAGACCGCTAAAAGCAACACTTTAAAAGAACGCCACAGACCAATCAACCAAACTTTTTTGGGTTATTTTTTATAGTATGCAGGCATGAAATTAAAGAAGTTGCGGCAATTGGTTGCGGCCTACGGTGCCACCCTCGGATCCTGAAAAGTCCATTTGTGGAGATGGGCACCTGGACTCCCGTTAAGAAGACATCTTGTCAACCTCTATATCCCTTACATGCCTGCACTTTTCGGCTTGCTGCTGCTGCTGGCTGTCCAGCAGCAGACTGAAGGTGGCTGCTGCCGTGCACAGGTATATAAAGGCTCAGAGCCTATTGTGACACGCGCAGCAGTGTTCCATTGCCACATTCCAACTACTGCAGGCAGGATACCTGGCTGGCTGAACGGCATTGAGAAGCTCACAGAGACCGCTAAAAGCAACACTTTAAAAGAACGCCACAGACCAATCAACCAAACTTTTTTGGGTTATTTTTTATAGTCTGCAGGCATGAAATTAAAGAAGTTGCAGCAATTGGTTGCGGCCTACGGTGCCACCCTCGGATCCTGAAAAGTCCATTTGTGGAGATGGGCATCTGGACTCCCGTTAAGAAGACATATTGTCAACCTCTAGATCCCTTACATGCCTGCACTTTTCGGCTTGCTGCTGCTGCTGCTGGCTGTCCAGCAGCAGACTGAAGGTGGCTGCTGCCGTGCGCAGGTATGTAAACGCTCAGAGCCTACTGTGACACGCGCAGCAGTGTTCCATTGCCACATTCCATCTACTGCAGGCAGGATACCTGGCTGGCTGAACAGCATTGAGAAGCTCACAGAGACCGCTATAAGCAACACTTTAAAAGAACGCCACAGACCAATCAATCAAACTTTTTGGGTTATTTTTTATAGTATGCAGGCATGAAATTAAAGAAGTTGCGGCCATTGGTTGCGGCCTACGGTGCGACCCTCGGATCTTGAAAAGTCCATTTGTGGAGATGGGCACCTGGACTCCTGTTAAGAAGACATGTTGTCAACCTCTAGATCCCTTACATGCCTGCACTTTTCGGCTTGCTGCTGCTGCTGCTGGCTGTCCAGCAGCAGACTGAAGGTGGCTGCTGCCGTGCACAGGTATATAAAGGCTCAGAGCCTATTGTGACACGCGCAGCAGTGTTCCATTGCCACATTCCAACTACTGCAGGCAGGATACCTGGCTGGCTGAACGGCATTGAGAAGCTTACAGAGACCGCTAAAAGCAACACTTTAAAAGAACGCCACAGACCAATCAACCAAACTTTTTTGGGTTATTTTTTATAGTATGCAGGCATGAAATTAAAGAAGTTGCGGCAATTGGTTGCGGCCTACGGTGCCACCCTCGGATCCTGAAAAGTCCATTTGTGGAGATGGGCACCTGGACTCCCGTTAAGAAGACATCTTGTCAACCTCTATATCCCTTACATGCCTGCACATTTTGGCTTGCTGCTGCTGCTGCTGACTGTCCAGCAGCAGACTGAAGGTGGCTGCTGCCGTGCGCAGGTATATAAAGGCTCAGAGCCTATTGTGACACGTGCAGCAGTGTTCCACTGCCACATTCCATCTACTGCAGGCAGGATACCTGGCTAGCTGAACAGCATTGAGAAGCTCACAGAGACTGCTATAAGCAACACTTTAAAAGAACGCCACAGACCAATCAACCAAACTTTTTTGGGTTATTTTTTATAGTCTGCAGGCATGAAATTAAAGAAGTTGCGGCAATTGGTTGCGGCCTACGGTGCCACCCTCGGATCCTGAAAAGTCCATTTGTGGAGATGGGCACCTGGACTCCCGTTAAGAAGACATGTTGTCATCCTCTAGATCCCTTAAATGCCTGCACTTTTCGGCTTGCTGCTGCTGCTGGATGTCCAGCAGCAGACTGAAGGTGGCTGCTGCCGTGCGCAGGTATATAAAGGCTGAGAGCCTATTGTGACACGCGCAGCAGTGTTTCATTGCCACATTCCATCTACTGCAGGCAGGATACCTGGCTGGCTGAACAGCATTGAGAAGCTCACAGAGACCGCTATAAGCAACACTTTAAAAGAACGCCACAGACCAAGCAACCAAACTTTTTTGGGTTATTTTTTATAGTCTGCAGGCATGAAATTAAAGAAGTTGCGGCAATTGGTTGCAGCCTACGGTGCCACCCTCGGATCCTGAAAAGTCCATTTGTGGAGATGGGCACCTGGACTCCCGTTAAGAAGACATGTTGTCAACCTCTAGATCCCTTACATGCCTGCACTTTTCGGCTTGCTGCTGCTGGCTGTTCAGCAGCAGACTGAAGGTGGCTGCTGCCGTGCGCAGGTATATAAAGGCTCAGAGCCTATTGTGACACGCGCAGCAGTGTTCCATTGCCACATTCCATCTACTGCAGGCAGGATACCTGGCTGGCTGAACAGCATTGAGAAGCTCACAGAGAGCGCTATAAGCAATACTTTAAAAGAATGCCACAGACCAATCAACCAAGAAAGTTGCGGCAATTGGTTGCAGCCTACGGTGCCACCCTAGGATCCTGAAAAGTCCATTTGTGGAGATGGGCACCTGGACTCCCGTTAAGAAGACATGTTGTCAATCTCTAGATCCCTTACATGCCTGCACTTTTCGGCTTGCTGCTGCTGCTGGCTGTCCAACAGCAGACTGAAGGTGGCTGCTGCCGTGCGCAGGTATATAAAGGCTGAGAGCCTATTGTGACACGCGCAGCAGTGTTTCATTGCCACATTCCATCTACTGCAGGCAGGATACCTGGCTGGCTGAACAGCATTGAGAAGCTCACAGAGACCGCTATAAGCAACACTTTAAAAGAACGCCACAGACCAAGCAACCAAACTTTTTTGGGTTATTTTTTATAGTCTGCAGGCATGAAATTAAAGAAGTTGCGGCAATTGGTTGCAGCCTACGGTGCCACCCTCGGATCCTGAAAAGTCCATTTGTGGAGATGGGCACCTGGACTCCCGTTAAGAAGACATGTTGTCAACCTCTAGATCCCTTACATGCCTGCACTTTTCGGCTTGCTGCTGCTGGCTGTTCAGCAGCAGACTGAAGGTGGCTGCTGCCGTGCGCAGGTATATAAAGGCTCAGAGCCTATTGTGACACGCGCAGCAGTGTTCCATTGCCACATTCCATCTACTGCAGGCAGGATACCTGGCTGGCTGAACAGCATTGAGAAGCTCACAGAGAGCGCTATAAGCAATACTTTAAAAGAATGCCACAGACCAATCAACCAAGAAAGTTGCGGCAATTGGTTGCAGCCTACGGTGCCACCCTAGGATCCTGAAAAGTCCATTTGTGGAGATGGGCACCTGGACTCCCGTTAAGAAGACATGTTGTCAATCTCTAGATCCCTTACATGCCTGCACTTTTCGGCTTGCTGCTGCTGCTGGCTGTCCAACAGCAGACTGAAGGTGGCTGCTGCCGTGCGCAGGTATATAAAGGCTCAGAGCCTATTGTGACACGCGTAGCAGTGTTCCATTGCCACATTCCATCTACTGCAGGCAGGATACCTGGCTGGCAGAACAGCATTGAGAAGCTCACAGAGACCGCTATCAGCAACACTTTAAAAGAACGCCACAGACCAATCAACCAAACTTTTTTGGGTTATTTTTTATAGTCTGCAGGCATGAAATTAAAGAAGTTGAGGCAATTGCTTGCGGCCTACGGTGCCACCCTCGGAACCTGAAAAGTCCATTTGTGGAGATGGGCACCTGGACTCCCGTTAAGAAGACATGTTGTCAACCGCTAGATCCCTTACATGCCTGCACTTTTCGGCTTGCTGCTGCTGCTGGCTGTCCAGCAGCAGACTGAAGGTGGCTGCTGCCGTGCGCAGGTATATAAAGGCTCAGAGCCTATTGTGACACGCGCAGCAGTGTTCCATTGCCCCATTCCATCTACTGCAGGCAGGATACCTGGCTGGCTGAACAGCATTGAGAAGCTCACAGAGACCGCTATAAGCAACACTTTAAAAGAACGCCACAGACCAATCAAACAAACTTTTTTGGTTTATTTTTTATAGTCTGCAGGCATGAAATTAAAGAAGTTGCGGCAATTGCTTGCGGCCTACGGTGCCACCCTCGGATCCTGAAAAGTCCATTTGTGGCGATGGGCACCTGGACTCCCGTTAAGAAGACATGTTGTCAACCTCTATATCCCTTACATGCCTGCACTTTTTGGCTTGCTGCTGCTGCTGACTGTCCAGCAGCAGACTGAAGGTGGCTGCAGCCGTGTGCAGGTATATAAAGACTCAGAGCCTATTGTGACACGCGCAGCAGTGTTCCATTGCCACATTTCATCTACTGCAGGCAGGCTACCTGGCTGGCTGAACAGCATTGAGAAGCTCACAGAGACCGCTATAAGCAACACTTTAAAAGAAAGCCGCAGACCAATCAACCAAACTTTTTTAGGTTATTATTTATAGTCTGCAGGCATGAAATGAAAGAAGTTGCGGCAATTGGTTGCGGCCTACGGTGCCACCCTCAGATCCGGAAAAGTCCATTTGTGGAGATGGGCACCTGGACTCTCGTTAAGAAGACATATTGTCAACCTCTAGATCCCTTACATGCCTGCACTTTTCAGCTGGCTGCTGCTGCTGGCTGTCCAGCAGCAGACTGAAGGTGGCTGCTGCTGTGCGCAGGTATATAAAGGCTCAGAGCCTATTGTGACACGCGCAGCAGTGTTCCATTGCCACGTTCCATCTACTGCAGGCAGGATACCTGGCTGGCTGAACGGCATTGAGAAGCTCACAGAGACCGCTAAAAGCAACTCTTTAAAAGAACGCCACAGACCAATCAACCAAACTTTTTTGGGTTATTTTTTATAGTCTGCAGGCATGAAATTAAACAAGTTGCAGCAATTGGTTGCGGCCTACGGTGCCACCCTCGGATCCTGAAAAGTCCATTTGTGGAGATGGGCACCTGGACTCCCGTTAAGAAGACATATTGTCAACCTCTAGATCCCTTACATGCCTGCACTTTTCGGCTTGCTGCTGCTGCTGCTGGCTGTCCAGCAGCAGACTGAAGGTGGCTGCTGCCGTGCGCAGGTATATAAAGGCTCAGAGCCTATTGTGACACGCGCAGCAGTGTTCCATTGCCACATTCCATCTACTGCAGGCAGGATACCTGGCTGGCTGAACAGCATTGAGAAGCTCACAGAGACCGCTATAAGCACCACTTTAAAAGAACGCCACAGACCAATCAATCAATCTTTTTTGGGTTATTTTTTATAGTATGCAGGTGTAGCACCCTGAGGATTCGGCTGCTACAGGGGTATTGCACCTCAACCCAGAGGTGTGATATTCCACTCCCGGGTAAGGAAGGAGTGTGGAACTGAGCTCGGTAGGCTGCATGCACTACACACATCCCATTTCCGAGGAGCAGACCGACGGTACTCCCACTTAGAAATGTGCAGGTACGACCGAGTCTGTTCCTGGCTGGAGTGGGAGGGGGGTGGTACATCCCAAGTAGTGTAGGGGCAGATAGGGGGAGCAGCCTGGGTAAAGTTAGGAGCTCATTGGGTGCTGGTCACCTGAGCTCACACATAGAGGGTGTATATAAGGTGGGCACCAACTAAGATCAGGGTCAGTTGCAGAGAGGAAGTCTGAGAGCAGAGGAGAAGAAAGACCCAGAGTGAGAGAGGAGAAGAGAGAGAGAGACCCAGAGGGGGAAACAGCAGAAAAGGACTCCAAGATCCCAACTTAAATCCCCGGGTGAAGAGTCGGCACAGGGTACCGGATCCCAAGCTGGTGGGGGCAGAAAACACACCCTAGCCAGAGACCGGAGACCGTGGGCAGCGTTTGTCACGGTCACCCATCATATCCACCCCGAAGGCACACCACATGAAGGGTCAGGGAACCCAGGGCCAAGGGTGTCCCAACAGAAGGCCCGAGGGAGCTGGACCTAGGTGGATCACTGGTGGGGACGGCCAGAGAACGGGACAGAAGGAGAGCTCAGGGCCACGCTCCGGACTTGTTTGGGGGTTGGCTGGATCCAGGACCTGGTGGACGCAGCACGGCTCGGGTGGTCACTCGCAGCTGGAGTGACCAGTACAACATCTGCAGTAAGTAAACACCCTTAACTGCACAACCCGACTCTGTCTTCATTGCCGTCTGCACTGCACCACCACAACCCCCATCCTCTGCACCTGTCCCCCCTGAGGCTATACCCCTCCCGTTGGGGGTTATCCCACCAAGCTGCGCACCCACCATCAGCCTCAGCGGACCCTGCTGCAGCGGCGGCCACAGTGACCGCATCACAACGGGTGGCGTAGTCGACACAAAAGAACTCTTAATAACATCTGTAGGACTGCCACATAACACTGAGTTTGACGCCCTGGGCACGGGCCGGGTCACAGCCGCTCGGAGACTACAACCCCCCATCTGATCCGGTGCCGGGTATTCCCCTCAAAAAGGAATATGTCCCAGGGGGCGCGTCACAGGCATGAAATTAAAGAAGTTGCGGCCATTGGTTGCGGCCTACGGTGCCACCCTCGGATCTTGAAAAGTCCATTTGTGGAGATGGGCACCTGGACTCCCGTTAAGAAGACATGTTGTCAACCTCTAGATCCTTTACATGCCTGCACTTTTTGGCTTGCTGCTGCTGCTGCTTACTGTCCAGCAGCAGACTGAAGGTGGCTGCTGCCGTGCGCAGGTATATAAAGGCTCAGAGCCTACTGTGACACGCGCAGCAGTGTTCCATTGACACATTCCATCTACTGCAGGCAGGATACCTGGCTGGCTGAACAGCATTGAGTAGGTCACAGAGACCGCTATAAGCAACACTTTAAAAGAACGCCACAGATCAATCAACCAAACTTTTTTGGGTTATTTTTTATAGTCTGCAGGCATGAAATTAAAGAAGTTGCGGCAATTGGTTGCGGCCTACGGTGCCACCCTCGGATCCTGAAAAGTCCATTTGTGGAGATGGGCAACTGGACTCCCGTTAAGAAGACATATTGTCAACCTCTAGATCCCTTACATGCCTGCACTTTTCGGCCTGCTGCTGCGGCTAGCTGTCCAGCAGCAGACTGAAGGTGGCTGCAGCCGTGCGCAGGTATATAAAGACTCAGAGCCTATTGTGACACGCGCAGCAGTGTTCCATTGCCACATTTCATCTACTGCAGGCAGGCTACCTGGCTGGCTGAACAGCATTGAGAAGCTCACAGAGACCGCTATAAGCAACACTTTAAAAGAAAGCCGCAGACCAATCAACCAAACTTTTTTGGTTGATTTTTTATAGTCTGCAGGCATGAAATGAAAGAAGTTGCGGCAATTGCTTGCGGCCTACGGTGCCACCCTCAGATCCTGAAAAGTCCATTTGTGGAGATGGGCACCTGGACTCTCGTTAAGAAGACATATTGTCAACCTCTAGATCCCTTACATGCCTGCACTTTTCGGCTGGCTGCTGCTGCTGGCTGTCCAGCAGCAGACTGAAGGTGGCTGCTGCCGTGCGCAGTTATATAAAGGCTCAGAGCCTATTGTGACACGCGCAGCAGTGTTCCATTGCCACATTCCATCTACTGCAGGCAGGATACCTGGCTGGCTGAACAGCATTGAGAAGCTCACAGAGACCGCTATAAGCAACACTTTAAAAGAACGCCACAGACCAATCAACCAAACTTTTTTGGGTTACTTTTTATAGTCTGCAGGCATGAAATTAAAGAAGTTGCGGCAACTGGTTGCGGCCTACGGTGCCTCCCTCGGATCCTGAAAAGTTCATTTGTGGAGATGGGCACCTGGACTCCCGTTAAGAAGACATGTTGTCAACCTCTAGATACTTACATGCCTGCACTTTTCGGCTTGCTGCTGCTGCTGCTGGCTGTCCATCAGCAGACTGAAGGTGGCTGCTGCCGTGCGCAGGTATATAAAGGCTCAGAGCCTATTGTGACACGCGCAGCAGTGTTCCATTGCCACATTCCATCTACTGCAGGCAGGATACCTGGCTGGCTGAACAGCATTGAGAAGCTCACAGAGACCGCTATAAGCAACACTTTAAAAGAACGCCACAGATCAATCAACCAAACTTTTTTGGGTTACTTTTTATAGTCTGCAGGCATGAAATTAAAGAAGTTGCGGCAACTGGTTGCGGCCTACGGTGCCTCCCTCGGATCCTGAAAAGTTCATTTGTGGAGATGGGCACCTGGACTCCCGTTAAGAAGACATGTTGTCAACCTCTAGATACTTACATGCCTGCACTTTTCGGCTTGCTGCTGCTGCTGCTGGCTGTCCATCAGCAGACTGAAGGTGGCTGCTGCCGTGCGCAGGTATATAAAGGCTCAGAGCCTATTGTGACACGCGCAGCAGTGTTCCATTGCCACATTCCATCTACTGCAGGCAGGATACCTGGCTGGCTGAACAGCATTGAGAAGCTCACAGAGACCGATATAAGCAACATTTTAAAAGAACGCCACAGACCAATCAACCAAACTTTTTTGGGTTACTTTTTATAGTCTGCAGGCATGAAATTAAAGAGGTTGCGGCAATTGGTTGCGGACTACGGTGCCACCCTCGGATACTGAAATGTCCATTTGTGGAGATGGGCACCTGGACTGCCGTTAAGAAGACATGATGTCAACCTCTAGATCCCTTACATGCCTGCACTTTTCGGCTTGCTGCTGCTGCTGGCTGTCCAGCAGCAGACTGAAGGTGGCTGTTGCAATGCGCAGGTATATAAAGGCTCAGAGCCTAATGTGACACGCGCAGCAGTGTTCCATTGCCACATTCCATCTACTGCAGGCAGGATACCTGGCTGGCTGAACAGCATTGAGAAGCTCACAGAGACCGCTATAAGCAACATTTTAAAAGAACGCCACAGACCAATCAACCAAACTTTTTTGGGTTATTTTTTATAGTCTGCAGGCATGAAATTAAAGAGGTTGCGGCAATTGGTTGCGGCCTACGGTGCCACCCTTTGGATCCTGAAATGTCCATTTGTGGAGATGGGCACCTGGACTGCCGTTAAGAAGACATGATGTCAACCTCTAGATCCCTTACATGCCTGCACTTTTCGGCTTGCTGCTGCTGCTGGCTGTCCAGCAGCAGACTGAAGGTGGCTGCTGCTGTGCGCAGGTATATAAAGGCTCAGAGCCTATTGTGACACGCGCAGCAGTGTTCCATTGCCACATTCCATCTACTGCAGGCAGGATACCTGGCTGGCTGAACGGCATTGAGAAGCTCACAGAGACCGCTAAAAGCAACTCTTTAAAAGAACGCCACAGACCAATCAACCAAACTTTTTTGGGTTATTTTTTATAGTCTGCAGGCATGAAATTAAAGAAGTTGCAGCAATTGGTTGCGGCCTACGGTGCCACCCTCGGATCCTGAAAAGTCCATTTGTGGAGATGGGCACCTGGACTCCCGTTAAGAAGACATATTGTCAACCTCTAGATCCCTTACATGCCTGCACTTTTCGGCTTGCTGCTGCTGCTGCTGGCTGTCCAGCAGCAGACTGAAGGTGGCTGCTGCCGTGCGCAGGTATGTAAACGCTCAGAGCCTACTGTGACACGCGCAGCAGTGTTCCATTGCCACATTCCATCTACTGCAGGCAGGATACCTGGCTGGCTGAACAGCATTGAGAAGCTCACAGAGACCGCTATAAGCAACACTTTAAAAGAACGCCACAGACCAATCAATCAAACTTTTTTGGGTTATTTTTTATAGCATGCAGGCATTAAATTAAAAAAGTTGCGGCCATTGGTTGCGGCCTACGGTGCCACCCTCAGATCTTGAAAAGTCCATTTGTGGAGATGGGCACCTGGACTCCCGTTAAGAAGACATGTTGTCAACCTCTAGATCCTTTACATGCCTGCACTTTTTGGCTTGCTGCTGCTGCTGCTTACTGACCAGCAGCAGACTAAAGGTGGCTGCTGCCGTGCGCAGGTATATAAAGGCTCAGAGCCTACTGTGACACGCGCAGCAGTGTTCCATTGCCACATTCCATCTACTGCAGGCAGGATACCTGGCTGGCTGAACAGCATTGAGTAGGTCACAGAGACCGCTATAAGCAACACTTTAAAAGAACGCCACAGATCAATCAACCAAACTTTTTTGGGTTATTTTTTATAGTCTGCAGGCATGAAATTAAAGAAGTTGCGGCAATTGGTTGCGGCCTACGGTGCCACCCTCGGATCCTGAAAAGTCCATTTGTGGAGATGGGCACCTGGACTCCCGTTAAGAAGACATATTGTCAACCTCTAGATCCCTTACATGCCTGCACTTTTCGGCTTGCTGCTGCTGCTGCTGGCTGTCCAGCAGCAGACTGAAGGTGGCTGCTGCCGTGCGCAGGTATGTAAAGGCTCAGAGCCTACTGTGACACGCGCAGCAGTGTTCCATTGCCACATTCCATCTACTGCAGGCAGGATACCTGGCTGGCTGAACAGCATTGAGAAGCTCACAGAGACCGCTATAAGCAACACTTTAAAAGAACGCCACAGACCAATCAATCAAACTTTTTTGGGTTATTTTTTATAGTATGCAGGCATGAAATTAAAGAAGTTGCGGCAATTGGTTGCGGCCTACGGTGCCACCCTCGGATCTTGAAAAGTCCATTTGTGGAGATGGGCACCTGGACTCCCGTTAAGAAGACATGTTGTCAACCTCTATATCCCTTACATGTCTGCACTTTTTGGCTTGCTGCTGCTGCTGCTGACTGTCCAGCAGCAGACTGAAGGTGGCTGCTGCCGTGCGCAGGTATATAAAGGCTCAGAGCCTATTGTGACACGTGCAGCAGTGTTCCACTGCCACATTCCATCTACTGCAGGCAGGATACCTGGCTAGCTGAACAGCATTGAGAAGCTCACAGAGACTGCTATAAGCAACACTTTAAAAGAACGCCACAGACCAATCAACCAAACTTTTTTGGGTTATTTTTTATAGTCTGCAGGCATGAAATTAAAGAAGTTGCGGCAATTGGTTGCGGCCTACGGTGCTACCCTCGGATCCTGAAAAGTCCATTTGTGGAGATGGGCACCTGGACTCCCGTTAAGAAGACATGTTGTCAACCTCTAGATCCCTTACATGCCTGCACTTTTCGGCTTGCTGCTGCTGCTGCTGGCTGTCCAGCAGCAGACTGAAGGTGGCTGCTGCCGTGCGCAGGTATATAAAGGCTCAGAGCCTATTGTGACATGCGCAGCAGTGTTCCATTGCCACATTCCATCTACTGCAGGCAGGATACCTGGCTGGCTGAACAGCATTGAGAAGCTCACAGAGACCGCTATAAGCAACACTTTAAAAGAACGCCACAGACCAATCAACCAAACTTTTTTGGGTTATTTTTTATAGTCTGCAGGCATGAAATTAAAGAAGTTGTGGCAATTGGTTGCAGCTTACGGTGCCACCCTCGGATCCTGAAAAGTCCATTTGTGGAGATTGGCACCTGGACTCCCGTTAAGAAGACATGTTGTCAACCTCTAGATCCCTTACATGCCTGCACTTTTCGGCTTGCTGCTGCTGGCTGTCCAGCAGCAGACTGAAGGTGGCTGTTGCTGTGCGCAGGTATATAAAGGCTCAGAGCCTATTGTGACACGCGCAGCAGTGTTCCATTGCCACATTCCATCTACTGCAGGCAGGATACCTGGCTTGCTGAACAGCATTGAGAAGCTCACAGAGACCGCTATAAGCAACACTTTAAAAGAACGCCACAGACCAATCAACCAAACTTTTTTGGGTTATTTTTTATAGTCTGCAGGCATGAAATTAAAGAAGTTGCGGCAATTGCTTGCGGCCTACGGTGCCACCCTCGGATCCTGAAAAGTTCATTTGTGGAGATGGGCACCTGGACTCCCGTTAAGAAGACATGTTGTCAACTTCTAGATCCCTTACATGCCTGCACTTTTCGGCTTGCTGCTGCTGCTGCTGGCTGTCCAGCAGCAGACTGAAGGTGGCTGTTGCAATGCGCAGGTATATAAAGGCTCAGAGCCTATTGTGACACGCGCAGCAGTGTTCCATTGCCACATTCCATCTACTGCAGGCAGGATACCTGGCTGGCTGAACAGCATTGAGAAGCTCACAGAGACCGCTATAAGCAACACTTTAAAAGAACACCACAGACCAATCAACCAAACTTTTTTGGGTTATTTTTTATAGTCTGCAGGCATGAAATTAAAGAAGTTGCGTCAATTGGTTGCCTCCCTCGGATCCTGAAAAGTCCATTTGTGGAGATGGGCACCTGGACTCCCATTAAGAAGACATGTTGTCAACCTCTAGATCCCTTACATGCCTGCACTTTTCGGCTTGCTGCTGCTGCTGCTGGCTGTCCAGCAGCAGACTGAAGGTGGCTGCTGCCGTGCACAGATATATAAAGGCTCAGAGCCTATTGTGACACGCGCAGCAGTGTTCCATTGCCACATTCCAACTACTGCAGGCAGGATACCTGGCTGGCTGAACGGCATTGAGAAGCTCACAGAGACCGCTAAAAGCAACACTTTAAAAGAACGCCACAGACCAATCAACCAAACTTTTTTGGGTTATTTTTTATAGTCTGCAGGCATGAAATTAAAGAAGTTGCAGCAATTGGTTGCGGCCTACGGTGCCACCCTCGGATCCTGAAAAGTCCATTTGTGGAGATGGGCATCTGGACTCCCGTTAAGAAGACATATTGTCAACCTCTAGATCCCTTACATGCCTGCACTTTTCGGCTTGCTGCTGCTGCTGCTGGCTGTCCAGCAGCACACTGAAGGTGGCTGCTGCCGTGCGCAGGTATGTAAACGCTCAGAGCCTACTGTGACACGCGCAGCAGTGTTCCATTGCCACATTCCATCTACTGCAGGCAGGATACCTGGCTGGCTGAACAGCATTGAGAAGCTCACAGAGACCGCTATAAGCAACACTTTAAAAGAACGCCACAGACCAATCAATCAAACTTTTTTGGGTTATTTTTTATAGTATGCAGGCATGAAATTAAAGAAGTTGCGGCCATTGGTTGCGGCCTACGGTGCCACCCTCGGATCTTGAAAAGTCCATTTGTGGAGATGGGCACCTGGACTCCCGTTAAGAAGACATGTTGTCAACCTCTAGATCCTTTACATGCCTGCACTTTTTGGCTTGCTGCTGCTGCTGCTTACTGTCCAGCAGCAGACTGAAGGTGGCTGCTGCCGTGCGCAGGTATATAAAGGCTCAGAGCCTACTGTGACACGCGCAGCAGTGTTCCATTGCCACATTCCATCTACTGCAGGCAGGATACCTGGCTGGCTGAACAGCATTGAGAAGCTCACAGAGACCGCTATAAGCAACACTTTAAAAGAACGCCACAGACCAATCAACCAAACTTTTTTGGTTTATTTTTTATAGTCTGCAGGCATGAAATTAAAGAAGTTGCAGCAATTGGTTGCGGCCTACGGTGCCACCCTCGGATCCTGAAAAGTCCATTTGTGGAGATGGGCATCTGGACTCCCGTTAAGAAGACATATTGTCAACCTCTAGATCCCTTACATGCCTGCACTTTTCGGCTTGCTGCTGCTGCTGCTGGCTGTCCAGCAGCACACTGAAGGTGGCTGCTGCCGAGCGCAGGTATGTAAACGCTCAGAGCCTACTGTGACACGCGCAGCAGTGTTCCATTGCCACATTCCATCTACTGCAGGCAGGATACCTGGCTGGCTGAACAGCATTGAGAAGCTCACAGAGACCGCTATAAGCAACACTTTAAAAGAACGCCACAGACCAATCAATCAAACTTTTTTGGGTTATTTTTTATAGTCTGCAGGCATGAAATTAAAGAAGTTGCGGCCATTGGTTGCGGCCTACGGTGCCACCCTCGGATCTTGAAAAGTCCATTTGTGGAGATGGGCACCTGGACTCCCGTTAAGAAGACATGTTGTCAACCTCTAGATCCTTTACATGCCTGCACGTTTTGGCTTGCTGCTGCTGCTTACTGTCCAGCAGCAGACTGAAGGTGGCTGCTGCCGTGCGCAGGTATATAAAGGCTCAGAGCCTACTGTGACACGCGCAGCAGTGTTCCATTGCCACATTCCATCTACTGCAGGCAGGATACCTGGCTGGCTGAACAGCATTGAGTAGGTCACAGAGACCGCTATAAGCAACACTTTAAAAGAACGCCACAGATCAATCAACCAAACTTTTTTGGGTTATTTTTTATAGTCTGCAGGCATGAAATTAAAGAAGTTGCGGCAATTGGTTGCGGCCTACGGTGCCACCCTCGGATCCTGAAAAGTCCATTTGTGGAGATGGGCACCTGGACTCCCGTTAAGAAGACATATTGTCAACCTCTAGATCCCTTACATGCCTGCACTTTTCGGCTTGCTGATGCTTCTGCTGGCTGTCCAGCAGCTGACTGAAGGTGGCTGCTGCCGTGCGCAGGTATGTAAAGGCTCAGAGCCTACTGTGACACGCGCAGCAGTGTTCCATTGCCACATTCCATCTACTGCAGGCAGGATACCTGGCTGGCTGAACAGCATTGAGAAGCTCACAGAGACCGCTATAAGCAACACTTTAAAAGAACGCCACAGATCAATCAACCAAACTTTTTTGGGTTATTTTTTATAGTCTGCAGGCATGAAATTAAAGAAGTTGCGGCAATTGGTTGCGGCCTACGGTGCCACCCTCGGATCCTGAAAAGTCCATTTGTGGAGATGGGCACCTGGACTCCCGTTAAGAAGACATATTGTCAACCTCTAGATCCCTTACATGCCTGCACTTTTCGGCTTGCTGATGCTTCTGCTGGCTGTCCAGCAGCTGACTGAAGGTGGCTGCTGCCGTGCGCAGGTATGTAAAGGCTCAGAGCCTACTGTGACACGCGCAGCAGTGTTCCATTGCCACATTCCATCTACTGCAGGCAGGATACCTGGCTGGCTGAACAGCATTGAGAAGCTCACAGAGACCGCTATAAGCAACACTTTAAAAGAACGCCACAGACCAATCAACCAAACTTTTTTGGTTTATTTTTTATAGTCTGCAGGCATGAAATTAAAGAAGTTGCGGCAATTGCTTGCGGCCTACGGTGCCACCCTCGGATCCTGAAAAGTCCATTTGTGGCGATGGGCACCTGGACTCCCGTTAAGAAGACATGTTGTCAACCTCTAGATCCTTTACATGCCTGCACGTTTTGGCTTGCTGCTGCTGCTTACTGTCCAGCAGCAGACTGAAGGTGGCTGCTGCCGTGCGCAGGTATATAAAGGCTCAGAGCCTACTGTGACACGCGCAGCAGTGTTCCATTGCCACATTCCATCTACTGCAGGCAGGATACCTGGCTGGCTGAACAGCATTGAGTAGGTCACAGAGACCGCTATAAGCAACACTTTAAAAGAACGCCACAGATCAATCAACCAAACTTTTTTGGGTTATTTTTTATAGTCTGCAGGCATGAAATTAAAGAAGTTGCGGCAATTGGTTGCGGCCTACGGTGCCACCCTCGGATCCTGAAAAGTCCATTTGTGGAGATGGGCACCTGGACTCCCGTTAAGAAGACATATTGTCAACCTCTAGATCCCTTACATGCCTGCACTTTTCGGCTTGCTGATGCTTCTGCTGGCTGTCCAGCAGCTGACTGAAGGTGGCTGCTGCCGTGCGCAGGTATGTAAAGGCTCAGAGCCTACTGTGACACGCGCAGCAGTGTTCCATTGCCACATTCCATCTACTGCAGGCAGGATACCTGGCTGGCTGAACAGCATTGAGAAGCTCACAGAGACCGCTATAAGCAACACTTTAAAAGAACGCCACAGATCAATCAACCAAACTTTTTTGGGTTATTTTTTATAGTCTGCAGGCATGAAATTAAAGAAGTTGCGGCAATTGGTTGCGGCCTACGGTGCCACCCTCGGATCCTGAAAAGTCCATTTGTGGAGATGGGCACCTGGACTCCCGTTAAGAAGACATATTGTCAACCTCTAGATCCCTTACATGCCTGCACTTTTCGGCTTGCTGATGCTTCTGCTGGCTGTCCAGCAGCTGACTGAAGGTGGCTGCTGCCGTGCGCAGGTATGTAAAGGCTCAGAGCCTACTGTGACACGCGCAGCAGTGTTCCATTGCCACATTCCATCTACTGCAGGCAGGATACCTGGCTGGCTGAACAGCATTGAGAAGCTCACAGAGACCGCTATAAGCAACACTTTAAAAGAACGCCACAGACCAATCAACCAAACTTTTTTGGTTTATTTTTTATAGTCTGCAGGCATGAAATTAAAGAAGTTGCGGCAATTGCTTGCGGCCTACGGTGCCACCCTCGGATCCTGAAAAGTCCATTTGTGGCGATGGGCACCTGGACTCCCGTTAAGAAGACATGTTGTCAACCTCTAGATCCCTTACATGCCTGCACTTTTCGGCCTGCTGCTGCGGCTGGCTGTCCAGCAGCAGACTGAAGGTGGCTGCAGCCGTGCGCAGGTATATAAAGACTCAGAGCCTATTGTGACACGCGCAGCAGTGTTCCATTGCCACATTTCATCTACTGCAGGCAGGCTACCTGGCTGGCTGAACAGCATTGAGAAGCTCACAGAGACCGCTATAAGCAACACTTTAAAAGAAAGCCGCAGACCAATCAACCAAACTTTTTTGGGTTATTTTTTATAGTCTGCAGGCATGAAATGAAAGAAGTTGCGGCAATTGGTTGCGGCCTACGGTGCCACCCTCAGATCCTGAAAAGTCCATTTGTGGAGATGGGCACCTGGACTCTCGTTAAGAAGACATATTGTCAACCTCTAGATCCCTTACATGCCTGCACTTTTCGGCTTGCTGCTGCTGCTGGCTGTCCAGCAGCAGACTGAAGGTGGCTGCTGCCGTGCGCAGGTATATAAAGGCTCAGAGCCTATTGTGACACGCGCAGCAGTGTTCCATTGCCACATTCCATCTACTGCAGGCAGGATACCTGGCTGGCTGAACAGCATTGAGAAGCTCACAGAAACCGCTATAAGCAACACTTTAAAAGAACGCCACAGACCAATCAACCAAACTTTTTTGGGTTACTTTTTATAGTCTGCAGGCATGAAATTAAAGAAGTTGCGGCAATTGGTTGCGGCCTACGGTGCCTCCCTCGTATCCTGAAAAGTTCATTTGTGGAGATGGGCACCTGGACTCCCGTTAAGAAGACATGTTGTCAACCTCTAGTAGAGATGAGCGGTGTTCGACTAGAACTGTTCGCCAATCTCAAATTCGAGCTGTTTTGGGCGGTGTTCGAGTTGTTCGACGAACCCGAACGATTTGCAAAAAATTCGGCTGTTCGAGGTTATGTTCGATAACTGTTCGTGCACCAAAAGCGTGTCCTGCATGTCTGGCGCTATTTAGAGCACCAATCATGCAGGGATTGTCTGCCACTCACTGTAATGCCACAGCCATGGTGGTTGTGGCATTACAGTGATTGCCCAAATCGATGGGAACAGTGCCAACAGTGAAACATGAAAAGCCGGCAATTCAGCAGCGGCATACACCGGTACCCGACAATTTAGAACCGAAAGAATAGAGCTTCACACATAGATTAGATAGATATAAACATGTCAGCCACATATATACGAAGTACAGTGAAAGTGCTGCTTACTGTACTTGTCATTTAGCGTAAAGGATTTATCAAAAAAAATAATAGTGTTTTCATGCACCGTCTCTTTAAAAAAGCCGGCCGGCAATTCAGCAGCGGTACCCGACAATTTAGAATAGAAGGAATAGAGAATCACACATAGATTAGATAGATAGAAACATGTCAGTCACATATATATGAAGTACAGTGACAGTGTTGATTACTGTACTTGTCATTTAGTGTAAAGGATTTATCAAAAAAAATAATAGTGTTTTCATGCACCGTCTCTTTAAAAAAGCCGGCCGGCAATTCAGCATCTGTACCCAACAATTTAGAATAGAAGGAATAGAGAATCACACATAGATTAGATAGATAGAAACATGTCAGTCACATATATATGAAGTACAGTGACAGTGTTGCTTACTGTACTTGTCATTTAGTGTAAAGGATTTATTAAAAAAAATAATAGTGTTTTCATGCACCGTCTCTTTAAGAAAGCCGGCCGGCAATTCAGCATCTGTACCCGACAATTTATAACAGACAGAATAGAGCTTCACACATAGATTAGATAGATAGAAACATGTCAGTCACATATATATGAAGTACAGTGACAGTGTTGGTTACTGTACTTGTCATTTAGTATTAAAATAAAGGATTTATTATTAAAAAAATTGGCGTGGGGTTCCCCTTAATTTTAGGCTCTAGCGGAGGTTAAGCAGACAGCTGGGGCAGATGTTTGAAGCCTGGGAAGGGGGTAATACCCACGGAGCTTCCCAGGCTACTAATATCAGCCCCCAGCTGAATACATAGCCTTTACTAGCTATTAAAATGGGGGACCCCCCAAAAAAAATGACGTGGGGTCCCCCCTAATTTAATAGCTAGCAAAGGCTAGGCAGACAGCTGGGGGCTGATATTAATAGCCCAGGAAGGGAGCCATGAATATTGGCCCCCTCCCAGGCTAGAAACACCAGCCGTCAGCCGCCCCAGAAATGGCGCATTCATAGGATGCGCCAATTCTGGCACTTAGCCTCGCTCTTCCACGCTGCCCTGGTGCGGTGGCAGGGGGTAATAGGGCTGGGGTTGATGTCAGCTTATAATGCCAGCTGACATCAAGCCCAGGTTAGTAATGGAGAGGCGTCTATAAGACACCCCCATTACTAACCCCATAGTCAAAGTTAAAAAAAACACAAACACCCAGAATAAAGTCCTTTAATTGAAATAAAGACACAATTCTTTATTGTTCTAAATTAAACCATACTTACCATCACGCCCATTCCAGCTGAAGCCAACGATCTCCTGTAATAAAAATAAAATAATAAAGCAACCTCATCCTTACCTTTCCATGGTTCCCACGACAGCTTCAGCTCTGCTACATCGAGATGACAGGCTGGACCGCAGCAGAACGCCGCCATCCAGCCTGTCATCCCGCAGACACTGAGAAGCGCAGGCTTGCTTGCGCTCTGCAGTGTCTGGCTGTGACGGCATAAAGATGAGACGAGTTCATGTCCAATGAACTCGGCGCACCTCATGCACGTCACTTACAGCGTGGGAGAATTCTCACGCTGAAGCGCTGAGTGCAAGAGAATTTTCCCACGCTGTCAGTGAGGTGCATGAGGTGAGCTGAGTTCATTGGACATGAGCTCACCTCCTGCACGTCACTGACAGCGTGGGACAATTCTCCTGCACTCAGCACTTCAGCGTGAGAATTTTCCCACGCTGTCAGTGACGTGCATGAGGTGAGCTGAGTTCATTGGACATGAACTCGGCTCATCTGGATGCCGTCACAGCGAGACACTGAGGAGCGCAAGCATGCCTGCTCTTCTCAGTGTCTGCGGCATGACAGCCTGGATGGCAGCGTTCTGCTGCGGTCCAGCCTGTCATCTCGATGTAGCAGAGCTGAAGCTGTCGTGGGAACCATGGAAAGGTAAGGATGAGGTTGGTTTATTATTTTTCTTTTATTGCAGGAGATCGTTGGCTTCAGCTGGAATGGGCGTGATGGTAAGTATAGTTTAATTTAGAACAATAAAGAATTGTGTGTTTATTTCAATTAAAGGACTTTATTCTGGGTGTTGTGTTTTTTTTAAATACTTTACTAGAAATTCATGGCGGTCATGTCTAATACTGGCGTGACCCCATGAATTTTGGGCTTGGGGCCAGCTGATAATACCAAGCTGGCCCTAACCCCTTTATTACCCAGTGAGCCACCGCACCAGGGCCCTGGATGAGTTGGGTACAGCGCCAGAAGATGGCGCTTCTATGAACGCGCCATTTTCCGGGGTGGCTGCGGACTGCAATTTGCAGCGGGGGGGGGCCCAGAAAGCTTGGGCCTCCCTGCGCTGCAGATTCCAGCCCCCAGCTGCCTAGTTGTACCTGGCTGGACACAAAAATAGGGCGAAGCCCCACGTATTTTTTTTTTAATTATTTCATGAAATTCATGAAATAATTAAGAAAAAAAGGCCTTCCCTATATTGTTGTGTCCGGCCAGGTACAAATAGGCAGCTGGTGGTTGGGGGCAGCCCGTTCCTGCCTGCTGCACCTGACTGGACACAAATATAGTGCGAAGCCCCACTTCAATTTTTTTAAATTATTTCAGGAAATTCATGAAATAATTAAAAAAAATTTGACGTGGGGCTTCGCACTATATTTGTGTCCAGTCAGGTGCAGCAGGCAGGAACGGGTTGCCCCCAACCACCAGCTGCCTATTTGTACCTGGCCGGACACAACAATATAGGGAAGCCCTTTTTTTCTTAATTATTTCATGAAATAATTTAAAGAAAATTGACGTGGGGCTTCGCCCTGTTTTTGTGTCCAGCCAGGTACAACTATGCAGCTGGGGGCTGGAATCCGCAGCGCAGGGAGGCCCAAGCTTTCTGGGCCACCCCCGCTGCAAATTGCAGTCCGCAGCCACCCCGGAAAATGGCGCGTTCATAGAAGCGCCATCTTCTGGCGCTGTACCCAACTCATCCAGGGCCCTGATGCGGTGGCTCACTGGGTAATAAAGGGGTTAGGGCCAGCTTGGCATTATCAGCTGGCCCTAAGCCCAAAATTCATGGGGTCACGCCAATATTAGACATGACCACCATGAATTTCTAGTAAAGTATTTAAAAAAAACACAACACCCAGAAAAAAGTCCTTTAATTGAAATAAACACACAATTCTTTATTGTTCTAAATTAAACCATACTTACCATCACACCCATTCCAGCTGAAGCCAACGATCTCCTGAAATAAAAGAAAAA
The DNA here is from genome assembly GCF_046119375.1 of Phyllobates terribilis. NCBI lineage: Eukaryota > Metazoa > Chordata > Amphibia > Anura > Dendrobatidae > Phyllobates > Phyllobates terribilis. The sequence goes on from NW_027362943.1 coordinate 1,807,566, forward strand.
TAATAAAGCAACATCATCCTTACCTTTCCGTGGTTCCCATGACAGCTTCAGCTCTGCTACATCGAGATGACAGGCTGGACCGCAGCAGAACGCTGCCATCCAGCCTGTCATCCCGCAGACACTGAGAAGCGCAGGCTTGCTTGCGCTCCACAGTGTCTCTCTGTGAGGGCATCCAGATGAGCCGAGTTAATGTCCAATGAACTCGGCTCACCTCATGCACGTCACTGACAGCGTGGGAAAATTCTCCTGCACTCAGCGCTTCAGCGTGGGAGAATTCTCACGCTGAAGCGCTGAGTGCAGGAGAATTCTCCCACGCTGTCAGTGACGTGCAGGAGGTGAGCTGAGTTCATTGGACATGAGCTCACCTTATGCACGTCACTGACAGCGTGGGAAAATTCTCCTGCACTCAGCGCTTCAGCGTGGGAGAATTCTCACGCTGAAGCGCTGAGTGCAGGAGAATTCTCCCACGCTGTCAGTGACGTGCAGGAGGTGAGCTGAGTTCATTGGACATGAGCTCACCTTATGCACGTCACTGACAGCGTGGGAGAATTCTCCTGCACTCAGCGCTTCAGCGTGAGAATTTTCCCACGCTGTCAGTGACGTGCATGAGGTGCGCCGAGTTCATTGGACATGAACTCGTCTCATCTTTATGCCGTCACAGCCAGACACTGCAGAGCGCAAGCAAGCCTGCGCTTCTCAGTGTCTGCGGGATGACAGGCTGGATGGCGGCGTTCTGCTGCGGTCCAGCCTGTCATCTCGATGTAGCAGAGCTGAAGCTGTCGTGGGAACCATGGAAAGGTAAGGATGATGTTGCTTTATTATTTTTCTTTTATTGCAGGAGATCGTTGGCTTCAGCTGGAATGGGCGTGATGGTAAGTATGGTTTAATTTAGAACAATAAAGGATTGTGTCTTTATTTCAATTAAAGGACTTTATTCTGGGTGTTTGTGTTTTCTTTTAACTTTGACTATGGGGTTAGTAATGGGGGTGTCTTATAGACGCCTCTCCATTACTAACCTGGGCTTGATGTCAGCTGGCATTATAAGCTGACATCAACCCCAGCCCTATTACCCCCTGCCACCTCACCAGGGCAGCGTGGAAGAGCGAGGCTAAGTGCCAGAATTGGCGCATCCTATGAATGCGCCATTTCTGGGGCGGCTGACGGCTGGTGTTTCTAGCCTGGGAGGGGGCCAATATTCATGGCACCCTTCCTGGGCTATTAATATCAGCCCCCAGCTGTCTGCCTAGCCTTTGCTAGCTATTAAATTAGGGGGGACCCCACGTCATTTTTTTGGGGGGGTGCCCCATTTTAATAGCTAGTAAAGGCTATGTATTCAGCTGGGGGCTCATATTAGTAGCCTGGGAAGCTCCATGGGTATTACCCCCTTCCCAGGCTTCAAACATCTGCCCCAGCTGTCTGCTTAACCTCCGCTAGAGACTAAAATTAAGGGGAACCCCACGCCAATTTTTTTTAATAATAAATCCTTTATTTTAATACTAAATGACAAGTACAGTAACCAACACTATCACTGTACTTCATATATATGTGACTGACATGTTTCTATCTATCTAATCTATGTGTGAAGCTCTATTCTGTCTGTTATAAATTGTCGGGTACAGATACTGAATTGCCGGCCGGCTTTTTTAAAGAGACGGTGCATGAAAACACTATTACTTTTTTTTAATAAATCCTTTACACTAAATGACAAGTACAGTAAGCAACATTGTCACTGTACTTCATATATATGTGACTGACATGTTTCTATCTATCTAATCTATGTGTGAAGCTCTATTCTGTCTGTTATAAATTGTCGGATACCGCTGCTGAATTGCCGGCCGGCTTTTGTAAAGAGACAGTGCATGAAAACACTATTATATTTTTTAATAAATCCTTTACACTAAATGACAAGTACAGTAAGCAACACTGTCACTGTACTTCATATATATGTGACTGACATGTTTCTATCTATCTAATCTATGTGTGAGGCTCTATTCCTTTTTGTCTAAATTGTCGGGTACTGGTGTATGCCGCTGCTGAATTGCCGGCCGGCTTTTTTAAAGAAAGCGTCTTCTGAGCAGTTTGTCAGCTTTTGGACACCTTTGAAGGTGTTTTCTATGTGTTTCTATGTGTTTTTGTTTGCCTGCCATTGGTTTTAACGGTGTTCGACGGTGTTCTAAGGTGTTCGACGAACAGTTCGACGAACAGTTCCTCGAACATCCCGGTGTTCGACGAACCGAACCGAACCCGAACACTACGGGGGTGGCTCAACACTAACCTCTAGATACTTACATGCCTGCACTTTTCGGCTTGCTGCTGCTGCTGCTGGCTGTCCATCAGCAGACTGAAGGTGGCTGCTGCCGTGCGCAGGTATATAAAGGCTCAGAGCCTATTGTGACACACGCAGCAGTGTTCCATTGCCACATTCCATCTACTGCAGGCAGGATACCTGGCTGGCTGAACAGCATTGAGAAGCTCACAGAGACCGCTATAAGCAACATTTTAAAAGAACGCCACAGACCAATCAACCAAACTTTTTTGGGTTACTTTTTATAGTCTGCAGGCATGAAATTAAAGAGGTTGCGGCAATTGGTTGCGGCCTACGGTGCCATCCTCGGATCCTGAAATGTCCATTTGTGGAGATGGGCACCTGGACTGCCGTTAAGAAGACATGATGTCAACCTCTAGATCCCTTACATGCCTGCACTTTTCGGCTTGCTGCTGCTGCTGGCTGTCCAGCAGCAGACTGAAGGTGGCTGCTGCGGTGTGCAGGTATATAAAGGCTCAGAGCTTATTGTGACACGCGCAGCAGTGTTCCATTGCCACATTCCATCTACTGCAGGCAGGATACCTGGCTGGCTGAACAGCATTGAGAAGCTCACAGAGACCGCTATAAGCAACACTTTAAAAGAACGCCACAGACCAATCAACCAAACTTTTTTGGGTTATTTTTTATAGTCTGCAGGCATGAAATTAAAGAAGTTGAGGCAATTGCTTGCGGCCTACGGTGCCACCCTCGGAACCTGAAAAGTCCATTTGTGGAGATGGGCACCTGGACTCCCGTTAAGAAGACATGTTGTCAACCTCTAGATCCCTTACATGCCTGCACTTTTCGGCTTGCTGCTGCTGCTGGCTGTCCAGCAGCAGACTGAAGGTGGCTGCTGCCGTGCGCAGGTATATAAAGGCTCAGAGCCTATTGTGACACGCGCAGCAGTGTTCCATTGCCCCATTCCATCTACTGCAGGCAGGATACCTGGCTGGCTGAACAGCATTGAGAAGCTCACAGAGACCGCTATAAGCAACACTTTAAAAGAACGCCACAGACCAATCAACCAAACTTTTTTGGTTTATTTTTTATAGTCTGCAGGCATGAAATTAAAGAAGTTGCGGCAATTGCTTGCGGCCTACGGTGCCACCCTCGGATCCTGAAAAGTCCATTTGTGGCGATGGGCACCTGGACTCCTGTTAAGAAGACATGTTGTCAACCTCTAGATCCCTTACATGCCTGCACTTTTCGGCCTGCTGCTGCGGCTGGCTGTCCAGCAGCAGACTGAAGGTGGCTGCAACCGTGCGCAGGTATATAAAGACTCAGAGCCTATTGTGACACGCGCAGCAGTGTTCCATTGCCACATTTCATCTACTGCAGGCAGGCTACCTGGCTGGCTGAACAGCATTGAGAAGCTCACAGAGACCGCTATAAGCAACACTTTAAAAGAAAGCCGCAGACCAATCAACCAAACTTTTTTGGGTTATTTTTTATAGTCTGCAGGCATGAAATGAAAGAAGTTGCGGCAATTAGTTGCGGCCTACGGTGCCACCCTCAGATCCTGAAAAGTCCATTTGTGGAGATGGGCACCTGGACTCTCGTTAAGAAGACATATTGTCAACCTCTAGATCCCTTACATGCCTGCACTTTTCGGCTGGCTGCTGCTGCTGGCTGTCCAGCAGCAGACTGAAGGTGGCTGCTGCCGTGCGCAGTTATATAAAGGCTCAGAGCCTATTGTGACACGCGCAGCAGTGTTCCATTGCCACATTCCATCTACTGCAGGCAGGATACCTGGCTGGCTGAACAGCATTGAGAAGCTCACAGAGACCGCTATAAGCAACACTTTAAAAGAACGCCACAGACCAATCAACCAAACTTTTTTGGGTTACTTTTTATAGTCTGCAGGCATGAAATTAAAGAAGTTGCGGCAATTGGTTGCGGCCTACGGTGCCTCCCTCGGATCCTGAAAAGTTCATTTGTGGAGATGGGCACCTGGACTCCCGTTAAGAAGACATGTTGTCAACCTCTAGATACTTACATGCCTGCACTTTTCGGCTTGCTGCTGCTGCTGCTGGCTGTCCATCAGCAGACTGAAGGTGGCTGCTGCCGTGCGCAGGTATATAAAGGCTCAGAGCCTATTGTGACACACGCAGCAGTGTTCCATTGCCACATTCCATCTACTGCAGGCAGGATACCTGGCTGGCTGAACAGCATTGAGAAGCTCACAGAGACCGCTATAAGCAACATTTTAAAAGAACGCCACAGACCAATCAACCAAACTTTTTTGGGTTACTTTTTATAGTCTGCAGGCATGAAATTAAAGAGGTTGCGGCAAGTGGTTGCGGCCTACGGTGCCACCCTCGGATCCTGAAATGTCCATTTGTGGAGATGGGCACCTTGACTGCCGTTAAGAAGACATGATGTCAACCTCTAGATCCCTTACATGCCTGCACTTTTCGGCTTGCTGCGGCTGCTGGCTGTCCAGCAGCAGACTGAAGGTGGCTGTTGCAATGCGCAGGTATATAAAGGCTCAGAGCCTAATGTGAAACGCGCAGCAGTGTTCCATTGCCACATTCCATCTACTGCAGGCAGGATACCTGGCTGGCTGAACAGCATTGAGAAGCTCACAGAGACCGCTATAAACAACATTTTAAAAGAACGCCACAGACCAATCAACCAAACTTTTTTGGGTTATTTTTTATAGTCTGCAGGCATGAAATTAAAGAGGTTGCGGCAATTGGTTGCGGCCTACGGTGCCACCCTTTGGATCCTGAAATGTCCATTTGTGGAGATGGGCACCTGGACTGCCGTTAAGAAGACATGATGTCAACCTCTAGATCCCTTACATGCCTGCACTTTTCGGCTTGCTGCTGCTGCTGGCTGTCCAGCAGCAGACTGAGGGTGGCTGCTGCTGTGCGCAGGTATATAAAGGCTCAGAGCCTATTGTGACACGCGCAGCAGTGTTCCATTGCCACATTCCATCTACTGCAGGCAGGATACCTGGCTGGCTGAACGACATTGAGAAGCTCACAGAGACCGCTAAAAGCAACTCTTTAAAAGAACGCCACAGACCAATCAACCAAACATTTTTGGGTTATTTTTTATAGTCTGCAGGCATGAAATTAAAGAAGTTGCAGCAATTGGTTGCGGCCTACGGTTTCACCCTCGGATCCTGAAAAGTCCATTTGTGGAGATGGGCACCTGGACTCCCGTTAAGAAGACATATTGTCAACCTCTAGATCCCTTACATGCCTGCACTTTTCGGCTTGCTGCTGCTGCTGCTGGCTGTCCAGCAGCAGACTGAAGGTGGCTGCTGCCGTGCGCAGGTATGTAAACGCTCAGAGCCTACTGTGACACGCGCAGCAGTGTTCCATTGCCACATTCCATCTACTGCAGTCAGGATACCTGGCTGGCTGAACAGCATTGAGAAGCTCACAGAGACCGCTATAAGCAACACTTTAAAAGAACGCCACAGACCAATCAATCAAACTTTTTTGGGTTATTTTTTATAGTATGCAGGCATGAAATTAAAGAAGTTGCGGCCATTGGTTGCGGCCTACGGTGCCACCCTCGGATCTTGAAAAGTCCATTTGTGGAGATGGGCACCTGGACTCCCGTTAAGAAGACATGTTGTCAACCTCTAGATCCCTTACATACCTGCACTTTTCGGCTTGCTGCTGCTGCTGCTGACTGTACAGCAGCAGACTGAAGGTGGCTGCTGCCGTGCGCAGGTATATAAAGGCTCAGAGCCTATTGTGACACGTGCAGCAGTGTTCCACTGCCACATTCCATCTACTGCAGGCAGGATACCTGGCTAGCTGAACAGCATTGAGAAGCTCACAGAGACTGCTATAAGCAACACTTTAAAAGAACGCCACAGACCAATCAACCAAACTTTTTTGGGTTATTTTTTATAGTCTGCAGGCATGAAATTAAAGAAGTTGCGGCAATTGGTTGCGGCCTACGGTGCCACCCTCGGATCCTGAAAAGTCCATTTGTGGAGATGGGCACCTGAACTCCCGTTAAGAAGACATGTTGTCATCCTCTAGATCCCTTACATGCCTGCACTTTTCGGCTTGCTGCAGCTGCTGGCTGTCCAGCAGCAGACTGAAGGTGGCTGCTGCCGTGCGCAGGTATATAAAGGCTCAGAGTCTATTGTGACACGCGCAGCAGTGTTCCATTGCCACATTCCATCTACTGCAGGCAGGATACCTGGCTGGCTGAACAGAATTGAGAAGCTCACAGAGACCGCTATAAGCAACACTTTAAAAGAACGCCACAGACCAATCAACCAAACATTTTTGAGTTATTTTTTATAGTCTGCAGGCATGAAATTAAAGAAGTTGAGGCAATTGGTTGCGGCCTACGGTGCCACCCTCGGATCCTGAAAAGTCCATTTGTGGAGATGGGCACCTGGACTCCCGTTAAGAAGACATGTTGTCAACCTCTATATCCGTTACATGCCTGCACTTTTCGGTTTGCTACTGCTGGCTATCCAGCAGCAGACTGAAGGTGGCTGCTGCCGTGCGCAGGTATATAAAGGCTCAGAGCCTATTGTGACACGCGCAGCAGTGTTCCATTGCCACATTCCATCTACTGCAGGCAGGATACCTGGCTGGCTGAACAGCATTGAGAAGCTCACAGAGACCACTATAAGCAACACTTTAAAAGAATGCCACAGACCAATCAACCAAGAAAGTTGCGGCAATTGGTTGCAGCCTACGGTGCCACCCTCGGATCCTGAAATGTCCATTTGTGGAGATGGGCACCTGGACTGCCGTTAAGAAGACATGATGTCAACCTCTAGATCCCTTACATGCCTGCACTTTTCGGCTTGCTGCTGCTGCTGGCTGTCCAGCAGCAGACTGAAGGTGGCTGCTGCTGTGCGCAGGTATATAAAGGCTCAGAGCCTATTGTGACACGCGCAGCAGTGTTCCATTGCCACATTCCATCTACTGCAGGCAGGATACCTGGCTGGCTGAACGGCATTGAGAAGCTCACAGAGACCGCTAAAAGCAACTCTTTAAAAGAACGCCACAGACCAATCATCCAAACTTTTTTGGGTTATTTTTTATAGTCTGCAGGCATGAAATTAAAGAAGTTGCAGCAATTGGTTGCGGCCTACGGTGCCACCCTCGGATCCTGAAAAGTCCATTTGTGGAGATGGGCACCTGGACTCCCGTTAAGAAGACATATTGTCAACCTCTAGATCCCTTACATGCCTGCACTTTTCGGCTTGCTGTTGCTGCTGCTGGCTGTCCAGCAGCAGACTGAAGGTGGCTGCTGCCGTGCGCAGGTATATAAAGGCTCAGAGCCTACTGTGACACGCGCAGCAGTGTTCCATTGCCACATTCCATCTACTGCAGGCAGGATACCTGGCTGGCTGAACAGCATTGAGTAGGTCACAGAGACCGCTATAAGCAACACTTTAAAAGAACGCCACAGATCAATCAACCAAACTTTTTTGGGTTATTTTTTATAGTCTGCAGGCATGAAATTAAAGAAGTTGCGGCAATTGGTTGCGGCCTACGGTGCCACCCTCGGATCCTGAAAAGTCCATTTGTGGAGATGGGCACCTGGACTCCCGTTAAGAAGACATATTGTCAACCTCTAGATCCCTTACATGCCTGCACTTTTCGGCTTGCTGCTGCTGCTGGCTGTCCAGCAGCAGACTGAAGGTGGCTGCTGCCGTGCGCAGGTATGTAAAGGCTCAGAGCCTACTGTGACACGCGCAGCAGTGTTCCATTGCCACATTCCATCTACTGCAGGCAGGATACCTGGCTGGCTGAACAGCATTGAGAAGCTCACAGAGACCGCTATAAGCAACACTTTAAAAGAACGCCACAGACCAATCAATCGAACTTTTTTGGGTTATTTTTTATAGTATGCAGGCATGAAATTAAAGAAGTTGCGGCAATTGGTTGCGGCCTACGGTGCCACCCTCGGATCTTGAAAAGTCCATTTGTGGAGATGGGCACCTGGACTCCCGTTAAGAAGACATGTTGTCAACCTCTAGATCCCTTACATGCCTGCACTTTTTGGTTTGCTGCTGCTGCTGCTGACTGTCCAGCAGCAGACTGAAGGTGGCTGCTGCCGTGCGCAGGTATGTAAAGGCTCAGAGCCTACTGTGACACGCGCAGCAGTGTTCCATTGCCACATTCCATCTACTGCAGGCAGGATACCTGGCTGGCTGAACAGCATTGAGAAGCTCACAGAGACCGCTATTAGCAAAACTTTAAAAGAACGCCACAGACCAATCAACCAAACTTTTTTGGGTTATTTTTTATAGTCTGCAGGCATGAAATTAAAGAAGTTGCGGCAATTGGTTGCGGCCTACGGTGCCACCCTCGGATCCTGAAATGTCCATTTGTGGAGATGGGCACCTGGACTCCCGTTAAGAAGACATGTTGTCAACCTCTAGATCCCTTACATACCTGCACTTTTCGGCTTGCTGCTGCTGGCTGTTCAGCAGCAGACTGAAGGTGGCTGCTGCCGTGCGCAGGTATATAAAGGCTCAGAGCCTATTGTGACACGCGCAGCAGTGTTCCATTGCCACATTCCATCTACTGCAGGCAGGATACCTGGCTGGCTGAACAGCATTGAGAAGCTCACAGAGACCGCTATAAGCAACACTTTAAAAGAACGCCACAGACCAATCAACCAAACTTTTTTGAGTTATTTTTTATAGTCTGCAGGCATGAAATTAAAGAAGTTGCGGCAATTGGTTGCGGCCTACGGTGCCACCCTCGGATCCTGAAAAGTCCATTTGTGGAGATGGGCACCTGGACTCCCGTTAAGAAGACATGTTGTCAACCTCTATATCCCTTACATGCCTGCACTTTTCGGCTTGCTACTGCTGGCTATCCAGCAGCAGACTGAAGGTGGCTGCTGCCGTGCGCAGGTATATAAAGGCTCAGAGCCTATTGTGACACGCGCAGCAGTGTTCCATTGCCACATTCCATCTACTGCAGGCAGGATACCTGGCTGGCTGAACAGCATTGAGAAGCTCACAGAGACCGCTATAAGCAACACTTTAAAAGAATGCCACAGACCAATCAACCAAGAAAGTTGCGGCAATTGGTTGCAGCCTACGGTGCCACCCTAGGATCCTGAAAAGTCCATTTGTGGAGATGGGCACCTGGACTCCCGTTAAGAAGACATGTTGTCAACCTCTAGATCCCTTACATGCCTGCACTTTTTGGCTTGCTGCTGCTGCTGCTGCTGGCTGTCCAACAGCAGACTGAAGGTGGCTGCTGCCGTGCGCAGGTATATAAAGGCTCAGAGCCTATTGTGACACGCGTAGCAGTGTTCCATTGCCACATTCCATCTACTGCAGGCAGGATACCTGGCTGGCAGAACAGCATTGAGAAGCTCACAGAGACCGCTATAAGCAACACTTTAAAAGAACGCCACAGACCAATCAACCAAACTTTTTTGGGTTACTTTTTATAGTCTGCAGGCATGAAATTAAAGAAGTTGCGGCAATTGGTTGCGGCCCACGGTGCCTCCCTCGGATCCTGAAAAGTTCATTTGTGGAGATGGGCACCTGGACTCCCGTTAAGAAGACATGTTGTCAACCTCTAGATCCCTTACATGCCTGCACTTTTCGGCTTGCTGCTGCTGGCTGTCCAGCAGCAGACTGAAGGTGGCTGCTGCCGTGCGCAGGTATATAAAGGCTCAGAGTCTATTGTGACACGCGCAGCAGTGTTCCATTGCCACATTCCATCTACTGCAGGCAGGATACCTGGCTGGCTGAACAGCATTGAGAAGCTCACAGAGACCGCTATAAGCAACATTTTAAAAGAACGCCACAGACCAATCAACCAAACATTTTTGGGTTATTTTTTATAGTCTGCAGGCATGAAATTAAAGAGGTTGCGGCAATTGGTTGCGGCCTACGGTGCCACCCTCGGATCCTGAAATGTCCATTTGTGGAGATGGGCACCTGGACTGCCGTTAAGAAGACATGATGTCAACCTCTAGATCCCTTACATGCCTGCACTTTTCGGCTTGCTGCTGCTGGCTGTCCAGCAGCAGACTGAAGGTGGCTGCTGCCGTGCCCAGGTGTAGCGCCCCGAGGGTTCGGCCGCTACAGGGGTATTGCACCTCAAACCAGAGGTGTGATATTCCACTCCCAGGTAAGGATGGAATGTGGACAGGGCTCAGTTAGCTGCATACAGCACCCACACCCCATTTCCGAGGGACAGCTCAATGGTGCTCCCACTAGACAGAAGTGCAGGCACGACCGACTATGTCCCTGTCTGGAGTGGGGAGTGGGGTGGAACACTCAGTGCTGTAGGGGCAGATAGGGGTTGGTTCCTGAGCGTAGGAAGGAGCTCATTGGTGGCTGGTCACCTGGGCTCATGGTCAGAGGGAGGTATAAAAGGTGGGCACCATCTTAGTTTTGGGTCAATTCAGTGAGAGAAGGAGTTCAGCCAGAGTGGGCTGACAGGGAGCTGTGGCTCGGTCTGGGCCCAGCTCCAGGAGGCAGGTCTAGGGTGAAGGTCGGAGCCAGAAAGGAACAAGAACAGAAAGGAACAGAAACAGGAAAGAACAGAAGAGGAAGAGAGAGAGAGGAACAGAAGGGCTCAGGAACAAGAAGGCAGAAGGGACCCTAAGAACCCATGAGAAGCCAGGGTGAAGGGTCAGGCAGATTAAGGGTACCGGATTGCAAGTTGGTGGAGGAGAAACAACCCTCAGCCAAAGACCGGTCGTCGTGATCATTTATTGGTGCGACAACTCATCAAACCTGCTAGGAAGGCACCATATAGGACAGCGGAGAACAGGGCCCACGTTTACCCACACAAGTCCGCGGCAGCTGGACAAAAGTGGGTCACTGGTGAGGAAGGCCAGAGAAAGGAAAGAAGTGGGTCCTGTGCCACATTCCTGAGCTGCCTGGGAGTTGACCGAGCCCCTCTCCTGGTGGACGCAGTACGGCTCGGGCGGTCACTACCTGTACAGAAGTGACCTGGAGTACCTGAACTGTGAGGAAAAGACATTGGACTGCAGTACGTTGTCTGTGTGCTCTTTCGCTCCTCCAGCACTAACGATACTAAGACTCTCACTACCATCACTACTCCGAACATCCCTGCACTGCCCTGGGGTTATACTCCTCCCGTGGGGAGTCAAGCCATTCACTGCTGCACACTTCCATCAGCCCCAGCTGTCAGCCTTGCAGCGGCGGTTCCTAATGACCGCAAATCCATGGGTGGCGTAGTCGGACATTATCACAGCACATTGCAGACTGCCGTTGGCCTGACCACCCTGAGCAGCGGGACCGGGCGGCCACTGCTACCTCCCACCGTTCCCCTATTTCCCAGTTCCGCGTGCCCCACGGCCCAGGGGGCGAGTCAGCTTTGGCGTAGTCGGCAGGATTACGTGCCCGCTAACAACGGGTACGGCGCGCCTGAAGAGAAAGATACTGTTTTATTGAGATTGACTGTGTTGGAAAATGGCGCCCGCCCTAGAAGAACAAGCGCCATAATGTGCGCGCCAAAAGACCACAGGAGGCCGCCTCCCATCGTGGGCCAGGTCCCAGAATGGCGCCATAGAGGGAGCCCGCCCCCAACAGCCATGAGCGCGGCTGTGGAGATGTCCATCAAGGTGGGGGGGGCTGCCCCTGAAAGTGATTGTCACCAAGTTGCCCCGGCCCCCAATGGGGTTGGGAAGAGAAGAAAACTGTGGGGCAAGGGCGCGGTCTGGGTCAGTCCAGACAGACCGCACCCGGGAATGGACGCCCTCAGCAGCATCAGCCTCCTGGCCCGAAGCCTGCTGCAGGCTGAACTGTCCTTCAGCCTAGCAGAAGTCCTAGCACAGCTCCCCCGAGACCCGGAGCGTGCGCAAGCTGCACTGGAGGACCTGGAGCGGAGGATGGTCCGAGCGCAGCGGGGTGCGCTCATCGAGTGGAGGGAGGAACTTGCCCGGCAGGCTGAAACCCGCCAGTGGCAGGTACCACCCGCAACCCGGAGTCCGCCTGCCTCCGAGGACAGAGCAGGAGAAGTGAAGGCCGGAGGCGGCGTCGCGGAGGAAGCTATGAGGACCGAGGCGAGTACAGGGGACGTCACCACCTCAGGCCCAGCAGCTGCAAGCCTGCCCCAGCCTCCCGTAGCAGTACCCGCAGCCTCACTTACAACGCCGGTTGCCGCGCCGCCACTGCTCCCAGCTAGGCCTCAAGCGGCGAGCGCCGCGGCCACGCCACGCCCGGCGCCAGGCCCCTTGACCCCGGGCGCTGTAAAGCGAGAAGCGTCATCGGCCCGGTCGCAAGGCCTGGATGACCCGGGCGCCATTGCTAAACCTGTTCCCCTGTCCCGGACGGGACTGCCATCGGGCGCAACCAAGAGACCCCCGGCCTGGTCGCAAGGCCGAGTGACCCCGGGCGCTGCTCCCAGACCAGGTTCCTCCATTATACCACAGCTGGGTGTGGACCTGATTGCACATCACACCGGTCCGAATGGACTGCCGCTGGAGTGGCCGGCAGAACAGATCGGAGGTCAGCCATGGAAGACCCAGCCCCCGCGCGAACCCCCAGTACCAGCTCCGGAGCCTGTGAAGGTCACCCTGCCACTGCAAGAAAAAGCCCAATTTGAGTGGGACCCCGCCGATGAGAGCTTAGTGGGGTTCTCTCAAAAGACCCCTGCAGACGCGATCCGCCGTCTCGAGGTATGCCAACAACAACTGGTGACCTTTGAGCGGGAGCGACGAAAGCGGCGCGTCAGAGAGGAACGGTTCCAGGCCCAGAGTGCTGAACAAAAACGCAAGGCCCGCCAAGACCCCCGAGCTGCCCGCAGTCCCCGCATCACCGGGACCATAATTAAGTTTCACATGGAAAATGGCTGGGGCTTTATCAGGGGTCCAGAAACTGCCGGAGACATCTTTGTGACCCGCAGGGACGTTGAGAGTCATCTACCTGAGGGACACCGTGGCCGTGATTTGTACCCTGTTGATGTGGTCACCTTCACCCGCCACGTAGGTGCAAAGGGGCAGTACACCCTACATGTTCACCGGCTCACTGAGGAGGAACTACAACACCACAGCTATGAGGAGAGCCAAAAGGACCCGGACGGGTCTGAAGACCACCAAGAGGAGGAAGGAGCATATGAAGGACACAGCTACTTTTAAGTAGCCACGTACCTGTGTACATAGTTACCCGTCGGGCTACAAAAAGAACTGTTATAGAACTGTTTCCTGTGTGCAAGTTAACCCCCTCCATCCCTACCCAGGCTGAGGACTGTGAGCAGCCACTCCCCTTCCCAAAACTGGCCGAGGACTGAGAGAGGCCGCCCCTTGTATATAGTTGCGCTTCCTAAAGTGCCCCTACTGGTTTTATATAAAAGACTACCACGTCTACCTCGGGACAGAGAGTCCCTCACGTTTAAAAGTTTACTGAAGGTTTGCACTTAAAAGAAGAATGAACACCTGGTCGCAAGTTGCACCGCGGCCATGATCCAAGAATACAAGAATGTGTTTTACCTAAAGATGTTTTATACAAGAAGTTTAGTATGCTGCTAGAAAATGTTTTACGTAACCCTAAAAATGTTTTATAATGCCTAAGTGAGAGAAAAGTGTGTCCCATAAAGGGAATTGAATTGTGTCGTCAGTTTTCCCAAATGTGAAAAGTTTTGAAAAAGTTTTGCATGTCCTGTAATCAACTGTTTTGCTCTTTTCCAGCCCGAGGACGTGCTGTGCTTTACCAGTGGGGAATGTAGCGCCCCGATGGTTCGGCCGCTACAGGGGTATTGCACCTCAAACCAGAGGTGTGATATTCCACTCCCAGGTAAGGATGGAATGTGGACAGGGCTCAGTTAGCTGCATACAGCACACACACCCCATTTCCGTGGGACAGCTCAATGGTGCTCCCACTAGACAGAAGTTCAGGCACGACAGACTATGTCCCTGTCTGGAGTGGGGAGGGGGGTGGAACACTCAGTGCTGTAGGGGCAGATAGGGGTTGGTTCCTGAGCGTAGGAAGGAGCTCATTGGTTGCTGGTCACCTGGGCTCATGGTCAGACGGAGGTATAAAAGGTGGGCACCATCTTAGTTCTGGGTCAGTTCAGTGAGAGAAGGAGTTCAGCCAGAGTGGGCTGACAGGGAGCTGTGGCTCGGTCTGGGCCCAGTTCCAGGAGGCAGGCCTTGGGTGAAGGTCGGAGCCAGAAAGGAACAAGAACAGAAAGGAACAGAAACAGGAAAGAGCAGAAGAGGAAGAGAGAGAGAGGAACAGAAGGGCTCAGGAACAAGAAGGCAGAAGGGACCCTAAGAACCCACGAGAATCCAGGGTGAAGGGTCAGGCAGATTAAGGGTACCGGATCCCAAGTTGGTGGAGGAGAAACAACCCTCAGCCAAAGACCGGTCGTTGTGATCATTTATTGGTGCGACACCTCATCAAACCTGCTAGGAAGGCACCATATAGGACAGCGGAGAACGGGGCCCACGTTTACCTGCACAAGTCCGTGGCAGCTGGACAAAAGTGGGTCACTGGTGAGGAAGGCCAGAGAAAGGAAAGAAGGGGGTCCTGTGCCACATTCCTGAGCTGCCTGGGAGTTGACCGAGCCCCTCACCTGGTGGACGCAGTACGGCTCGGGCGGTCACTACCTGTACAGAAGTGACCTGGAGTACCTGAACTGTGAGTAAAAGACGTTGGACTGCAGTACGTTGTCTGTGTGCTCTTTCACTCCTCCAGCACTAACGATACTAGGACTCTCACTACCATCACTACTCCCAACATCCCTGCACTGTCCTGGGGTTATACTCCTCCCGTGGGGAGTCAAGCCATTCACTGCTGCACACTTCCATCAGTCCCAGTGGTCTGCCTTGCAGCGGCGGTTCCTAATGACCGCAAATCCATGGGTGGCGTAGTCGGACATTGCCACAGCACATAGCAGACTGCCGTTGGCCTGACCACCCTGAGCCGCGAGACCGGGCGGCCACTGCTACCTCCCAACGTTCCCCTATTGCCTGGTTCCACGTGCCCCACGGCCCAGAGGGCGAGTCACAGGTATATAAAGGCTCAGAGCCTATTGTGACACTCGCAGCAGTGTTCCATTGCCACATTCCATCTACTGCAGGCAGGATACCTGGCTGGCTGAACAGCATTGAGAAGCTCACAGAGACCGCTATAAGCAACACTTTAAAAGAACGCCACAGACCAATCAACCAAACTTTTTTGGGTTATTTTTTATAGTCTGCAGGCATGAAATTAAAGAAGTTGCGGCAATTGGTTGCGGCCTACGGTGCCACCCTCGGATCCTGAAAAGTCCATTTGTGGAAATGGGCACCTGGACCGCCGTTAAGAAGACATGTTGTCAACCTCTAGGTCCCTTACATGCCTGCACTTTTCGGCTTGCTGCTGCTGCTGCTGGCTGTCCAGCAGCAGACTGAAGGTGGCTGCTGCCGTGCGCAGGTATATAAAGGCTCAGAGCCTATTGTGACACGTGCAGCAGTGTTCCATTGCCACATTCCATCTACTGCAGGCAGGATACCTGGCTGGCTGAACAGCATTGAGAAGCTCACAGAGACCGCTATAAGCAACACTTTAAAAGAAATCCACAGACCAATCAACCAAACTTTTTTGGGTTATTTTTTATAGTCTGCAGGCATGAAATTAAAGAAGTTGCGGCAATTGGTTGCGGCCTACGGTGCCACCCTCGGATCCTGAAAAGTCCATTTGTGGAAATGGGCACCTGGACCGCCGTTAAGAAGACATGTTGTCAACCTCTAGATCCCTTACATGCCTGCACTTTTCGGCTTGCTGCTGCTGCTGCTGGCTGTCCAGCAGCAGACTGAAGGTGGCTGCTGCCGTGAGCAGGTATATAAAGGCTCAGAGCCTATTGTGACACGCGCAGCAGTGTTCCATTGCCACATTCCATCTACTGCAGGCAGGATACCAGGCTGGCTGAACAGCATTGAGAAGCTCACAGAGACCGCTATAAGCAACACTTTAAAAGAACGCCACAGACCAATCAACTAAACTTTTTTGGTTAATTTTTTTATAGTCTGCAGGCATGAAATTAAAGAAGTTGCAGCAATTGGTTGCAGCCTACGGTGCCACCCTCGGATCCTGAAAAGTCCATTTGTGGAGATGGTTACCTGGACTCCCGTTAAGAAGACATGTTGTCAACCTCTAGATCCCTTACATGCCTGCACTTTTCGGCTTGCTGCTGCTGGCTGTCCAGCAGCAGACTGAAGGTGGCTGCTGCCGTGCCCAGGTGTAGCGCCCCGAGGGTTCGGCCGCTACAGGGGTATTGCACCTCAAACCAGAGGTGTGATATTCCACTCCCAGGTAAGGATGGAATGTGGACAGGGCTCAGTTAGCTGCATACAGCACCCACACCCCATTTCCGAGGGACAGCTCAATGGTGCTCCCACTAGACAGAAGTGCAGGCACGACCGACTATGTCCCTGTCTGGAGTGGGGATGGGGGTGGAACACTCAGTGCTGTAGGGGCAGATAGGGGTTGGTTCCTGAGCGTAGGAAGGAGCTCATTGGTGGCTGGTCACCTGGGCTGATGGTCAGAGGGTGGTATAAAAGGTGGGCACCATCTTAGTTCTGGGTCAATTCAGTGAGAGAAGGAGTTCAGCCAGAGTGGGCTGACAGGGAGCTGTGGCTCGGTCTGGGCCCAGCTCCAGGAGGCAGGTCTAGGGTGACGGTTGGAGCCAGAAAGGAACAAGAACAGAAAGGAACAGAAACAGGAAAAACAGAAGAGGAAGAGAGAGAGAGGAACAGAAGGGCTCAGGAACAAGAAGGCAGAAGGGACCCTAAGAACCCACGAGAATCCAGGGTGAAGGGTCAGGCAGATTAAGGGTACCGGATCCCAAGTTGGTGGAGGAGAAACAACCATCAGCCAAAGACCGGTCGTCGTGATCATTTATTGGTGCGACAACGCATCAAACCTGCTAGGAAGTCACCATATAGGACAGCGGAGAACAGAGCCCACGTTTACCCACACAAGTCCGCGGCAGCTGGACAAAAGTGGGTCACTGGTGAGGAAGGCCAGAGAAAGGAAAGAAGCGGGTCCTGTGCCACATTCCTGAGCTGCCTGGGAGTTGACCGAGCCCCTCTCCTGGTGGACGCAGTACGGCTCGGGCGGTCACTACCTGTACAGAAGTGACCTGGAGTACCTGAACTGTGAGGAAAAGACGTTGGACTGCAGTACGTTGTCTGTGTGCTCTTTCGCTCCTCCAGCACTAACGATACTAAGACTTTCACTACCATCACTACTCCGAACATCCCTGCACTGCCCTGGGGTTATACTCCTCCCGTGGGGAGTCAAGCCATTCACTGCTGCACACTTCCATCAGCCCCAGCTGTCAGCCTTGCAGCTTCGGTTCCTAATGACCGCAAATCCATGGGTGGCGTAGTCGGACATTATCACAGCACATTGCAGACTGCCGTTGGCCTGACCACCCTGAGCAGCGGGACCGGGCGGCCACTGCTACCTCCCACCGTTCCCCTATTGCCCAGTTCCGCGTGCCCCACGGCCCAGGGGGCGAGTCAGCTTTGGCGTAGTCGGCAGGATTACGTGCCCGCTAACAACGGGTACGGCGCGCCTGAAGAGAAAGATACTGTTTTATTGAGATTGACTGTGTTGGAAAATGGCGCCCGCCCTAGAAGAACAAGCGACATAATGTGCGCGCCAAAAGACCACAGGAGGCCGCCTCCCATCGTGGGCCAGATCCCAGAATGGCGCCATAGAGGGAGCCTGCCCCCAACAGCCATGAGCGCGGCTGTGGAGATGTCCATCAAGGTGGGGGGGCTGCCCCTGAAAGTGATTGTCACCAAGTTGCCCCGACCCCAATGGGGTTGGGAAGAGAAGAAAACTGTGGGGCAAGGGCGCGGTCTGGGTCAGTCCAGACAGACCGCACCTGGGAATGGATGCCCTCAGCAGCATCAGCCTCCTGGCCCTAAGCCTGCTGCAGGCTGAACTGTCCTGCAGCCTAGCAGAAGTCCTAGCACAGCTCCCCCGAGACCCGGAGCGTGCGCAAGCTGCACTGGAGGACCTGGAGCGGAGGATGGTCCGAGCGCAGCGGGGTGCGCTCATCGAGTGGAGGGAGGAACTTGCCCGGCAGGCTGAAACCCGCCAGCGGCAGGTACCACCCGCAACCCGGAGTCCGCCTGCCTCCGAGGACAGAGCAGGAGAAGTGAAGGCCGGAGGCGGCGTCGCGGAGGAAGCTATGAGGACCGAGGCGAGTACAGGGGACGTCACCACCCCAGGCCCAGCAGCTGCAAGCCTGCCCCAGCCTCCCGTAGCAGTACCCGCAGCCCCACTTACAACGCCGGTTGCCGCGCCGCCACTGCTCCCAGCTAGGCCTCAAGCGGCGAGCGCCGCGGCCACACCCCGCCCGGCGCCACGCCCCTTGACCCCGGGCGCCGTAAAGCGAGAAGCGTCATCGGCCCGGTCGCAAGGCCTGGATGACCCGGGCGCCATTGCTAAACCTGTGCCCCTGTCCCGGACGGGACTGCCATCGGGCGCAACCAAGAGACCCCCGGCCTGGTCGCAAGGCCGAGTGACCCCGGGCGCTGCTCCCAGACCAGGTTCCTCCATTATACCACAGCTGGGTGTGGACCTGATTGCACATCACACCGGTCCGAATGGACTGCCGCTGGAGTGGCCGGCAGAACAGATCGGAGGTCAGCCATGGAAGACCCAGCCCCCGCGCGAACCCCCAGTACCAGCTCCGGAGCCTGTGAAGGTCACCCTGCCACTGCAAGAAAAAGCCCAATTTGAGTGGGACCCCGCCGATGAGAGCTTAGTGGGGTTCGCTCAAAAGACCCCTGCAGACGCGATCCGCCGTCTCGAGGTATGCCAACAACAACTGGTGACCTTTGAGCGGGAGCGACGAAAGCGGCGCGTCAGAGAGGAACGGTTCCAGGCCCAGAGTGCCGAACAAAAACGCAAGGCCCGCCAAGACCCCCGAGCTGCCCGCGGTCCCCGCATCACCGGGACCATAATTAAGTTTCACATGGAAAATGGCTGGGGCTTTATCAGGGGTCCAGAAACTGCCGGAGACATCTTTGTGACCCGCAGGGACGTTGAGAGTCATCTACCTGAGGGACACCGTGGCCGTGACTTGTACCCTGGTGATGTGGTCACCTTCACCCGCCACGTAGGTGCAAAGGGACAGTACACCCTACATGTTCACCGGCTCACTGAGGAGGAACTACAACACCACAGCTATGAGGAGAGCCAAAAGGACCCGGACGGGTCTGAAGACCACCAAGAGGAGGAAGGAGCATATGAAGGACACAGCTACTTTTAAGTAGCCACGTATCTGTGTACATAGTTACCCGTCGGGGTACAAAAAGAACTGTTATAGAACTGTTTCCTGTGTGCAAGTTAACCCCCTCCATCCCTACCCAGGCTGAGGACTGTGAGCAGCCACTCCCCTTCCCAAAACTGGCCGAGGACTGAGAGAGGCCGCCCCTTGTATATAGTTGCGCTTCCTAAAGTGCCCCAACTGGTTTTATATAAAAGACTACCACGTCTACCTCGGGACAGAGAGTCCCTCACGTTTAAAAGTTTACTGAAGGTTTGCACTTAAAAGAAGAATGAACCCATGGTCGCAAGTTGCACCACGGCCATGATCCAAGAATACAAGAATGTGTTTTACCTAAAGATGTTTTATACAAGAAGTTTAGTATGCTGCTAGAAAATGTTTTACGTAACCCTAAAAATGTTTTATAATGCCTAAGTGAGAGAAAAGTGAGTCCCATAAAGGGAATTGAATTGTGTCGTCCGTTTTCCCAAATGTGAAAAGTTTTGAAAAAGTTTTGCATGTCCTGTAATCAACTATTTTGCTCTTTTCCAGCCCGAGGACGTGCTGTGCTTTACCAGTGGGGAATGTAGCGCCCCGACGGTTCGGCCGCTACAGGGGTATTGCACCTCAAACCAGAGGTGTGATATTCCACTCCCAGGTAAGGATGGAATGTGGACAGGGCTCAGTTAGCTGCATACAGCACACACACCCCATTTCCGTGGGACAGCTCAATGGTGCTCCCACTAGACAGAAGTTCAGGCACGACAGACTATGTCCCTGTCTGGAGTGGGGAGGGGGGTGGAACACTCAGTGCTGTAGGGGCAGATAGGGGTTGGTTCCTGAGCGTAGGAAGGAGCTCATTGGTTGCTGGTCACCTGGGCTCATGGTCAGACGGAGGTATAAAAGGTGGGCACCATCTTAGTTCTGGGTCAGTTCAGTGAGAGAAGGAGTTCAGCCAGAGTGGGCTGACAGGGAGCTGTGGCTCGGTCTGGGCCCAGCTCCAGGAGGCAGGCCTTGGGTGAAGGTCGGAGCCAGAAAGGAACAAGAACAGAAAGGAACAGAAACAGGAAAGAGCAGAAGAGGAAGAGAGAGAGAGGAACAGAAGGGCTCAGGAACAAGAAGGCAGAAGGGACCCTAAGAACCCATGAGAATCCAGGGTGAAGGGTCAGGCAGATTAAGGGTACCGGATCCCAAGTTGGTGGAGGAGAAACAACCCTCAGCCAAAGACCGGTCGTTGTGATCATTTATTGGTGCGACACCTCATCAAACCTGCTAGGAAGGCACCATATAGGACAGCGGAGAACGGGGCCCACGTTTACCCGCACAAGTCCGTGGCAGCTGGACAAAAGTGGGTCACTGGTGAGGAAGGCCAGAGAAAGGAAAGAAGGGGGTCCTGTGCCACATTCCTGAGCTGCCTGGGAGTTGACCGAGCCCCTCACCTGGTGGACGCAGTACGGCTCGGGCGGTCACTACCTGTACAGAAGTGACCTGGAGTACCTGAACTGTGAGTAAAAGACGTTGGACTGCAGTACGTTGTCTGTGTGCTCTTTCACTCCTCCAGCACTAACGATACTGGGACTCTCACTACCATCACTACTCCCAACATCCCTGCACTGCCCTGGGGTTATACTCCTCCCGTGGGGAGTCAAGCCATTCACTGCTGCACACTTCCATCAGCCCCAGTGGTCTGCCTTGCAGCGGCGGTTCCTAATGACCGCAAATCCATGGGTGGCGTAGTCGGACATTGCCACAGCACATAGCAGACTGACGTTGGCCTGACCACCCTGAGCCGCGAGACCGGGCGGCCACTGCTACCTCCCAACGTTCCCCTATTGCCCGGTTCCGCGTGCCCCACGGCCCAGAGGGCGAGTCACAGGTATATAAAGGCTCAGAGCCTATTGTGACACGCGCAGCAGTGTTCCATTGCCACATTCCATCTACTGCAGGCAGGATACCTGGCTGGCTGAACAGCATTGAGAAGCTCACAGAGACCGCTATAAGCAACACATTAAAAGAACGCCACAGACCAATCAACCAAACTTTTTTGGGTTATTTTTTATAGTCTGCAGGCATGAAATTAAAGAAGTTGCGGCAATTGGTTGCGGCCTACGGTGCCACCCTCGGATCCTGAAAAGTCCATTTGTGGAGATGGGCACCTGGACTCCCGTTAAGAAGACATGTTGTCAACCTCTAGATCACTTACATGCCTGCACTTTTCGGCTTGCTGCTGCTGACTGTACAGCAGCAGACTGAAGGTGGCTGCTGCCGTGCGCAGGTATATAAAGGCTCAGAGCCTATTGTGACACGCGCAGCAGTGTTCCATTGCCACATTCCATTGACTGCAGGCAGGATACCTGGCTGGCTGAACAGCATTGAGAAGCTCACAGAGGCCGCTATAAGCAACACTTTAAAAGAACGCCACAGACCAATCAACCAAACTTTTTTGGGTTATTTTTTATAGTCTGCAGGCATGAAATTAAAGAAGTTGCGGCAATTGGTTGCGGCCTACGGTGCCACCCTCAGATCCTGAAAAGTCCATTTGTGGAGATGGGCACCTGGACTCCCGTTAAGAAGACATGTTGTCAACCTCTAGATCACTTACATGCCTGCACTTTTCGGCTTGCTGCTGCTGCTGGCTGTCCAGCAGCAGACTGAAGGTGGCTACTGCCGTGCGCAGGTATATAAAGGCTCAGAGCCTATTGTGACACGCGCAGCAGTGTTCCATTGCCACATTCCTTCTACTGCAGGCAGGATACCTGGCTGGCTGAACAGCATTGAGAAGCTCACAGAGACCGCTATAAGCAACACTTTAAAAGAACGCCACAGACCAATCAACCAAACTTTTTTGGGTTATTTTTTATAGTCTGCAGGCATGAAATTAAAGAAGCTGCGGCAATTGGTTGCGGCCTACGGTGCCACCCTCGGATCCTGAAAAGTCCATTTGTGGAGATGGGCACCTGGACTCCCGTTAAGAAGACATGTTGTCAACCTCTAGATCCCTTACATGCCTGCACTTTTTGGCTTGCTGCTGCTGCTGGCTGTCCAGCAGCAGACTGAAGGTGGCTGCTGCCGTGCGCAGGTATATAAAGGCTCAGAGTCTATTGTGACACGCGCAGCAGTGTTCCATTGCCACATTCCATCTACTGCAGGCAGGATACCTGGCTGGCTGAACAGCATTGAGAAGCTCACAGAGACCGCTATAAGCAACACTTTAAAAGAAATCCACAGACCAATCAACCAAACTTTTTTGGGTTATTTTTTATAGTCTGCAGGCATGAAATTAAAGAAGTTGCGGCAATTGGTTGCGGCCTACGGTGCCACCCTCGGATCCTGAAAAGTCCATTTGTGGAGATGGGCACCTGGACTCCCGTTAAGAAGACATGTTGTCAACCTCTAGATCCCTTACATGCCTGCACTTTTCGGCTTGCTGCTGCTGCTGGCTGTCCAGCAACAGACTGAAGGTGGCTGCTGCCGTGAGCAGGTATATAAAGGCTCAGAGCCTATTGTGACACGCGCAGCAGTGTTCCATTGCCACATTCCATCTACTACAGGCAGGATACCTGGTTGGCTGAACAGCATTGAGAAGCTCACAGAGACCGCTATAAGTGACGCGCCCCCTGGGCCTATGCTGCTGCTGCTGTGCAGGGAGAATACCCGGAGCCGGATCGCTGGGGGTTATAGTTCTCCGTGGCGGTGACCCGGTCCGTGCCCAGGGCGGTCAAACCAGTGGTAGTCTAAATGTTGTAATAAGTGTCTGACTACGCCACCCGTGGATTGCGGTCAGTGGGGACCGCCGCTGCGCTGCCGACCGCTGAGGCTGATGTTGGTTGCGCAGCCGAGTATGGGATAACTCCCCACGGGAGGAGTATTGCCTCAGGGCAGCTAATGTGGATGATGGGAGTGATGGTGTGAGGGTTCCAGTGCTGATGGTGCTGGTGCGACAAGGAATCACAGAGACGTGTGGTGCAGTTCAGGGTCTTTACTGATGGTACAAGGCAGACCCTCCCGGGAGTACTGGCTAGTATAAGGGGCCTGGTCAGTCTGCGAGCAAGCAGGAGTTCCCCTGGCCAGGTGGAGTTGTAGGCCTCCCCGTTAATCTGCACTCTTCCTGGCTACCTTGCTGTCAGCGGTTACAAGTAGCCCACGTCCCTGAGTATACCGTGTGGTGCTCACCCGTATGGATGGTGACTTGGGGCCTTCTGTTAGCCTCCGCTCCTGGATGGCGGCGCTGGTCCCTTCTTTGTGACTGAGCCTCCGGGCTTCTATGGCCAGAGGACCTGGAATCCCCTGCCGGCTGATTTCTGCTGCTGGGTGTAGATCAGTCCCCACAGCCTCGGACTCCTGTGTCCGGTTTTAGTGTCCTTGTCCAGGGCGAGCTCTGCTCAGCTCTAGCCCCTGGACTTCTGCTACTGCTCCTACAGAGCTCCTAGTTCTTCCTTTCCCTGTCCAGACTCTGTCTCTGTCTGCAGCTTCACTCTCTAATCCCGCCCCAGACCCAGTTTATAAGGGCAGATTCCTCCCCTTCCAGGTCTGGGTGGGCCGTGTTGCATGTTTAGGGCTCCTGACCAGAGAAACCTCCCAGTTGCTCTCAGACATAATATCTCTATTACTGCGGCAACCAGACCCCTGGGGTGCCGCATTCCCCCCTAGTAAATTTTAGTACTCCGGGACTAAACACATTTTTAAAGAAACATAAATACAAGGTATAACAATAACAAGACGACATATTTACAAGAAGCTTTAGTTCCTTAAAGGTCACGGCGTTTCCGTGACCGGGTGTCCATATCACCCAAGGTGAGGTTTGTAAAACAAGGGGGTGTCCATGTCACCCAAGGTGGAAGTAGGGGACCTGTCCAAAGCAAACCCCTTGCGTTGTCCTTGGGCGTGGCTGCAAGGCTGGAGCTAACTACTTTGGGCCGCAAGTAGGCCACGCCAGACAGGTTTTCTCTTCTGCGACCGTCTTCGCAAGAGGCACCAAGGTGCAACTATCTACAAGCATTGTTCCGGTTATCCAGTGTCCATAACCTGTTAGTCCAAATAAATCTGCAGGGTAACTGAGAAACATAATTAGTAACAGGCAACAACAAAAACCATAAACATTTTTCAATAAACAAGTAATTTTACAGTGCATTGGTTTAGATTCTCCAGCGAGCGGGCATCTGACCTCTAGTGACTCTAGTGGACCTACGGAGCTCACTAACTGGTTCTGCACTACAGGGTGTAGGAGGTGTTATGGGTAAGCTGGGCAGCTGTCTGCGCACTCTTTGGCTCACTAGGGGCACGGCAGGCTCACTACTAGCAGAGGGTTGATCCTCCTGTACTGCTGGTGTGGACTCTTCTGCCTCTTGGGCCGGCTGCTCTTCCAGCTCTACCGGTTCCTCTGTAGGCACTTGCGGGGCTGGCTGGAGAAAGGTGAGGACGGGTACCACGACAGCGCCGTTTACTTGTGTCCAAGACCGGGGGAAGTCTCCGAGTACGGTACTGATCATTTCTTCCCTTTCCTCTGCGGGTTGAGGGTTTTCTTGATCTTCTTCAGGGCTTTGCAGCTGCTCGGGACACTTCTTCAGGTGGTCTCTGGAGACAATGGCTGTGGTTTCTCCTCCATCCTTACGGATTATGCAGATTTTTGGGTTCTCATGGCTTGATGGCAGTACGGTGTACGGGTCCTTCTCCCACTGGTCGTCCAACTTGTGGAGCCGTCTCTTCCTCTTCAAGACCTGCTCTCCAGGTACCAGGGGAACAGCGGGAGCATACTGGTTATAAGCCCTCTCTTGCCTTTCTCTAGCTTGAGACAGACTTCGCTCGACGCTCTCCTGCACTTTCCGATACTGCTGCTGCCGTTCTGTATCCCAGTCTGCCTCTGGCGAGGTGTCCTCAGGCGTCAGGACTCCCATATCCAGGTCGATAGGCAGCTTACCAGGTCTTGCTCTCATTAGGTAAGCCGGGGTACAGTTGGTGGAACCTACAGGGATGTGGTTATACAGGTCCACCAGATCGGGCAGTTTCTCAGGCCACAGACTGCGTTCTTCCAGGGGCAATGTTTTTAGCAGATCTATCACCACCTGGTTCATCTTCTCGCAGAGTCCATTGGTTTGAGGGTGATAGGGCGTTGTTCTTATCTTCTTGCAGCCATACAGGTGGCAGAACTCCTGGAAGACCTCCGCTTCAAAGGCTGGTCCTTGGTCTGTCAGCACTTGGTCCGGGTACCCGTGTGGACGGCAGAAGTGCTGCTGGAAGGCTCTAGCTGCTGTTTGAGCCGTTAAGTCCTTGACCGGGACCACCACCAGGAACCGGGAGTAATGATCTACGATTGTGAGGGCGTAGACATACCCAGATCTGCTTGGAGCCAGTTTCACATGGTCCAGGGCTACCAGTTCCAGTGGCTGTCTGGTGATGATGGGCTGCAAGGGAGTCTTCTGGCTGGCACGGTCCTTTCTTCTCAGGTGGCACGGGCCACAGTCTCTGCACCACCTCTCGATGGCTCCTCTCATGCCTACCCAGTAGAACTGTTCACGCAACAAGAACTCCAGCTTCTTCCATCCGAAATGCCCTGCTCCGTTGTGGTATGCCTCCAGAATCATAGCCGCGTCTCGTCTTGGGACCACTACCTGCCAGGTCAACTCATGTGTTCGAGAGTTAACCATTCTCCGGCACAGCTTCTCCCTGTAGAGGAACAGCTTACTTTTCTCCTTCCACAGTTGCTTGGTCTCCTCCGGAGCATCTGGGTCAAGACTGGCATCGGCTTGGGTCAGCATTTCCTTCACCAGACGGACTGCGGGATCACTGTCTTGCGTTTCTGCCCAGTTGTAGTGGGGCAAGGGATTGAACATCACAGAGTGCCTGTCCTTCACACGGTAGGAATACAGGGTAGTCCCATGACGGTGGAACGCAGGGAGCTCAACTTCTTCCAAATCTTCTGGATCTTCCCCTACGTCCTGTAAGTTCGGCATTCTAGACAGGGCATCGGCGTTGGCATTTCAGCGTCCCGCCCGGTATTTGATGGTGAATTCAAAGTTGGACAGGCGAGCCATCCATCTCTGTTCCAGGGCACCGAGCCTTGCAGTGTCCAGGTGTGTCAACGGGTTGTTATCCGTGTACACGGTGAATTTGGAGGAGGCAAGGTAATGCTTGAAACGTTCGGTCACTGCCCACACTACTGCCAGGAACTCCAGCTTGAATGAGCTATAATTCTCAGGGTTCCTCTCCGTGGGCCATAGCTTTCGGCTGGCGTAAGCGATTACCCGTTCTTTCCCCTGCTGGATCTGGGACAGTACGGCTCCTAACCCGATGTTGCTCGCGTCCGTGTGGAGGATAAAGGGCTGGCTGTAGTCTGGATATGCCAGGATTTCATCCCCCGTGAGGGCCATCTTCAGCTGGCAGAAGGACTCTTCCAGCTTTCCCCACCTGAAGGGCGGCTTCTGGTTCCTGGCTTTCCGAGATTGACCTATCAGGAGGTCCTGCATAGGGGCTGCCATTTTGGTGAAACCGGGAATGAATCTTCGGTAGTAGCCTACCAACCCGAGGAACTGCCGCACTTCCTTTATGCTGGAGGGTCTTGGCCAGTCCTTAATCACGGTGATCTTATCAGGGTCGGGAGCCACTCCGTCAGCACCCACCACGTGTCCCAGGTACTGCACCTTTGGTTTCAGGAGGTGACACTTGGAGGGTTTCACCTTTAGGCCGTAGTTTGCCAGAGCTTCGAACACTTCTGCCAGGTGTTTCAGGTGGTCCTCGTAGGTCTTGGAATAGACGATGACATCGTCCAGGTACAACAGGACCGTCTCGAAGTTCCGGTGTCCCAGACAGCATTCCATCAACCGTTGGAAGGTTCCTGGTGCGTTGCAGAGCCCGAACGGCATACAGTTAAATTCACTGAGACCCATCGGGGTGGTGAATGCGGTCTTCTCCCGGTCCGCCACTGCTACAGGAACCTGCCAGTACCCGCTAGTGAGATCCAAAGTAGAGAAGAAGTTAGCAGATTTTAATGCAGCTAAGGACTCTTCTATCCTTGGTAACGGGTACGCATCTTTGTGTGTGATACGGTTGACCTTCCTGTAGTCTACACACATTCTCATAGTGTTGTCTTTCTTTTTCACTAAGACTAGTGGAGCTGCCCAGGGGCTACAGCTGTCCCTGATTACCCCAGCCTCCTTCATGTCTCTAAGCATCCCCTTGGCGTGTTGGTAGTGTGCCGGGGGTACGGGTCGGTATCTCTCCTTTATGGGAGGATGGTCTCCCGTGGGGATGTGGTGTTCTACCCCCTTTACTCGCCCGAAGTCTAACGGGTGTTTGCTAAACACTCTCTCGTACTCTTGAACCACCCGATAGACTCCCTGTTTCTGGTGTGAGGGAGTGGAGTCAGTACCCAAATGTAGTTGCTGACACCAGTCCTCCATTGGTTTCTTAGAGCCATTACCTTCCTCTGGTTGAGATGGAGGCAAGGGTTCCACGGCCTGTACAGAATTCTGGTTTATGGTGAACAATTTGGCTAGCGTGGCATACCGGGGCAGGTGTACTTCTCTCTCCCCGATATTTATGATGCGAATGGGCACCCTCCCATGGCGTACATCGACCACCCCCCGTGCTGTCAAAATGGTGGACCTACTGTCTGAGTAGACGGGTTCTACCATTGCTTGGTAGTCTCTACCTCTTAGACCAATAGCTGCCCGACACCAAATCATCATCTCACTTTTTGGGGGCATGGCAATAGGGAACGGGTCACACATTCTCACGCTACCTATCTCACCACCAGATAGTTCCACCTGTTGCCGCTTCATCAGTGCCCGGATCTCTTTTTGGAGCACACGCTGCTGGCTGGAACTGGCGTTCTTGGCAACCTGCTGTAAAATGAGAATCACGTCTGCAAGACAATTTTCAATCACATTAGTTCCCAAGGTTATTCTAGGGTGACTCTCATGACGGTCTATGTCCACTATAATCAGTCCCTGTGCCGCCAGTTCGACTTTACCGATCTTAATGGTCACCTCCTTGAATCCCACCTGCGGCACGGGCTGACCATTGCTGGCGATGATACTCAGGTCATCATCTGGGTAGCGGGTTATGTCCGAGTCATTCCAGTACTGCTTGAAGAGCACGTACGGAGTGGTGGTGACCTGTGACCCGGTGTCTAGTAGGGCACTCATAGGAATGCCAACCAGTACCACAGGCAAGATTGGACGTCCCCCTACGTATTTATCACGCCAGTTTGATGGGCCTGATGGTCTTGTGCCTGGGGCTTGGCCCTCTACCCCAGGTTGTGCCCGTTTAAATGACAGTACCTTGCCACATGTCCGGGTTGATTGCAGCGGCGGCAGATGGGTCGTCCGTCCTCGTTGTATCTGTCGCTGGGTCTTCCTCTGGCCGGTGGGGTCCTCCTCAGTCGGCGCCACGGGACGTCCTCCGGTCCGGATGCCAGCTGGATCTTTCCTGGAGAAGAGACCTGTAAAGACTGCACAGTTCTGGTTAGCGCGGCAACGCTCTTAGTCAGCTCTTGGACCTGATGGTGCAGGTCTGTAGCCGGGTCACTGTTTAACCCCTTAAGCCCCGCGGGTGGTTTGCACGTTAATGACCGGGCCAATTTTTACAATTCTGACCACTGTCACTTTATGTGGTAATTACTCTGTAACGCTTCAACGGATCCCCCCGATTCTGAGATTGTTTTTTCGTGACATATTGTACTTCATGATTGTGGAAAAATTTCTTCGATATCACTTGCGTTTATTTGTGAAAAAAACGGAAATTTGGCGAAAATTTTGAAAATTTTGCAATTTTCAAAATTTGAATTTTTAAGCCCTGAAATCAGAGCGATATGTCACACAAAAGAGTTAATAAATAACATTTCCCACATGTCTACTTTACATCAGCACAATTTTGGAATCAAAATTTTTTTTTGTTAGGGAGCTATAAGGGTTAAAAGTTGACCAGCGATTTCTCATTTTTCCAACAAAATTTATAAAACCATTTTTTTAGGGACCACATCACATTTGAAGTCACTTTGAGAGGTCTTTATGACAGAAAATACCCAAAATTGACACCATTCTAAAAACTGCACCCCTCAAGGTGCTCAAAACCACATTCAAGAACTTTATTAACCCTTCAGGTGCTTCACAGGAATTTTTTGAATGTGGAAGAAAAAAATGAACATTTAACTTTTTTCACAAAAATGTTATTTTAGACCCAATTTTTTTTATTTTCACAGGGGTAACAAGAAAAAATGGACCCCAAAATTTGTTGTACAATTTCCCCTGGGCACGCAGATACCCAATATTTGGGGAAGAAACACTGTTTGGGCGCACGGCAGGGCTCGGAAGGGAAGGAGCGACATTTGACTTTTTGATTGTAAAATTTGCCTGAATAATTAGCGGACGCCATGTTGTGTTTGGAGAGCCCATGTGTGCCCAAACTTTGGAGCTCCCCCACAAGTGACCCCATTTTGGAAACTAGACCCCCCAAGGCACCTTTATAGATGCATAGTGAGCACTTGGAACCCCCAGGTGCTTCACAAATTGATTCGTAAAAATGAAAAAGTGAAAAAAAAAAAAACTTTTTCATTTTTACGAATCAATTTGTGAAGCACCTAGGGGTTCCAAGTGCTCACTATGCATCTAGATAGGTGCCTCGGGGGGTCTAGTTTCCAAAATGGGGTCACTTGTGGGGGAGCTCCAATGTTTGGGCACACAGGGACTCTCTAAATGCAACATGGTATCCGCTAACAAATTGAATGGAAAATCGGCTCAAATTGTTAGCGGACACCACATTGCGTTTGGAGAGCCCCTCTGTGCCCAAACTTTGGAGCTCCCCCACAATTGACCCCATTTTGGAAACTAGACCCCCAAGGCACCTTTCTAGATGCATAGTGAGCACTTGGAACCCCCAGGTGCTTCACAAATTGATTCGTAATAATGAAAAAGTGAAAAAAAAATCACTTTTTCATTTTTATGAATCAATTTGTGAAGCACCTGGGGTTCCAAGTGCTCACTATGCATCTAGATAGGTGCCTTTTGGGGTATAGTTTCCAAAATGGGGTCACTTGTGGGGGAGCTCCAATGTTTGGGCACACAGGGACTCTCTAAATACAACATGGTATCCGCTAACAAATTGAATGGAAAATCGGCTCAAATTGTTAGCGGACACCACATTGCGTTTGGAGAGCCCCTCTGTGCCCAAACTTTGGAGCTCCCCCACAATTGACCCCATTTTGGAAACTAGACCCCCAAGGCACCTTTCTAGATGCATAGTGAGCACTTGGAACCCCCAGGTGCTTCACAAATTGATTCGTAATAATGAAAAAGTGAAAAAAAAATCACTTTTTCATTTTTATGAATCAATTTGTGAAGCACCTGGGGTTCCAAGTGCTCACTATGCATCTAGATAGGTGCCTTTTGGGGTATAGTTTCCAAAATGGGGTCACTTGTGGGGGAGCTCCAATGTTTGGGCACACAGGGACTCTCTAAATACAACATGGTATCCGCTAACAAATTGAATGGAAAATCGGCTCAAATTGTTAGCGGACACCACATTGCGTTTGGAGAGCCCCTCTGTGCCCAAACTTTGGAGCTCCCCCACAAGTGACCCCATTTTGGAAACTAGACCCCCCAAGGCACCTTTCTAGATGCATAGTGAGCACTTGGAACCCCCAGGTGCTTCACAAATTGATTCGTAAAAATGAAAAAGTGAAAAAAAAAACACTTTTTCATTTTTACGAATCAATTTGTGAAGCACCTGGGGGTTCCAAGTGCTCACTATGCATCTAGAAAGGTGCCTTGGGGGGTCTAGCTTCCAAAATGGGGTCACTTGTGGGGGAGCTCCAATGTTTGGGCACACAGGAACTCTCCAAATGCAACATGATATCCGCTAACAATTTGAGCCGACAATTTGTTAGCGGATATCATGTTGCATTTGGAGAGTCCCTGTGTGCCCAAGCATTGGAGCTCCCCCACAAGTGACCCCATTTTGGAAACTAGACCCCCCAAGGCACCTATCTAGATTCATAGTGAGCACTTGGAACCCCAGGTGCTTCACAAATTGATTCATAAAAATGAAAAAGTGGTTTTTTTTTCACTTTTTCATTTTTACGAATCAATTTGTGAAGCACCTGGGGGTTCCAAGTGCTCACTATGCATCTAGATAGGTGCCTTGGGGGGTCTAGTTTCCAAAATGGGGTCAATTGTGGGGGAGCTCCAATGTTTAGGCACACAGGGACTCTCCAAATGCAACATGATATCCGCTAACAATTTGAGCCGACAATTTGTTAGCGGATATCATGTTGCATTTGGAGAGTCCCTGTGTGCCCAAACATTGGAGCTCCCCCACAAGTGACCCCATTTTGGAAACTAGACCCCCCAAGGCACCTATCTAGATTCATAGTGAGCACTTGGAACCCCAGGTGCTTCACAAATTGATTCATAAAAATGAAAAAGTGTTTTTTTTTTCACTTTTTCATTTTTACGAATCAATTTGTGAAGCACCTGGGGGTTCCAAGTGCTCACTATGCATCTAGATAGGTGCCTTGGGGGGTCTAGTTTCCAAAATGGGGTCACTTGTGGGGGAGCTCCAATGTTTGGGCACACAGGGGCTCTCCAAACTCAACATGGCGTCCGCTAACAATTTGAGCCGATTTTCCATTCAATTTGTTAGCGGACACCATGTCGCGTTTGGAGAGCCCGTGATGTGCCTAAACAGTCGAGCTCCCCCACAAGTGTCCCCATTTTGGAAACTATACCCCTCAAGGATTTTATTAAGGTGTATAGTGAACATTTTGAACCCAGAGGTACGGCACAGAATTTGTTTACATTAGGTCATCATATTGAATAAGTTGTCATTATTCTTGAGCGCAAGTGCACGCTACTTGAGTTTGCATCGGGTACTCAGGTATGCACCATGTACAGCGTGTGCTTGAGTGACATGCTCGAGTCCCTGCTCCGCATGTTTCACGGTTATTAGACACCCAAAAAAAAACATGCGGGGATCGCTCGTGCATGGCAGGCAATCCCCGTAAAGTTTTTTGGCCGCGAAGCATATGGGGCAGAGACTGGAGCATGTCACTCAAATACCCACGATACTCAATGCATACCAGAGCACCCGATGCAAACTCAAGTAGCGAGCACTTGCTCTCAACACTAGTCGCCATATCGTCATCTTTTTTTCTTACTTTTGAAAAAAATCCCAACCCCAGCCCTAACCCTAGCACAACCCTAGCCCTAGCACAACCCTAGCCCCAGCACAACCCTAGCCCTAGCACAACCCTAGCCCTAGCACAACCCTAGCCCCAGCACAACCCTAGCCCCAGCACAACCCTAGCCCCAGCACAACCCTAGCCCCAGCACAACCCTAGCCCCAAACCCAGCCCTAACCCTAGCCCAATCCTAACCCAAGAGTATATTTTTGACGCCGTTCCTTGTGCGGTATAAGTGATTAGACGACTTTATTCTTCGGGTCGGTGTGATTACAGCAATGCCAGAATCATATGGGGTTTTTATGACTGACAGCTGTCACACACTAAAAGACGCATTTTTTGTAAAATCTAGTTTTTGCATCGCCATATTTTGAGAGCTATAATTTTTCCAGATTTTGGCAGACAGTCATGTGACGGCTCGTTTTTTGCGGGATGACTTGACGTTGTTATTGGTGCCATTTTCAGGCACGTGACATTTTTTGATCGCTTTCTATTCCGATTTTTGGGAGGCAGAATAAACAAAAACCAACAATTCAGGAATTGTTTTTTTTTTGTTTTTTTTTACTCTGTTCCGCGTGTGGTAAAATTGATGAGGTAGCTTTATTCTTCGGGTCAGTACGTTTACAGCGGTACCACATTTGTATCATTTTTCTATGTTTTGGCGCTTATACACAATAAAAGCTATTTTATAGAAAAAAATATTTTTTAGCATCGCTTTATTCTGAGAGCTATAACTTTTTTATTTTACGGCTGATGGAGCTGTATGGCAGCTTGTTTTTTGCGGGACGAGATGACGTTTTCAGCGGTATCATTTTTATTTATATGCGTCTTTTTGATCGCGTGTTATTCCACTTTTTGTTTGGCGGTATGGTGATAAAGCATTGTTTTTTGCTTCGTTTTTTTTTTTTTTTACCGTGTTCACTGAAGGGGTTAACTAGTGGGACAGTTTTATAGGTCAGGTTGTTCCGGACGCGGCGATACCAAATATGTGTACTTTTATTGTTTTTTTTTATTTTTTTTATAATAATATTTATTGATGGGTACATTATATTTTTATTTTTGGTGTATTATTTTTTTTATTTTTTTATAATATTTTTGCACATTTTTTTTTTTTTTTTCACTTTCAGACAGTTTATACTCTTTATTACTTTGTCCCACTCTGGGACTTTCACTTTTTTTTTTCTGATCGCCTGCATGGCATAGGAATGGAGCACCATCCCTATGCCATGCAGGCTTTCAGAAGTGCACAGTGTGAAGGTTGCTTGGAGATGCACTGCGCATGTCCAAGCAATCTTCCTGCTCTCTGGTGACCCGGATGTTGTCATGACGACATCGGGTCGTCATGGCAACACCCGGGAAGCCTTTGCAGACTGCGCTGGAAGCCGGAAGAGGAGGTGAGTATCGCCGATCACCTCCCCTTGCCCCCGCAATGCCGCGATCGATTTCGATCGACTTCTATCGCAGCATAGCGGGGGTTAATGTGCTGGGAGCGGTGCAGGACCGCTCCCTACACATAGTACCGGGTGTCAGCTGTGACAATCAGCTGACACCCGGCGGCGATCGCGCCCGCACAGCCTGTGTGCGCGCGCGATCGCAATGACGTACTAATACGGGTCTGGGTCTTAAGTCCCAGGGCACAGACGCGTATTAGTACGTCAAATGTTGTTAAGGGGTTAAAGCCTGCGCATCAGCTCCCACAGGCTCTGCAGACAAGGGCGCCGTCCCCTGGTGGTAAGTGATAGCAGGGCGCCTGTGGGTCACATCACCACCTGGTGCCGGTTCTCGGAGCACCCGGATGGCTCTGTCCTTGAACTGTGCAAAGTCCAGGTCAGGGTCCTGTAAGGCCATTGCCCGCAACTGGGTTCGGTGGGCATTGCATAGTAGACCCTCAATAAATTGTTCAGTCAACAGCTTATCTTCATTTCCCACGCTGTCAGGGTCTGCCTGCTTAATGGCTCTCAGGGCCTCTTGTAGGTTTAAAGCATAGTCTCTTATACTCTCATGTGCTCGCTGTTTGCACCCGTAAAATCTGAGCTTTATTTCGGCTGAGGTGCCGGTGTCAAATGTGTCTTTCAGCCGGGCTAGTATGTCTCTGACAGTCCTCTTCCTCCCAAGTGGCCAGGACTTTACCTCCCTTTGGGCTGCCCCGATTAATTGGGCCACCAGGATGCTCACTTTTTGCTCTTCTGTGAGGGGGTACACCTGGAAGAGGCTATCCAATGTTTCTCTAAAGTCATTTAGGGTATGTGACTCCCCTGAGTACTGGGGTAGCCAGGCTGCCCCCGGGATATAGGGCATGGTGAAGGGCATGACCGCAGCAGCGGTTGCGCTGGCGGTGGCTGTGGCAGTGGAGCTCCCCTCGGTATCCGGCATCCTCCTCCCCCCTAGTGGACCGTGGCCTACCTTGCGATGCTCTTCTTCCGTAGGCCGCGGCTCCGCAGTCGATCGTCGTGCTCCGATGACGTCAGCGTCGCTCTTCCTCCCTTCCAGGACCTTGCGCAGCGTCACTGTGTGGGGCGGAGCGTGGGGCGGAGCTTCGGATCCCGCGCGCTTTCGGCGTCCTCGCCCCTCTTCTTCCTGCTCGGCGTCCCGAAGATGGCGTCCGAAGGCGGGAAACAGCTGCGGATGGCGGGAAGAAGACAGAAGACGGCGGGAAACGGTCCAAGATGGCGTCCAATGGCGGGAAATGGCTCCGGACGGCGGGAAACTTCACCACAGGTAAATTCAAAAGTCTCTTTCAGGCACGCAGTACCCGGTGGTTGCGGGCACGAAATCCTGCCGACTACGTCAAAGTTGACGCGCCCCCTGGGCCTATGCTGCTGCTGCTGTGCAGGGGGAATACCCGGAGCCGGATCGCTGGGGGTTGTAGTTCTCCGTGGCGGTGACCCGGTCCGTGCCCAGGGCGGTCAAACCAGTGGCAGTCTAAATGTTGTAATAAGTGTCCGACTACGCCACCCGTGGATTGCGGTCAGTGGGGACCGCCGCTGCGCTGCCGACCGCTGAGGCTGATGTTGGTTGCGCAGCCGAGTATGGAATAACTCCCCACGGGAGGAGTATTGCCTCAGGGCAGCTAATGTGGATGATGGGAGTGATGGTGTGAGGGTCCCAGTGCTGATGGTGCTGGTGCGACAAGGAATCACAGAGACGTGTGGTGCAGTTCAGGGTCTTTACTGATGGTACAAGGCAGACCCTCCCGGGAGTACTGGCTAGTATAAGGGGCCTGGTCAGTCTGCGAGCAAGCAGGAGTTCCCCTAGCCAGGTGGAGTTGTAGGCCTCCCCGTTAATCTGCACTCTTCCTGGCTACCTTGCTGTCAGCGGTTACAAGTAGCCCACGTCCCTGAGTATACCGTGTGGTGCTCACCCGTATGGCTGGTGACTTGGGGCCTTCTGTTAGCCTCGGCGGCGCTGGTCCCTTCTTTGTGACTGAGCCTCCGGGCTTCTATGGCCAGAGGACCTGGAATCCCCTGCCGGCTGGTTTCTGCTGCTGGGTGCAGATCAGTCCCCACAGCCTCGGACTCCTGTGTCCGGTTTTAGTGTCCTTGTCCAGGGCGAGCTCTGCTCAGCTCTAGCCCCTGGACTTCTGCTACTGCTCCTACAGAGCTCCTGGTTCTTCCTTTCCCTGTCCAGACTCTGTCTCTGTCTGCAGCTTCACTCTCTAATCCCGCCCCAGACCCAGTTTATAAGGGCAGATTCCTCCCCTCCCAGGTCTGGGTGGGCCGTGTTGCATGTTTAGGGCTCCTGAAGAGAGAAACCTCCCACTTGCTCTCAGACATAATATCTCTATTACTGCGGCAATCAGACCCCTGGGGTGCCGCATAAGCAACACTTTAAAAGAACGCCACAGACCAATCAACCAAACTTTTTTGGGTTATTTTTTATAGTCTGCAGGCATGAAATTAAAGAAGTTGCGGCAGTTGGTTGCGGCCTACGGTGCCACCCTCGGATCCTGAAAAGTACACTTGTGGATATGGGCACCTGGACTCCCGTTAAGAAGGCATGTTGTCAACCTCTAGATCCCTTACATGCCTGCACTTTTCGGCTTACTGCTGCTGCTGCTGGCTGTCCAGCAGCAGACTGAAGGTGGCTGCTGCCGTGCGCAGGTATATAAAGGCTCGTAGCCTATTGTGACACGCGCAGAGTTCCATTGCCACATTCCATCTACTGCAAGCAGGATACCTGGCTGGCTATACAGCATTGAGAAGCTCACAGAGACCGCTATAAGCAACACTTTAAAAGAACGCCACAGACCAATCAACCAAACTTTTTTGGGTTATTTTTTATAGTCTGCAGGCATGAAATTAAAGAAGTTGCGGCAATTGGTTGCGGCCTACGGTGCCACCCTCGGATCCTGAAAAGTCCATTTGTGGAGATAGGCACCTGGACTCACGTTAAGAAGACATGTTGTCAACTTCTAGATCCCTTACATGCCTGCACTTTTCGGCTTGCTGCTGCTGCTGGCTGTCCAGCAGCAGACTGAAGGTGGCTGCTGACGTGCGCAGGTATATTAAGGCTCAGAGCCTATTGTGACACGCGCAGCAGTGTTCCATTGGCACATTCCATCTACTGCAGGCAGGATACCTGGCTGGCTGAACAGCATTGAGAAGCTCACAGAGACCGCTATAAGCAACACTTTAAAAGAACGCCACAGACCAATCAACCAAACTTTTTTGGGTTATTTTTTATAGTCTGCAGGCATGAAATTAAAGAAGTTGCGGCAGTTGGTTGCGGCCTACGGTGCCACCCTCGGATCCTGAAAAGTAAACTTGTGGATATGGGCACCTGGACTCCCGTTAAGAAGGCATGTTGTCAACCTCTAGATCCCTTACATGCCTGCACTTTTCGGCTTACTGCTGCTGCTGCTGGCTGTCCAGCAGCAGACTGAAGGTGGCTGCTGCCGTGCGCAGGTATATAAAGGCTCATAGCCTATTGTGACACGCGTAGCGTTCCATTGCCACATTCCATCTACTGCAAGCAGGATACCTGGCTGGCTATACAGCATTGAGAAGCTCACAGAGACCGCTATAAGCAACACTTTAAAAGAACGCCACAGACCAATCAACCAAACTTTTTGGGGTTATTTTTTATAGTCTGCAGGCATGAAATTAAAGAAGTTGCGGCAATTGGTTGCGGCCTACGGTGCCACCCTCGGATCCTGAAAAGTCCATTTGTGGAGATAGGCACCTGCACTCACGTTAAGAAGACATGTTGTCAACTTCTAGATCCCTTACATGCCTGCACTTTTCGGCTTGCTGCTGCTGCTGCTGGCTGTCCAGCAGCAGACTGAAGGTGGCTGCTGCCGTGCGCAAGTATATAAAGGCTCAGAGCCTATTGTGACACGCGCAGCAGTGTTCCATTGCCACATTCCATCTACTGCAGGCAGGATACCTGGCTGGCTGAACAGCATTGAGAAGCTCACAGAGACCGCTATAAGCAACACTTTAAAAGAATGCCACAGACCAATCAACCAAACTTTTTTGGGTTATTTTTTATAGTCTGCAGGCATGAAATTAAAGAAGTTGCGGCAGTTGGTTGCGGCCTACGGTGCCACCCTCGGATCCTGAAAAGTACATTTGTGGATATGGGCACCTGGACTCCCGTTAAGAAGACATGTTGTCAACCTCTAGATCCCTTACATGCCTGCACTTTTCGGCTTGCTGCTGCTGCTGCTGGCTGTCCAGCAGCAGACTGAAGGTGGCTGCTGCCGTGCGCAGGTATATAAAGGCTCATAGCCTATTGTGACACCCGCAGCAGTGTTCCATTCCCACATTCCATCTACTGCAGGCAGGATACCTGGCTGGCTGAACAGCATTGAGAAGCTCACAGAGACCGCTATAAGCAACACTTTAAAAGAACGCCACAGACCAATCAACCAAACTTTTTTGGGTTATTTTTTATACTCTGCAGGCATGAAATTAAAGAAGTTGCGGCAATTGGTTGCGGCCTACGGTGCCACCCTCGGATCCTGAAAAGTCCATTTGTGGAGATGGGAACCTGGACTCCCGTCAAGAAGACATGTTGTCAACCTCTAGATCCCTTACATGCCTGCACTTTTCGGCTTGCTGTTGCTGCTGGCTGTCCAGCAGCAGACTGAAGGTGGCTGCTGCCGTGCGCAGGTATATAAAGGTTCAGAGCCTATTGTGACACGCGCAGCAGTGTTCCATTGCCACATTCCATCTACTGGAGGCAGGATACCTGGCTGGCTGAACAGCATTGAGAAACTCACAGTGACCGCTATAAGCAACACTTTAAAAGAATGCCACAGACCAATCAACCAAACTTTTTTGGGTTATTTTTTATAGTCTGCAGGCATGAAATTAAAGAAGTTGCGGCAATTGGTTGAGGCTTACGGTGCCACCCTCGGATCCTGAAATGTCCATTTGTGGAGATGGGCACCTGGACTCCCGTCAAGAAGACATGTTGTCAACCTCTAGGTCCCTTACATGCTTGCACTTTTCGGCTTGCTGCTGCTGCTGACTGTCCAGCAGCAGAATGACAGTGGCTGCTGCCGTGCGCAGGTATATAAAGGCTCAGAGCCTATTGTGACACGCGCAGCAGTGTTCTATTGCAAAATTCCATCTACTGCAGGCAGGATACCTGGCTGGCTGAACAGCATTGAGAAGCTCACAGAGACCGCTATAAGCAACACTTTAAAAGAAAGCCACAGACCAATCAACCAAACTTTTTTGGGTTATTTTTTATAGTCTGCAGGCATGAAATTAAAGAAGTTTCGGCAATTGGTTGCGGCCTACGGTGCCACCCTCGGATCCTGAAAAGTACATTTGTGGATATGGGCACCTGGACTTCCGTTAAGAAGACATGTTGTCAACCTCTAGATCCCTTACATGCCTGCACTTTTCGGCTTGCTGCTGCTGCTGGCTGTCCAGCAGCAGACTGAAGGTGGCTGCTGCCGTGTGCAGGTATATAAAGGCTCATAGCCTATTGTGACACCCGCAGCAGTGTTCCATTCCCACATTCCATCTACTGCAGGCAGGATACCTGGCTGGCTGAACACCATTGAGAAGCTCACAGAGACCGCTATAAGCAACACTTTAAAAGAACGCCACAGATCAATCAACCAAACTTTTTTGGGTTATTTTTTATAGTCTGCAGGCATGAAATTAAAGAAGTTGCGGCAATTGGTTGCGGCCTACGGTACCACCCTCGGATCCTGAAAAGTCCATTTGTGGAGATGGGAACCTGGACTCCCGTCAAGAAGACATGTTG
Source organism: Phyllobates terribilis (assembly GCF_046119375.1). NCBI lineage: Eukaryota > Metazoa > Chordata > Amphibia > Anura > Dendrobatidae > Phyllobates > Phyllobates terribilis. The sequence continues at coordinate 1,847,476 of NW_027362943.1, forward strand.
TCAACCTCTAGGTCCCTTACATGCCTGCACTTTTCGGCTTGCTGCTGCTGCTGCTGGCTGTCCAGCAGCAGACTGAAGGTGGCTGCTTCCGTGCGCAGGTATATAAAGGCTCAGAGCCTATTGTGACACGCGCAGCAGTGTTCCATTGCCACATTCCATCTACTGGAGGCAGGATACCTGGCTGGCTGAACAGCATTGAGAAGCTCACAGAGACCGCTATAAGCAACACTTTAAAAGAACGCCACAGACCAATCAACCAAACTTTTTTGGGTTATTTTTTATAGTCTGCAGGCATGAAATTAAAGAAGTTGCGGCAATTGGTTGCGGCCTACGGTGCCACCCTCGGATCCTGAAAAGTCCATTTGTGGAGATGGGCACATGGACTCCCGTTAAGAAGACATGTTGTCAAAGTCTAGATCCCTTACATGCCTGCACTTTTCGGCTTGCTGCTGCTGCTGCTGGCTGTCCAGCAGCACACTGAAGGTGGCTGCTGCCGTGCGCAGGTATATAAAGGCTCAGAGGCTATTGTGACACGCGCAGCAGTGTTCCATTGCCACATTCCATCTACGGCAGGCAGGATACCTGGCTGGCTGAACAGCATTGAGAAGCTCACAGAGACTGCTATAAGCAACACTTTAAAAGAACGCCACAGACCAATCAACCAAACTTTTTTAGGTTATTTTTTATAGTCTGCAGGCATGAAATAAAGAAGTTGCGGCAATTGGTTGCGGCCTACGGTGCCACCCTCGGATCCTGAAAAGTCCATTTGTGGAGATAGGCACCTGGACTCACGTTAAGAAGACATGTTGTCAACTTCTAGATCCCTTACATGCCTGCACTTTTCGGCTTGCTGCTGCTGCTGCTGGCTGTCCAGCAGCAGACTGAAGGTGGCTGCTGCCGTGCGCAGGTATATAAAGGCTCAGAGCCTATTGTGACACGCGCAGCAGTGTTCCATTGCCACATTCCATCTACTGCAGGCAGGATACCTGGCTGGCTGAACAGCATTGAGAAGCTCACAGAGACCGCTATAAGCAACACTTTAAAAGAACGCCACAGACCAATCAACCAAACTTTTTTGGGTTATTTTTTATAGTCTGCAGGCATGAAATTAAAGAAGTTGCGGCAGTTGGTTGCGGCCTACGGTGCCACCCTCGGATCCTGAAAAGTCCATTTTTGGATATGGGCACCTGGACTTCCGTTAAGAAGACATGTTGTCAACCTCTAGATCCCTTACATGCCTGCACTTTTCGGCTTGCTGCTGCTGCTGCTGGCTGTCCAGCAGCAGACTGAAGGTGGCTGCTGCCGTGTGCAGGTATATAAAGGCTCATAGCCTATTGTGACACCCGCAGCAGTGTTCCATTCCCACATTCCATCTACTGCAGGCAGGATACCTGGCTGGCTGAACACCATTGAGAAGCTCACAGAGACCGCTATAAGCAACACTTTAAAAGAACGCCACAGACCAATCAACCAAACTTTTTTGGGTTATTTTTTATAGTCTGCAGGCATGAAATTAAAGAAGTTGCGGCAATTGGTTGCGGCCTACGGTGCCACCCTCGGATCCTGAAAAGTCCATTTGTGGATATGGGCACCTGGACTCCCGTTAAGAAGACATGTTGTCAACCTCTAGATCACTTACATGCCTGCACTTTTCGGCTTGCTGCTGCTGCTGCTCGCTGTCCAGCAGCAGACTGAAGGTGGCTGCTGCCGTGCGCAGGTATATAAAGGCTCAGAGCCTATTGTGACACGCGCAGCAGTGTTCCATTGCCACATTCCATCTACTGCAGGCAGGATACCTGGTTGGCTGAACAGCATTGAGAAGCTCACAGAGACCGCTATAAGCAACACTTTAAAAGAATGCCACAGACCAATCAACCAAACTTTTTTGGGTTATTTTTTATAGTCTGCAGGCATGAAATTAAAGAAGTTGCGCCAATTGGTTGCGGCCTACGGAGACACCCTCGGATCCTGAAAAGTCCATTTGTGGAGATTTGCACCTGGACTCCCGTTAAGAAGACATGTTGTCAACCTCTAGATCCCTTACATGCCTGTACTTTTCGGCCTTCTGCTGCTGCTGGCTGTCCAGCAGCAGACTGAAGATGACTACTGCCGTGTGCAGGTATATAAAGGCTCAGAGCCTACTGTGACAAACGCAGCAGTGTTCCATTGCCACATTCCATTTACTGCAGGCAGGATACCTGGCTGGCTGAACAGCATTGAGAAGCTCACAGAGACCGCTATAAGCAACACTTAAAAGAACGCCACAGACCAATCAACCAAACTTTTTTGGGTTATTTTTTTTAGTCTGCAGGCATGAAATTAAAGAAGGTGCGGCAATTGGTTGCGGCCTACTGTGCCACCCTCGGATCCTGAAAAGTCCATTTGTGGAGATGGGCACCTGGACTCCCGTTAAGAAGACATATTGTCAACCTCTAGATCCCTTACATGCCTGCACTTTTCGGCTTCCTGCTGCTGCTGGCTGTCCAGCAGCAGACTGAAGGTGGCTGCTGCCGTGCGCAGGTATATAAAGGCTCAGAGCCTATTGTGACATGCGCAGCAGTGTTCCATTGCCACATTCCATGTACTGCAGGCAGGATACCTGGCTGGCTGAACAGCATTGAGAAGCTCACAGAGACCGCTATAAGCAACACTTTAAAAGAACGCCACAGACCAATCAACCAAACTTTTTTGGGTTATTTTTTATAGTCTGCAGGCATGAAATTAAAGAAGTTGCGGCAATTGGTTTCAGCCTACGGTGCCACCCTCGGATCCTGAAAAGTCCATTTGTGGAGATGGGCACCTGGACTCCCGTTAAGAAGACATGTTGTCAACCTCTAGATCCCTTACATGCCTGCATTTTTCGGCTTGCTGCTGCTGCTGCTGGCTGTCCAGCAGCAGACTGAAGGTGGCTGCTGCCGTGCACAGGTATATAAGGGCTCAGAGCCTATTGTGACACGCGCAGCAGTGCTCCATCTACTGTAGGCCGGAAACCTGGCTGGCTGAACAACATTGAGAAGCTCACAGTGACCGCTATAAGCAACACTTTAAAATAACGCCACAGACCAATCAACCAAACTTTTTTGGGTTATTTTTTATAGTCTGCAGGCATGAAATTAAAGAAGTTGCGCCAATTGGTTGCGGCCTACGGTGCCACCCTCGGATCCTGAAAAGTCCATTTGTGGAGATTTGCACCTGGACTCCCGTTAAGAAGACATGTTGTCAACCTCTAGATCCCTTACATGCCTGCACTTTTCGGCTTGCTGCTGCTGCTGGCTGTCCAGCAGCAGACTGAAGGTGGCTGCTGCCGTGCGCAGGTATATAAAGGCTCAGAGCCTATTGTGACACACGCAGCAGTGTTCCATTGCCACATTCCATCTACTGCAGCAGGATACCTGGCTGGCTGAACAGCATTGAGAAGCTCACAGAGACCGCTATAAGCAACACTTTAAAAGAACGCCACAGACCAATCAACCAAACTTTTTTGGGTTATTTTTTATAGTCTGCGGGCATGAAATTAAAGAAGTTTGCGCAATTGGTTGCGTCCTACGGTGCCACCCTCGGATCCTGAAAAGTCCATTTGTGGAGATGGGCACCTGGACTCCCGTTAAGAAGACATGTTGTCAACCTCTAGATCCCTTACATGCCTGCACTTTTCGGCTTGCTGCTGCTGCTGGCTGTCCAGCAGCAGACTGAAGGTGGCTGCTGCCGTGCGCAGGTATATAAAGGCTCAGAGCCTATTGTGACACGCGCAGCAGTGTTCCATTGCCACATTGCATCTACTGCAGGCAGGCAGGATACCTGGCTGGCTGAACAGCATTGAGAAGCTCACAGAGATCGCTATAAGCAACACTTTAAAAGAAAGCCACAGACCAATCAACCAAACTTTTTTTTTTTTTTTTTTTTATAGTCTGCAGGCATGAAATTAAAGAAGTTGCGGCAATTGGTTGCGGCCTACGGTGCCACCCTCGGATCCTGAAAAGTCCATTTGTGGAGATGGGCACCTGGACTCCAGTTAAGAAGACATGTTGTCAACCTCTAGATCCCTTACATGCCTGCACTTTTCGGCTTGCTGCTGCTGCTGGCTGTCCAGCAGCAGACTGAAGGTGGCTGCTGCCGTGCGCAGGTATATAAAGGCTCAGAGCCTATTGTGACATGCGCAGCAGTGTTCCATTGTCACATTCCATCTACTGCAGGCAGGATACCTGGCTGGCTGAACAGCATTGAGAAGCTCACAGAGACCGCTATAAGCAACACTTTAAAAGAACGCCACAGACCAATCAACCAAACTTTTTTGGGTTATTTTTTATAGTCTGCAGGCATGAAATTAAAGAAGGTGCGGCAATTGGTTGCGGCCTACTGTGCCACCCTCGGATCCTGAAAAGTCCATTTGTGGAGATGGGCACCTGGACTCCCGTTAAGAAGACATATTGTCAACCTCTAGATCCCTTACATGCCTGCACTTTTCGGCTTCCTGCTGCTGCTGGCTGTCCAGCAGCAGACTGAAGGTGGCTGCTGCCGTGCGCAGGTATATAAAGGCTCAGAGCCTATTGTGACACGCGCAGCAGTGTTCCATTGCCACATTCCATCTACTGCAGGCAGGATACCTGGCTGGCTGAACAGCATTGAGAAGCTCACAGAGACCGCTATAAGCAACACTTTAAAAGAACGCCACAGACCAATCAACCAAACTTTTTTGGGTTATTTTTTATAGTCTGCAGGCATGAAATTAAAGAAGTTGCGGCAATTGGTTTCAGCCTACGGTGCCACCCTCGGATCCTGAAAAGTCCATTTGTGGAGATGGGCACCTGGACTCCCGTTAAGAAGACATGTTGTCAACCTCTAGATCCCTTACATGCTGCACTTTTCGGCTTGCTGCTGCTGCTGCTGGCTGTCCAGCAGCAGACTGAAGGTGGCTGCAGCCGTGCACAGGTATATAAGGGCTCAGAGCCTATTGTGACACGCGCAGCAGTGCTCCATCTACTGTAGGCCGGAAACCTGGCTGGCTGAACAACATTGAGAAGCTCACAGTGACCGCTATAAGCAACACTTTAAAAGAACGCCACAGACCAATCAACCAAACTTTTTTGGGTTATTTTTTATAGTCTGCAGGCATGAAATTAAAGAAGTTGCGCCAATTGGTTGCGGCCTACGGTGCCGCCCTCGGATCCTGAAAAGTCCATTTGTGGAGATTTGCACCTGGACTCCCGTTAAGAAGACATGTTGTCAACCTCTAGATCCCTTACATGCCTGCACTTTTCGGCTTGCTGCTGCTGCTGGCTGTCCAGCAGCAGACTGAAGGTGGCTGCTGCCGTGCGCAGGTATATAAAGGCTCAGAGCCTATTGTGACACACGCAGCAGTGTTCCATTGCCACATTCCATCTACTGCGGCAGGATATCTGGCTGGCTGAACAGTATTGAGAAGCTCACAGAGACCGCTATAAGCAACACTTTAAAAGAACGCCACAGACCAATCAACCAAACTTTTTTGGGTTATTTTTTATAGTCTGCGGGCATGAAATTAAAGAAGTTTGCGCAATTGGTTGCGTCCTACGGTGCCACCCTCGGATCCTGAAAAGTCCATTTGTGGAGATGGGCACCTGGACTCCCGTTAAGAAGACATGTTGTCAACCTCTAGATCCCTTACATGCCTGCACTTTTCGGCTTGCTGCTGCTGCTGGCTGTCCAGCAGCAGACTGAAGGTGGCTGCTGCCGTGCGCAGGTATATAAAGGCTCAGAGCCTATTGTGACACGCGCAGCAGTGTTCCATTGCCACATTGCATCTACTGCAGGCACGCAGGATACCTGGCTGGCTGAACAGCATTGAGAAGCTCACAGAGATCGCTATAAGCAACACTTTAAAAGAAAGCCACAGACCAATCAACCAAACTTTTTTTTTTTTTTTTTTATAGTCTGCAGGCATGAAATTAAAGAAGTTGCGGCAATTGGTTGCGGCCTACGGTGCCACCCTCGGATCCTGAAAAGTCCATTTGTGGAGATGGGCACCTGGACTCCAGTTAAGAAGACATGTTGTCAACCTCTAGATCCCTTACATGCCTGCACTTTTCGGCTTGCTGCTGCTGCTGGCTGTCCAGCAGCAGACTAAAGGTGGCTGCTGCCGTGCGCAGGTATATAAAGGCTCAGAGCCTATTGTGACACGCGCAGCAGTGTTCCATTGCCACATTCCATCTACTGCAGGCAGGATACCTGGCTGGCTGAACAGCATTGAGAAGCTCACAGAGACTGCTATAAGCAACACTTTAAAAGAACGCCACAGACCAATCAACCAAACTTTTTGGGGTTATTTTTTATAGTCTGCAGGCATGAAATTAAAGAAGTTGTGGCAATTGGTTGCGGCCTACTGTGCCACCCTCGGATCCTGAAAAGTCCATTTGTGGAGATGGGCACCTGGACTCCCGTTAAGAAGACATATTGTCAACCTCTAGATCCCTTACATGCCTGCACTTTTCGGCTTGCTGCTGCTGCTGCTGGCTGTCCAGCAGCAGACTGAAGGTGGCTGCTGCCGTGTGCAGGTATATAAATGCTCAGAGCCTATTGTGACACGCGCAGCAGTGTTCCCTTGCCACATTCCATCTACTGCAGGCAGGATACCTGGCTGGCTGAACAGCATTGAGAGGCTCACAGAGACAGCTATAAGCAACACGTTAAAAGAACGCCACAGACTAATCAACCAAACTTTTTTTTTTTTTTTTTATAGTCTGCAGGCATGAAATTAAAGAAGTTGCGGCAATTGGTTGCGGCCTACGGTGCCACCCTCGGATCCTGAAAAGTCCATTTGTGGAGATGGGCACCTGGACTCCCATTAAGAAGACATGTTGTCAACCTCTAGATCCCTTACATGCCTGCACTTTTCGGCTTGCTGCTGCTGCTGTTGGCTGTCCAGCAGCAGACTGAAGGTGGCTGCTGCCGTGCGCAGGTATATAAAGGCTCAGAGCCTATTGTGACACGCGCAGCAGTGTTCCATTGCCACATTCCATCTACTGCAGGCAGGATACCTGGCTGGCTGAACAGCATTGAGAAGCTCACAGAGACTGCTATAAGCAACACTTTAAAAGAACGCCACAGACCAATCAACCAAACTTTTTGGGGTTATTTTTTATAGTCTGCAGGCATGAAATTAAAGAAGTTGTGGCAATTGGTTGCGGCCTACTCTGCCACCCTCGGATCCTGAAAAGTCCATTTGTGGAGATGGGCACCTGGACTCCCGTTAAGAAGACATATTGTCAACCTCTAGATCCCTTACATGCCTGCACTTTTCGGCTTGCTGCTGCTGCTGCTGGCTGTCCAGCAGCAGACTGAAGGTGGCTGCTGCCGTGCGCAGGTATATAAATGCTCAGAGCCTATTGTGACACGCGCAGCAGTGTTCCCTTGCCACATTCCATCTACTGCAGGCAGGATACCTGGCTGGCTGAACAGCATTGAGAGGCTCACAGAGACCGCTATAAGCAACACGTTAAAAGAACGCCACAGACCAATCAACCAAACTTTTTTTTTTTTTTTTATAGTCTGCAGGCATGAAATTAAAGAAGTTGCGGCAATTGGTTGCGGCCTACGGTGCCACCCTCGGATCCTGAAAAGTCCATTTGTGGAGATGGGCACCTGGACTCCCATTAAGAAGACATGTTGTCAACCTCTAGATCCCTTACATGCCTGCACTTTTCGGCTTGCTGCTGCTGCTGTTGGCTGTCCAGCAGCAGACTGAAGGTGGCTGCTGCCGTGCGCAGGTATATAAAGGCTCAGAGCCTATTGTGACACGCGCAGCAGTGTTCCATTGCCACATTCCATCTGCTGCAGGTAGGATACCTGGCTGGCTGAACAGCATTGAGAAGCTCACAGAGACCGCTATAAGCAACACTTTAAAAGAACGCCACAGACCAATCAACCAAACTTTTTTGGGTTATTTTTTATAGTCTGCAGGCATGAAATTAAAGAAGTTGCGGCAATTGGTTGCGGCCTACGGTGCCACCCTCGGATCCTGAAAAGTCCATTTGTGGAGATGGGCACCTGGACTCCCGTTAAGAAGACATGTTGTCAACCTCTAGATCCCTTACATGCCTGTACTTTTCGGCTTGCTGCTGCTGCTGCTGGCTGTCCAGCAGCAGACTGAAGGTGGCTGCTGCCGTGCGCAGGTATATAAATTCTCAGAGCCTATTGTGACATGCGCAGCAGTGTTCCATTGCCACATTCCATCTACTGCAGGCAGGATACCTGGCTGGCTGAACAGCATTGAGAGGCTCACAGAGACCGCTATAAGCAACACGTTAAAAGAACGCCACAGACCAATCAACCAAACTTTTTTTTTTTTTTTTTATAGTCTGCAGGCATGAAATTAAAGAAGTTGCGGCAATTGGTTGCGGCCTACGGTGCCACCCTCGGATCCTGAAAAGTCCATTTGTGGAGATGGGCACCTGGACTCCCATTAAGAAGACATGTTGTCAACCTCTAGATCCCTTACATGCCTGCACTTTTCGGCTTTCTGCTGCTGCTGTTGGCTGTCCAGCAGCAGACTGAAGGTGGCTGCTGCCGTGCGCAGGTATATAAAGGCTCAGAGCCTATTGTGACACGCGCAGCAGTGTTCCATTGCCACATTCCATCTACTGCAGGCAGGATACCTGGCTGGCTGAACAGCATTGAGAAGCTCACAGAGACCGCTATAAGCAACACTTTAAAAGAACGCCACAGACCAATCAACCAAACTTTTTTGGGTTATTTTTTATAGTCTGCAGGCATGAAATTAAAGAAGTTGCGGCAATTGGTTGCGGCCTACGGTGCCACCCTCGGATCCTGAAAAGTCCATTTGTGGAGATGGGCACCTGGACTCCCGTTAAGAAGACATGTTGTCAACCTCTAGATCCCTTACATGCCTGCACTTTTCGGCTTGCTGCTGCTGCTGCTGGCTGTCCAGCAGCAGACTGAAGGTGGCTGCTGCCGTGCGCAGGTATATAAAGGCTCAGAGCCTATTGTGACATGCGCAGCAGTGTTCCCTTGCCACATTCCATCTACTGCAGGCAGGATACCTGGCTGGCTGAACAGCATTGAGAAGCTCACAGAGACCGCTATAAGCAACAATTTAAAAGAACGCCACAGACCAATGAACCAAACTTTTTTGGGTTATTTTTTATAGTCTGCAGGCATGAAATTAAAGAAGTTGCGGCAATTGGTTTCAGCCTACGGTGCCACCCTCGGATCCTGAAAAGTCCATTTGTGGAGATGGGCACCTATACTCCCGTTAAGAAGACATGTTGTCAACCTCTAGATCCCTTACATGCTGCACTTTTCGGCTTGCTGCTGCTGCTTGCTGTCCAGCAGCAGACTGAAGGTGGTTGCTGCCGTGCGCTGGTATATAAAGGCTCAGAGCCTATTGTGACACGCGCAGCAGTGTTCCCTTGCCACATTCCATCTACTGCAGGCAGGATACCTGGCTGGCTGAACAGCATTGAGAGGCTCACAGAGACCGCTATAAGCAACACGTTAAAAGAACGCCACAGACCAATCAACCAAACTTTTTTTTTTTTTTTTTTATAGTCTGCAGGCATGAAATTAAAGAAGGTGCGGCAATTGGTTGCGGCCTACGGTGCCACCCTCGGATCCTGAAAAGTCCATTTGTGGAGATTTGCACCTGGACTCCCGTTAAGAAGACATATTGTCAACCTCTAGATCCCTTACATGCCTGCACTTTTCGGCTTGCTGCTGCTTCTGGCTGTCCAGCAGCAGACTGAAGGTGGCTGCTGCCGTGCGCAGGTATATAAAGGCTCAGAGCCTATTGTGACACGAGCAGCAGTGTTCCATTGCCACATTCCATCTACTGCAGGCAGGATACCTGGCTGGCTGAACAGCATTGAGAAACTCAAAGAGACCGCTATAAGCAACACTTTAAAAGAACGCCACAGACCAATCAACTAAACTTTTTGGGGTTATTTTTTATAGTCTGCAGGCATGAAATTAAAGAAGTTGTGGCAATTGGTTGCGGCCTACTGTGCCACCCTCGGATCCTGAAAAGTCCATTTGTGGAGATGGGCACCTGGACTCCCATTAAGAAGACATATTGTCAACCTCTAGATCCCTTACATGCCTGCACTTTTCGGCTTGCTGCTGCTGGCTGTCCAGCAGCAGACTGAAGGTGGCTGCTGCCGTGCGCAGGTATATAAAGGCTCAGAGCCTATTGTGACACGCGCAGCAGTGTTCCATTGCCACATTCCATCTACTGCAGGCAGGATACCTGGCTGGCTGAACAGCATTGAGAAGCTCACAGAGACCGCTATAAGCAACACTTTAAAAGAACGCCACAGACCAATCAACCAAACTTTTTTTTTTTTTTTTATAGTCAGCAGGCATGAAATTAAAGAAGTTGCGGCAATTGGTTGCGGTCTACGGTGCCACCCTCGGATCCTGAAAAGTCCATTTGTGGAGATGGGCACCTGGACTCCCGTTAAGAAGACATGTTGTCAACCTCTAGATCCCTTACATGCCTGCACTTTTCGGCTTGCTGCTGCTGCTGCTGCTGGCCGTCCAGCAGCAGACTGAAGGTGGCTGCTGCCGTGCGCAGGTATATTAAGGCTCAGAGCCTATTGTGACACGCGCAGCAGTGTTCCATTGCCACATTCCATCTACTGCAGGCAGGATACCTGGCTGGCTGAACAGCATTGAGAAGCTCACAGAGACCGCTATAAGCAACACTTTAAAAGAACGCCACAGACCAATCAACCAAACTTTTTTGGGTTATTTTTTATAGTCTGCAGGCATGAAATTAAAGAAGTTGCGGCAATTGGTTGCGGCCTACGGTGCCACCCTCGGATCCTGAAAAGTCCATTTGTGGAGATGGGCACCTGGACTCCCGTTAAGAAGACATGTTGTCAACCTCTAGATCCCTTAGATGCTGCACTTTTCGGCTTGCTGCTGCTGCTGCTGCTTGCTGTCCAGCAGCAGACTGAAGGTGGCTGTTGCCGTGCGCTGGTATATAAAGGCTCAGAGCCTATTGTGACACGCGCAGCAGTGTTCCATTGCCACATTCCATCTACTGCAGGCAGGATACCTGACTGGCTGAACAGCACTGAGAAGCTCACAGAGACCGCTATAAGCAACACGTTAAAAGAACGCCACAGACCAATCAATCAAACTTTTTTTTTTAAAGTCTGCAGGCATGAAATTAAAGAAGTTGCGGCAATTGGTTGCGGCCTACGGTGCCACCCTCGGATCCTGAAAAGTCCATTTGTGGAGATGGGCACCTGGACTCCCGTTAAGAAGACATGTTGTCAACCTCTAGATCCCTTACATGCTGCACTTTTCAGCTTGCTGCTGCTGCTGGCTGTCCAGCAGTAGACTGAAGGTGGCTGTTGCCGTGCGCAGGTATATAAAGGCTCAGAGCTTATTGTGACACGCGCAGCAGTGTTCCATTGCCACATTCCATCTACTGCAGGCAGGATACCTGGATGGCTGAACAGCATTGAGAAGCTCACAGAGACTGCTATAAGCAACACTTTAAAAGAACGCCACAGCCCAATCAACCAAACTTTTTTAGGTTATTTTTTATAGTCTGCAGGCATGAAATTAAAGAAGGTGCGGCAATTGGTTGCGGCCTACGGTGCCACCTTCGGATCCTGAAAAGTCCATTTGTGGACATGGGCTCCTGGACTCCCGTTAAGAAGACATATTGTCAACGTCTAGATCCCTTACATGCCTGCACTATTCAGTTTGCTGCTGCTGCTGGCTGTGGAGCAGCAGACTGAAGGTGGCTGCTGTCGTGCGCAGGTATATAAAGGCTCAGAGCCTATTGTGACACGCGCAGCAGTGTTCCATTGCCACATTCCATCTACTGCAGGCAGGATACCTGGCTGGCTGAACAGCATTGAGAAGCTCACAGAGACCGCTATAAGCAACACGTTAAAACAACGCCACAGACCAATCAACCAAACTTTTTTGGGTTATTTTTTATAGTCTGCAGGCATGAAATTAAAGAAGTTGTGGCAATTGTTTGCAGCCTACGGTGCCACCCTCGGATCCTGAAAAGTACATTTGTGGAGATGGGCACCTGGACTCCCATTAAGAAGACATGTTGTCAACCTCTAGATCCTTAAATGCTGCACTTTTCGGCTTGCTGCTGCTGCTGCTGGCTGGCCAGCAGTAGACTGAAGGTGGCTGCTGCCGTGCGCAGGTATATAAAGGCTCAGAGCCTATTGTGACACGCGCAGCAGTGTTACATTGCCACATTCCATCTATTCCATCTACTGCAGGCAGGATACCTGGCTGGCTGAACAGCATTGAGAAGCTCACAGAGACCGCTATAAGCAACACTTTAAAAGAACGCCACAGACCAATCAACCAAACTTTTTTGGGTTATTTTTTATAGTCTGCAGGCATGAAATTAAAGAAGTTGCGGCAATTGGCTGCGGCCTTCGGTGCCACCCTCGGATCCTGAAAAGTCCATTTGTGGAGATGGGCACCTGGACTCCCGTTCAGAATACATGTTGTCAACCTCTAGATCCCTTACATGCCTGCACTTTTAGACTTGCTGCTGCTGCTACTGGCTGTCCAGTAGCAGACTGAAGGTGGCTGCTGCCGTGGGCAGGTATATAAACGCTCAGAGCCTATTGTGACACGCGCAGCAGTGTTCCTTTGCCACATTCCATCTACTGCAGGCAGGATACCTGGCTGGCTGAACAGCATTGAGAAGCTCACAGAGACCGCTATAAGCAACACTTTAAAAGAACGCCACAGACCAATCAACTAAACTTTTTGGGGTTATTTTTTATAGTCTGCAGGCATGAAATTAAAGAAGTTGTGGCAATTGGTTGCGGCCTACTGTGCCACCCTCGGATCCTGAAAAGTCCATTTGTGGAGATGGGCATCTGGACTCCCATTAAGAAGACATATTGTCAACCTCTAGATCCCTTACATGCCTGCACTTTTCGGCTTGCTGCTGCTGGCTGTCCAGCAGCAGACTGAAGGTGGCTGCTGCCGTGCGCAGGTATATAAAGGCTCAGAGCCTATTGTGACACGCGCAGCAGTGTTCCATTGCCACATTCCATCTACTGCAGGCAGGATACCTGACTGGCTGAACAGCATTGAGAAGCTCACAGAGACCGCTATAAGCAACACTTTAAAAGAACGCCACAGACCAATCAACCAAACTTTTTTTTTTTTTTTTATAGTCAGCAGGCATGAAATTAAAGAAGTTGCGGCAATTGGTTGCGGTCTACGGTGCCACCCTCGGATCCTGAAAAGTCCATTTGTGGAGATGGGCACCTGGACTCCCGTTAAGAAGACATGTTGTCAACCTCTAGATCCCTTACATGCTGCACTTTTCAGCTTGCTGCTGCTGCTGGCTGTCCAGCAGTAGACTGAAGGTGGCTGTTGCCGTGCGCAGGTATATAAAGGCTCAGAGCCTATTGTGACACGCGCAGCAGTGTTCCATTGCCACATTCCATCTACTGCAGGCAGGATACCTGGCTGGCTGAACAGCATTGAGAAGCTCACAGAGACTGCTATAAGCAACACTTTAAAAGAACGCCACAGCCCAATCAACCAAACTTTTTTAGGTTATTTTTTATAGTCTGCAGGCATGAAATTAAAGAAGGTGCGGCAATTGGTTGCGGCCTACGGTGCCACCTTCGGATCCTGAAAAGTCCATTTGTGGACATGGGCTCCTGGACTCCCGTTAAGAAGACATATTGTCAACGTCTAGATCCCTTACATGCCTGCACTATTCAGTTTGCTGCTGCTGCTGGCTGTGGAGCAGCAGACTGAAGGTGGCTGCTGTCATGCGCAGGTATATAAAGGCTCAGAGCCTATTGTGACACGCGCAGCAGTGTTCCATTGCCACATTCCATCTACTGCAGGCAGGATACCTGGCTGGCTGAACAGCATTGAGAAGCTCACAGAGACCGCTATAAGCAACACGTTAAAACAACGCCACAGACCAATCAACCAAACTTTTTTGGGTTATTTTTTATAGTCTGCAGGCATGAAATTAAAGAAGTTGCGGCAATTGTTTGCAGCCTACGGTGCCACCCTCGGATCCTGAAAAGTACATTTGTGGAGATGGGCACCTGGACTCCCATTAAGAAGACATGTTGTCAACCTCTAGATCCTTAAATGCTGCACTTTTCGGCTTGCTGCTGCTGCTGCTGGCTGGCCAGCAGTAGACTGAAGGTGGCTGCTGCCGTGCGCAAGTATATAAAGGCTCAGAGCCTATTGTGACACGCGCAGCAGTGTTACATTGCCACATTCCATCTATTCCATCTACTGCAGGCAGGATACCTGGCTGGCTGAACAGCATTGAGAAGCTCACAGAGACCGCTATAAGCAACACTTTAAAAGAACGCCACAGACCAATCAACCAAACTTTTTTGGGTTATTTTTTATAGTCTGCAGGCATGAAATTAAAGAAGTTGCGGCAATTGGCTGCGGCCTTCGGTGCCACCCTCGGATCCTGAAAAGTCCATTTGTGGAGATGGGCACCTGGACTCCCGTTAAGAATACATGTTGTCAACCTCTAGATCCCTTACATGCCTGCACTTTTAGACTTGCTGCTGCTGCTACTGGCTGTCCAGTAGCAGACTGAAGGTGGCTGCTGCCGTGGGCAGGTATATAAACGCTCAGAGCCTATTGTGACACGCGCAGCAGTGTTCCATTGCCACATTCCATCTACTGCAGGCAGGATACCTGGCTGGCTGAACAGCATTGAGAAGCTCACAGAGACCGCTATAAGCAACACTTTAAAAGAACGCCACAGACCAATCAACTAAACTTTTTGGGGTTATTTTTTATAGTCTGCAGGCATGAAATTAAAGAAGTTGTGGCAATTGGTTGCGGCCTACTGTGCCACCCTCGGATCCTGAAAAGTCCATTTGTGGAGATGGGCACCTGGACTCCCATTAAGAAGACATATTGTCAACCTCTAGATCCCTTACATGCCTGCACTTTTCGGCTTGCTGCTGCTGGCTGTCCAGCAGCAGACTGAAGGTGGCTGCTGCCGTGCGCAGGTATATAAAGGCTCAGAGCCTATTGTGACACGCGCAGCAGTGTTCCATTGCCACATTCCATCTACTGCAGGCAGGATACCTGACTGGCTGAACAGCATTGAGAAGCTCACAGAGACCGCTATAAGCAACACTTTAAAAGAACGCCACAGACCAATCAACCAAACTTTTTTTTTTTTTTTTATAGTCAGCAGGCATGAAATTAAAGAAGTTGCGGCAATTGGTTGCGGTCTACGGTGCCACCCTCGGATCCTGAAAAGTCCATTTGTGGAGATGGGCACCTGGACTCCTGTTAAGAAGACATGTTGTCAACCTCTAGATCCCTTACATGCTGCACTTTTCAGCTTGCTGCTGCTGCTGGCTGTCCAGCAGTAGACTGAAGGTGGCTGTTGCCGTGCGCAGGTATATAAAGGCTCAGAGCCTATTGTGACACGCGCAGCAGTGTTCCATTGCCACATTCCATCTACTGCAGGCAGGATACCTGGCTGGCTGAACAGCATTGAGAAGCTCACAGAGACTGCTATAAGCAACACTTTAAAAGAACGCCACAGCCCAATCAACCAAACTTTTTTAGGTTATTTTTTATAGTCTGCAGGCATGAAATTAAAGAAGGTGCGGCAATTGGTTGCGGCCTACGGTGCCACCTTCGGATCCTGAAAAGTCCATTTGTGGACATGGGCTCCTGGACTCCCGTTAAGAAGACATATTGTCAACGTCTAGATCCCTTACATGCCTGCACTATTCAGTTTGCTGCTGCTGCTGGCTGTGGAGCAGCAGACTGAAGGTGGCTGCTGTCATGCGCAGGTATATAAAGGCTCAGAGCCTATTGTGACACGCGCAGCAGTGTTCCATTGCCACATTCCATCTACTGCAGGCAGGATACCTGGCTGGCTGAACAGCATTGAGAAGCTCACAGAGACCGCTATAAGCAACACGTTAAAACAACGCCACAGACCAATCAACCAAACTTTTTTGGGTTATTTTTTATAGTCTGCAGGCATGAAATTAAAGAAGTTGCGGCAATTGTTTGCAGCCTACGGTGCCACCCTCGGATCCTGAAAAGTCCATTTGTGGAGATGGGCACCTGGACTCCCATTAAGAAGACATGTTGTCAACCTCTAGATCCTTAAATGCTGCACTTTTCGGCTTGCTGCTGCTGCTGCTGGCTGGCCAGCAGTAGACTGAAGGTGGCTGCTGCCGTGCGCAGGTATATAAAGGCTCAGAGCCTATTGTGACACGCGCAGCAGTGTTCCATTGCCACATTCCATCTATTCCATCTACTGCAGGCAGGATACCTGGCTGGCTGAACAGCATTGAGAAGCTCACAGAGACCGCTATAAGCAACACTTTAAAAGAACGCCACAGACACATCAACCAAACTTTTTTGGGTTATTTTTTATAGTCTGCAGGCATGAAATTAAAGAAGTTGCGGCAATTGGCTGCGGCCTTCGGTGCCACCCTCGGATCCTGAAAAGTCCATTTGTGGAGATGGGCACCTGGACTCCCGTTAAGAATACATGTTGTCAACCTCTAGATCCCTTACATGCCTGCACTTTTAGACTTGCTGCTGCTGCTACTGGCTGTCCAGTAGCAGACTGAAGGTGGCTGCTGCCGTGGGCAGGTATATAAACGCTCAGAGCCTATTGTGACACGCGCAGCAGTGTTCCATTGCCACATTCCATCTACTGCAGGCAGGATACCTGGCTGGCTGAACAGCATTGAGAAGCTCACAGAGACCGCTATAAGCAACACTTTAAAAGAACGCCACAGACCAATCAACTAAACTTTTTGGGGTTATTTTTTATAGTCTGCAGGCATGAAATTAAAGAAGTTGTGGCAATTGGTTGCGGCCTACTGTGCCACCCTCGGATCCTGAAAAGTCCATTTGTGGAGATGGGCACCTGGACTCCCATTAAGAAGACATATTGTCAACCTCTAGATCCCTTACATGCCTGCACTTTTCGGCTTGCTGCTGCTGGCTGTCCAGCAGCAGACTGAAGGTGGCTGCTGCCGTGCGCAGGTATATAAAGGCTCAGAGCCTATTGTGACACGCGCAGCAGTGTTCCATTGCCACATTCCATCTACTGCAGGCAGGATACCTGACTGGCTGAACAGCATTGAGAAGCTCACAGAGACCGCTATAAGCAACACTTTAAAAGAACGCCACAGACCAATCAACCAAACTTTTTTTTTTTTTTTTATAGTCAGCAGGCATGAAATTAAAGAAGTTGCGGCAATTGGTTGCGGTCTACGGTGCCACCCTCGGATCCTGAAAAGTCCATTTGTGGAGATGGGCACCTGGACTCCCGTTAAGAAGACATGTTGTCAACCTCTAGATCCCTTACATGCCTGCACTTTTCGGCTTGCTGCTGCTGCTGCTGCTGGCCGTCCAGCAGCAGACTGAAGGTGGCTGCTGCCGTGCGCAGGTATATAAAGGCTCAGAGCCTATTGTGACACGCGCAGCAGTGTTCCATTGCCACATTCCATCTACTGCAGGCAGGATACCTGGCTGGCTGAACAGCATTGAGAAGCTCACAGAGACTGCTATAAGCAACACTTTAAAAGAATGCCACAGACCAATCAACCAAACTTTTTGGGGTTATTTTTTATAGTCTGCAGGCATGAAATTAAAGAAGTTGTGGCAATTGGTTGCGGCCTACTGTGCCACCCTCGGATCCTGAAAAGTCCATTTGTGGAGATGGGCACCTGGACTCCCGTTAAGAAGACATATTTTCAACCTCTAGATCCCTTACATGCCTGCACTTTTCGGCTTGCTGCTGCTGCTGCTGGCTGTCCAGCAGCAGACTTAAGGTGGCTGCTGCCGTGCGCAGGTATATAAATGCTCAGAGCCTATTGTGACACGCGCAGCAGTGTTCCCTTGCCACATTCCATCTACTGCAGGCAGGACACCTGGCTGGCTGAACAGCATTGAGAGGCTCACAGAGACCGCTATAAGCAACACGTTAAAAGAATGCCACAGACCAATCAACCAAACTTTTTTAGGTTATTTTTTATAGTCTGCAGGCATGAAATTAAAGAAGTTGCGGCAATTGGTTGCGGCCTACGGTGCCACCCTCGGATCCTGAAAAGTCCATTTGTGGAGATGGGCACCTGGACTCCCGTTAAGAAGACATGTTGTCAACCTCTAGATCCCTTACATGCTGCACTTTTCAGCTTGCTGCTGCTGCTGGCTGTCCAGCAGTAGACTGAAGGTGGCTGTTGCCGTGCGCAGGTATATAAAGGCTCAGAGCCTATTGTGACACGCGCAGCAGTGTTCCATTGCCACATTCCATCTACTGCAGGCAGGATACCTGGCTGGCTGAACAGCATTGAGAAGCTCACAGAGACTGCTATAAGCAACACTTTAAAAGAACGCCACAGCCCAATCAACCAAACTTTTTTAGGTTATTTTTTATAGTCTGCAGGCATGAAATTAAAGAAGGTGCGGCAATTGGTTGCGGCCTACGGTGCCACCTTCGGATCCTGAAAAGTCCATTTGTGGACATGGGCACCTGGACTCCCGTTAAGAAGACATATTGTCAACGTCTAGATCCCTTACATGCCTGCACTATTCAGTTTGCTGCTGCTGCTGGCTGTGGAGCAGCAGACTGAAGGTGGCTGCTGTCGTGCGCAGGTATATAAAGGCTCAGAGCCTATTGTGACACGCGCAGCAGTGTTCCATTGCCACATTCCATCTACTGCAGGCAGGATACCTGGCTGGCTGAACAGCATTGAGAAGCTCACAGAGACCGCTATAAGGAACACGTTAAAACAACGCCACAGACCAATCAACCAAACTTTTTTGGGTTATTTTTTATAGTCTGCAGGCATGAAATTAAAGAAGTTGCGGCAATTGTTTGCAGCCTACGGTGCCACCCTCGGATCCTGAAAAGTCCATTTGTGGAGATGGGCACCTGGACTCCCATTAAGAAGACATGTTGTCAACCTCTAGATCCTTAAATGCTGCACTTTTCGGCTTGCTGCTGCTGCTGCTGGCTGGCCAGCAGTAGACTGAAGGTGGCTGCTGCCGTGCGCAGGTATATAAAGGCTCAGAGCCTATTGTGACACGCGCAGCAGTGTTCCATTGCCACATTCCATCTACTGCAGGCAGGATACCTGGCTGGCTGAACAGCATTGAGAAGCTCACAGAGACCGCTATAAGCAACACTTTAAAAGAACGCCACAGACCAATCAACCAAACTTTTTTGGGTTATTTTTTATAGTCTGCAGGCATGAAATTAAAGAAGTTGCGGCAATTGGCTGCGGCCTTCGGTGCCACCCTCGGATCCTGAAAAGTCCATTTGTGGAGATGGGCACCTGGACTCCCGTTAAGAATACATGTTGTCAACCTCTAGATCCCTTACATGCCTGCACTTTTAGACTTGCTGCTGCTGCTACTGGCTGTCCAGCAGCAGACTGAAGGTGGCTGCTGCCGTGGGCAGGTATATAAACGCTCAGAGCCTATTGTGACACGCGCAGCAGTGTTCCATTGCCACATTCCATCTACTGCAGGCAGGATACCTGGCTGGCTGAACAGCATTGAGAAGCTCACAGAGACCGCTAAAAGCAACGCTTTAAAAGAACGCCACAGACCAATCAACCAAACTTTTTTGGGTTATTTTTTATAGTCTGCAGGCATGAAATTAAAGAAGGTGCGGCAATTGGTTGCGGCCTACGGTGCCATCCTCGGATCCTGAAAAGTCCATTTGTGGAGATGGGCACCTGGACTCCCGTTAAGCAGACATGTTGTCAACCTCTAGATCCCTTACATGCCTGCACTTTTCGGCTTGCTGCTGCTGCTGGCTGTCCAGCAGCAGACTGAAGGTGGCTACTGCCGTGCGCAAGTATATAAAGGCTCAGAGCCTATTGTGACACGCGCAGCAGTGTTCCATTGCCACATTCCATCTACTGCAGGCAGGATACCTGGCTGGCTGAACAGCATTGAGAAGATCACAGAGACCGCTATAAGCAACACTTTAAAAGAACGCCACAGACCAATCAACCAAACTTTTTTTTTTTTTTTTATAGTCTGCAGGCATGAAATTAAAGAAGTTGCGGCAATTGGTTGCGGCCTACGGTGCCACCCTCGGATCCTGAAAAGTCCATTTGTGGAGATGGGCACCTGGACTCCCGTTAAGAAGACATGTTGTCAACCTCTAGATCCCTTACATGCCTGCACTTTTCGGCTTGCTGCTGCTTCTGCTGCTGGCTGTCCAGCAGCAGACTGAAGGTGGCTGCTGCCATGCGCAGGTATATAAAGGCTCAGAGCCTATTGTGACACGCGCAGCAGTGTTCCATTGCCACATTCCATCTACTGCAGGCAGGATACCTGGCTGGCTGAACAGCATTGAGAAGCTCACAGAGACCGCTATAAGCAACACTTTAAAAGAACGCCACAGACCAATCAACCAAACTTTTTTGGGTTATTTTTTATAGCCTGCAGGCATGAAATTAAAGAAGGTGCGGCAATTGGTTGCGGCCTACGGTGCCACCCTCGGATCCTGAAAAGTCCATTTGTGGAGATGGGCACCTGGACTCCCGTTAAGAAGACATGTTGTCAACCTCTAGATCCCTTACATGCCTGCACTTTTAGGCTTGCTGCTGCTGCTACTGGCTGTCCAGCAGCAGACTGAAGGTGGCTGCTGCCGTGCGCAGGTATATAAAGGCTCAGAGCCTATTGTGACACGCGCAGCAGTGTTCCATTGCCACATTCCATCTACTGCAGGCAGGATACCTGGCTGGCTGAACAGCAATGAGAAGCCCACAGAGACCGCTATAAGCAACACTTTAAAAGAACGCCACAGACCAATCAACCAAACTTTTTTTTTTTTTTTTATAGTCTGCAGGCATGAAATTAAAGAAGTTGCGGCAATTGGTTGCGGCCTTCGGTGCCACCCTCGGATCCTGAAAAGTCCATTTGTGGAGATGGGCACCTGGACTCCCGTTAAGAAGACATGTTGTCAACCTCTAGATCCCTTACATGCCTGCACTTTTCGGCTTGCTGCTGCTGCTGCTGGCTGTCCAGCAGCAGACTGAAGGTGGCTGCTGCCGTGCGCAGGTATATAAAGGCTCAGAGCCTATTGTGACACGCGCAGCAGTGTTCCATTGCCACATTCCATCTACTGCAGGCAGGATACCTGGCTGGCTGAGCAGCATTGAGAAGCTCACAGAGACCGCTATAAGCAACACTTTAAAAGAACGCCACAGACCAATCAACCACACTTTTTTGGATTATTTTTTATATTCTGCAGGCATGAAATTAAAGAAGTTGCGGCAATTGGTTGCGGCCTACGGTGCCACCCTCGGATCCTGAAAAGTCCATTTGTGGAGATTTGCACCTGGACTCCCGTTAAGAAGACATGTTGTCAACCTCTAGATCCCTTACATGCCTGCACTTTTCGGCTTGCTGCTGCTTCTGCTGCTGGCTGTCCAGCAGCAGACTGAAGGTGGCTGCTGCCGTGCGCAGGTATATAAAGGCTCAGAACCTATTGTGATTGCTGCTGCTGCTGGCTGTCCAGCAGCAGACTGAAGGTGGCTGCTGCCGTGCACAGGTATATAAAGGCTCAGAGTCTATTGTGACACGCGCAGCAGTGTTCCATTGCCACATTCCATCTACTGCAGGCAGGATACCTGGCTGGCTGAACAGCATTGAGAAGCTCACAGAGACCGTTATAAGCAACACTTTAAAAGAACGCCACAGACCAATCAACCAAACTTTTTGGGGTTATTTTTTATAGTCTGCAGGCATGAAATTAAATAAGTTGCGGCAATTGGTTGCGGCCTACGGTGCCACCCTCGGATCCTGAAAAGTCCATTTGTGGAGATGGGCACCTGGACTCCCGTTAAGAAGACATGTTGTCAACCTCTAGATCCCTTACATGCCTGCACTTTTCGGCTTGCTGCTGCTGCTGGCTGTCCAGCAGCAGACTGAAGGTGGCTGCTGCCGTGCGCAAGTATATAAAGGCTCAGAGCCTATTGTGACACGCGCAGCAGTGTTCTATTGCCACATTCCATCTACTGTAGGCAGGATACCTGGCTGGCTGAACAGCATTGGGAAGATCACAGAGACCGCTATAAGCAACTCTTTAAAAGAACGCCACAGACCAATCAACCAAACTTTTTTTTTTTTTTTTTATAGTCTGCAGGCATGAAATTAAAGAAGTTGCGGCAATTGGTTGCGGCCTACGGTGCCACCCTCGGATCCTGAAAAGTCCATTTGTGGAGATGGGCAACTGGACTCCCGTTAAGAAGACATGTTGTCAACCTCTAGATCCCTTACATGCCTGCACTTTTCGGCTTGCTGCTGCCTCTGCTGCTGACTGTCCAGCAGCAGACTGAAGGTGGCTGCTGCCGTGCGCAGGTATATAAAGGCTCAGAGCCTATTGTGACACGCGCAGCAGTGTTCTATTGCCACATTCCATCTACTGCAGGCAGGATACCTGGCTGGCTGAACAGCATTGAGAAGCTCACAGAGACCGCTATAAGCAACACTTTAAAAGAACGCCACAGACCAATCAACCAAACTTTTTTGGGTTATTTTTTATAGCCTGCAGGCATGAAATTAAAGAAGGTGCGGCAATTGGTTGCGGCCTACGGTGCCACCCTCGGATCCTGAAAAGTCCATTTGTGGAGATGGGCACCTGGACTCCCGTTAAGAAGACATGTTGTCAACCTCTAGATCCCTTACATGCCTGCACTTTTCGGCTTGCTGCTGCTGCTGCTGGCTGTCCAGCAGCAGACTGAAGGTGGCTGCTGCCGTGAGCAGGTTTATAAAGGCTCAGAGCCTATTGTGACACGCACAGCAGTGTTCTATTGCCACATTCCATCTACTGTAGGCAGGATACCTGGCTGGCTGAACAGCATTGAGAAGATCACAGAGACCGCTGTAAGCAACACTTTAAAAGAACGCCACAGACCAATCAACCAAACTTTTTTTTTTTTTTTTCATAGTCTGCAGGCATGCAATTAAATAAGTTGCGGCAATTGGTTGCGGCCTACGGTGCCACCCTCGGATCCTGAAAAGTCCATTTGTGGAGATGGGCAACTGGACTCCCGTTAAGAAGACATGTTGTCAACCTCTAGATCCCTTACATGCCTGCACTTTTCGGCTTGCTGCTGCTTCTGCTGCTGGCTGACCAGCAGCAGACTGAAGGTGGCTGCTGCCGTGCGCAGGTATATAAAGGCTCAGAGCCTATTGTGACACGCGCAGCAGTGTTCCATTGCCACATTCCATCTACTGCAGGCAGGATACCTGGCTGGCTGAGCAGCATTGAGAAGCTCACAGAGACCGCTATAAGCAAAACTTTAAAAGAACGCCACAGACCAATCAACCAAACTTTTTTACGTTATTTTTTATAGTCTGCAGGCATGAAATTAAAGAAGTTGCGGCAATTGTTTGCAGCCTACGGTGCCACCCTCGTATCCTGAAAAGTCCATTTGTGGAGATGGGCACCTGGACTCCCGTTAAGAAGACATGTTGTCAACCTCTAGATCCCTTACATGCTGCACTGTTCGGCTTGCTGCTGCTGCTGCTGGCTGTCCAGCAGCAGACTGAAGGTGGCTGCTGTCGTGCGCAGGTATATAAAGGCTCAGAGCCTATTGTGACACGCGCAGCAGTGTTCCATTGCCACATTCCATCTACTGCAGGCAGGATACCTGGCTGGCTGAACGGCATTGAGAAGCTTACAGAGACCGCTAAAAGCAACACTTTAAAAGAACGCCACAGACCAATCAACCAAACTTTTTTTTTTTCATAGTCTGCAGGCATGCAATTAAATAAGTTGCGGCAATTGGTTGCGGCCTACGGTGCCACCCTCGGATCCTGAAAAGTCCATTTGTGGAGATGGGCACCTGGACTCCCGTTAAGAAGACATGTTGTCAACCTCTAGATCCCTTACATGCCTGCACTTTTCGGCTTGCTGCTGCTTCTGCTGCTGGCTGTCCAGCAGCAGACTGAAGGTGGCTGCTGCCGTGCGCAGGTATATAAAGGCTCAGAGCCTATTGTGACACGCGCAGCAGTGTTCCATTGCCACATTCCTTCTACTGCAGGCAGGATACCTGGCTGGCTGAACAGCATTGAGAAGCTCACAGAGACCGCTATAAGCAACACTTTAAAAGAACGCCACAGACCAATCAACCAAACTTTTTTGGTTTATTTTTTATAGTCTGCAGGCATGAAATTAAAGAAGTTGCGGCAATTGGTTGCGGCCTACGGTGCCACCCTCGTATCCTGAAAAGTCCATTTGTGGAGATGGGCACCTGCACTCCCGTTAAGAAGACATGTTCTCAACCTCTAGATCCCTTACATGCCTGCACTTTTCGGCTTGCTGCTGCTGCTGGCTGTCCAGCAGCAGAATGAAGGTGGCTGCTGCCGTGCGCAGGTATATAAAGGCTCAGAGCTTATTGTGACACGCGCAACAGTGTTCCATTGCCACATTCCATCTACTGCAGGCAGGATACCTGGCTGGCTGAACAGCATTGAGAAGCTCACAGAGACCGCTATAAGCAACACTTTAAAAGAACGCCACAGACCAATCAACCAAACTTTTTGGGTTATTTTTTATAGTCTGCAGGCATGAAATTAAAGAAGTTGCGGCAATTGGTTGCGGCCTACGGTGCCACCCTCAGATCCTGAAAAGTCCATTTGTGGAGATGGGCACCTGGACTCCCGTTAAGAAGACATGTTGTCAACCTCTAGATCCCTTACATGCCTGCACTTTTCGGCTTGCTGCTGCTGCTGGCTGTCCAGCAGCAGACTGAAGGTGGCTGCTGCGGTGTGCAGGTATATAAAGGCTCAGAGCCTATTGTGACATGCGCAGCAGTGTTCCATTGCCACATTCCATCTACTGCAGGCAGGATACCTGGCTGGCTGAACAGCATTGAGAAGCTCACAGAGACCGCTATAAGCAACACTTTAAAAGAACGCCACAGACCAATCAACCAAACTTTTTTGGGTTATTTTTTATAGTCTGCAGGCATGAAATTAAAGAAGTTGCGGCAATTGGTTGCGGCCTACGGTGCCACCCTCGGATCCTGAAAAGTCCATTTGTGGAGATGGGCACCTGGACTCCCGTTAAGAAGACATGTTGTCAACTTCTAGATCCCTTACATGCCTGCACTTTTCGGCTTGCTGCTGCTGCTGGCTGTCCAGCAGCAGACTGAAGGTGGCTGCTGCCGTGCGCAGGTATATAAAGGCTCAGCGCCTATTGTGACACGCGCAGCAGTGTTCTATTGCCTCATTCCATCTACTGCAGGCAGGATACCTGGCTGGCTGAACAGCATTGAGAAGCTCACAGAGACCGCTATAAGCAACACTTTAAAAGAAAGCCACAGACCAATCAACCAAACTTTTTTGGTTTATTTTTCATAGTCTGCAGGCATGAAATTAAAAAAGTTGCGGCAATTGGTTGCGGCCTACGGTGCCACCCTCGGATCCTGAAAAGTCCATTTGTGGAGATGGGCACCTGGACTCCCGTTAAGAAGACATGTTGTCAACCTCTAGATCCCTTACATGCCTGCACTTTTCGGCTTACTGCTGCTGCTGCTGGCTGTCCAGCAGCAGACTGAAGGTGGCTGCTGCCGTGCGCAGGTATATAAAGGCTCAGAGCTTATTGTGACACGCGCAACAGTGTTCCATTGCCACATTCCATCTACTGCAGGAAGAATACCTGGCTGGCTGAACAGCATTGAGAAGCTCACAGAGACCGCTATAAGCAACACTTTAAAAGAACGCCACAGACCAATCAACCAAACTTTTTGGGTTATTATTTATAGTCTGCAGGTATGAAATTAAAGAAGTTGCGGCAATTGGTTGCGGCCTACGGTGCCACCCTCAGATCCTGAAAAGTCCATTTGTGGAGATGGGCACCTGGACTCCCGTTAAGAAGACATGTTGTCAACTTCTAGATCCCTTACATGCCTGCACTTTTCGGCTTGCTGCTGCTGCTGGCTGTCCAGCAGCAGACTGAAGGTGGCTGCTGCGGTGCGCAGGTATATAAAGGCTCAGAGCCTATTGTGACACGCGCAGCAGTGTTCCATTGCCACATTCCATCTACTGCAGGCAGGATACCTGGCTGGCTGAACAGCATTGAGAAGCTCACAGAGACCGCTATAAGTAACACTTTAAAAGAACGCCACAGACCAATCAACCAAACTTTTTTGGGTTATTTTTTATAGTCTGCAGGCATGAAATTAAAGAAGTTGCGGCAATTGCTTGCGGCCTACGGTGCCACCCTCGGATCCTGAAAAGTCCATTTGTGGAGATGGGCACCTGGACTCCCGTTAAGAAGACATGTTGTCAACCTCTAGATCCCTTACATGGCTGCACTTTTCGGCTTGCTGCTGCTGCTTCTGGCTGTCCAGCAGCAGACTGAAGGTGGCTGCTGCCGTGTGCAGGTATATAAAGGCTCAGAGCCTACTGTGGTACGCGCAGCAGTGTTCCATTGCCACATTCCATCTACTGAAGGCTGAATACCTGGCTGGGTGAACAGCATTGAGAAGCTGACAAAGACCGCTATAAGCAACACTTTAAAAGAACGCCACAGACCAATCAACCAAACTTTTTTGGGTTATTTTTTATAGTCTGCAGGCATGAAATTAAAGAAGTTGCGGCAATTGGTTGCGGCCTACGGTGCCACCCTCGGATCCTGAAAAGTCCATTTGTGGAGATGGGCACCTGGACTCCCGTTAAGAAGACATGTTGTCAACCTCTAGATCCCTTACATGCCTGCACTTTTCGGCTTGCTGCTGCTGCTGGCTGTCGAGCAGCAGACTGAAGGTGGCTGCTGCCGTGCGCAGGTATATAAAGGCTCAGAGCCTATTGTGATACGCGCAGCAGTGTTCCATTGCCACATTCCATCTACTGCAGGCAGGATACCTGGCTGGCTGAACAGCATTGAGAAGCTCACAGCGACCGCTATAAGCAATACTTTAAAAGAACGCCACAGACCAATCAACCAAACTTTTTGGGTTATTTTTTATAGTCTGCAGGCATGAAATTAAAGAAGTTGCGGCAATTGGTTGCGGCCTACGGTGCCACCCTCGGATCCTGAAAAGTCCATTTGTGGAGATGGGCACCTGGACTCCCACTAAGAAGACATGTTGTCAACCTCTAGATCCCTTACATGCCTGCACTTTTCGGCTTGCTGCTGCTGCTGCTGGCTGTCCAGCAGCAGACTGAAGGTGGCTGCTGTCGTGCGCAGGTATATAAAGGCTCAGAGCCTATTGTGACACGCGCAGCAGTGTTCCATTGCCACATTCCTAGTACTGCAGGCAGGATACCTGGTTGGCTGAACAGCATTGAGAAGCTCACAGAGACCGCTATAAGCAACACTTTAAAAGAACCCCACAGACCAATCAACCAAACTTTTTTGGGTTATTTTTCATAGTCTGCAGGCATGAAGTTAAAGAAGTTGCGGCAATTGGTTGCGGCCTACGGTGCCAAGCCTCGGATCCTGAAAAGTCCATTTGTGGAGATGGGCACCTGGACTTCCGTTAAGAAGACATGTTGTCAACCTCTAGATCCCTTACATACCTGCACTTTACGGCTTGCTGCTGCTGCTGGCTGTCCAGCAGCAGACTGAAGGTGGCTGCTGCCGTGCGCAGGTATATAAAGGCTCAGAGCCTATTGTGACACGCGCAGCAGTGTTCCATTGCCACATTCCATCTACTGCAGGCAGGATACCTGGCTGGCTGAACAGCATTGAGAAGCTCACAGAGACCGCTATAAGCAACACTTTAAAAGAATGCAACAGACCAATCAACCAAACTTTTTTGGGTTATTTTTTATAGTCTGCAGGCATGAAATTAAAGTAGTTGCGGCAATTGGTTGCGGCCTACGGTGCCACCCTCGGATCCTGAAAAGTCCATTTGTGGAGATGGGCACCTGGACTCCCATTAAGAAGACATGTTGTCAACCTCTATATCCCTTACATGCCTGCACTCTTCGGCTTGCTGCTGCTGGCTGTCCAGCAGCAGACTGAAGGTGGCTGCTGCCGTGCACAGGTATATAAAGGCTCGGAGCCTATTGTGACACGCGCAGCAGTGTTCCATTGCCACATTCCATCTACTGCAGGCAGGATACCTGGCTGGCTGAACAGCATTGAGAAGCTCACAGAGACCGCTATAAGCAACACTTTAAAAGAACGCCACAGACCAATCAACCAAACTTTTTTGGTTCATTTTTTTATAGTCTGCAGGCATGAAATTAAAGAAGTTGCGGCAATTGGTTGTGGCCTACGGTGCCACCCTCGGATCCTGAAAAGTCCATTTGTGGAGATGGGCACCTGGACTCCCGTTAAGAAGACATGTTCTCAACCTCTAGATCCCTTACATGCCTGCACTTTTCGGCTTGCTGCTGCTGCTGGCTGTCCAGCAGCAGAATGAAGGTGGCTGCTGCCGTGCACAGGTATATAAAGGCTCAGAGCTTATTGTGACACGCGCAACAGTGTTCCATTGCCACATTCCATCTACTGCAGGAAGGATACCTGGCTGGCTGAACAGCATTGAGAAGCTCACAGAGACCGCTATAAGCAACACTTTAAAAGAACGCCACAGACCAATCAACCAAACTTTTTGGGTTATTTTTTATAGTCTGCAGGCATGAAATTAAAGAAGTTGCGGCAATTGGTTGCGGCCTACGGTGCCACCCTCAGATCCTGAAAAGTCCATTTGTGGAGATGGGCACCTGGACTCCCGTTAAGAAGACATGTTGTCAACCTCTAGATCCCTTACATGCCTGCACTTTTCGGCTTGCTGCTGCTGCTGGCTGTCCAGCAGCAGACTGAAGGTGGCTGCTGAGGTGCGCAGGTATATAAAGGCTCAGAGCCTATTGTGACACGCGCAGCAGTGTTCCATTGCCACATTCCATCTACTGCAGGCAGGATACCTGGCTGGCTGAACAGCATTGAGAAGCTCACAGAGACCGCTATAAGCAACACTTTAAAAGAACGCCACAGACCAATCAACCAAACTTTTTTGGTTTATTTTTTATAGTCTGCAGGCATGAAATTAAAGAAGTTGCGGCAATTGGTTGCGGCCTACGGTGCCACCCTCGGATCCTGAAAAGTCCATTTGTCGAGATGGGCACCTGGACTCCCGTTAAGAAGACATGTTCTCAACCTCTAGATCCCTTACATGCCTGCACTTTTCGGCTTGCTGCTGCTGCTGGCTGTCCAGCAGCAGAATGAAGGTGGCTGCTGCCGTGCGCAGGTATATAAAGGCTCAGAGCTTATTGTGACACGCGCAACAGTGTTCCATTGCCACATTCCATCTACTGCAGGAAGGATACCTGGCTGGCTGAACAGCATTGAGAAGCTCACAGAGACCGCTATAAGCAACACTTTAAAAGAACGCCACAGACCAATCAACCAAACTTTTTGGGTTATTTTTTATAGTCTGCAGGCATGAAATTAAAGAAGTTGCGGCAATTGGTTGCGGCCTACGGTGCCACCCTCAGATCCTGAAAAGTCCATTTGTGGAGATGGGCACCTGGACTCCCGTTAAGAAGACATGTTGTCAACTTCTAGATCCCTTACATGCCTGCACTTTTCGGCTTGCAGCTGCTGCTGGCTGTCCAGCAGCAGACTGAAGGTGGCTGCTGCGGTGCGCAGGTATATAAAGGCTCAGAGCCTATTGTGACACGCACAGCAGTGTTCCATTGCCACATTCCATCTACTGCAGACAGGATACCTGGCTGGCTGAACAGCATTGAGAAGCTCACAGAGACCGCTATAAGCAACACTTTAAAAGAACGCCACAGACCAATCAACCAAACTTTTTTGGGTTATTTTTATAGTCTGCAGGCATGAAATTAAAGAAGTTGCGGCAATTGCTTGCGGCCTACGGTGCCACCCTCGGATCCTGAAAAGTCCATTTGTGGAGATGGGCACCTGGACTCCCG
This sequence comes from Phyllobates terribilis, assembly GCF_046119375.1. Lineage (NCBI taxonomy): Eukaryota > Metazoa > Chordata > Amphibia > Anura > Dendrobatidae > Phyllobates > Phyllobates terribilis. The sequence goes on from NW_027362943.1 coordinate 1,877,371, forward strand.
TTAAGAAGACATGTTGTCAACCTCTAGATCCCTTACATGGCTGCACTTTTCGGCTTGCTGCTGCTGCTTCTGGCTGTCCAGCAGCAGATTGAAGGTGGCTGCTGCCGTGTGCAGGTATATAAAGGCTCAGAGCCTACTGTGACACGCGCAGCAGTGTTCCATTGCCACATTCCATCTACTGAAGGCTGAATACCTGGCTGGGTGAACAGCATTGAGAAGCTGACAAAGACCGCTATAAGCAACACTTTAAAAGAACGCCACAGACCAATCAACCAAACTTTTTTGGGTTATTTTTTATAGTCTGCAGGCATGAAATTAAAGAAGTTGCGGCAATTGGTTGCGGCCTACGGTGCCACCCTCGGATCCTGAAAAGTCCATTTGTGGAGATGGGCACCTGGACTCCCGTTAAGAAGACATGTTGTCAACCTCTAGATCCCTTACATGCCTGCACTTTTCGGCTTGCTGCTGCTGCTGGCTGTCGAGCAGCAGACTGAAGGTGGCTGCTGCCGTGCGCAGGTATATAAAGGCTCAGAGCCTATTGTGATACGCGCAGCAGTGTTCCATTGCCACATTCCATCTACTGCAGGCAGGATACCTGGCTGGCTGAACAGCATTGAGAAGCTCACAGCGACCGCTATAAGCAAAACTTTAAAAGAACGCCACAGACCAATCAACCAAACTTTTTGGGTTATTTTTTATAGTCTGCAGGCATGAAATTAAAGAAGTTGCAGCAATTGGTTGCGGCCTGCGGTGCCACCCTCGGATCCTGAAAAGTCCATTTGTGGAGATGGGCACCTGGACTCCCGTTAAGAAGACATGTTGTCAACCTCTAGATCCCTTACATGCCTGCACTTTTCGGCTTGCTGCTGCTGCTGCTGCTGGCTGTCCAGCAGCAGACTGAAGGTGGCTGCTGCCGTGCGCAGGTATATAAAGGCTCAGAGCCTATTGTGACACGCGCAGCAGTGTTCCATTGCCACATTCCTTGTACTGCAGGCAGGATACCTGGCTGGCTGAACAGCATTTAGAAGCTCACAGAGACTGCTATAAGCAACACTTTAAAAGAACGCCACAGACCACTCAACCAAACTTTTTTGGGTTATTTTTTATAGTCTGCAGGCATGAAATTAAAGAAGTTGCGGCAATTGGTTGCGGCCTACGGTGCCACCCTCGGATCCTGAAAAGTCCATTTGTGGAGATGGGCACCTGGACTCCCGTTAAGAAGACATGTTGTCAACCTATAGATCCCTTACATGCCTGCACTTTTCGGCTTACTGCTGCTGCTGCTGGCTGTCCAGCAGCAGACTGAAGGTGGCTGCTGCCATGTGCAGGTAAATAAAGGCTCAGAGCCTATTGTGACACGCGCAGCAGTGTTCCATTGCCACATTCCATCTACTGCAGGCAGGATACCTGGCTGGCTGAACAGCACTGAGAAGCTCACAGAGACCGCTATAAGCAACACTTTAAAAGAACGCCACAGACCAATCAACCAAACTTTTTTGGGTTATTTTTCATAGTCTGCAGGCATGAAGTTAAAGAAGTTGCGGCAATTGGTTGCGGCCTACGGTGCCAAGCCTCGGATCCTGAAAAGTCCATTTGTGGAGATGGGCACCTGGACTTCCGTTAAGAAGACATGTTGTCAACCTCTAGATCCCTTACATACCTGCACTTTACGGCTTGCTGCTGCTGCTGCTGGCTGTCCAGCAGCAGACTGAAGGTGGCTGCTGCCGTGCGCAGGTATATAAAGGCTCAGAGCCTATTGTGACACGCGCAGCAGTGTTCCATTGCCACATTCCATCTACTGCAGGCAGGATACCTGGCTGGCTGAACAGCATTGAGAAGCTCACAGAGACCGCTATAAGCAACACTTTAAAAGAATGCAACAGACCAATCAACCAAACTTTTTTGGGTTATTTTTTATAGTCTGCAGGCATGAAATTAAAGAAGTTGCGGCAATTGGTTGTGGCCTACGGTGCCACCCTCGGATCCTGAAAAGTCCATTTGTGGAGATGGGCACCTGGACTCCCATTAAGAAGACATGTTGTCAACCTCTATATCCCTTACATGCCTGCACTTTTCGGCTTGCTGCTGCTGGCTGTCCAGCAGCAGACTGAAGGTGGCTGCTGCCGTGCACAGGTATATAACGGCTCGGAGCCTATTGTGACACGCGCAGCAGTGTTCCATTGCCACATTCCATCTACTGCAGGCAGGATACCTGGCTGGCTGAACAGCATTGAGAAGCTCACAGAGACCGCTATAAGCAACATTTTAAAAGAATGCCACAGACCAATCAACCAAACTTTTTTGGGTTATTTTTTTATAGTCTGCAGGCATGAAATTAAAGAAGTTGCGGCAATTGGTTGCAGCCTACGGTGCCACCCTCGGATCCTGAAAAGTTCATTTGTGGAGATGGGCACCTGGACTCCCGTTAAGAAGACATGTTGTCAACCTCTAGATCCCTTAGATGCCTGCACTTTTAGTCTTGCTGCAGCTGATGCTGGCTGTCCAGCAGCAGACTGAAGGTGGCTGCTGCCGTGCGCAGGTATATAAAGGCTCAGAGCCTATTGTGACATGCGCAGCAGTGTTCCATTGCCACATTCCATCTACTGCAGGCAGGATACCTGGCTGGCTGAACAGCATTGAGAAGCTCACAGAGACCGCTATAAGCAACACTTTAAAAGAACGCCATAGACCAATCAACCAAACTTTTTTTGGTTATTTTTTATAGTCTGCAGGCATGAAATTAAAGAAGTTGCTGCAATTTGTTGCAGCCTACGGTGCCACCCTCGGATCCTGAAAAGTCCATTTGTGGAGATGGGCACCTGGACTCCCGTTAAGAAGACATGCTGTCAACCTATAGATCCCTTACATGCCTGCACTTTTCGGCTTGCTGCTGCTGCTGCTGGCTGTCCAGCAGCAGACTGAAGGTGGCTGCTGCCGTGCGCAGGTATATAAAGGCTCAGAGCCTATTGTGACACGCGCAGCAGTGTTCCATTGCCACATTCCTAGTACTGCAGGCAGGATACCTGGTTGGCTGAACAGCATTTAGAAGCTCACAGAGACTGCTATAAGCAACACTTTAAAAGAACGCCACAGACCACTCAACCAAACTTTTTTGGGTTATTTTTTATAGTCTGCAGGCATGAAATTAAAGAAGTTGCGGCAATTGGTTGCGGCCTACGGTGCCACCCTCGGATCCTGAAAAGTCCATTTGTGGAGATGGGCACCTGGACTCCCGTTAAGAAGACATGTTGTCAACCTATAGATCGCTTACATGCCTGCACTTTTCGGCTTACTGCTGCTGCTGCTGGCTGTCCAGCAGCAGACTGAAGGTGGCTGCTGCCATGTGCAGGTATATAAAGGCTCAGAGCCTATTGTGACACGCGCAGCAGTGTTCCATTGCCACATTCCATCTACTGCAGGCAGGATACCTGGCTGGCTGAACAGCACTGAGAAGCTCACAGAGACCGCTATAAGCAACACTTTAAAAGAACCCCACAGACCAATCAACCAAACTTTTTTGGGTTATTTTTCATAGTCTGCAGGCATGAAGTTAAAGAAGATGCGGCAATTGGTTGCGGCCTACGGTGCCAAGCCTCGGATCCTGAAAAGTCCATTTGTGGAGATGGGCACCTGGACTTCCGTTAAGAAGACATGTTGTCAACCTCTAGATCCCTTACATACCTGCACTTTAAGGCTTGCTGCTGCTGCTGCTGGCTGTCCAGCAGCAGACTGAAGGTGGCTGCTGCCGTGCGCAGGTATATAAAGGCTCAGAGCCTATTGTGACACGCGCAGCAGTGTTCCATTGCCACATTCCATCTACTGCAGGCAGGATACCTGGCTGGCTGAACAGCATTGAGAAGCTCACAGAGACCGCTATAAGCAACACTTTAAAAGAATGCAACAGACCAATCAACCAAACTTTTTTGGGTTATTTTTTATAGTCTGCAGGCATGAAATTAAAGAAGTTGCGGCAATTGGTTGCGGCCTACGGTGCCACCCTCGGATCCTGAAAAGTCCATTTGTGGAGATGGGCACCTGGACTCCCATTAAGAAGACATGTTGTCAACCTCTATATCCCTTACATGCCTGCACTCTTCGGCTTGCTGCTGCTGGCTGTCCAGCAGCAGACTGAAGGTGGCTGCTGCCGTGCACAGGTATATAAAGGCTCGGAGCCTATTGTGACACGCGCAGCAGTGTTCCATTGCCACATTCCATCTACTGCAGGCAGGATACCTGGCTGGCTGAACAGCATTGAGAAGCTCACAGAGACCGCTATAAGCAACACTTTAAAAGAACGCCACAGACCAATCAACCAAACTTTTTTGGTTCATTTTTTTATAGTCTGCAGGCATGAAATTAAAGAAGTTGCGGCAATTGGTTGCGGCCTACGGTGCCACCCTCGGATCCTGAAAAGTCCATTTGTGGAGATGGGCACCTGGACTCCCGTTAAGAAGACATGTTCTCAACCTCTAGATCCCTTACATGCCTGCACTTTTCGGCTTGCTGCTGCTGCTGGCTGTCCAGCAGCAGAATGAAGGTGGCTGCTGCCGTGCACAGGTATATAAAGGCTCAGAGCTTATTGTGACACGCGCAACAGTGTTCCATTGCCACATTCCATCTACTGCAGGAAGGATACCTGGCTGGCTGAACAGCATTGAGAAGCTCACAGAGACCGCTATAAGCAACACTTTAAAAGAACGCCACAGACCAATCAACCAAACTTTTTGGGTTATTTTTTATAGTCTGCAGGCATGAAATTAAAGAAGTTGCGGCAATTGGTTGCGGCCTACGGTGCCACCCTCAGATCCTGAAAAGTCCATTTGTGGAGATGGGCACCTGGACTCCCGTTAAGAAGACATGTTGTCAACCTCTAGATCCCTTACATGCCTGCACTTTTCGGCTTGCTGCTGCTGCTGGCTGTCCAGCAGCAGACTGAAGGTGGCTGCTGAGGTGCGCAGGTATATAAAGGCTCAGAGCCTATTGTGACACGCGCAGCAGTGTTCCATTGCCACATTCCATCTACTGCAGGCAGGATACCTGGCTGGCTGAACAGCATTGAGAAGCTCACAGAGACCGCTATAAGCAACACTTTAAAAGAACGCCACAGACCAATCAACCAAACTTTTTTGGTTTATTTTTTATAGTCTGCAGGCATGAAATTAAAGAAGTTGCGGCAATTGGTTGCGGCCTACGGTGCCACCCTCGGATCCTGAAAAGTCCATTTGTGGAGATGGGCACCTGGACTCCCGTTAAGAAGACATGTTGTCAACCTCTAGATCCCTTACATGCCTGCACTTTTCGGCTTGCTGCTGCTGCTGGCTGTCCAGCAGCAGACTGAAGGTGGCTGCTGCCATGTGCAGGTAAATAAAGGCTCAGAGCCTATTGTGACACGCGCAGCAGTGTTCCATTGCCACATTCCATCTACTGCAGGCAGGATACCTGGCTGGCTGAACAGCACTGAGAAGCTCACAGAGACCGCTATAAGCAACACTTTAAAAGAACGCCACAGACCAATCAACCAAACTTTTTTGGGTTATTTTTCATAGTCTGCAGGCATGAAGTTAAAGAAGTTGCGGCAATTGGTTGCGGCCTACGGTGCCAAGCCTCGGATCCTGAAAAGTCCATTTGTGGAGATGGGCACCTGGACTTCCGTTAAGAAGACATGTTGTCAACCTCTAGATCCCTTACATACCTGCACTTTACGGCTTGCTGCTGCTGCTGCTGGCTGTCCAGCAGCAGACTGAAGGTGGCTGCTGCCGTGCGCAGGTATATAAAGGCTCAGAGCCTATTGTGACACGCGCAGCAGTGTTCCATTGCCACATTCCATCTACTGCAGGCAGGATACCTGGCTGGCTGAACAGCATTGAGAAGCTCACAGAGACCGCTATAAGCAACACTTTAAAACAATGCAACAGACCAATCAACCAAACTTTTTTGGGTTATTTTTTATAGTCTGCAGGCATGAAATTAAAGAAGTTGCGGCAATTGGTTGTGGCCTACGGTGCCACCCTCGGATCCTGAAAAGTCCATTTGTGGAGATGGGCACCTGGACTCCCATTAAGAAGACATGTTGTCAACCTCTATATCCCTTACATGCCTGCACTTTTCGGCTTGCTGCTGCTGGCTGTCCAGCAGCAGACTGAAGGTGGCTGCTGCCGTGCACAGGTATATAACGGCTCGGAGCCTATTGTGACACGCGCAGCAGTGTTCCATTGCCACATTCCATCTACTGCAGGCAGGATACCTGGCTGGCTGAACAGCATTGAGAAGCTCACAGAGACCGCTATAAGCAACATTTTAAAAGAATGCCACAGACCAATCAACCAAACTTTTTTTGGTTATTTTTTATAGTCTGCAGGCATGAAATTAAAGAAGTTGCTGCAATTTGTTGCAGCCTACGGTGCCACCCTCGGATCCTGAAAAGTCCATTTGTGGAGATGGGCACCTGGACTCCCGTTAAGAAGACATGCTGTCAACCTATAGATCCCTTACATGCCTGCACTTTTCGGCTTGCTGCTGCTGCTGCTGGCTGTCCAGCAGCAGACTGAAGGTGGCTGCTGCCGTGCGCAGGTATATAAAGGCTCAGAGCCTATTGTGACACGCGCAGCAGTGTTCCATTGCCACATTCCATCTATTGCAGGCAGGATACCTAGCTGGCTGAACAGCATTGAGAAGCACACAGAGACCGCTATAAGCAACACTTTAAAAGAACGCCACAGACCAATCAACCAAACTTTTTTGGGTTATTTTTTATAGTCTGCAGACATGAAATTAAAGAAGTTGCGGCAATTGGTTGCGGCCTACGGTGCCACCCTCGGATCCTGAAAAGTCCATTTGTGGAGATTGGCACCTGGACTCCCGTTAAGAAGACATGTTGTCAACCTCTAGATCCCTTACATGCCTGCACTTTTCGGCTTGCTGCTGCTGCTGGCTGTCGAGCAGCAGACTGAAGGTGGCTGCTGCCGTGCGCAGGTATATAAAGGCTCAGAGCCTATTGTGACACGCGCAGCAGTGTTCCATTGCCACATTCCATCTACTGCAGGCAGGATACCTCGCTGGCTGAAGAGCATTGAGAAGCTCACAGAGACCGATATAAGCAACACTTTAAAAGAACGCCACAGACCAATCAACCAAACTTTTTGGGGTTATTTTTTATAGTCTGCAGGCATGAAATTAAAGAAGTTGCGGCAATTGGTTGCGGCCTACGGTGCCACCCTCGGATCCTGAAAAGTCCATTTGTGGAGATGGGCACCTGGACTCCCGTTAAGAAGACATGTTGTCAACCTCTAGATCCCTTACATGCCTGCACTTTTCGGCTTGCTGCTGCTGCTGCTGCTGGCTGTCCAGCAGCAGACTGAAGGTGGCTGCTGCCGTGCGCAGGTATATAAAGGCTCAGAGCCTATTGTGACACGCGCAGCAGTGTTCCATTGCCACATTCCTTGTACTGCAGGCAGGATACCTGGCTGGCTGAACAGCATTTAGAAGCTCACAGAGACTGCTATAAGCAACACTTTAAAAGAACGCCACAGACCAATCAACCAAACTTTTTTGGGTTATTTTTCATAGTCTGCAGGCATGAAGTTAAAGAAGTTGCGGCAATTGGTTGCGGACTACGGTGCCAAGCCTCGGATCCTGAAAAGTCCATTTGTGGAGATGGGCACCTGGACTTCCGTTAAGAAGACATGTTGTCAACCTCTAGATCCCTTACATGCCTGCACTTTACGGCTTGCTGCTGCTGCTGGCTGTCCAGCAGCAGACTGAAGGTGGCTGCTGCCGTGCGCAGGTATATAAAGGCTCAGAGCCTATTGTGACACGCGCAGCAGTGTTTGACGCGCCCCTGGGCCTGCTGTGTCGCGCATCGTCTCGCGCACGGGGCTTACCCGGAACCGGATCAGATGAGGGTTGTGGTCTCCGAGTGGCGGGGACCCGGTCCGTGCCCAGGGAGTCAAACTCAGTGTGTGGCAGTCTTGATAGATGTTATTTGAGTGTCGACTACGCCACCCGTTGATTTGCAGCTATGGAGCTGCCGCTGCAGGGCAGACCGCTGAGGCCGGTGTAGAATTGTGCAGCGTGATAGTATAACCCCCAACGGGAGGGGTATGGCCTCAGGGCAGCCGACGTGGAAGATGGGGGTAGCAGGAACCACCCAGAGACGGTGCGGTGTAATTCAGGGTCTTTACTGGTAACAACGATAGACCCTCCCGGAGTACTTGCTAGCGAACGGGGCCTGGTCAGTCCTTGAGCAGATGGGATCTCCCCTGGCCAGGCGGAGTTGTAGGCCTCCCAAACTGACTGTACTCTTCTGGCTACCTTGCTAGAAGCGGATATAAGTAGCCCACGTCCCTGAGTGTACCGTGTGGTGCTCACCCGTATGGCCGGTGACTCGGGGCCTTCTAATGGCTTCCGCTCCATGATGGCGGTGCTGGTCCCACGCGTGTGACCGTGCCTTCGGGTTTCTGGGCCTGAGGACCTGAAATCCCCTGCCGGTCGGCTTCTGCTACTGGGTAAGAGTTAGTCCCCACAGCCTCGGACGCCGGGTCCGGTAAGAAAGCTTCTCAGTCAGGGCGAGCTCTGCAGCTGCCAGCCCCTGACTCGTAGTAGTATTGCTCCCACTGAGCTTCTGCTGTTTCTTCCTATGACTGTTTCTCTGTCTCTACTTCTTCTCTACTCCTCACCCTGCCTCAGCCCCGGGTTTATATAGGGGAAGTTCTTCCCCTCCCCAGACTGGGCAGGAGGTGTGGCATGCACAGGATCCCTGACCAAAGGACCTCCCACCTACTCTCAGACATAACATTACATTACTGTGGAAACCAGACCCCTGGGGTGCCACATGTTCCATTGCCACATTCCATCTACTGCAGGCAGGATACCTGGCTGGCTGAACAGCATTGAAAAGCTCACAGAGACCGCTATAAGCAACACTTTAAAAGAACGTCACAGACCAATCAACCAAACTTTTTTGGGTTATTTTTTATAGTCTGCAGGCATGAAATTAAAGAAGTTGCGGCAATTGGTTGCGGCCGACGGTGCCACCCTCAGATCCTGAAAAGTCCATTTGTGGAGATGGGCACCTGGACTCCCGTTAAGAAGACATGTTGTCAACCTCTATATCCCTTACATGCCTGCACTTTTCGGCTTGCTGCTGCTGCTGATGGCTGTCCAGCAGCAGACTGAAGGTGGCTGCTGCCGTGCGCAGGTATATAAAGGCTCAGAGCCTATTGTGACACGCGCAGCAGTGTTCCATTGCCACATTCCATCTACTGCAGGCAGGATACCTGGCTGGCTGAACAGCATTGAGTAGCTCACAGACACCGCTATAAGCAACACTTTAAAAGAACGCAACAGACCAATCAACCAAACTTTTTTGGGTTATTTTTTATAGTCTGCAGGCATGAAATTAAAGAAGTTGCGGCTATTGGTTGCGGCCTACGGTGCCACCCTCGGATCCTGAAAAGTCCATTTCTAGAGATGGGCACCTGGACTTCCGTTAAGGAGACATGTTGCCAACGTCTATATCCCTTACATGCCTGCACTTTTCGGCTTATTGCTGCTGCTGCTGCTGGCTGTCCAGCAGCAAACTGAAGGTGGCTGCTGCCGTGCGCAGGTATATAAAGGCTCAGAGCCTATTGTGACACGCGCAGCAGTGTTCCATTGCCACATTCCATCTACTGCAGGCAGGATACCTGGCTGGATGAACAGCATTGAGAAGCTCACAGAGACCGCTATAAGCAACACTTTAAAAGAACGCCACAGATCAATCAACCAAACTTTTTGGGTTATTTTTTATATTCTGCAGGCATGAAATTAAAGAAGTTACGGCAATTGGTTGCGGCCTACGGTGCCACCCTCGGATCCTGAAAAGTCCATTTGTGGAGATGGGCACCTGGACTCCCGTTAAGAAGACATGTTGTCAACCTCTATATCCCTTACATGCCTGCACTTTTTGGCTTGCTGCTGCTGCTGCTGCCTGTCCAGCAGCAGACTGAAGGTGGCTGCTGCCGTGCGCACGTATATAAAGGCTCAGAGCCTATTATGACACGCGCAGCAGTGTTCCATTCTCACATATCGTCTACTGCAGGCAGGATACCTGGCTGGCTGAATAGCATTGAGAAGCTCACAGAGACCGCTATAAGCAACACTTTAAAAGAACGCCACAGACCAATCAACCAAACTTTTTGGGGTTATTTTTTATAGTCTGCAGGCATGAAATTAAAGAAGTTGCGGCAATTGCTTGCGGCCTACAGTGCCACCCTCGGATCCTGAAAAGTCCATTTGTGGAGATGGGCACCTGGACTCCCGTTAAGAAGACATGTTGTCAACCTCTAGATCCCTTACATGCCTGCACTTTTCGGCTTGCTGCTGCTGCTGCTGGCTGTCCAGTAGCAGACTGAAGGTGGCTGCTGCCGTGCGCAAGTATATAAAGGCTCAGAGCCTATTGTGACACGCGCAGCAGTGTTCCATTGCCACATTCCATCTACTGCAGGCAGGATACCTGGCTGGCTGAACAGCATTGAGAAGCTCACAGAGACCGCTATAAGCAACACTTTAAAAGAACGCCACAGACCAATCAACCAAACTTTTTGGGGTTATTTTTTATAGTCTGCAGACATGAAATTAAAGAAGTTGCGGCAATTGGTTGCGGCCTACTGTGCCACCCTCGGATCCTGAAAAGTCCATTTGTGGAGATGGGCACCTGGACTCCCGTTAAGAAGACATGTTGTCAACCTCTAGATCCCTTACATGCCTGCACTTTTCGGCTTGCTGCTGCTGCTGCTGGCTGTCCAGTAGCAGACTGAAGGTGGTTGCTGCAGTTCGCAGGTATATAAAGGCTCAGAGCCTATTGTGACACGCGCAGCAGTGTTCCATTGCCACATTCCATCTACTGCAGGCAGGATACCTGGCTGGCTGAACAGCATTGAGAAGCTCACAGAGACCGCTATAAGCAACACTTTAAAAGAACGCCACAGACCAATCAACCAAACTTTTTGGGGTTATTTTTTATAGTCTGCAGGCATGAAATTAAAGAAGCTGCGGCAATTGGTTGCGGCCTACGGTACCACCCTCGGATCCTGAAAAGTCTATTTGTGGAGATGGGCACCTGGACCCCATTAAGAAGACATGTTGTCAACCTTTAGATCCCTTACATGCCTGCACTTTTCGGCTTGCTGCTGCTGGCTGTCCAGCAGCAGACTGAAGGTGGCTGCTGCCGTGCGCAGGTATATAAAGGCTCAGAGCCTATTGTGACACGCGCAGCAGTGTTCCATTGCCACATTCCATCTACTGCAGGCAGGATACCTGGCTGGCTGAACAGCATTGAGAAGCTCACAGAGACCGCTATAAGCAACACTTTAAAAGAACGCCATAGACCAACCAACCAAACTTTTTTGTTTTTTTTTTTATAGTCTGCAGGCATGAAATTAAAGAAGTTGCGGCAATTGGTTGCGGCCTACGGTGCCACCCTCGGATCCTGAAAAGTCCATTTGTGGAGATGGGCATCTGGACTCCCGTTAAGAAGACATGTTGTCAACCTCTAGATCCCTTACATGCCTGCACTTTTCGGCTTGCTGCTGCTGCTGCTGGCTGTCCAGCAGCAGACTGAAGGTGGCTGCTGCCGTGCGCAGGTATATAAAGGCTCAGAGCCTATTGTGACACGCGCAGCAGTGTTCCATTGCCACATTCCATCTACTGCAGGCAGGATACCTGGCTGGCTGAACAGCATTGAGAAGCTCACAGAGACCGCTATAAGCAACACTTTAAAAGAACGCCACAGACCAATCAACCAAACTTTTTGGGGTTATTTTTTATAGTCTGCAGGCATGAAATTAAAGAAGTTGCGGCAATTGGTTGCGGACTACTGTGCCACCCTCGGATCCTGAAAAGTTCATTTGTGGAGATGGGCACCTGGACTCCCGTTAAGAAGACATGTTGTCAACCTCTAGATCCCTTACATGCCTGCACTTTTCGGCTTTCTGCTGCTGCTGCTGGCTGTCCAGTAGCAGACTGAAGGTGGTTGCTGCAGTTCGCAGGTATATAAAGGCTCAGAGCCTATTGTGACACGCGCAGCAGTGTTCCATTGCCACATTCCATCTACTGCAGGCAGGATACCTGGCTGGCTGAACAGCATTGAGAAGCTCACAGAGACCGCTATAAGCAACACTTTAAAAGAACGCCACAGACCAATCAACCAAACTTTTTGGGGTTATTTTTTATAGTCTGCAGGCATGAAATTAAAGAAGCTGCGGCAATTGGTTGCGGCCTACGGTACCACCCTCGGATCCTGAAAAGTCTATTTGTGGAGATGGGCACCTGGACCCCATTAAGAAGACATGTTGTCAACCTTTAGATCCCTTACATGCCTGCACTTTTCGGATTGCTGCTGCTGGCTGTCCAGCAGCAGACTGAAGGTGGCTGCTGCCGTGCGCAGGTATATAAAGGCTCAGAGCCTATTGTGACACGCGCAGCAGTGTTCCATTGCCACATTCCATCTACTGCAGGCAGGATACCTGGCTGGCTGAACAGCATTGAGAAGCTCACAGAGACCGCTATAAGCAACACTTTAAAAGAACGCCACAGACCAATCAACCAAACTTTCTTGGGTTATTTTTTATAGTCTGCAGGCATGAAATTAAAGAAGTTGCGGCAATTGGTTGCGGCCTACGGTGCCACCCTCGGATCCTGAAAAGTCCATTTGTGGAGATGGGCACCTGGACTCCCGTTAAGAAGACATGTTGTCAACCTCTAGATCCCTTACATGCCTGCACTTTTCGGCTTGCTGCTGCTGCTGGCTGTCCAGCAGCAGACTGAAGGTGGCTGCTGCCGTGCGCAGGTATATAAAGGCTCAGAGCCTATTGTGACACGCGCAGCCAGTGTTCCATTGCCACATTCCATCTACTGCAGGCAGGATACCTGGTTGGCTGAACAGCATTGAGAAGCTCACAGACACCGCTATAAGCAACACTTTAAAAGAATGCCACAGACCAATCAACCAAGAAAGTTGCGGCAATTGGTTGCAGCCTACGGTGCCACCCTGGGATCCTGAAAAGTCCATTTGTGGAGATGGGCACCTGGACTCCCGTTAAGAAGACATGTTGTCAACCTCTAGATCCCTTACATGCCTGCACTTTTCGGCTTGCAGCTGCTGCTGCTGCTGCTGGCTGTCCAGCAGCAGACTGAAGGTGGCCACTGCCGTGCGCAGGTATATAAAGGCTCAGAGCCTATTGTGACACGCGTAGCAGTGTTCCATTGCCACATTCCATCTACTGCAGGCAGGATACCTGGCTGGCAGAACAGCATTGAGAAGCTCACAGAGACCGCTAAAAGCAACACTTTAAAAGAACGCCACAGACCAATCAACCAAACTTTTTTGGGTTATTTTTTATAGTCTGCAGGCATGAAATTAAAGAAGTTGAGGCAATTGTTTGCAGCCTACGGTGCCACCCTCGGATCCTGAAAAGTCCATTTGTGGAGATGGGCACCTGGACTCTCGTTAAGAAGACATGTTGTCAACCTCTAGATCCCTTACATGCCTGCACTTTTCGGCTTGCTGCTGCTCCTGGCTGTCCAGCAGCAGACTGAAGGTGACTGCTGCCGTGCGCAGGTATATAAAGGCTCAGAGCCTATTGTGACACGCGCAGCAGTGTTTCATTGCCACATTCCATCTACTGCAGGCAGGATACCTGGCTGGCTGAACAGCATTGAGAATCTCACAGAGACCGCTATAAGCAACACTTTAAAAGAGCGCCACAGACCAATCAACCAAACTTTTTTGGGTAATTTTTTATAGTCTGCAGGCATGAAATTAAAGAAGTTGCGGCAATTGGTTGCGGCCTACGGTGCCACCCTCGGATCCTGAAAAGACCATTTGTGGAGATGAACACCTGGACTCCCGTTAAGAAGACAAGTTGTCAACCTCTAGATCCCTTACATGCCTGCACTTTTCGGCTTGCTGCTGCTCCTGGCTGTCCAGCAGCATACTGAAGGTGGCTGCTGCCGTGCGCAGGTATATAAAGGCTCAGAGCTTATTGTGACACGCGCAGCAGTGTTTCATTGCCACATTCCATCTACTGCAGGCAGGATACCTGGCTGGCTGAACAGCATTGAGAATCTCACAGAGACCGCTATAAGCAACACTTTAAAAGAACGCCACAGACCAATCAACCAAACTTTTTTGGGTAATTTTTTATAGTCTGCAGGCATGAAATTAAAGAAGTTGCGGCAATTGTTTGCTGCCTACGGTGCCACCCTCGGATCCTGAAAAGTCCATTTGTGGAGATGGGCACCTGGACTCCCGTTAAGAAGACATGTTGTCAACCTCTAGATCCCTTACATGCCTGCACTTTTCGGCTTGCTGCTGCTGCTGGCTGTCCAGCAGCAGACTGAAGGTGGCTGCTGCCGTGCACAGGTATATAAAGGCTCAGAGCCTATTGTGACACGCGCAGCAGTGTTCCATTGCCACATTCCATCTACTGCAGGCAGGATACCTGGCTGGCTGAACAGCATTGAGAAGCTCACAGAGACCGCTATAAGCAACACTTTAAAAGAACGCCACAGACCAATCAAACAAACTTTTTTGGGTTATTTTTTATAGTCTGCAGGCATGAAATTAAAAAAGTTGTGGCAAGTGGTTGCGGCCGGCGGTGCCACCCTCGGATCCTGAAAAGTCCATTTGTGGAGATGGGCACCTGGACTCCCATTAAGAAGACATGTTGTCAACCTCTAGATCCCTTACATGCCTGCACTTTTCGGCTTGCTGCTGCTGCTGGCTGTCCAGCAGCAGACTGAAGGTGGTTGCTGCCGTGCGCAGATATATAAAGGCTCAGAGCCTATTGTGACACGCGCAGCAGTGTTCCATTGCCACATTCCATCTACTGCAGGCAGGATACCTGGCTGGCTGAACAGCATTGAGAAGCTCACAGAGACCGCTATAAGCAACACTTTAAAAGAACGCCACAGACCAATCAACCAAACTTTTTTGGGTTATTTTTTATAGTCTGCAGGCATGAAATTAAAGAAGTTGCGGCAATTGGTTGCGGCCTACGGTGCCACCCTCGGATCCTGAAAAGTCCATTTGTGGAGATGGGCACCTGGACTCCCGTTAAGAAGACATGTTGTCAACCTCTAGATCCCTTACATGCCTGCACTTTTCGGCTTGCTGCTGCTGCTGGTTGTCCAGCAGCATACTGAAGGTGGCTGCTGCCGTGCGCAGGTATATAAAGGCTCAGAGCCTATTGTGACATGCGCAGCAGTGTTCCATTGTCACATTCCATCTACTGCAGGCAGGATACCTGGCTGGCTGAACAGCATTGAGAAGCTCACAGAGACTGCTATAAGCAACACTTTAAAAGAACGCCACAGACCAATCAGCCAAACTTTTTTGGGTTATTTTTTATAGTCTGCAGGCATGAAATTAAAAAAGTTGTGGCAAGTGGTTGCGGCCTACGGTGCCACCCTCGGATCCTGAAAAGTCCATTTGTGGAGATGGGCACCTGGACTCCCGTTAAGAAGACATGTTGTCAACCTCTAGATACCTTACATGCCTGCACTTTTCGGCTTGCTGCTGCTGCTGGCTGTCCAGCAGCAGACTGAAGGTGGCTGCTGCCGTGCGCAGGTATATAAAGGCTCAGAGCCTATTGTGACACGCGCAGCAGTGTTCCATTGCCACATTCAATCTACTGCAGGCAGGATACCTGGATGGCTGAACAGCAATGAGAAGCTCACAGAGACCGCTATAAGCAACACTTTAAAAGAACGCCACAGACCAATCAACCAAACTTTTTTGGGTTATTTTTTATAGTCTGCAGGCATGAATTTAAAGAAGTTGCGGCAATTGTTTGCGGCCTACAGTGCCACCCTCGGATCCTGAAAAGTCCATTTGTGGAGATGGGCACCTGGACTCCCGTTAAGAAGACATGTTGTCAACCTCTAGATCCCTTACATGTCTGCACTTTTCGGCTTGCTGCTGCTGGCTGTCCAGCAGCAGACTGAAGGTGGCTGCTGCCGTGCGCAGGTATATACAGGCTCATAGCCTATTGTGACATGCGCAGCAGTGTTCCATTGCCACATTCCATCTACTGCAGGCAGGATACTTGGCTGGCTGAACAGCATTGAGAAGCTCACAGAGACCGCTATAAGCAACACTTTAAAAGAATGCTACAGACCAATCAACCAAACTTTTTTGGGTTATTTTTTATAGTCTGCAGGCATGAAATTAAAGAAGTTGCGGCAATTGGTTGCGGCCTACGGTACCACCCTCGGATCCTGAAAAGTCCATTTGTGGAGATGGGCTCCTGGACTCCCGTTAAGAAGACATGTTGTCAACCTCTAGATCCCTTACATGCCTGCACTTTTTGGCATGCTGCTGCTGCTGCTGGCTGTCCAGCAGCAGACTGAAGGTGGCTGCTGCCGTGCGCAGGTATATAAAGGCTCAGAGCCTATTGTGACATGTGCAGCAGTGTTCCATTGCCACATTCCATCTACTGCAGGCAGGATACCTGGCTGGCTGAACAGCATTGAGAAGCTCACAGAGACCGCTTTAAGCAACACTTTAAAAGAACGCCACAGACCAATCAACCAAACTTTTTTGGGTTATTTTTTATAGTCTGCAGGCATGAAATTAAAGAAGTTGCGGCAATTGGTTGCGGCCTACGGTGCCACCCTCGGATCCTGAAAAGTCCATTTGTGGAGATGGGCACCTGGACTCCCGTTAAGAAGACATGTTGTCAACCTCTAGATCCCTTACATGCCTGCACTTTTCGGCTTGCTGCTGCTGCTGCTGGCTATCCAACAGCAGACTGAAGGTGGCTACTGCCGTGCGCAGTTATATAAAGGCTCAGAGCCTATTGTGACACGCGCAGCAGTGTTCCATTGCCACATTCCATCTACTGCAGGCAGGATACCTGGCTGGCTGAACAGCATTGAGAAGCTCACAGAGACTGCTATAAGCAACACTTTAAAGGAACGCCATAGACCAATCAAACAAACTTTTTTGGGTTATTTTTTATAGTCTGCAGGCATGAAATTAAAGAAGTTGCGGCAATTGGTTGCGGCCTACGGTGCCACCCTCGGATCCTGAAAAGTCCATTTGTGGAAATGGGCACCTGGACTCCCGTTAAGAAGACATGTTGTCAACCTCTAGATCCCTTACATGCCTGCACTTTTCGGCTTGCTGCTGCTGGCTGTCCAGCAGCAGACTGAAGGTGGCTGCTGCCGTGCGCAGGTATATAAAGGCTCAGAGCCTATTGTGACACGCGCAGCAGTGTTCCATTGCCACATTCCATCTACTGCAGGCAGGATACCTGGCTGGCTGAACAGCATTGAGAAGCTCACAGAGACTGCTATAAGCAACACTTTAAAGGAACGCCATAGACCAATCAACCAAACTTTTTTGGGTTATTTTTTATAGTCTGCAGGCATGAAATTAAAGAGGTTGCGGCAATTAGTTGCGGACTACGGTGCCACCCTCGGATCCTGAAAAGTCCATTTGTGGAGATGGGCACCTGGACTCCCGTTAAGAAGACATGTTGTCAACCTCTAGATCCCTTACATGCCTGCACTTTTCGGCTTGCTGCTGCTGCTGCTGGCTGTCCAGCAGCAGACTGAAGGTGGCTACTGCCGTGCGCAGGTATATAAAGGTTCAGAGCCTATTGTGACAATCGCAGCAGTGTTCCATTGCCACATTCCATCTACTGCAGGCAGGATACCTGGCTGGCTGAACAGCATTGAGAAGCTCACAGAGACCGCTATAAGCAACACTTTAAAAGAACGCCACAGACCAATCAACCAAACTTTTTTGGGTTATTTTTTATAGTCTGCAGGCATGAAATTAAAGAAGTTGCGGCAAT
This sequence comes from Phyllobates terribilis, assembly GCF_046119375.1. NCBI lineage: Eukaryota > Metazoa > Chordata > Amphibia > Anura > Dendrobatidae > Phyllobates > Phyllobates terribilis. Next base: position 1,895,211 of record NW_027362943.1, read on the forward strand.
TGGTTGCGGCCTACGGTGCCACCCTCGGATCCTGAAAAGTCCATTTGTGGAGATGGGCACCTGGACTCCCGTTAAGAAGACATGTTGTCAACCTCTAGATCCCTTACATGCCTGCACTTTTCGGCTTGCTGCTGCTGGCTGTCCAGCAGCAGACTGAAGGTGGCTGCTGCCGTGCGCAGGTATATACAGGCTCAGAGCCTATTGTGACATGCGCAGCAGTGTTCCATTGCCACATTCCATCTACTGCAGGCAGGATACCTGGCTGGCTGAACAGCATTGAGAAGCTCACAGAGACCGCTATAAGCAACACTTTAAAAGAATGCTACAGACCAATCAACCAAACTTTTTTGGGTTATTTTTTATAGTCTGCAGGCATGAAATTAAAGAAGTTGCGGCAATTGGTTGCGGCCTACGGTGCCACCCTCGGATCCTGAAAAGTCCATTTGTGGAGATGGGCTCCTGGACTCCCGTTAAGAAGACATGCTGTCAACCTCTAGATCCCTTACATGCCTGCACTTTTTGGCATGCTGCTGCTGCTGCTGGCTGTCCAGGAGCAGACTGAAGGTGGCTGCTGCCGTGCGCAGGTATATAAAGGCTCAGAGCCTATTGTGACATGCGCAGCAGTGTTCCATTGCCACATTCCATCTACTGCAGGCAGGATACCTGGCTGGCTGAACAGCATTGAGAAGCTCACAGAGACTGCTATAAGCAACACTTTAAAGGAACGCCATAGACCAATCAACCAAACTTTTTTGGGTTATTTTTTATAGTCTGCAGGCATGAAATTAAAGAAGTTGCGGCAATTAGTTGCGGACTACGGTGCCACCCTCGGATCCTGAAAAGTCCATTTGTGGAGATGGGCACCTGGACTCCCGTTAAGAAGACATGTTGTCAACCTCTAGATCCCTTACATGCCTGCACTTTTCGGCTTGCTGCTGCTGCTGCTGGCTGTCCAGCAGCAGACTGAAGGTGGCTACTGCCGTGCGCAGGTATATAAAGGTTCAGAGCCTATTGTGACAATCGCAGCAGTGTTCCATTGCCACATTCCATCTACTGCAGGCAGGATACCTGGCTGGCTGAACAGCATAGAGAAGCTTACAGAGACCGCTATAAGCAACACTTTAAAAGAACGCCACAGACCAATCAACCAAACTTTTTTGGGTTATTTTTTATAGTCTGCAGGCATGAAATTAAAGAAGTTGCGGCAATTGGTTGCGGCCTACGGTGCCACCCTCGGATCCTGAAAAGTCCATTTGTGGAGATGGGCACCTGGACTCCCGTTAAGAAGACATGTTCTCAACCTCTAGATCCCTTACATGCCTGCACTTTTCGGCTTGCTGCTGCTGCTGCTGGCTATCCAACAGCAGACTGAAGGTGGCTACTGCCGTGCGCAGGTATATAAAGGCTCAGAGCCTATTGTGACATGCGCAGCAGTGTTCCATTGCCACATTCCATCTACTGCAGGCAGGATACCTGGCTGGCTGAACAGCATTGAGAAGCTCACAGAGACCGCTATAAGCAACACTTTAAAAGAACGCCACAGACCAATCAACCAAACTTTTTTTGGTTATTTTTTATAGTCTGCAGGCATGAAATTAAAGAAGTTGCGGCAATTGGTTGCGGACTACGGTGCCACCTTCGGATCCTGAAAAGTCCATTTGTGGAGATGGGCACCTGGACTCCCGTTAAAAAGACATGTTGTCAACCTCTAGATCCCTTACATGCCTGCAGTTTTCATGTTGCCGCTGCTGATGCTGGCTGTCCAGCAACAGACTGAAGGTGGCTGCTGCCGTGCGCAGGTATATAAAGGCTCAGAGCCTATTGTGACACGCGCAGCAGTGTTCCATTGTCACATTCCATCTACTGCAGGCAGGATACCTCGCTGGCTGAACAGCATTGAGAAGCTCACAGAGACCGCTATAAGCAACAATTTAAAAGAACGCCACAGACCAATCAACCAAACTTTTTTGGGTTATTTTTCATAGTCTACAGGCATGAAATTAAAGAAGTTGCGGCAATTGGTTGCGGCCTACGCTGCCACCCTCGGATCCTGAAAAGTCCATTTGTGGAGATGGGCACCTGTACTCCCGTTAAGAAGACATGTTGTCAACCTCTAGATCCCTTACATGCCTGCACTTTTCGGCTTGCTGCTGCTGGTTGTCCAGCAGCAAACTGATGGTGGCTGCTGCCGTGCGCAGGTATATAAAGGCTCAGAGCCTATTGTGACACGCGCAGCAGTGTTCCATTGCCACATTCCATCTACTGCAGGCAGGATACTTGGCTGGCTGAACAGCATTGAGAAGCTCACAGAGACCGCTATAAGGAACACTTTAAAAGAACGCCACAGACCAATCAACCAAATTTTTTTGGGTTATTTTTTATAGTCTGCAGGAATGAAATTAAAGAAGTTGCAGCAATTGGTTGCGGCCTACGGTGCCACCCTCGGATCCTGAAAGGTCCATTTGTGGAGATGGGCACCCGGACTCCGGTTAAGAAGACATGTTGTCATCCTCTAGATCCCTTACATGCCTGCACTTTTCGGCTTGCTGCTGCTGCTGGCTGTCCAGCAGCAGACTGAAGGTGGCTCCTGCCGTGCGCAGGTATATAAAGGCTGAGGGCCTATTGTGACACGCGCAGCAGTGTTCCATTGCCACATTCCATCTACTTCAGGCAGGATACCTGGCTAGCTGAACAGCATTGAGAAGCTCACAGAGACCGCTATAAGCAACACTTTAAAAGAACGCCACAGACCAATCAACCAAACTTTTTTGGGTTATTTTTTATAGTCTGCAGGCATGAAATTAAAGAAGTTGCGGAAATTGGTTGCGGCCTACGGTGCCACCCTCGGATCCTGAAAAGTCCATTTGTGGAGATGGGCACCTGGACTCCCGTTAAGAAGACATGTTGTCAACCTCTAGATCCCTTACATGCCTGCACTTTTCGGCTTGCTGCTGCTGCTGGCTGTCCAGCAGCAGACTGAAGGTGGCTGCTGCCGTGCGCAGGTATATAAAGGCTCAGAGCCTATTGTGACACGCGCAGCAGTGTTCCATTGCCACATTCCATCTACTGCAGGCAGGATACTTGGCTGGCTGAACAGCACTGAGAAGCTCACAGAGACCGCTATAAGCAACACTTTAAAAGAACGCCACAGACCAATCAACCAAACTTTTTTGGGTTATTTTTTATAGTCTACAGGAATGAAATTAAAGAAGTTGCGGCAATTGGTTGCGGCCAACAGTGCCACCATCGGATACAGAAAAGTCCATTTGTGAAGATGGGCACCTGGACTCCCGTTAAGAAGACATGTTGTCAACCTCTAGATCCCTTACATGTCTGCACTTTTCGGCTTGCTGCTGCTGCTGGCTGTCCAGCAGCAGACTGAAGGTGGCTGCTGCCGTGAGCAGGTATGTAAAGGCTCAGAGCCTATTGTGACACGCGCAGCAGTGTTCCATTGCCACATTCCATCTACTGCAGGCAGAATACCTGGCTGGCTGAACAGCATTAAGAAGCTCACAGAGACTGCTATAAGCAACACTTTAAAAGATCGCCACAGAGCAATCAACCAAATTTTTTTGGGTTATTTTTTATAGTCTGCAGGAATGAAATTAAAGAAGTTGCGGCAATTGGTTGCGACCAACAGTGCCACCCTCGGATCCTGAAAAGTCCATTTGTGAAGATGGGCACCTGGACTCCCGTTAAGAAGACATGTTGTCAACCTCTAGATCCCTTACATGCCTGCACTTTTCGGCTTGCAGCTGCTGCTGCTGGCTGTCCAGCAGCAGACTGAAGGTGGCTGTTGCCGAGCGCAGGTATATAAAGGCTCAGAGCCTATTGTGACACGCGCAGCAGTGTTCCATTGCCACATTCCATCTACTGCAGGCAGAATACCTGGCTGGCTGAACAGCATTGAGAAGCTCACAGAGACCGCTATAAGCAACACTTTAAAAGAACGCCACAGACCAATCAACCAAACTTTTTTGGTTTATTTTTTATAGTCTGCAGGCATGAAATTAAATTAGTTGCGGCAATTGGTTGAGGCCTACGGTGCCACCCTCGGATCCTGAAAAGTCCATTTGTGGAGATGGGCACCTGGACTCACGTTAAGAAGACATGTTGTCAACCTCTAGATCCCTTACATGCCTGCACTTTTCGGCTTGCTGCTGCTGGCTGTCCAGCAGCAGACTGAAGGTGGCTGTTGCCGTGCGCAGGTATATAAAGGCTCAGAGCCTATTGTGACACGCGCAGCAGTGTTCCATTGCCACATTCCATCTACTGCAGGCAGGATACCTGGCTGGCTGAACAGCATTGAGAAGCTCACAGAGACTGCTATAAGCAACACTTTAAAGGAACGCCATAGACCAATCAACCAAACTTTTTTGGGTTATTTTTTATAGTCTGCAGGCATGAAATTAAAGAAGTTGCGGCAATTAGTTGCGGACTACGGTGCCACCCTCGGATCCTGAAAAGTCCATTTGTGGAGATGGGCACCTGGACTCCCGTTAAGAAGACATGTTCTCAACCTCTAGATCCCTTACATGCCTGCACTTTTCGGCTTGCTGCTGCTGCTGCTGGCTATCCAACAGCAGACTGAAGGTGGCTACTGCCGTGCGCAGGTATATAAAGGCTCAGAGCCTATTGTGACATGCGCAGCAGTGTTCCATTGCCACATTCCATCTACTGCAGGCAGGATACCTGGCTGGCTGAACAGCATTGAGAAGCTCACAGAGACCGCTATAAGCAACACTTTAAAAGAACGCCACAGACCAATCAACCAAACTTTTTTTGGTTATTTTTTATAGTCTGCAGGCATGAAATTAAAGAAGTTGCGGCAATTGGTTGCGGACTACGGTGCCACCTTCGGATCCTGAAAAGTCCATTTGTGGAGATGGGCACCTGGACTCCCGTTAAGAAGACATGTTGTCAACCTCTAGATCCCTTACATGCCTGCAGTTTTCATGTTGCCGCTGCTGATGCTGGCTGTCCAGCAACAGACTGAAGGTGGCTGCTGCCGTGCGCAGGTATATAAAGGCTCAGAGCCTATTGTGACACGCGCAGCAGTGTTCCATTGTCACATTCCATCTACTGCAGGCAGGATACCTCGCTGGCTGAACAGCATTGAGAAGCTCACAGAGACCGCTATAAGCAACAATTTAAAAGAACGCCACAGACCAATCAACCAAACTTTTTTGGGTTATTTTTTATAGTCTACAGGCATGAAATTAAAGAAGTTGCGGCAATTGGTTGCGGCCTACGCTGCCACCCTCGGATCCTGAAAAGTCCATTTGTGGAGATGGGCACCTGTACTCCCGTTAAGAAGACATGTTGTCAACCTCTAGATCCCTTACATGCCTGCACTTTTCGGCTTGCTGCTGCTGATTGTCCAGCAGCAAACTGATGGTGGCTGCTGCCGTGCGCAGGTATATAAAGGCTCAGAGCCTATTGTGACACGCGCAGCAGTGTTCCATTGCCACATTCCATCTACTGCAGGCAGGATACTTGGCTGGCTGAACAGCATTGAGAAGCTCACAGAGACCGCTATAAGGAACACTTTAAAAGAACGCCACAGACCAATCAACCAAATTTTTTTGGGTTATTTTTTATAGTCTGCAGGAATGAAATTAAAGAAGTTGCAGCAATTGGTTGCGGCCTACGGTGCCACCCTCGGATCCTGAAAGGTCCATTTGTGGAGATGGGCACCCGGACTCCCGTTAAGAAGACATGTTGTCATCCTCTAGATCCCTTACATGCCTGCACTTTTCGGCTTGCTGCTGCTGCTGGCTGTCCAGCAGCAGACTGAAGGTGGCTGCTGCCGTGCGCAGGTATATAAAGGCTGAGGGCCTATTGTGACACGCGCAGCAGTGTTCCATTGCCACATTCCATCTACTTCAGGCAGGATACCTGGCTAGCTGAACAGCATTGAGAAGCTCACAGAGACCGCTATAAGCAACACTTTAAAAGAACGCCACAGACCAATCAACCAAACTTTTTTGGGTTATTTTTTATAGTCTGCAGGCATGAAATTAAAGAAGTTGCGGAAATTGGTTGCGGCCTACGGTGCCACCCTCGGATCCTGAAAAGTCCATTTGTGGAGATGGGCACCTGGACTCCCGTTAAGAAGACATGTTGTCAACCTCTAGATCCCTTACATGCCTGCACTTTTCGGCTTGCTGCTGCTGCTGGCTGTCCAGCAGCAGACTGAAGGTGGCTGCTGCCGTGCGCAGGTATATAAAGGCTCAGAGCCTATTGTGACACGCGCAGCAGTGTTCCATTGCCACATTCCATCTACTGCAGGCAGGTTACTTGGCTGGCTGAACAGCATTGAGAGGCTCACAGAGACCGCTATAAGCAACACTTTAAAAGAACGCCACAGACCAATCAACCAAACTTTTTTGGGTTATTTTTTATAGTCTACAGGAATGAAATTAAAGAAGTTGCGGCAATTGGTTGCGGCCAACAGTGCCACCATCGGATACAGAAAAGTCCATTTGTGAAGATGGGCACCTGGACTCCCGTTAAGAAGACATGTTGTCAACCTCTAGATCCCTTACATGTCTGCACTTTTCGGCTTGCTGCTGCTGCTGGCTGTCCAGCAGCAGACTGAAGGTGGCTGCTGCCGTGAGCAGGTATGTAAAGGCTCAGAGCCTATTGTGACACGCGCAGCAGTGTTCCATTGCCACATTCCATCTACTGCAGGCAGGATACCTGGCTGGCTGAACAGCATTAAGAAGCTCACAGAGACTGCTATAAGCAACACTTTAAAAGATCGCCACAGAGCAATCAGCCAAATTTTTTTGGGTTATTTTTTATAGTCTGCAGGAATGAAATTAAAGAAGTTGCGGCAATTGGTTGCGACCAACAGTGCCACCCTCGGATCCTGAAAAGTCCATTTGTGAAGATGGGCACCTGGACTCCCGTTAAGAAGACATGTTGTCAACCTCTAGATCCCTTACATGCCTGCACTTTTCGGCTTGCAGCTGCTGCTGCTGGCTGTCCAGCAGCAGACTGAAGGTGGCTGTTGCCGAGCGCAGGTATATAAAGGCTCAGAGCCTATTGTGACACGCGCAGCAGTGTTCCATTGCCACATTCCATCTACTGCAGGCAGAATACCTGGCTGGCTGAACAGCATTGAGAAGCTCACAGAGACCGCTATAAGCAACACTTTAAAAGAACGCCACAGACCAATCAACCAAACTTTTTTGGTTTATTTTTTATAGTCTGCAGGCATGAAATTAAAGAAGTTGCGGCAATTGGTTGAGGCCTACGGTGCCACCCTCGGATCCTGAAAAGTCCATTTGTGGAGATGGGCACCTGGACTCACGTTAAGAAGACATGTTGTCAACCTCTAGATCCCTTACATGCCTGCACTTTTCGGCTTGCTGCTGCTGGCTGTCCAGCAGCAGACTGAAGGTGGCTGTTGCCGTGCGCAGGTATATAAAGGCTCAGAGCCTATTGTGACACGCGCAGCAGTGTTCCATTGCCACATTCCATCTACTGCAGGCAGGATACCTGGCTGGCTGAACAGCATTGAGAAGCTCACAGAGACTGCTATAAGCAACACTTTAAAGGAACGCCATAGACCAATCAACCAAACTTTTTTGGGTTATTTTTTATAGTCTGCAGGCATGAAATTAAAGAAGTTGCGGCAATTAGTTGCGGACTACGGTGCCACCCTCGGATCCTGAAAAGTCCATTTGTGGAGATGGGCACCTGGACTCCCGTTAAGAAGACATGTTCTCAACCTCTAGATCCCTTACATGCCTGCACTTTTCGGCTTGCTGCTGCTGCTGCTGGCTATCCAACAGCAGACTGAAGGTGGCTACTGCCGTGCGCAGGTATATAAAGGCTCAGAGCCTATTGTGACATGCGCAGCAGTGTTCCATTGCCACATTCCATCTACTGCAGGCAGGATACCTGGCTGGCTGAACAGCATTGAGAAGCTCACAGAGACCGCTATAAGCAACACTTTAAAAGAACGCCACAGACCAATCAACCAAACTTTTTTTGGTTATTTTTTATAGTCTGCAGGCATGAAATTAAAGAAGTTGCGGCAATTGGTTGCGGACTACGGTGCCACCTTCGGATCCTGAAAAGTCCATTTGTGGAGATGGGCACCTGGACTCCCGTTAAGAAGACATGTTGTCAACCTCTAGATCCCTTACATGCCTGCAGTTTTCATGTTGCCGCTGCTGATGCTGGCTGTCCAGCAACAGACTGAAGGTGGCTGCTGCCGTGCGCAGGTATATAAAGGCTCAGAGCCTATTGTGACACGCGCAGCATTGTTCCATTGCCACATTCTATCTACTGCAGGCAGGATACCTGGCTGGCTGAACAGCATTGAGAAGCTCACAGAGACCGATATAAGCAACACTTTAAAAGAACGCCACAGACCAATCAACCAAACTTTTTTGGGTTATTTTTTATAGTCTGCAGGCATGAAATTAAAGAAGTTGCGGCAATTGGTTGTGGCCTACGGTGCCACCCTCTGATCCTGAAAAGTCCATTTTTAGAGATGGGCACCTGGACTCCCATTAAGAAGACATGTTGTCAACCTCTAGATCCCTTACATGCCTGCACTTTTTGGCTTGCTGCTGCTGCTGCTGCTGGCTGTCCAGCAGCAGACTGAAGGTGGCTGTTGCCGAGCGCAGGTATATAAAGGCTCAGAGCCTATTGTGACACGCGCAGCAGTGTTCCATTGCCACATTCCATCTACTGCAGGCAGAATACCTGGCTGGCTGAACAGCATTGAGAAGCTCACAGAGACCGCTATAAGCAACACTTTAAAAGAACGCCACAGACCAATCAACCAAACTTTTTTGGTTTATTTTTTATAGTCTGCAGGCATGAAATTAAAGAAGTTGCGGCAATTGGTTGCGGCCTACGGTGCCACCCTCGGATCCTGAAAAGTCAATTTGTGGAGATGGGCACATGGACTCCCGTTAAGAAGACATGTTGTCAACCTCTAGATCCCTTACATGCCTGCACTTTTCGGCTTGCTGCTGCTGGTGCAGCAGCAGACTGAAGTTGGCTGCTGCTGTGCGCAGGTATATAAAGGCTCAGAGCCTATTGTGACACGCGCAGCAGTGTTCCATTGCCACATTCCATCTACTGCAGGCAGGATACCTGGCTGGCTGAACAGCATTGAGAATCTCACAGAGACCGATATAAGCAACACTTTAAAAGAACGTCACAGATCAATCAACCAAACTTTTTTGGGTTATTTTTTATAGTCTGCAGGCATGAAATTAAAGAAGTTGCGGCAATTGGTTGCGGCCTACGGTGCCACCCTCGGATCCTGAAAAGTCCATTTGTGGAGATGGGCACCTGGACTCCCGTTAAGAAGACATGTTGTCAACCTCTAGATCCCTTACATGCCTGCACTTTTCGGCTTGCTGCTGCTGCTGCTGGCTGTCCAGCAGCAGACTGAAGCTGGCTGTTGCCGAGCGCAGGTATATAAAGGCTCAGAGCCTATTGTGACACGCGCAGCAGTGTTCCATTGCTACATTCCATCTACTGCAGGCAGAATACCTGGCTGGCTGAACAGCATTGAGAAGCTCACAGAGACCGCTATAAGCAACACTTTAAAAGAACGCCACAGACCAATCAACCAAACTTTTTTGGGTTATTTTTTATAGTCTGCAGGCATGAAATTAAAGAAGTTGCGGCAATTGGTTGAGGCCTACGGTGCCACCCTCGGATCCTGAAAAGTCCATTTGTGGAGATGGGCACCTGGACTCCCGTTAAGAAGACATGTTGTCAACCTCTAGATCCCTTACATGCCTGCATTTTTCAGCTTGCTGCTGCTGCTGGTTGTCCAGCAGCAGACTGAAGGTGGCTGCTGCCGTGCGCAGGTATATAAAGGCTCAGCGCCTATTGTGACACGCGCAGCAGTGTTCCATTGCCACATTCCATCTACTGCAGGCAGGATACTTGGCTGGCTGAACAGCATTGAGAAGCTCACAGAGACCTCTATAAGCAACACTTAAAAAGAACGCCACAGACCAATCAACCAAACTTTTTTGGGTTATTTTTTATAGTCTGCAGGCATGAAATTAAAGAAGTTGGGGCACTTGGTTGCGGCCGACGGTGCCACCCTCGGATCATGAAAAGTCCATTTGTGGAGATGGGCACCTGGACTCCCGTTAAGAAGACATGTTGTCAACCTTTAGATCCCTTACATGCCTGCACTTTTCGGCTTGCTGCTGCTGCTGGTTGTCCAGCAGCAGACTGAAGGTGGCTGCTGCCGTGCGCAGGTATATAAAGGCTCAGCGCCTATTGTGACACGCGCAGCAGTGTTCCATTGCCACATTCCATCTTCTGCAGGCAGGATACCTGGCTGGCTGAACAGCATTGAGAAGCTCACAGAGACCGCTATAAGCAACACTTTAAAAGAACGCCACAGACCAATCAACCAAACTTTTTTGGGTTATTTTTTATAGTCTGCAGGCATGAAATTAAAGAAGTTGCGGCAATTGGTTGAGGCCTACGGTGCCACCCTCGGATCCTGAGAAGTCCATTTGTGGAGATGGGCACCTGGACTCCCGTTAAGAAGACATGTTGTCAACCTCTAAATCCCTTACATGCCTCCACTTTTCGGCTTGCTGCTGCTGCTGGCTGTCCTGCAGCAGACTGAAGGTGGCTGCTGCCGTGCGCAGGTATATAAAGGCTCAGAGCCTATTGTGACACGCGCAGCAGTGATCCATTGCCACGTTCCATCTACTGCAGGCAGGATATCTGGCTGGCTGAACAGCATTGAGAAGCTCACAGAGGCCACTATAAGCAACACTTTAAAAAAACGCCACAGACCAATCAACTAAACTTTTTTGGGTTATTTGTTATAGTCTGCAGGCATGAAATTAAAGAAGTTGTGGCAATTGGTTGCGGCCTACGGTGCCACCCTCGGATCCTGAAAAGTCCATTTGTGGAGATGGGCACCTGGACTCCCGTTAAGAAGACATGTTGTCAACCTCTAGATCCCTTACATGCCTGCACTTTTCGGCTTGCTGCTGCTGCTGCTGGCTGTCCAGCAGCAGACTGAAGGTGGCTGTTGCCGTGCGCAGGTATAGAAAGGCTCAGAGCCTATTGTGACACGCGCAGCAGTGTTCCATTGCCACATTCCATCTACTGCAGGCAGAATACCTGGCTGGCTGAACAGCATTGAGAAGCTCACAGAGACCGCTATAAGCAACACTTTAAAAGAACGCCACAGACCAACCAAACTTTTTTGGGTTATTTTTTATAGTCTGCAGGCATGAAATTAAAGAAGTTGCGGCAATTGGTTGCGGCCTACGGTGCCACCCTCGGATCCTGAAAAGTCCATTTGTGGAGATGGGCACCTGGACTCCCGTTAAGAAGACATGTTGTCAACCTCTAGATCCCTTACATGCCTGCACTTTTCGGCTTGCTGCTGCTGCTGCTGGCTGTCCAGCAGCAGACTGAAGGTGGCTGTTGCCGTGCGCAGGTATATAAAGGCTCAGAGCCTATTGTGACACGCGCAGCAGTGTTCCATTGCCACATTCCATCTACTGCAGGCAGGATACCAGGCTGGCTGAACAGCATTGAGAAGCTCACAGAGACCGCTATAAGCAACACTTTAAAAGAACGCCACAGACCAATCAACCAAACTTTTTTGGGTTATTTTTTATAGTCTGCAGGCATGAAATTAAAGAAGTTGCGGCAATTGGTTGCGGCCTACGGTGCCACCCTCGGATCCTGAAAAGTCCATTTGTGGAGATGGGCACATGGACTCCCGTTAAGAAGACATGTTGTCAACCTCTAGATCCCTTAGATGCCTGCACTTTTCGGCTTGCTGCTGCTGCTGCAGCAGCAGACTGAAGTTGGCTGCTGCCGTGCGCAGGTATAAAAAGGCTCAGAGCCTATTGTGACACGCGCAGCAGTGTTCCATTGCCACATTCCATCTACTGCAGGCAGGATACCTGGCTGGCTGAACAGCATTGAGAATCTCACAGAGACCGATATAAGCAACACTTTAAAAGAACGTCACAGACCAATCAACCAAACTTTTTTGGGTTATTTTTTATAGTCTGCAGGCATGAAATTAAAGAAGTTGCGGCAATTGGTTGCGGCCTACGGTGCCACCCTCGGATCCTGAAAAGTCCATTTGTGGAGATGGGCACCTGGACTCCCGTTAAGAAGACATGTTGTCAACCTCTAGATCCCTTACATGCCTGCACTTTTCGGCTTGCTGCTGCTGCTGCAGCAGCAGACTGAAGTTGGCTGCTGCCGTGCGCAGGTATATAATGGCTCAGAGCCTATTGTGACACGCGCAGCAGTGTTCCATTGCCACATTCCATCTACTGCAGGCAGAATACCTGGCTGGCTGAACAGCATTGAGAAGCTCACAGAGACCGCTATAAGCAACACTTTAAAAGAACGCCACAGACCAATCAACCAAACTTTTTTGGGTTATTTTTCATAGTCTGCAGGCATGAAATTAAAGAAGTTGCGGCAATTGGTTGAGGCCTACGGTGCCACCCTCGGATCCTGAAAAGTCCATTTGTGGAGATGGGCACCTGGACTCCCGTTAAGAAGACATGTTGTCAACCTCTAGATCCCTTACATGCCTGCATTTTTCGGCTTGCTGCTGCTGCTGGTTGCCCAGCAGCAGACTGAAGGTGGCTGCTGCCGTGCGCAGGTATATAAAGGCTCAGCGCCTATTGTGACACGCGCAGCAGTGTTCCATTGCCACATTCTATCTACTGCAGGCAGGATACTTGGCTGGCTAAACAGCATTGAGAAGCTCACAGAGACCGCTATAAGCAACACTTTAAAAGAACGCCACAGACCAATCAACCAAACTTTTTTGGGTTATTTTTTATAGTCTGCAGGCATGAAATTAAAGAAGTTGCGGCAATTGGTTGCGGCCTACGGTGCCACCCTCGGATCCTGAAAAGTCCATTTGTGGAGATGGGCACCTGGACTCTCGTTAAGAAGACATGTTGTCAACCTCTAGATCCCTTACATGCCTGCACTTTTCGGCTTGCTGCTGCTGCTGGCTACCCAGCAACAGACTGAAGGTGGCTGCTGCCGTGCGCAGGTATATAAAGGCTCAGAGCCTATTGTGACATGCGCAGCAGTGTTCCATTGCCACATTCCATCTACTGCAGGCAGGATACCTGGCTGGCTGAACAGCATTGAGAAGCTCACAGAGACCTCTATAAGCAACACTTAAAAAGAACGCCACAGACCAATCAACCAAACTTTTTTGGGTTATTTTTTATAGTCTGCAGGCATGAAATTAAAGAAGTTGGGGCAATTGGTTGCGGCCTACGGTGCCACCCTCGGATCATGAAAAGTCCATTTGTGGAGATGGGCACCTGGACTCCCGTTAAGAAGACATGTTGTCAACCTCTAGATCCCTTACATGCCTGCACTTTTCGGCTTGCTGCTGCTGTTGGTTGTCCAGCAGCAGACTGAAGGTGGCTGCTGCCGTGCGCAGGTATATAAAGGCTCAGCGCCTATTGTGACACGCGCAGCAGTGTTCCATTGCCACATTCCATCTTCTGCAGGCAGGATACCTGGCTGGCTGAACAGCATTGAGAAGCTCACAGAGACCGCTATAAGCAACACTTTAAAAGAACGCCACAGACCAATCAACCAAACTTTTTTGGGTTATTTTTTATAGTCTGCAGGCATGAAATTAAAGAAGTTGCGGCAATTGGTTGCTGCCTACGGTGCCACCCTCGGATCCTGAAAAGTCCATTTGTGGAGATGGGCACCTGGACTCCCGTTAAGAAGACATGTTGTCAACCTCTAAATCCCTTACATGCCTGCACTTTTCGGCTTGCTGCTGCTGCTGGCTGTCCAGCAGCAGACTGAAGGTGGCTGCTGCCGTGCGCAGGTATATAAAGGCTCAGAGCCTATTGTGACACGCGCAGCAGTGTTCCATTGCCACGTTCCATCTACTGCAAGCAGGATACCTGGCTGGCTGAACAGCATTGAGAAGCTCACAGAGACCGCTATAAGTAACACTTTAAAAGAACGCCACAGACCAATCAACCAAACTTTTTTGGATTATTTTTTATAGTCTGCAGGCATGAAATTAAAGAAGTTGTGGCAATTGGTTGCGGCCTACGGTGCCACCCTCGGATCCTGAAAAGTCCATTTGTGGAGATGGGCACCTGGACTCCCGTTAAGAAGACATGTTGTCAACCTCTAGATCCCTTACATGCCTGCACTTTTCGGCTTGCTGCTGCTGGCTGTCCAGCAGCAGACTGAAGGTGGCTGTTGCCGTGCGCAGGTATAGAAAGGCTCAGATCCTATTGTGACACGCGCAGCAGTGTTCCATTGCCACATTCCATCTACTGCAGGCAGAATACCTGGCTGGCTGAACAGCATTGAGAAGCTCACAGAGACCGCTATAAGCAACACTTTAAAAGAACGCCACAGACCAACCAAACTTTTTTGGGTTATTTTTTATAGTCTGCAGGCATGAAATTAAAGAAGTTGCGGCAATTGGTTGCGGCCTACGGTGCCACCCTCGGATCCTGAAAAGTCCATTTGTGGAGATGGGCACCTGGACTCCCGTTAAGAAGACATGTTGTCAACCTCTAGATCCCTTACATGCCTGCACTTTTCGGCTTGCTGCTGCTGCTGCTGGCTGTCCAGCAGCAGACTGAAGATGGCTGTTGCCGTGCGCAGGTATATAAAGGCTCAGAGCCTATTGTGACACGCGCAGCAGTGTTCCATTGCCACATTCCATCTACTGCAGGCAGGATACCAGGCTGGCTGAACAGCATTGAGAAGCTCACAGAGACCGCTATAAGCAACACTTTAAAAGAACGCCACAGACCAATCAACCAAACTTTCTTGGGTTATTTTTTATAGTCTGCAGGCATGAAATTAAAGAAGTTGCGGCAATTGGTTGCGGCCTACGGTGCCACCCTCGGATCATGAAAAGTCCATTTGTGGAGATGGGCACATGGACTCCCGTTAAGAAGACATGTTGTCAACCTCTAGATCCCTTAGATCAGGGTTCCCCAACTCCAGTCCTTAAGGCCCACCAACAGATCATGTTTTCAGGATTTCCTTAGTATTGCACAGGTGATAATTCCATCACCTGCACAGGCAATAATTCCATCACCTGTGCAATACTAAGGAAATCCTGAAAACATGGCCTGTTGGTGGGCCTTGAGGACTGGAGTTGGGGAACCCTGCCTTAGATGCCTGCACTTTTCGGCTTGCTGCTGCTGCTGCAGCAGCAGCAGACTGAAGTTGGCTGCTGCCGTGCGCAGGTATAAAAAGGCTCAGAGCCTATTGTGACACGCGCAGCAGTGTTCCATTGCCACATTCCATCTACTGCAGGCAGGATACCTGGCTGGCTGAACAGCATTGAAAAGCTCACAGAGACCGCTATAAGCAACACTTTAAAAGAACGCCACAGACCAATCAACCAAACTTTTTTGGGTTATTTTTTATAGTCTGCAGGCATGAAATTAAAGAAGTTGCGGGAATTGGTTGCGGCCTACGGTGCCACCCTCGGATCCTGAAAAGTCCATTTGTGGAGATGGGCACCTGGACTCCCGTTAAGAAGACATGTTGTCAACCTCTAGATCCCTTACATGCCTGCACTTTTCGGCTTGCTGCTGCTGCTGCAGCAGCAGACTGAAGTTGGCTGCTGCCGTGCGCAGGTATATAAAGGCTCAGAGCCTATTGTGACACGCGCAGCAGTGTTCCATTGCCACATTCCATCTACTGCAGGCAGGATACCTGGCTGGCTGAACAGCATTGAGAATCTCACAGAGACCGATATAAGCAACACTTTAAAAGAACGTCACAGACCAATCAACCAAACTTTTTTGGGTTATTTTTTATAGTCTGCAGGCATGAAATTAAAGAAGTTGCGGCAATTGGTTGCGGCCTACGGTGCCACCCTCGGATCCTGAAAAGTCCATTTGTGGAGATGGGCACCTGGACTCCCGTTAAGAAGACATGTTGTCAACCTCTAGATCCCTTACATGCCTGCACTTTTCGGCTTGCTGCTGCTGCTGCTGGCTGTCCAGCAGCAGACTGAAGGTGGCTATTGCCGAGCGCAGGTATATAAAGGCTCAGAGCCTATTGTGACACGCGCAGCAGTGTTCCATTGCCACATTCCATCTACTGCAGGCAGAATACCTGGCTGGCTGAACAGCATTGAGAAGCTCACAGAGACCGCTATAAGCAACACTTTAA
Organism: Phyllobates terribilis; assembly: GCF_046119375.1. NCBI lineage: Eukaryota > Metazoa > Chordata > Amphibia > Anura > Dendrobatidae > Phyllobates > Phyllobates terribilis. Next base: position 1,911,399 of record NW_027362943.1, read on the forward strand.
AAGAACGCCACAGACCAATCAACCAAACTTTTTTGGGTTATTTTTTATAGTCTGCAGGCATGAAATTAAAGAAGTTGAGGCCTACGGTGCCACCCTCGGATCCTGAAAAGTCCATTTGTGGAGATGGGCACCTGGACTCCCGTTAAGAAGACATGTTGTCAACCTCTAGATGCCTTACATGCCTGCATTTTTCGGCTTGCTGCTGCTGCTGGCTACCCAGCAGCAGACTGAAGGTGGCTGCTGCCGTGCGCAGGTATATAAAGGCTCAGAGAGTATTGTGACATGCGCAGCAGTGTTCCATTGCCACATTCCATCTACTGCAGGCAGGATACCTGGCTGGCTGAACAGCATTGAGAAGCTCACAGAGACCTCTATAAGCAACACTTAAAAAGAACGCCACAGACCAATCAACCAAACTTTTTTGGGTTATTTTTTATAGTCTGCAGGCATGAAATTAAAGAAGTTGGGGCAATTGGTTGCAGCCTACGGTGCCACCCTCGGATCATGAAAAGTCCATTTGTGGAGATGGGCACCTGGACTCCCGTTAAGAAGACATGTTGTCAACCTCTAGATCCCTTACATGCCTGCACTTTTCGGCTTGCTGCTGCTGCTGGTTGTCCAGCAGCAGACTGAAGGTGGCTGCTGCCGTGCGCAGGTATATAAAGGCTCAGCGCCTATTGTGACACGCGCAGCAGTGTTCCATTGCCACATTCCATCTTCTGCAGGCAGGATACCTGGCTGGCTGAACAGCATTGAGAAGCTCACAGAGACCGCTATAAGCAACACTTTAAAAGAACGCCACAGACCAATCAACCAAACTTTTTTGGGTTATTTTTTATAGTCTGCAGGCATGAAATTAAAGAAGTTGCGGCAATTGGTTGCTGCCTACGGTGCCACCCTCGGATCCTGAAAAGTCCATTTGTGGAGATGGGCACCTGGACTCCCGTTAAGAAGACATGTTGTCAACCTCTAAATCCCTTACATGCCTGCACTTTTCGGCTTGCTGCTGCTGCTGGCTGTCCAGCAGCAAACTGAAGGTGGCTGCTGCCGTGCGCAGGTATATAAAGGCTCAGAGCCTATTGTGACACGCGCAGCAGTGTTCCATTGCCACGTTCCATCTACTGCAAGCAGGATACCTGGCTGGCTGAACAGCATTGAGAAGCTCACAGAGACCGCTATAAGTAACACTTTAAAAGAACGCCACAGACCAATCAACCAAACTTTTTTGGATTATTTTTTATAGTCTGCAGGCATGAAATTAAAGAAGTTGTGGCAATTGGTTGCGGCCTACGGTGACACCCTCGGATCCTGAAAAGTCCATTTGTGGAGATGGGCACCTGGACTCCCGTTAAGAAGACATGTTGTCAACCTCTAGATCCCTTACATGCCTGCACTTTTCGGCTTGCTGCTGCTGCTGCTGGCTGTCCAGCAGCAGACTGAAGGTGGCTGTTGCCGTGCGCAGGTATAGAAAGGCTCAGAGCCTATTGTGACACGCGCAGCAGTGTTCCATTGCCACATTCCATCTACTGCAGGCAGAATACCTGGCTGGCTGAACAGCATTGAGAAGCTCACAGAGACCGCTATAAGCAACACTTTATAAGAACGCCACAGACCAACCAAACTTTTTTGGGTTATTTTTTATAGTCTGCAGGCATGAAATTAAAGAAGTTGCGGCAATTGGTTGCGGCCTACGGTGCCACCCTCGGATCCTGAAAAGTCCATTTGTGGAGATGGGCACCTGGACTCCCGTTAAGAAGACATGTTGTCAACCTCTAGATCCCTTACATGCCTGCACTTTTCGGCTTGCTGCTGCTGCTGCTGCTGGCTGTCCAGCAGCAGACTGAAGGTGGCTGTTGCCGTGCGCAGGTATATAAAGGCTCAGAGCCTATTGTGACACGCGCAGCAGTGTTCCATTGCCACATTCCATCTACTGCAGGCAGGATACCAGGCTGGCTGAACAGCATTGAGAAGCTCACAGAGACCGCTATAAGCAACACTTTAAAAGAACGCCACAGACCAATCAACCAAACTTTTTTGGGTTATTTTTTATAGTGTGCAGGCATGAAATTAAAGAAGTTGCGGCAATTGGTTGCGGCCTACGGTGCCACCCTCGGATCCTGAAAAGTCCATTTGTGGAGATGGGCACATGGACTCCCGTTAAGAAGACATGTTGTCAACCTCTAGATCCCTTAGATGCCTGCACTTTTCGGCTTGCTGCTGCAGCAGCAGACTGAAGTTGGCTGCTGCCGTGCGCAGGTATAAAAAGGCTCAGAGCCTATTGTGACACGCGCAGCAGTGTTCCATTGCCACATTCCATCTACTGCAGGCAGGATACCTGGCTGGCTGAACAGCATTGAGAAGCTCACAGAGACCGCTATAAGCAACACTTTAAAAGAACGCCACAGACCAATCAACCAAACTTTTTTGGGTTATTTTTTATAGTCTGCAGGCATGAAATTAAAGAAGTTGCGGGAATTGGTTGCGGCCTACGGTGCCACCCTCGGATCCTGAAAAGTCCATTTGTGGAGATGGGCACCTGGACTCCCGTTAAGAAGACATGTTGTCAACCTCTAGATCCCTTACATGGCTGCACTTTTCGGCTTGCTGCTGCTGCTGGCTGTCCAGCAGCAGACTGAAGTTGGCTGCTGCCGTGCGCAGGTATATAAAGGCTCAGAGCCTATTGTGACACGCGCAGCAGTGTTCCATTGCCACATTCCATCTACTGCAGGCAGGATACCTGGCTGGCTGAACAGCATTGAGAATCTCACAGAGACCGATATAAGCAACACTTTAAAAGAACGTCACAGACCAATCAACCAAACTATTTTGGGTTATTTTTTATAGTCTGCAGGCATGAAATTAAAGAAGTTGCGGCAATTGGTTGCGGCCTACGGTGCCACCCTCGGATCCTGAAAAGTCCATTTGTGGAGATGGGCACCTGGACTCCCGTTAAGAAGACATGTTGTCAACCTCTAGATCCCTTACATGCCTGCACTTTTCGGCTTGCTGCTGCTGCTGCTGGCTGTCCAGCAGCAGACTGAAGGTGGCTGTTGCCGAGCGCAGGTATATAAAGGCTCAGAGCCTATTGTGACACGCGCAGCAGTGTTCCATTGCCACATTCCATCTACTGCAGGCAGAATACCTGGCTGGCTGAACAGCATTGAGAAGCTCACAGAGACCGCTATAAGCAACACTTTAAAAGAACGCCACAGACCAATCAACCAAACTTTTTTGGGTTATTTTTTATAGTCTGCAGGCATGAAATTAAAGAAGTTGAGGCCTACGGTGCCACCCTCGGATCCTGAAAAGTCCATTTGTGGAGATGGGCACCTGGACTCCCGTTAAGAAGACATGTTGTCAACCTCTAGATCCCTTACATGCCTGCACTTTTCGGCTTGCTGCTGCTGCTGGTTGTCCAGCAGCAGACTGAAGGTGGCTGCTGCCGTGCGCAGGTATATAAAGGCTCAGCGCCTATTGTGACACGCGCAGCAGTGTTCCATTGCCACATTCCATCTTCTGCAGGCAGGATACCTGGCTGGCTGAACAGCATTGAGAAGCTCACAGAGACCGCTATAAGCAACACTTTAAAAGAACGCCACAGACCAATCAACCAAACTTTTTTGGGTTATTTTTTATAGTCTGCAGGCATGAAATTAAAGAAGTTGCGGCAATTGGTTGCTGCCTACGGTGCCACCCTCGGATCCTGAAAAGTCCATTTGTGGAGATGGGCACCTGGACTCCCGTTAAGAAGACATGTTGTCAACCTCTAAATCCCTTACATGCCTGCACTTTTCGGCTTGCTGCTGCTGCTGGCTGTCCAGCAGCAGACTTAAGGTGGCTGCTGCCGTGCGCAGGTATATAAAGGCTCAGAGCCTATTGTGACACGCGCAGCAGTGTTCCATTGCCACGTTCCATCTACTGCAAGCAGGATACCTGGCTGGCTGAACAGCATTGAGAAGCTCACAGAGACCGCTATAAGTAACACTTTAAAAGAACGCCACAGACCAATCAACCAAACTTTTTTGGATTATTTTTTATAGTCTGCAGGCATGAAATTAAAGAAGTTGTGGCAATTGGTTGCGGCCTACGGTGCCACCCTCGGATCCTGAAAAGTCCATTTGTGGAGATGGGCACCTGGACTCCCGTTAAGAAGACATGTTGTCAACCTCTAGATCCCTTACATGCCTGCACTTTTCGGCTTGCTGCTGCTGCTGCTGGCTGTCCAGCAGCAGACTGAAGGTGGCTGTTGCCGTGCGCAGGTATAGAAAGGCTCAGAGCCTATTGTGACACGCGCAGCAGTGTTCCATTGCCACATTCCATCTACTGCAGGCAGAATACCTGGCTGGCTGAACAGCATTGAGAAGCTCACAGAGACCGCTATATACAACACTTTAAAAGAACGCCACAGACCAACCAAACTTTTTTGGGTTATTTTTTATAGTCTGCAGGCATGAAATTAAAGAAGTTGCGGCAATTGGTTGCGGCCTACGGTGCCACCCTCGGATCCTGAAAAGTCCATTTGTGGAGATGGGCACCTGGACTCCCGTTAAGAAGACATGTTGTCAACCTCTAGATCCCTTACATGCCTGCACTTTTCGGCTTGCTGCTGCTGCTGCTGCTGGCTGTCCAGCAGCAGACTGAAGGTGGCTGTTGCCGTGCGCAGGTATATAAAGGCTCAGAGCCTATTGTGACACGCGCAGCAGTGTTCCATTGCCACATTCCATCTACTGCAGGCAGGATACCAGGCTGGCTGAACAGCATTGAGAAGCTCACAGAGACCGCTATAAGCAACACTTTAAAAGAACGCCACAGACCAATCAACCAAACTTTTTTGGGTTATTTTTTATAGTCTGCAGGCATGAAATTAAAGAAGTTGCGGCAATTGGTTGCGGCCTACGGTGCCACCCTCGGATCCTGAAAAGTCCATTTGTGGAGATGGGCACATGGACTCCCGTTAAGAAGACATGTTGTCAACCTCTAGATCCCTTAGATGCCTGCACTTTTCGGCTTGCTGCTGCAGCAGCAGACTGAAGTTGGCTGCTGCCGTGCGCAGGTATAAAACGGCTCAGAGCCTATTGTGACACGCGCAGCAGTGTTCCATTGCCACATTCCATCTACTGCAGGCAGGATACCTGGCTGGCTGAACAGCATTGAGAAGCTCACAGAGACCGCTATAAGCAACACTTTAAAAGAACGCCACAGACCAATCAACCAAACTTTTTTGGGTTATTTTTTATAGTCTGCAGGCATGAAATTAAAGAAGTTGCGGGAATTGGTTGCGGCCTACGGTGCCACCCTCGGATCCTGAAAAGTCCATTTGTGGAGATGGGCACCCGGACTCCCGTTAAGAAGACATGTTGTCAACCTCTAGATCCCTTACATGCCTGCACTTTTCGGCTTGCTGCTGCTGCTGCAGCAGCAGACTGAAGTTGGCTGCTGCCGTGCGCAGGTATTAAAGGCTCAGAGCCTATTGTGACACGCGCAGCAGTGTTCCATTGCCACATTCCATCTACTGCAGGCAGGATACCTGGCTGGCTGAACAGCATTGAGAATCTCACAGAGACCGATATAAGCAACACTTTAAAAGAACGTCACAGACCAATCAACCAAACTTTTTTGGGTTATTTTTTATAGTCTGCAGGCATGAAATTAAAGAAGTTGCGGCAATTGGTTGCGGCCTACGGTGCCACCCTCGGATCCTGAAAAGTCCATTTGTGGAGATGGGCACCTGGACTCCCGTTAAGAAGACATGTTGTCAACCTCTAGATCCCTTACATGCCTGCACTTTTCGGCTTGCTGCTGCTGCTGCTGGCTGTCCAGCAGCAGACTGAAGGTGGCTGTTGCCGAGCGCAGGTATATAAAGGCTCAGAGCCTATTGTGACACGCGCAGCAGTGTTCCATTGCCACATTCCATCTACTGCAGGCAGAATACCTGGCTGGCTGAACAGCATTGAGAAGCTCACAGAGACCGCTATAAGCAACACTTTAAAAGAACGCCACAGACCAATCAACCAAACTTTTTTGGGTTATTTTTTATAGTCTGCAGGCATGAAATTAAAGAAGTTGCGGCAATTAGTTGAGGCCTACGGTGCCACCCTCGGATCCTGAAAAGTCCATTTGTGGAGATGGGCACCTGGACTCCCGTTAAGAAGACATGTTGTCAACCTCTAGATCCCTTACATGCCTGCATTTTTCGGCTTGCTGCTGCTGCTGGTTGTCCAGCAGCAGACTGAAGGTGGCTGCTGCCGTGCGCAGGTATATAAAGGCTCAGCGCCTATTGTGACACGCGCAGCAGTGTTCCATTGCCACATTCCATCTACTGCAGGCAGGATACTTGGCTGGCTGAACAGCATTGAGAAGCTCACAGAGACCGCTATAAGCAACACTTTAAAAGAACGCCACAGACCAATCAACCAAACTTTTTTGGGTTATTTTTTATAGTCTGCAGGCATGAAATTAAAGAAGTTGCGGCAATTGGTTGCGGCCTACGGTGCCACCCTCGGATCCTGAAAAGTCCATTTGTGGAGATGGGCACCTGGACTCTCGTTAAGAAGACATGTTGTCAACCTCTAGATCCCTTACATGCCTGCACTTTTCGGCTTGCTGCTGCTGCTGGCTACCCAGCAGCAGACTGAAGGTGGCTGCTGCCGTGCGCAGGTATATAAAGGCTCAGAGCCTATTGTGACATGCGCAGCAGTGTTCCATTGCCACATTCCATCTACTGCAGGCAGGATACCTGGCTGGCTGAACAGCATTGAGAAGCTCACAGAGACCTCTATAAGCAACACTTAAAAAGAACGCCACAGACCAATCAACCAAACTTTTTTGGGTTATTTTTTATAGTCTGCAGGCATGAAATTAAAGAAGTTGGGGCAATTGGTTGCGGCCTACGGTGCCACCCTCGGATCATGAAAAGTCCATTTGTGGAGATGGGCACCTGGACTCCCGTTAAGAAGACATGTTGTCAACCTCTAGATCCCTTACATGCCTGCACTTTTCGGCTTGCTGCTGCTGCTGGTTGTCCAGCAGCAGACTGAAGGTGGCTGCTGCCGTGCGCAGGTATATAAAGGCTCAGCGCCTATTGTGACACGCGCAGCAGTGTTCCATTGCCACATTCCATCTTCTGCAGGCAGGATACCTGGCTGGCTGAACAGCATTGAGAAGCTCACAGAGACCGCTATAAGCAACACTTTAAAAGAACGCCACAGACCAATCAACCAAACTTTTTTGGGTTATTTTTTATAGTCTGCAGGCATGAAATTAAAGAAGTTGCGGCAATTGGTTGCTGCCTACGGTGCCACCCTCGGATCCTGAAAAGTCCATTTGTGGAGATGGGCACCTGGACTCCCGTTAAGAAGACATGTTGTCAACCTCTAAATCCCTTACATGCCTGCACTTTTCGGCTTGCTGCTGCTGCTGGCTGTCCAGCAGCAGACTGAAGGTGGCTGCTGCCGTGCGCAGGTATATAAAGGGTCAGAGCCTATTGTGACACGCGCAGCAGTGTTCCATTGCCACATTCCATCTACTGCAGGCAGGATATCTGGCTGGCTGAACAGCATTGAGAAGCTCACAGAGACCGCTATAAGCAACACTTTAAAAGAACACCACAGACCAATCAACCAAACTTTTTTGGGTTATTTTTTATAGTCTGCAGGCATGAAATTAAAGGAGTTGCGGCAATTGGTTGCGGCCTACGGTGCCACCCTCGGATCCTGAAAAGTCCATTTGTGGAGATGGGCATGACACGCCCCCTGGGCCATATTCAGGGGATACCCGGAGCCGGATCTGGATAGGGGTAGTAGTCCTTGTGGCGGTGACCCGGTCCGTGCCCAGGGTGTCAAACTAAGTGGCAGTCTATGGCAGTAGATGTTAACTTGATCGACTACGCCACCCGTTGAGTGCGGCTTTGAAGCCGCCGCTGCAGAACAGTCCACTGAGGCCGGTGGTATATGTGCAGCAGTGATGGTATAACCCCCAACGGGAGGGGTATGGCCTCAGGGCAGCAGGTGAAGATGATGGGGGTTGTGACGGTGCAGTAAGAAGAGTCAGAGTCAGGAGATGCAGTTTCAGGGTTTTTACTCACGGGTGTTCTCTCAGTCACTCTGGCCTTGAGTGACCACCCGAGCCGTGCTGCGTCCACCAGGTCCTGGACTCGGCTAACCCCCAGGCAGTCCGGAGCGTGGTCCTGAGCTTCCCTGTCTCTCTCTCTTCCTCCTGGCCGTTCCCACCAGGGATCCACCTTTGGCCGGCTCCCTCGGGTCTCTTGGTGGTCAAACCTCCTCTGGGTTCCCTGACCCTATGCTTGGTGTGCCTTTCTGGTGGATTTGGTGAGGGTCGTGGCAAATCTTGACCACGACCTCCGGTTTCTGGCTGAGGATTAGTGGCCTCCACCAGTTCGGGTTCCGGTACCCGTGTCCGCCGACCCTTCACCCTTTCTGGTCTGATTCTGGGTTCTTGGGGTTCCCTCTGTCTTCCTCTCTGGGTCCTTCTTACTCCTCTCTCCTCTGCAGGCTTGGCTCTGGAGCTGGGCCCAGCCGGAGCCACAGCTCCCTGTCAGCCCTCCTGGCTGAGCTCCTCTGCTCTGCTCCTCTACTACTAGACAAGACCCTGTCCTAAGATGGTGCCCACCTTATATACTCCCTCTATGTGTGAACCCAGGTGACCAGCACCCAATGGGCTCCTAGCTTTACCCAGACTGCTCCCCCTATCTGCCCCTACACTACTGGGATGTTCCACCCCCCTCCCACTCCAGCCAGGGACAGACGCTGTCGTACCTGCACATATACTGGTGGGAGTACCGTAGTTCTGTCCCCCAGAAATGGGATGTATGTAGTGCATGCAGCCTACTAAGCTCAGTTCCACACTCCATCCTTACCCGGGAGTGGAATACCACACCTCTGGCTTGAGGTGTAATACCCCTGTAGCAGCCGAATCCTCAGGGTGCTACATTCCCCCCTGGTAAACCACAACACGTCCTCGGGCTGTAAAAGAATAAAATATCCAAAAACATACTTTTTTTTTTTTTCAAAACATCATAAACATATAAAACACTATATATATTATCAGCAGCATAAAACTTTTCATATATAAACATTCTTGTTCCTCCGGCCACGGTGCAACTTGTGACCGGGTAAAGTGCAACAGTCTCTTCTGGAAAAAACACAGTTCCTTATAAAACCAGTAGGGGGCGCCTTAGAAAGCGCAACTATATACAAGGGGAGGTGGCCGCTCTCAGTCCTCGGCCAGTGGGATAAGGGACATACGGGTAACAGTTTAATTTGCTGGTCCCAACGGGGACTATAATGGTAACAGTTCCTGTACCCTGACGGGTAACTATTTTACAGTTCCATTTACCGTACTTTAGTAGCGGCGTCCTCCTTCTCCTTCCTCCATGTACCCTTCAGACCCGTCCGGGTCCTCTTGCTCCTCCTGACACCTCAGCTCTTCCTCTGTCAGTCGGTGTACATGAAGGGCATAGGGTCCTTTGGCACATTGGTGCCGGGTAAAGGTGACCTCATCACCCAGGTAAAGGTCACGACCTCTGTGTCCCTCCGGTAGGTGGGACTCGACATCTCTTCTGTCACGAAGACGTCGCCGGGGGTGTGATGATCTCTGATGAAGCCCCAACCGTGCTGCAGTTGGAATTTAATTACAGTCCCGGTGGCACTGGGACCGTGTGCTGCACGGGGGTTCCTTCGGGTCCGGCTCTTTTGTTCTGCACTCTTTACTTGCAGCCGCTCCTCGCGGACCCGTCTCTCTCTCCGTTCTCGCTCAAAGACTTCCAACTGCTGGCGGCAGCACTCCGCACGCTCAGCTGCGGCCGCCCGGGTCTCCTGAGTGAACCCGATGAGATCTCCTCCTGCGGGGTCCCACTCAAACTGCGCCTCCTCTAACGAGAGTGAGGTCATCTTGACGGGCGCCGGAGCCGGGATTAGGGGCTCATCCAGGGGTCTTTCTTTCCGGAGTCGGGGATGGTGGTACTCCGGTGGCCACACAAAGGGCTGCCCATCCGGGCAAGTGTGCTGGGCAAACAAGTCCTCACCCAGGTGCGGCACAGTGGAAGTTGAGGGCGCGGTGGTGGTAGCGGCGCCCGGAATCACTAGGCCTTGCGACCAGGCTTGGGGTACCCTGAAGGTAAAGGGCACTGTGAAGATGGCGGTGCCCGGAGGTACTTGACCTTGCGACCAGGCCGGTGGCTTAATGGAGGTAGAGGGCGCTGTTGGTATTGCGGCGCCCGGGGGCACTCGGCCTTGCGACCAGGCCGGTGGCGTCTCCTGCTTGGCCGCGCTCAGGGTTGAGGCCCGTGACGTCACAGGGGGCGTGGCCGCGGCTTCTGTTTGAGGCCTAGTCGGGAGCGGTGACGGTGCGGCGACGGGATCGATCAGTGGGACTTCGGGCTCTGCGACGGGGAGCGGGGGTAGGCTTACGGTGGCTGGGCTTGGGGTAGTGATGTCCCCTTTACTTGCCTCCGTCTCTTCAGCTCCCTCTGCGGCGTCGTCTCCGGCCTCCGTCCCTTCTGCATCCTCTTCAGGGGCTGGCGTGCTCCTCGTTGCCGATGGTGTGCTTCGCTGGCGGGTTCCAGCCTGCTGGGCCATCTCTCTGCTCCACTCCGTCAGCATTTCTCGCTGCACCTGGGCCATCCTCCGTGCGAGGCCCTCCAGCGCTGTCTGTGCACGCTCCCGGTTTCGGGGGAGCTGTGCCAGGATCTCCACCAGGTCTTGTGGGGTGGTTGCTTGCAGCAGGCTCCTGACCACAGGGTCGGTGCTGCCTGACTCTCCCTCCATCTCCGGGTACGGCTTCTCCAGACTCCTCTCCAGACTCCTCCAGGCTGCACCCATCTTCTCTGTTTTGTTCTGTATCCGCCCCCATTGAGGGCGGTCCTGGGGCAACTTGGTGATTGTCAGTTCCAGGGGCAGACCCCCCACGCTGATGGACATCTCAAGCATCACAGTCTCTGCTGGTGGGGGCGGTTTCCGCTTTTGGCGCCATTCTTGGACCTGGCCCACGATGGGAGGTGGCCTCTTGCCACCCTCTGGCACGCCCATAATGGCGTCCGCTCTGCCAGGGCGGGAAATCTTCTCAAATGGCGGGAATCGTCTCCCAGTGGCGGGAAACTCCGTGGATGGCGGGAAAAAGCTGAAAATGGCGCCGGATGGCGGGAATCTTCACCGATGGCGGGAAGAAGGCTGAAGATGGCGCCGGATGGCGGGAATCTTCACCACTGGTAAGTTTGAACAGTCTTTTTCAGGCACGCAGTACCCGGTGGTTGCGGGCACGAAATCCTGTCGACTACGCCAAAAGGTTGACGCGCCCCCTGGGCCATATTCAGGGGATACCCGGAGCCGGATCTGGATAGGGGTAGTAGTCCTTGTGGCGGTGACCCGGTCCGTGCCCAGGGTGTCAAACTAAGTGGCAGTCTATGGCAGTAGATGTTAACTTGATCGACTACGCCACCCGTTGAGTGCGGCTTTGAAGCCGCCGCTGCAGAACAGTCCACTGAGGCCGGTGGTATATGTGCAGCAGTGATGGTATAACCCCCAACGGGAGGGGTATGGCCTCAGGGCAGCAGGTGAAGATGATGGGGGTTGTGACGGTGCAGTAAGAAGAGTCAGAGTCAGGAGATGCAGTTTCAGGGTTTTTACTCACGGGTGTTCTCTCAGTCACTCTGGCCTTGAGTGACCACCCGAGCCGTGCTGCGTCCACCAGGTCCTGGACTCGGCTAACCCCCAGGCAGTCCGGAGCGTGGTCCTGAGCTTCCCTGTCTCTCTCTCTTCCTCCTGGCCGTTCCCACCAGGGATCCACCTTTGGCCGGCTCCCTCGGGTCTCTTGGTGGTCAAACCTCCTCTGGGTTCCCTGACCCTATGCTTGGTGTGCCTTTCTGGTGGATTTGGTGAGGGTCGTGGCAAATCTTGACCACGACCTCCGGTTTCTGGCTGAGGATTAGTGGCCTCCACCAGTTCGGGTTCCGGTACCCGTGTCCGCCAACCCTTCACCCTTTCTGGTCTGATTCTGGGTTCTTGGGGTTCCCTCTGTCTTCCTCTCTGGGTCCTTCTTACTCCTCTCTCCTCTGCAGGCTTGGCTCTGGAGCTGGGCCCAGCCGGAGCCACAGCTCCCTGTCAGCCCTCCTGGCTGAGCTCCTCTGCTCTGCTCCTCTACTACTAGACAAGACCCTGTCCTAAGATGGTGCCCACCTTATATACTATCTCTATGTGTGAACCCAGGTGACCAGCACACAATGGGCTCCTAGCTTTACCCAGACTGCTCCCCCTATCTGCCCTTACACTACTGGGATGTTCCACCCCCCTCCCACTCCAGCCAGGGACAGACGCTGTCGTACCTGCACATATACTGGTGGGAGTACCGTAGTTCTGTCCCCCGGAAATGGGATGTATGTAGTACATGCAGCCTACTAAGCTCAGTTCCACACTCCATCCTTACCCGGGAGTGGAATAACACACCTCTGGCTTGAGGTGTAATACCCCTGTAGCAGCCGAATCCTCAGGGTGCTACAGGCACCTGGACTCCCGTTAAGAAGACATGTTGTCAACCTCTAGATACCTTACATGCCTGCACTTTTCGGCTTGCTGCTGCTGCTGCTGCTGGCTGTCCAGCAGCAGACTGAAGGTGTCTCCTGCTCTGCTCAGGTATATAAAGGCTCAGCGCCTATTGTGACACGCGCAGCAGTGTTCCATTGCCACGTTCCATCTACTGCAGGCAGGATACCTGGCTGGCTGAACAGCATTGAGAAGCTCACAGAGACCGCTATAAGCAACACTTTAAAAAAACGCCACAGACCAATCAACTAAACTTTTTTGGGTTATTTGTTATAGTCTGCAGGCATGAAATTAAAGAAGTTGCGGCAATTGGTTGCGGCCTACGGTGCCACCCTCGGATCCTGAAAAGTCCATTTGTGGAGATGGGCACCTGGACTCCCGTTAAGAAGACATGTTGTCAACCTCTAGATACCTTACATGCCTGCACTTTTCGGCTTGCTGCTGCTGCTGGCTGTCCAGCAGCAGACTGAAGGTGGCTCCTGCTCTGCTCAGGTATATAAAGGCTCAGCGCCTATTGTGACACGCGCAACAGTGTTCCATTGCCACGTTCCATCTACTGCAGGCAGGATACCTGGCTGGCTGAACAGCATTGAGAAGATCACAGAGACCGCTATAAGCAACACTTTAAAAGAACGCCACAGACCAATCAACCAAACTTTTTTGGGTTATTTTTAATAGTCTGCAGGCATGAAATTAAAGAAGTTGTGGCAATTGGTTGCGGCCTACGGTGCCACCCTCGGATCCTGAAAAGTCCATTTGTGGAGATGGGCACCTGGACTCCCGTTAAGAAGACATGTTGTCAACCTCTAGATTCCCTAGAAGCCTGCACTTTTCGGCTTGCTTCTGCTGCTGGCTGTCCAGCAGCAGACTGAAGGTGGCTGCTGCCGTGCGCAGGTATATAAAGGCTCAAAGCCTATTGTGACACGCGCAGCAGTGTTCCATTGCCACATTCCATCTACTGCAGGCAGGATACCTGGCTGGCTGAACAGCATTGAGAAGCTCACAGAGACCGCTATAAGCAAAACTTTAAAAGAATGCCACAGACCAATCAATCAAACTTTTTTGGGTTATTTTTTATAGTCTGCAGGCATGAAATTAAAGAAGTTGCGGCAATTGGTTGCGGCCTACGGTGCCACACTCGGATCCTGAAAATTCCATTTGTGGAGATGGGCACCTGGACTTCCGTTAAGAAGACATGTTGTCAACCTTTAGATCCCTTACATGCCTGCACTTTTCGGCTTACTGCTGCTGCTGCTGGCTGTCCAGCAGCAGACTGAAGGTGGCTGCTGCCGTGTGCAGGTATATAAAGGCTCAGAGCCTATTGTGACACGCGCAGCAGTGTTCCATTGCCACATTCCATCTACTGCAGGCAGGATACCTGGCTGGCTGAACAGCATTGAGAAGCTCACAGAGAACGCTATAAGCAACACTTTAAAAAAACGCCACAGACCAATCAACTAAACTTTTTTGGGTTATTTGTTATAGTCTGCAGGCATGAAACTAAAGAAGTTGCGGCAATTGGTTGCGGCCTATGGTGCCACCCTCGGATCCTGAAATGTCCATTTGTGGAGAGGGGCACCTGGACTCCCGTTAAGAAGACATGTTGTCACCCTCTAGATCCCTTACATGCCTGCACTTTTCGGCTTGCTGCTGCTGCTGGCTGTCCAGCAGCAGACTGAAGGTGGTTCCTGCTCTGCTCAGGTATATAAAGGCTCAGCGCCTATTGTGACACGCGCACCAGTGTTCCATTGCCACGTTCCATCTACTGCAGGCAGAATTCCTGGCTGGCTGAACAGCATTGAGAAGCTCACAGAGACCGCTATAAGCAACACTTTAAAAGAACGCCACAGACCAATCAACCAAACTTTTTTGGGTTATTTTTTATAGTCTGCAGTCATGAAATTAAAGAAGTTGCGGCAATTGGTTGCGGCCTACGGTGCCACTGTCGGATCCTGAAAAGTCCATTTGTGGAGATGGGCACCTGGACTTCCGTTAAGAAGACATGTTGTCAACCTCTAGATCCCTTACATGCCTGCACTTTTCGGCTTGCTGCTGCTGCTGCTGGCTGTCCAGCAGCAGACTGAAGGTGGCTGCTGCAGTGCGCAGGTATATAAAGGCTCAGAGCCTATTGTGACACACGCAGCAGTGTTCAATTGCCACATTCCATCTACTGCAGGCAGGATACCTGGCTGGCTGAACAGCATTGAAAAGCTCACAGAGACCGCTATAAGCAACACTTTAAAAGAACGCCACACACCAATCAACCAAACTTTTTTGGGTTATTTTTTATAGTCTGCAGGAATGAAATTAAAGAAGTTGCGGCAATTGGTTGCGGCCTACGGTGCCACCCTCGGATCCTGAAAAGTCCATAAGTCCATTTGTGGAGATGGGCACCTGGACTCCCGTTAAGAAGACATGTTGTCAACCTCTAGATCCCTTACATGCCTGCACTTTTCGGCTTGCTGCTGCTAATGGCTGTCCAGCAGCAGACTGAAGGTGGCTGCTGCAGTGCGCAGGTATATAAAGTCTCAGAGCCTACTGTGACACGCGCAGCAGTGTTCCATTGCCACATTCCATCTACTGCAGGCAGGATACCTGGCTGGCTGAACAGCATTGAGAAGCTCACAGAGACCGCTATAAGCAACACTTTAAAAGAACGCCACAGACCAATCAACCAAACTTTTTTGTGTTATTTTTTATAGTCTGCAGGCATGAAATTAAAGAAGTTGCGGCAATTGGTTGCGACCTACGGTGCCACCCTCGGATCCTGAAAAGTCCATTCGTGGAGATGGGCAACTGGACTCCCGTTAAGAAGACATGTCAACCTCTAGATCCCTTACATGCCTGCACTTTTCGGCTTGCTGGTGCTGCTGCTGGCTGTCCAGCAGCAGACTGAAGGTGGCAGCTGCCGTGCGCAGGTATATAAAGGCTCAGAGAATATTGTGACACGCGCAGCAGTGTTCCATTGCCACATTCCATCTACTGCAGGCAGGATACCTGGCTGGCTGAACAGCATTGAGAAGCTCACAGAGACCGCTATAAGCAACACTTTAAAAGAACGCCACAGACCAATCAACCAAACTTTTTTGGGTTATTTTTTATGGTCTGCAGGCATGAAATTAAATAAGTTGCGGCAATTGGTTGCGGCCTACGGTGCCACCCTCGGATCCTGAAAAGTCCATTTGTGGAGATGGGCACCTGTACTCCCGTTAAGAAGACATGTCAACCTCTAGATCCCTTACATGCCTGCACTTTTCGGCTTGCTGCTGCTGGCTGTCCAGCAGCAGACTGAAGGTGGCTGCTGCCGTGCGCAGGTATATAAAGGCTCAGAGCCTATTGTGACACGCGCAGCAGTGTTCCATTGCCACATTCCATCTTCTGCAGGCAGGATACCTGGCTGGCTGAACAGCATTGAGAAGCTCACAGAGACCGCTATAAGCAACACTTTAAAAGAACGCCACAGACCAATCAACCAAACATTTTTGGGTTATTTTTTATAGTCTGCAGGCATGAAATTAAAGAAGTTGCGGCAATTGGTTGCTGCCTACGGTGCCACCCTCGGATCCTGAAAAGTCCATTTGTGGAGATGGGCACCTGGACTCCCGTTAAGAAGACATGTTGTCAACCTCTAAATCCCTTACATGCCTGCACTTTTCGGCTTGCTGCTGCTGCTGGCTGTCCAGCAGCAGACTGAAGGTGGCTGCTGCCGTGCGCAGGTATATAAAGGCTCAGAGCCTATTGTGACACGCGCAGCAGTGTTCCATTGCCACGTTCCATCTACTGCAAGCAGGATACCTGGCTGGCTGAACAGCATTGAGAAGCTCACAGAGACCGCTATAAGTAACACTTTAAAAGAACGCCACAGACCAATCAACCAAACTTTTTTGGATTATTTTTTATAGTCTGCAGGCATGAAATTAAAGAAGTTGTGGCAATTGGTTGCGGCCTACGGTGCCACCCTCGGATCCTGAAAAGTCCATTTGTGGAGATGGGCACCTGGACTCCCGTTAAGAAGACATGTTGTCAACCTCTAGATCCCTTACATGCCTGCACTTTTCGGCTTGCTGCTGCTGCTGCTGGCTGTCCAGCAGCAGACTGAAGGTGGCTGTTGCCGTGCGCAGGTATAGAAAGGCTCAGAGCCTATTGTGACACGCGCAGCAGTGTTCCATTGCCACATTCCATCTACTGCAGGCAGAATACCTGGCTGGCTGAACAGCATTGAGAAGCTCACAGAGACCGCTATAAGCAACACTTTAAAAGAACGCCACAGACCAACCAAACTTTTTTGGGTTATTTTTTATAGTCTGCAGGCATGAAATTAAAGAAGTTGCGGCAATTGGTTGCGGCCTACGGTGCCACCCTCGGATCCTGAAAAGTCCATTTGTGGAGATGGGCACCTGGACTCCCGTTAGGAAGACATGTTGTCAACCTCTAGATCCCTTACATGCCTGCACTTTTCGGCTTGCTGCTGCTGCTGCTGCTGGCTGTCCAGCAGCAGACTGAAGGTGGCTGTTGCTGTGCGCAGGTATATAAAGGCTCAGAGCCTATTGTGACACGCGCAGCAGTGTTCCATTGCCACATTCCATCTACTGCAGGCAGGATACCAGGCTGGCTGAACAGCATTGAGAAGCTCACAGAGACCGCTATAAGCAACACTTTAAAAGAACGCCACAGACCAATCAACCAAACTTTTTTGGGTTATTTTTTATAGTCTGCAGGCATGAAATTAAAGAAGTTGCGGCAATTGGTTGCGGCCTACGGTGCCACCCTCGGATCCTGAAAAGTCCATTTGTGGAGATGGGCACCTGGACTCCCGTTAAGAAGACATGTTGTCAACCTCTAGATCCCTTACATGCCTGCACTTTTCGGCTTGCTGCTGCTGCTGCAGCAGCAGACTGAAGTTGGCTGCTGCCGTGCACAGGTATATAAAGGCTCAGAGCCTATTGTGACACGCGCAGCAGTGTTCCATTGCCACATTCCATCTACTGCAGGCAGGATACCTGGCTGGCTGAACAGCATTGAGAATCTCACAGAGACCGATATAAGCAACACTTTAAAAGAACGTCACAGACCAATCAACCAAACTTTTTTGGGTTATTTTTTATAGTCTGCAGGCATGAAATTAAAGAAGTTGCGGCAATTGGTTGCGGCCTACGGTGCCACCCTCGGATCCTGAAAAGTCCATTTGTGGAGATGGGCACCTGGACTCCCGTTAAGAAGACATGTTGTCAACCTCTAGATCCCTTACATGCCTGCACTTTTCGGCTTGCTGCTGCTGCTGCTGGCTGTCCAGCAGCAGACTGAAGGTGGCTGTTGCCGAGCGCAGGTATATAAAGGCTCAGAGCCTATTGTGACACGCGCAGCAGTGTTCCATTGCCACATTCCATCTACTGCAGGCAGAATACCTGGCTGGCTGAACAGCATTGAGAAGCTCACAGAGACCGCTATAAGCAACACTTTAAAAGAACGCCACAGACCAATCAACCAAACTTTTTTGGGTTATTTTTTATAGTCTGCAGGCATGAAATTAAAGAAGTTGCGGCAATTGGTTGAGGCCTACGGTGCCACCCTCGGATCCTGAAAAGTCCATTTGTGGAGATGGGCACCTGGACTCCCGTTAAGAAGACATGTTGTCAACCTCTAGATCCCTTACATGCCTGCATTTTTCGGCTTGCTGCTGCTGCTGGTTGTCCAGCAGCAGACTGAAGGTGGCTGCTGCCGTGCGCAGGTATATAAAGGCTCAGCGCGTATTGTGACACGCGCAGCAGTGTTCCATTGCCACATTCCATCTACTGCAGGCAGGATACTTGGCTGGCTGAACAGCATTGAGAAGCTCACAGAGACCGCTATAAGCAACACTTTAAAAGAACGCCACAGACCAATCAACCAAACTTTTTTGGGTTATTTTTTATAGTCTGCAGGCATGAAATTAAAGAAGTTGCGGCAATTGGTTGCGGCCTACGGTGCCACCCTCGGATCCTGAAAAGTCCATTTGTGGAGATGGGCACCTGGACTCTCGTTAAGAAGACATGTTGTCAACCTCTAAATCCCTTACATGCCTGCACTTTTCGGCTTGCTGCTGCTGCTGGCTGTCCAGCAGCAGACTGAAGGTGGCTGCTGCCGTGCGCAGGTATATAAAGGGTCAGAGCCTATTGTGACACACGCAGCAGTGTTCCATTGCCACATTCCATCTACTGCAGGCAGGATATCTGGCTGGCTGAACAGCATTGAGAAGCTCACAGAGACCGCTATAAGCAACACTTTAAAAGAACACCACAGACCAATCAACCAAACTCTTTTGGGTTATTTTTATAGTCTGCAGGCATGAAATTAAAGGAGTTGCGGCAATTGGTTGCGGCCTACGGTGCCACCCTCGGATCCTGAAAAGTCCATTTGTGGAGATGGGCATGACACGCCCCCTGGGCCATATTCAGGGGATACCCGGAGCCGGATCTGGATAGGGGTAGTAGTCCTTGTGGCGGTGACCCGGTCCGTGCCCAGGGTGTCAAACTAAGTGGCAGTCTATGGCAGTAGATGTTAACTTGATCGACTACGCCACCCGTTGAGTGCGGCTTTGAAGCCGCCGCTGCAGAACAGTCCACTGAGGCCGGTGGTATATGTGCAGCAGTGATGGTATAACCCCCAACGGGAGGGGTATGGCCTCAGGGCAGCAGGTGAAGATGATGGGGGTTGTGACGGTGCAGTAAGAAGAGTCAGAGTCAGGAGATGCAGTTTCAGGGTTTTTACTCACGGGTGTTCTCTCAGTCACTCTGGCCTTGAGTGACCACCCGAGCCGTGCTGCGTCCACCAGGTCCTGGACTCGGCTAACCCCCAGGCAGTCCGGAGCGTGGTCCTGAGCTTCCCTGTCTCTCTCTCTTCCTCCTGGCCGTTCCCACCAGGGATCCACCTTTGGCCGGCTCCCTCGGGTCTCTTGGTGGTCAAACCTCCTCTGGGTTCCCTGACCCTATGCTTGGTGTGCCTTTCTGGTGGATTTGGTGAGGGTCGTGGCAAATCTTGACCACGACCTCCGGTTTCTGGCTGAGGATTAGTGGCCTCCACCAGTTCGGGTTCCGGTACCCGTGTCCGCCGACCCTTCACCCTTTCTGGTCTGATTCTGGGTTCTTGGGGTTCCCTCTGTCTTCCTCTCTGGGTCCTTCTTACTCCTCTCTCCTCTGCAGGCTTGGCTCTGGAGCTGGGCCCAGCCGGAGCCACAGCTCCCTGTCAGCCCTCCTGGCTGAGCTCCTCTGCTCTGCTCCTCTACTACTAGACAAGACCCTGTCCTAAGATGGTGCCCACCTTATATACTCCCTCTATGTGTGAACCCAGGTGACCAGCACCCAATGGGCTCCTAGCTTTACCCAGACTGCTCCCCCTATCTGCCCCTACACTACTGGGATGTTCCAACCCCCTCCCACTCCAGCCAGGGACAGACGCTGTCGTACCTGCACATATACTGGTGGGAGTACCGTAGTTCTGTCCCCCAGAAATGGGATGTATGTAGTGCATGCAGCCTACTAAGCTCAGTTCCACACTCCATCCTTACCCGGGAGTGGAATACCACACCTCTGGCTTGAGGTGTAATACCCCTGTAGCAGCCGAATCCTCAGGGTGCTACATTCCCCCCTGGTAAACCACAACACGTCCTCGGGCTGTAAAAGAATAAAATATCCAAAAACATACTTTTTTTTTTTTTCAAAACATCATAAACATATAAAACACTATATATATTATCAGCAGCATAAAACTTTTCATATATAAACATTCTTGTTCCTCCGGCCACGGTGCAACTTGTGACCGGGTAAAGTGCAACAGTCTCTTCTGGAAAAAACACAGTTCCTTATAAAACCAGTAGGGGGCGCCTTAGAAAGCGCAACTATATACAAGGGGAGGTGGCCGCTCTCAGTCCTCGGCCAGTGAGATAAGGGACATACGGGTAACAGTTTAATTTGCTGGTCCCAACGGGGACTATAATGGTAACAATTCCTGTACCCTGACGGGTAACTATTTTACAGTTCCATTTACCGTACTTTAGTAGCGGCGTCCTCCTTCTCCTTCCTCCATGTACCCTTCAGACCCGTCCGGGTCCTCTTGCTCCTCCTGACACCTCAGCTCTTCCTCTGTCAGTCGGTGTACATGAAGGGCATAGGGTCCTTTGGCACATTGGTGCCGGGTAAAGGTGACCTCATCACCCAGGTAAAGGTCACGACCTCTGTGTCCCTCCGGTAGGTGGGACTCGACATCTCTTCTGTCACGAAGACGTCGCCGGGGGTGTGATGATCTCTGATGAAGCCCCAACCGTGCTGCAGTTGGAATTTAATTACAGTCCCGGTGGCACGGGGACCGTGTGCTGCACGGGGGTTCCTTCGGGTCCGGCTCTTTTGTTCTGCACTCTTTACTTGCAGCCGCTCCTCGCGGACCCGTCTCTCTCTCCGTTCTCGCTCAAAGACTTCCAACTGCTGGCGGCAGCACTCCGCACGCTCAGCTGCGGCCGCCCGGGTCTCCTGAGTGAACCCGATGAGATCTCCTCCTGCGGGGTCCCACTCAAACTGCGCCTCCTCTAACGAGAGTGAGGTCATCTTGACGGGCGCCGGAGCCGGGATTAGGGGCTCATCCAGGGGTCTTTCTTTCCGGAGTCGGGGATGGTGGTACTCCGGTGGCCACACAAAGGGCTGCCCATCCGGGCAAGTGTGCTGGGCAAACAAGTCCTCACCCAGGTGCGGCACAGTGGAAGTTGAGGGCGCGGTGGTGGTAGCGGCGCCCGGAATCACTAGGCCTTGCGACCAGGCTTGGGGTACCCTGAAGGTAAAGGGCACTGTGAAGATGGCGGCGCCCGGAGGTACTTGACCTTGCGACCAGGCCGGTGGCTTAATGGAGGTAGAGGGCGCTGTTGGTACTGCGGCGCCCGGGGGCACTCGGCCTTGCGACCAGGCCGGTGGCGTCTCCTGCTTGGCCGCGCTCAGGGTTGAGGCCCGTGACGTCACAGGGGGCGTGGCCGCGGCTTCTGTTTGAGGCCTAGTCGGGAGCGGTGACGGTGCGGCGACGGGATCGATCAGTGGGACTTCGGGCTCTGCGACGGGGAGCGGGGGTAGGCTTACGGTGGCTGGGCTTGGGGTAGTGATGTCCCCTTTACTTGCCTCCGTCTCTTCAGCTCCCTCTGCGGCGTCGTCTCCGGCCTCCGTCCCTTCTGCATCCTCTTCAGGGGCTGGCGTGCTCCTCGTTGCCGATGGTGTGCTTCGCTGGCGGGTTCCAGCCTGCTGGGCCATCTCTCTGCTCCACTCCGTCAGCGTTTCTCGCTGCACCTGGGCCATCCTCCGTGCGAGGCCCTCCAGCGCTGTCTGTGCACGCTCCCGGTTTCGGGGGAGCTGTGCCAGGATCTCCACCAGGTCTTGTGGGGTGGTTGCTTGCAGCAGGCTCCTGACCACAGGGTCGGTGCTGCCTGACTCTCCCTCCATCTCCGGGTACGGCTTCTCCAGACTCCTCTCCAGACTCCTCCAGGCTGCACCCATCTTCTCTGTTTTGTTCTGTATCCGCCCCCATTGAGGGCGGTCCTGGGGCAACTTGGTGATTGTCAGTTCCAGGGGCAGACCCCCCACGCTGATGGACATCTCAAGCATCACAGTCTCTGCTGGTGGGGGCGGTTTCCGCTTTTGGCGCCATTCTTGGACCTGGCCCACGATGGGAGGTGGCCTCTTGCCACCCTCTGGCACGCCCATAATGGCGTCCGCTCTGCCAGGGCGGGAAATCTTCTCAAATGGCGGGAATCGTCTCCCAGTGGCGGGAAACTCCGTGGATGGCGGGAAAAAGCTGAAAATGGCGCCGGATGGCGGGAATCTTCACCGATGGCGGGAAGAAGGCTGAAGATGGCGCCGGATGGCGGGAATCTTCACCACTGGTAAGTTTGAACAGTCTTTTTCAGGCACGCAGTACCCGGTGGTTGCGGGCACGAAATCCTGTCGACTACGCCAAAAGGTTGACGCGCCCCCTGGGCCATATTCAGGGGATACCCGGAGCCGGATCTGGATAGGGGTAGTAGTCCTTGTGGCGGTGACCCGGTCCGTGCCCAGGGTGTCAAACTAAGTGGCAGTCTATGGCAGTAGATGTTAACTTGATCGACTACGCCACCCGTTGAGTGCGGCTTTGAAGCCGCCGCTGCAGAACAGTCCACTGAGGCCGGTGGTATATGTGCAGCAGTCATGGTATAACCCCCAACGGGAGGGGTATGGCCTCAGGGCAGCAGGTGAAGATGATGGGGGTTGTGACGGTGCAGTAAGAAGAGTCAGAGTCAGGAGATGCAGTTTCAGGGTTTTTACTCACGGGTGTTCTCTCAGTCACTCTGGCCTTGAGTGACCACCCGAGCCGTGCTGCATCCACCAGGTCCTGGACTCGGCTAACCCCCAGGCAGTCCGGAGCGTGGTCCTGAGCTTCCCTGTCTCTCTCTCTTCCTCCTGGCCGTTCCCACCAGGGATCCACCTTTGGCCGGCTCCCTCGGGTCTCTTGGTGGTCAAACCTCCTCTGGGTTCCCTGACCCTATGCTTGGTGTGCCTTTCTGGTGGATTTGGTGAGGGTCGTGGCAAATCTTGACCACGACCTCCGGTTTCTGGCTGAGGATTAGTGGCCTCCACCAGTTCGGGTTCCGGTACCCGTGTCCGCCAACCCTTCACCCTTTCTGGTCTGATTCTGGGTTCTTGGGGTTCCCTCTGTCTTCCTCTCTGGGTCCTTCTTACTCCTCTCTCCTCTGCAGGCTTGGCTCTGGAGCTGGGCCCAGCCGGAGCCACAGCTCCCTGTCAGCCCTCCTGGCTGAGCTCCTCTGCTCTGCTCCTCTACTACTAGACAAGACCCTGTCCTAAGATGGTGCCCACCTTATACACTATCTCTATGTGTGAACCCAGGTGACCAGCACCCAATGGGCTCCTAGCTTTACCCAGACTGCTCCCCCTATCTGCCCCTACACTACTGGGATGTTCCACCCCCCTCCCACTCCAGCCAGGGACAGACGCTGTCGTACCTGCACATATACTGGTGGGAGTACCGTAGTTCTGTCCCCCGGAAATGGGATGTATGTAGTACATGCAGCCTACTAAGCTCAGTTCCACACTCCATCCTTACCCGGGAGTGGAATACCACACCTCTGGCTTGAGGTGTAATACCCCTGTAGCAGCCGAATCCTCAGGGTGCTACAGGCACCTGGACTCCCGTTAAGAAGACATGTTGTCAACCTCTAGATACCTTACATGCCTGCACTTTTCGGCTTGCTGCTGCTGCTGCTGGCTGTCCAGCAGCAGACTGAAGGTGTCTCCTGCTCTGCTCAGGTATATAAAGGCTCAGCGCCTATTGTGACACGCGCAGCAGTGTTCCATTGCCACGTTCCATCTACTGCAGGCAGGATACCTGGCTGGCTGAACAGCATTGAGAAGCTCACAGAGACCGCTATAAGCAACACTTTAAAAAAACGCCACAGACCAATCAACTAAACTTTTTTGGGTTATTTGTTATAGTCTGCAGGCATGAAATTAAAGAAGTTGCGGCAATTGGTTGCGGCCTACGGTGCCACCCTCGGATCCTGAAAAGTCCATTTGTGGAGATGGGCACCTGGACTCCCGTTAAGAAGACATGTTGTCAACCTCTAGATACCTTACATGCCTGCACTTTTCGGCTTGCTGCTGCTGCTGGCTGTCCAGCAGCAGACTGAAGGTGGCTCCTGCTCTGCTCAGGTATATAAAGGCTCAGCGCCTATTGTGACACGCGCAACAGTGTTCCATTGCCACGTTCCATCTACTGCAGGCAGGATACCTGGCTGGCTGAACAGCATTGAGAAGATCACAGAGACCGCTATAAGCAACACTTTAAAAGAACGCCACAGACCAATCAACCAAACTTTTTTGGGTTATTTTTAATAGTCTGCAGGCATGAAATTAAAGAAGTTGTGGCAATTGGTTGCGGCCTACGGTGCCACCCTCGGATCCTGAAAAGTCCATTTGTGGAGATGGGCACCTGGACTCCCGTTAAGAAGACATGTTGTCAACCTCTAGATTCCTTACATGCCTGCACTTTTCGGCTTGCTGTTGCTGCTGCTGGCTGTCCAGCAGCAGACTGAAGGTGGCTGCTGCCATGCGCAGGTATATAAAGGCTCAGAGCCTATTGTGACACGCGCAGCAGTGTTCCATTGCCACATTCCATCTACTGCAGGCAGGATACCTGGCTGGCTGAACAGCATTGAGAAGCTCACAGAGACCGCTATAAGCAACACTTCAAAAGAACTCCACAGACCAATCAACCAAACTTTTTTGGATTATTTTTTATAGTCTGCAGGCATGAAATTAAAGAAGTTGTGGCAATTGGTTGCGGCCTACGGTGCCACCCTCGGATCATGAAAAGTCCATTTGTGGAGATGGGCACCTGGACTCCCGTTAAGAAGACATGTTGTCAACCTCTAGATTCCCTAGAAGCCTGCACTTTTCGGCTTGCTTCTGCTGCTGGCTGTCCAGCAGCAGACTGAAGGTGGCTGCTGCCGTGCGCAGGTATATAAAGGCTCAAAGCCTATTGTGACACGCGCAGCAGTGTTCCATTGCCACATTCCATCTACTGCAGGCAGGATACCTGGCTGGCTGAACAGCATTGAGAAGCTCACAGAGACCGCTATAAGCAAAACTTTAAAAGAATGCCACAGACCAATCAATCAAACTTTTTTGGGTTATTTTTTATAGTCTGCAGGCATGAAATTAAAGAAGTTGCGGCAATTGGTTGCGGCCTACGGTGCCACACTCGGATCCTGAAAATTCCATTTGTGGAGATGGGCACCTGGACTTCCGTTAAGAAGACATGTTGTCAACCTTTAGATCCCTTACATGCCTGCACTTTTCGGCTTACTGCTGCTGCTGCTGGCTGTCCAGCAGCAGACTGAAGGTGGCTGCTGCCGTGTGCAGGTATATAAAGGCTCAGAGCCTATTGTGACACGCGCAGCAGTGTTCCATTGCCACATTCCATCTACTGCAGGCAGGATACCTGGCTGGCTGAACAGCATTGAGAAGCTCACAGAGAACGCTATAAGCAACACTTTAAAAAAACGCCACAGACCAATCAACTAAACTTTTTTGGGTTATTTGTTATAGTCTGCAGGCATGAAATTAAAGAAGTTGCGGCAATTGGTTGCGGCCTATGGTGCCACCCTCGGATCCTGAAATGTCCATTTGTGGAGAGGGGCACCTGGACTCCCGTTAAGAAGACATGTTGTCACCCTCTAGATCCCTTACATGCCTGCACTTTTCGGCTTGCTGCTGCTGCTGGCTGTCCAGCAGCAGACTGAAGGTGGTTCCTGCTCTGCTCAGGTATATAAAGGCTCAGCGCCTATTGTGACACGCGCACCAGTGTTCCATTGCCACGTTCCATCTACTGCAGGCAGAATTCCTGGCTGGCTGAACAGCATTGAGAAGCTCACAGAGACCGCTATAAGCAACACTTTAAAAGAACGCCACAGACCAATCAACCAAACTTTTTTGGGTTATTTTTTATAGTCTGCAGTCATGAAATTAAAGAAGTTGCGGCAATTGGTTGCGGCCTACGGTGCCACTGTCGGATCCTGAAAAGTCCATTTGTGGAGATGGGCATCTGGACTTCCGTTAAGAAGACATGTTGTCAACCTCTAGATCCCTTACATGCCTGCACTTTTCGGCTTGCTGCTGCTGCTGCTGGCTGTCCAGCAGCAGACTGAAGGTGGCTGCTGCAGTGCGCAGGTATATAAAGGCTCAGAGCTTATTGTGACACACGCAGCAGTGTTCAATTGCCACATTCCATCTACTGCAGGCAGGATACCTGGCTGGCTGAACAGCATTGAAAAGCTCACAGAGACCGCTATAAGCAACACTTTAAAAGAACGCCACAGACCAATCAACCAAACTTTTTTGGGTTATTTTTTATCGTCTGCAGGAATGAAATTAAAGAAGTTGCGGCAATTGGTTGCGGCCTACGGTGCCACCCTCGGATCCTGAAAAGTCCATTCGTGGAGATGGGCAACTGGACTCCCGTTAAGAAGACATGTTGTCAACCTCTAGATCCCTTACATGCCTGCACTTTTCGGCTTGCTGGTGCTGCTGCTGGCTGTCCAGCAGCAGACTGAAGGTGGCAGCTGCCGTGCGCAGGTATATAAAGGCTCAGAGAATATTGTGACACGCGCAGCAGTGTTCCATTGCCACATTCCATCTACTGCAGGCAGGATACCTGGCTGGCTGAACAGCATTGAGAAGCTCACAGAGACCGCTATAAGCAACACTTTAAAAGAACGCCACAGACCAATCAACCAAACTTTTTTGGGTTATTTTTTATGGTCTGCAGGCATGAAATTAAATAAGTTGCGGCAATTGGTTGCGGCCTACGGTGCCACCCTCGGATCCTGAAAAGTCCATTTGTGGAGATGGGCACCTGGACTCCCGTTAAGAAGACATCTTGTCAACCTCTAGATCCCTTACATGCCTGCACTTTTCGGCCTGCTGCTGCTGCTGGCTGTCCAGCAGCAGACTGAAGGTGGCTGCTGCAGTGCGCAGGTATATAAAGGCTCAGAACCTACTGTGACAAGCGCAGCAGTGTTCCATTGCCACATTCCATCTACTGCAGGCAGGATACTTGGCTGGCTGAACAGCATTGAGAAGCTCACAGAGACCGCTATAAGCAACACTTTAAAAGAATGCCACAGACCAATCAATCAAACTTTTTTGGGTTATTTTTTATAGTCTGCAGGCATGAAATTAAAGAAGTTGCGGCAATTGGTTGCGGCATACGGTGCCACCCTCGGATCTTGAAAAGTCCATTTGTGGAGATGGGCACCTGGACTCCCGTTAAGAAGACATGTCAACCTCTAGATCCCTTACATGCCTGCACTTTTCGGCTTGCTGCTGCTGGCTGTCCAGCAGCAGACTGAAGGTGGCTGCTGCCGTGCGCAGGTATATAAAGGCTCAGAGCCTATTGTGACACGCGCAGCAGTGTTCCATTGCCACATTCCATCTACTGCAGGCAGGATACCTGGCTGGCTGAACAGCATTGAGAAGCTCACAGAGACCGCTATAAGCAACACTTTAAAAGAACGCCACAGACCAATCAACCAAACTTTTTTGGATTATTTTTTAAAGTCTGCAGGCATGAAATTAAAGAAGTTGCGGCAATTGGTTGCGGCCTACGGTGCCACACTCGGATCCTGAAAATTCCATTTGTGGAGATGGGCACCTGGACTCCCGCTAAGAAGACATGTTGTCAACCTCTAGATCCCTTACATGCCTGCACCTTTCGGCTTGCTGCTGCTGCTGCTGGCTGTCCAGCAGCAGACTGAAGGTGTCTCCTGCTGTGCTCAGGTATATAAAGGCTCAGCGCCTATTGTGACACGCGCAGCAGTGTTCCATTGCCACGTTCCATCTACTGCAGGCAGGATACCTGGCTGGCTGAACAGCATTGAGAAGCTCACAGAGACCGCTATAAGCAAACTTTAAAAGAATGCCACAGACCAATCAACCAAAACTTTTTGGGTTATTTTTTATAGTCTGCAGGCATGAAATTAAAGAAGTTGCGGCAATTGGTTGCGGCCTACGGTGCCACCCTCGGATCCTGAAAAGTCCATTCGTGGAGATGGGCACCTGGACTCCCGTTAAGAAGACATGTTGTCAACCTTTAGATCCCTTACATGCCTGCACTTTTCGGCTTACTGCTGCTGCTGCTGCTGGCTGTCCAGCAGCAGACTGAAGGTGGCTGCTGCCGTGTGCAGGTATATAAAGGCTCAGAGCCTATTGTGACACGCGCAGCAGTGTTCCATTGCCACATTCAATCTACTGCAGGCAGGATACCTGGCTGGCTGAACAGCATTGAGAAGCTCACAGAGACCGCTATAAGCAACACTTTAAAAAAACGCCACAGACCAATCAACTAAACTTTTTTGGGTTATTTGTTATAGTCTGCAGGCATGAAATTAAAGAAGTTGCGGCAATTGGTTGCGGCCTACGGTGCCACCCTCGGATCCTGAAAAGTCCATTTGTGGAGATGGGCACCTGGACTCCCGTTAAGAAGACATGCTGTCAACCTCTACATCCCTTACATGCCTGCACTTTTCGGCTTGCTGCTGCTGCTGGCTGTCCAGCAGCAGACTGAAGGTGGCTCCTGCTCTGCTCAGGTATATAAAGGCTCAGCGCCTATTGTGACACGCGCAGCAGTGTTCCATTGCCACGTTCCGTCTACTGCAGGCAGAATACCTGGCTGGCTGAACAGCATTGAGAAGCTCACAGAGACCGCTATAAGCAACACTTTAAAAGAACGCCACAGACCAATCAACCAAACTTTTTTGGGTTATTTTTTATAGTCTGCAGGCATGAAATTAAAGAAGTTGCGGCAATTGGTTGCGGCCTACGGTGCCACCGTCGGATCCTGAAAAGTCCATTTGTGGAGATGGGCACCTGGACTTCCGTTAAGAAGACATGTTGTCAACCTCTAGATCCCTTACATGCCTGCACTTTTCGGCTTGCTGCTGCTGGCTGTCCAGCAGCAGACTGAAGGTGGCTGCTGCCGTGCGCAGGTATATAAAGGCTCAGAGCCTATTGTGACATGCGCAGCAGTGTTCCATTGCCACATTCCATCTACTGTAGGCAGGATACCTGGCTGGCTGAACAGCATTAAGAAGCTCACAGAGACCGCTATAAGCAACACTTTAAAAGAA
Organism: Phyllobates terribilis; assembly: GCF_046119375.1. Lineage (NCBI taxonomy): Eukaryota > Metazoa > Chordata > Amphibia > Anura > Dendrobatidae > Phyllobates > Phyllobates terribilis. The sequence continues at coordinate 1,940,640 of NW_027362943.1, forward strand.
TGCCACAGACCAATAAACCAAACTTTTTTGGGTTATTTTTTATAGTCTGCAGGCATGAAATTAAAGAAGTTGCGGCAATTGGTTGCGGCCTACGGTGCCACCCTCGGATCCTGAAAAGTCCATAAGTCCATTTGTGGAGATGGGCACCTGGACTCCCGTTAAGAAGACATGTTGTCAACCTCTAGATCCCTTACATGCCTGCACTTTTCGGCTTGCTGCTGCTGCTGGCTGTCCAGCAGCAGACTGAAGGTGGCTGCTGCAGTGCGCAGGTATATAAAGTCTCAGAGCCTACTGTGACACGCGCAGCATTGTTCCATTGCAACATTCCATCTACTACAGGCAGGATACCTGGCCGGCTGAACAGCATTGAGAAGCTCACAGAGACCGCTATAAGCAACACTTTAAAAGAACGCCACAGACCAATCAACCAAACTTTTTTGGGTTATTTTTTATAGTCTGCAGGCATGAAATTAAAGAAGTTGCGGCAATTGGTTGCGACCTACGGTGCCACCCTCGGATCCTGAAAAGTCCATTTGTGGAGATGGGCACCTGGACTCCCGTTAAGAAGACATGTTGTCACCCTCTAGATCCCTTACATGCCTGCACTTTTCGGCTTGCTGCTGCTGCTGGCTGTCCAGCAGCAGACTGAAGGTGGTTCCTGCTCTGCTCAGGTATATAAAGGCTCAGCGCCTACTGTGACACGCGCAGCAGTGTTCCATTGCCACATTCCATCTACTGCAGGCAGGATACCTGGCCGGCTGAACAGCATTGAGAAGCTCACAGAGACCGCTATAAGCAACACTTTAAAAGAACGCCACAGACCAATCAACCAAACTTTTTTGGGTTATTTTTTATAGTCTGCAGGCATGAAATTAAAGAAGTTGCGGCAATTGGTTGCGACCTACGGTGCCACCCTCGGATCCTGAAAAGTCCATTCGTGGAGATGGGCAACTGGACTCCCGTTAAGAAGACATGTTGTCAACCTCTAGATCCCTTACATGCCTGCAATTTTGGCTTGCTGGTGCTGCTGCTGGCTGTCCAGCAGCAGACTGAAGGTGGCTGCTGCCGTGCGCAGGTATATAAAGGCTCAGAGCCTATTGTGACACGCGCAGCAGTGTTCCATTGCCACATTCCATCTACTGCAGGCAGGATACCTGGCTGGCTGAACAGCATTGAGAAGCTCACAGAGACCGCTATAAGCAACACTTTAAAAGAACGCCACAGACCAATCAACCAAACTTTTTTGGGTTATTTTTTATGGTCTGCAGGCATGAAATTAAATAAGTTGCGGCAATTGGTTGCGGCCTACGGTGCCACCCTCGGATCCTGAAAAGTCCATTTGTGGAGATGGGCACCTGGACTCCTGTTAAGAAGACATCTTGTCAACCTCTAGATCCCTTACATGCCTGCACTTTTCGGCTTGCTGCTGCTGCTGGCTGTCCAGCAGCAGACTGAAGGTGGCTGCTGCCGTGCGCAGGTATATAAAGGCTCAGAACCTACTGTGACAAGCGCAGCAGTGTTCCTTTGCCACATTCCATCTACTGCAGGCAGGATACCTGGCTGGCTGAACAGCATTGAGAAGCTCACAGAGACCGCTATAAGCAACACTTTAAAAGAACGCCACAGACCAATCAACCAAACTTTTTTGGGTTATTTTTTATAGTCTGCAGGCATGAAATTAAAGAAGTTGCGGCAATTGGTTGCGGCCTACGGTGCCACCCTCGGATCTTGAAAAGTCCATTTGTGGAGATGGGCACCTGGACTCCCGTTAAGAAGACATGTCAACCTCTAGATCCCTTACATGCCTGCACTTTTCGGCTTGCTGCTGCTGGCTGTCCAGCAGCAGACTGAAGGTGGCTGCTGCCGTGCGCAGGTATATAAAGGCTCAGAGCCTATTGTGACACGCGCAGCAGTGTTCCATTGCCACATTCCATCTACTGCAGGCAGGATACCTGGCTGGCTGAACAGCATTGAGAAGCTCACAGAGACCGCTATAAGCAACACTTTAAAAGAACGCCACAGACCAATCAACCAAACTTTTTTGGATTATTTTTTAAAGTCTGCAGGCATGAAATTAAAGAAGTTGCGGCAATTGGTTGCGGCCTACGGTGCCACACTCGGATCCTGAAAATTCCATTTGTGGAGATGGGCACCTGGACTCCCGCTAAGAAGACATGTTGTCAACCTCTAGATCCCTTACATGCCTGCACCTTTCGGCTTGCTGCTGCTGCTGCTGGCTGTCCAGCAGCAGACTGAAGGTGTCTCCTGCTGTGCTCAGGTATATAAAGGCTCAGCGCCTATTGTGACACGCGCAGCAGTGTTCCATTGCCACGTTCCATCTACTGCAGGCAGGATACCTGGCTGGCTGAACAGCATTGAGAAGCTCACAGAGACCGCTATAAGCAAACTTTAAAAGAACGCCACAGACCAATCAACCAAAACTTTTTGGGTTATTTTTTATAGTCTGCAGGCATGAAATTAAAGAAGTTGCGGCAATTGGTTGCGGCCTACGGTGCCACCCTCGGATCCTGAAAAGTCCATTCGTGGAGATGGGCACCTGGACTCCCGTTAAGAAGACATGTTGTCAACCTTTAGATCCCTTACATGCCTGCACTTTTCGGCTTACTGCTGCTGCTGCTACTGGCTGTCCAGCAGCAGACTGAAGGTGGCTGCTGCCGTGTGCAGGTATATAAAGGCTCAGAGCCTATTGTGACACGCGCAGCAGTGTTCCATTGCCACATTCAATCTACTGCAGGCAGGATACCTGGCTGGCTGAACAGCATTGAGAAGCTCACAGAGACCGCTATAAGCAACACTTTAAAAAAACGCCACAGACCAATCAACTAAACTTTTTTGGGTTATTTGTTATAGTCTGCAGGCATGAAATTAAAGAAGTTGCGGCAATTGGTTGCGGCCTACGGTGCCACCCTCGGATCCTGAAAAGTCCATTTGTGGAGATGGGCACCTGGACTCCCGTTAAGAAGACATGCTGTCAACCTCTACATCCCTTACATGCCTGCACTTTTCGGCTTGCTGCTGCTGCTGCTGGCTGTCCAGCAGCAGACTGAAGGTGGCTCCTGCTCTGCTCAGGTATATAAAGGCTCAGCGCCTATTGTGACACGCGCAGCAGTGTTCCATTGCCACGTTCCGTCTACTGCAGGCAGAATACCTGGCTGGCTGAACAGCATTGAGAAGCTCACAGAGACCGCTATAAGCAACACTTTAAAAGAACGCCACAGACCAATCAACCAAACTTTTTTGGGTTATTTTTTATAGTCTGCAGGCATGAAATTAAAGAAGTTGCGGCAATTGGTTGCGGCCTACGGTGCCACCGTCGGATCCTGAAAAGTCCATTTGTGGAGATGGGCACCTGGACTTCCGTTAAGAAGACATGTTGTCAACCTCTAGATCCCTTACATGCCTGCACTTTTCGGCTTGCTGCTGCTGGCTGTCCAGCAGCAGACTGAAGGTGGCTGCTGCCGTGCGCAGGTATATAAATGCTCAGAGCCTATTGTGACATGCGCAGCAGTGTTCCATTGCCACATTCCATCTACTGTAGGCAGGATACCTGGCTGGCTGAACAGCATTAAGAAGCTCACAGAGACCGCTATAAGCAACACTTTAAAAGAATGCCACAGACCAATCAACCAAACTTTTTTGGGTTATTTTTTATAGTCTGCAGGCATGAAATTAAAGAAGTTGCGGCAATTGGTTGCGGCCTACGGTGCCACCCTCGGATCCTGAAAAGTCCATAAGTCCATTTGTGGAGATGGGCACCTGGACTCCCGTTAAGAAGACATGTTGTCAACCTCTAGATCCCTTACATGCCTGCACTTTTCGGCTTGCTGCTGCTGCTGGCTGTCCAGCAGCAGACTGAAGGTGGCTGCTGCAGTGCGCAGGTATATAAAGTCTCAGAGCCTACTGTGACACGCGCAGCATTGTTCCATTGCAACATTCCATCTACTACAGGCAGGATACCTGGCCGGCTGAACAGCATTGAGAAGCTCACAGAGACCGCTATAAGCAACACTTTAAAAGAACGCCACAGACCAATCAACCAAACTTTTTTGGGTTATTTTTTATAGTCTGCAGGCATGAAATTAAAGAAGTTGCGGCAATTGGTTGCGACCTACGGTGCCACCCTCGGATCCTGAAAAGTCCATTTGTGGAGATGGGCACCTGGACTCCCGTTAAGAAGACATGTTGTCACCCTCTAGATCCCTTACATGCCTGCACTTTTCGGCTTGCTGCTGCTGCTGGCTGTCCAGCAGCAGACTGAAGGTGGTTCCTGCTCTGCTCAGGTATATAAAGGCTCAGCGCCTATTGTGACACGCGCAGCAGTGTTCCATTGCCACGTTCCATCTACTGCAGGCAGAATACCTGGCTGGCTGAACAGCATTGAGAAGCTCACAGAGACCGCTATACGCAACACTTTAAAAGAACGCCACAGACCAATCAACCTAACTTTTTTGGGTTATTTTTTATAGTCTGCAGTCATGAAATTAAAGAAGTTGCGGCAATTGGTTGCGGCCTACGGTGCCACTGTCGGATCCTGAAAAGTCCATTTGTGGAGATGGGCACCTGGACTTCCGTTAAGAAGACATGTTGTCAACCTCTAGATCCCTTACATGAATGCACTTTTCGGCTTGCTGCTGCTGCTGCTGGCTGTCCAGCAGCAGACTGAAGGTGGCTGCTGCAGTGCGCAGGTATATAAAGGCTCAGAGCCTATTGTGACACACGCAGCAGTGTTCAATTGCCACATTCCATCTACTGCAGGCAGGATACCTGGCTGGCTGAACAGCATTGAGAAGCTCACAGAGACCACTATAAGCAACACTTTAAAAGAACGCCACATACCAATCAACCAAACTTTTTTGGGTTATTTTTTATAGTCTGCAGGCATGAAATTAAAGAAGTTGCGGCAATTGGTTGCGGCCTACGGTGCCACCCTCGGATCCTGAAAAGTCCATGAGTCCATTTGTGGAGATGGGCACCTGGACTCCCGTTAAGAAGACATGTTGTCAACCTCTAGATCCCTTACATGCCTGCACTTTTCGGCTTGCTGCTGCTGCTGGCTGTTCAGCAGCAGACTGAAGGTGGCTGCTGCAGTGCGCAGGTATATAATGTCTCAGAGCCTACTGTGACACGCGCAGCAGTGTTCCATTGCCACATTCCATCTACTGCAGGCAGGATACCTGGCCGGCTGAACAGCATTGAGAAGCTCACAGAGACCGCTATAAGCAACACTTTAAAAGAACGCCACAGACCAATCAACCAAACTTTTTTGGGTTATTTTTTATAGTCTGCAGGCATGAAATTAAAGAAGTTGCGGCAATTGGTTGCGACCTACGGTGCCACCCTCGGATCCTGAAAAGTCCATTCGTGGAGATGGGCAACTGGACTCCCGTTAAGAAGACATGTTGTCAACCTCTAGATCCCTTACATGCCTGCAATTTTGGCTTGCTGGTGCTGCTGCTGGCTGTCCAGCAGCAGACTGAAGGTGGCTGCTGCCGTGCGCAGGTATATAAAGGCTCAGAGCCTATTGTGACACGCGCAGCAGTGTTCCATTGCCACATTCCATCTACTGCACGCAGGATACCTGGCTGGCTGAACAGCATTGAGAAGCTCACAGAGACCGCTATAAGCAACACTTTAAAAGAACGCCACAGACCAATCAACCAAACTTTTTTGGGTTATTTTTTATAGTCTGCAGGCATGAAATTAAAGATGTTGCGGCAATTGGTTGCGGCCTACGGTGCCACCCTCGGATCCTGAAAAGTCCATTTGTGGAGATGGGCACCTGGACTCCCGTTAAGAAGACATGTTGTCAACCTCTAGATCCCTTACATGCCTGCACTTTTCGGCTTGCTGCTGCTGCTGCTGGCTGTCCAGCAGCAGACTGAAGGTGGCAGCTGCCGTGCGCAGGTATATAAAGGCTCAGAGAATATTGTGACACGCGCAGCAGTGTTCCATTGCCACATTCCATCTACTGCAGGCAGGATACCTGGCTGGCTGAACAGCATTGAGAAGCTCACAGAGACCGCTATAAGCAACACTTTAAAAGAACGCCACAGACCAATCAACCAAACTTTTTTGGGTTATTTTTTATGGTCTGCAGGCATGAAATTAAATAAGTTGCGGCAATTGGTTGCGGCCTACGGTGCCACCCTCGGATCCTGAAAAGTCCATTTGTGGAGATGGGCACCTGGACTCCTGTTAAGAAGACATCTTGTCAACCTCTAGATCCCTTACATGCCTGCACTTTTCGGCTTGCTGCTGCTGCTGGCTGTCCAGCAGCAGACTGAAGGTGGCTGCTGCCGTGCGCAGGTATATAAAGGCTCAGAACCTACTGTGACAAGCGCAGCAGTGTTCCTTTGCCACATTCCATCTACTGCAGGCAGGATACCTGGCTGGCTGAACAGCATTGAGAAGCTCACAGAGACCGCTATAAGCAACACTTTAAAAGAACGCCACAGACCAATCAACCAAACTTTTTTGGGTTATTTTTTATAGTCTGCAGGCATGAAATTAAAGAAGTTGCGGCAATTGGTTGCGGCCTACGGTGCCACCCTCGGATCCTGAAAAGTCCATTTGTGGAGATGGGCACCTGGACTCCCGTTAAGAAGACATGTTGTCAACCTCTAGATTCCCTAGAAGCCTGCACTTTTCGGCTTGCTTCTGCTGCTGGCTGTCCAGCAGCAGACTGAAGGTGGCTGCTGCCGTGCGCAGGTATATAAAGGCTCAAAGCCTATTGTGACACGCGCAGCAGTGTTCCATTGCCACATTCCATCTACTGCAGGCAGGATACCTGGCTGGCTGAACAGCATTGAGAAGCTCACAGAGACCGCTATAAGCAAAACTTTAAAAGAATGCCACAGACCAATCAATCAAACTTTTTTGGGTTATTTTTTATAGTCTGCAGGCATGAAATTAAAGAAGTTGCGGCAATTGGTTGCGGCCTACGGTGCCACACTCGGATCCTGAAAATTCCATTTGTGGAGATGGGCACCTGGACTTCCGTTAAGAAGACATGTTGTCAACCTTTAGATCCCTTACATGCCTGCACTTTTCGGCTTACTGCTGCTGCTGCTGGCTGTCCAGCAGCAGACTGAAGGTGGCTGCTGCCGTGTGCAGGTATATAAAGGCTCAGAGCCTATTGTGACACGCGCAGCAGTGTTCCATTGCCACATTCCATCTACTGCAGGCAGGATACCTGGCTGGCTGAACAGCATTGAGAAGCTCACAGAGAACGCTATAAGCAACACTTTAAAAAAACGCCACAGACCAATCAACTAAACTTTTTTGGGTTATTTGTTATAGTCTGCAGGCATGAAATTAAAGAAGTTGCGGCAATTGGTTGCGGCCTATGGTGCCACCCTCGGATCCTGAAATGTCCATTTGTGGAGAGGGGCACCTGGACTCCCGTTAAGAAGACATGTTGTCACCCTCTAGATCCCTTACATGCCTGCACTTTTCGGCTTGCTGCTGCTGCTGGCTGTCCAGCAGCAGACTGAAGGTGGTTCCTGCTCTGCTCAGGTATATAAAGGCTCAGCGCCTATTGTGACACGCGCACCAGTGTTCCATTGCCACGTTCCATCTACTGCAGGCAGAATTCCTGGCTGGCTGAACAGCATTGAGAAGCTCACAGAGACCGCTATCAGCAACACTTTAAAAGAACGCCACAGACCAATCAACCAAACTTTTTTGGGTTATTTTTTATAGTCTGCAGTCATGAAATTAAAGAAGTTGCGGCAATTGGTTGCGGCCTACGGTGCCACTGTCGGATCCTGAAAAGTCCATTTGTGGAGATGGGCACCTGGACTTCCGTTAAGAAGACATGTTGTCAACCTCTAGATCCCTTACATGCCTGCACTTTTCGGCTTGCTGCTGCTGCTGGCTGTCCAGCAGCAGACTGAAGGTGGCTGCTGCAGTGCGCAGGTATATAAAGGCTCAGAGCTTATTGTGACACGCGCAGCAGTGTTCCATTGCCACATTCCATCTACTGCAGGCAGGATACCTGGCTGGCTGAACAGCATTGAAAAGCTCACAGAGACCGCTATAAGCAACACTTTAAAAGAACGCCACAGACCAATCAACCAAACTTTTTTGGGTTATTTTTTATCGTCTGCAGGCATGAAATTAAAGAAGTTGCGGCAATTGGTTGCGGCCTACGGTGCCACCCTCGGATCCTGAAAAGTCCATTTGTGGAGATGGGCACCTGGACTCCCGTTAAGAAGACATCTTGTCAACCTCTAGATCCCTTACATGCCTGCACTTTTCGGCTTGCTGCTGCTGCTGGCTGTCCAGCAGCAGACTGAAGGTGGCTGCTGCAGTGCGCAGGTATATAAAGGCTCAGAACCTACTGTGACAAGCGCAGCAGTGTTCCATTGCCACATTCCATCTACTGCAGGCAGGATACCTGGCTGGCTGAACAGCATTGAGAAGCTCACAGAGACCGCTATAAGCAACACTTTAAAAGAACGCCACAGACCAATCAACCAAACTTTTTTGGGTTATTTTTTATAGTCTGCAGGCATGAAATTAAAGAAGTTGCGGCAATTGGTTGCGGCATACGGTGCCACCCTCAGATCTTGAAAAGTCCATTTGTGGAGATGGGCACCTGGACTCCCGTTAAGAAGACATGTCATCCTCTAGATCCCTTACATGCCTGCACTTTTCGGCTTGCTGCTGCTGGCTGTCCAGCAGCAGACTGAAGGTGGCTGCTGCCGTGCGCAGGTATATAAAGGCTCAGAGCCTATTGTGACACGCGCAGCAGTGTTCCATTGCCACATTCCATCTACTGCAGGCAGGATACCTGGCTGGCTGAACAGCATTGAGAAGCTCACAGAGACCGCTATAAGCAACACTTTAAAAGAACGCCACAGACCAATCAACCAAACTTTTTTGGATTATTTTTTAAAGTCTGCAGGCATGAAATTAAAGAAGTTGCGGCAATTGGTTGCGGCCTACGGTGCCACACTCGGATCCTGAAAATTCCATTTGTGGAGATGGGCACCTGGACTCCCGCTAAGAAGACATGTTGTCAACCTCTAGATCCCTTACATGCCTGCACCTTTCGGCTTGCTGCTGCTGCTGCTGGCTGTCCAGCAGCAGACTGAAGGTGTCTCCTGCTGTGCTCAGGTATATAAAGGCTCAGCGCCTATTGTGACACGCGCAGCAGTGTTCCATTGCCACGTTCCATCTACTGCAGGCAGGATACCTGGCTGGCTGAACAGCATTGAGAAGCTCACAGAGACCGCTATAAGCAAACTTTAAAAGAACGCCACAGACCAATCAACCAAAACTTTTTGGGTTATTTTTTATAGTCTGCAGGCATGAAATTAAAGAAGTTGCGGCAATTGGTTGCGGCCTACGGTGCCACCCTCGGATCCTGAAAAGTCCATTCGTGGAGATGGGCACCTGGACTCCCGTTAAGAAGACATGTTGTCAACCTTTAGATCCCTTACATGCCTGCACTTTTCGGCTTACTGCTGCTGCTGCTGCTGGCTGTCCAGCAGCAGACTGAAGGTGGCTGCTGCCGTGTGCAGGTATATAAAGGCTCAGAGCCTATTGTGACACGCGCAGCAGTGTTCCATTGCCACATTCAATCTACTGCAGGCAGGATACCTGGCTGGCTGAACAGCATTGAGAAGCTCACAGAGACCGCTATAAGCAACACTTTAAAAAAACGCCACGGACCAATCAACTAAACTTTTTTGGGTTATTTGTTATAGTCTGCAGGCATGAAATTAAAGAAGTTGCGGCAATTGGTTGCGGCCTACGGTGCCACCCTCGGATCCTGAAAAGTCCATTTGTGGAGATGGGCACCTGGACTCCCGTTAAGAAGACATGTTGTCAACCTCTACATCCCTTACATGCCTGCACTTTTCGGCTTGCTGCTGCTGCTGCTGGCTGTCCAGCAGCAGACTGAAGGTGGCTCCTGCTCTGCTCAGGTATATAAAGGCTCAGCGCCTATTGTGACACGCGCAGCAGTGTTCCATTGCCACGTTCCGTCTACTGCAGGCAGAATACCTGGCTGGCTGAACAGCATTGAGAAGCTCACAGAGACCGCTATAAGCAACACTTTAAAAGAACGCCACAGACCAATCAACCAAACTTTTTTGGGTTATTTTTTATAGTCTGCAGGCATGAAATTAAAGAAGTTGCGGCAATTGGTTGCGGCCTACGGTGCCACCGTCGGATCCTGAAAAGTCCATTTGTGGAGATGGGCACCTGGACTTCCGTTAAGAAGACATGTTGTCAACCTCTAGATCCCTTACATGCCTGCACTTTTCGGCTTGCTGCTGCTGGCTGTCCAGCAGCAGACTGAAGGTGGCTGCTGCCGTGCGCAGGTATATAAAGGCTCAGAGCCTATTGTGACATGCGCAGCAGTGTTCCATTGCCACATTCCATCTACTGTAGGCAGGATACCTGGCTGGCTGAACAGCATTAAGAAGCTCACAGAGACCGCTATAAGCAACACTTTAAAAGAATGCCACAGACCAATCAACCAAACTTTTTTGGGTTATTTTTTATAGTCTGCAGGCATGAAATTAAAGAAGTTGCGGCAATTGGTTGCGGCCTACGGTGCCACCCTCGGATCCTGAAAAGTCCATAAGTCCATTTGTGGAGATGGGCACCTGGACTCCCGTTAAGAAGACATGTTGTCAACCTCTAGATCCCTTACATGCCTGCACTTTTCGGCTTGCTGCTGCTGCTGGCTGTCCAGCAGCAGACTGAAGGTGGCTGCTGCAGTGCGCAGGTATATAAAGTCTCAGAGCCTACTGTGACACGCGCAGCATTGTTCCATTGCAACATTCCATCTACTACAGGCAGGATACCTGGCCGGCTGAACAGCATTGAGAAGCTCACAGAGACCGCTATAAGCAACACTTTAAAAGAACGCCACAGACCAATCAACCAAACTTTTTTGGGTTATTTTTTATAGTCTGCAGGCATGAAATTAAAGAAGTTGCGGCAATTGGTTGCAACCTACGGTGCCACCCTCGGATCCTGAAAAGTCCATTTGTGGAGATGGGCACCTGGACTCCCGTTAAGAAGACATGTTGTCACCCTCTAGATCCCTTACATGCCTGCACTTTTCGGCTTGCTGCTGCTGCTGGCTGTCCAGCAGCAGACTGAAGGTGGTTCCTGCTCTGCTCAGGTATATAAAGGCTCAGCGCCTATTGTGACACGCGCAGCAGTGTTCCATTGCCACGTTCCATCTACTGCAGGCAGAATACCTGGCTGGCTGAACAGCATTGAGAAGCTCACAGAGACCGCTATACGCAACACTTTAAAAGAACGCCACAGACCAATCAACCTAACTTTTTTGGGTTATTTTTTATAGGCTGCAGTCATGAAATTAAAGAAGTTGCGGCAATTGGTTGCGGCCTACGGTGCCACTGTCGGATCCTGAAAAGTCCATTTGTGGAGATGGGCACCTGGACTTCCGTTAAGAAGACATGTTGTCAACCTCTAGATCCCTTACATGAATGCACTTTTCGGCTTGCTGCTGCTGCTGCTGGCTGTCCAGCAGCAGACTGAAGGTGGCTGCTGCAGTGTGCAGGTATATAAAGGCTCAGAGCCTATTGTGACACACGCAGCAGTGTTCAATTGCCACATTCCATCTACTGCAGGCAGGATACCTGGCTGGCTGAACAGCATTGAGAAGCTCACAGAGACCACTATAAGCAACACTTTAAAAGAACGCCACAGACCAATCAACCAAACTTTTTTGGGTTATTTTTTATAGTCTGCAGGCATGAAATTAAAGAAGTTGCGGCAATTGGTTGCGGCCTACGGTGCCACCCTCGGATCCTGAAAAGTCCATGAGTCCATTTGTGGAGATGGGCACCTGGACTCCCGTTAAGAAGACATGTTGTCAACCTCTAGATCCCTTACATGCCTGCACTTTTCGGCTTGCTGCTGCTGCTGGCTGTTCAGCAGCAGACTGAAGGTGGCTGCTGCAGTGCGCAGGTATATAATGTCTCAGAGCCTACTGTGACACGCGCAGCAGTGTTCCATTGCCACATTCCATCTACTGCAGGCAGGATACCTGGCCGGCTGAACAGCATTGAGAAGCTCACAGAGACCGCTATAAGCAACACTTTAAAAGAACGCCACAGACCAATCAACCAAACTTTTTTGGGTTATTTTTTATAGTCTGCAGGCATGAAATTAAAGAAGTTGCGGCAATTGGTTGCGACCTACGGTGCCACCCTCGGATCCTGAAAAGTCCATTCATGGAGATGGGCAACTGGACTCCCGTTAAGAAGACATGTTGTCAACCTCTAGATCCCTTACATGCCTGCAATTTTGGCTTGCTGGTGCTGCTGCTGGCTGTCCAGCAGCAGACTGAAGGTGGCTGCTGCCGTGCGCAGGTATATAAAGGCTCAGAGCCTATTGTGACACGCGCAGCAGTGTTCCATTGCCACATTCCATCTACTGCACGCAGGATACCTGGCTGGCTGGACAGCATTGAGAAGCTCACAGAGACCGCTATAAGCAACACTTTAAAAGAACGCCACAGACCAATCAACCAAACTTTTTTGGGTTATTTTTTATAGTCTGCAGGCATGAAATTAAAGATGTTGCGGCAATTGGTTGCGGCCTACGGTGCCACCCTCGGATCCTGAAAAGTCCATTTGTGGAGATGGGCACCTGGACTCCCGTTAAGAAGACATGTTGTCAACCTCTAGATCCCTTACATGCCTGCACTTTTCGGCTTGCTGCTGCTGCTGCTGGCTGTCCAGCAGCAGACTGAAGGTGGCAGCTGCCGTGCGCAGGTATATAAAGGCTCAGAGAATATTGTGACACGCGCAGCAGTGTTCCATTGCCACATTCCATCTACTGCAGGCAGGATACCTGGCTGGCTGAACAGCATTGAGAAGCTCACAGAGACCGCTATAAGCAACACTTTAAAAGAACGCCACAGACCAATCAACCAAACTTTTTTGGGTTATTTTTTATGGTCTGCAGGCATGAAATTAAATAAGTTGCGGCAATTGGTTGCGGCCTACGGTGCCACCCTCGGATCCTGAAAAGTCCATTTGTGGAGATGGGCACCTGGACTCCCGTTAAGAAGACATCTTGTCAACCTCTAGATCCCTTACATGCCTGCACTTTTCGCCTTGCTGCTGCTGCTGGCTGTCCAGCAGCAGACTGAAGGTGGCTGCTGCCGTGCGCAGGTATATAAAGGCTCAGAACCTACTGTGACAAGCGCAGCAGTGTTCCTTTGCCACATTCCATCTACTGCAGGCAGGATACCTGGCTGGCTGAACAGCATTGAGAAGCTCACAGAGACCGCTATAAGCAACACTTTAAAAGAACGCCACAGACCAATCAACCAAACTTTTTTGGGTTATTTTTTATAGTCTGCAGGCATGAAATTAAAGAAGTTGCGGCAATTGGTTGCGGCCTACGGTGCCACCCTCGGATCCTGAAAAGTCCATTTGTGGAGATGGGCACCTGGACTCCCGTTAAGAAGACATGTTGTCAACCTCTAGATCCCTTACATGCCTGCACTTTTCGGCTTGCTGCTGCTGCTGCTTCCTGTCCAGCAGCAGACTGAAGGTGGCTCCTGCTCTGCGCAGGTATATAAAGGCTCAGAGCCTATTGTGACACGCGCAGCAGTGTACCATTGCCACATTCCATCTACTGCAGGCAAGATACCTGGCTGGCTGAACAGCATTGAGAAGCTCACAGAGACCCCTATATGCAACACTTTAAAAGAACGCCACAGACCAATCAACTAAACTTTTTTGGGTTATTTTTTATAGTCTGCAGGCATGAAATTAAAGAAGTTGCGGCAATTGGTTGCGGCCTACGGTGCCACCCTCGGATCCTGAAAAGTCCATTCGTGGAGATGGGCACCTGGACTCCCGTTAAGAAGACATGTTGTCAACCTTTAGATCCCTTACATGCCTGCACTTTTCGGCTTACTGCTGCTGCTGCTGCTGGCTGTCCAGCAGCAGACTGAAGGTGGCTGCTGCCGTGTGCAGGTATATAAAGGCTCAGAGCCTATTGTGACACGCGCAGCAGTGTTCCATTGCCACATTCAATCTACTGCAGGCAGGATACCTGGCTGGCTGAACAGCATTGAGAAGCTCACAGAGACCGCTATAAGCAACACTTTAAAAAAACGCCACAGACCAATCAACTAAACTTTTTTGGGTTATTTGTTATAGTCTGCAGGCATGAAATTAAAGAAGTTGCGGCAATTGGTTGCGGCCTACGGTGCCACCCTCGGATCCTGAAAAGTCCATAAGTCCATTTGTGGAGATGGGCACCTGGACTCCCGTTAAGAAGACATGTTGTCAACCTCTAGATCCCTTACATGCCTGCACTTTTCGGCTTGCTGCTACTGCTGGCTGTCCAGCAGCAGACTGAAGGTGGCTGCTGCAGTGCGCAGGTATATAAAGTCTCAGAGCCTACTGTGACACGCGCAGCAGTGTTCCATTGCCACATTCCATCTACTGCAGGCAGGATACCTGGCCGGCTGAACAGCATTGAGAAGCTCACAGAGACCGCTATAAGCAACACTTTAAAAGAACGCCACAGACCAAACTTTTTTGGGTTATTTTTTATGGTTTGCAGGCATGAAATTAAAGAAGTTGCGGCAATTGGTTGCGACCTACGGTGCCACCCTCAGATCCTGAAAAGTCCATTCGTGGAGATGGGCAACTGGACTCCCGTTAAGAAGACATGTTGTCAACCTCTAGATCCCTTACATGCCTGCACTTTTCGGCTTGCTGGTGCTGCTGCTGGCTGTCCAGCAGCAGACTGAAGGTGGCTGCTGCCGTGCGCAGGTATATACAGGCTCAGAGCCTATTGTGACACGCGCAGCAGTGTTCCATTGCCACATTCCATCTACTGCAGGCAGGATACCTGGCTGGCTGAACAGCATTGAGAAGCTCACAGAGACCGCTATAAGCAACACTTTAAAAGAACGCCACAGACCAATCAACCAAACTTTTTTGGGTTATTTTATATAGTCTGCAGGCATGAAATTAAAGATGTTGCGGCAATTGGTTGCGGCCTACGGTGCCACCCTCGGATCCTGAAATGTCCATTTGTGGAGATGGGCACCTGGACTCCCGTTAAGAAGACATGTTGTCAACCTCTAGATCCCTTACATGCCTGCACTTTTCGGCTTGCTGCTGCTGCTGCTGGCTGTCCAGCAGCAGACTGAAGTGGCAGCTGTCGTGCGCAGGTATATAAAGGCTCAGAGAATATTGTGACACGCGCAGCAGTGTTCCATTGCCACATTCCATCTACTGCAAGCAGGATACCTGGCTGGCTGAACAGCATTGAGAAGCTCACAGAGACCGCTATAAGCAACACTTTAAAAGAACGCCACAGACCAATCAACCAAACTTTTTTGGGTTATTTTTTATGGTCTGCAGGCATGAAATTAAAGAAGTTGCGGCAATTGGTTGCGGCCTACGGTGCCACCCTCGGATCCTGAAAAGTCCATTTGTGGAGATGGGCACCTGTACTCCCGTTAAGAAGACATGTCAACCTCTAGATCCCTTACATGCCTGCACTTTTCGGCTTGCTGCTGCTGGCTGTCCAGCAGCAGACTGAAGGTGGCTGCTGCCGTGCGCAGGTATATAAAGGCTCAGAGCCTATTGTGACACGCGCAGCAGTGTTCCATTGCCACATTCCATCTACTGCAGGCAGGATACCTGGCTGGCTGAACAGCATTGAGAAGCTCACAGAGACCGCTATAAGCAACACTTTAAAAGAACGCCACAGACCAATCAACCAAACTTTTTTGGATTATTTTTTAAAGTCTGCAGGCATGAAATTAAAGAAGTTGCGGCAATTGGTTGCGGCCTACGGTGCCACCCTCGGATCCTGAAAAGTCCATTTGTGGAGATGGGCACCTGGACTCCCGTTAAGAAGACATGTTGTCAACCTCTAGATTCCCTACAAGCCTGCACTTTTCGGCTTGCTGCTGCTGCTGGCTGTCCAGCAGCAGACTGAAGGTGGCTGCTGCCGTGCGCAGGTATATAAAGGCTCAGAGCCTATTGTGACACGCGCAGCAGTGTTCCATTGCCACATTCCATCTGCTGCAGGCAGGATACTTGGCTGGCTGAACAGCATTGAGAAGCTCACAGAGACCGCTATAAGCAACACTTTAAAAGAATGCCACAGACCAATCAATCAAACTTTTTTGGGTTATTTTTTATAGTCTGCAGGCATGAAATTAAAGAAGTTGCGGCAATTGGTTGCGGCCTACGGTGCCACACTCGGATCCTGAAAATTCCATTTGTGGAGATGGGCACCTGGACTCCCGTTAAGAAGACATGTTGTCAACCTCTAGATCCCTTACATGCCTGCACTTTTCGGCTTGCTGCTGCTGCTGCTGGCTGTCCAGCAGCAGACTGAAGGTGTCTCCTGCTGTGCTCAGGTATATAAAGGCTCAGCACCTATTGTGACACGCGCAGCAGTGTTCCATTGCCACATTCCATCTACTGCAGGCAGGATACCTGGCTGGCTGAACAGCATTGAGAAGCTCACAGAGATCGCTATAAGCAACACTTTAAAAGAACGCCACAGACCAATCAACCAAACTTTTTTGGGTTATTTTTTATGGTTTGCAGGCATGAAATTAAAGAAGTTGCGGCAATTGGTTGCGGCCTACGGTGCCACCCTCGGATCCTGAAAAGTCCATTTGTGGAGATGGGCACCTGGACTCCCGTTAAGAAGACATGTTGTCAACCTCTAGATCCCTTACATGCCTGCACTTTTCGGCTTGCTGCTGCTGCCTGTCCAGCAGCAGACTGAAGGTGGCTCCTGCTCTGCGCAGGTATATAAAGGCTCAGAGCCTATTGTGACACGCGCAGCAGTGTTCCATTGCCACATTCCATCTACTGCAGGCAAGATACCTGGCTGGCTGAACAGCATTGAGAAGCTCACAGAGACCCCTATAAGCAACACTTTAAAAGAACGCCACAGACCAATCAACTAAACTTTTTTGGCTTATTTTTTATAGTCTGCAGGCATGAAATTAAAGAAGTTGTGGCGATTGGTTGCGGCCTACAGTGCCACCCTCGGATCCTGAAAAGTCCATTTGTGGAGATGGGCACCTGGACTCCCGTTAAGAAGACATGTTGTCAACCTCTAGATCCCTTACATGCCTGCACTCTTCGGCTTGCTGCTGCTGGCTGTCCAGCAGCAGACTGAAGGTGGCTGCTGCCGTGCGCAGGTATATAAAGGCTCAGAGCCTACTGTGACACGCGCAGCAGTGTTCCAGTGCCACATTCCATCTACTGCAGGCAGGATACCTGGCCGGCTGAACAGCATTGAGAAGCTCACAGAGACCGCTATAAGCAACAGTTTAAAAGAACGCCACAGACCAATCAACCAAACTTTTTTGTGTTATTTTTTATAGTCTGCAGGCATGAAATTAAAGAAGTTGCGGCAATTGGTTGCGGCCTACGGTGCCACCCTCGGATGCTGAAAAGTCCATTTGTGGAGATGGGCACCTGGACTCCCGTGAAGAAGACATGTTGTCAACCTCTAGATCCCTTAAATGCCTGCACTTTTCGGCTTGCTGCTGCTGCTGCTAGCTGTCCAGCAGCAGACTGAAGGTGGCTCCTGCCGTGCGCAGGTATATAAAGGCTCAGAGCCTATTGTGACACGCGCAGCAGTGCTCCATTGCCACATTCCATCTACTGCAGGCAGGATACCTGGCTGGCTGAACAGCATTGAGAAGCTCACAGAGACCGCTATAAGCAACACTTTAAAAGAACGCCATAGACCAATCAACCAAACTTTTTGGGGTTATTTTTTATAGTCTGCAAGCATGAAATTTAAGAAGTTGCGGCAATTGGTTGCGGCCTACGGTGCCACCCTCGGATCCTGAAAAGTCCATTTGTGGAGATGGGCACCTGGACTCCCGTTAAGAAGACATGTTGTCAACCTCTAGATCCCTTACATGCCTGCACTTTTCGGCTTGCTGCTGCTGCTGCTGGCTGTCCAGCAGCAGACTGAATGTGGCTGCTGCCGTGCGCAGGTATATTAAGGCTCAGAGCCTATTGTGACACGCGCAGCAGTGTTCCATTGCCACATTCCATCTACTGCAGGCAGGATACCTGGCTGGCTGAACAGCATTGAGAAGCTCACAGAGACCGCTATAAGCAACACTTTAAAAGAACGCCACAGACCAATCAACCAAACTTTTTTGGGTTATTTTTTATAGTCTGCAGGCATGAAATTAAAGAAGTTGCGGCAATTGGTTGCTGTTGGAATAATACATATTAATCTGTATGTGTATTGCAACAACTACTGTGCTGTTTCATATGTTGTGCATAATGTGAGGTTGTTAACAAAGTTTAGTTAAAAAAAAAAACTCACACAGACAGGATGCCCCCTCCTTCTCTTCCTGTGTTGTTGTTATATATGTCTTTTGATTTCCTCATGCTGCAGTAACACCAGACTCCATGCTGTGCCTATGTTGGATATGAATAAACCTACATTCTGTGTTCTAAACTCTGGATGTCACGTGGATTAATCCTCTGCTAACAGGTTATGGGCCCAGATGTACCAGAATCCCCAGAGTCCCAGATCCCCAGAACACAGAGGAAAGAAAAGAAAGAAAGACAGCAAACTGAGAAGAAGGAAAGATGGCCAGGAGCAGCAGCTCCATGAAATTTACAGTGCCAAGTCTCACTAACCAGAATTATCAATCCTGGAAATTCAAAGTGAAAATGCTGCTGATAAGACAAGGTACGTGGAAATACACACAGGAGCCTAAACCTGACCCAGTGCCACAGGAGTGGACAGAGATGGATCAGAAAGCACAAAGTACCATATCACTCAGTATAGATGATGACCAGATTGTGCATGTGTGTAAATGTAATACTGCAAAGGAAATGTGGGAGCAGTTGCAAAAGGTACATGAGAGGATAAATTTAAGCAATAAGCTCTATCTCATGAGAAAGCTGTACCAGTCTAACCTACAGAAAGTCCAGGATATGCAGGATTACATAAGAAGTGTTCTGGAAGTTGTAGAACGCCTGAGAGGCATTGGGAAGATCTAAAGGACTTTCATGTGGCCGCATTACTGCTTAGTGGCCTACCAGAGAGCTATGATACGCTTGTAACCGCACTAGATGCGCGTCCAGATGATGAGCTTACACTGGAGTATGTCAGGGGGAAGCTCATAGATGAATATAAGCGAAAGGCAGAAGGTGTAAACAGTAGGACATGCAACACAGAATCTGCTTTACAGACACAAAACCTAACTGATAACAGGAAGCACATAAAAGAAACACGTGAATGTTTTGTTTGCAAGAAATCAGGACATTTGAAAGCTGACTGCAGAGTCTGGGAAGCTAGAATGAATCAGCTGAAAAAGCAAAGCAGTCATCAAAGGGTTAAAAGTGCTGTATCTGGAGAAAATGATTCTGTGAATACTGAAACTGCATTTACTGTCAGTGCAAATACATCAAAGCATGCATGGTGTATAGACTCTGGAGCAACTAGTCACATGACTAATAACAGAGACTTCTTTTCTAAGCTTGACCAACGTAAATCAGAGAAAGTGATTATGGCTAATGAGATCAAACAAAGGTATACCAGCTAAACGTCTATCCTACATTGTCAAGACACTACCTGAATCAGAGCCGCAGTCATGGGATGAAATGCAAGCACTACCTGTCCATGAAAGAACAAAGTGGATCGATGCCGCTAATGAGGAAATCAAATCGCTTCATCAACTCCAAACTTGGAAACTCACCAAGCTACCACAGGGAAAAAAGGCAATCAAGTGCAAGTGGGTCATCAAAACCAAATATGACTCTGAAGGTAAAGTCCACAGATTCAAAGCAAGGTTGGTCGCAAAAGGATATTCTCAAAAGTATGGCGAAGATTACGATGCTACATTTGCTCCAGTCGCTAAACAGACCACGTTCAGAGCTTTGTTAGCTGTAGCTGCTGTACAAAAAGATGTATGTCAGACATTTGGATATAAAAACTGCCTTTTTAAATGGTGACATTGAGGAGGACTTATACATGACTCAACCTGAAGGTTATGTAAAAGGAGGTGAAGAGAATCTTGTTTGCAAACTACAAAAATCTCTCTATGGTCTTAAGCAATCAGCAAGAGCATGGAACACCAAGATGAATAAAGTCTTGTTGGAAGAAGGATTTAAAAGAGGTCAAGCAGATCCGTGCTTATACACAAAATATACAGATGGAAAGTGGATGTATAGTGGATGTATATTCTCTTATATGTGGACGACGTGATTGTTCATCAAGACGACGCAGAAATTGGAAAAATGACTGAAATTCTGAATCAGCACTTTGAAACAAAAGACCTTGGAAGTGTGACATATTATCTAGGAATCCAAATCCAGAGAGAGGAAGATGAAAGTTTTCTTCTAAACCAAAGTTCAAAAATTAATTTGATTCTGAATCAGTTTAAAATGTCAGAGGCCAAAGGTATATCAACCCCAATGGAACCATCCTACCTGAAGCTGGAAGGAGAAGATAACCTGTTGCCTAACAATGAGAAATATCGTCAGGCAGTGGAGGCACTTCTATACATATCAACTATGACTCGACCGGATATCACAACAACAGTTGGAATTCTTTGCAGATATGTGGAAAAACAGCGCCAAAGAGACTGGAATGCTGTTAAGAGACTTCTCCGATATTTGAAAGAAATGCAAGATGTAAATTTAAAACTATCTGCAGCAGGAGATCTAGAACTTACCGGCTATGTAGATGTGGATTGGGCTGGTGATTCGCGTGATCGTAAATCCACAAGTGGATACTTGTTTAAAGTTGGAGAAAGTTCAATCTCCTGGTCTAGTAGGAAACAAGTGTCTGTTGCCTTGTCATCTACAGAAGCGGAGTATGTGTCCGCAGCCTATGCAAGCCAGGAGGTTGTTTGGCTAAGACAATTGATGGACGATCTTGGCAAACAGACAACTCAGCCGACGGTGATTTATGAGGACAACCAAGGATGCATTAAACTTGCATGCAGTGAAAAGATCAGTGCTAGAACCAAGCATATTGACGTCAGACATCATCATCTACGTGATTTGATAGATCGTGGCATAATTCAGTTTGTCTATTGTGAAACTGATAAGATGGTAGCTGACATTATGACAAAGCCATTGCCATGAGCTAGGTTCCAAGAATTGAGAACCCGGGACCTTCCAGAGGCTGATGGAATGCTGCCTAGGGCACCAAAACTTTGAGACGGTCCTACTTTACCTGGACGACGTGATTGTATATTCAAAGACCTACGAGGACCATCTAAAACACCTGGCAGAGGTGTTCGAAGCCCTGGCAGGCTATGGCCTGAAAGTGAAACCCTCAAAGTGTCACCTGTTGAAACCGAAGGTACAGTACCTAGGACACGTGGTGAGTGCAGAGGGAGTAGCCCCCGACCCCGACAAGGTTACAGTAATCAAGAGCTGGCCAAGTCCCTCTAACATCAAAGAAGTGAGGCAGTTCCTCGGGTTGGTAGGCTACTACTGAAGGTTCATCCCCGGGTTCACAAAGATGGCAGCTCCTATGCAGGACCTCCTGATAGGACAATCTAAGACCAGAAGCCAAAAGCCACCCTTCAAGTGGGACAAGCCAGAAGATGAGTACTTCCGCCAGTTGAAGATGGCCCTCACGGGGGATGAGATCCTGGCCTACCCGGATTATGGCCAGCCTTTTATCCTCCACACAGATGCCAGTAATGTGGGGCTGGGAGCCCCACAGACAGCTGCCTGCCCTGCCTGTAAACCCAGCTAGTAGCTGTACCCTAAATGATAGTGGGGAAAGCCAGGTTAGACCACCACCAGACAGTGGGTTACGCAGGTCAACCTGGATCACTAGGGGTCAAATACCAGCTCGCTGGAAGATCTAAATGCAAAGTGTATATATTTAATGTTTTATGTTTGTTACCCGATTATTAATACTGTTTTTCCAGTTTTCCTAGTTCAATGGACTGAAAAGTCATGGACACTGAATGGCCGGAACTGTCTTGTAGATAGTTGCACTTGGTGCCCTCTTGCGAAGATGGCCAAAGAAAAAAAAACCTGTCCAGCATGGCCCCCTTGTGGCCCAAAGTAGGTAGCTCAGCCTTGTCGCCACGCCCAAGGCCAGGAACTTGGGGTTTATGGAGACAGGTCCCCACACCATTCAAAACTTCACCTTGTTGGGTGATATGGACACCCGGTCACAGAAGCGCCGTGGCCTTAAGGACAAAATATACTTGTACATATGTTATGTTATTGTTTATACCCTGTATTTGTGTTCCCTAAAATTGTGTTTAGTCCAGAGTACTAAATTTTACTAGGGGGGAATGTGTCACCCCAGGCCTGGATGCCACAAATATAAAGGCTGTGTCTGAGAGCAGGAGGGAGGTTCCCTGGTTAGGGACAATTAGCATACAGCACCTCCTGTCCCAGGCCAGTAGGGAGAGCTGGCTGCCCCTATAAATAGCTGGAACTGGGGGCAGGGTTAGGGAGAACTGGATGACCTAGCTCAGGACTGAGACTAGTCCCAGAGAAGGAGGGACAGTTCAGCTGTAGCCGAGGAGTCCGTGAGGCAGAGGAGAAACTGCAAGCCAGGGACAGAGGCGACGAGAGCCGGTCCTGGCTGAGAGAATCACACCACCGGACATTGGGGTCCGAGGCTGTCAGGGTTGTAAGCCCAGCAGCAGAGAACAAACCCGTGAGGGATTTCAGGCCCCTTGGCCTAAGAAGCCTGGAGGCTCCGCCACACAGAGGGACCAGTACAGCAAGGAGAAAGCAAAAGGTACCCAAGGCCCGAGTCGCAAGCCATACAGGCAAGAAGTACACGGCCAGCTCAGGGACGTGGGCTATTACACCACAAAGAAGGGGATAGTCAGAAAGAGCATAGAGAGAACGGTAGGCCTACACACTCACCCTGACCAGTGGGGCTCGCCCGAGTGCTCTCAGATACCCAGGCCCATTCCTAACCGGTACTACTGTTGGGTCATTAGTAACATCTGCAATAAAGACCCAGGACTGTTTAAACAGGCTCTGAACTTTTACTATTGCGGCCGGCACTATCACCCCCAGCATCCACCTACTCTGCCCTGAGGCTACACTCTTCCTGTGGGGAGTTATCCTATCCCTGTGCTGCACACCAACACCAGCCTCAGCGGTCTGTCTTGCAGCGGCGGTTATCTCTGACCGCAATCCACGGGTGGCGTAGTCGGACATTCAAAACACTGATAAATAGACTGCCACAATTTGGTCTGACCACCCTGAGCCACGGGATCGGGTTGCCACTACTACTCCCAGCATCGTGCAGAAGCCCGGTTCCGGGTACCCCACGGCCCAGGGGGCGAGTCAGATGCGCCCAGTTGGTCTCCCTGGCAACCCCTTTGTTTAGGCATCATCTGTATTCAGCACTGCATACAGCAAGGAGCTGGCGTAACGTCACTTCCGGTGACACGCCCCCACCGGTGACGCATTTCCGGTCTGGCGCCGCTGTGACACACATATAAGCGGAGCCTCAGCACACTGCCACCACCGACGGCTACAGCAAGGTGCGGGAGCGCCGCTCAACTCCACTAGACCACCACTGCCTGACCCACCTCTCCAGGGGACGCCATAAGGGGACTATAACTGACACAGGAACGAGTCGGGTATCCACCACAAGGTACAATGCCACCAGGACTGTGTCCCTATACCAACAAGTCAGCACAATATTCACTCCTAATAATCAATTGCACTGTATCTTATAGATCCCTGTGACCCCATATCTACTGTGAACTTAAGGTAACCACCCTGCAAGTATATAAGAAAACTCCTGGCTACACCATTGTACTCTGCTACTAACTTGCACAGCATACCTAATCACACTGCCTTGATATTACAGCCGTGCACCTGGAAATTTCTTTCCCTTGATCCATTTACTAAGCTTTAGCACACCCTAGAACCGCATAACAAGTAAAATAATCCCTGGTACTACTCTGATTGTAAATATTATGCTATGTATATAATGTATATATTAGTACACTGTCCTGTGATCCCTCTCCCTAATCCTCTCTTCTTGCCCCTTCTCTATTCCTCTGCTCTCTAGATCACCCCTCTAATCCAATTCCCCCCTCCCTCTTTCCCTTTCCTTTCCCCCACCCTTCTTTCACAGTCATGCTCTTTCTACATTCACCTTGGATAACAACTGTATATAATGTAATATGTATAATGTAATATGTGTACATATTATCTCCATTGACACCTTGTATGTCTTTTCCTTTTGCAGTAGCGACGTAATGATTAAGGTCATATCAGAGGCCGAAACGTCTACTGTCGCCCTGAAACTCGGTTTGATTGTTTAATTCTGTTTCACTTTGTCCACAATAAATGAACTTTGCATTCAATTGAGTGCGATGAAACAATTCTCTGTAGTAACTAGGCACCAGTTGCCTATTGTATCAGCACCTCTACCCGGACAGAGTGCATGCAAATTCTACTTAATTAACGTCTTCCAATTCTCAACTTACTCTATACAGTTCGCAGGGATGACTCAGTATAGTTGGAGGGAAGCACTCCGATGCCCGTTCAGCGAATGTGACCCGTACTACACAAAATATGTAACTTCCAACATAAGTGCTGAGCCATCCTCCGTGGATTCTTTTATGCCTAAGGGGAGCCCTGCCCACACACCCCCTGTGATGACATCACGGGGTCTGGTCTCCAGCCTTCATATTTTTATTAGTTATCTGTTTTTTGCGATAATTTATCGTTGGTTGATCGTAGAGGCCCAAAAGTGATACCATATTTTCCGTTATGATTTTACCTTTCTCCAGAGACCACACACGGTATAGCTGCCGTCTGCTATTTTGTTACTTTTGCGCCACAGCTCCCCGGAGGGGCTTACAGCGACGGGAAAATATCCATATTGTTCCTTAGCTGACCCTGCCACCCAAAATATAGGCCCCATTATTATTGGACATATGGAACTTTAGTTATTCCATATTCCGTATCAGCTTCGGGCCATCTGCAGGCCTTTGTTACATTCCCTTTGAAGCACTGGGAATACACCCTTCTCAGTTAGCTATAAATCTATCACAAGCCTGTGTTAATTGGGTTTGGTAGCACCTTTTGGGCCAGCATTTGCTTACAAGGCCCTTCTCATGTGTGTGTTAATGTGCATAGAGGCCACTGGCCAAAGTGTCAGCTCTTCGCCCATGGACAATTACTATAGGGGAGGAGGGAAGAGGAGTCTGAGAGAGAATTCTTAATATCTATGACAGGGGAGAAGAAAAGATTTTCAATATTTCCATGACAATCTGTTTTTCATTGATACAGATATAAATGCTTGCTATACCTAATAGCCTCACGATCAGGTTTTTCATCAGACTCTATGCAGACGTATTCCATTGCAATTGATCTGTTATACATCCAACTCCTGGATAGCATGGATTTGTACGCTCCATCTAATCTGATTCACCATTGCAATGTTCTACAGTAATCTCACCAGTGTTTTGTACATACTTGTTTTCATCTGTTTTACAATAATGTATCTATTTGCCTCCCGTTGATATGACTGATAATGCTTGTGTGAGGCAGTGACCGGGATCATATACAAGGGATGTTATATATCCCCCAGAATGTGTACAAAGACCTATTAAATTCATTGGAGTGCATTTCAGTCACAAACTCACCTGCGACTGCAATGCAGGAATGAAGGTGAGCATTGACCTGGTCAGGCTATCTGGCTAACGCAGATTAAGTAAAACCCAGCAGGGCCTTCATTTCTTGGAGGAGGTTACAGGAAGGCAGTGGGCAGCCTCCTCCCTCCAACCCGGGTTTTCCAGTGGCTCTTGCCACAGGTCCTTTAACCCTCCTTCAGGGGCAACTGATCTGACAGGCGCAGCTCACTTCGTTTCATTTCTCTATTTTCAGTGGTTTGTCTGGGAAACACCCTCCTCCCAGTGCCTTCCTAACTGTAAAGGCTGTGTGAAACCTGAGAAGCCTCTTGTGCTGCAGAGCTTTAGGAGATCAGATATCAGTGTTTTGGCTTCTCACACCTTTGACGGTTAGTATTTGCTGTTTTTATTCATCCCAATTGTTTTTTTAGCTTGTTTTATGAATAGCTAGTGCTAAATTTGTGGATTTGTCATAGAAGTTTTTGTTAGAAATAAGAGTGTGCTTCTCAGGCACATTGCACCCTAACACATATTCTCTCTCTTGCTTCAGCTTTTCTTCTGAAATGGCGAGGAGAATATTTGACTTGTCAAATGCCCTTCATGTTGATCAAGTGCAAAATATACTGCTTGATGATGATGAGGCAGACCCCTTACAGCTAGAAGATTTAGGGGAAGAAAGTGACATTGATTCAGAAGATGATGTGGAAGAATGTCCAGATGTGTCTGATACAGATCAAGATGGAGAGAGTGAGGAGGATGCTCAAGACATAGAAACATATTATTTGGGCAAAGATAAAACAACAAAATGGATAAAAAAGCCACCCCCTAAAAGTTCTCGCCCACGCTCGCATAACATTTTGAGCCACCTTCCTGGTGTCATAGGAACTGCAAGGAATGCTAAAAATGAAATGGAATGCTGGAACTGTTTATTCACTGATGACATTCTGGTCACAATTGTGACATATACAAATCAGTACATGGACACCATAAGGGACAGTTTCATTAGAAAGCAAGATGTCAACCCTATTGATGTAATTGAACTGAGGGCGTTTATTGGTTTGCTATATCTTGCAGGCGCCTATAGGGCAAACCGACAGAGTTTGGAGGAGCTCTGGGGTAGAGATGGGGATGGCATTGAGAAATTTTCCTTGGTAATGAATAGAAAAAGATTCAAAATTATAATGCGGTGTCTTCGTTTTGACGACAGAAGTACCAGAACTGAGCGAAAAAAATATGACCGGCTTGCTGCGATTCGCGAGATATTTGAAAAATAAAGGCACGCTTTGCAAGGGACATGACCGAACCTATGAAATCCTTTCACAGAAAGCCAGGTAGATTGAATAACCGGTTTAGACATATGTTTTAAAACTGGGTGATAAAATATTTCCCAGTGTGGGATCTCTTTTCTAAATATATTTAACTTTAGATTTTTGTAGAATTGCCGCAAGTTTTTCATCTTCATTAAGAATGGGTTGGTATTTCTGAATAATCTTTATAATATCAAAATATTGTGGGCTGTATTAAGTTATGAAATTAGTAGAACAATCATTATTTTGTTTATTTTGTCTATTATTAATAACTTTTTTATTTTCTATTAATAAACTGGTGCGATCGATTTTTTTCTACGATATTTTCAGCCCTTTTTTAAATACGATTAGAATACCCTTTATGTTTTAACCGATTCACCACTCTTTTTGACTCAACAGAATAATTGACCATAGTTGAACAGTTTCTTTTAGTGCTCACCAGTTCTCCAATGGGAATATTATTTATGACGTGTGAAGGATGGCAAGAATCTGCTGAAAGAATGGAGTTACTATTTTTGCTTTTTCTAGATGGAAAGACTTATATTTTACCTGTATCTACATCCCCAGATAACACCACATCCAGATATTCAGTTTTATTACAGGACAATTTTGAAGTAAAGCGTAAATTGAATTCATTATTATTCATATCAGATGCAAAATGTTTCGCCTCCTCCTCTGTCCCTTCCCAAATCATGATCATGTCATCTATGTAATGACTAGTGTGCTCGTCACTGCTCAGTACTCGCCCGAGCATCTCACTGCTCAACATGCTCGGCGAGTATTTCCAGCACTGCTCAACATGCTCGGCGGGAGCTCGGGTCTCTTCCCCGCATGTTTGGCGCTCTTTAGAGAGCCAATGAACATGCAGGGATTGCTTGCCACGTACTGTAATGCCGTAGCCAGGTTGGATGTGGCATTACAGTGATTGGCAGGTCACATAGCGTCATCGGGTCTATATAAGACCTGGTGGTCCTATGCTCGTCACAGTCTTACCCGGAAACAAGCAGAGTAGGGAGAGATGCTGCTTAGCTAGGGAAAGAATTGGCGGTGTAATAGTAAGGTATAGGTATTCCACATCAATATATACAGTGCTGGCCAAAAGTATTGGCACCCCTGCAATTCTGTCAGAGAATACTCAGTTTCTTCCTGAAAATGATTGCAATCACAAATTCTTTGGTATTATTATCTTCATTTAATTTGCTTGCAAGGAAAAAACACGAAAGAGAATGAAGCAAAAATCAAATCATTGATCATTTCACACAAAACTCCAAAAAAGGGCTGGACAAAAGTATTGGCACCCTCAGCCTAATACTTGGCTGCACAACCTTTAGCCAAAATAACTGCGAACAACCGCTTCCGGTAACCATCAATGAGTTTCTTACAATGCTCTGCTGGGATTGTAGACCATTCTTCTTTGGCAAACTGCTCCAGGTCCCTGATATTTGAAGGGTGCCTTCTCCAAACTGCCATTTTGAGATCTCTCCACAGGTGTTCTATGGGATTCAGGTCTAGACTCATTGCTGGCCACCTTAGAAGTCTCCAGTGCTTTCTCTCAAACCATTTTATAGTGCTTTTGGAAGTGTGTTTTGGGTCATTGTCCTGCTGGAAGACCCATGACCTCTGAGGGAGACCCAGCTTTCTCACACTGGGCCCTACATTATGCTGCAAAAATTGTTGGTAGTCTTCAGACTTCATAATGCCATGCACACGGTCAAGCAGTCCAGTGCCAGAGGCAGCAAAGCAACCCCAAAACATCAGGGAAACTCCGCCATGTTTGAGTGTAGGGACCATGTTCTTTTCTTTGAATGCCTCTTTTTTTTTTCCTGTACACTCTATGTTGATGCTTTTTCCCAAAAAGCTCTACTTTTGTCTCATCTGACCAGAGAACATTCTTCCAAAACGTTTTAGGCTTTCTCAGGTAAGTTTTGGCAAACTCCAGCCTGGCTTTTTTATGTCTCGGGGTAAGAAGTGGGGTCTTCCTGGGTATCCTACCATACAGTCCCTTTTCATTCAGACGCCGACGGATAGTACGGGTTGACACTGTTGTACCCTCGGACTGCAGGGCAGCTTGAACTTGTTTGGATGTTAGTCGAGGTTCTTTATCCGCCATCCGCACAATCTTGCGTTGAAATCTCTCGTCAATTTTTCTTTTCCGTCCACATCTAGGGAGGTTAGCCACAGTGCCATGGGCTTTAAACTTCTTGATGACACTGCGCACGGAAGACACAGGAACATTCAGGTCTTTGGAGATGGACTTGTAGCCTTGAGATTGCTCATGCTTCCTCACAATTTGGTTTCTCAAGTCCTCAGACAGTTCTTTGGTCTTCTTTCTTTTCTCCATGCTCAATGTGGTGCACACAAGGACACAGGACAGAGGTTGAGTCAACTTTAATCCATGTTAACTGGCTGCAGGTGTGATTTAGTTATTGCCAACACCTTTTAGATGCCACAGGTAAGTTACAGATGCTGTTAATTACACGAATTAGAGAAGCATCACATGATTTTTCAAAGGGTGCCAATACTTTTGTCCACCCCCTTTTTTAGGTTTGGTGTGGAATTATATCCAATTTGGCTTTAGGACAATTCTTTTTGTGTTTTTTTCATTGAAGACAAATTAAATGAAGAGAATAATACCAAAGAATTTGTGATAGCAATCATTTTCAGGAAGAAACTGAGTATTATCTGACAGAATTGCAGGGGTGCCAATACTTTTGGCCAGCACTGTATATCCATCTGAACTAACAGTCCTTCTAAGGACTAATCCAGCTGCATATATTCAGTGGTGATAGCAGGAGTTAGGCAGACAGAGATTGTGAACACTATACAGCACAATAGTGTCCATTGCACGTTCTGTCTGCTTCTGCCTGTTATAGATAGCCATTGGACTAGATATCATGAATAATTTTTTTTTTGCACTTAATCCTGATTATTTCTTTAAAAAGCAAAGCTGTCCAACATTTTAGTGCTCCATTTGCTTGTTAGCAGAATACAGCCAGATTTTTATTTTATTTTATTATCATTACTGTATTGTGGAAGCAGAGAAACTTTTTTCCATGATCAGACATGATCCCATATAACTGCCGTAATAATACAGAAAGTTTTCGGAACTTGTCAGCTATCACACTAGATTTAAAGTCTGCCAGGTGTATGTTGTTCCAAACTAATGACACTTGGTTGCTGACAAATACCATACTATTAGGCGACTGCGTGAAACCGTGGCCATCAGACGTGATCCAATATGACTGCCGTAATAATACAGAAATTTTGGGAACGTGTCAGATATCACACTACATTTAAAGTATGTCATGTTACGCTCACGCCCGGACTATTTGGTGTGAAGGTGGTTAGTGGTCCCACTGGGCCACGAACCGAGGAGTGCCAGGAGGGGCATGACTAAGGGCCTCGCCAGATCCGACCCTGGACGCACGGCGGCTTAATCGACTCTCTGGTCAAAGGAGGGAAGTGGGAGGTGGCCTAGGTGCTACTCCAGGTCAGACCCCGGTCACACAGCTGTTGACCCGCACCGGGGAATGCAGGAACGGGCAGGTTTGGCTGGTATGCAGACAGACGGGTACTGGCAGGCACGGCTGGTATGCTGACAGGCGGGTAGTGGCAGGCACGGCTGGTATGCAGACAGGTGGGTACTGGCAGGCACGGCTGGTATACTGACAGGCGGGTACTGGCAGGCAGGTAAACAGGGTGGATAGGGACCAGTGCAGACTGGGATACAGGAACAGAGCCGCAGGTGCGGAGGGTTGCGGAGGGGAGCGGAGCAGGGCAGAGCAGAGCCGCAGATGCGGAGAAGCGGAGCAGAGCAGAACCGAAGGTGCAGAGGGGAAGTGGAGCAGAGCAGAACCGCAGGTGCGGAGGGGAAGCGGAGCCGGGCAGAGCAGAACCGTAGGTGCGAAGGGGAAGCAGAGCTGGGCAGAGCAGAGCAGAAGGTGCGGAGGAGAAGCAGACCAGGGCAGAGCAGAGCTGCAGGTGTGGAGGGGAAGCGGAGGAGGGCCGAGCAGAGCTGCAGGTGCGGAAGGGAAGCGGAGCAGGGCAGAGCAGAGCGCGCAGGTGCGGAGGTGAAGTGGAGCAGAGCAGGGCAGAGCAGAGCCGCAGGTGTGGAGAGGAAGTGGAGCAGTGCAGAGCAGAGCCGCAGGTGAAAAGGGGAAGCAGAGCAGAGCCACAGGAGCGGAGGGGAAGCGGAGCAGGGCAGGGCAGAGCCGCAGGTGTGGAGGGGAAGCTGAGCAGGGCAGAGCAGAGCCACAGGTGCAGAGTGGCAGCTGGGCAGAGCCGCAGGTGTGGACGGGAAGCAGAGCAGTGCCGCAGGAGCAAACAGACAGGACAGGGCTCTGTTCAAATGGAACAGACAGGGACAGGGAAACACAGGAAGATAGCTAGAACACACGAGGTAGATACAGAGGCAGGGAAATGGGAAAAGCAGAACCAGATACACACAAGGTACTTGCTATGAAGTAGCAAGTGGACACAAAACTCAAACAGAAGTACAGAGACAATGAGTGGGAGTTAGGTACTGGTTCAGACACTGCAGGAAAAGGGAAGGATCGGACATAGAGACAAACAGGTAAAGGGCTAGGACACAGTTCAGACAGGAACTGACACAGGAACGAGATACAGGAACGAACCTGGGCATTCAGCCCCCAGGATGGCGGAATAGACTAGAAGTCACAGATACAGGTAACGGGCCTGGGTACTCAGCTCCCAGGGTGGCAGAAACAGGCAAGATTCAGGACAGGACCTGGCAACTCACAGTTGCACAGAACACACTGTAAGAAAGTGTTGCTCAGGCACCTCCTACTGGGTGGAGGAGGTTTAAGTATCCAGTGACTCACAGCAATAGGCTGGGGATGCATTAGGACTGCGCACATTGTAACTTTAAGAATCAGGAAGTTCCAGCGCCTCCGCCCTAAGCCAGCAGACAAGAGACATGCACACAGCGAGTAGAGGATCATAGTGCACAGCCTGGACTGGTAGGTAGGTTGGTGGTCTTGCATGGTGGGAGATGGTAAGCCATGCCAGCATGCCGCCAGGGATGTTACATGGCAGTTGTGTGTTCAAACCTATTCACAGTTGGTCGCTGACAAATACCATACTATTAGGCGACTGCGTGAAACCGTGACCATCAGACATGATCCCATATAACTGCCGTAATAATACAGAAACTTTTGGGAACTTGTCATATATTACACTGCTTTTAAAATCTGCCAGGTCTATGTTGTTCCAAACTATTGACACTTGGTTGCTGACAAATTCCATCCTATTAAGCAACTGCCTGAAACTGTGGTCATCAGACATGATTCTATATTACTGCCCTAATAATCCAGCAATTTTCGTGAATGTGTCAAATATTACACTCCATTTATAGTATTGCAGTTGTGGGTTCAAACCTATTCACAGTTGGTGGATGACAAATAGCAATGTACAATGAACAATGTTGTCAGAGTATCACGCCACTTTTACGGACTGACAATAAAAAAAACATACAAAAAACAAGCAAAAATGGAAAAAATGTTAAGAAACATTCTTTCCAGGGTAATGACTTGTATATAAGGCCAAAGAAATAATAAAAAAAAGTTATGGACTGTGGAAGACATTTATGCAACCAGAATGAACACTCATCTGGAGCTGATGATACCACCTAGCACCTGTCCCTATTGTAAATGCATCTAACAGCGTTATCAATAGAGAATAGAATAGATTTTAAATTTTTTGACCCTAGCGCTGCAAGGCTGCAGTGCTAACCACTGAGCCACTGTGCTGCCTTCTCTATTCTCCCTCTGATATCTAACATGCTGGATAAATATGCACCTACTGCCACCACTCAGTATCTACAGCTCCTTTGTGAGAAACGAATGTATTTGGCCAGCCACTCAGTATACTAAATCAAATTCCTGAAAAGGAAATTGTGGATGGCTTTCCTTCTGGTACTGGGGGCACTGCTAATACCATGGTGTCGTGCCATAATTCATTGGAAATATTCCAGGCTGGTTGGAGCCAGCTCATTCCCACAGAAAAGTACCAGAAAGCTAAGGAGATGGTGGCCTCTATCATCATGAATAATTTGCTCGTTAACTAGAAGACCGACTACTTCTGCTGTCTACCTTATGAACATTGTGTTGAAGCTTGATTGACCCAGGGCCTGCAATCCTATGCGTCGGGAAGACGTGTCCCATCCCAGGATCTGACTGAGTCCCGGCTTCCAAAATATTAACCCAGTGATGAGTCAGTGAGATGTACTGTCCCTGGCCACATTTACTTGTCCACGTGTCTGGGGTTAGGCGGTCCTTCCCACTAACTGCGCTTGTGAGGGCACGGGTAATGTTCTGGGACCCATGCTTGTAAAAGGCGGGGGCGAAACCAGGAGAAATAGTGGCGGCTGGGGACCGAGTACCAAGGGCCAGTCGCCGCCATGAGGTTTGCGGAAAGCTTCCGCCTCCATGAGCCTAAAAGGCAAAATTTCTAGTGGAAGCAGTCGAGAAATGTGGCCGTTTATTATTGTGGCCTCTGGGGGTTGACTGCATATTTGCACTTTTGTTCAAAGGACTGGGGTAGGGACATCTAAATGCTGCGCTGGAACAAGGACGTGGACATGGTTGCAGATGGTGATGGTTGCAAGCGTGCAACGACAGGTGCAAGGTGGGAGGCATTTTCGCCTGCATCATGGATGGAGGCTTGGCATGCATGTACAACAGGGGAAGAGGCAGTGGTGTCACCCGCAGACACTGTTTCTGGATCCTGGCATTCTGCCCATTGATTTCATCTTCCACCATCTCATCTTCTACTTCTGCACCCTGGTTCTCCTCCTTTCTGTCCATTGTGTCTCATCATCATCCACCTCTTGCGACAGTAATTGCACGTTCCCACCGTCACCTTCGGGTGACCGTGGCTGCTCAAATATTTGGGCATCGTTATATGCGATCTTCTGTTGCCCTGCTTGAAGTGGTCCGGGCGAGAGACCCAAATCTATAAATGGAAAAGTCAACAACTCTTGGGGTAACCTTGGACTCTAATCTCTCCTTCAAACTGCATATCCAAGCTCTTTCCACTTCTGAGCGGACCAAGTGAGAGACCAGAATCCATAAATGGAAAGATGAACAAAACAGCGCTTCAGAGTGTCCAAGTATGGGATCAGTTGTCTCAGGGCACTAGGCATGATGGGAGAAAGGAGGATCAGGGTGAGGAATATGCCGACTCGAAGTAAAAAAAATCTCCTGGATCTGCACATTCCTCAAACAAGAATCTGCAAAAACACTAGTGCACGCCCTCATCATCTCCCGCCTCGACTAATGCAACCTCCTGCTCTGTGGCCTCCAATCTTTCACCCCTCTAATCTATCCTAAACTCTGTTGCCTGACTAATCCACCTGTCCCCCCACTATTCCCTGGCCTCTTCTCTCCCTTCACTGGCTCCCCATTGCCCAGAGACTCCAGTTCAAAACCATAACCTTAGCATGCAAAGCCATCCACAACCTGTCTCCTCCATATATCTGTGACCTAGTCTCTCGGTATTTACCTGCATGGAACCTCCGATCCTCACAAGATCTCCTTCTCTACTCCCCTCTTATCCTCTCTTCCCACAATCGCATACAAGATTTCTCTCATGCCTCCCCATTACTCTGGAACTCTCACCTAGTGTTGAAACCTTCAAAAGGCACCTGAAGACCCACCTCTTCCAGCAAGTGTACAAACTGCAGTATTCCTCGCTCCACCATACCGCTGCACGACCAGCTCTACCCTCATCTACTGTATCAGTACCCATCCCTTGAAGACTGTGAGCCCTCAAGGGCAGGGTCATCTCCTTTCCTGTACCAGTCGCTGTCACATTTTTGTTCAAGATTATTGTAATTGTTTTTGCGATGTATACCCCTCTTTCAAAAGTAAAGCACCATGTAATAAATGGCGCTAAAGTAATAATAGTAATGTGGTCGAGACTCACGGCTACCTAGACTGGACCGTGTGGAAGACAGGGTGGTGGTGGTGGCAAACTAACTGGAAGCATTATCTGCCATCCAACCAGCAACCTTTTCACACTGATCTGGCTTCCATAGTGGTGTTCCGCGGCCCCTTAGAAATTGGGACAGGAATGTAGTTCGACATGATGTGGGTGTTTGTTGTGCTCCCTCAGCAGGCACTACATAGCCAGATAAGGTAGTAAAATGTTAAAATGACATTTACCGGTGAATGTATTTTTCACTGTTGAAAGCAATGCAAAAGTGCAAAAACGCATTAAAAACGCTACATGTGAACATAGCCCAAGGTGTGGAGGATCATTTTTGTTTTTAGTTATTTATTTTGCCTTTTATGCAAGTCATTACCCTGGAAAGGATGTTCCTTAATATTTTTTCACAGGAAAATCCATTTTGGTTTCGTTTTTGTATGTTTTATTGTGAGCCTGTAAAAGTGGCGTAATACTCTGACAACATTGTTCACAGCAGTCAAGAGGACTATACCCCCTCTTTTGTCTGCCGGTCTAATTAATAGATCTTTATTGTTAGTTCTGTTAATGCAATTCGTTCATGAACAGATAAATTGTCCTTAATATACAGCTCTGGCAAAAATTAAGAGACCACTGAACAGTTTTCTATTGGAAAGCATGGAAAGACTGGTGGAAAGCATGGCAAGACGAATGAAAGCTGTGATTAAAATCATGGTTAGTCCACCAAATATTGATTTCTGAACTCTTCCTGAGTTAAAACATGAGTAATTTGAGGTCTGAAAGCACTGTTTATTTTTTAGTATTTTGACACTTTATCATTTGCTGCAAATAAATACAAAATTTTTAGCTTTGAATTTCGGAGACAAGTTGTCAGTACAAACAACAATGTACATTTTACTCTATAATATACCTATAAAATATCAGAGAAACTGAAAATTTTGCAGTGATCTCTTAATTTTTGCCAGAGCTGTAAGTACTATTACAGTCCAACAGATGTTCTTTTTCTACCAGTTCTTGAAATACGTCCAGGTCACGCGGTCTAGATTAGACCGCATAGAAAAAATGGTTCTGAGTGACAAATAAGTCATTTAGAGAATCCTGCATCTCATGTGAATCCGATCTCTCAGAGTAGTGAGACTTAACAATTCAGTAAAGAAAAACGTTCTATTCCATTGAGAGGAAGAATCATCCACATAAGGCAATGTAGTCAAACTGCTGGCAGAATCAGGAGTAGTATTCATAAAGTACCAATTTTAAAGGGGTATTCCCATCTCCAAGATCCAATCCCAATATGTAATAGGTGTAATAATAATAATATTAGCAAATACCTCCAATTAGAAATGAAGCATAGTTTTTTTGATTCGCTATGTCTCTTTCCTCATGTGCAAGCATTGCAGAACCTTAAGTATCCATGGTTACGTCCACTGATAAAGTGACAGTTAAATAGCTAGCTGCTAGTGGTCGTAACCATGGATACCTAAGGTCCTGAAATGCCTATGTGGCACCCCAGGGGGTCTGATTGCCACAGTAATAGAAATATTATGTCTGAGAGCAAGTAGGAGGTTTCTCTGGTCAGGAGCCCTAAGCATGCAACACTGCCCGCCCAGACCTGGGAGGGAAGGAATCTGCCCTTATAAACTGGGTCTGGGGCGGGATTAGGTGAGACAGAGCCTGCAGAACAAGCAGAGCAGTCAGAGCCTAGAAAGGGAGAGTTACAACAGGAGCTCTGTAGGAGCAGGAGCGAGTGCCAGAGGCTGGAAGCTAGATAGCTCGCCTTGGCTGAAGACACTAAACCCGGACACGGAGTCCGAGGCTGTGGGGACATCCAGGTCCAGCAGCAGAATCCAACCAGCAGGGGATTCCATGTATTCTGGCCATAGAAGCCCGGAGGCACGGTCACAAGCAAGGGACCAGCACCGCCATCCAGGAGCGGAGGCTAACAGAAGGCCCCAAGTCACCGGCCATACGGGTGAGCACCACACGGTATACTCAGGGACGTGGGCTACTTCTACCCGCACACAGCAAGGTAGCCAGGAAAGAGTGCAGATAGACGGGGAGGCCTACAACTCCACCTGGCCAGGGGAAGATCCTGCTAGCTCTCAGACTGACCAGACCTCTACCGCTAGCCAGTACTCCCGGGAGGGTCTGCTTTATACCATCAGTAAAGACCCTGAACTGCACCACACGTCTCTGTGTTTCATCGCCACACCAGCACCATTAGTACTGGGACGCTCACACCATTACTCCCATCATCCACACTAGCTGCCCTGAGGCAATACTTCTCCCGTGGGGAGTTATCCCATACTTGGCTGCGCATACAACATCAGCCTCAGCGGTCTGCAGCGCAGCGGCGGTCCCCACTGACCGCAATCCACGGGTGGCGTAGTCGGACATTTGTTATTGCACTAAGACTGCCACTGGTTTGACCGCCCTGGGCACGGACCGGGTCACCGCCACGGAAGACTACAACTCCCAGCGATCCGGCTCCGGGTATCCCCTGCACAGCACAGGCCCAGGGGGCGTGTCACCTACACATAAGAAAAGAGACATACCGAATCAGAAAAACGATAGTACATTTCTAATTGGAAGCATTTGCTAATATTATTATTATTACACCTACTACAAATTGGGATAGGATCTTGGAGATGGGAATACCCCTTTAAAGGCCAAGACGTACTAATACGTATCTGCGCCCTGGGCTTTAAGAGCCTGATATGTATTAGTACGTCTTGGCGATCGCGTCCGCACACAGGTTGTGTGGGCGCGATTGCCGCCGGGTGTCAGCTGATTGTCACAGCTGACATCCGGTGCTATGTGCAGGGAGCGGTCCCCCTCCGCTCCTGGCACATTAACCCCGCAATTCTACGATCGAAGTCGATCGCAGCATTGCGGGGGCAAGGGGAGGTGATCGCAGATACTCACGTCTCCTGCCGGCGTTCAGCGATGTCTGCCGCGGCTTCCCGGATGTTGCCATGATGACCCGATGTCGTCATTACAACATCCGGGTCACCAGACAGCAGGAAGATATTTTGGTCATGCGCAGTGCCTCCATTGGTTAATAAATTTGATTTCCATTGATGATTTTTGTGTGATTTTGTTGTCAGCACATTCAGCTTTGTACAGAACAAAGTATTCAATGAGAATATTTCATTCATTCAGATCTAGGATGTGTTATTTGAGTGTTCCCTTTATTTTTTGGAGCAGTGTATATATTTATATACAGCTTTGTATACATCACCTTGATAGGTGCCTCATTGCACATGAGAACTGATTGGTGTCACCTATTCTAGTCATACATGGGGTTATTTGTGTGTCTATATGTACTGCATGTTCACTGGCCAGTGGCTATTTTATCCTATCTATTATAACTTATATTTTAGTATATTCTACCTTTCTGAATTTGGATTTAAAATAAAACAACTGAGATACAACTGAAGTGGAGACTTTCAGGCTTAATTAAAGGGGTTGAACAAAAATATCCTGTGAATTGTTTAGGAATTACAACCATTTCTCTACAAAGCCTCCTCATTTCAGGGGCTTAAAAATAATAATTAACTTTACAATAAATAAAATGTTCATGTTCAATCCTTTGTAGAGAATCCTTTGCAGCAATGACGGCCTGAAGTCTGGAAACCATGGATGTCACCAAACGTTGGGTTTCCTCCTTTGAGAGGCTTTTCCAGGCCTTTACTGCAGTGACGTCAGTTTATGCTTATTTGTGGGTCTTTCTGCCTTATGATTTGTCTTAAAGGAGTTTTCCCATGTCCAAGATCCTACCCCAATATGTAGTAGGTGTAATAATAATAATCTTAGCAAATACCTCCAATTACAAATGTAGTATAGTTTTTCTGATTCACTATGTCTCTTACCTCATGTGCAAGTATTGCAGGACCTTAGGTATCCATGGCTACGACTACTGATATAGTGACAGTTAGTTTGCTAGTGGTCGTAACCATGGATACCTAAGGTCCTACAATGCCTGCACATGAGGAAAGAGACATAGCAAATCAGAAAAAAGATATAACATTTCTAATTGGAGAAATTTGCTAATATTATTATTGTTACATCTACTACATATTGGAATCTTGGACATGGGAATACCCCTTTTAGCCTTTGAAATGCAGCTCGATGTGGTTGAGATCTGGTGATTGACTCGGCCATTGCAGAATATTCCACTTCTTTGCCCTTAAAAATTCCTGGATTGCTTTTGTCCTATATTTTGGGTCATTGTCTCTCTGTACTGCGAAGCGCCGTCCAATCAACCTCACTGCATTTGGTTGAATCTGAGCATAAAATATCGACCTGTACACTTCAGAATTCATCCGGCTGCTTTGGTCTTCAGTCACATCATCAATAAATACTAGTGACCGAGCCCCACTGGAAGCCATGCAAGCCCGCACCATCACACCTCCTCCTTCATGTGTTACAGAGGATGGGCTGTGCTTTGGATCATGACCCATTCCAAGCCTTCTTCATTCTTTCTTATTCCCATTATTTTGGTGAAGATGAATCTTTGATTCATCTGTCCAAAGGATGCTGTTAGAACCCTCCTGTTAGTTTTTTCTATCTTGTGTTTTGCGGTCACGTGACCATCTGCCTATATATTCCAGCTCCGCCCTTCTGGCTTTGCTGGACTTCAGTGTTGTTTTACTGTTTTGCTAGCCTGGTGCTTCGGTGTCTATCTCTGTCAGTTTGCTCTAGTACTTTTTGTCAGTTTGTCTTTTGTGTTCCACAACAATTTCTGTTTAGGAGGTGTCCCATTTTTGTCCCAGTCCTTAGTTCTTTTAGGGACCCCTCCCTTATTTCTATAGGTCTTCGTTCAGACTAGCCGAGGACTAAGGCGGGTCTGTTCACAAGGAACAGGCAGCCTGCTACATCGCAGGGATTCAGCTTAGTCTTACTGTAGGGACAGCTTTCCCCTATCTTTCCTTAGTTCTTGTTGCAGATCATAACAGTAAGTCCAGCCCAAAAAAACTAAAAGGAAAGAAATTCGGGGATCAGTATGGTTTCCGTCCAGGAGTTTGCTCAACACCTGCAGGGATTGTCTCTGGAGGTGGCTGAGCTTCAGCAACATGTGAGTAGCTGTCCTGGAGCGCATTTTGTCAAACCCAAGGTAGGACTGCCTGATGTTTTTTGTGGTAAACAGCAAGATTTTTTTTCCTTTAAAAATGATTGTTTATTATATTTTCGTTTGAGACCAAGATCCTCTGGGAATGAATCACAGCGCATTGGTTTTATTATGTCACTTTTGTGCAAAGAACCACAGGGTTGGGCCTTTTCTCTTCAGCCTAATGATCCGTGTTTAAGTTCTGTTGAAGAATTTTTTTCTGCCATGGGGCTATTATATGACGATCCTGATCGAATCTCATCTGCTGAATCAGAACTTAGACGTTTGAATCAGGGGTCTGATGATGTTGAAAACTATTGCACACACTTCAGGAGATGGGCTTCAGAAGTTAAACGGAATGATTCGGCGCTGAGATGTTTATTTCTTGCTGGTCTGAGTGAAAGGGTTAAGGATTTGCTAATTGCATTCCCTGCACCTGAGACTCTGCAGGAAGCTATGCAGTTAGCTGTTCGTGTGGATAGGAGACTGGGGTGCAGGCTCAATGAGGTAAAGACTCCTGTAATGTCAGGTCCTAGTCCCCAGAAAATCTGCTCTGACGGTGGGGAACCAATGGAGGTTGGGGGGATGTCACTCCGCTCTCAGGAAAAAGACAGGAGATTCGCCGAGGGATTGTGTCTTTATTGTGGTAAAGGTGATCATTTGATTAAGTATTGTGAGCGTCGTTTAAGTAAAGAAAAAAAAAAGGTCAGTTACGTCCGTATAGCTTGTTTACGCTCTGCAGGAGTATTTCTTTCTGGGAGTACTACTCTGCAGGGAGATTTGATTGAATTTCAGGTTTTTGTGGATTGTGGTTCAACACTTAATGTGATTGATAAAGGGTTTTTGGAAAACCTTAAATTGAAATCCAAACCTTTGTCATCACCTATTTCTGTGGTTACAATTGATAACACTCCTTTGAAATGTATTACTCACAAGACTGCTGCATTTTCTCTCACTATCGATGGAGTTCACTAAGAAATTTTGGACTTGGTTGTTTTGGATAATTTACCCTCTCCGATTGTTCTAGGATTGCCTTGGTTAAAACTGCACAATCCTTTATTGGACTGGTCTACTAATGTGATTAAGTCTTGGAGTCCGAAGTGCTATGATAAATGATGTAATGGTCGCATTGCAGCTGTGGAAAAAGTGGAATTACCTGTACCTATTCAAGATTTTTGGAGGGTTTTTTCAGAGGAGGAGTCGCAAGTGTTACCTCCTCATAGGGATTATGATTGAGCCATTGAGTTTGTTCTGGGTGCTACTGTTCCCAAAAGTCGCTTGTTTAATCTGACTATCCCTGAAAGAAAGGCCTTGGAGGAGTACATACAGACTAGCCTGGCTGCTGGTCACATTAGACCTTCTAAGTCGCCTGTGGCAGTTGGATTCTTCTTCCCCCCCGGATATTGTTTCTGATAGAGGACCTCAGTTTGTGGCTCGCTTTTGGCGTACTTTTTGTGACAGGTTGGGAGTCCATTTTTCATTTTCGTCTGGTTATCATCCTGAGTCTAATGGACAGATTGAAAGAAAGAACCAGGATGTTGAGCAGTTTTTGCGTTGTTTTGTGGCGGACAATCAAGAGGTGTGGTCTGAGTTTCTGCCTCTCGCAGAATTTGTTCTTAACAATCATACATCCTCCTCTGCTGGGTGTTCTCCTTTTTTTGTTGTACTGGGAGACATCCGTCTTTTGGTTCGTTCTCCAAATTGGGGTCGGCGGTGCCGGAGGAGAATTTTTCCGGTGATTTGGAGAGAGTTTGGACTAATGTACGTTGTAACCTTCAAGAGGCTAACAAAAAATCCAAGAAGTATTTTGACAGGAAACGTAAAGAGGTTTTGTTTACTGTGGGTGACATGGTTTGGTTGTCCTCGAAGAACCTGCGGTTGAGGATTCCCTCTAAAAAATTGAGTCCTAAGTTTGTGGGTCCATTTAAAGTGCTTCAGGTTGTTAACCCGTCTGCTGTTAGGTTGGATGTCCCTACTTCCTGGAAGATTAATCCTGTGTTTCATGTTTCCTTGTTGAAAAAGGCTGACGTATCTGATAGGGACGTCACTGCCACAGTTCCTCCTGTGGTGGAAGACGGCGAATATGAAATTTCGCGTATCTTGAATTCTAGATTGCATAGAGGGAGATTACAATATCTTGTCTCCTGGAAGGGTTTCGGTCCCGAAGACAACTCCTGGGTAAGGACGGATGATGTCTCTGCTCCTAGGCTTGTTAAAGCTTTCCACAGGAGGTTTCCGGATAGGCCTGGGCCTGGAGGATCCGGATGATCCTCATAAAAGAGGGGGTACTGTTAGAACCCTCCTGTTAGTTTTTTTCCATCTTGTGTTTTGCGGTCACGTGACCATCTGCCTTTATATTCCAGCTCCGCCCTTCTGGCTTTGCTGGACTTCAGTGTTGTTTGACTGTTTTGCTAGCCTGGGGCTTTGGTGCCTATCTCTGTCAGTTTGCTTGGTCCTCTGGGACCTCTAGTACTTTTTGTCAGTTTGTCTTTTGTGTTCTACAACAATTTCTGTTTAGGTGTCCCATTCCTTAGTTCTTTTAGGGACCCCTCCCTTATTTTTATAGGTCTTCATTCAGACTAGCCGAGGACTAAGGCGGGTCTGTTCACAAGGAACAGGCAGCCCGCTACATCGTAGGGATTCAGCTTAGTCTTACTGTAGGGACAGCTTTCCCCTATCTTTCCTTAATTCTTGTTGCAGATCATAACAGATGCTTTTCCAGAACTGGACTGCCTTCTTTAGATGTTTTTTTTGGCAAAGTCTAATCTGGCCTTTCTATTTTTTAGGATGATTAATGGTTTGTACCTTGTGGTGAACACTTTGTTTTTGCTCTCATGAAGTTTTCTCTTTTATGATGGACATACACAATGAAATATATACTTCTTGAAGAACGTTCTTCACTTAGGTTGATTTTGTGAAGTGGCATTTCTTCATCAAGCATTCTGCAATAATCCACCACTGTTTTCTTCAATGGACCTCCACGCCTCTTTGAGTTCCCACTAACCAGTGCTCTTTTTTTTTCTTTTATTGCAGAATGTACCAAACTGTTGATTTGGGGATGCCTAACATTTCTGCTATCTATTTGATGGATTTATTCTTTTTTTTCAGTCAATACTAGGTCTCTTTCACTTCCATTAAGAGCTCCTTTCCGTGTTAGGGGTTCACAGCAACAGCTTCCAAATACAAATGCCACAAATGAAATCAGCTACACACCTTTTATTTGCTTAAGTGATGATGGATTAACGAGGGAAAAACCCATGAAACCCAGCCAATGAAAGAGCATTTCAGACAATTGTCCAATTACTTTTGGTCCCTATAAAATGAGGCAGCTCCATATTAAAGAGCTGTAATTGCTAAACCCTTACTCCACTTAGGATGTGAATACCCTCAAAGTAAAGCTGAGAGTCGGAACTTTAAGACCAGATTGATGACCAGATTGATTGTTTCTTGAATATGTTTTGGTAAACAGCCAAAATGGCAAAACTTGTGTCACTGTCCAAATATTTTCTGGACCTATCTAAAAGTGCTACTGACATAAAATTCTCACCAAATGTCAGTTACAACCCATCCAATCCACACAAGCAAAGAAGTCAAATCATAGATGGCAATAAATTATGTGTAATAATGAGAAATGACACAGGGAAAAAGTATTGAACTCGCTTATTGAAATGTATTTAATGCTTCGTACAAAAGCCTTTGTTGGTGATGACCGCTTCATGACGCCTCCTGTATGGCGAAACCAGTCGCATGCATTGCTCAGATGTGATTTTGGCCCATTCTCCCATACAAACACTCTTCAAATTTTGAAGGTCCTGTGGTATCCTTCTATGAACTCTGAGCTTTAGTTCCTTCAATACATTTTCTATTGGATTCAGGTCAGGTGATTGGCTGGGCCTGGTAGATGGCAGCAGATTTTTATCAAGAATGACTCAGTACATTTGTCCATTCATCATTCCTTCAATTATATGAAGTTTTCCAGGGCTTTATTCCCACCTTCAAACTTCACTGTTGGTATGGTGTTTTTGGGTTTAAATGCAGTGCCTTTGGTTTCCAAACATGGCGTGTATTATGGCATCCAAAGAGTTAAATTTTGGTCTCATCTTACAAGACTATATTTTCCCAGTATTTCACATTATTTTCTAAATGTTGTTGAGTAAACTTTAAACGCACTTGAACATGCTTTTTGTTCAGTAATGGAATCTTGCGTGGTGAGCGTGCGTGCAGGCCATGGAGGTTGAGTCCATTATTTACAGTTTTCTTTGAAACAATTGTATCTGCTGATTCCAGGTCAAAAACACTTACAATAATCTTTAGAAAACGAGTCAGCGACTGGTACAGGAGGAGAGAGGACCCTGCCTGTGAGGGCTCACAATCTGGTTAAAACACTTCCCACATTCTGAACATGAAAA
The DNA here is from genome assembly GCF_046119375.1 of Phyllobates terribilis. NCBI lineage: Eukaryota > Metazoa > Chordata > Amphibia > Anura > Dendrobatidae > Phyllobates > Phyllobates terribilis. Next base: position 1,985,046 of record NW_027362943.1, read on the forward strand.
AGGCTTCTTTGTGTGACTCCTCTGGTGTCTAACAAGATGCGATTTTATATTTAAAAAATATCCCACATCCTAAACAAGTTTCTCCTTGGTGTGAGTTTTCTGATGTGTGGTAAGATTTGATTTCCGCATAAAACATTTTCCACATTCTGAGCATGATAATGGCTTCTCCCCTGTGTGAGTACTCTGATGTCTATCAAGATTTGCTTGACGTTTAAAACATTTTCCACATTCTGAACAGGGAAAAGGCTTTTCCCCTGTGTGAGTTCTCTGATGTATAACAACATCAGATCTCTGGTTAAAACATTTCCCACATTCTGAACAGGAAAAACGCTTCTCCCCTGTGTGACTTCTCTGATGTTTGATAAGACTTGATTTCTCTGTAAAACATTTCCCACATTCTGAACAGGGAAAAGGCTTCTCCCCTGTATGAGTTCTGTGATGTTTTATAAGACTTGATATCTTTGTAAAACATCTTCCACATTCTGAACAAGAAAAAGGCTTCTCCCCTGTGTGAGTTCTCTGGTGTATAACAACATCAGATCTCTGGTTAAAACATTTCCCACATTCTGAACAGGGAAAAGGCTTCTCCCCTGTGTGAGTTCTCTGATGTTTGATAAGACTTGATTTCTCTGTAAAACATTTCTCACATTCTGAGCAGGAAAAAGGCTTCTCCCCTGTGTGACTTCTCTGGTGTCTAAGAAGATGTGATTTCCAGTCAAAACATCTCTCACAATTGGAACAAGAAAATCTATTCTCAGCTGTGCGTACCTTTCGATGTTTAAGAAAAGACTTTTTAAGAGGAAAACTATTTCGATATTCAGAATGTGAAAATGGCTTCTTTGCTTTAGGAGCAGCTCGTTTTTTGATGCTTATTTTGTGACTATGATTTTCCTCAGTAGTCGGTAATGAATCAGAAGACAGGACCTGTTTCAAAGGATCAGGTGATTGATCTTTGCTGTGAAGGGATGATGGTATATCTGGAGTAATGGCATTCACTTCAATTGTATTCTGTGGGATCTCAAGATCAACAGATTTAAAAATTGAAGATGTCAGCTGTCCCTCTGATCTCCTGGTACAGTCATCTGCCAAGAATAAAAACATTTATTATTTATGAATAACATATCCTTAAAATTTATATTGTTGAATATTTCTACTTAAACTTTCATTAAAAATGGCAAGTTATGTAAAAATATTGAATTATTCAACAGAACAATAGCTCACAGTGTTATAGAAAACCTTATAGCATGAACCAGTAGAGTGTGGTGTTCAACGGTTTATTCATTCTGCCACCCAAGTAAGGAATTAGGCTGTGTGCCCACGATGCTGTGTTAATGCGTTTCCGCGGCTGCTATCCTGCCGCTGAAACGCATTAAAATCGCTTGTCAAGAGATCTGGCATGTTTCCCAATGATAACCCGCATGTGCTGTGCACATGCTGTGAAGATTTCCGCTTCAGATTATCATTGCCGAAGCATCCGCAACACAGCCAATTTAGGAGCGATTCCACACCAAAATCGCGCCCACTGACTTGCATTGAACCGCAGAAAACAAGTATGTATAACATCTATACATACGGATTTGCTGCGGTTCAATGTGCGCATGGTACCCGGGCCTGGGAGAGGAGACTGCTACTCTTCTCATCTGATTGCTGCTCTGGCTGATAACAGCATGAGCAGAGTGGAGGGTAGAAGCAGCAGCCTGCTTTTCCGAGCCCGCGTAACAGCGTGAGTAAAAAAATAATTAAAAAGTAAAAAAATAAAAAAATACCTTCATACTCACCTCACAGTCGGCCCCCAGTGTCCTCCCAGCGGCGATGCTCTCTCCTCGGCAGCCCGCGGTGTACTGCCAGGACCTGCGGTGACATCATTTATCAGCTGATGGTCACACGACCATCAGCTGACCGCTGACATCACCGATCAGCTGGTGGTCGCGTGACCATCAGCTGATAAATGATGTCACCGCAGGTCCTGGCAGTACACCGCGGGCCGCCGAGGAAAGAGGATCGCCGCCGGGAGGACAACGGGGCGGCCGGAGAGGTGAGTATCAGGGTTTTTTTTCCTTTTAACTTTTAAATAATTTTTTTTTTACTATAGACAGCATGGGAATCTATGGACATTGGTAGATGCAACATTTGAAAGCATAACTTTCTTTTACCTACTCCTCATAAGTTGGTCACACAATATAAATCCATGCCAGTCGCATGGATTTATATTGTGTGACCAACTTATATTGTCAAGCCCTTTTCCAAAAGCATTGTGATGCTCAAAATCGCTTGGAAAACGGCTTGAAAAAAAACACATGCAAAAACGCATGTAAAAACGCTTCGAAATGCATGTAAAGTAATGCGTTTTTTCTGCCAGGGAGAGGAAAAAAAGCTCAAGAAATTTCTGCTTCAGAACTGCACTGTGGGCACATACCCTTAAAAGCCACTAAAAAATGTTATGTAGGTGAAAATAACACCAATAAAAACTTCTACTCATCTCACAAAAAAGCCCCCACTCAGGTCCATCATCTCTCAATGGAAAAACAAAGGTTTCCACATTATTAGCGGCTCAAAGGTTCTTGAAAAACAATATGGCTTCCATAAACCAATCCAGCAATATCCGCTCTCCCAAAGTCAGATCTCCCCCTCACTTCTGAGCCTTGCAGTTCGCCCAAACCACATTTAGCCTCCATGTATTTGGCATTACTATAGTGAGAAGAACCCACTTAATTTACGGTGTGTGTCTCCTGGAGCACAATCTGGGTGTTATGCACACGCCCGGGCTAGAGCGGCGTGTGCATGTGATTGGTAGTGATTCCACTGGACCGTGCCGGAGAGTGAATACCTGGAGGGGCGTAACTAAGTATCTGCCCGATCCGACCAAGGTGGCACGACGGCATACGACGCCAGAGCACCAAGGAGGAACCGAGCAGAGGGACCAGGTGCCACTCCAGGACAGACCCCGGACACGGATGTTGACCCACACAGGGGAATACAGGAACAGACTGGTAGACTGGCACACAGACTGGGATGCAGGCAGGCGGGTATGCAGGCAGGCGGGTATGCAGGCAGGCGGGTATGCAGGCAGGCGGGTATGCAGGCAGGCGGGTAAAGATAAGCACAGCTAGAGTGCAGACAGGGAGGCACTAGCAAGTAAGAACACAGGCGGGATAGGACCCAGTACACACCGGGACTCAGGAACAATACAGGCAGAGGGTTACAGGCAAGCACAGCTAGAGTGCAGACAAGGCTGAGCAGGGAGGACAGGGCTCTGTTCACACTGAACAGACAGGAAGGGAACGGGCATAAAGGCAAAACAGGTAAAGGATAGGAGAGAGTTCAGACTGGAACTGAGTGTACGGAGGAGACCGACACTGCAGCAGGATACAGGAGCGGGTCTGGGAATACTGCCCCCAGAGAGGCGGAAAGAACAGGCAAGGAGCGTGTACAGACAGGACAGACTAAAGAACACAGAAAGGACTCAGTTCAGACTCGGGAACTAATACCGTAAAGCAGGAGACATACAGGACACAGTTCAGACACGGGAGCTGACACCGCAAGGCAGGAGAAATACAGGACTTAGTTCAGACACGGGAACTAACACCGTAAAGCAGGAGACATACAAGACACAGTTCAGACACGGGAGCTGACACCGCAAGGCAGGAGACATACAGGACACAGTTCAGACAGGCCTGGAAATACAGCCTCCAGGAAGGGCGGACAGGGAAACAGGACGGGACCTGGCACCTTCAGAGTGCAAGCACACACTGAAAGAAACACATATGCACAGGCCGGGATAGAAGGGAGCTGCTGAGCTATATACCAAGTGTCAGACAGCGATAGGCTGAGGATGCACAAGGGGTGTGACCCACAGCAGGTACAAAAAGCAGGAAGTGATCGGGCGCCGCCCTTAAGCAGCAGAAACAGACACAGACACAAACAAGACAGCATGGAGGGAAGCCAGAGAGACATTCTGGACAGGAGATCAAGTGCGCTCTCTTGCACAGTGGGAGATGGACCACCATGCAAGGACGCCGCCAGGTATGTTACAGTACCTCCCCCCTTACGCCCCCTCTTCTTCAGGCCTGCCAGAATCTTCCGCAGGGAATTCGAGGACCAGTCGTTCACTGGGTTGGAGGGGAACAGAGACTTGAGGGTAATCTCTGCTTCGAGGTACATCTTGTCAAGCTCACAGGAAGAAATAGACGGGTTATCAGGTACATAATGAGGAAAAGTCACTGTCTCTTTGTTATCTGGTGGTACCCCGGAGGATTCAGGAAACAACTGGAGGTCCTCCGCCGGGTCAGAAGAGTACTGAGGCTCAGAGAAAACATCTGCTTCAGAGTACACTGGGTCGGACTCACTGGAGGAAGCAGGCGAGGTAACAGGTACAGGAAATAGGAAAGTCTCTGTCCATTCACCACCAGGTGGCACCCCGAAGGGTTCTAAACACAACTGGAGGTCCTCCGCCTGGTCGGAGGGGTGTAGAGACTCGGGAGTAACTTCTGCTTCGGAGAACACTAGGTCGGACTCACTGGAGGAAGCAGGCGAGGTATCAGGTACAGGAAATAGGAAAGTCTCTGTCCATTCACCACCAGGTGGCACCCCGAAGGGTTCTAAACACAACTGGAGGTCCTCCGCCTGGTCGGAGGGGTGTAGAGACTCGGGAGTAACTTCTGCTTCGGAGAACACTAGGTCGGACTCACTGGAGGAAGCAGGCGAGGTATCGGGTACCGAGTATAGGAAAGTCTCTGTCCATTCACCACCAGGTGGCACCCCGAAGGGTTCTAAACACAACTGGAGGTCCTCCGCCTGGTCGGAGGGGTGTAGAGACTCGGGAGTAACCTCTGCTTCGGAGTACACTAGGTTGGACTCACTGGACGAAGCGAGCGAGGTATCAGGTCCAGGATATAGGAAAGTCTCTGTCCATTCACCACCAGGTGGCACCCCGAAGGGTTCTGAACACAACTGGAGGTCCTCCGCCTGGTCGGAGGGGTGTAGAGACTCGGGAGTAACCTCTGCTTCGGAGTACACTAGGTTGGACTCACTGGACGAAGCGAGTGAGGTATCAGGTACAGAGTATAGGAGAGTCTCTGTCCTTTCGCTACCAGGTAGCACCCCGAAGGGTTCAGGAGGTCTCAGGGAGGACAGACCCTGGCGTGACTGCTTGCCTCTAAGTCTAGCACGTCTGGACTGCCTCTTGAGGTTGGGAGAAGTATTCCGGAAAGCGTAGTCACCCTGTGAGGATTCTGGGTGGGCAGTAGTCTCATTGGGCTGGAGAACTATTGCGCTACCCACACACATTACCTGACGGGGCTGCTCCGGGATATTGGGAAGTGAAGCTTCAGCAGGGGCTTCAGAGTTAGGGTCCTCGAAGACCATACGAAAGGCCACCAGGAAGGCCTGCAGGTCAAGGATGACAGGATCCCATGCTTCCCATAGGGGGGTGACCCATTTCAAGGCATCACCCGCTAGGTAGTCAATTATAAAGGACACTTTAGGCCAATCGGAAGGAAAATAGAGAGGGTAGGCCTTAAAGTGTAGCATGCATTGCTCCACAAATGCACGACACTGTCTTGGATCCCCATAGTAACGTGGCGGATCCGCAGGAACGAGGGCTGATAGATCCATCTGGACGGGTGCGTAATTCGCCTGGAACTCAGCTAAAGGAAATAAAAAATTTATTTATTTATTTTAATGCATATATCCGCTGGAAAACTTCTCAGAGGGCGAAGGCCGTGGGGCTCAACGGGAACCATGGCCTGAGCATGCTGTTATGCACACGCCCGGGCTAGAGCGGCGTGTGCATGTGATTGGTAGTGATTCCACTGGACCGTGCCGGAGAGTGAATACCTGGAGGGGCGTAACTAAGTATCTGCCCGATCCGACCAAGGTGGCACGACGGCATACGACGCCAGAGCACCAAGGAGGAACCGAGCAGAGGGACCAGGTGCCACTCCAGGACAGACCCCGGACACGGATGTTGACCCACACAGGGGAATACAGGAACAGACTGGTAGACTGGCACACAGACTGGGATGCAGGCAGGCGGGTATGCAGGCAGGCGGGTATGCAGGCAGGCGGGTATGCAGGCAGGCGGGTATGCAGGCAGGCGGGTAAAGATAAGCACAGCTAGAGTGCAGACAGGGAGGCACTAGCAAGTAAGAACACAGGCGGGATAGGACCCAGTACACACCGGGACTCAGGAACAATACAGGCAGAGGGTTACAGGCAAGCACAGCTAGAGTGCAGACAAGGCTGAGCAGGGAGGACAGGGCTCTGTTCACACTGAACAGACAGGAAGGGAACGGGCATAAAGGCAAAACAGGTAAAGGATAGGAGAGAGTTCAGACTGGAACTGAGTGTACGGAGGAGACCGACACTGCAGCAGGATACAGGAGCGGGTCTGGGAATACTGCCCCCAGAGAGGCGGAAAGAACAGGCAAGGAGCGTGTACAGACAGGACAGACTAAAGAACACAGAAAGGACTCAGTTCAGACTCGGGAACTAATACCGTAAAGCAGGAGACATACAGGACACAGTTCAGACACGGGAGCTGACACCGCAAGGCAGGAGAAATACAGGACTTAGTTCAGACACGGGAACTAACACCGTAAAGCAGGAGACATACAAGACACAGTTCAGACACGGGAGCTGACACCGCAAGGCAGGAGACATACAGGACACAGTTCAGACAGGCCTGGAAATACAGCCTCCAGGAAGGGCGGACAGGGAAACAGGACGGGACCTGGCACCTTCAGAGTGCAAGCACACACTGAAAGAAACACATATGCACAGGCCGGGATAGAAGGGAGCTGCTGAGCTATATACCAAGTGTCAGACAGCGATAGGCTGAGGATGCACAAGGGGTGTGACCCACAGCAGGTACAAAAAGCAGGAAGTGATCGGGCGCCGCCCTTAAGCAGCAGAAACAGACACAGACACAAACAAGACAGCATGGAGGGAAGCCAGAGAGACATTCTGGACAGGAGATCAAGTGCGCTCTCTTGCACAGTGGGAGATGGACCACCATGCAAGGACGCCGCCAGGTATGTTACACTGGGCACTATGTGTAGGGGAATAAAATGGCAAATGTACAATTTTCACTCTCCAACATCCACTGCGTGCTAATTTCCAGAAAGTGCCTCTGGAATCAAAATAATCGCTACGTTTATAGATTATTTCACTGAGGGTTATAATTTCCAAAATGGAGTCACTTTATGGGGATTTCTACTGCTCTGGATTTCTGCTTTTTTGTTTTACTAGGGCTTCTTCAAATGGTGGGTCCCATCTGCTCTGGGAGGGACCTGCTCCTGAGACGTCTGCTTCTGTCACCAGGAGCCGCCTTATTCATCCTGCAGGCGGCGCTGGTGATGGAAGGGACGTCGGAACCAGAAGCTTTGGGTGGCACATTCTCTGTCCAGCCACTACAATTAGGGTGCCTGGGACCAATAGTACCATCCAGTCTTGCAGTATGGATGTGTGTACTGTCCAGCTGGAGTAATCTGCTCCCTACTTCAGCCAGTTGGAAAGCACCACACCCTACTAAAGCTGGAAGCATATAGCCGGAAGCTGCCAGATACAGCCTTGTTCTCCTCTGGTTCAGTCCTCTGTGCTCAGCTCCCAGCTATTTGTTTCCTGTTGTGCAACAACCCGTTTACTGGCTACTCTTGTGTCTCCTGATTTTGTATTAACTCTGCCCTCCTGGCCCGGCTACCTGACTATTCTTCTTGCCATATCAGTCCACAGAACAGCAGGTAATACCATGGCCCAAGCTGAGGGGTCTCTGTGTAAGTCCAGATCCATGTAGAGGGGTTAAAGGATGAGGAGCAAGGCAAACCCAGGGATCTGGAAAATGGAGTAGATAGCGCCAAGCCTGTTTGTGATGGCCACGAACAGTGCCCCCAATATATTGTGTCTGTAAACTATTCCAGCAAGATCAGCATTCAAATAGCTAAATGTCGCTCCTTCCCTTCTTAACCTGCCATGTGCCCAGACAGTAGTGTACAACCGTATATAGGGGATTGTCAGATTCAAGAGAAGTTGGAAAATAATTTGTAAGGTCCATTTGTTTCCTATTATCCTTTGTGAAGAATTCCAAAGTTATCACCATATAAAGTGACACACGTCAGATTTGAAAAATGGGGGCTGATTTGGAACAGAAAACTGGCTGCAGGAAGGGGTTAAATCAGAGTATTTTGGGCAGTAGCTACTGTAGTCAAAAACTGTATAGAAAATAACACATCTACTGAAATGATCAAACTCAACAGTCTCCATCAGTAAAAGATGAGTAACTAGTGGTGAAACCTCTCTGGGGTAATTGGAGTATCGGGCTCGGTGGCTCTTGGCAATTTAAATTATCGTAAGGGCCAATATTTTCTGTCAGATGAGTTTCAAGAAGAAATATTAGACGTTCAAAGAGAACTTTTTATAATAGTGCAGAGCTGAGGTGTCTTACATTTAGCATAGAGATATATCATGGCACAGGTGTAATGTATTTTATGTAGTTTATCACAATCCTCTTTGAAGTTAGTTGGTTTTAAAAGAAATTGAAAAGTCAGGATAAAGGGAAACTCTGTTGTTATTGTACAGAAATTCACACTTGTCCCTCACTGCACATTTAATGTTGTCGATCATAAAAGTGAAGTTTGGCCAGAAAGACTGGACCTGGTCTTGTAGGAACCATATGAGGACATTCAGCAGCACAGAAGGGAGAGAAGGTAGATTCATCCAATAAGATATCAGGGATCTAGGAAGCCAACACCATCATTACCCTCCGCTTTCTCTTACAGACCATCATAATATTTTTCTTCAAGTGATTTTCTAACTTGTCAGCACATTCTACGTACACTGTCATTTAGCTTTGTAGTTTACAGATCTGGGCAGGTAACGGTCAGCGTCTCCTAATCCCAGGGGGTAAGTGGATTCTCGAGGTTGTAAGTTCTATAGAAAAGGGTTTTCAATGCCCAAAATCATTTGAACAGTTTTGGGTGGAGGTGAGTGTTGTGGTCTAGAGACAAAATGGTGATCACACGATTGTGATATGGCCGGACTACACCAGCGATAAACTAGCCACAGCCAGTGACAGAGGAGAATCTGTGACTACTGCGCATTTGGTGGTTACTACTCACCTAGGCGGTTATCTGTAGGAATCTCCTCTTTACACCGCTCATCACCCCTCACATATGTCTCTGTAGTATTAATATGGGTCAGATCTTCACCCTGAAACAAATATTGTAAAAGTCACAGACAGATGAGAAGTCACATCTATGATCAGCTCTAATCCTGCCATCTCCACCGTTCTCATTACACAAGTATAAAACATATAATACTGGTGGATAAAACAAGACTGAACACAAGACCTTCACAGCCGTCTACACATCAAAAGGGAGATCTCATGGCACCTTCTCTCCATCTACCTGATGATCCTGAGGAACATTGGGATCTTCTTGTTTACAGTCCTGTGGAAGAAGAGGATGGGGACATCTCTCTGGTGTTGTCCTCTTACTGGATAGATCTGGAGGAAACACATACAGGGACTGAATTCATTCTTTACATACAGATAATTATAGGCCGTGTGTACTTAGTCCTGTCTATTACCTGGTGATGTGAGGGGCTGGGGAACCTCCATCATGACGTCCCTGTACAGATCTTTGTGTCCTTCTAAATACTCCCACTCCTCCATGGAGAAATAGATTGTGACATCCTGACACCTTATAGGAACCTGACACATAAAATGATACAGTCATTCCCCTGATCCTTTCATAACATTACTGTATAATGTCCCAGCATTCCCAGCAGTGTCACCTCTCCAGTCAGCAGCTCAATCATCTTGTAGGCGAGTTCTAGGATCTTCTGGTCATTGATGTCCTCATGTATCAGGGGGTGAGGTGGAGGCCCTGTGATTGGGCTCAGAGGTCTTCTCCATCCATCAGACACAGGGTCCTGACAGCGCTCACTAGAGGTCTTCTTCACTACTGTGTAATCCTGGTTATGGAGAGACACAATAATAAATCTCACTCCAGACATTTCCAGAGTCCTCACCTCTCCAGTTCTGTCCATCTGTTATTCCCATAGATAAGAATGGTGTAATGTGACGTCATCAGAATCTCTCACCTCTCCAGTAAGCTGGAAGAGGATCTCTAGGGTGAGGTGTAATATCCTCTCCACCATCTTGTCTCTGTCCATATCCATCTTTGATGGGTCAATAAGGAAAATTCTGTTATATAGAAGATCTTCACTGAGAGGATCCGATATTGTAGGGATCTGAATGAGAAGATGATGAGCCAATATAACATCATAAATATCTTGTGTAATAATACAATTACTGGAGATAATAAGGGGAAATGTGGTGGGCCACTGGGGAGGCGCCAGATGTTGCAGAACGGCCACCTGGGGTATGTAGTCTCACTGGCAACAGATAATGATGTCACAGTAGCTGAAGTGGGTCACTGGACCCCTCAACACTTCCCTCGTGTCCACAACAATTGTCAAAAACGAGAGGTGGCACTTGTGGATGGTATAGGACCCCCAGGGGGCACTCCTGTAGCTGTGGTGTCTGGGTGCAAGTTTGGAGTGCCCGTGATGTTTGTGCAATCACAAGCAGCCAGACACGCAGGTGAACTTGTAAATATAACAACTTTACTAAAGGATTTACTAAAGGAGGTAACGGGGTACAGTCTCTCTTAAAGGCAAAGTTTACAGTATATTGTGCATATGAAAGTAATGGTTCTCTCCTCATGAAACAAGTGAGGTCATGGCCTCTCAGGGCTATAGTGTCCATTTTAAGACATGATCAGATATCAAAATCAAACATCAGAATGATGTCAGTTTGAGGCTAAATACCCGGTCTGACAAGTGATCCTGACAAGTGACTTTGATAAGTGACTTTAGAGCTGTAATAATAATAAAAAAAAGTCACTGTTCGCTGATGGGTCTTCAACCCAAAATTCTGTGTCCAGAAGCCAGTGCACTAACCACAGAGCTATAAACGCAGTTGATGAAACCTAGCAGTTCTATTTGGTTATATGATTTTCAGAGTAAACCTGTCTGAACCTGATTGGGACTTTCAGAAATACCTGCTTCAAGCCAAATTCAAATGATGTTTGATTTTGATGTGTGAGTCTGATGTGTGACTTTCTTCAAACATCAGAATCAGAATCACAATGACTTTTAGTCACCCTGAGTATTTTCATGGTTGATCTCATAAGACAAGAAAAGCTACCAGTTGCTATAACTTGACTGGATAGCTCAATGGCAAGGCATCAGCCTCTGAAACTACAGTGTCCAGGTTCAAATCCCAATAGGAATATATATTTTTTAATTATGCCTATTTAGCACCAAAACTACAAGGGTGTTTTACTTTTAATATCTGACGTTCTGATAGTCATCCTGACGTAATAAGAGTTTCAGACACACTGTCTATTTGCATGGTAAATTACATAGCCAAAGTAAATTGGGAGGCACTAATTTACTACATATCTATTTCCAAGTTACTGTTCATTTGCATAATTTCTTAAAGGGGTCTAATGATAACATTTCTTTATTTTAAATTTTTCTTCCATCCACCCAAGAACTGGCTGCAAACTCCCAATTTACTTTTGCTATGTAATTATTATTATATATCACTACTAGGGTTGAGCGAGTATGTTCTGTTCCAAGTACGCTCGGGCCGAGCTCCGAGTATTTACAGCTGCTCGGTGATATGGTTGAATCGCTCCCGTGTGCATGATTCGCAACTGTTTGACAGCTTTATTACATGGGAGGAATGTGTAAGAAATAGTCATTCCTCACATGTAATAAAACTGTCAAACAGCCGCAAATCATGCACACGGGGGGGGGGGGGGGGGGGATTTAACCCTATCACCGAGCAGCTATAAATACTCTGAGCTCGGCCCGAGCATACTCGGCGAAAAGGTTAATAGAACATACTCGCTCAACACTAATCACTACCTAAATAATCAAATAATGAACCTACAGTTTAATGGTAAGGCAACTGTGTCACGCTACTGGGACTTGAACCCAAAAGCATTTGCTTCACAGTCAGCACGCTTACCATTGAGCTATACACTCATTAAAGAAAACTGGGTATTCTACTTGGTTATGTTATTTCCAGTGCAATCAGGACTTAAACACAGACATTGTCCAAACCAAATTCAAATGATGAATGAGTTTGATACCTGACTTTCTTCACACATCAGAATCAAAATCAGAAGGACTTCCAGACACCATGAGGATTTGCATAGTAAATCTCGTAAACCAAGGAAAACCACCCAGCAGCATCATTTGAGCTTATGGCAGAATGGTAACTCTCTTGCCTCACAAAGTGGACATTGTGAGTTTAAATTCTAGGTGCAGAAAAAAATAAACTATTGCTTTTTAAATGGTGCTGGTAGCACAAAAACTTCACTGATGCTTGGCTTTGATATCTGACTTTTCTCACACATCAGAATAAGAATCACAATTACTTTTAGACCCCCTGAGTATTATCATGGTTAATCTCATAAGCCAAGAAAAACCTGTAGGGACACTGAACTTTTTATTATTAATTATTATTACTATTATTATTATCCTTTCAAACCAAAACTATGTGACACAGATGCCTTACCATTAAACTGTAGGTTCATTATTTGATTATTTAGGTAGTGATATATAATTATAATAATTACATAGCAAAAGTAAATTGGGAGTTTGCAGCCAGTTCTTGGGTGGATGGAAAGAAAAATTTACAATAAAGAAATGTTATCATTAGACCCCTTTAAGAAATTATGCAAATGAACAGTCACTTATAAATAAATATGTAGTAAATTAGTGCCTCCCAATTTACTTTGGCTATGTAATTTACCATGCAAATAGACAGCTTGTCTGAAACTCTTAACACGTCAGGATGATGATCAAAATGTCAGATATTAAAAGTAAAACACCCCTGTAGTTTGTGTGCTAAATAGGGATAGTTAAAAAAAAATAACATTCCTATTGGGATTTGAAGCTAGAGTTTCAGAGACTGATGACTTACCATTGAGCTATTCGTTCAAGTGATAGCAACACTTAGCTTTCCTTGCCTTATGAGATCAACCATGAAAATACTCAGGATGACTTATAGTTATTGTGATTCTGATGTTTGAAGAAAGTCACACATCAGACTCACACATCAAAATCAAACATCATTTGAATTTGGCTTGGAGCAGGTATTTCTGAAAGTCCCAATCAGTTTCAGACAGGTTTACTCTGAAAATCATATAACCAAATAGAACTCCTAGGATTTGTCAACTGACTTAATAGCTCAGTGGTTAGTGCACTGGCTTCTGGACACAGAATTTTGGGTTCAAGTCCCATCACCGAACAGTGACTTTTTCTTTATTGTTATTACAGTTGTAAAAGTTACTTATCAAAGTCACTTATCAGGATCACTTGTCAGACAGGGTATTTAGCCTCAAACTGACATCATTCTGATGTTTGATTTTAATATCTGATCATGACCTAAAATGGACACTGTACAGGGCGGCTGGAGTTCTCTTCACTTGCTAAGAGAGGAAATGCTATGCGTAGTCCAAGAAATATTACACTGATGGAGGGACCTTCAGAGATTGGCTCTCCGTGGAAACACACTAAAGTTTGGGTGTGCTCACAGTTTTTAGCCCACCGTTCCCTTTCGCAGGGGGTAGGTTTAACCCCTTTACCCCCGAGGGTGGTTTGCACGTTAATGACCAGGCCAATTTTTACAATTCTGACCACTGTCACTCTATGAGGTAATTACTCTGGAACGCTTCAACGGATCCCCCTGATTCTGAGAATGTTTTTTCGTGACATATTGTACTTCATGATTGTGGTAAAATTTCTTCGATATCACTTGCGTTTATTTGTGACAAAAACGAAAATTTGGCAAAAATTTAGAAAATTTAGCAATTTTCAAAATTTAAATTTTTATGCCCTTAAATCCGAGAGATATGTCACACAAAAGAGTTAATAAATAACATTTCTCACATGTCTACTTTACATCAACACAATTTTGGAACCAAAATTTTTTTTGTTAGGGAGCTATAAGGGTTAAAAGTTGACCAGCGATTTCTCATTTTCTAACAAAATTTACAAAACCATTTTTTTAGGGACCACATCACATTTGAAGTCACTTTGAGGGGTCTTTATGACAGAAAATACCCAAAAGTGACACCATTCTAGAAACTGCACCCCTCAAGGTGCTCAAAACCACATTCAAGAACTTTATTAACCCTTCAGGTGCTTCACAGGAATTTTTGGAATGTGGAAGAAAAAAAATGAACATTTAACTTTTTTCACAAAAATGTTACTTTAGACCCAATTTTTTTTTATTTTCACAGGGGTAACAAGAAAACATGGACCCCAAAATTTGTTGTGTAATTTCCCCTGGGCACGCAGATACCCCATATGTGGGGAAAAAACACTGTTTGGGCGCACGGCAGGGCTCGGAAGGGAAGGAGCGCCATTTGACTTTTTGATTGTAAAATTTGCTTGAATAATTAGCGGACGCCATGTTGTGTTTGGAGAGCCCCTGTGTGCCCAAACATTGGAGCTCCCCCACAAGTGACCCCATTTTGGAAACTAGACCCCCCAAGGCACCTATCTAGATGCATAGTGAGCACTTGGAACCCCCAGGTGCTTCACACATTGATTCGTAAAAATGAAAAAGTGACAAATTGTCGGCTCAAATTGTTAGCGGACACCATGTTGCGTTTGGAGAGCCCCTGTGTGCCCAAACATTGGAGCTCCCCCACTATTGACCCCATTTTGTAAACTAGACCCCCCAAGGCACCTAGATGCATAGTGAGCACTTGGAACCTTCAGGTGCTTCACAAATTGATTCGTAAAAATGAAAAAGTATTTTTTTTCCACTTTTTCATTTTTACGAATCAATTTGTGAAGCACCTGGGGGTTCCAAGTGCTCATTATGCATCTAGATAGGTGCCTTGGGTGGTCTAGTTTCCAAAATGGGGTCACTTGTGGGGGAGCTCCAAAGTTTAGGCACGCAGGGGCTCTCCAAACGCAACATGGCGTCCGCTAACAATTTGAGCCGATTTTCCATTCAATTTGTTAGCGGACACCATGTCGCGTTTGGAGAGCCCCTGATGTACCTAAACAGTGGAGCTCCTCCACAAGTGACCCCTTTTTGGAAACTATACCCCTCAAGGATTTTATTAAGGTGTATAGTGAACATTTTGAACCCAGAGGTACGACACAGAATTTGATAACATTAGGTCATCATATTGAATAAGTTGTCATTAGTCTTGAGCGCAAGTGCTCGCTACTTGAGTTTGCATCGGGTACTCAGGTATGCACCATGTACTGCGTGTGCTCGAGTCCCCGCCCGGATGTTTCACGGTTATTAGACACCCAAAAATTAACATGCGGGGATCGATCCCCGCAAAGTTTTTTGGGCCGTGAAGCATATGGGGCGGAGACTCGAGCATGTCACTCAAATACCCACGATACTCAATGCATACCACAACACTCGATGCAAACTCAAGTAGCGAGCACTTGCACTCAACACTAGTCGCCATATCGTCATCTTTTTTTCTTACTTTTGAAAAAAATCCTAACCCCAACCCCAGCCCTAACCCTAGCACAACCCCAGCCTTAGCGTTTATTTTTTACGCCGTTCCTCATGCGGTATAAGTGATGAGATTACTTTATTCTTCGGGTCGGTGCGATTACAGCGATACCAGAATCATATGGGGTTTTTATGACTGACAGCTGTCACACACTAAAAGACGCAATTTTTGTAAAATCTAGTTTTTGCATCGCCATATATTGAGAGCTATAATTTTTCCAGATTTTGGCAGACAGTCATGTGACGGCTTGTTTTTTGCGGGATGAGTTGACGTTGTTATTGGTGCCATTTTCAGGCATGTGACATTTTTTGATCACTTTCTATTCCGATTTTTGTGTGGCAGAATAAACAAAAACCAACAATTCAGGAATTGTTTTTTTTTTTTTTTTAAATTCTGTTCCGCGTGTGGTAAAATTGATAAGGCAGCTTTATTCTTCGGGTCAGTACGGTTACAGCGGTACCACATTTATATCGTATTTCTATGTTTTGCACTTTTACATAGTAAAAGCAATTTTATAGAAAAAAATTATTTTTTAGCATAGCTTTATTCTGAGAGCTATAACTTTTTTATTTTTCGGCTGATGGAGCCGTATGGCGGCTTGTTTTTTGCGGGACGAGATTACGTTTTCAGCGGTACCATTTTTATTTATATGTCTTTTTGATCGCGTGTTATTCCATTTTTTGTTTGGCGTTATGATGATAAAGCATTGTTTTTTGCTTCGTTTATTTATTTTTTTTTTAACCGTGTTCACTGAAGGGGTTAACTAGTGGGACAGTTTTATAGGTCAGGTTGTTCCGGACGCCGCGATACCAAATATGTGTACTTTTATTGTTTTTTCTTATAATAATATTTATTGATGGGTACATTATATTTTTATTTTTGGTGGATTATTTTTTTTATTTTTTTTTTTATATTTTTACAATTTTTTTTTCACTTTCTGATAAAGTATAAAAACTATTACTTTGTCCCACTCTGGGACTTTCACTTTTTTTCTCTGATCGCCTGCATGGCACAGGAATGCAGCACCATCCCTGTGCCATGCAGGCTGTCAGCGCTGGACAAGGAGAAGATTGTTTGGAGATGCACTGCGCATGTCCAAAAAATCTTCCTGCTGTCTGGTGACCCGGATGTTGTCATGACGACATCGGGTCGTCATGGCAACATCCTGGAAGTCCCGGCAGACATCGCCGGAGGCCGGAAGAGGAGGTGAGTATCGGCGATCACCTCCCCTTGCCACCGCTATGCTGCGATCGACTGCAATCGACTTCGATCGCAGCATCGCGGGGGTTAATGTGCTGGGAGCAGTGCGTGACCGCTCCCTGCACATAGCCCTGGGTGTCAGCTGTGACAATCATCTGACACCCGGCGGCGATCGCGCCCGCACAGCTTGTGTGCGGGCGAAATCGCCAGGGCGTACTAATACGTATCAGGTCCATAAGTCTCAGGGCATAGATACGTATTAGTACGCCTTGGGTCGGAAAGGGGTTAAATAAAGTCGATGGTGTGGTCGCCACGTGGATCTGGTCCCGGCTAGAAGCAAACAGGATAACCAGCGTGCAGGAGAGCACACGAACAGCGTTATCTATCCTGACTGGAAGACGCTTGTCTTTTTGGGAAGGAGATTATGTGGAGAAAAATGTCCCCCCAGCGTGGACTGGCATGGAAACTCTTCTGTGAGAAATAGTGTCTGTCTCCTGTATCTTCATTAGGCAGCTTGAACCACCCACTACTGATTTGTACCAGTGCTCAGTCAGTGTGCGAGCCCTGAGCTAGGAGACTCCTCCCAGCCGTTTCTATGGCAGCTTATTGCGAGGAGAATAATCACTTAACTTTCGTATACACACACTGGCCAGTAGATGGCAGGAAAGTCCAATTTACAATGCAATGTATTATATCCCCTAACTCACAGTGCCACACTGGAACAAGTCTACTATCACACTACAACTGTCTCATTTAGCAGCAGTAGAACGGATACCGGGATGTCACAGAAACATATGAGGAGATATATTATTTTACAGTATTTAGTTTTCTTCTTTACATCTAGCAATAAAACCTATATATTTTAGACCACAGACCACGAGCAGTTTCTTCCTTGGAGTCTGTAGCTGAACACGTTTCTCAAAGACTCATCTTCCTTATAGCTAATTCTCGTCTCATTTACAGACACTGGAATCGGCATTAGCAATACTGCAGGAGATATTCATTACATGTGACATGAAAAATAACTACTTCATGAGGAGGACGACATCTTCATCTTCTACTACGGCAGTAGAAACATATGTGGCCAGAGTCCGTCCACCGGCCATCTATCTGAATGTTTCCAGCCTTCCCTGCACTGTAATTTTCTATCACGTTAGATCTCATGTCTGATTCACACACAGAAGTTTGAGGCTTTGACACATGGTAAAGTTTTTAATATTATACAGAGTAGTACTATCCCGAATAGGTTCACCTTGCCATGGTGAGATAGCTTTCATGCTATTTTTGATCAAAAACAGTGTTACTAAGAACCCTATTTTATTTAAATGCACTTTTGCTTTTTATTTATTTACAGCAGGGTTTATGATCATTTTTCTTCTTGTAGTTTTTTTCTGATTTATGGCCATAGTAAACATGCGTCTATGTGCTGCATGGATACCAACTTAAACCAAGCTCAAATTCTTGTTTTTCTCATGGGCACCATAGTGGTCGGGTTGGCTGCCGCTATGGATGATACACACCTAACTATCAAACTATCATGTGGTAAAAATCTCATAGGTTCTGGATTTATTAGTATCTGCACCAAGAATGGGGCTAAGTGAGTATTTATTAATCATCCGTGGGGTAGTCGGTGGAGTGGATGAAACCATATTCTGTGTGTAGGGGGCAGTACTGTGGGAAAACCTCCCTAAAGTAAAATCTTAAACATTTATTAAATATATGCATTAAAAACTGGACTAACAGCACATATGTTCTTAAAACTAGCAAAAGTACAAGCTGAATGGCTTTTTGTAGATGTATATAAACAGATGTAAACAATGATGCTGCTGAATAATTGATACAGTCACTACCTAACCCTATCCTGTACCTAAACAAAGCTGATGTTGCCTAGCCACCGAGGATGGCATCCTAAAGAACAACAACGGCGCCCACGCTCGCTGGTGGCTGTACCTCAGAAGCCCTTGTTAACCCTGACACATACAGTTGAAAAAAGAAGTTTCCATACACTATATAAAAAGACACATATGCATGTTTTTCTCAATATCTGACATGAAATCAGAAGAAACCTTTTTTTTAGGTCAATTATGATTACCATAATTTTTAATATTTGCCAAATGCCAGAATAATGAGAGAGAATGTTTTAAGGCATATTTATTACTTGCTGCAAAGTCAAAAGTTTACATACACAAAGATTACTATGCCTTTAAACAATTTTGGACTGCCCATATGATGATGTCATGTGTTTGGAAGCTTCCGATTTTTTGATAACATCTGAGTTATTTAGAAACACACCTGTGGATGTATTTTAATGCACACCTGAAACACACTGCTTCTTTGTGTAGCATCATGGGAAAGTCTAAAGAAATCAGCCAAGATATCAGAATTGTGGACTTGCACAGTCTGGCTCATCCTTGGGTACAATTTCAAGATACCTGAAGGTGCCTCGTTCATCTGTACAAACAATTATATGCAAGTACAAACAATTATACGCAAGTACAAACAAGATTGGAATGTAGAGCCATCATACCGCTCAGGAAGTAGGTGGGTTCTGTGTCCCAGAGATGAACGTGCTTTGGTCTGACATGTGCATATAAACCCAAGGACAAAAGCAAGAGACCTTGTGAAGATGATGGCGAAAGCTGGTAAGACTGTGTAAATATCCACTGTGAAACGAGTGCTGTATCAATATGGGCTGAAAGGCCACTCTGCCGGGAAGAAGCTATTACTCCAAAATAAACATAACAAAGTCAGATTAATGTTGACAAATGCACAAAGGAACAAATACCTTAATTTTTGGAGACATGTCCTCTGGTCTGATGAAACTAAAATTTTACTTTTTAGGCATAATGACTGTGAAGATCTGAGGCTGTGGGTTGTAAGTAATCACCTAGGCAGGTTAACGATGCAACAATATTTTATTAATCACATGTGCAGTAATACAGCAATTCTAGATAAATATCCAAAATACAGTTCTCTCTGGGATCAGTAGTTCCACTGGCTTTGTATCAGGCCATACTCACTGTCTCCCAACTTTTGGTTGGCCCACAGATTTAGTATCCCCAGCCAGTATAGTCTGTAGCCACAGTCCACCATCCACCAGACGACAGATAAAACAATGGAAACACAGGTATCCAGTAGCAACAATCCTTTAAGAAAGTTTACATCCAAATGACAGATCCCATAACTGTAACATGCTTATCCATCCATCTTTCCAAGTCCTCAGTCTCCATACTCTTCCTTTGGCATCCTTCCACCAACCCTCTCTGACTAGAAAATGTGTCTTCTCTTTCTCCTGCACAGGGATCAGCCCCCTGAATGGGCAGAAGAGCTCACCCCTCCCTCCCTCAGCTAATTGTGCCTTAGTGGTGGTATTTTCTCAGGTCGAAGCCATCACCTGGGTTTGCTTGTGAGACTCCATTTGATGACGGTTCCTCTTCGTCTACTCTTTCCATCTACACAAGGGGTCCGTTGGCTGAGAGAACAATGACCCAAGGCCCCTGATATAAGGTCACTAAATGGAATTGATACCTGAGTTTGAACTGATGAGCAAACAAATCACTAACAAAACACAGCAAACTAATTTCTAACAAAACACAAAATTAAGATCAATGAAAATGGGTGCTTAGTGCTGGAAAAGTTTTCTAGTCTTTAGTAAATGGGCAGCTCCTCACAATGACCATTGTTACGTTTGGAGGAAAAAGGGAGAAGCTTCGAAGTCTAAGAACACCATCCCAATTGTGAAACACAGGGATGGCAGCATCATGTTGTGGGGTTGTTTTGCTGCAGGAGAAACTGGTGAAATTCACAAAATAGATGGCATCATGAGAAATGAAGATTATGTGGCAATACTGAAGCAACATCTCAAGACATCAGCCAGGAAATTAAAGCTTGGGCGGAAATGGGTCTTCCAAATGGACAATGACACGAAGCATGCTGCTAAAATGGTAACAAAGTGGCTTAAGGATAACAAAGTCAATGTTTTGGAGTCGTCATCACAAAGCCCTGATCTCAATCCTATTGAAAATTTGTGGGCAAAGCTGAAAAGACAGGTGCGAGCAACAAAACTGGATCAGTTAAATCAGTTTTGTCAGGAATGGGCCCAAATTCTGACCAACTATTGTGAGAAGCTTTTGGAAGGATGTCCTAAATGCTTGACCTAAATCATTTAGTTTAAGGGCAATGGTACCAAATACTAATGAAATGTATGTAAACTTTTGACTTTGCAGTAATAAAAATGCCTCTCGCTCATTATTCTGGCATTTGGCAAATATTAAAAATTATGATAATCCTAATTGACCTAAAAAGGGAAGGGTTTATTCTGATTTCATGTCAGATATTGTGAAAAACATGCATATGTGTCTTTTTATATAGTGTATGTAAACTTCTGGTTTCAACTGTATATAATACACTGATACATTAAATAGAACCAGATATGTATCAAGGTATATATAAAGGAAAGGGTATGGTACTCAGAGAATGTTTCAATAATCCGCCTCAACGTGTTTCCCCAACAGCTTCATCAGGAGGCTTGATACAGGGATGATAATGTTTAGCTTAGTGTGCCTAGTAGCCAGGTGCCCATGTTTAAATATCCCATTCATCCAAAACCGCTCCCCAGACTAGGAGACCCATTCCCATTCCTAGAGATAAATTGTCATAGGATATATAGAATGAAGTCTGTCTACAATATTGTACTGCGCCTGCACAACTTCTCATGCGCTAGAGGTCCGATAATGTCCATCCGCTAGTGTGCATGTCCGGAAGTGACACGTTTTACACTGAAAAGCCAGATAAACTGATTGCCATCGCCCCACTGGTACCCGTGACTGCGCATTCCCATAGTTATGTGTTCCACAACGGAAAGTATCTAGGATCATTGTCACATGCCCAGATGTCTGCTCTCCACACCGGAGTGCATATGGTATTGGATTGATTTCCATCAACAGAAAACTCCTCTCTCTGAGATCAGCGTCATGGGAGACTAAAAACAAGTATTGCACATCCTTCCATCATACAATAGGCATGTAGATCCACTTTATCACTACATAAAATATGGGATGATGGCCCACAGTATATTCCTAAATGGTCAAATTTGACGACTATTACATAATTAGAAATACACGAGGAACACCACACGTGTTAGTTACTAAATAGTATAAGTGGAATATAACTGATAAGAAATAATTCTGATATAGAAGCTCAGATATCTCAATGAAGTACAACAAAATGTGAACCCCATTCACAGGGAACTGAGTAGCAATGGGTAGAGTATAAAATCCAAAAATGTAATCCAGAATGGGACTGTATTCACACAAAACAGGCATAGGAGATTTGCTCATTGAGTCCCTTAGGGGTTTGTGAATCAAGTCTGGAAATCCACTCACTTTCCTTTTTAGAGGATACATCTATTGTGATCACCTCCTCTCACAGTGGGTTTAAACTCCTCAATGATACAAAAGGAGATGTCTCCGGTTTCACCTCAATGTACACTGTTCATGTGTCTCACTAACTGGGGTGTCTCGACCATGGTGTATATCGCCCAAATGCTCCCCACTCTCCTCCTAGACTGCCTATTGGTCTTGCATACATAATCTAGGGTGCATGTGGCCACATATACAAGTCCTGAAGTTTTACAGTTTAAATAATCCCTCTGGCTCTGGAAAAAGGTTTTACCTGTAGAGGAACTTGAGAAAGATTTACAAGGTCTCATCCAATTACATGTACAACTTTCTCCAGATCTAAAGAAACCGCAGATTCTTCTATCTAGCCAAGTCCCCTTGAGTGCAGGTTTTTATAGAAACTATGCACTAAACGGTCCCTAATTGACCAACCCTTTCTGAAAGTTATTGTGGGAGTAGATCACACAGCACCTTCAAGTCCAGGCTGACCACAAGTACACCCTAGTGTTTTCTGAGGATATTAAAGATACGGTGACTGATTGTCGTAAGTTTCTATTACTCGTTTTATCCCATCTTTTTCTTGGTCTCTTGGTTAGGTATGAAGGAGTGTTTGTACCCTTTTTCCCTGAATCTGGTGTTCATGTATTCTTAACCTTAAAAATTGGCCTGCGGATATTGCTTTTTTTTTTTAGGGGGATGGGGTGGTGGCTATCCCACTTCAATAGTTTATTAGTGCTTGTAGGTTTATGGTAGATGAGTGTCCCTAGGGTCCCATCCCGCTCTTTCTTGATTAGTACATCCAGGAAAGGCAACTGGTAATAATTAAACTCTGATATAAATCTAAGGCCCACTCTATTGATGTTGAGTTCCCTGACAAATTCAAGAAACTTTTCACTCGTACCTGTGCAGATGATAAGAATGTCGTCAATATATCTATACTATGCCCCAGTATATGGATGCCACCAGTTATGATCATCCCTGAATATTGTGGTTTCCTCCCACCAGCCCAGGGATAGGTTAACATATGAGGAGTCACAGGGGCTCCCCATCGCAGTATCCCTGAGCTCGGGGAAGTACTCCCTGTCAAAAAGAAAGAAGTTATGAGTAAGAGTGAATTTTAGGAGATCCTCCATGAAGTCATTATGTCTGCTACACTCTACTGATCTCGAATTCAAGAAATGTCTTACTCCTCTGATACCATCCTCATGCAGTATATTACTGTACAAAGCCTCGATATCTAGTAAGGCCTGCTCCCCTACATGCATGCATACATGCTCGAGGGTATACATGTAGGGGAGCAGGCAAAGGGAAAACCAACTCCAGAGGGATTATTCCAACTATAGAACCTCAGGACTTATTCCAACTGCAGGACCTCAAGCAGTACTGTGGGAACATTATGCTGAGTGTGGGGGCGTGGCGATACTGTGGGAACATTATACTGAGTGTGGGGGTATGGCGGTACGGTGGAAACATTATACTGTGTGTGGTGGGATGACGGTACTGTGGGAACATTATACTGTGTGTGGTGGGATGACGGTAATGTGGGAACATTCTACTGTGTGTGGAAGGATGGCGCTACTGTAGGAACATTATACTGTGTGGGGGGCATCATACATACTGCATAAGGGGCATAATGGGGGCATTACACTATGTGGTGCATCATACATACTGCATAAGGGGCATAATGGGGCATCATACATACTGCATAAGGGGCATAATGGGGGCATTGCACTGTGTGGGGCATCATACATACTGCATAAGGGGCATAATGGGGGCATTACACTGTGTGGGCCATCATACATACTGCATAAGGGGCATAATGGGGCATCATACATACTGCATAAGGGGCATAATGGGGGCATTACACTGTGTGGGCCATCATACATACTGCATAAGGGGCATAATGGGGCATTATACTGTGTGGGGCATCATACATACTGTTAGAACCTTGCTCTTAGGTTTTTTCTATTGCTGGTCACATGACCTTGTTGGCCTATTTAATCCTGCTCCGCCCTTCTGGCTTTGCTGGACTTCATTGTTTAACTACTTTCTAGCTAGCCTGTGCTCTGTATCTAACTCTGTTAGTTTGCTTGGTCTACGGACCTCTATGTTCTATATATTTTGTTTGTTCGTCTGTCTGCTACTATTTCTGTTAGGAGGTGTCCCATTTTCCTCCCAGTCCTTAGTACTTGTAGGGATTCCTTCCCCACATCTATAGGTCTCCGTACAGACTAGCTTAGGACTTTAGCAGGTCTGATCGCAGGATCAGGTCCCCTGTTACATCGTAGGGATTAAGCTGAGTTCTATCGTAGGGACAGATCTCCTCTCTTTCCTTAGCTCTGGTAGCAGAACATAACACATACTGCATGAGGGGCATAATGGAGCATTACACTGTCTGGGCATCATACATACTGCATAAGGGGCATAATGAGGGCATTACACTGTGTGGGGCATCATACATTCTGCATAAGGGGCATAATGGGGGCATTGCACCGTGTGGGGGCATCATACATCCTGCATAAAGGGCATATTGGGGGCATTACACTGTGGGACATCATACATACTGCATAAGGGGCATAATGGGGGCATTACACTGTGTGGGGGCATCATACATACTGCATAAGGGGCATATTGGGGGCATTACACTGTGGGGCATCATACATACTGCATAAGGGGCATAATGGGGGCATTACACTGTGGGGGCATCATACATACTGCATAAGGGGCATAATGGGGGCATTACACTGTGTGGGGGCATCATACATACTGCATAAGGGGCATAATGGGGGCATTACACTGTGTGGGGGCATCATACATACTGCATAAGGGGCATAATGGGGGCATTACACTGTGTGGGGGCATCATACATACTGCATAAGGGGCATAATGGGGGCATTACACTGTGTGGGGGCATCATACATACTACATAAGGGGCATAATGGGTGCATTACACTGTGTGGGGGGCATCATACATACTGCATAAGGTGCATAATGGGGGCATTACCCTGTGTGGGGGCATCATACATCCTGCATAAGGGGCATAATGGGGGCATTACACTGTGTGGGGCATCATACATACTGGATAAGGGGCATAATGGGGGCATTACACTGTGGGGGCATCATACATCCTGCATAAGGGGCATAATGGGGGCATTACACTGTGTGGGGGCATCATACATCCTGCATAAGGGGCATAATGGGGGCACTACACTGTGTGGGGGCATCATAGATCCTGCATAAGGGGCATAATGGGGGCATTACACTGTGGGGGCATCATACACACTGTATAAGGGGCATAATGGGGGCATTACACTGTGTGGGGGCATCACACATCCTGCATAAGGGGCATAATGGGGGCATTACAGTGTGGGGGCATCATACATCCTGCATAAGGGGCATAATGGGGGCATCATACACAATGCATAAGGGGCATAATGGGGGCATTACACTGTGTGGGGGCATCATACATACTGCATAAGGGGCATAATGGGGGCATTACACTGTGTAGGGGCATTACACTGTGTGGGGGCATCATACATCCTGCATAATAGGGGCATAATGGGGGCATTACACTGTGGGGGCATCATACACACTGCATAAGGGGCATAATGGGGGCATTACACTGTGGGGCCAGTAAAGGGGTCCTGTACTATGAGAACAATACGTTTCCTCCCTTCCTGTCTCCATAGTTGGGTTGTATGTATCTATTACAGGAAACAGAACAAAAACCTTATGATTCTTATAAAGGGGCAACACAAGACCCCAAAAGAGTCTCCGTGCTGAAGGGGTTAATGCCCCCTGCGCCCAGTAATGGGGTCTCCACATACCTCCACCTGCAGAGCCGCCACCACATATATGGCTGCTCTGTGCGCACAGGAGCTGTGATGAGGTCACAGGAGGGGAGGAGTCAGGGGTCACATGATCAGGGGCCTCAGTGGATGCAGGACTCTGCTGTGCTGGTTGTCATGGTGCTGGATGAGCTGAAGTTTATGTGTGGGGTCAGGAGGGGTTTACAGTGTGGATGTAGCAGAGCCGTGTGTGTACGAGGTGTACGGAGCAGAGCCGCGTGTGTACGAGGTGTACGGAGCGGAGCCGCGCGTGTACGAGGTGTACGGAGCAGAGCCGCGTGTGTACGAGGTGTACGGAGCGGAGCCGCGTGTGTACGAGGTGTACGGAGCGGAGCCGCGTGTGTACGAGGTGTACAGAGCGGAGCCGCGTGTGTACGAGGTGTACAGAGCAGAGCCGCGCGTGTACGAGGTGTACGGAGCAGAGCCACGTGTGTACGAGGTGTACGGAGCGGAGCCGCGTGTACGAGGCGTACGGAGCGGAGCCGCGCGTGTACGAGGCGTACGGAGCGGAGCCGCGCGTGTACGAGGCGTACGGAGCGGAGCCGCGCGTGTGCGAGGCGTACGGAGCGGAGCCGCGCGTGTACGAGGCGTACGGAGCGGAGCCGCGCGTGTACGAGGCGTACGGAGCGGAGCCGCGCGTGTACGAGGCGTACGGAGCGGAGCCGCGCGTGTACGAGGCGTACGGAGCGGAGCCGCGCGTGTACGAGGCGTACGGAGCGGAGCCGCGTGTGTACGAGGCGTACGGAGCGGAGCCGCGTGTGTACGGAGCGGAGCCTCGTGTGTACGAGGTGTACGGAGCGGTGCCACGTGTGTACGAGGTGTTCGGAGCGGAGCCACGTGTGTACGAGGTGTACGGAGCGGAGCCTCGTGTGTACGAGGCGTACGGAGCGGAGCCGCGTGTGTACGAGGCGTACGGAACGGAGCCGCGTGTGTACGAGGCGTACGGAGCGGAGCCGCGTGTGTACGAGGCGTACGGAGCGGAGCTGCGTGTGTACGAGGCGTACGGAGCGGAGCCTCGTGTGTACGAGGCGTACGGAGCGGTGCCACGTGTGTACGAGGCGTACGGAGCGGAGCCGCGTGTACGAGGCGTACGGAGCGGAGCCGCGCGTGTACGAGGCGTACGGAGCGGAGCCGCGCGTGTACGAGGCGTACGGAGCGGAGCCGCGCGTGTACGAGGCGTACGGAGCGGAGCCGCGCGTGTACGAGGCGTACGAAGCGGTGCCACGCGTGTACGAGGCGTACGGAGCGGAGCCGCGCGTGTACGAGGCGTACGGAGCGGAGCCGCGCGTGTACGAGGCGTACGGAGCGGAGCCGCGCGTGTACGAGGCGTACGGAGCGGAGCCGCGCGTGTACGAGGCGTACGGAGCGGAGCCGCGTGTGTACGAGGCGTACGGAGCGGAGCCTCGTGTGTACGAGGCGTACGGAGCGGTGCCACGTGTGTACGAGGCGTTCGGAGCGGAGCCACGTGTGTACGAGGCGTACGGAGCGGAGCCTCGTGTGTACGAGGCGTACGGAGCGGAGCCGCGTGTGTACGAGGCGTACGGAACGGAGCCGCGTGTGTACGAGGCGTACGGAGCGGAGCCGCGTGTGTACGAGGCGTACGGAGCGGAGCCGCGTGTGTACGAGGCGTACGGAGCGGAGCCGCGTGTGTACGAGGCGTACGGAGCGGAGCCTCGTGTGTACGAGGCGTACGGAGCGGTGCCACGTGTGTACGAGGCGTTCGGAGCGGAGCCACGTGTGTACGAGGCGTACGGAGCGGAGCCTCGTGTGTACGAGGTGTTCGGAGCGGAGCCGCGTGTTTACGAGGTGTACGGAGCGGAGCCTCGTGTGTACGAGGTGTACGGAGCGGTGCCACGTGTGTATGAGGCGTACGGAGCGGTGCCACGCGTGTACGAGGCGTACGGAGCGGAGCCGCGTGTGTACGAGGCGTACGGAGCGGAGCCGCGTGTGTACGAGGCGTACGGAGCGGAGCCGCGTGTGTACGAGGCGTACGGAGCGGAGCCTCGTGTGTACGAGGCGTACGGAGCGGTGCCACGTGTGTACGAGGCGTTCGGAGCGGAGCCACGTGTGTACGAGGTGTACGGAGCGGAGCCTCGTGTGTACGAGGGGTACGGAGCGGAGCCGCGTGTGTACGAGGCGTACGGAGCGGAGCCGCGTGTGTACGAGGCGTACGGAGCGGAGCCGCGTGTGTACGAGGCGTACGGAGCGGAGCCGCGTGTGTACGAGGCGTACGGAGCGGAGCCGCGTGTGTACGAGGTGTACGGAGCGGAGCCGCGTGTGTACGAGGTGTACAGAGCGGAGCCGCGTGTGTACGAGGTGTACAGAGCAGAGCCGCGCGTGTACGAGGTGTACGGAGCAGAGCCACGTGTGTACGAGGTGTACGGAGCGGAGCCGCGTGTACGAGGCGTACGGAGCGGAGCCGCGCGTGTACGAGGCGTACGGAGCGGAGCCGCGCGTGTACGAGGCGTACGGAGCGGAGCCGCGCGTGTGCGAGGCGTACGGAGCGGAGCCGCGCGTGTACGAGGCGTACGGAGCGGAGCCGCGCGTGTACGAGGCGTACGGAGCGGAGCCGCGCGTGTACGAGGCGTACGGAGCGGAGCCGCGCGTGTACGAGGCGTACGGAGCGGAGCCGCGCGTGTACGAGGCGTACGGAGCGGAGCCGCGTGTGTACGAGGCGTACGGAGCGGAGCCGCGTGTGTACGGAGCGGAGCCTCGTGTGTACGAGGTGTACGGAGCGGTGCCACGTGTGTACGAGGTGTTCGGAGCGGAGCCACGTGTGTACGAGGTGTACGGAGCGGAGCCTCGTGTGTACGAGGCGTACGGAGCGGAGCCGCGTGTGTACGAGGCGTACGGAACGGAGCCGCGTGTGTACGAGGCGTACGGAGCGGAGCCGCGTGTGTACGAGGCGTACGGAGCGGAGCTGCGTGTGTACGAGGCGTACGGAGCGGAGCCTCGTGTGTACGAGGCGTACGGAGCGGTGCCACGTGTGTACGAGGCGTACGGAGCGGAGCCGCGTGTACGAGGCGTACGGAGCGGAGCCGCGCGTGTACGAGGCGTACGGAGCGGAGCCGCGCGTGTACGAGGCGTACGGAGCGGAGCCGCGCGTGTACGAGGCGTACGGAGCGGAGCCGCGCGTGTACGAGGCGTACGAAGCGGTGCCACGCGTGTACGAGGCGTACGGAGCGGAGCCGCGCGTGTACGAGGCGTACGGAGCGGAGCCGCGCGTGTACGAGGCGTACGGAGCGGAGCCGCGCGTGTACGAGGCGTACGGAGCGGAGCCGCGCGTGTACGAGGCGTACGGAGCGGAGCCGCGTGTGTACGAGGCGTACGGAGCGGAGCCTCGTGTGTACGAGGCGTACGGAGCGGTGCCACGTGTGTACGAGGCGTTCAGAGCGGAGCCACGTGTGTACGAGGCGTACGGAGCGGAGCCTCGTGTGTACGAGGCGTACGGAGCGGAGCCGCGTGTGTACGAGGCGTACGGAACGGAGCCGCGTGTGTACGAGGCGTACGGAGCGGAGCCGCGTGTGTACGAGGCGTACGGAGCGGAGCCGCGTGTGTACGAGGCGTACGGAGCGGAGCCGCGTGTGTACGAGGCGTACGGAGCGGAGCCTCGTGTGTACGAGGCGTACGGAGCGGTGCCACGTGTGTACGAGGCGTTCGGAGCGGAGCCACGTGTGTACGAGGCGTACGGAGCGGAGCCTCGTGTGTACGAGGTGTTCGGAGCGGAGCCGCGTGTTTACGAGGTGTACGGAGCGGAGCCTCGTGTGTACGAGGTGTACGGAGCGGTGCCACGTGTGTATGAGGCGTACGGAGCGGTGCCACGCGTGTACGAGGCGTACGGAGCGGAGCCGCGTGTGTACGAGGCGTACGGAGCGGAGCCGCGTGTGTACGAGGCGTACGGAGCGGAGCCGCGTGTGTACGAGGCGTACGGAGCGGAGCCTCGTGTGTACGAGGCGTACGGAGCGGTGCCACGTGTGTACGAGGCGTTCGGAGCGGAGCCACGTGTGTACGAGGTGTACGGAGCGGAGCCTCGTGTGTACGAGGGGTACGGAGCGGAGCCGCGTGTGTACGAGGCGTACGGAGCGGAGCCGCGTGTGTACGAGGCGTACGGAGCGGAGCCGCGTGTGTACGAGGCGTACGGAGCGGAGCCGCGTGTGTACGAGGCGTACGGAGCGGAGCCTCGTGTGTACGAGGCGTACGGAGCGGTGCCACGTGTGTACGAGGCGTTCGGAGCGGAGCCACGTGTGTACGAGGCGTACGGAGCGGAGACTCGTGTGTACGAGGTGTTCGGAGCGGAGCCGCGTGTGTACTAGGTGTACGGAGCGGAGCCTCGTGTGTACGAGGTGTACGGAGCGGTGCCACGTGTGTACGAGGTGTACGGAGCGGAGCCGCGTGTGTACGAGGTGTACGGAGCAGAGCCGCGTGTGTACGAGGTGTACGGAGCGGTGCCGCGTGTGTACGAGGTTTACGGAGCGGAGCCGCGTGTGTACAGAGCCGCGTGTAATGCCCCCATTATGCCCCTTATGCAGGATGTATGATGCCCCACACAGTGCAATGCCCCCATTATGCCCCTTATGCAGGATGTATGATGCCCCACACAGTGTAATGCACCCATTATGCCCCTTATGCAGGATGTATGATGCCCCACAGTGTAATGCCCCCATTATGCCCCTTATGCAGGATGTATGATGCCCCTACACAGTGCAATGCCCCCATTATGCCCCTTATGCAGGATGTATGATGCCCCACAGTGTAATACCCCCATTATGCCCCTTATGCAGGATGTATGATGCCCCCACACAGTGTAATGCCCCCATTATGCCCCTTTATGCAGTATGTATGTTGCCCCCACACAGTGTAATGCCCCCATTATGCCCCTTATGCAGTATGTATGATGCCCCCACACAGTATAATGTCCCTTATGCTGTATGTATGATGCCCCCACACAGTGTAATGCCTCCATTATGCCCCTTATGCAGGATGTATGATGTCCCACACAGTGTAATGCCCCCATTATGCCCCTTATGCAGTATGTATGATGCTTCCACAGAGTGTAATGCCCCATTATGCCGCTTATGCAGGATGTATGATACCCCCACACAGTGTAATGCCCCCATTATGCTCCCACACGGTGCAATGCCGCCCTTATGCAGGAAGTATGATGCCCCCATTATGCTTCTTATGCAGTATAAAAAAAATGTAAAAAAACGTGACGTGGCGGGATGACTTTTACATTATTTTGATCAAAATTATGTTAACTAAATACCCTTTAGTATTTATCCTTATTTTTATGCACTTGCGATTTATCCATTTACTTCCAGTTATTTGGGTATTTTTCTTGTCTTTGGTTTTTCTCTGTCTAGTGGCCTTATGTGAACATTGCATTTACATTTTGCATGCACATCAATTTACGTTTCAGTTCAGACTCCCAGGTTTTTTCTTTGTAGTTTAGTGTGCTTCAGTGCATATAAGGGTGTGGCCGCCCTTTGTCTGATCTGAAAGGTTCATTCTGCCTCTCAGGTCCATGCTTCTACTAGGGTTCAGTCTCTCTGCCCTTATCCATATGTATATCACTTGACAAATGGTAAGATTTTAATATTAGAGTTAGGACTGTCCCATAAGGGTTGCCGTGACGTGGCAGGATGGCTTTTACATTATTTTGATCAAAATTATGTTAGCTAAATATCCTTTATTATTTATCCTTATTTTTATGCACTTGCGATTTATCCATTTACTTCCAGTTATTTGGGTATTTTACTTGTCTTAGGTTTTTCCCTTATGCAGTATGTATGATGCCCCCACACAGTGTAATGCCCCCCATTATGCCCCTTATTCAGGATGTATGATGCCCCCACACTGTGTAATGCCCCCATTATGCCCCTTATGCAGGATGTATGATGCCCCCACACAGTGTAATGCCCCCCATTATGTCCCTTATGCAGTATGTATGATGCCCCCACACAGTGTAATGCCCCCATTATGCCCCTTATGCAGGATGTATGATGCCCCCACACAGTGTAATGCCCCATTATGCCCCTTATGCAGGATGTATGAGGTGTAATGTTCCCGCAGTATTGCCTGAGGTCTTGCAGTTGGAATAATTCCTCTGGAAATGGTTTTCCCTTTGCCTGCTCCCCTACATGTAGACCCTCGAGCATGTATACATGCATGTAGGGGAGCAGGCCTTACTAGATATTGAGGCTTTGTACAGTAATATACCACATGAGGATGGTATCAGAGGAGTAAGACATTTCTTGAAATCGAGATCAATAGAGTGTAGCAGACATAATGACTTCATGGAGGATCTTCTAAAATTCACTCTTACTCATAACGTCTTTCTTTTTGACAGGAAGTACTTCCACCAGCTCAGGGGTACTGCAATGGGGAGCCGCTGTGCCCCCTCGTATGCTAACCTATCCCTGGACTGGTGGGAGGAAAACATAATATTAATAGATGATCATAAGTGGTGGCAACCATATATTGGGGTATGGTACAAATATATTAATGACATTTTTATCATCTGGTCGGGGACGAGTGAACAATTTCTTGAATTTGTCAGAGAACTCAATATCCGTAGAGTGGGCCTGAGATTTACATCGGAGTTTAATTATTACCAGTTGCCTTTCTTGGATGTACCAATCAAGAAAGTACGGCATGGGACTCTAGGGACACTCATCTACCATAAACCTACAAGCACTAATAAACTATTGAAGTGGGATAGTCACCACCCCATCCTTAAAAAAAAAAAAAAAAAAAAGCAATATCTAAGGGCCAATTTTTACAGTTGAGAAGAAACTGCTCTAATGTCACAGATATTAATATACAGGCAATAGACATGAACACCAGATTCAAGGAAAAAGGTACCACAGTACATTTTGGATTCCACACAATTGTTTGCAGAAAAACAGGAGAGACAGACACTCCTCCATACCTAACCAAGAGAGCAAGAAAAAGATGGGATAACACGAGTAATAGGAACTTACGAGAATCAGAGTGACCATATCTTTAATATCCTCAGAAAACCCTGGCCGACCGGGACCTGAGGGTGCTGTGGGATCTACTCCCACAATAACTTTCAGAAAGGGTTGGTTAATTAGGGACCGTTTAGTGCATAGTTTCTATAAAAACCTGCACCTAAAGGGTCTTGGCTGGATAGAAGAATCTGGAGAAAGTTGTACATGTAATTGGATGAGAGCATGTAAATCTTTCCCGAGTTCCTCTATAGGTAAAATCTTTTTCCAAAGGGATTATTCCAACTGTAAAACCTCAGGACTTGTATTTGTGGCCACATGCAACTGCCCCCTAGATTATGTAGCCAAGACCAAGAGGCAGTCTAGGAGGAGGGTGGAGGGGGCTTTTGGGCAATAGACACCATGGTCGGGACACCCCATTATTGAGACACATGAACAGTGTACACTGAGGTGAAACTGGAGACTTCTCCTTTTGCATCATTGAGGTGATCTCAATAGATGTATCCTCAAAAAGGAAAGTGAGTGGATTTTTAGACATTATTCACTAGCCCCTAAGGGACTCAATGAGCAAATTTCATGTGCCTGTTTTGTGTGAATACAGCCCCATCCTGGATTACATTTTGGATTTTATACTCTACCCATTGCTACTTGGTTCCCTGTGAATGGGGTTTACATATTGTGTCTGAGCTTCTATATCAGAATTATTTCTTATCAGTTATATCCCATATATACTATTTAGTAATTAACAAGTGTGGTGTTCCTTGTGTATCTCTAATTGTGCAATAGGGGTCAAATTTGACCATTTAGGAATATAATGTGCGCCATCATCCCATATTTTATGTAGTGATAAATTAGATCTTCATGCCTGTTTCATGATGGGAGGATGTGCAATACTTGCTTTAGTCTCCCGTGACTCTGATCTCAGAGACAGGACTTTTCTATATTGGTGGAATAGATTCAGTATGCGCTCCGGCGTGGAACGTATGCTTCCGGACATGCGCAGTCTCAGACAATGATCCTAGATGTGCTGCGACATGGAACGCATATCTACGGGCATGCACAGTCACGGGTACGAGTGGCGCGGTGGAAATCAGTTTATCTGGTGTTTTAAGTTTATAGCACGTCACTTCCGGACATGCACACTAGGGGATGGACATTATCGGACCTCTAGCGCATGAGAAGTAGCGCAGGCGCTGTACATTATTGTAGACAGACTCCATTCTATATGTCTTATGACAATTCACCTTTAGGAATCGGAATGGGTTTCCTAGTATGGGGAGGGGTTTTGGATGAAGTGGGATATTTATACATGGACACCTGGCTATAAGGCACACTATGCTGAACATCATGAATTATCATCCCTGTATCAAGTCTCCTGATGAAGCTGATGGGGAAACTCGTTGAGGCGGATTATTGAACCATTCTCTGATGAGTACCAAACCCTTTCCTTTACATATACCTTGAGACATATCTGGTCCTATTTAATGTATCAGGCTAGGCAGTGTCCGCTTTGTTTAGGTACAAGATAGGGTAAGGTAGTGACTATATTAATTATTCAGCAACATCATTGTTTATATACATTTACAACAAGCCATTCAGCTTGTAATTTTTCTACCATTAAGTATATATATGTTGTTAGTCCAGTTTTTAATGCATATATTTAATAAAGGTGTAAGATTTTACTTTAGGTGCGTTTTCCCACAGTATTGCCCCCTACACACACAATTTGGTATCATCTACCCCACCCACTAACCCACAGCAAATGAATGAATACTCACTTACCCCATTCTTGGTGCAGATACTTATGAACCCAGGACCTATGAGATATTTACCACACAATAGTTGGATAGGCAGAGGCGTATCATCCATAACAGCCCACATGGCGACTATTTAATTGAGACAGCTCGGAATGGCTTGTCAGCGGTCACACACTCCTTCCCCATCATCACAATTTCAGTGATATCCATATTCCCATGACGGTGAAACCATTGAATAGAATAGAGAATCAAAGAGTCGAAAGCGCCCTGATCCACCATTCAGCCTTCGCCTGTGAGTCTGAGTGCCACAGGATATATCAATGAAGAAGAAAGAGAATCCAGCGTGCGGATCATCAATAAAAATATTCCATTTATTGAAATTCAATTGAAATCCACACAAAAAAGTCTCAACCCCTACAGTGGGATTATAGGCGTGGGCAAACACATTTTGGATTAGAATCCTTAATCATTGTGTGCTTGTTTTTTTTAAATATCAGGAATTGTGGTGGCATCATATTAAGTGAAGGGCTGGTGGGTGCCGTTATACTGAGTGGTGGACTGCAAGGGTCTCCATACTGAGTGGGGGTTCTTACTTTGTGTAGCAGGCTGTTGTAGCCATAATACTGTGTGAGGGGCTGTGAGGGCCATCATACTCTGTGGGAGCCCTCATTCTGAGTTACATGGGCACACATGAGTACAATTTCCTGGTGATGGCTTAGATAGGGACAAGTAAGTGAGAAATACAGACAGTTAGTCCATCTGGTTGCAGACTTGAATTGATATGGTGTTGTGTGCCAGGAGGGAGACATTAGTACAATGGGAAGGAAAGTAAAGATGTAATAGCAGTGGAAATCTGCATTCCAGGCAGGGAGCAGAGTGGAGACAAAAAGCAGGCCTAGTTAAATGGTACAGAACTTTATCCAGGGGCAGAAGAAGGTCTGGAGACCTAATTAAAGGGATAAAACTTTGCAAAGGTGAGTAGCAGGATAAGGTACTTGGTTCAGACCAGGAGGCCTACTTAACCCCTTTCTGACTTGGGGCGTAATAATACATACCTGCCCCCTGGACTTTAATGACGTATTATTACGCCTCGGCTATAACGCCTGCACAGAAGTTGTGCGGGCGTGATCACCGCTGGGTGTCAGCTGATTCTGTTCCCGGCACCGATCCCGGCACATTAGCCCCCGGAATGCTGCGATCGAAGTTGATCGCAGCATTTCCGGGGCAGGCAGAGGTAAGAGCGCCCCTCTTACCTTGGATCGGAGACCCTGCACTGTGTGCGCGTGGTCCCGATTGTTGCTGTGGTGACCTCATGTCGTCATGGTCACCATGCATCAGGAAGTTAGATCGTGCGCAGTGCACAATCTATCTAACTTGTGCCAGTGCAGAGCTGACAGCCTGCATAGCACAGGGATGCTGCTGCATCCCTATGCTAGGCAAGCGATCAGCCTGCAAAAAAATGAAAGTCCCATAGTGAGACAAAGTGTAAAAGTGAAAGAAATTGTCAGAAAGTTAAAAAAATTTGTAAAAATATTTTTTTAAAAAATAACCCCCCAAAAAATAAAAATATACTGTACCCTTTGTGAAAAAGTCACTGGTAAAGTGCTGGAGGGGAGATATGTTTCCCTGAGGCTGTTGGTGTCAGTGAACTAAAACCATTAAATTTCCTCCAGCATGTTATTTGTTGAAAGGGGTTAAGTATATAGTAAAAGGGAGTGCTTTTTTGTGAATGGCCATTGTGAAGGGTGGGAGGCCATTCACCATATCTCTTCACCTCAAGGTGTGGTCTGGGGGAGTTTAAATACTCGGCCAGCTGAGGCATTCAGAGTTCAATGTCTGGGGAAGTTATCTCCAGAAGGGAGCTTGTGTTTGTTCCTGAACCATGGGAAGTTGCTGAACTCCCAGCAGGCGAAGCCATGCTACTACAAGGACTGCGTTCTTTGTGTTACCATTTTAGATATTGTTTTCCTGTTTTGCCCAGTGGGCTGTGTTTATTTTCATGGACTAAAGGTTGGTTTATGCTGTTCTAATAAGCTAACCAAAGATATAAAGAGACGGTGTATCTGTATCTACCTCCTTTTGCAGCCGAGTGAGCCATCTACCACAGGTAGTGGAGAATGTGGGCAAGATCCCCAGGAGGCACCTGTAACGGCTGAGGACAAACCACATGCCCTGTGTAAAGGCGGCCATAAGCCAGGAAACGAAGACTGACAGTATGGAGGACCTGCTCAAGCATCTTTTGTGTTACGCACACGCCCGGACTGACTGGCGTGAGAGTGATTAGTGATCCCACTAGACCATGAACCGAGGAGTGCTTGGAGGGGCGTGACTAAGTATCAACTCGGACCGACCAAGGTCGCACGGCGGCTCAATCGAACCAGGGAGGAACCGAGCAGAGGGACAAGGTGCTACTGCAGGTCAGACCCAGGTCACAGCTGTTGACCCACACCGGGGAATGCAGGAACAGGCAGGTTAGGCTGGCGTACGGACAGATGGGTACTGGCAGGCACGGCTGGTATGCAGACAGGTGGGTACTGGCAGGCACGACTGGTATGCAGACAGGTGGGTACTGGCAGGCACGGCTGGTATGCAGACAGGTGGGTACTGGCAGGCACGGCTGGTATGCAGACAAGTGGATACTGGCAGGCACAGCTGGTATACAGACAGGTGGGTACTCACAGGTAGGAACGCAGGCAGAATAGGCACCAGTGCAGACTGGGATACAGGAACAGAGCCACAAGTGCGGCAGACAAGCAGAGCAGAGCAAAACCCGCAGGTGCGGTAGACAAGCAGAGCAGAGCAAAACCCGCAGGTACGGTAGACAAGCAGAGCAGAGCAAAACCCGCAGATGCGGTAGACAAGCAGAACAGAGCAAAACCCGCAGGTGCGGTAGACAAGCAGAGCAGAGCAAAACCCGCAGGTGCGGTAGACAAGCAGAGCAAATACACACAAGGTACTTACAATGAAGTAGCGACTGGACATTAAACTCACAGACAGAAGTGCATAGACAACGAGTTGGAATTAGGTGCAGGCTCAGACACTGCAGGAAAAGGAAAGATATGAACATAGAGACAAACAAGTAACGGGCTAGGACACTGTTCAGACAGGAACTGAACCAGGAACAAGATACAGGAACGAGCCTGGGAACTCAGCCCCCAGGGTGGCGGAAACAGACTAGAAGTCACAGATACAGGCAACGGGCCTGGGTATACAGTCCCCAGGGTGGCGGAACAGACTTGAAGTCACAGATACAGGTAACAGGCCTGGGTACTCAGCCCCCAGGGTGGCGGGAACAGACAAGATACAGAACAGGACTTGGCAACTCAGTTGCACAGAACACACTGAAAGAAAGAGTTGCTCAGGCACCTCCCACTGGGTGGAGGGGGTCTAAGTATCCAGTGACTCACAACAATAGGCTGGGGACGCATTAGAAGTGCGCACACAGCAACTACAAGAATCAGGCAGTAACCGCGCCACTGCCCTAAGCAATCAGACAAGAGACATGCACACAGCAGGTACTGGAGCAAAGTGTGCAGCCTGGACTGATAGGTAAGATGGCGGTCTTGCATGGTGGGAGGTGGTAAACCATGCCAGCACACCAGCAGGGATGTTACATTTTGCTAGCACAGCAGGAGACAAGCAAGCTACTAGTCCAGCAGATCCACCAACAGGACCAGCTCTGACAGCAGCAGCAATAGATGGAATTGCTCGCAGAGGCAGTTCGTGGAAGGCCGACAGCCCCTCCCCCAACTCCAGGTGATTACTCGAGTGTTCGGAAACCGGTAAAGCGAGCCATGCAAAAAATGACCCCAGGCGATGATGTGGAGGCATTTTTGACTGTGTTTGAACGGGTTGCAGAGCTGGAGAAGCTACAGCTGGAGCAGTGGTCGGAGGTGCTGGCCCCCTATCTGACTGTAAGCCCCAAAAGGCTTATTACGACCTGGCCTTGCAGGATGCTCAGGAGTATATTAAACTTAAAACTGAGATACTGGGATGTGCTGGAGTGACTATGTCATTGAGAGCCCAAAGGGTCTACCACTGGGCATATTGCAATGATAAACCCCCTCGCTCCCAAATGTTCGATCTCCTCCATCTTGTACAAAAGTGGTTGCAGCCAGAGTCCTCCATCCCAGCCCAGATGGTAGAACGAGTCATGATGGATAGGTTTATTCACTCCCTGCCTAGGCCGGTGCAGACCTGGGTTGCCCAGGGAGACCCCCGGAATGCGGAGGACCTGGTCGACCTCATAGAAAGATACCAGGTGGTCGAGATGTCCCTAAGGAAGCCGGATGATACTGCATCTCCATACTGGGGTACTCAGAGGGAGCCAGAGTCCCAAAAGAGGAGAGTAGAGCCACGACTGGGGGGAATCCAATGTCCCAAGGGGTTGCTGAGTGGCTGCCAAAGGCCACTGGGAAAGACATGATCTGCTGGAGGTGTCGCGGTTCTGGACACATGGCCGCCAGGTGTCCTATGTCCTATGAGCAGATGGACTGCAGCGTAGGAAGACGCTGCTCATACTATGCTTATACCACCTGCAGTGTGGACTATCAGCCCGGTGAGGGACCACAGTCATGTCCCGCGACCGTAAATGGGGTACTGGTGTCGGGACTTTTGGAGTTTGGTGACTCTGGTAAGGGCCACACTTCCCCACCAGTTGGTCCCTGGGAAACACATGGGCGTCCACTGTATCCACGGAGACACCAAGAACTACCCCGTCGCCCAAGTGTCTATAAAAACAAGCCGTGGTACTGAGGCCCATGAGGTCGGAGTAGTCAAAGACTTGTTACACCCGGTTATAATCGGGCGGGACTTCCGGCTGTTCTGGGACTTATGGGGAAAGGCGGGGTTGCCCGCTTGCTCAGACCAGAGCTGGTTCGTCCACAAAGAATCCCCATTACAGCCAGAGGCGGTTGAGTTCCCCCTGTGTGTCCTTGCTGGAGACGAGGACGAGACAGGGACCCAAGAGGCTGAGATTTCTGAGTTGGGAGTTTCTGGGGGAAATTTTGGGGCTGCTCAAATGGAGGACCTTACGCTAAAAGGGGCATCGGACAATGTGACTGTGATAAATGGAGTTGTCCAAGAGCCAGGAGCTGACACCAGGTTTCCTTATTTTTCAGTGAATCAGGATTTGCTATATCGGGTCACTAAACAGAGAGGGGAAGTGTTAGAACAGCTGGTGGTACCTGGTCCTTATAGGCGTAGGGTACTAGACCTAGGCCATTCTCATGTCTTGGGGGGGCATCTGGGCATAGACAAAACCCAGAAGCAGTCCTTCAAAGATTTTGCTGGCCTGGATGTCACCGGGAGGTTGTCAGCTATTGTCCGTCCTGTCCTACGTGTCAGTTAACTGCTCCCTTGTCCCACTTCCGTAGTCCCCTGGTCCCGTTACCCATTATAAAGGTCCGATTTGACCGAATTGTTATGGACCTTGTAGGGCCCTTAGTTAAGTCTGCTAGGGGACACCAATACATCCTAGTGGTGCTGGACTACCCGACACAGTACCCCGAGGCACTACCACTGGGAACCTCCTCTGCCCGGAGTATTGCGTGAGAACTGGTCCATATCTTCTCTCAGACGGGCCTGCCAAAGGAGATCCTGACAGACCAGGGAACTCTGTTCATGTCGAAGGTGATGAGCGAGTTGTGTAAGGCTCTCCAGATTACACAACTGAGGATATCAGTGTACCATCCGCAGACGGACAGCCTGGTGGAGAGGTTCAATAAGACCCTAAAGTCCATGCTTAAAAAGGTCGTGGAGAAGGAGGCCAAGACTGGGATTGCCTACTCCCCTACCTGCTATTCTCCATTAGAGAAGTCCCACAGGCCTCTATGGGGTTCTCACCCTTCGAGTTCCTTCACGAACGGCACCCTCAGGGACTTTTGGACATTGCGAAAGAGACCTGGGAAGCCGATGCAACACCTCACTGGAGCGTCATCAAGCATGTGGCCCAAATGCAAGACCGGATCACGAGGGTGATGCCAATTGTAAGGGAAAGCCTCTTACAAGTACAAGAGGCCCAGGCAAGGGTCTACAATCGATCGGCGAGACTGAGACAGTTCAGCCCTGGAGACCGGGTGTTGGTGTTGATCCCAACGGTGGAGAGTAAATTCCTGGCCAAATGGCAAGAGACATATGAGGTGGGGGGGGGAGTTGAATGATGTCAATAAGGTCCACCAGCCAGGAAGAAGGAAGCCGTATCAGGTATACCACGTTAACCTGCTCAAACCTTGGCGAGACAGGGAGCTGGTGGAAGCTACGTGTCTGGGGGCCCATCCTGAAGCCCGAGTCGAGGATGTCACAGTGGCGGAGACACTGTCACCGTCCCAGAAGCAACAGTGCCGAGAGCTGCTTCACTGTTTTCAGAGCTGCCAGGTTGTATGCAGGTGTTATGTTCTGCTACCAAAGCTAAGGAAAGAGAGGAGATCTGTCCCTACTATGAGACTCAGCTGAATCCCTACGATGTAACAGGGAACCTGATCCTGCGATCAGACCTGCTAAAGTCCTAATCTAGTCTGTACGAAGACCTATAGATGTGGGGAGGGAATCCCTACAAGTACTAAGGACTGGGAGGAATATGGGACACCTCCTAACAGAAATAGTAGCAGACAGACGAACAAACAAAATAGATAGAACATAGAGGTCCGTAGACCAAGCAAACTAACAGAGTTAGATACAGAGCACAGGCTAGCTAGAAAGTAGATATACAATGAAGTCCAGCAAAGCCAGAAGGGCGGAGCAGGATTAAATAGGCCAACAAGGTCATGTGACCAGCAAAGGAAAAAAAACCTAACAGCAAGGTTCTAACAGTACCCCCCCTTCTAAGAGGATCCTCCGGATCCCCTAGGACCAGGCTTATCAGGAAATCTCCTGTGAAACGCTCTGATAAGTCTGGACGCGGAAACATCATCTGACCTCACCCAAGAGTTATCCTCGGGTCCGAAACCTTTCCAGGCCACAAGATACTGCAAACTACCTCTATACCGTCTAGAGTCAAGGATGCGAGAAATTTCATATTCCCCGTCCTCCACCACCGGAGGAACAGAGGCAGAGGCGTCACCATCCGACACAACAGCTTTTTTTAACAGTGGTGAACCGATGGAGATTGGATCGGTGGCACCTCGCTCTCAAGAAAAAGACCGTCGTTTTTCGCAAGGCTTGTGTTTCTATTGCGGAAAATCTGGTCATTTGATTAAAGGCTGGACTTACTGTTATGTTCTGCTACCAAAGCTAAGGAAAGAGAGGAGATCTGTCCCTACTATGAGACTCAGCTGAATCCCTACGATGTAACAGGGAACCTGATCCTGTGATCAGACCTGCTAAAGTCCTAATCTAGTCTGTACGAAGACCTATAGATGTGGGGAGGGAATCCCTACAAGTACTAAGGACTGGGAGGAATATGGGACACCTCCTAACAGAAATAGTAGCAGACAGACGAACAAACAAAATAGATAGAACATAGAGGTCCGTAGACCAAGCAAACTAACAGAGTTAGATACAGAGCACAGGCTAGCTAGAAAGTAGATATACAATGAAGTCCAGCAAAGCCAGAAGGGCGGAGCAGGATTAAATAGGCCAACAAGGTCATGTGACCAGCAAAGGAAAAAAAACCTAACAGCAAGGTTCTAACAGTAGGTGGTCGAACATGAAATCCTGACAGAGCCACATGTGAGGGTGAATCAAAGGCCATAACGGATTCCTGAAGCCCGCCGCGAGGTAATCTCCAAACAGGTGAGGATAATGTTGAGCCTGGGCGTCATCGAGGAGTCAAAGAGCGGTTGGTCCAGCCCCATTGTCCTGGTGCTGAAGCCAGACAGAGAATAGCGGTTCTGTAATGACTAAAGGGATCTGAATAAGGTGTCAAAGTTTGACGCATATCCGATGAGCTTATTGAGAGGCTAGGGACAGCCAGATATATCACCACCCTGGACCTAACGAAAGGGTACTGGCAGATTCTCTTGTCCCCAAGTGCCAAGGGGAAAACGGCCTTCTCTACTCATTACGGGTGCTTTCAGTACACCAGGATGCCGTTCGGTCTGCAGGGAGCCCCAGCTACCTTCCAGAGGGCCATGGACCGGATCCTAGTCTCTCATAAGAAGTACGCTGCAGCTTACCTGGATGACATCGTATTCTTCAGCCCGGATTGGGGAAGTTAATTAGAGAAGGTCCAGACGGTACTGGATGCGCTAAGGAAAGCAGGGTTTACGATAAGCCCAAAGAAGTGCGCCATCAGGAAGGAAGAAGCAAAATACTTGGGCTACGTTGTCGGAAAGGACGAAATAAAGCCGCAAGTAAAGAAGGTGGAGGCTATCCAAAACTGCCCGCAACTGAACTCCAAGAAGCACGTTTGTGCGTTTCTGGGAATTGTGGGATATTATCGGCGATTTATCCCAAATTTCACCATGATTGCCGCCCCCATGACTGATCTTCTTAAGGGCATGAAGACATCAATGACCAAGTGGTCCCCTTAAGTGAAGATGGAGCTCGCCCTATGTAAGCAGCCTGTCTTAGTAGCACCTGACTTCACTAAGGAGTTCGTGGTTCAGACTGACGTCTCCGAGGACAGTTTGGGAGCCATGTTTTCCCAGGAAATAGATGGGGACGAACATCCAGTCCTATTCCTGAGTAGGATCTCTCCTCCTGTAAAAAGAACTATGCCATTGTAGAGAAGGAATGCCTGGCCATCAAATGGGCCATTGAGACCCTAAGATACTATCTGTTAGGCCGAAAATTCAGGCTAGTTTCAGACCATGCACCCCTGAGATGGATGAGGGAAAGGAAGAAAAACAATGCCTGAGTAACTAGGTGGTTCCTAGCACTTCCAAGATTTTAATTTTCATGTAGAGCACAGGCCCTGGAAACTACATGGAAACGCAGATGCCCTGTCCAGATTTCCCTGTTTAGCAAATGAAGGTGCCAAAACCCCTGGCTTTGGGCAAGGGGAAGGGGATATGTGAAAAAGTCACTGGTAAAAAAAATAAAAAACGAAGCAAAAAACGATGCTTTATCATCATATCGCCAAACAAAAAATGGAATAAAACGTGATCAAAAAGACGAATGTAAATAAAAATGGTAC
This sequence comes from Phyllobates terribilis, assembly GCF_046119375.1. Lineage (NCBI taxonomy): Eukaryota > Metazoa > Chordata > Amphibia > Anura > Dendrobatidae > Phyllobates > Phyllobates terribilis. The sequence goes on from NW_027362943.1 coordinate 2,028,863, forward strand.
TGCTGAAAACGTCATCTTGTCCCGCAAAAAATAAGCCACCATACAGCTCCATCAGCCAAAAAATAAAAAAGTTTTAGCTATCAGAATAAAACGATGCAAAAAAATTTTTTTTTTTATAAAATAGTTTTTATTGTGTAAAAGCGCCAAACCATAAAAAAATATATAAATACGGTACCATTGTAAACGTACTGACCCAAAGAATAATGCTGCCTTATCAATTTTACGGCATTTAAAAAAAAAAAAAAAAAACAATTCCTGAATTGTTGGTTTTTGTTTATTCTGTCTTCCACAATTCGGAATAGAAAGCGATCAAAAAATGTCACATGCCCGAAAATGGTACCAATAAAAACGTCAACTTGTCCCGCAAAAAACAAGTCCTTACATGGCCGTCGACCGAAATATGTAAAAATGATTGCAAAAAATAGTCTTTGCAAAAAAAGCGTCTTTTAGTGTGTGACAGCTGGCAAACATAAAAACCCGATCTGAATCTGGTATCGCTGTAATCGCACCGACCCAAAGAATAAAGTCGTATAATCACTTATACGTCACAGCTTAAAAAATAAACTCTAGGATTAGATTTAGGCATGGCCGGCGTCAACACCCGGGCAAGTGCCGGGGCCCTGATCAGGCGGAGGGGTCCACTCACCGTCAGTCACCCGGCCGCGCTATGGGACCCATGAGCGGTGGAGAGCGGTGTCAGCGCCCGCTCCCCCTGCTTGCTCAGGGCCCCAGCAGCCGGCACATTACTCACCTCTCCCCTTGTCTCCGTAGCATCTTCCGTGTCCTCTGACTGTGAAGTCTCAGGTCAGAGGGCACCGTGACGTCTTTCCACCGCGCTCTCTCCTGAGCAGTTACAGCGCAGAGCGGGAAGACGCCGGCGACGCTGGAGTCCGGAGCAGAAGCAGGCAGGTGAGACCTGAGGTGAGTATTTTTTTTTTTTTTATGAATGGGGGCAGGGGGCATTATATGGGGGGGTGACATCCTGCATGGGGCATTATAAGGGAGGGGGGGTGACATCCTGCATGGGGCATTATATGGGGGGGAGTGACATTCTGCATGGGGCATTATAAGGGGGGAGGGGGAAAGTGACATCCCTCATGGCGCATTATAAGGGAGGGGGGGTGACATCCTGCATGGGGCATTATAAGGAGGGGGTGTGTGTGACATCCTGCATGGGGCATTATAAGGAAGGGGGTGGTCTGACATACTGCATGGGTCATTGAAAGGGGGGAAGTGACATCCTGCAAGGGGCATTATAGGGGGGGAGAGGTGACATCCTCCATGGGGCATTATATGGGGGGGGGAGGTGACATCCTGCATGGGGCATTGTAAGGGGGGTGACATCCTGCATGGGGCATTATAAGGGGCGAACAGCCTGTATGGAGCGTTATATGGGGACCAGTATCCTGTATGGAGCATTATAAGGGGGTCAGTATCCTGTATGTAACGTTATATGGGGGCCAGTATCCTGTATGGAGCGATTCGCCGGTTTCTGAGCTATTGTAGAATTTACAATAGATATCACTCATGTAATGTAAAAAGTGAAATCTTTGGCACTGTACTATATATATATATATATATATTTCTCTGCGGTATCTGTGCATCATGAATCGTGGTATGTGTTAAAGGGGCCCACTGAGACTCTTTCGCCCGGGGCCCACAAAAACCTGGAGCCAGCCCTGGATTTAGGAGTAGGGTTAGGATTGGGTTAGTGTTATGTTAGGGTTAGGGTTGTGTTAGTGTTAGGGTTGTCGTTAGTGCTGTGTTAGGGTTGTCTTGAGGTTGGGATTTTTTCAAAAGTAAAGAAAAATATAATGACGAAATGGCGACTAGTGTTGAGCACAAGTGCTCTCTATTTCAGTTTGCATCGGGTGCTCGAGTATGCACCAAGTATCGCGGGTGCTCGGGTGACATGTTCGTGTCTCCGCCCCATATGTTTCGCGGCTGTTATACAGCCAAAAAAAACAAGCGTGGATTGCCTGCCATGCACGGGCAATCCCCGCATAGTTTTTTTGGGTGTCTAACAACCATGAAACATGTGGGTTGGGGAATCGAGCATGTCACTCGAGCACCTGTGAAGCTTGGTGTATACCCGAATACCCGATGCAAACTCAAGTAGTGAGCACTTGCCCTCAAGACTAATGACAAGTTATTCAATATGATGACCTAATGTTATCAAATTCTCTGTCGTACCTCTGGGTTCAAAATTTTCACCATACCCCTTGATAAAATCCTTGAAGAGTCTAGTTTTCAAAATGGTGTCACTTGTGGGGGGTTTCCACTGTTTAGGTGAATCAGGGGTTCTCCAAACGTGACATAGCATTCACTCTTGATTCTAGTTTTACCCCACATATGGGGTATCTGGATAATCAAGAGAAATTGCACAACAAATTTGAGTTTTTTATTTTTTTAAAAATATACTGTTATCATAGGCAGTTTGTACAAAAATCTTTCAATTGTACTCTAATAGTTATTTGACTGGAAAATTACAATGACTGCAATTCATATAGGTAATTTGGGAAAATCTGAGAAAATATTATTTGCATAATAATTTGGAACACAGTGTAAAGTAGACAAGTAGGAAATATTATTTATTAAAGGAGTTGTACACTACTTTTTAAGAGACCCCCAATGTATTAATCCAGTGATTTTAAGATGTTTTGTAAATACCTTGCTGTGTCCTTCTTGCCTGTGAGCAGCGCTATCACTATACATTGGGGGTCTCATAAAAATTAGTGGACAACTTCTTTAACTATTTTGTGTGACATAACTCTCTGGTTTATAGGCATAAGAATTAAAAGTTTGAAAGATATTTTCAAAAATAAACGCAAGTCATATCGAAGAAATTTTACCACTATTATGAGGCACAATATGTCACGAAAAAAAACAATCTCAGAGTCAGTGGGATCTGTTGTTCCAGAGTTATTGCCACATAAAGTGACACTGGTCAGAATTGTAAAATTTGGCTTGGTCATTAAGGACATAATTGGTACATTATGTGTGTGATATGTGTGTTATGTGTGGCGAGCACCTTGAACCCCCAGGTGCTTCACAGAAGTTTATAATGTAGAGCCGTGACAATAAAAAAAATCAAATTTTTTCCACAAAAATGTACTTTTAGCCCCAATTTTTTTATTTTCACAAGGGTAAAAGGAGAAAATGGACCCCAAAATTTGTTGTGCAATTTCTCCTGAGTACTCCGATATCTCATATGTGGGGTACACGGCAGGGTTGGGAATGGAAGGAGCACCGTTTGACTTTTTGAATGCAAAAATGTCTGAAATCGAGAGCGAACGCCCTGTCGCTTCTGGTGAGCCCCCAATATGCATAAACCGTGGAAACCCCACAAGTTACCCCATTTTGGAAACTACACCCCTTAAAGGGCACCTGTCACATCCTAGTTGCTATGTACACTGCCCCCATTGCTTTGTTAGTGATGAAATGTGCTTCAATAGCAAGCTATTTTCATTAAAATCGGTGGTAGTATAATTATTTTATAACTTTATATATACTTTTTCCTGCCTGCTCATTCAGTCATAGGGGTGTGATTCTCATATTCAGTCATGGGCGGCACCACATTCAGTCACTGCTGACGCCGCCCATGTATTTGAATACTGCTCCAGGCAAGGTTGCGTCTAGATCGGAGTTGTTTTTTGAGGCCCTCACTTTAGCCACACCGATGTAGACGCTTCACTGCTGAGGAGACTAGATCGGAGTTGCTGGAGTGAGGGTCTCAGTAATCCCCTCCAATGTAGACAGTTCAGCACTGACACCACTAGATCGGCGTTGATTCCAGGATCCTCGTACTCACTGTCTAGTCGCCTCTTCTGGCTTTTTAATGTTTTTCTTGTTTTTCTTATGCATTTTTATGCAATTGCTCATGTTTTTAATGGAGCAAACATCACAAGTCAAAAACGTTTTTTTTACACTGTTATATAATTTACGTATTTTTACACTGTTATATATTTTATGGAATTGGGCAAAATTATTTTTTTCCTGATTAATGAAACTTACATTTTTATTGTCGCTTTATGTAATATAAAAAAAATCCCCTGATTGTTCAGTTTTGCCACAATGTGACTCTTCCCATTAGTCCACAGTCCCATCCTCAGCACCGACATTGTGAAGCGTGTGCGGAGCTCCGCGGGGAGAGGCGTAAAAGAGCGCCCCCAACAGTCACCATAATGTACAACACAGAAGTTACAAATTATTACAGGAATGTCTAAGGGCACTGGAGAACACAGCTGTTATAATTTATGCCACTTTTGTGATGTCAATTATGATGATTCTGTCGGCTGCTCCGTTACTGTCACCACTCTCCCTGCAAATCTCCACCCAATCTTAGTTTGAAGTTGATTTTTTGAGGACCTCACTTCAGCAACTCCACTGTAGTCACCTTGGTACTGAACCATCTAGAGTGGAGGCTACGGTCAGGTCCTCAAAAAATCACCTCCGCTCTACTCAACTCACTAGTGAGCCGCCTACAGTGGAGGGTAAAATAAGGTACTCAAATAATCTTCTCCAACCTAGATGGTTCCTTATAGAAGTGGCTAGAATGCAGTTACTGCAGTGTGGAGTGTAACATCCCTGGCGGCGTGCTGACATGGCTTACCACCTCCCACCATGCAACACCGCCATCTTACCTATCAGTCCAGGCTTTCATTAATCAGGAAAAAAAATTTTTTGTCCAAATCCATAAAATATACAGTACAGTACAGACCAAAAGTTTGGACACACCTTCTCAATTAAAGATTTTTCTGTATTTTCATGACTTTGAAAATTGTACATTCACACTGAAGGCATCAAAACTATGAATTAACACATGTGGAATTATATACTTAACAAAAAAGTGTGAAACAACTGAAAATATGTCTTATATTCTAGGTTCTTCAAAGTAGCCACCTTTTGCTTTGATTGCTTTGCACACTCTTGGCATTCTCTTGATTAGCTTCAAAAGGTAGTCACCGGAAATGGTTTTCACTTCACAGGTGTGCCCTGTCAGGTTTAATAAGTGGGATTTCTTGCCTTATAAATGGGGTTGGGACCATCAGTTGTGTTGTGCAGAAGTCAGGTGGATACACAGCTGATAGTCCTACTGAATAGACTGTTAGAATTTGTATTATGGCAAGAAAAAAGCAGTTAAGTAAAGAAAAACGAGTGGCCATCATTACTTTAAGAAATGAAGGTCAGTCAGTCCGAAAAATTGGGCAAACTTTGAAAGTGTCCCCAAGTGCAGTTGCAAAAACCATCAAGCGCTACAAAGAAACTGGCTCACATGAGGACCGCCACAAGAATGGAAGACCAAGAGTCACCTCTGCTTCTGAGGATAAGTTTATCAGAGTCACCAGCCTCAGAAATCGCAGGTTAACAGCAGCTCAGATTAGAGACCAGGTCAATGCCACACAGAGTTCTAGCAGCAGACACATCTCTTCAACAACTGTTAAGAGGAGACTTTGTGCAGCAGGCCTTCATGGTAAAATAGCTGCTAGGAAACCACTGCTAAGGACAGGCAACAAGCAGAAAAGACTTGTTTGGGCTAAAGAACACAAGGAATGGACATTAGACCAGTGGAAATCTGTGCTTTGGTCTGATGAGTCCAAATTTGAGATCTTTGGTTCCAACCACCGTGTCTTTGTGTGACGCAGAAAAGGTGAATGGATGGACTCTATATGCCTAGTTCCCACCGTGAAGCATGGAGGAGGAGGTGTGATGGTGTGGGGATGCTTTGCTGGTGACACTGTTGGGGATTTATTCAAAATTTAAGGCATACTGAACCAGCATGGCTACCACAGCATCTTGCAGCGGCATGCTATTCCATCCGGTTTGCGTTTAGTTGCACCATCATTTATTTTTCAACAGGACAATGACCCCAAACACACCTCCAGGCTGTGTAAGGGCTATTTGACCAAGGAGGAGAGTGATGGAGTGCTACGCCAGATGACCTGGCCTCCACAGTCACCAGACCTGAACCCAATCGAGATGGTTTGGGGTGAGCTGGACCGCAGAGTGAAGGCAAAAGGGCCAACAAGTGCTAAGCATCTCTGGGAACTCCTTCAAGATTGTAGGAAGACCATTTCCGGTGACTACCTCTTGAAGCTCATCAAGAGAATGCCAAGAGTGTGCAAAGCAGTCATCAAAGCAAAAGGTGGCTACTTTGAAGAACCTAGAATATAAGACATATTTTCAGTTGTTTCACACTTTTTTGTTAAGTATATAATTCCACATGTGTTAATTCATAGTTTTGATACCTTCAGTGTGAATGTACAATTTTCATAGTCATGAAAATACAGATAAATCTTTAAGTGAGAAGGTGTGTCCAAACTTTTGGTCTGTACTGTATATAACACTACGTAATTAACTATGTAAGTGGCAAAAAAACAGTTTTCAACAAAAACATACTAAATAACATTTGTGTAGTCTATGAATTTATTCTAAGAAATAGAATTGCCTCCATCAGATCCTCCTTCATAGATGACCTCAAATCTGACCTAATCATTTTAAGGCTAGAGAACAACCTCTCTACACTAACTTGGGTTGGAGGCAAAGCCGTAACCACATGGGCAACATCTCTAACAACTTCCGGGTATAAAGGAATTGCCTCATGCACAGTCAGTTTTGATGAACGGTTAAATTTTTCTATTCCTTTGAGAGCAAGTGAAACATTTTGCTGAAATATGGTCAATCTGCTTGCTATAGGAGATGGAGTGAAATCTTTTTCCTTGCGGCAACGCTTTGCCTGCTCCATGTCGTCCAAATACTTGTCAAAGTCAAACTCCTCATCTGATGAGGATGAAGATATGGCAGTAGTAGCACTGTCAGGACCCAAGTCCTCTTGCGCCTGACAGTCCTCCTGTAGGCCACTCATCCTAACTGCTACCTCAGTCAGAGCTTCATTCTTTTTGGTACAGATAAGATATGGATAGACAGATATGGATAAATGGATGCTTAGATAGATAGATAAAGTCATAGAGGGATAGATAGATAGATAGATAGATAGATAGATAGATAGATAGATTGTAGCGCCGGCGTCCCTGCCCTCTGCTAGGCAGGGACGCTGTTCCCCTCACCTCTCTGCTCCGTGCCCGGCATCCTCCTCCCGCTCTGCTGGCAGCGCGCGCTCCTTCCCGGCCACTGTGCTTAGGGCGCGTGCGCGCGCTCTCCCTCCCTCTTAAAGGGGCCGCGCGCGCCGTCCTAAGGAGTCCCCGGCCAATGGCCGGAGGACTTCACCATATTTAAGGCACCTCCTCCAAAATGGAGGTGCCCGAGCAATGTTGTTGCACTGTTCACTACTCTGCTTCAGCCCTCAGGTCCCGTTGCCAGTTACCTGCCAGATACCTGCCAGATTCCTGCCAGCTTGCTGTCTTATTCCTGCCTGATTATCTGCTACCTGCCTGCTAGTCTGAGGTCCGACGGTCTGCCTTACTACTCCTGTCAGTCTGTCTAAGGACCAGCCTGTCCGCTCACCTGGGAGCGCACTTCAGCCACCTGCCTGCTTGCCTGAGGTCCGACGGTCTGCCTTCCAACTCCTGTCAGTCTGTCTATGGACCAGCTTGCCTGCTCACCTGGGAGCACACATCTGCTACCTGCCTGCTAGCCTACCTGGAGGCTCCGCCGTCACGTGCTGTGACCACCTGCCTGTCCAGTGACTCCTGGCCGCTCACCTGGGAGCGCTCATCTGCTGCCTGTCTGCTAGCCTACCTGGAGGCTCTGCCGTCACGTGCTGTGACCACCCGCCTGTTCAGAGACTGCCCCGGTCACTTGCCGTGACCATCTGCCCGTTCATCCAGAGACTGCCCAGGTCACTTGCCGTGACCTCCAGCCCGTTCACTCAGAGACTGTCCCGGTCACCTGCTGTGACTTCCTGCCCGTCTTCCCTGGTCGCCACCCGCTCCCTTACAAGGACCGCCCCCTTGTATAGTAGCTCAGAGGTTCCGCCTCCCAGACCCGTTACAGTTTGCTCGGGCCATGGAACCCGGTGGCACCCAAGCTCCCTCGCTCTCGGACCTGTGTCATGAACTGTCCCGTCAAAGGTCCCAACAGGAGTCCATCCTGGGTCACCTGCGGAATGTCAATACTCGCCTGGACACTCTGACTGCTCCACCAGCAACCTCCGCCAGTGCCATGTCTCGCAATCCGGCAGCTCCGCTGCCCACTAATACCATGGTATCCTACCCCGGACCCCGGCTTTCTGCACCTCCTCGCTTCGGAGGCGACTCCGCCCAGGCTCGGGGCTTCATAAATCAGTGCACCCTGCACTTTGAACTATTGTCCCACCAGTTTAACTCCGACCGAGTCAAAATTGCATTCATCATGTCCCATCTCACCGGGGAGGCCCTGGCCTGGCTAAATCCTCTATGGGAGAGAGGAGACCCCCTGGTGTCCAACTTGCCTGCTTTTCTCACGGCTTTCCGGAAAGTCTTCGACGAACCCGGACGGAAGACCTCATCCGCATCATCACTGCTACGCCTCCGTCAGGGAAGTCTCACCGTGGGCCAATATGCCATACGGTTCCGTACCCTTGCCTCGGAGCTGGCCTGGGATAACGACGCTCTGGTATCCGTCTTCTGGGAGGGTCTGTCCGGCCGTATTAAAGATGAACTTGCCGGTCGGGACATCCCTACCACTCTCGATGACCTAATAACTCTTGCCACCCGGACTGACCTACGGTTCCAGGAGCGTGCCAAAGAGGTCACCCGTGAGAGGAGGTTACCACGTCTAGCTCCTACTTTTCAGAAACCCGTCACTCCCTCCGTCTCTACCCAGGTACACTCTCCTGAGCCTATGCAGGTCGACCAGACCAAGATGGTCAAAACCCGTCAGGACTTACGCCGTGCCGAGGGGAGCTGCTTCTACTGTGGCAGTAAGGAGCACCGGATCCGTACCTGCCCGGAGAGGTCGGGAAACGCCTGTGTCTAGGTTCGCTCAGAGAGGTCGACCTAGACAAGAATAAATCCTCTCCATCTCTGCTGTTGTCAGTCTCAATCGTCTGCGGGGAGAACCGTTATTTCGAACTTGCCCAACTTGACTCTGGAGCAGCCGGGAATCTTATTTCACAATCCCTGGTAGAGAAATACCGCATCCCCACCAAACCTCTGGCTGTACCCTTGTCTGTTGCTGCCGTGGATGGGGGTCTCTTACCACGCCCCATCCAACTCATCACCGAATCCATTACTCTGCAGGTGGGAATGCTGCATTCTGAGAGTATCTCCTTTCATGTTCTGCCTGGACTCTCCCACGCCCTCTTGCTAGGCCTACCTTGGCTCCAGAGACATGCACCCGTGCTTGACTGGCAGACCGGAGAAGTCCTTCGCTGGGGACAGGACTGCCATAAGACCTGTCTGGTTCCCGTCCATCCCGTCCGTCCTTCTCCTACCCCAGCTAATCTACCTGGACTTCCGATTCCTTATTGGTCTTATGCTGATGTCTTTAATAAAAAGGAAGCAGAGACACTACCCCCTCATAGACCATACGACTGCCCTATCGACATGTTACCTGGTACTACTCCTCCCCGTGGGCGTATTTATCCATTATCCGCTGCTGAGACCCGGTCGATGTCCGAATATATTGAGGAGAATCTGGCCAGGGGATTCATCCGGAAATCTACCTCCCCGGCGGGAGCAGGCTTCTTTTTCGTCAAAAAGAAGGACGGCTCTCTCCGTCCCTGTATAGACTATAGAGGCCTTAACCAGATCACGGTGAAGAATAAGTACCCCCTTCCGCTCATTCCGGAGTTATTTGATCGTCTGAGGGGGGCTAGAATCTTCACCAAACTGGACCTCCATGGGGCGTACAACCTGGTTCGTATCCGTCAGGGGGATGAATGGAAGACGGCATTCAACACCCGGGACGGCCACTATGAATATCTGGTAATGCCCTTTGGTCTCTGTAACGCTCCTGCCGTCTTTCAAGAGTTGGTCAATGACATCTTCCGGGACCTTCTCTACTCCTGCGTAGTGGTGTACCTGGACGACATCTTGGTCTTCTCTCCGGATCTCCAGACTCACCGGAGGGACGTTCGTCAGGTCCTGCTCAGGCTTAGGCAGAATCACCTCTTCGCTAAATACGAGAAGTGCCTCTTTGAGCAGACCTCGCTTCCGTTTTTGGGCTACATTATTTCTCAGACCGGCCTACGAATGGATCCAGAGAAACTGTCTGCCATCGAGAAATGGCCTCGACCGGAGGGGTTGAAGGCCATTCAGCGATTCCTGGGCTTCGCTAACTACTACCGCCTCTTCATACCACACTTCTCTTCCCGGACTGCCCCAATTTCCGCGCTCACCCGTAAGGGTACTAATCCCAAAGAGTGGCCGCCCGAAGCAGAGGAGGCCTTTCTTTCCCTAAAACAGGCCTTCTCTTCCGCCCCGGTGCTGCATCGCCCGGACGGCAACAAGCAGTTCTTCCTGGAAGTTGACGCCTCCTCCTCTGGAGCCGGAGCGGTACTTACTCAAAAATCATCTTCCGGGAGAATGGTAACTTGTGGCTTCTTCTCCAAACTCTTCTCCTCTTCTGAGCGCAACTATTCCATAGGAGACCGAGAGTTATTGGCCATCAAGCTGGCGTTGGAGGAGTGGCGTTACCTACTCGAGGGGGCTCTACACCCGGTAATAATTTACACTGACCACAAGAACTTGGCTTACCTCCAGCATGCCCAGAGACTTAACCCGCGCCAAGCCCGGTGGTCCTTGTTTTTGCTCGCTTTGATTTTGTTCTTCATTTTCGCCCGGCTGACGAAAACGTCAAAGCAGACGCCTTGTCCCGATCCTTTCTGGTGTCCGATCTCGAGGAAGAACCTAAACATATCATCGATCCCGCCAGAGTAATGCAGGTGGCTCCCGTGAGTCTAAATCGTCTCCCTCCCGGTAAGACGTTTGTTTCAGTACCTGATCGGAAGAAGATCCTACACTGGGGCCATTCGTCTAAACTAGCTGGCCACGCCGGTCAGAAAAAGACCCTCCAGCTTATTGCCCGGCACTACTGATGGCCTACCCTGCACAAGGACGTAATAGACTTTGTTTCTGCCTGTGTGTCCTGCGCCCGCAACAAAGTCCCGAGACACCTGCCAGCCGGTCGCCTCCTTCCGCTTCCTGTGCCTGCTGCCCCCTGGCAGCATATTGCTATGGACTTCATAACTGATCTCCCCGTCTCCGCCGGTTGTACGGTCATTTGGGTGGTCGCTGATCGCTTTTCCAAGATGGCTCACTTTATTCCCCTGCCAGCCCTCCCGTCTGCACCCGAGCTGGCTAAAGACTTTATCCGCCACATCTTCCGTCTTCATGGCCTGCCCCTCCACATCGTGTCGGATCGTGGGGTACAGTTCACCTCACGTTTCTGGAGAGCCACTTGTAAACTGCTAGACGTCACCCTGGACTTCTCTTCCGCTTACCACCCACAGTCCAATGGTCAAGTGGAGCGGATCAATCAGAACCTGACCAGTTACCTCCGGCACTTCGTTAATGCCCATCATTCAGACTTGGTGGATCTCCTACCATGGGCCGAGTTCTCTTATAACAATCACGAGAGCGAATCCTCCTCCAAATCCACGTTTTTTGTAGTCTTCGGTCAGCATCCTCGGATTCCTTTTCCTGTCTCCACCTCTGTGGACAACCCGGCTGCGGAATTTCTCGTTAGCAAATTTTCCTCCATTTGGGAGAGTACCCGATCCGCACTCCTTCAGTCGTCCGAACGGATGAAAAGACACGCTGACAAAAAACGCCTGGATCCTCCACAATTTCGTCCTGGAGATAAAGTCTGGCTCTCATCTAAATATGTCCGACTCAAGATACCTTCTTACAAGTTAGGGCCTCGGTTCATCGGTCCTCTGGAGGTCATCAGTCAGATCAACCCGGTGGCCTATAAATTGAAACTCCCGGCCAACTTACGGATCCCTAACTCCTTCCATGTATCTCTCCTCAAACCTGTGGTACTTAACTCTTTTTCCAAGTCTACAGGTACGCCTCCTGCTCCGGTTTCTGCTGAGGACGAGTTTGAGGTAGAGAACATTCTTGCCACCAAAAGGGTAAGAGGAAAGACCTTTTTTCTAGTAGATTGGAAGGGGTTTGGTCCTGAGGAGAGAACGTGGGAGCCCCGGGAGAACATCCATGCCCCTCTTATCCTAGCTAAATTTCTGTCTGGCCTAAAAAAGGGGGGCCTAAAGGGGGGGGTACTGTAGCGCCGGCGTCCCTGCCCTCTGCTAGGCAGGGACGCTGTTCCCCTCACCTCTCTGCTCCGTGCCCGGCATCCTCCTCCCGCTCTGCTGGCAGCGCGCGCTCCTTCCCGGCCACTGTGCTTAGGGCGCGCGCGCTCTCCCTCCCTCTTAAAGGGGCCGCGCGCGCCGTCCTAAGGAGTCCCCGGCCAATGGCCGGAGGACTTCACCATATTTAAGGCACCTCCTCCAAAATGGAGGTGCCCGAGCAATGTTGTTGCACTGTTCACTACTCTGCTTCAGCCCTCAGGTCCCATTGCCAGTTACCTGCCAGATACCTGCCAGATTCCTGCCAGCTTGCTGTCTTATTCCTGCCTGATTATCTGCTACCTGCCTGCTAGTCTGAGGTCCGACGGTCTGCCTTACTACTCCTGTCAGTCTGTCTAAGGACCAGCCTGTCCGCTCACCTGGGAGCGCACTTCAGCCACCTGCCTGCTTGCCTGAGGTCCGACGGTCTGCCTTCCAACTCCTGTCAGTCTGTCTATGGACCAGCTTGCCTGCTCACCTGGGAGCACACATCTGCTACCTGCCTGCTAGCCTACCTGGAGGCTCCGCCGTCACGTGCTGTGACCACCTGCCTGTCCAGTGACTCCTGGCCGCTCACCTGGGAGCGCTCATCTGCTGCCTGTCTGCTAGCCTACCTGGAGGCTCTGCCGTCACGTGCTGTGACCACCCGCCTGTTCAGAGACTGCCCCGGTCACTTGCCGTGACCATCTGCCCGTTCATCCAGAGACTGCCCAGGTCACTTGCCGTGACCTCCAGCCCGTTCACTCAGAGACTGTCCCGGTCACCTGCTGTGACTTCCTGCCCGTCTTCCCTGGTCGCCACCCGCTCCCTTACAAGGACCGCCCCCTTGTATAGTAGCTCAGAGGTTCCGCCTCCCAGACCCGTTACATAGATAGATAGATTGATAGATAGATAGATACAGGGATGGATGGATAGATTGATACAGGGATGGATGGATGGATGGATGGATAAATATATAGCCATACGGATGGATAGCTGGAGGGATAGATGAAAGGATGGATAGATAGATAGATAGAGGGATGGATAGAGGGATAAATGAAAGGATAGATGGAGGGATAGAGAAATGGATAGATAGAGGGATGGATAGATAGATGAATACATGGAGGGATAGATAGAGTGTGATAGACAGATGACAGCTACAGACAGCCAATAGTACATTGCACATATCGCACATATAGTTCACACATTGTACTGAGAGCACATAATAATCACTTACAATATTATCATTAGTTACCTTCCTGTGACAGAGATGAGCAGTAATACTTTCACTTTCTCACTTTCTCCAGCTCGGGGCCCAGGAATCGGATCCTGTGCAGGGCAGGCACCCTTCCCCCTCCTCTCTCTGGTGAAGACGGCAGAAGACAGGACAGAGGAGGGGAGATTGCCCTCTGCAGTCTGGAGCCGGTGCAGGACGGGAGCACTGCAGCATACAAGTGAGTTTTGATAGGTGTGTGCCCCTGCTTCTGGGCTGCCCCCCTGCCCCTCTCTGGCTATGACCATGATTCACACACAGTGTTTTTGCGGATCCGTTTTTTGCAGTAAAATGCAGTTACTCTGGGCATCCCAGCAAAGTCAATGGGTTTCAAGATATGACATTCAGACACATTGTTTTGTGAGGATCCGTTTTTGGGCTCAAAAACGGATCCTCACAAAGAATGAGCATGTCAGTTTGTGCGGCGTTTTTCTAATCTGCTTTTGCTATTGAAAACATTATCTATGAGCTCAAAAACTTTCAGGTGATGCGGTTTTTTAAAAAGCTGATCTGCTTTTGCAGCTGAAAAACATATCCTCAAAAAACGCAGCAAAAACGCTGTGTGAGAATGTAGCCTTAGATAAGGAATAGAACAACCATTTATAGGACATTTCATAACTTTCCCAAATTCCTATGAAAAAGTATTCAGCACATTCTGCATTGAACTACTGTACCCAATTTATTATATATTTTGGGAGTCGGAGTTGGTCCATTTTATACCGACTCCACCAAAATGAGCACCGACTCACACTCCACAGCTCTGGTTTCCGCGGTAGGCGAGAGTCTGATATGTTGGTGTAGAGAGTTCCAGAGTAGAGGGGATGCAAAGGAGAAGTCTTGTATGCGATTGTGGGAAGAGGAGATAAGAGGGGAGTAGAGAAGGAGATCTTGTGAGGATCAGAGGTTGCGTACAGGTAAGTACCGGCAGACTAGGTCACAGATGTATGGAGGAGACAGGTTGTGGATGGCTTTGTATGCCAAGGTTAGGGTCTTGAACTTGAGTCTGCACAATGGGGAGACAGTGAAGGGATTGACAGAGTGGAGAGGCCGGGGAATAACGGGGGGGACAGGTGGATTAGTCGGGCAGCAGAGTTTAGGATAGATTGGAGGGGTGCGAAAGTGTTAGGGGTGTGAGAGCAGAAGGTTGCAGTTGTCGAGGCTGGAGATGATGAGGGCTTGCACTAGTGTTTTTGCAGAGTCTTTGATGAGGAATGTGCATATCCGGGAGATATTTCTGAGTTGGAGTCGGCTGGAAGTGGAGAGGGCTTGGATATGTGGTTTGAAGGAGAGATCAGTGTCCAGGGTTACACCGAGGCAGAGAGCTTGTGTTACTGGGGAGAGTGGGCAGTCATAAACTTTGGATAGGTCAGTTGAGGGGTTTGTTCAGCCAGTAACGTAGGAAACCCCTATATTTCCAGTGACAGATGACGGACCTGAGGGGGGGCGGGTTTTGTGTGGGATAAATTAGGGTTTTATTGATAACATTTTGGGGTACATAATATTTTTAGATTGCTTCCAGAATAAAGCTGGAATCACATTATTTTGTTTTACGCTGAGCACTTACCTTGGGGTTTCTGTGTAAATCCCCCAAAAATGCAATTCAGACAACACCCCCGACAGAACCACCCACCATAATGAGGCAGATGGAGACACTTTGGAGTCCGTTTGGCATCTACTCCAGTGGTATCCATCTTTTTAGGTGTGCACAGATCTGTAATCATCCACACTTCTGCTCTAAAAAGATGCCTAAAATGGTGGGACACTGCCGGAACACAGACCAGTCTAAAGTGACTCCATCTGCCTCATAAGTGAGTGGTTCCGTCAGTGTTTTTATCTGAATCGCGGTTTTGGGGAATTTACAAGGAAACCCCAACTTAAGTGCTCAGCGGAGAGCGCAGGATAGATGTGAGCAGAGCCTTATTCCAATTTTTGGGAGGTAGAATGAACAGTACAAGAATAGTTCTTATTTTTATTTTTGCACGGTTCACTGTGAGGTATATGTGATAAGGTGGATTTATTCTTCGGGTCGGTGCGATTACAGCGATACCAGATTTATAGTGTGTTTTTTTAGGTTTTGCTGCTATCACATGGTAAAAATGTTTTTTTTTTTACAAAAAGTAGGTTTTTTATATGAATATAATAAGCACTGTAACTTTTTTATTTTTTGGCAAACAGCGCTGTATGAGGGCTTATTGTTTGCGGGACGAGTTGCAGATTTTTTTCGTATTATTTTGAGGCACAAAGTAATTTTTGCAAATTGTATTTGCTTGAGTTCATGTATTTTTTCTTTTTTTAACAGTGGGACTTTGTGGTGACTTCTTGCTAAGAGATTAGCTTCACACAGGCGTCTTCTAACTGTCGCAGTACTCACAGGAAACTTGAGACAGTCTTTGATCATCCTGGAGCTGGAGCTGATCATTGGCTGAGCCTTTGCCATTCTGGCTATTGTTCGATCCATTCGAATGGTAGTCTTCCTTTTTCTTCCACGTCTCTCTGGTTTTACTTTCCATTTTAAAGCATTAGAGATCATTATAGCTGAACAGCCTATCATTATATGCACTTCTTTATAAGTTTTACCCTCTCCAATCAACTTTTTAATCAAAGTACGCAAGACACAGGTACAGGCTTTCCTGACTTTGTCTGTTCCATGTGAACAGAGCACTGTCTTGCCTGGCTGTGCTCTGCCGCATTCCCTCCTGCCCTGCTCTGCTCCGCTTCCCCTCCATACCTGCGGCTCTGCTCTGCTTCCCATCCGCACCTGCGGCTCTGCTCTGCTTCCCGTCCGCACCTGCGGCTCTGCTCTGCTCCGCTTCCCATCCGCACCTGCACCTCTGCTCTGCTCCGCATACCGTCCGCACCTGCGGCTCTGCTTCCCGTCCGCACCTGCAGCTCTGCTCCTGTATCCCAGTCAGTACTGGTCCTTATCCGCCTGTCTGTATACCAGCCGTGCCCGCCAGTACCTGCCTGTCTGTATACCAGTCTTGTCTGTCAGTACCTGCATGTCTGTATACCAGATGAACATGCCTGTTTCTGCATACCCCGGTGTGGGTCAACAGCTCTGTGACCGAGGTCTGCCCTGGTGTGGCACCTGGGTCACCTCCCTCGTCCCTCCTCGGATCGGGGAGTTGTTTGAACCGCCATGCGTCCGGGGTCGGAGTGGCCAGACCCTTAGTTACGCCCTTCCAGGCACTCCTCGGTTCATTGCCAGTGGGACCACAAACCACTCTCACGTCAATCAGTCTGGGCGTGAGCGAAACACAGACACTGCTATTTTTTTTAGAACAGCCCAATGTTCTTTTTTTGTTATTTTCTATAAAGTAGTTAAAACGTATATACATTTCTCTTCATGTTTTGAATTAGAAAACAGTGTGCAATGCTCCCAATGCATGGAAGTAAAAGCTAGTAGAAAGATTTTGCGCTTAACTCATGTTTTTGAAAACACTGCTACTATTTTGAACACTACTGTATAAGTATCATAGAAAATAGGCAGCCCCATACTATCGAGTACTTGGGGGAGGAGGGGCAGTCAGTCGAACTCTGTCAAACATTCTTAGATGCCATGTTTGCTTTTGACAGTAGCAAGCAGTTAAACTTCAAGGGTTTTTGTTGCAGCCGCACCTGTGCCATCCCTGCGGTGTACATCTATGTTCTGGTGCCCAAAAGAGTTTTTTTTTTTTTAAACAAATGTTTAATGTGTTAAAAAATAATAAAACTTGTATTGTGCTTTTTGCATGATTTTTTCTTATTACAATAATTGTTGGTGCCAGTTTTTTTTTTTTTCTGGTGTATTTCTTGTAATATAGGAAAGCCTAAGGCCAGATATAAACCCCATAAAACACTATACATGTAGACTTTGGTATCAAATTATTTTTGTTCGCGGTGTTTGTGCAAACAAAAAAGCCTCAAACTTCTGTGTGTGAATCAGACGTGAGATCTAATGTGATAGAAGATTACGGTCCGGAGAAGACGGGAAACATTCATATAGTAGACGGCCGGAGGTGATGTAGTCAGTGACAGACTGTGGCCAAATATGTTTCTAGAGCCGTAGTAGAAGATGAAGATGTCGTCCTCATCATGATACTGATTCCAGTGTCGGTAAATTAGACGAGAATTAGTGTTATGGAAGATGAGTCTTTGAGAAACGTATTCAGCTGCAGACTCTTGAGGAAGAAACTGCTTGTTATCTGTGGCCTAAAATATATAGGTTTTATTACTAGATGTAAAGAAGAAAACTAAATACTATAAAATAATAAATCTCCTCATATGTTTCCCTTATTATCTCCAGTAATTGTATTATTACACAGGATATTTATGATGTTATATAGGCTCATTTTCTTCTCATTCATATCCCTACAATATCGGATCCTCTCAGTGAAGATCTTCTATGTAAGAGAATTTTCCTGATTTATCCATCAAAGATGGATATGGACAGAGACAAAATGGCAGAAAAAATATTGCACCTCACCCTAGAGATTCTCTTCCGGCTTACTGGAGAGGTAAGATATTCTAATTATGTCACATTACATCATTCTTATCTATGGGGATAACGTATGGACAGAATTGGAGAGGTGAGGACTCTGGAAATGTCTGTAGTGAGATTAATTACTGTGTCTCTCCATAACCAGGATTACACAGTAGTGAAGAAGACCTCTAGTGGGTGCTGTCAGGCCCCTGTGTCTGAGGGATGGGGAAGACCCCTGAGCCCAATCACAGGGCCTCCACCTCACCCCCTGATACATGAGGATATCAATGACCAGAAGATCCTAGAACTCACCTACAAGATGATTGAGCTGCTGACTGGAGAGGTGACACTGCTGGGAATGCTAGGACATTATTAAGTAATGCTGTGAAGGAATCAGTGGGATGATGGTATCATTGTTTATGTCAGGTTCCTATAAGGTGTCAGGATGTTGCTGTCTATTTCTCCATGGAGGAGTGGGAGTATTTAGAAGGACACAAAGATCTGTACAAGGACGTCATGATGGAGGTTCTCCAGCCCCTCACATCACCAGGCAATACAAATAATTTTAGGCCATGTATATTTAGTGTATGTAAAACATGAATTCAGTCCCTGTATGTGTTTCCTACAGGTCTATCCATTAAGTCGACAACACCAGAGAGATGTTCCCGTCCTCTTCTTCCACAGGACTATAAACAAGAAGATCCCAATGTTCCTCAGGATCATCAGGTAGATGGAGAAAAGGTGTCATGAGATCTCTCCTATGATATTTAGACAACTGTGTTCAGTTTTGTTTTATCCTCCAGTATTATATGTTTTATACTTGTGTAATGAGAACGGTGGAGACGGCAGGATTAGAGCTGATCATAGATGGGACTTCTCCATATTTCTGTGACCATATTTCTTTCAGGGTGAAGATCTGCCCCATATTAATACTACTGAGACATATGTGAGGGGTGATAAGCGGTGTAAAGAGGAGATTCCCACATATGACTACCCAGGTGAGTAGTAACCACTAAATACAGAGAAGTCACAGATTCATCTGAGTCACCTGCTGTGGCTGCTTTATTGGTGGTGTAGTCCGGCCGTGTCACAATCGTGTGTTCACCATTTTGCTGCTAGACCACAACATTCTCCTCCACCCAAAACTGTTCAAATTACTTTGGGTATTGAAGGTCCTTTTCTCTAGAACTTAGAACCTTACAAACTACAAAACCAAATGACAGCGTACGTAGAATGTGCTGACAAGTTAGAAAATCACTTGAAGAAAAATATTATGATGGACCTGTAAGAGAAAGTGGAGGGTAATGATGCTGTTGGCTTCCTAGAATCCTGATATCTTATTGGATGAATCTACCTTCTCTCCCCTCTGTGCTGATGAATGTGCTCATATGGTCCCTTGAAGACCAGGTCCA
Source organism: Phyllobates terribilis (assembly GCF_046119375.1). NCBI lineage: Eukaryota > Metazoa > Chordata > Amphibia > Anura > Dendrobatidae > Phyllobates > Phyllobates terribilis. The sequence goes on from NW_027362943.1 coordinate 2,048,218, forward strand.
GTCTTTCTGACCAAACTTGGCTGTAATATACATTTATTCACGCCTGCAGGAAATGTGTTGGCATGGCTTGAGTCCTGGTTTCATGGATTCCCTCCACGTCATAGATTGCATTATGTTTTCAATCCTAAGGAATTCTGATTACTGTACAGTCTCTCCTGAAATGGGGAGCACTGATACTTTCTCTACTCTCCTGATCAGAACTCATAGTAGCTCCAATGGTCCACCATAAATGAGTGCAACTCCGGTTTAATGTTGTAGTTCTCTGCCAATACATGCAGTGGGTACGGAAAGTATTCAGACCCCTTTATATTTTTCACTCTTTGTTTCATTGCAGCCATTTGGTAAATTCTAAAAATCATTTTTTTCTCATTAAAGTACACTCTGTACATCATCTTGACTGAAAAAAAAAAAGAAATTTAGAAATTTTTGCAAATTTATTAAAAAAGAAAAACTAAAATATCACATGGTCATAAGTATTCAGACCCTTTGCTCAGACACTCATATTTAAGTCACATGCTGTCCATTTCCTTGTGATCCTCCTTGAGATGGTTCTACTCCTTCATTGGAGTCCAGCTGTGTTTAATTAAACTGATAGGACTTGATTTGGAAAGGCACACACCTGTCTATATAAGCCCTCACAGCTCACAGTGCATGTCAGACCAAATGAGAATCATGAGCTCAAAAGGAACTGACCAAGGAGCTCAGAGACAGAATTGTGGCAAGGCACAGATCTAACCAAAGTTACAAAAGAATTTCTGCATTACTCAAGGTTCCTAAGAGCACAGTGGCCTCCATAATCCTTAATTGGAAGAAGTTTGGGACCACCAGAAGTCTTCCTAGACCTGGCCGTCCAACCAAACTGAGCAATCGTGGGAGAAGAGCCTTGGTGAGAGAGGTAAAGAAGAACCCCAAGATCACTGTGGCTGAGCTCCAGAAATGCAGTTTGGAGATGGGAGAAAGTTTCACAACGTCAACTATCACTGCAGCCCTCTACCAGTCGGGCCTTTATGGCAGAGTGGCCCGACGGAAGCCTCTCCTCAGTGCAAGACATATGAAAGCCTGCATAGCGTTTGCTCAAAAACAAATGAAGGACTCCCAGACTATGAGAAATAAGATTCTCTGGTCTGATGAGACGAAGATAGAACTTTTTGGTGATAATTCTAAGCAGTATGTGTGGAGAAAACCAGGCTCTGCTCATCACCTGCCCAATACAATCCCAACAGTGCAAGATGGTGGTGGCAGCATCATCTTATGGGGGTGTTTTTCAGCTGCAGGGACAGGACAACTGGTTGCAATTGAAGGAAATATGAATGCGGCCAAGTACAGAGATGTCCTGGATGAAAACCTCTTCCAATGTGCTCTGGACCTCAGACTTGGCCGAAGGTTCACCTTCCAACAAGACAATGACCCTAAGCACACAGCTAAAATAGCAAAGGAGTGGCTTCAGAACAACTCTGTGACCATTCTTGACTGGCCCAGCCAAAGCCCTGACCTAAACCCAAAATATAACTTTTAATAAATTTAACCGGTTCAGGACTGCCCACTGTACATAAACGTCGGCGCTGCCTGGGCTCTGTGCAGCGCCGACATTTAAAAACGGTGGGTGGTCCCGCAGCCCTCAGGACCCCCAGGGTCCTGCAAGCGCTGCGGTTCCGGTGCAGAGTGATAGCTCTGACAGGGGACATCATCGGGACCTGATTGGATAAGGTCCCAATGATGTTAACCCTTTCCTATCTTCTATATGCCGCGATCTATAGTGATCGCGGCATATAGAAGATAGTGAGAGGAAAGGGGGTCATCCACTTACCTCTCCGACGACCCCCTGATGCCTACCAGGACCTGCCGTTGTTATGGCAGCTGGAGGTCACATGACCGCCTCCAGATCTGCCATATATGGTGTCCTGCTAGGCTCAGCCTGCAGCTGAACTCTAGCAGGAGACAGACAGTGTAAAACTGTCAGCAAAGATCTCATCCAATGCAATACATGTCTATTACATTGGATGAGATCAGTGATTAGAAAAATAAAAATTAATGTCCCATACAGGGACTAAGTAAAAATGTAAAAAAAAAGTCAAAAAAAGTTTTCAAACTGTTAAAAAAAATCACAAAATAAATAAAAATAAATAAAATATTAAACCAATAAATCCGTATATTTATGCAAAAACAAAAAAAGTACACATATTTGGTATCACCGCGTCCAAAACAACCCGATCTATAAAACTGTCACACTAATTAACTCCTTCTGTGCACACCATAATAAAAATAAATAAAAAAATGGAGCAAAAAACTATGCTTTTTCATCATATCGCCAAACAAAAAGTGGAAAAAAATGCGATCAAAAAGCAAAATGAAAATAAAAATGGTACCATACAGCCCCATCAGCCGAAAAATAAAAAAGTTATAGCTCTCAGAACAAAGCGATGCAAAAAAATATTTTTTCTATAAAATTGTTTGTGTAAAAGCGCCAAAACATAAAAAAATATACAGTAAGTGAAATATCGCTGTAAACGTACTGACCCGAAGAATAACGCTGCCTGATCACTTTTACCACACACAGAACGGCATTAAAAAAAACTCAAAAAACAATTCCTGAATTGTTGGTTTTTGTTAATTTTACCTCCCAAAAAACAGAATAGAAAGCAATCAAAAAATGACACATACCCAAAAATGGTACCAATAAAAATGTCAACTCGTCCTGCAAAAAACAAGCCATCACATGACTCTGTCGGCCGAAATATGGAAAAATTATAGCTCTCAAAATATGGCGATGCAAAAACTAGATTTTGCAAAAAAAAAGCGTCCACTAGTGTGTGACAGCTGTCAATCATAAAACCCGATATAAATCTGGTATCTCTGTAATCGCACCAACCCGACTTATACCGCACGAGGAAAGGCGTAACAAATAAATAAAACCAATTCTTCACCTGCTACTGATTTGTTTATTATGTCTCCCAAAGATCGCAGTAAGGCTCTGCTCACATTTATCCTGCGCTCTGCGCTGAGCACTTACACCAGAGTTTCCGTGTAAATCTCTGAAATACGTGATTCAGACGGAACCCATGACGGAAGGTTCCCTGTAATGAGGCAGATATAGGCCACTGTGGATGCCTTCTGGCCTGTGATCCTACGGTGTCAGTTTTTTTAGGAGTGCACAAAAGTGCGGTTGGCCACAGTTTTGTGCACTTCTGAAAAAAAGGACACTGCTAAACAGAGGCCAGACGGAGTCCAGAGGAACTGTCCCACAGGGGTTTCATCTGAATTACATCACTTGGAAATTTAGATGGAAACCCCGATGTAAGTGCTCAGCCTCGAGCGCCGGATAAATGTTACGTAAAATGTTCCCAATAAAAGCTTCAACTCAGTCCTCAAAAAAAGCTAGTCCCCACTCAGGTCCATCATCTGTTAAAAATATTCCAAGTTACTGGTCGCAGAAAGGCTCTGGAAAAGCGAAATGGCCCTTGCCCCCCAAAAGAAATTTTGTGTTCCCAAATCCAAATGCCTATTCTACAATAATTTGTTCTCCAAGAGTCAAATAGCGCTCCGTCCCTCCCAGATCTTGCCATATGGCTGAGCGGTACGATACAGCCACATATGGGGTATTGCCACTTTTAGAAGAAATTGTGTGACACATTTCGGCACCATTTTTACCCATCGCCCTGTGTGAAAATGTAAAATCTGAGGGTAAAACATTGTTTTGTGGTAAAAATATAATTATGTTTTCTTCACTGCCCAATGGTATAAATTTTAAAATTAAAAAATGCTCACTACTTCACCAGATGAATTCCTTGAGAGGTGTAGTTTACAAAATTGGGTCACTTGTGGGGGTTTCTGCTGTTTTGGCATGTCAGCGACTCTTCAAATGTGACATGGTGTCTGCCACCTATCCCAGCCAACATAGCGCTCCTTTCTCTTCCGAACCCTGCCGTACACCAAAACAGTGTTTTTCCCCCACATATGGGGTATCAGCGTACTCAGGAGAAATTGCACAACAAACTTTATGGTGCAATTTCTCCTGTTATCCTTATGATAATGTAAATTTAGGGAATGAAAAACATTTTTTGTGGGAAAAATGTGAAAATTTTATTTTTACAGCTCAATATTATAAACTTCTGTGAAGCACCTTGGGGTTCAAGGTGCTCACCACGCATCTAGATAAGTTCCCTTAGGGGTCTAGTTTCCAAAATGGTGCCACTTGTGTTTAGACACATCAGGAGCTCTCCAAACACAACATGGCGTCTACTAATTATTCAAACAAATTTTACATTCAAAAAGTCTTCCTTTCCGAACCCTGCAGTGCGCCCAAACATTGGTTTTCCCTCACATATGAGGTATCAGTGCGCTCATGAGAAATTGCACAACAAATTGTGTATTCCATTTTTTCCTGCTACCCTTATGAAAATAAAAAAATTGGGTCTAAAGTAACATTTTTGTGAAAAAAAGTTAAATGTTCATTGTTTTCTTCCACATTCCAAAAATTCCTGTGAAACACCTGAAGGGTTAATAAAGTTCTTGAATGTGGTTTTGAGCACCTTGAGGGGTGTAGTTTTTAGAATGGTGTCACTTTTGGATATTTTCTGTCATAAAGGCCCCTCAAAGTCCCTTTAAATAAGATGTGGTCCCTAAAAAAATGTTTTTGTAAATTTTGTTGGAAAAATGAGAAATTGCTGGTCAACTTTTAACCCTTATAGCTTCCTAACAAAAAAAATTTTGGTTCCAAAATTGTGCTGATGTAAAGTAGACATGTGGGAAATGTTATTTATTAACTATTTTGTGTGACATATCTCTCTGATTTAAGGGCATGAAAATTCAAAGTTTGAAAATTGCAAAATTTTCGCCAAATTTCCAATTTTTTCACAAATAAACGCAAGTGATATTGAAGAAATTTTACCACTATCATGAAGTACAATATGTCACGAAAAACAATCTCAGAATCAGAGGAATCCGTTAAAGCGTTCCAGAGTAATTACTTCATAAAGTTACAGTGGTCAGAATTGAAAAAATTGGCCCGGTCACGAAGGGAAAAACAGGCTCTGGCGCGAAGTGGTTAAAATATTTAGTATAAGACAATTATGACAGAGACAAAGTTCACATACTTCCCAGGTCGGAGTAACAACTAAATAAGAGAGTAAAGCACGTCACCTGAGTGGCATACCGGACCCTGTTCATAAAGGGTCATTTAATAAAGCCTAAATGACATAGGGTCTCTGTGAAGCGTCCAACAAGTAAGTGGACAAAATTAGACATTTCTCAAAAAATCTAATTGTATCAATGTGATGATCCTGCTATTAACACGGGATAAACGTCTTAGGATGATTGAAAGAACATTTCTCATATGCATTCAAAATAGATGAGGTAAGATTATGGCAATGACATCATCAATAGAAAATCCATACAGAATAACATTTAGAAAATTGAATAAGAGTAATGGAACGTCCTCACCCAATATGTGGAGTAGTTCACGTCACAGTGGGTAAAAAGGACGAGATGTTTCCTGAAGGGGAAGCAGGTAGACAGGCAATAGTCCAGGGGAGGCGTATTTTTCTGCCCCTATTAACACCCTATATGGACTGCACTATCCCTGTACCCCTTTACTCCTGCTCTAACAAGGACAGTCCACATCTAGACTGCTCTAGTAGCCCTGTGCTTGCCCTATAGTCCGGACACGTTTCTTCCTTTCGGAGTCATCAGGGGACCCCACTGTGTAGCACCATGAAGGCTAAGCTGTCTCAACATGATAAAGCATAACTGTCTTCACTAATCTCTGGTGAAAATTTTTATTTGATTTTTTGAGAAACATCTAATTTTGTCCACTTACTTGTTGGACGCTTCACAGAGACCCTGTGTCATTTAAGCTTTATTAAATTGCCCTTTCTGACCAGGGTCCGGTACGCCACTCAGGTGACATGCTTTACTCTCTTATTTAGTTGTTACTCCGACCTGGGGAGTATGTGTACTTTGTCTCCGTCATAATTGTCTTATACTAAATATTTTAAATTTATCTATTAAAAGTTATATTTTATAGTATGAAATGCCCTTGATATACTCCACTAATAATGAGGAAACTTCTGCTTTTCCATTGATAGATGATGGACCTGAGTGGGGACTTGTTTTTTTATGTTTTTTGGGAGGCTGAATAAACAAACAAATTGAACACCATGTTCCACTGGTTCATGCTATGAGGTTTTCTATTAGACATTGAACTGTCATCATCTTGGTTAATAATTCAATATTTTTACATAACTTTCCATTTCTACAGCTGGTTCAAGTACAAATGTTAAAAAATATAAAATTCAAGGATACTTTATTTAAAAATAATAATTGGTTTTATTATTGGCAGATGACTGTACCAGGAGATCAGAGGAACAGCTGACATCTTCAATTTTTAAATTAGATGAGCTTGAGATACCACAGAATACAATTGAAGTGAATGCCATTACTCCAGATACACCATCATCCCTTCACAGCAAAGATCAATCATCTGATACTTTGAAACAGGTTCTGTCTTCTGATTCATTACCGAACACTAAGGAAAATCCAAGTCACGAAATAAGCATTAAAAAACGAGCTGCTCCTAAAGCAAAGACGCCATTTTCACAAACCGAATATGGAAATAGTTTTCTCCTCGAAAACTCTGTTCTTAAACATCCAAAAATTCACACAGCGAAGAAAAGATTTGCATGCTCCATGTGTGGAAAATGTTTTAACCAGAAATCAGGTCTTGCTAGACACCAGAGAAGTCACACAGGGGAGAAGCCATTTTCATGTTCAGAATGTGGGAAATATTTTACATGGAAATCAAATTTGGTTCAGCACCAGAGAAGTCACACAATGGAGAAACCTTTTTCCTGTTCAGAATGTGGGAAATGTTTTAACCAGAAATGGGATCTTGTTATACACCAAAGAACTCACACAGGGGAGAAGCCTTTTTCATGTTCAGAATGTGGGAAATTTTTTAACCAGAAATCAACTTTGGTTGACCACCAGAGAACTCACACAGGGGAAAAGCCTTTTTCATGTTCAGAATGTGGGAAATGTTTTAACCGTAAATCAGCTTTGGTTAAGCACCAGAGAACTCACACAGAGGAGACGCCTTTTTGCTGTTCAGAATGTAGGAAATATTTTAACCAAAAATCAGCTTTGGTTATGCACCAGAGAACTCACACAGGGGAAAAGCCTTTTTTCTGTTCAGAATGTGGGAAATATTTTAAACAGAAACGGACTCTTGCTATACACCAGAGATCTCACACAGGGAAAAAGCCTTTTTCATGTTCAGAATGCGGGAAATGTTTTAACCAGAAATCAGCTTTGGGTGACCACCAGAGAACCCACACAGGGCAGAAGCCTTTTTCCTGTTCACGATGTGAAAAATGTTTTAACTGTAAAGGGCATCTTGATCGCCACAAGAGAACCCACACAGGAGAGAAGCCTTTTTCCTGTTCGAACTGTGGAAAATGTTTTACCCGGAAAGCACATCTTGATATCCACCGCAGAACCCACAAAGGAGATAAGCCTTTTTCCTGTTCAGAATATGGAAAATGTTTTAACTTTAAATCGCTTCTTGATAGACACCAGAGAACCCACACAGGGGAGAAGCCTTTTTTCTGTTCAGAATGTGGAAAATGTTTTGTAGATAAATCAACTCTTGTTACACATCAGAGAACTCACACAGGGGAGAAGTCATTTTCATGGTCTTAATGTGGGATATGTTTTACATGGAATACAACTCTTAATAAACTTTAGAGAAGTCACACAGGGAAGAAGCCTTTTTCATGTTCAGAATGTTGGAAATGTTTTAACTGAAAATTGTATTGTCTTGTATCGTCCACTTATAGGGCAATCCTTTGTCATTCCTCATGTTTGGCCTCGTTAAATTAAAAACATTCATACTCCCCTTCCGTGCCGGCACCGTTCCAGTGGTATCTGCACTCGTGTTTCCAGGACTCATGTGAAGTTGTTACATGACATGTGTGTTACTTCACAATCAGCTTCAATCGGCTTCACTGTCCCCGCCTTCAGATGTATTAAACATCAACAGAAAGCCAGAGCTGCTGCTTTCTGACTTCCTTTAATTGTTCGATGTGTCCAAAAGTGGGGACAGTGACGCCAATGCTGACTGGCCGCGGGGCTCACATGACGTAACAACGTCACTTGAGCCTCAGAAACGCAAGTGCTCACATCACTGGAACAGCACAAGCATGGGAAGTTTGTATAATTGTCTTTCTTTTAACAGGACCAAGCATGAGGAATGAGAAGAGATTGTTAAAGTACTGGAAAACCCCTTTAGAAATCAAAAATTCCACACCGAGAGAAGCCATTATCATACCAAGTGTGAAAAAGAATTACTGGAAAGTCGTATCTTTTTGACCATCAAAAATAACTCAGTCGGTGGAGAAACTATATATATTGTTGACAAATTGTACAAAAACATATAACAGACAATCATAATTAAATGAGAAAGGGAAAATACTTTAAAAATGTTTGTTTTTTGGACTATAAGACACACTTTTAAACAAGAAAAAAATCTTGCTAACAAGTGAGTGCATCTTATAGACAGTGTCCTTCCTGATCACTGAGAGAACTGCTTTCTCTCCTCCAGCCCCACACTTATCTAACTGATTGGTGCAGGAAAGGAAGGTACCAGTACCTGCACAGAGGCTGCACATCCTGAGTGAGCAGCTAAAGAACCATCTACCCGACAAGCTCAAGGACCTTTCAGATCATATAATCAATCACATGACCTGAATGGAACTGAAAAATGGGATAATGTATATAAAGTGTATGTGTATGCAACTGTGCATATGTAGCAGAGATGTGTGTGTATATAAATGTGCATATATAGCAAAGATGGGTATGCATGCACTATCCATGCTGCAGTGTTGTGTGTATGTCCATGCAGCAGTGTTATGTGCTTACCTGGCTGTCTTTAACAACACCACACGGGCCGGAGCTCATCCTATTGATTGCCGTTCACGTTTCCTGTGGACATAACAATACTCAGACAATGCAAGGTGAGGGTACCACACTCTGGTAAGACTTTATTGTTCACCGACAGTTAACAGCATATATAACATACCCACTGGCTTGCTGGGAATTAGAACCTCTGCGACTTGGGACATTCAGGGCCTACTACCCCAACCAGTAGTACCCAGATTTTGGCAGGCACCCACAGAAAGGAGATAGCAGCTACCATAGGAAGCTGACCGAGCACAGCGAAATATGTAGCCAGGTGACCGAATTGTCACAACCTGGGTTATCAAAACAAATTTGTGGGCTCAGTGTTGAGCAGTTCTGAAATCCACTGGCTGAAGTACTGTGGAATCACACTGGTCACAGGAACAGACCCCCTTTTATAACCCTCAACTCCTATTTTTGATTATTCAATTAGATTGACTAATTATCCTTCAGATGTTGCAGACTAGTACACCACAGGAGACTAATGCAATACGTAATCAGCAGACATTCCACAAATTAGCATACAAAAATAGGCACAGGACAGTTTCACATGAAACAATGGCTCATGTTCCTTGACTTACTGAACACAGGAATAGTAAGTCTGGCATAATTAAGATTAGTTCACCCCCCTTCCGCCACACAAGTGGCACTGAGTCGTTGCACACATCTCCACTTTACACTAACAAGGCAGATTTAATTAGTATGAAAAATGTTTTTCCTTTTTACTGCTGTTTAAACATTGGATACAGTATATTAGAATTAAAATTATATTCAGATACTAATCTTTAATCCAAAAAACAATATCCAAATGAGTATTGAACACGTCACCAATTTTCTAAGTAAGTATATTTCTAAGGGCTCGCTCTCACTTGCAATTAAATCAGACTACTGCAATAGGATAAAAAATCGGATTGCACTCGTATTAATTTATTCCTATGATAGTGTGCTCAGTGGCGTTTCTTTTCCAGCCCTGATCGGATCGCGATCGCACTGAAAAAAAAGCAGCATTCTGGATTCGGATCGCATGCCCCCATATAAGCCTATGTGTGCGTGTGAAACATTGCATTGCACACAAGTCCACCAAAGAGATAGCAGAAATGTTAGGAGTGGCCAAATCAACTGATACTTTCTGCAAAAAAAAAGTTCACTGGTGAGCTTGGGAACTCAAAAAGTTGTGGACGTCCACTGAAGAAAACAGTGGTGGATGATCACAGAATCCTTTCCATGGTGAAGAAAAGCCTGTTTATAATATCAACCTAAATGAAGAACACTCCAGGAAGTAGGTGTTTTTCAGTGTCTAGGTCTAACATAACAGAGAAGACTTCATGAGAGGAAATACAGAGAGCGTTCAATACAAGGTGCAAACCATTAATGAGCCTTAGAAATACAAAGGCTAGATTAGACAATATGAGGCGGATGTATTGTTCCCTGTCGCGGCCACTACCAGAAGACAGCTAGCTCCGCAAGTGAGTACTTCTGGTCAGCAACGATAACAGCTGATGGGCAGGGGGCCAGGTGTCTGACCCCGACCCATCAGACATCAATGACCTATCCTAAGGATGGGTTATCAGTGAAAACGTAGTGGGCAACCTCTTTTATTTGTCCAATTACTTTTGAGCCCCTGAAATGAGGAGGCTTTATAGATAAATGGTTGCAATTCCGAAATGTTTCACAGGATATTTTTGTTCAGCCCCTTTTTTAATTCAATCTAAAAGTCTACACTTAAATTGCATCCCAGTTGCTTCATTTTAAATCAAGATTAGTGGCCTGCAGAGCAGCAATCACAAAGATTCAGTCACTGTCCAAATACTTCTGGACCTAACTGTATTCATATATTTACTAATGATGAGCAAGCATGCTTGCCACTGCTCGATACTTAATAGATCATCGTGGTGCTCGGGTTTTCAATCAAATATTTCAGGTGCTCGAGTCCCCGCCCCACATGTTTTGCGGGTGTTAGATAGCCAATAAACACGCAGGGATGGCCTGTCATACACAGTAATGTCGTAGCCATGTTTTCTACTGGCATTACTGTGATTGGCCTGCCGCATTGCGTCATCAGGTTTTATACTCGAACGAGTAACCAGCACACCAGAGTACCCCGATGCTTGATCAAGTATCAAGCAGTGGCGAGTACGCTCGTTCATCACTAATATTTACAATACATGGACAGATATTGCATCTTTTTGCCCCACCCTCCCAAAACAAAACCCCAAATGTCCACCTGCCCCTTTTCCTACCACCTAATCTCAAAATAGACAAGGACATTCGGAGTTGCCAATGCTCTTTGGCCACTGCCCTGCTATCAGTATTTGGTCAGTATTCGGTCAGTATTTTTTCTCAGGAGTGAGAGCCAAAACCAGGTGAGGAGCAATCAGGTAAAAGGTATAATAGAAACAAGTCACCAATTCTGCATTTATCACCCACTCCTGAGAAAAAATACTGACCGAATACTGATAGTGGGGCTGTGGCCTTTTGTAGACTTATGGAGATAAAGCATCTTCAGCGTCGGCTCTTTACCTCTCCTACAAACAGCATGGTGGGAAAACAAACCACTTTTTTATCAGTTATTTTTTATTATAGGTTTTTCCAGAGGGAAATTACAATAAAATGTCCCCAATCCCTTCTCCCAATCCACAATGCTGGGGAAAGATTATCTCTAGAGAGACCCCTGTACAGAAATATTAGGGCTACAGCGACAAGGTCCTCATATTCAGGCAGTTTCTATTTTACTCAAACCCTCTTTATAAGGCCACGGCCCCACTATCAGTATTTGGTCAGTACTTTTTCTCAGGAGTGGGAGCCAAAATCAGGAGTGGGTGATAAATGCAGAATTGGTGACATGTTTCTATTATACCTTTTCTCTGATTGTTCCTCGTCTGGTTTTGGCTCCCACTCCTGAGAAAAACTACTGACCGAATACTGACCAAATACTGATAGTGAGGCCGTGGCCCATGAACAAGATCAGAGTCTCAATATACCAAGTAGAGAAGCTCCAGGAACAAAGATCCAGCCACGGGACCCAGATTCTCTCATTTGTGGCCCCAGCGTTTCTTGTAGAATAAATCCCTTTCTCATCCAGTCCTGTAGTAATGACTTTGTTATCAGGTTTTGTAGGAGGGTTCGTCTGACTCCATCTTATGTTATCAATATCTGTACGAGAAACGAGAGACGTCCGAGAGCAGTTTTACCGAGTGTCCAGTGTCAGTTCTTCTACACTTCGTACACATCGTAAACATGCAGCTCCGCGCCGTACATGTCGTAGACTCACGGCTCTGCTCTGTACACACGCGGCTGTCCTTCGTATACATCATACACACACGGCTCCGTACACACATGGCTCCACTCCGTATACTCATGGCTCCGCTCCGTACACCTCATACACACGCGGCTCTGCTCACCTCTTACACACAATGCTCCGCTCCGTAAAAGGCTCTGCTCCGTAAACCTCATACACACGTGGCTCCGCTCCATAAACTTCTTACACACACTGCTCTGCTCCGTACAAGGCTCTGCTCACCTCATACACATGTGACTCTGCTCCGTACACACGCGGCTCCGCTTAGTACACATTGTACACACACGGCTCCCCAATGTATACACGAGGCTCCGCTGCGTACGGCTCATACACACGCGGCTCCGCTGCGTACGCCTCGTGCACACGTGGCTTCGCTGCATACGCCTCGTACACAGGCAGCTCCGCTCCGTACATACGCGTCTCCGCTCTGTACATACGCGGCTCCGCTCCGTACACTTTGTACACGCACGGCTCCACTCCATACACGCACGGCTCCGCTTCATACACCTTGTACCCGCACGGCTCTGGTCCGTACACCTCGTTCAAGCACGGATCTGGTTCGCACGCCTCGTACACACATGGCTCTGCCCCGTACGCCTCGTACACACACGGCTCTGCTACATCTGTAATGCCAGTGATGCACTACTCTGCCATAGATCACACATGTGTAGGTATTATCACTTCACTAAGGCAGGAATAAAAGAAAATGTAGTTTGTGACGCCAGGGTGCACTGTATTAACTTCTGTTTCCTGGTGTGATGATATGTTGTGCACCCGATAGTCCAGAAAACAGAGACAGATAATAGGCTGCTGGTAAACTCTACTTCTTGCAAACAACTACAGGTAAATCCAGACATATGATTCAGCAGAGTTTCTCTTTCAATGCAGCAAGCACAGTTACTTTCCAGTATGATAATGCAGATACACAGACGGTGCAGTGACTCCTGAGTCCTGGCTTCTGCTTATCTGTACAGTCCTTATCACACAGCTGATTGCAGCTGCGACTGTGGACTCTCATACAGCAGATATCTGGGCTTCCATACCTGCTCCTTCAGCTTATCACAGGCAAGACCAGACACCGCACCATGTCTCCTCCTCTCTCCTTCTCCCTGAGCACTCACTGCACTAAGCTCAGGACCTTGGCATGTGGTCTAACCATGTGACCTTATTGCCATATATGGAAAGCAGAACGAATGCATTAACTCTTAGTAATCTGATAGCAGAACACAATAATCACTCTACAGATATAAACCATTCTGTATACTGGATCCTCATGTACATTATCTGCAAAGGGAAATATAAACATTGTGCAGACATAATGAGGTAGCTGCTAGCTCTGCTACATCTTAAAGGGGCATACACATCCAACTTTGGGGCACTAGATATTCACCCACTTTAAAAACATGCATGTCCTCATGCATCTGGAACGTCTTAAAGTGTTTTAGGACAACATATAAGGAGAAACACACATAAAATGCAAACAGTGAAATATTATGAGTCAATGAGTCTCTGAATAAATGCTGTAACCTGGAACAAATAACATCATTCAAAAGTCTTTGAAGGCACGTAGCTTGAACGTTGCATAAAATGAAGGAAATGAAGAACATAGAGCTGTAGCATAACAGCCTGTTGTGGTGGGCTATTTTCTCATTTAATAGTCCCAATTAAAGTACATAGAGTAAAGCATTAACCCAGTCAGTTAAGGTATCTAGCTGGGACACGGCCTTTGGTCACTCTCTCTGACCTTCTCAAAGAGTCACTTATGATACCTGATGAGGGCTCATCCTCAAGGGGTTCAAAGTCCATATGCTCAGTGGGGGGTGACTAAGAGTCAACAAGTTCACACTGTGGGCAGGCTGGTTGTGGGATGGACCACTGCAAACAGGGACCAAATGGCCATCCAAGGGGAAACATTACCTTCTGGAGCTGTTGCTGACCTTTTGTCAGGGGATACCTGAAACGGCATTATCGTCAGGATTCTTCCTGGAATCAGCTCTGAAGTCTCTCAAAGATTTGTTCAACAGTTCTTTTCTCAGTATGGGGCAGAATTTCACCTCCCTTAGAGCTGCTCCACTCAATTGCCCAATTAATATCTCCACCTCCTGCTCTGTGGACACTGGATAAAGCCTAAACATAGCTTGCATCTCTTCTCTGAAGTCTCTTAGTTCATGGGCATCCCCTTTATAGCTTGGGAGCCACGGTGTTCCAAAATAATAGACCATAGTTATAGGCATTGTGTGGGCCATGCTGTAAGCTCCACTATTGCTGGGCAGATCACACTCTTTATCCACAGACATCTTGTATACTCCATTATATTCAGATGCCGGTACAGTTTGCTTACCCTCTTCCAGAGGTGCTGTGCTTTTTATTAGGATCTGGTTCTATCTTGCTGCAGGGATCACTGATGCTGCACCGTAATCCTGTGTATGAGGCTGGACTTTCCCTTATTTAGTGTGCTGTGCTGCAATTGGCTGAAGTACAATGAAGGTGCCGGGACTTCACTCTGATGCTGTGCTTGTTCTCACGGCGGCCATTAGCACATGTACAGTTCATTAAGCTCTGCAGCAACAATGGCTGGGGTTTCTTGCACACCTTTCATTTAGTAGGATCCTGTTTGTGCACGCCAAAAGATTGTAATGCCAGTGATGCACTACTCTGCCATAGATCACACACAGGTGGTGTGCTAGTATTATCACTACACTAAGGCATGAAGAAAAGTAAAAAAAAATGTAGTTTGTGACGCAAGGGTGCACTGTATTAACTTCTGTTTCCTGGTGTGATGATATGTTGTGCACCCGATAGTCCAGAAAACAGAGACAGATAATAGGCTACTGGTAAACTCTACTTCTTGCAAACAACTACAGATAAATCCAGACAGATGATTCAGCAGAGTTTCTCTTTCAATGCAGCAAGCAGTTACTTTCCAGTATGATAATGCAGATACACAAACGGTGCAGTGACTCCTGAGTCCTGGCTTCTGCTTATCTGTACAGTCCTTATCACACAGCTGATTGTGACGCGCCCCTGGGCCTGTGTCGCGCAGCGTTGCGCACGCGGGAGCTTACCCGGAGCCGGATCTGTTGAGGGTTGTAGTCTCGTGGCGGTGATCCGGTCCGTGCCCAGGGAGTCAGACTAAGTGGCACTGTATCAGCGGTAGATGTTGGACGACTACGCCACCCGTTGAGTACAGCTAAGGAGCTGCTGCAGGGCAGACCGCTGAGGCCGGTGGTAGGATTGTGCAGCGTGATAGTATAACCCCCAACGGGAGGGGTATGGCCTCAGGGCAGCCGACGTGGATGATGGGGGTAGCAGGAACCACTCGGAGACGGTACGGTGTAGTTCAGGGTCTTTACTGGTGACAAAGATAGACCCTCCCGGAGTACTGGCTAGCGATTGGGGCCTGGTCAGTCCTTGAGCAGATGGGATCTCCCCTGGCCAGGCGGAGTTGTAGGCCTCCCAAACTAACGATACTCTTCTGGCTACCTTGCTAGAGGCGGGTATAAGTAGCCCACGTCCCTGAGTGTACCGTGTGGTGCTCACCCGTATGGCCGGTGACTCGGGGCCTTCTAGTAGCTTCCGCTCCACGACGGCGGTGCTGGTCCCACGCGTGTGACCGTGCCTTCGGGTTTCTGGGCCAGAGGACCTGCAATCCCCTGCCGGTCGGTTTCTGCTGCTGGATAGGAGTTAGTCCCCACAGCCTCGGACTCCGGGTCCGGTGATAACTTCTCAGTCAGGGCGAGCTCTGCAGCTGCCAGCCCCTGACTCTTTGTAGTACTGCTCCCACAGAGCTCCTGTTGTTTCTTCCTATGCTGCTTCTCTTCTCTACTCACTGACCCTGCCTCAGCCCTAGGTTTATATAGGGGAAGTTCTTCCCCTCCCAGGACTGGGCAGGAGGTGTGGCATGCACAGGATCCCTGACCAAGAGACCTCCCACCTGCTCTCAGACATAACATTGCTGTTACTGTGGAAACCAGACCCCTGGGGTGCCACATTCCCCCCTAGTGAAATTTAGTACTCCGGGACTAAACATATTTTTAGAAAAACATAACAAGGTATAAACAATAATAATACAATAAGAAAAACACATAAAGATGGTTACGGCGTGTCCGCAACCGGGTGCAGTCTTTGAAGAAAACAAAGGTGTCCATTTCACCAAAACAGGGAGACGTAACCAGGTAGGGGTCTGTCCTGCCCCGAGTCCTTAACAGTCTTTAGTCCATTCCTAGGTTACGCTCCAACCATGTACAAAGGATTCCCGGTAAATCCACCAAGGACTCCTATAAATAACTAGAAACACATAATTATACACAAGCAACAAGAAAAACAGGTAACCACAAATAAAACAATTTATACATTTCAAATCCTCCAACGTGCGGGTAACTGGCCTCTAGTGGCCCTAGTGGACCTACG
The DNA here is from genome assembly GCF_046119375.1 of Phyllobates terribilis. NCBI lineage: Eukaryota > Metazoa > Chordata > Amphibia > Anura > Dendrobatidae > Phyllobates > Phyllobates terribilis. Next base: position 2,064,878 of record NW_027362943.1, read on the forward strand.
GAGCTGACTGTCTAGCCCTGAACTACAGGGTGTAGGAGCTGTCAAGGGTAAACTGGGCAGCTGTCTACCGGCTCTTTGGCTCACTAGGGGTACGGCAGGCTCACTATAAGCAGAGGGTTGATCCTCCTGTTCTGCTTGTGTGGAGTCTTCTGCCTCCTGGACCGGCTGTTCTTCCAGCTCTACCTGTTGCTCCGTAGGTGCTTGGGATGCTGGTTGGAGGAAGGTGAGTACGGGTACCACAACTGCGCGATTGACTTGAGTCCAAGACCGAGGGAAGTCTCCGAGCACAGTACTAACCATGTTTTCCCTTTCCTCTACGGGTTGAGGGTCTTCTTGTTCCTCTTCAGGGTTCCGTAGCTGTTCGGGACACTTCTTCAGGTGATCCCGGGATACAATGGTTGTGGTTTCCCCTCCGTCTTTACTGATGGTACAGACCTTTGGGTTGTCGTGGCTTGAGGGCAGTACGATGTACGGGTCCTTCTCCCACTGGTCGTCCAACTTGTGGAGCCGCCTTTTCCTCTTCAAGACCTGCTCTCCGGGTACCAGGGGAACAGCGGGAGCATACTGGTTGTAAGTTTTCTCTTGTCTTTCCCTAGCTTGACAGAGACTTCGCTCCACGCTCTCCTGTACTTTCCGGTACTGCTGCTGCCTCTCTGTGTCCCAGTCTGCTTCTGGTGAAGTGTCCTCGGGTGTCAGGATTCCCATCTCCAGGTCAACAGGTAGCTTACCAGGTCTTGCCCTCATCAGGTAAGCCGGGGTACAGTTGGTGGAACCTACCGGGATGTGGTTGTATAGGTCCACCAGATCGGGCAGCTTCTCAGGCCACAGACTGCGTTCTTCCAGGGGCAACGTTTTCAGAAGATCCATTACCACCTGGTTCATTTTCTCACAAAGTCCATTAGTTTGCGGATGATAGGGTGTCGTCCTTATCTTCCGGCAGCCATACAGATTGCAGAATTCCTGGAAGACCTCCGCTTCAAAGGCAGGTCCCTGGTCCGTCAGCACTTGGTCCGGGTACCCGTGTGGACGGCAGAAGTGCTGCTGGAAGGCTCTAGCTGCTGTTCGAGCTGTTAAGTCCTTGACGGGGACGACAACCAAGAACCGGGAGTAGTGATCCACGATGGTTAGTGCGTAAACGTAGCCACTTCTGCTTGGGGTCAGTTTTACATGATCCAAGGCTACCAGTTCCAACGGCTGCCGGGTGACGATGGACTGCAGGGGAGTCTTCTGGCTGGCACGGTCCTTCCTTCTTAGGTTGCACGGGCCACAGTCTCTGCACCACCTCTCGATGGTTCCCCTCATGCCTACCCAGTGGAACCGCCCGCGCAGCAGGAACTCCAGCTTCTTCCATCCGAAGTGTCCAGCCCCGTCGTGGTATGCCTCCATCACCATGGCTGCGTCTCTCCGTGGCACCACTACTTGCCAGATTAGTTCATGCGTCCGGGAGTTAACCATTCTGCGGCACAACTTCCCCTTGTAAAGGAACAGTCGACTCTTCTCAGCCCACAGTTGCTTGGCTTCCTCCGGAGCGTCTGGGTCAAGGCGAGCCTCTGGCCGAGTCAGCATCTCCTTCACCAGTCGGACGGCAGGGTCACTGTCTTGCGTTTCCTCCCAGTTGTAGTGAGGCAAGGGGTTAAACGTAGCGGCTTGCTTACTCCTTACCCGATGGGAATACTGGATAGTCCCATGACGGTGGAACGCGGGGAGTTCAACTTCTTCCAGTCCCTCTGGATCTTCTCCTACGTCCGGTAGGTTTGGCATCCTGGACAGGGCGTCCGCGTTGGTATTGGAGCGTCCTGCCCGGTATTTGATTGTGAACTCGTAGTTGGACAGACGGGCCATCCATCTCTGCTCTAGGGCACCGAGTCTTGCCGTGTCCAGGTGTGTCAACGGGTTGTTATCCGTGTACACTGTGAACCGGGAAGAAGCGAGGTAGTGCTTGAAGCGTTCGGTGACTGCCCACACCACTGCCAGGAACTCTAGCTTAAATGAGCTGTAATTCTCAGGGTTTCTCTCGGTGGGTCGCAGTTTTCGGCTGGCGTAAGCGATTACTCGTTCTTTCCCCTGCTGGATCTGGGACAGCACGGCTCCTAGCCCGATGTTACTTGCGTCGGTGTAGAGGATAAAGGGCTGGCTGTAATCAGGGTACGCCAGGATTTCATCCCCCGTGAGGGCCATCTTCAGCTGGCGGAAGGACTCTTCTTCTAACTTCTCCCATCTGAAGGGTGGCTTCTGGTTCTTGGCCTTCCGGGACTGGCCTATCAGGAGGTCCTGCATAGGAGCTGCCTTTTTGGTGAAACCGGGGATGAATCTGCGGTAATAGCCTATCAACCCGAGGAACTGCCGCACTTCCTTTACAATGGAGGGACTTGGCCATTCCTTAATTGCGGTGATCTTATCAGGGTCGGGAGCCACTCCATCAGCGCTCACCACGTGTCCCAGGTACTGCACCTTTGGTTTCAGGAGGTGACACTTGGAGGGTTTCACCTTTAGGCCGTAGCTTGCCAGAGCTTCGAACACTTCCGCCAGGTGTTTCAGGTGGTCCTCATACGTCTTGGAATATACGATGACATCGTCCAGGTACAACAAGACCGTCTCGAAGTTTCTGTGGCCCAGACAGCACTCCATTAATCGTTGGAAGGTTCCTGGTGCGTTGCAGAGTCCGAACGGCATGCAGGTAAACTCGCTAAGTCCCATCGGGGTGGTGAATGCGGTCTTCTCCCGGTCCGCCTCTGCTACAGGAACCTGCCAGTACCCACTAGTGAGATCCAAGGTAGAGAAGAAGTTAGCAGATCTTAAAGCAGCCAAAGACTCCTCTATCCTTGGTAAGGGGTACGCATCCTTGTGTGTGATACGGTTGATTTTCCGGTAATCTACACACATCCTCATGGTGTTGTCTTTCTTTTTGACTAAGACTAGTGGAGCTGCCCAGGGGCTACAGCTATCCCTGATCACCCCAGCCTCCTTCATGTCTCTAAGCATCCCCTTGGCGTGTTGGTAGTGTGCAGGGGGTACGGGTTGATACCTCTCTTTTATGGGAGGATGGTCTCCCGTGGGGATGTGGTGTTCTACCCCCTTGACTCGCCCGAAGTCTAACGGGTGTTTACTAAACACTCTCTCGTACTCTTGAACCACCCGATAGACTCCCTGTTTCTGGTGTGAGGGAGTGGAGTCAGTACCCAAATGTAGTTGCTGACACCAGTCCTCCATTGTTTTCTTAGAGCCGTTACCTTCCTCCGGGGAAGATGGAGGCAAGGGTTCTACGGACTGTATGGAATCTTGATTGATGGTATACAATTTGGCTAGCGTGGCATACCGGGGCAGGTACACTTCCCTCTTCCCGATATTTATTATGCGAACGGGCACCCTCCCATGGCGTACATTGACCACCCCCCGTGCTGTCAAAATGGTGGGCCTACTGTCTGAGTAAACTGGTTCTACCATTGCCTGGTAATCTCTACCTCTCAGACCAATAGCTGCCCGACACCAAATCATCATTTCACTTTTCGGGGGCATGGCAATAGGGAAAGGGTCACACATTCGCACGCTACCAATCTCACCACCGGAGAGTTCTAGCTGTTGCCGTCGCATCAGTGCCCGGATCTCTTTCTGGAGCACTCGCTGCTGGCCGGAGCTGGCGTTCTTGGCAACCTGCTGTAAAAGGAAAATCACCTCTGCAAGACAATTTTCAATTACATTAGTTCCTAGAGTTATCTTTGGGTGACTCTCGTGTTTGTCAATGTCTACAATGATCAGTCCCTGTGCTGCCAATTCGACTCTACCGATTTTAATGGTCACCTCTTTAAATCCAATCTGTGGCACGGGCTGACCATTGCTGGCGATGATACTCAAGTCGTCGTCAGGGTAGCGGGTGATATCCGAGTCATTCCAGTACTGCTTGAAGAGCACGTACGGGATGGTGGTGACCTGTGACCCGGTGTCCAGTAGGGCACTCATAGGAATGCCATCCAGTACCACGGGTAAGACTGGACGTCCTCCCACATATTTGTCGCGCCAGTTCGATGGGCCTGGTGATCTTTTTCCTGGGGGTTGGCCCTCTACCCCAGGTTGTGCCAGTTTAAAGGACAGTACCTTGCTATATGTCCGGGTTGATTGCAGCGGCGGCAGATGGGTCGTCCGTCCTCGTTGTATCGGTCGCTGGGTCTTCCTCTGGCCGGTGGGGTCCTCCTTGGTCGACGCCACGGGATGTCCTCCGGTCCGGATGCCAGCTGGATCTTCCCTGGAGTGGAAACCTGTAAAGACTGCACAGTTCGGGTTAGCGCAGCAACGCTTTTAGCTAGCTCTTGGACCTGATGGTGCAGTCTGGAGCCGGGTCATTGTTCAAAGCCTGCGCATCAGCTCCCACAGGCCCTGCCGACAAGGGCGCCGCCTCCTGGTGGTAAGTGGTAGTGGGGCGTCTGTGGGTCACAACGCCACCTGGTGCCGGTTCTCGGAGCACCCGGATGGCTCTGTCCTTGAACTGTGCAAATCCCAGATGAGGGTCCTGTAAGGCCATTGCCCGCAACTGGGTTCGGTGGGCATTGCAATATAAACCCTCTATAAATTGTTCAGTCAACAGCCTGTCCTCGTCTCCCACGCCGTCAGGGTCGGTCTGCTTAATGGCTCTCAGGGCCTCTTGTAGGTTCAGGGCATAGTCCCTTATACTCTCATGTGCCCGCTGTTTGCACCCGTAGAATCTAAGCTTGATCTCGGCTGAGGTGCGGGTATCAAAGGTGTCCCTCAGCCGGGTTAGTATCCCTGCGACAGTCCTTCCCCCAGGTGGCCAGGACTTTACCTCCCTTTGGGCTGCCCCGGTTAATTGGGCCACCAGGATGCTCACTTTTTGCTCCTCTGTGAGGGGGTACACCTGGAAGAGGCTATCCAGCTTTTCTCTAAAGTCATGCAGGGTATGTGACTCCCCTGAGTACTGGGGTAGCCAGGCTGCCCCCGGGATATAGGGCATGGTGAAAGGCATGACCGCAACAGCGGTGGCGCTGGCGGGGGTTGAAGCGGTGAAGCTCTCCTCCGTATCCGACATCCTTCTCCCCCCTAGTGGACCGTGGCCTACCTTGCGATGATCCTCTTCCGTAGGCCGCGGCTCCGCAGTGGATCGTCAGGGTTGAGGACCTTCCGTCGCGCTCCTGTGACGTCGGCGTCTGCTGGGCTCCTTCCAGGACCTTACGCAACGTCCGGACGTGAGGCGGGGCTTCAGTTCTCGCGCGCTTTCGGAGTCCACGCCCCTCTTCTTCCCGCGCGGTGTCCTCAAGATGGCGTCCAATGGCGGGAAAACTCCACGTGTGGCGGGAAGAAGGCTGAAGATGGCGCCAGATGGCGGGAAAACTCCACCGATGGCGGGAAGGAAGCGGAAGATGGCGCCGGATGGCGGGAATCTTCACCACAGGTAAGTTTGAACAGTCTTTTTCAGGCACGCAGTACCCGGTGGTTGCGGGCACGAAATCCTGCCGACTACGCCAAAAGTTGACGCGCCCCTGGGCCTGTGTCGCGCAGCGTTGCGCACGCGGGAGCTTACCCGGAGCCGGATCTGTTGAGGGTTGTAGTCTCGTGGCGGTGACCCGGTCCGTGCCCAGGGAGTCAGACTAAGTGGCGCTGTATCAGCGGTAGATGTTGGACGACTACGCCACCCGTTGAGTACAGCTAAGGAGCTGCTGCTGCAGGGCAGACCGCTGAGGCCGGTGGTAGGATTGTGCAGCGTGATAGTATAACCCCCAACGGGAGGGGTATGGCCTCAGGGCAGCCGACGTGGATGATGGGGGTAGCAGGAACCACTCGGAGACGGTACGGTGTAGTTCAGGGTCTTTACTGGTGACAAAGATAGACCCTCCCGGAGTACTGGCTAGCGATTGGGGCCTGGTCAGTCCTTGAGCAGATGGGATCTCCCCTGGCCAGGCGGAGTTGTAGGCCTCCAAAACTAACGATACTCTTCTGGCTACCTTGCTAGAGGCGGGTATAAGTAGCCCACGTCCCTGAGTGTACCGTGTGGTGCTCACCCGTATGGCCGGTGACTCGGGGCCTTCTAGTAGCTTCCGCTCCACGACGGCGGTGCTGGTCCCACGCGTGTGACCGTGCCTTCGGGTTTCTGGGCCAGAGGACCTGCAATCCCCTGCCGGTCGGTTTCTGCTGCTGGATAGGAGTTAGTCCCCACAGCCTCGGACTCCGGGTCCGGTGATAACTTCTCAGTCAGGGCGAGCTCTGCAGCTGCCAGCCCCTGACTCCTTGTAGCACTGCTCCCACAGAGCTCCTGTTGTTTCTTCCTATGCTGCTTCTCTTCTCTACTCACTGACCCTGCCTCAGCCCTAGGTTTATATAGGGGAAGTTCTTCCCCTCCCAGGACTGGGCAGGAGGTGTGGCTTGCACAGGATCCCTGACCAAGAGACCTCCCACCTGCTCTCAGACATAACATTGCTATTACTGTGGAAACCAGACCCCTGGGGTGCCACAATTGCAGCTGTGACTGTGGTCTCTCATACAGCAGATATCTGGGCTTCCATACCTGCTCCTTCAGCTTATCACAGGCAAGACCAGACACCACACAATGTCTCCTCCTCTCTCCTTCTCCCTGAGCACTCACTGCACTAAGCTCAGGACCTTGGCATGTGGTCTAACCATGTGACCTTATTGCCATATATGGAAAGCAGAACGAATGCATTAACTCTTAGTAATCTGATAGCAGAACACAATAATCACTCTACAGATATAAACCATTCTGTATACTGGATCCTCATGTACATTATCTGCAAAGGGAAATATAAACATTGTGCAGACATAATGAGGTAGCTGCTGGCTCTGATACATCTTAAAGGGACATACACATCCAACTTTGGGGCACTACACATATAAAATAGAAATTGTATTTTTATTAATCACAAGATACTCCTTTAGCTCCCCTAAAGTCTATAACTTGCAACCAAAAGGGTTTAATCTCCATGTGGGTCTATACTGCATTGGGAGACTAAGCTTAGGGAGACACAGGGAGGAGAAAGAAAGAACTCTGGGCAGGAACTGATGCAGGACTATAAGACTCTGTATCATACCATGTCCAAGAGCCAAGTCCATGCTCGACAAAGAAGAGAATGTGGATGAAAAACAGTAGCATTGGTATACATTAGGATGACGGCCTCTCCAAAGAGCAATTAAAGCTGTCTCCTTAAGTAAGTAATCAAAAGGGATACAATTGCCTTCTACCCTCTTAGCTTCATACCTTCCTCTATCCCAGTGAGAGTCCGGTATATTATTAAAGTACCATTTTATAATATAGGGGATTTGCGAGAAGTCGGCAATAATAGTTAGAATTTTGTGTATGATTATCCTGGAATATGGTGGTGGCATGTAGATAGAGATTAGTAATAGAGATTTAGTAATAACTTACAGAACAAACATACGTACTGACCCTCTGTATCTATTATCACTGTAAGACATTTACATTGTGACTGACTCCCCGAGAGTATGGAGAGTGTGTGGAGTGATAGTCGGCTGTAACCACTTCTTGTTTAGTAGATGAAGCTTCTCAGAGGTAAGATGTGCTTCTTGCAGACAAATCAGAGCAGGTTTTTCCATTTGAAGATACTGAAGGATCACCTGTCTTTTAACACTAGAAGAATGACCCCTTATATTCCAGCTATTTTCATTGACTCCACAATATTTAATGCAATAGATACAGTGGGTACGGAAAGTATTCAGACCCCTTTAAATTTTTCACTCTTTGCTTCATTGCAGCCATTTGGTAAATTATAAAATGTTCATTTTTTTCCATTAAAGTACACTCTGCACCCCATCTAGACTGAAAATAACAGAAATGTAGAAATTTTTGAAAATTTATTAAAAAAGAAAAACTGAAATATCACATGGTCATAAGTATTCATACCCTTTGCTCAGTATTGAGTAGAAGCACCCTTTTGAGCTAGTAAAGCCATAAGTCTTCTTGGGAATGATGCAACAAGTTTTTCACACCTGGACTTGGGGATCCTCTGCCATTCTTCCTTGCAGATCCTCTCCACTTCCGTCAGGTTGGATGGTGAACGTTGGTGGACAGCCATTTTCAGTTCTCTCCAGAGATGCACAATTGGGATTAGGTCAGGGCTCTGGCTGGGCCAGTCAAGAATGGTCACAGAGTTGTTCTGAAGCCACTCCTTCGTTATTTTAGCTGTGTGCTTAGGGTCATTGTCTTGTTGGAAGGTGAACCTTCGGCCAAGTCTGAGGTTCAGAGCACTCTGGAAGGGGTTTTCATCCAGGATATCTTTGTACTTGGCCTCATTCAATGTTTCCTTCACTTGCAACCAATCGTCCTGTCCCTGCAGCTGAAAAACACCCCCATAGCATGATGCTGCCACCACCATGTTTCACTGTTGGGATTGTATTGGGCAGGTGATGAGCAGAGCCTGGTTTTCTCCACACATACCCCTGTAATAATTATAATGGATACCACAGGAGTCTTTTTGCGTGGAACAAAGATACAACAGACCACAACTTATTGGTGTCAAAGTGTATATTATAAACACACGGTGTTTCAAACAAGTGCAAACGAAAACACAAAGTCCATAAACACTCAGGGGAAAAATGCAATTAGCAGAGCAGTTTGTAAAGCACTGTTCACACTAGAGGATGCTAGAAAACAAGGAAGTCTTTATCAAGTCCAAACAATATATATAATATAATCCAGGGAGGCCTGGGTAGGAAGTCCCAGATAATGCAGCACAGTCCCGTGCTCTAAATGTAATCAGCAAAGCAATCTGTAAAGCACAATTCACACTAGAGGATGCTAGAAAACAAGGAAGTCCTTATCAAGTCCATGCAAGGAAGTCCATACAATATTTAGATAATCCAGGGAGGCCTGGGTAGGAAGTCCCTGATAGTGCAGCACAGTCCCGTGCTCTGCAGCTATCTAAAGCAGGTGAGTCAGAGCAGAAACCAGCTTACTTGTTAGCAGAATGCAGGTGAAGACTGAGGCTCAGAGGTAGCAGCAGGAGCAGCCAGGAAAAGGAGGAATACTGGTAACAACTGAATGCAGCAGAGTCTCTGAGAGCAGGTAACAGAAGATCCAAACAAGTCTGCAGGGCAGAGCAGAAAACTAGAAAACCACCAGGAGCAGATCACAGGCAGAATACTCTAGCACTGATTAGAGGCTGGGGTGGAGTTATAAAGCAGGAAGACAAGGGGCACATGAGACAAAAGACACCATCTTGAAAGAGGGCAAAAAGGGCCAAAATGTAATTAAAAATATTTGCAGTCCTGACAACCGCTTAGAATTATCACCAAAAAGTTCTATTTTTGTCTCATCAGACCAGGGAATCTTATTTCTCATAGTCTGGGGTCCTTCATGTGTTTTTGAGCAAACTCTACGCAGTCTTTCATGTCTTGCACTGAGGAGAGGCTTCAGTCAGGCCACTCTGCCATAAAGGCCCGACTGGTGGAGGACTGCAGTGACAGTTGACTTTGTGGAACTTTCTCCCATCTCCCTACTGCATCTCTGGAGCTCAGCCATAGTGATCTTGGGGTTCTTCTTTACCACTCTCACCAAGGCTCTTCTCCCACGATTGCTCAGTTTGGCTGGATGGCCAGGTCTAGGAAGATTTCTATTGGTCCAAACTTCTTCCATTAAAGGATTATGGAGGCCATTGTGCTCTTAGGAAACTTGAGTAATGCAGAAATTCTTTTGTAACCTTGGCCAGATCTGTGCCTTGCCACAATTCTATCTCTGAGCTCCTTGGGAAGTTCCTTTGAGCTCATGATTCTCATTTGGTCTGAGGTGTGAGGTCTTATATAGACAAATGTGTGCCTTTCCAAATCAAGTCCTATCAGTTTAATTAAATACAGCTGGACTCCCGTGAAGGAGTAGAACCATCTCAATGATGATCACAAGGAAATGGATAGAATGTGACTTAAATATGAGCGTTTGAGCAAAGGGTCTGAATACTTATGACCATGTGATATTTCAGTTTTTCTTTTTTAATAAATTTGCAAAAACTTCATTTGTTTTTTTCCAGTCAAGATGGGTACAGAGTGTACTTTAATGAGAAAAAAAATGAACTTTTTAGAATTTACCAAATGGCTGCAATGAAACAAAATGAAAAATTTAAAGGGGTCTGAATACTTTCCGTACCCACTGTATACAGGTGCAGCTCTCTAAATTAGAATATCATCAAAAAGTTAAATTATTTCAGTTCTTCAATACAAAAAGTGAAACTCATATTATATAGAGTCATTACAAACAGAGTGATCTATTTCAAATGTTTATTTCTGTTAATGTTGACTTCTGCACAACACAACTGATGGTCCCAACCCCATTTATAAGGCAAGAAATCCCACTTATTAAACCTGACAAGGACACACCTGTGAAGTGAAAACCATTTCCGGTGACTACCTCTTGAAGCTCATCAAGAGAATGCCAAGAGTGTGCAAAGCAGTCATCAAAGAAAAAGGTGGCTACTTTGAAGAACCTAGAATATAAGACATATTTTCAGTTGTTTCACACTTTTTTGTTAAGTATATAATTCCACATGTGTTAATTCATAGTTTTGATGCCTTCAGTGTGAATGTACAATTTTCATAGTCATGAAAATACAGAAAAATCTTTAAATGAGAAGGTGTGTCCAAACTTTTGGTCTGTACTGTACATGTAGCACCCTGAGGACTCGGCTGCTACAGGGGTATTACACCTCAAGCCAGAGGTGTGGTATTCCACTCCCGGGTAAGGATGGAGTGTGGAACTGAGCTAGTAGGCTGCATGCACTACATACATCCCATTTCCGGGGGACAGAACGACGGTACTCCCACCAGTATATGTGCAGGTACGACAGCGTCTGTCCCTGGCTGGAGTGGGAGGGGGGTGGAACATCCCAGTAGTGTAGGGGCAGATAGGGGGAGTAGTTTGGGTAAAGATAGGAGCTCATTGGGTGCTGGTCACCTGAGCTCACACATAGAGGGAATATATAAGGTGGGCACCATCTAGTTGCAGGGAGAAGAAGAGTCTAGGAGAGCCTGAGCAGAGCAGAGGAGCTCGGCCAGGAGGGCTGACAGGGAGCCGTGGCTCCGGCTGGGCCCAGCTCCAGAACAGAGCCTGCTGAGAGAGAGAGAGAGAGAGAGAGAGGAGTAAGAAGGACCCAGAGAGGAAACAAGAAGAGAACCCCAAGATCCCAGAATAAGGACAGAAGGGTGAAGGGTTGGCGGACAAGGGTACCGGATCCCAAGCTGGCAGAGGTCAAAACAAACCTTAGCCAGGAACCGGAGGTCGTGGTCAGGATCTGCCACGACCCTCACCAAATCCACTAGAAAGGCACACCAAGTATAGGGTCAGGGAGCCCAGAGGAGGTTTGACCACCAAGAGACCCGAGGGAGCCGGCCAAAAGTGGATCCCTGGTGGGAACGGCCAGAGGAAGGGAGAGTCAGAAAGGAGCTCAGGACCACGCTCCGGAATTGCCTGGGGGTTGGCCGAGTCCAGGACCTGGTGGACGCAGCACGGCTCGGGTGGTCACTCAAGGCCAGAGTGACTAAAAGGACACCAGTAAGTAAAAACCCTGAACTGCATCTCCCGACTCTGAGTCTTCTTACTGCACCGTCACAACCCCCACCATCTACACCTGCTGCCCTGAGGCCATACCCCTCCCGTTGGGGGTTATACCTTCACTGCTGCACATATACCACCGGCCTCAGTGGACTGCTCTGCAGCGGCGGCTTCAAAGCCGCACTCAACGGGTGGCGTAGTCGACAATCAAGTTAACATCTACTGCCATAGACTGCCACTTAGTTTGACACCCTGGGCACGGACCGGGTCACCGCCACAAGGACTACTACCCCCATCGAGATCCGGCTCCGGGTATCCCCTACAGCACTGGCCCAGGGGGCGCGTCATACATACAGACAAAATTGTGCAAGACAGTTTAAAGGCTTGAGTTTTGAATTAAGGCACCAAATCAACACATGATTGACTTGGATTGGCACATGATTACATCGGAAAATAACAAAATTGTGTGCATTTCAGTTATATAAAGAAATACCTCCAAAAAAATGTGTAACAATTCATATACTATAAACCTATTCGACATTATTTAAAATTTGTATATATGCAAGTTCAAATGTTCGCTAAAATAAATGTATTTATTCACTTATTCTAAAAGCAGGAGTTGGGCTAGAACCTATTTCTCTATAGGGAAAACCACTGTGTCCTGTGTTCTTTAGTCGTTAAGCCGCTATGTGTATTTAGGAATTAACAAAAGATTAAAAAGAAAAGCAAATCCAAGGGTAGTAAAGTGTGTAAAAAACTTGTAGCTCATTGTATGTCAAAAAAATTCTTGTTTTATTTATTTTATTTAATATGTCTTTTTGATGAGCGCAAATGGTCTTATCCGAATTCCTCTAAATGTTATTTTAGTTTATTATATTTGTTACAGGCCATTTGTCGTGTTTCAAATCTCAGGATATTATTTTGTGTCATTATACTGATATCAGTGTGTTTTATCAATTCCTGTATAATTTTATTAGAAGGAAAATAAATATCATTATAAATTAATTCCATGCTTCCTTTTTTAATTAATTTGTTAAATGAGCACATTATGAGATCGTTCTACAGCTTATAGGAGGGTTAAGGTTTCAAGCCTGATTATTAATTTCAGCCAGTTTTCAAAGAATTCAGTAGGAAAGGAGGCTTCTATTTTTTTTCAGGCACACCAATAAGTGGTATATCATTGAGCCTTGACCTATTTTCAAGATCATCTGTTTCCGCCAGCAGTGCTGATATTTGCTGTTCTGCAAGCCTGTTCTCATTGCTTGTATCGGCTATCTGGTCCTCAATGGCGCTGACTCGCCCCTGCTCTATTTCCTGCAGTTTGTGTCGTATGCCTGCTGTCTCATCTTTAAGACCACCAAAATGTACATTGAAAGCAGAGAGAGAATTTACAATGTACCACTGCAATGAAAACATCTTTTAAAGTAGGTTCCTCAGGTACCTGTATGTCCCATTGGTGCAGGTTAGGCCGTGGGACAGTGAGTATTGTGCCACATGCAATTTTGTGGTCTTTTTATCCCCTTCAAAGCGGCTGCTTCTCCCATCTCCTCCACTTGGAGCCCGTGCACAGGTGTGGGGTAGCTGTTATAAGGCCACTGGCACCGGCTGAGACCTGTGTTTCTGTGCAGGCAAATTGCTACAGCCTGGCCACCACTTCCCTCCTCCTCGTCTTCCCTGCTCAATCTGTCTCCAGCGTGACAACCATGGTGTCATCTTGGAGCTGAGAGCCTGCTTCTCCCAAAGTCTTTATGTGGCTTTTCCTGGTCATTTTTTTCCCCTGGGGCAAAGTACTTCCACACTCAGACAGTTAACTAGTAGATGTATGCCGATTTTCAGGATGGTCGTCAGGTCCTATATCGGATAAATAGCTAGATGCTCGGCCGGAGCTCCTACATCTGCTTGTTCACATATGTCATCAGGGTTGTTGCACACAAGTACTGCTGCTTTCTGTGTGAGTGGGATAGTCGTGCAAGAGAATATGGCTACAAAAAAAGGGACTGGCCTCTCCAACATTCACTTCAGCAAGGGACTAATTGTCCTGCCTCCAGAAGTTGAGGATCCACCTAGGCAATGGTGGTAACAAAATCTTATCAAGTTGGGCCTCATGAAGAACTTAGTAAAGGCTATGGATAAAAATGTAAAATCATTCATGCATCTGATTGGTAACTTTCCAAGGTTAAATGAAGCAAATATAAAAGAAGGAGTCTTTATTGGACTTCAGATTCGTAAGCTTCTTCAAGATGAGCAGTTTCTTCATTTGTTCCAGGGCAAGGAAAAGTCTGTATGGTTTACATTTGCATTTGTGGTAACTAACTTTTTGGGAAACTCAAAAGCAGAAACAGTAACTATGAAGAGTTGGTGTTATTTCTACTCAAAACATGTAAGGATCTTGGCTGTAACATGTCCTTAATGATTAATTTCTTATATTGTAGACTTTTTTTTCCACCAAACTGTGGAGTAGTGAGAGACGAGGATGGTGAGAAATGTAACCAAGATATTGCAACTATGGAGAAAAGATATCAAGGAAAATGAAATCCATCAATGCTTGCAGATGTTGTATAATTTTAAGAGATGATCCAATACAGGAGTACAAGAAACAAGCAAAAAAAACAGTTGTCACTGAATGAGGACTAATTTTGTAGTGCAATTTCTCTAACTGTTTAAATTCGCAATAGGGTTTAGACAGGTTTTAGTTATTTGAATTGTTTCTAAGTTTTCTCTAAATAAATATCAGAAAATTGGCATAACAAAATATTCTGCATCCGTATATTTACAAAAATAATAATGTTTCAAAGTGCTGGAACCTTTAGTCATTAAATTATATGTAGCCGTAAAAGGAAAGCTCATTGTCCAATTTGAATTCAGGAGGTCAAACTCATTAAGAAATTGCTCAGTTCATAACGGAACCTGACAACTTTTAAAAATATGTAAAACAGTGTTACATGATCTGAAAGGTCCATAAGCTAGGTTCTTCAGCTGCTCAGTCACGACGTGCAGTCTGTACAGGTCCCAGTACCTTCCTCTCCTCTATTGCACCAATCAGTTAGATAAGTGTGGGTCTTGAGAAGAGAGCAGTTCTCTCACTGATCAGGAAGGACACTGTCTCATTGTTCTCAGTCACAGGAAGCTACATTCAGTCTATAGGACACACTCACTTATTAGCAAGATTTTTTCTTGCTAAAAGTGTGTCTTTTCAAGTAAAACATTTTCCACATTTTTATATCCTTAAAGGCTTCTCCCCGATATGACTTCTCTGATGTTTATCAAGATAAGCTTTCCGGTGAAAATATTTCCCACATTCTGAACAGGAAAAAGGCTTCTCTCCTGTGTGAGTTCTCTGGTGCTTAACAAGATTTGATTTCACTGTAAAACATTTCCTACATTCTGAACATGAAAAAGGCTTCTCTCCTGTGTGAGTTCTCTGGTGCTTAACAAGATCTGATTTCCCTGTAAAACATTTCCCACATTCTGTACATGGAAAAGGTTTTTCACCTGTGTGAGTTCTTTGATGTGTAACAAGATCTAATTTCTGGTTAAAACATTTCCCACATTCTGAACATGAAAAAGGCTTCTCCCCTGTGTGAATTCTCTGATGTTTGATAAGACTTGATTTCTCTGTAAAATATTTCCCACATTCTGAACATGAAAAAGGCTTCTCTCCTGTGTGAGTTCTCTGGTGCTTAACAAGATCTGATTTCTGGTTAAAACATTTCCCACATTCTGAACAGGAAAAAGGCTTCTCCCCTGTGTGAGTTCGAAGATGTGTAACAAGATGTGATTTCTGGTTAAAACATTTCCCACATTCTGAACATGAAAAAGGCATCTTCTCTGTGTGAGTTCTTTGGTGAGTAAGAAGACTTGCTTTCATGTTAAAACATTTCATACACTTGAAGCAAGAAAATCTATTTGTTGCTATGTGAATTTTTTGATGTTTAAGAAAAACCTTTTTGAGGGGAAAACTATTTCCATATTCTGACCGTGCAAATGGCTTCTTAGCTTTAGGAGCAGTTCGTTTTTTAATGCTTATTTTGTGACTTTGATTTTCCTTAGTAGTCGGTAATGAATCAGAAGACAGGACCTGTTTCATAGGATCAGGTGAAAGATCTTTGCTGTAAAGGGATGATGGTATATTTGGAGTAATAGCATTCACTTCCATTGTATCCTGTGAGATCTCCAGCTCATCTGATTTGAAAATTGAAGATGTCGGCCATCCCTCTGATCTCCTGGTACAGTCATCTGCTAAGTAAAAAAAATATATTTGAATAAAATATTCTTGAAATTTATATTTTTGAACATTTCTAAACTGTTGGTACAAATGTCAAGTTATGTAAAAATATTGAATTATTCACCAAGACAATGACAGTTGACAGTCTAATAGAAAACCTCATAGCATGAACCAGTAGAGTTTGGTGTTCAACTGTTTGTTCATTCTGCCTCCCAAATATCAAATATGTGAAAATTATACCAATAAAAATTTCTACTCATATCACAAAAAACAAGCCTCCACTCAGGTCCATCATCTGTCAACGGAAAAACAGAGGTTTCCACATCATTAGTGGCTCAAAAACTCTTGAAAAGCAACATGGCTTCCATAAATCAATCCAGCAAAATCCGCTCTTTCAAAGTCAAATCTGCTCCCTACTTAACTCAAATGGAAAGCACCGCACCCTACTAAAGCTCATGCATAATGCTGGTAGCTGCCAGATACAGCCTTGTTCTCCGCTGGTTAGGTCCTCTGTGTTCAGCTCCCGTGTTGTGTATTTTCTTCTTAGTTTCTTCTTGTGATCCCAGCCCGTTTACTGACTACTATTGTGTCTTCTGATTCTGTATTTTCTCTGCCCTCCTGGTTCTGATCCGGCAACCTGACTATTCTTCTTGTCATCTCACACCGCAGAACAGCAGGAAACACCATAGCCCAAGCCTAGGGGTCTTTGTGTAAGTACAGATCCATGTAGAGGGGTTAAAGGGTGATGGGCAAAACTTTGACTATAGACAATAACACATCTAATGAAAACATCAAAAAAAAAAAAAAGAAAAAAAGAGTAACTAGTGGTGAAACCTCTCTGGGATAATTAGAGTATGTTTCTTCGTAGCTCCTGGCAATTTAAACTATAGTAAGGGCCAATATTTTATGTCAAATGAGTCTCAAAAAGAAATATACATTTAATGAGAACTTTTTATAATAGTGCAGAGCTGAGGTGTCTTAAATTTAGAACTCAGGCATTTGGAAGAGACAATGGAGACCTTTTTTGAAAGACTACCAGGGAATTACAGAGTTAAGTGGGGCAGGCCAATCCCACCACAATCAAACTATCATACAGAATGAACTTGTAAAAAAAAAAAGACAGAATAAAAAAAAACACGTTACATCCCCAACAAGAATGTATGTTTGGAGGGGGGACTCCAACACTAAACCGGAGTCGCACTCACTTATCGTGGACCGTTGGAGCTACTATGAGTCCAGACCAGAAGAGTAGAGAAAGTATTAGTGCTCCCCATTTTAAGATAAATTGCATCTAAATTCTTTAGGATCGATAATATTATTTATGACGTGGAGTGAATCCATGAAACCAGGGCTCGAGCCATGCCAACACATCTCCTGCAGGCGTGAATAAATGTATATTACAGCCATCAGCCACGCACAGCTTAGAGATATATCATGGCACAGGTGTAATGCTTTTTGTATACTTTATCTATTTGAAGTAATTTGGTTTAAAAAGAAATTGAAAAGTCAGGGTAAAGGGAAACTCTGTTGTTATTATACAGAAATTCACACTTGGCCTCACTGCACATTTAATGTTGTCGATCATAAAAGTGAAGTTTGCCCAGAAAGACTGGACCTGGTCTTGTAGGGACCATATGAGCACATTCAGCAGCACAGAAGGAAGAGAAGGAAGATTCATCCAATAAGATATCAGGGATCTAGGAAGCCAACAGCATCATTACCCTCCACTTTCTCTTACAGGCCCATCATAATATATTTTTCTTCAAGTGATTTTCTAACTTGTCAGCACTTTCTACATATGCTGTCATTTGGATTGGTAGTTTACAGATCTGGACAGGTAAGAGTCAGGGTGTTCTAATTTCAGTTGGTAGTTGGATCTTCCAGGTTGTAAGTTCTATAGAAAAGGAGTTTCAATGTCCAAAGTCATTTGAACAGTTTTTGGTGGAGGACAATGTTTTGGTCTAGATGCAAAATGGTGATTACACAATTGTGATCCAGCTGGACTACATGACCGGTAAACCATCCACAGCCTGTGTCTGAGAAGAATCTGTGACTTCTCTGCATTTAGTGGTCGCTACTCACCTGGGTAGTCATATGTAGGAATCTCCTCTTTACACCGCTCATCACCCCTCACATTTGTCTCTGTAGTATTAATATGGGTCAGATCTTCACCCTGAAAGAAATATTATAAAAGTCACAGACAGATGGAGAAGTCACATCTATGATCAGTAGTGATGAGCGAGCACCGTAATATTCGTAATCGCTATACTAGTAACGAGTACTTTGTAATAATCGCGTATTCGTTCCGAATAGCGAGTACAATGTAAGTTAATGGGAAATGCGAGTAATTTTCTGCTAGACCCTAAAAAGGGGTCTGGGGACCTGAGGAAAAGGCTGAAATGGATGGGAAAGTGATGAAACAGAATGGGAAGAGCCTGGAGAATGTGCCTGCATGATTTCTGACTCACATATGGTTTCTGGGAATAAGTTTGTTGCAGTGTTACGCCACTTTTACAGACACACGAGAACAACTACCAAACCTAACCTAAATTGCATTTAACATGCCAAAAAGGTTAAGAAACAGTTTTTCCTGCACAATCACTTGTATATAAGGCTAAATAAACCAGTGAAGCCCAAAAAATATCCCTTTTAGCCTTTGTTCACACATACTGCTGTGGCTTTTTTTCGCTTTTTACAATTGGGAGGGCCCTGACTTATACATTTTGTAGGTCCCTCTGTCATAAATCATTTTTCAGTTCGCTATTCCCCAGCACTCTACAAGCACAGCTAGAATTCACCAGTATGTATGTAGATCTTTGACCTGAGAGGCCTCAGGTGGCTCTGTAACATGCGATTTGGAGGGACAGCTGTTACTTAGACATTTGGGCGGTCCCTCCATCATTGACACTCAGATAGTGGAATACACATTCAATAGCAGTTTACAATGTGCCCATTGTAGCGTTGGGCTTGACCCTCCTCCACCACCACCATGTGATACTTCAGCCCTAAATTCAAATTTTCAGAGGCCTTGCAGTAGGCAGGAAAGCTGAGTTTTGTGAGAGCCCTTGTGTGGCCCTGTAACATACATGTTGAAGTGCCCTCCTCTAGAGATTTTGGAGGTCCCTCGTGTACATCTGAGAGTGCCCTCACTTACTCATATTGTAGGGCCCTCACTGTATTATTTAACTCATTTAGAGGCAGAGACTACAGAGAAAAAAGCCAAGAGACATGCAGTACTAGAAGGTAGCAGTGAGTACGGCCTGCGATCCTCAGGTATGGCTGAACTCAGTGAACCGGAAAAATAAAGCTGCACTAGTTAACTGGATAACGAGCCCAAATATATCACTTGTGCAAGTCAATGGACAAAGGATATATGGTGATCCCCTCCAGGATGAGTTGATGAAGCTTCTCCAAATGGCTCCGAAATTTTGATTGTCAATATTCCCCAGATTATATAGGAAGAGAAGACTTGTTGATATTGTACTACTTGGTCCAGTGCAGAATGTGCATCGTACTTCCAAAAATTACTCCTGGGGGGCTGTGTCATAAGTGCAGGGAGATTCCTTGACAAGGGCCTCCCTTGTCAAACATTATCTACGATGGAGTACTGTAGTAGTTGTGGCCCTCAATTCAAATTTTCAGAGGGCCATCAGTCGGTCATCAACAGTCGGTGTAAATTTCTATTGAATATGTATCCCCTATCTCAGTCACCATGTGGCACAAGCCAGGCATATTTTTTGTCAAATAGGTTGACTGACAGTACATTTCTATTGAATATGTATTCCCTATCTCAGTCACAATGTGGCACAAACTCCAATGACAAATATTAGTTTGGTAGGACCACTGTACATTATAGATTTGTCCACTGCACAATGTGCATAGGGTTTGTAAAAATTAGCCCAATGGGCTGAGCCATGGTTGACGCAGGAAGCCACCATCCCAAGGGTCGCCAATCACAAATAGTAGTTAGGCGGGAGTAGGAATACTGTCCTGGTTTGCCCACTGCACAATATGCATAGTTTGTAAAAATTAGCCCTATGGGCTGAGTCATGGTTGACGAAGGAAGGAATCTTGTTTTTATGGGAAGGGGGTGACGTTAAGAGCAGTAGCATGAATCTGCATTTTTGGTGAATTTAGGTTGGCTTGCAGTCATCTGGAGGGATTACAAACAGTGGAGATATCCAGTCCTTGTTGAATTTAATCAGAGTAAGTCTGTCTGCATTTTCCGTAGAGAGGCGTGTGCGCCTATCAGTGATGATATCCCCAGCGGAACTGAAAACACGCTCAGACACCACACTAGCAGCCGGGCAGGCCAGCACCTCCAAGGCATATAAGGAGAGGTCGGGCCAAGTGTTCAGAGTAGACACCCAATAATTAGAGGGAACTGAAGCATCAGAAAGGACACACCTAAGGTCACTTAAAGTAACCCTTGACCATTATCCCTCCTGGGCATTTTTATAGGCACAGATAGCCCTTGCTGTTTTGCTGGCTTATTGAAAATTGCCCAATTTGGGCACATTTTTCCCCCACCTCCGTTGGAGCTGGTGTTCGTGTCTCTCCCCATTATCCCTTGGTGTTGAAAAGAGCTGGTAACTCTGCCACCAGCATTATCTGAGGGTGATGTTTTCAGCAACTGATCTACAACGGCCCTCTTAAATGATTCCATTGTACAACGCCTGGCAAAAATTATGGAATCACCGGGCTCGGAGGATGTTCATTCAGTTGTTTAATGTTCTTGAAAAAAAGCAGATCACAGACATGGCACAAAACTAAAGTAATTTCAAATGGCAACTTTAGGGCTTTAAGAAACACTAAAAGAAATCAAGATTAAAAATGTAGTACTCAGTAAGGGTAATTTTTTTCAGACCAAGCAGAGGGAAAAAAATTATGGAATCACTCAATTCTGAGGAAAAAAATATGGAATCACCCTGTAAATTTTCATTTCCAAAACTAACACCTGCATCAAATTAGATCTCCTCATTAGTCTGCATCTAAAAAGGAGTGATCACACTTTGGAGAGCTGTTGCACCAAGTGGACTGACATGAATCATGGCTCCAACATGAGAGATGTCAATTGAAACAAATTGGTGGCTTGGACAACCTTTCAGGGTAGGATCTGATGTCCGTCAGGGCAGTCCTCTTAGCCCTTTGCTTTATGCCTTTGCAAATGATCCCTTCCTCAGAAGGATCGATTGTGGATCGTTGGCAGGGGTGCGGATGGGCAGGGCTGCGCCGGAGGCTATCTTGAGGGTAGTGGCCTACGCGGACGATGTCACAGTCTTTGCCTCCTCTTGCGAAGAAACAATGGTGGTGATCTCAGAAGTGGAGCGCTAATCGGAGGCATCCGGGTCCAAGGTCAACCAGGATAAGTGTGAAAGTCTCTGGCTGGGAGGTGGAGATCCCGGGTTTGATCTTCCGGACACCCTCCCCGAACCCCAAGAACACGCCAAAGTCCTGGGCACTGAATTCGGCCAGGGTGATTACCCCATGAAAAACTGAGAAGGCAGAATCAAAGGTGTCGCCCAAAGAGTGGACCAATGGAAGGGTTGGTTTTTGAGCCTGATGGAAAGGGTTGGCCTGTGCAAAGCTTTCCTGCTCCCCTTGCTAAAGTACCTGGGCAGCGTCTGTGTCTTGTCAGAGCCTCTCTGGACATGGGTCTACAGTCTGTTCTTCCAGATGTTATGGGGGAATAGACTGAACCTAGTCAAGCGGGAGGTCACTTACTGCACGAGGAGACTAGGGTGGTTAGATATGGTGAACCCCGTCGTGTTCCTAGTGAACACCTTCTTGAAAGTTAATGTGGCAAACCTCTGGAAGGAGAGGGCTCCTCCATGGGTATTATCCTGCAAGGGATGGTTTCAGCCATCAATCTTCAGGGGGAAGATTGAAAGATCTTCGCACACTGCATGGGCATCTCCAGGCTTATGTTACCCCAGTTCTGAAAATGATCCACCGGTGATGTCTGGGAATGTAGGACGTGAGGTCCCTCCCGAGGAAACTCCTCGATAGGAGGGTCTTGCTTTCTCATTTTCAGAGTCCATTGGTCCTCAAGAACTGCCCAAGTCGGGATCTGGAGGTTGGGTTGAGTTTGTTAAATTCCAGCAGGATCCCCAAGTACTGGGACTTGACTTGGCGCTGCTTCCAAGGTAAGCTGTGTGTAAGGGGCAATTTGAAGTACAGGCGCTCAGAGGACAGAAATTGCCCCCGTGAGGCTTGTGCTAACATGCTGGAAAGCATGGAGCACTTCGTGCTTCATTGTCCCTTTAATACAGAGGTGTACAACAGGGTGGGAGCTTCCATTGGCTGGCTACTCTGTCCTATGCCGGGTGGGCCTATGGAGCGTTCGGAGACCTTGGGAGAAGGGACCGAACCACTTTATACTAAGTGTAGTGGTCAGGTATTTCACGTGGAATGCACGAGTTTTAGTTTCGACACAGAGTAAAATCCTAAGTGCAGATGAAGTTTGTAGGAACATCGTAGGTGACCTGGTGAAGGTACGTTCTCTGGAGTATGAAAGACAGGCTGCCCGGAGGGCGGCCAGTCTCTGGAGGGTCTTTTCCTTCAGGGTGCCTTAGTCCGGTAGTACTCCTATATCCAGGTGGTGGGCTGTCGTCTTTTGTTTTGTATTTATGTCTCCTGAATAGGTTTGCAAGCATCAAACTTGAGCTTTGGATGGTGAGCATGTAGGTTGCCTTTGCCCTGGCCTCTGCTCAACTTGGTATGGCAGATGCTACAGCCTACAATGTTTTTCTCTGAAGGACTTTCAGAAAAAAAAATTCTACACAGCAGCTGAACGCCCCCTTGCCCTGACTTGGCGCACAGCGGGGGTGCTCTTGGGAACAGCTGACCCAGTTCTCACTCTGGGCAAACCACGACTCCTGCCTGTGTTGGTGCTACATATCCATCTTCCTCTGAGTTGCTGTCATGGCTATGCATGCCAACGGTCCAGGTCGGATCAGTGGACTCATCATCGACTACCTGGTCTTCCATCTCATCCTCCTTCCCAGTTGACATTGTAGGCTGAACTGATAGCAACTGTGTCTCATCATCATCAGCCTCTACTTCTGGAGACAAAAATTGATGTTCCGCCAAGCGTCTTTCTTCTGGCCATAGGTCCTCAAATACATAAGCATCAATGCACGCCACCTCCTCTTGTTCCTCTTCAATGCTGCACAGTGATAGTCCAGAGCCAACCAAAGGATACGTACCAAACAGATCCTCGGAGTGGCCAAGCTTGGGGTCATATGTCTCCTGTGACTGATAATGGTTGGAGGAAGGAGAACCAGCTTCAGGATTGGATGGGCCAGCCTTCTGTGTATCCACAGTAGACTGTGTGGTCGTGGAAGATTTGTTGTTACTTGACAAATGCGTAGAGGCCTTGTCTTCTATCCAAGACAGAATCTGCTCTCGCTCTTGTGGCTTCCACACACGTTTACATTCCAGACCGGGAAATTTTTCCAGGAATATAGTGGATGCATCAAGCTTCTTCTGACCTGACACAGACTGAGTGCCTTCTCGCGCACCACTGACACGTCCATTAACAACAGTCTTTTAGGACATTTTGGGTTTTGTTGACAGAATTTCAGATGTTGATGGCACAAGCCAAGCTAGCTGTCACAGCCAAAATAGTGGCTAAAATGGCCTGGTGCATGCTATGTAGCAGGCAGTAGAAAATGTTTGGACTACTGCTTTGTGTAGGGCACAAAACACTTTAAGTGGACTAATATGGACAGAAGGTAGGCTCTGACCCCTAAAACAGCAGGAAAAATAGACCGGTGCTAAGAAAAAAAAAAAAAAAGGCAGCACAAAATGCTACTTCTGTGTGTGCTGGAAAAATATTGCTTTGCCTCTGACAAGAGCTGTTTTAATATGGACACTGGAAGAACACTAGCTAATAGACTCCCTACCTAATACACAATCTCTCCCTCCTTGTACTCTGACTTTGTTGTGTGTCTTCAGCTCTGAAAAGAGCTATTTTTTTGATGGTATTATGGAGCTAGTGAGCGGCTCCTTTAAACACAGAACTAGTATACATTGCAGGTAGCCCTTAAAATGGCTTTTGTTTTATCAAGAGGCCTAAACACTCTCCCTAGCAGCTCAGCAATCTCTCCCTATGCTTATAGAATGCAGGTTCCAGACGCAATGTGCACAAAATGGCGACGACAGGGCTTAAATAGACCCTATGACGCTCCGTGGCCAGTCAATCACAGTAATGCCACAACCAAGATGTCTGAAGCATTACTGTGATTGGTTATGAAGCCCAGCATGTTTAGTGGCCGCAAAGGAGGCACCAATACTGCAGGGCGGGACATTCGAATATAGCGAGGCGAGTACACAAATACTAGCAATATAACAAGTAACCCGAATACCGTACTATTCGTGCGAATAGTAACGAATACACTCGCTCGTCACTAACGATCAGCTCTAATCCAGCCATCTCCACCGTTCTCATTACACAAGTATAAACCATATAATTCTGGTGGATAAAACAAGACCGAACACAAGACCTTCACAGCCGTCTACACATCATAGGGGAGATCTCATGACACCTTCTCTCCATCTACCTGATGATCCTGAGGAACATTGGGATCTTCTTGTTTACAGTCCTGTGGAAGAAGAGGACGGGGACATCTCTCTGGTGTTGTCCTGTTACTGGATAGATCTGGAGGAAACACATACAGGGACTGAATTCATTCTTTACATATAGACAATTATAGGCCGTGTGTATTCAGTCCTGTCTATTACCTGGTGATGTGAGGGGCTGGGGTACCTCCATCTTGACCTCCTTATACAGATCTTTGTGTCCTTCTAAATACTCCCACTCCTCCATGGAGAAATAGACAGCGACATCCTGACATCTTATAGGAACCTGACACATACAATGATAGAGTTATCCCCCCAATCCCTTCATAGCTTTACTATAAAATGTCCCAGCATTCCTCATTCCTAGCAGTGTCACCTCTCCAGTCAGCAGCTCAATCATCTTGTAGGTGAGATCTAGGATCTTCTGGTCATTGATGTCCTCATATATCAGGGGGTGAGGTGGAAGCTCCGTGATTGGGCTCAGGGTTCTTCCCCATTCCTCAGACACAGGGTCCTGACAGCGCTCACTAGAGGTCTTCTTCACTACTGTGTAATCCTGGTTATGGAGAGACACATTAATAAATCTCACTCCAGACATTTCCAGAGTCCTCACCTCTCCAGTTCTGTCCATCTGTTATTTCCATACATAAGAATGATGTAATGTGACATCATCAGAATCTCTCACCTCTCGAGTAAGCCGGAAGAGAATCTCTAGGGTGAGGTGTAATATCTTCTCTGCCATCTTGTCTGTGTCCATATTCATCTTTGATGCGTAATTCAGGAAAATTCTCTTCTATAGAAGATAGTCACTAAGATGATCCGATATTGTAGAGACCTGAATGAGAAGTTGAGCAGATGTAACGTCATAAAAACCCTGTGTAATAATACAATTACTGGAGAAAATAAGGGAAACATTTGAGGAGATTTATGTTTTACAGTATCTAGTTTTCTTCTACTAATAAAGCCTATACATTTTAGGCCACAGACAACAAGCAGTTTCTTCCTCAGAATCTGCAAGTGAATTCCTTTCTCATAGACTCATCTTCCTTATTGCTAATTCTCGTCTCATTTACCAACACTGGAATCGGCATTAGCAATACTGCAGGAGATATTCATTACACGTAACATGAGAAATAACTACTTCATGATGAGGACAACATCTTCATCTACTACGGCTCTAGATACATATTTGGCCAGAGTCCTTCATTGACTACATCACCGCTGGCCGTCTATATGTTTCCCGTCTTCACCGGACTGTCATCTTCTATCACGTTAGATCTCAGGTCTGATTCACACTCAGAAGTTTGAGGCATTTATAAAAGCTTGTTTGTAAGAACACAAAGACAGGAGTTATTTGATACCAAAATTTCCATGTACAGTGTTTTATGCGGTTTCAAAACAAAGTGTGAATCTCAAATTGAAATCATTGTTGTTGAGATTTTGTGCAAATTTCAACGCCTCCTCCTGTGTGCCTCCCCTCATCAGGAGGAGGTCGTCGATAAATCGACCGTACCATATGATTTTTTGGGCTATAAATATTGCTCTCATGGTAAATGTGTTGCTCCTCCCATTGGACGTGAAAATTTGCTGCCCATACTTACTCCCCTCCTTTGTAAAAAAAAAAAAAAAAAAAATTGATTGTCAAAGCAGAAATAATTATGATCCAGAAGAAATTTAACTGACAGGATAATGAAATCTTTTATTTCTATTGTATACGTGCTATAGGTATCCAAGTGATAGCTCAGGCTAGCTAATGCTACACTGTGTGGTATGGATGAATATAGAGCTACACATGTGGTCAAAATTGTTAGCACCCCTCGTTTAACCCCTTACTGGCATGGGGCATATTAGTAAGCCCCAGGCCATCACCCCCCCTGATTCTTACAGCTGACATGTGCCCGCAACAGCCTCGGGTGGAATCGCGATCCACCAGCGGCTGTTAACCAGTTAAATGCCGCTGTCAATCTCTGACAGCGGCATTTAACAGGGCCGCGCCAGAAGTGTGTCACTTACCCCGCCCATCAGTGGCCCCGTCATGTGATCACGGGTCACTGATGGGTGGGCATGGCAACCCGGGGTCTGCAGCAGACCCCAGTGGTTGTCATGAAAAGATTGCTATGAGCGCCACTTAGTGGTCGGCGCTAATAGCACAGGAGCATTTCTGCTACATAGAGGTGATCTGCTCATCGCCTCTATGTAGCAGAGGCAATCAGACCTTTGCTGCTTATAGTCTCCTATGGAGATTATAGAAGCAAGCAAAAAGTGTAAAAAAAATGTTTTAAAAATATAAAAGTTTAAATCACCCCCCCTTTTGCCCCATTCAAAATAAAATAAAAAATAAACCCCCCACACACATATTTGGTATCGCCGCATTCAGAATCGCCCGATATATCAATCTAAAAAAATAATTAATCCGATCGGTAAACGGCGTAACAAGAAAAAAATTCCGAACACCAGAATTATGTTTTTTTGGTCACCGCAACATTGCAATAAAATGCAATTATGGGCGATCAAAACATCGGATCTACCCCAAAATGGTATCAATACAAACGTCAGTCAAAAAATAAGCCCTCGCCCGGCCCCAGATCCCTAAAAATGGAGATGCTAAGGGTCTCGGAAAATTGCACCATTTTCTGGGGGAATTTTTTTTCACCACTTAAATAAAAAAGAACCTATACATATTTAGTGTCTACGAACTCATAATGACCTGGGGAATAAGAATGGCAGGTCAGTATTAGCATTTAGTGAATGTGGAAAGGAAAAAACAAACAAAAAAAAACAAAAAACACAACAACTGTGGAATTGCATTTTTTTTTGCAATTTCACCGCACTTGGAATTTTTTTCCCCGTTTTCCAGTACACGATAGGGTCAAACTAGTAATGACGTTTAAAAGTACAACTCGTCTCCCAAAAAATAAGCCCTCACATGGCCATATTGACCGGTCATGAAGGGGTTAATGAAAGAAAAACCCACAATGGTCACAGAAATAACTTGAATCTGACAAAAGTAATAAATTAAAAATCTCTGAAAATGAACAAATGAAAGTCAGGCATTGCTTTTCTGCTACCACAGAATTTAAAAAAAAATTAACCTCATGAAATAGGCCTGGACAGAAATGATGGTTCTTCTTAACTTAATATTTTGTTGAACAACCTTTTGAGGCAATCACTGCAATCAAACGATTCCTGTAACGGTCAATGAGACTCCTGCACCTTTCGACAGGTATTTTGGCCTCTCCTCATGAGCAAACTGCTCCAGTTGTCTCGTGTTTGAAGGTTGCCTTTTCCAGACGGCATGGTTCAGCTCTTTCCAAAGGTGCTCAATAGGATTTGGGGCAGGGCTCATAGAAGCCACTTCAGAATAGTCCAATGTTTTCCTCGTAGCCATTCTTGGGTGTTTTTAGCTGTGTGTTTTGGGTCATTATCCTGTTGCAAGACCCATGACCTGCGACTGAGAACAAACTTTCTGACACTGGGCAGCATATTTCTCTCTAAAATCCCTTGATAGTCTTGAGATTTCATTGTACCCTGCACAGATTCAAGACACCCTGTGCCAGATGCAGCAAAGCAGCCCCAGAACATAACAGCCTCCCCCATGTTTCACAGTAGGGAAAGTGTTCTTTTTTTGAACACCATGTCACCAAACAGCACAGTGAGTATCTGTAGCCCTATATACAGGCCCACTAACTGATTACAAGATTGTAGAAACCAGTGATGCTAATTAGTGGACACAACTTGATTTAACATGTCCCTTTTGTCACATTATTTTCAGGGGTACCATCATTTCTGTCCAGGCCTATTTCAAGAGTTTATTTTTTTTCAAAATTCTGTGGAAGCAGAAAAGCAATGTCTGCCTTTCATTTGTTCATTTTCATAGATTTTTAATTTATTATTACTTTTGTCAAATTCAAGTTACGGTATTTCTGTGACCATTGTGGGTTTTCTCTTTCATTAAATGAGGGGTACCAATAATTTTGACCACGTGTGTATAACATCGTATGATAGCCAGTGAGAATTTTCTTGCTATAGAAAAATCTTCAAATACAGTATCCACAAATTTACAGTCCCTAATGTAGCTGGGAATTTAGTGCACTAGTGGTTGAAGATAGAAATCTATCCACACACCCAGTCTCTCTCCCATAGAACCTAAGCCCGCTACTATTGGTCTGAGTGGTGGTGGAAATATGTTTTTGTGGTTCTTAGGAAATTAATGATATATAGGTATGAAAGGTTGTTCCACATAGAGCTGTTCCGCCAGTTTTTTTTATCCAAGGCTCCTGCACTCAAACCTTCTTGTAGCAATATATATAATTCCATATTGAGGTCTTGGGTTAGTTCCAAATACACATCCGTGTTTCTTGTTTCTTAAATCAATCAAATTGAGCTTGAGTTAAATAGAATGTAATTCCACTGTTGTGAACCTCTTGTCTGCTGTCAAATCCATATTAGTTTTGAGTTCCTTCAGGGCAATTTTTTCTTTTCTAGTTAGATTGTTATTTTTATTTCCTTTATGAGTGATTTCATTTTTTTAGAGAAACCGAATCCTTTTCAATAAGATCCTGAAAGTGGTCTAAAACCATGGAACGTGATTGAAGTGGATTAAAGGATGGATTTCCCCTATGAAACAGACTATTCAGAGAGGTATCAGACTTCATAGATTCCCTCTCCAATGATTTCAATTGTAATAACACCTTTTGTTCTGAAAAAGATTTGTTAGGAGTAATATCAGAATTAACTGTTACAACATCAGTAATATTTTCAACATCATTATCAGAGCTATCACAATGACATTTCACAGTAAGGTTCTGCGCCAGTCTATTAACAGCCAAAATTGCTCTAAATACATCAAACTCATCGGTAGGGGCAAAACTTAGGACTTTCGCTAAAAGTGATAATTGTTCCTCTGATGACACAAAACTGGTCAAATTCCAAATCGGTAGCTCTAATAGCGGCGATTTCTGTTCCGGGTGGTATATCTGTTTCCGCTTGTGTTTGTAGCCCCCCTTCCTCCGTTTTTTGGCATGCTAGTAGATGTATTTTGTGGATATTCATAATAAAATCTTCCATCTTCGCTAAATTAGCTTTCAGTTTGTCATTATTGCTAGTGAAATCCTTGTTGTGCACAAATTTTTCCAATGAGGATTGGATACAAAAACGAAAACAGAAATAAAAAGTAAGTTCCAGCTCCTCATATTTCAGGATTAACCCATCAACTTCAATGAACAATCGCTAAGGATGCAGTTCCACTCTGTTTGAAATGTCTCATCATACAGGGCTGTGGCCATTTTTTTAGCCTTAATCCCCTTGGTATCATCTCCTTTTTCACATACATTTCCAATTCTTGTAATAAGAAAAAAACATGCAAAAAAGCACAAGACACATGTTAAACATTTGTTTTAAAAGAAATTAAGTCTTTTGAGCACCAGAACAGATGTACACCGCAGGGATGGCACAGGTATGGCTGCTACACCAATCCTGGCAGTTTAACCACTTGCTGCTGTCAAGAGCAAACATGGCATCTAAGAATGTTTGACAGAGTTCGGCTCAATGCCCCTCCTCCCCCAAGTACTCGATAGTATGGGGCTGACTAGTTACTACGATACTTAAATGCCTATTAATGGTGTCTGGGCCTGCAATGTACGAAAGTCTATTAGGCCGGGCCAAAGGCAACGTTCACTAAGTTACTTTTTAACGCCTCCAAACACATTAGACTAAAACACACGACCCCAGGAAGAAGCAGGTGCAAAACGTGCGTCGGGGCTTCCGCCTACCCAGTGGCTGCTACTATCCTAGGTACTAATCCTATACATGTATCTATGCTCTTATATTTTTATATGGTAGTTCTTTTAACCCCTTCAGCTTTTTAGCTGGTATGTCTATTGCACGCAAGGCACTTTAGGCATTTATTTATATGCTGTATTATAAGCATTTACTTATTAATATATACATATTCCTTATAGATTTAATTCTGTTTTTTTGTTACTTAAACTACTCTAGTAGTGCATGATCCATTGACCTGTTACCATTGTGGGTCTGATTAATTTTTATATATTTCATTGTACTAGGAATATGTTGTAATAGAACCACATGTTATATACTATCCACTTGGTGGCTACACTATAATTATTTATTATTTTTATATCACATGAATTTTTGTAATTGTGACATACTCAGGGATACCATTTCTAATTTATACTGGGTGAGGTGTCACTCTGTTTTGTATCCCCTCCTCTTGAATTTTAATATATTTTTGTGTTTCTAAAGTTCGATTTGACTCGCCCCCTGGGCCGTGGGGCACTCGGAACCAGGCAATAGGGAGACGATGGGGGTAGTAGTGGCGACCCGGTCCCGTGGCTCAGGGTGGTCAGACCGGTGGCAGTCTTTAAGATGTTTTAGATTATGTCCGACTACGCCACCCGTGGATTGCGGTTATTAGGAACCGCCGCTGCAGGGCAGACCGCTGGGGCCGATGATGTGTGAAGCTGGGATGGTTTGACTCCCCACGGGAAGAGTGCGGCCCCAGGGCAGTGTAGTAGATGGTGGGAGTGAGGGTGGTGTGAGTCCCAGTACCGGTAGTGCCGGAGGAGCGAAAAAGCACACAGACAACGTACTACAGTCCAGGGTCTTTACTCACGGTTAATATCCAAGTCACTTCTGCAGGGAATGACTGCCCGAGCCGTGCGGCGTCCACCAGGTGAGGGGCTCGGTCAACTCCCAGGCAGCTCAGGAGTATGGCTCAGGACCCCCTTCAATCCTTCCTCTGGCCTGCCTCACCAGTGACCCACTTTTGTCCAGCTACCGCGGACTTGTGCGGTTAAACGTGGGCCCCGTCCTCCGCTGTCCTATATGGTGCCTTCCTAGCAGGTTTGATGAGGTGTCGCACCAATAAATGATCACGACGTCCGGTCTTTGGCTGAGGGTAGTTTCTCCTCCACCAACTTGGGATCCGGCACCCTTAATCTGCCTGACCCTGCACCCTGGATTCTCGTGGGTTCTTAGGGTCCCTTCCACCTTCTTGTTCCTGAGCCCTTCTGTTTCTCTGTCTCTCCTCCTTCTTACCTGTTCCTTCTTCTCCTCCCTTCTCGTGGAGCTGGGCTGAGGTGACACCACAACTCCCCTTCACCTCCTCCTCGGCCTCTCACTAGGCCCTCCTGGAGTAGAGCTCCTACAGAGCCTCTACTCCCTGTCTTCTCCTCTCTCTGCACAGACTAAACTTAGATCTAAGATGGTGCCCACCTTTTATACCTCCCTCTGACCATGAGCCCAGGTGAACAGCAACCAATGGGCTCCTTCCTACGCTCAGGAACCAACCCCTATCTGCCCCTACAGCACTGGGTGTTCCACCCCCCTCCCCACTCCAGACAGGGACATAGTCGGTCATGCCTGCACTTCTGTCTAGTGGGAGCACCGTTGAGCTGTCCCTCGGAAATGGGGTGTGTGTGCTGTATGCAGCTAACTGAGCCCTGGTCCATACTCCATCCTTACCCGGGAGTGGAATACCACACCTCTGGCAGAGGTGCAATACCCCTGTAGCGGCCGAACCCTCGGGGCGCTACAGATTCATAAACATTTACGGTTTACTCTATTGGGTTTATATACGCTCTGTCTTTTTGGATGTCTATGTAATTTGGCAGTACCCATTTAATATACAGTACAGACCAAAAGTTTGGACACACCTCCTCATTTAAAGATTTTGCTGTATTTTCTTGACTATGAAAATTGTACATTCACACTGAAGGCATCAAAACTATGAATTAACACATGTGGAATTATATACTTAACAAAAAAGTGTGAAACAACTGAAAATATGTCTTATATTCTAGGTTCTTCAAAGTAGCCGCCTTTTGCTTTGATGACTGCTTTGCACACTCTTGGCATTCTCTTGATGAGCTTCAAGAGGTAGTCACCGGAAATGGTCTTCCAACAATCTTGAAGGAGTTCCCAGAGATGCTTAGCACTTGTTGGCCCTTTTGCCTTCACTCTGCGGTCCAGCTCACCCCAAACCATCTCGATTGGATTCAGGTCTGGTGACTGTGGAGGCCAGGTCATCTGGCGTAGGACCCCATCACTCTCCTTCTTGGTCAAATAGCCCTTACACAGCCTGGAGGTGTGTTTGGGGTCATTGTCCTGTTGAAAAATAAATGATGTTCCAACTAAACGCAAACTGGATGGAATAGCATGCCGCTGCAAGATACTGTGGTAGTCATTCTGGTTCAGTATGCCTTCAATTTTGAATAAATCACCAACAGTGTCACCAGCAAAGCACCCCCACACCATCACACCTCCTCCTCAATGCTTCACGGTGGAAACCAGGCATGTAGAGTCCATCCGTTCACCTTTTCTGCGTCGCACAAAGACACGGTGGTTGGAACCAAAGATCTCAAATTTTGACTCATCAGACCAAAGCACAGATTTCCACTGGTCTAATGTCCATTCCTTGTGTTCTTTAGCCCAAACAAGCCTCTTCTGCTTGTTGCCTGTCCTTAGCAGTGGTTTCTTAGCAGCTATTTTACCATGAAGGCCTGCTGCACAAAGTCTCCTCTTAACAGTTGTTGAACAGATGTGTCTGCTGCTAGAACTCTGTGTGGCATTGACCTGGTCTCTAATCTGAGCTGCTGTTAACCTGCGATTTCTGAGGCTGGTGACTCAGATAAACTTATCCTCAGAAGCAGAGGTGACTCTTGGTCTTCCTTTCCTGGGGCAGTCCTCATGTGAGCCAGTTTCTTTGTAGCGCTTGATGGTTTTTGAAACTGCACTTGGGGACACTTTCAAAGTTTTCCCAATTTTTCGCACTGACTGACCTTCATTTCTTAAAGTAATGATGGCCACTCGTTTTTCTTTACTTAGAATTTGTTTTATGGCAAGAAAAAAGCAGCTAACAGTCTATTCAGTAGGACTATCAGCTGTGTATCCACCAGACATCTGCACAACACAGCTGATGGTCCCAACCCCATTTATAAGGCAAGAAATCCCACTTATTAAACCTGACAGCGCACACCTGTGAAGTGAAAACCATTTCCGGTAACTACCTCTTGAAGCTCATCAAGAGAATGGCAAGAGTGTGCAAAGCAGTCATCAAAGCTAAAGGTGGCTACTTTGAAGAACCTAGAATATAAGACATATTTTCAGTTGTTTCACACTTTTTTGTTAAGTATATAATTCCACATGTGTTAATTCATAGTTTTGATGCCTTCAGTGTGAATGTACAATTTTCATAGTCATGAAAATACAGAAAAATCTTTAAATGAGAAGGTGTGTCCAAACTTTTGGTCTGTACTGTATGTGGTCAAATATAAGCACATTAGACTGAAGTTGCATGAAAGCACTGATTTCGGGGTTTGGTTGACTATATAATGTATTTGGGGGCCTCCTGACAGATAATGTCAGGGCAGAGAAGGATTTGGGATCCTGAATTTCAGAGGCTAATCCATTTGTTCTTCCTGTAAAAAATACTCCACTAGAGGAGTCTGGAGGCGACTCTCTCATACAGATCACAGGAAAGCTGGAATATTTGTGTGTATGGGGGAGTCAGGAGAGATAGCCGTCTGCCAAATGACCGTTCAGCCAACACTTATCTCATGTGTATGGGGCCGTTAGTATTACATGACAGGCAGTGATAGTATACGGCACTACAGTAGTACAGTGCATCATCTGAGCAATCAGAGCCTTGTATGTTGTATGATCGCACTAAGGAGAGTTGCTTAACCCCTTAATGACGGAGCCAATTTTGACCTTATTGACCAAGCCAAATTTTACAATTCTGACCAGTGTCACTTTATGAGGCAATATCTCTGGAACGCTTCAACGGATCCTACTAATTCAAAGATTGTTTTTAGCGACATATTGTACTTCACGATAGTGGTAAAATTTATTCGATATGACTTACGTTTATTTGTAAAAAAAAAAAAATATGGAAATTTGGAGAAAATTTTGCAATTTTCAAACTTTTAATTCTTATGCCCCTAAATCAGAGTTATGTCACATGCTTCACTTGAAGCAACGTGGAAGGAAAAAATAAACATTTAACTTTTTTCACATAAATTTTACTTCAGACCCAAATTTTTTTTATTTTCACAAAAATAATAATAGAAAATGGACCACAAAATGTGTTGTGCAATTTCTGCTGAGCATGCCGATATCCTATATGTGGAGGAAAACCACTGTTTAGGTGCACGGCAGGGTTCGGAATTAAAGGAGCATTGTTTGACTTTTTGAAAGCAAAAATGGCTGGAAATAAGAGTGAACACCATGTTGCGTTTGGAGAGCCCTTGATGTGCCTAAATAGTGGAAACCCCCCCATAAGTCCCCCCTTTTGGAAAGTACACCCCTTATGGAATGTATCTAGATATGTGGTGATCACATTGAACCCCCAGGTGCTTCACAGAAGTTTAGAGCATAGAGAAGTGAAGATAAAAAATTCAACTTTTTCAACAAAAATGTAATTGTAGCCCCAAATTTCTTTGTTTTCACAAGGGTAACAGAAGAAATTGAATCCCAAAATTTGTTGTTCAATCTCTCGAGTATGCTGATACCCCCTATATAGCGGAAAACTATTGTTTGGGCGCACGGCAGGGCTCAGAAAGGAAATGTTAAGGGGGCGGTTTCAAACAACTTTATTTTAATGGAACGCAACTGCACCCGGGGTCTGCAATGCAGCCTGGTGGACTGCTGCCGAACACCTTCTGGGTGAGAAGGACAACAACCAACTTAAATGATAACCCTTCCGTGTTACTGCACACGGTAACGGGTATAGCGGTTCGCTCTATCTCCGTTAACTGCATGGAAGATGTGCGACCGGGGAAGTAACTACTTAAATGATAAACCCTTCCGTGTTACCGCACACGGGAATGGGTATAGCGATTCGCACAATCTCTGTGAACCGCACGGGAGGTGAGCGACCGGGGAAGTTGCTGTAGCCCTGTCTACGACACAGGCGCTACGCAGTAGGCGCTAGGGTGCGGGTGTGGGCGCCGGGTATACGTGCTCTCAGCCGGCGTGCTACTGGACTGAGGAGACTCGCTCCACGTGGCCCGCAGGCGGTACCGGGAATACGGTGTCTGCAGACAGCTCGGGGTTTATGGCGACCCACTTGACAGAGCCGGACTGTCAGCCTAAGCTACCTGCCTCCCTCCATCTAAGGCTGCCTATCCCCCGCTAACCTGCCTGAATAAAGCTACGGCTCACGGGGAGCTCAAACGTCAAGCATGCACACCACACCACCACTGCTCAAAGATCAGAGCGCGCCGCCATGTTTGTGGGCCGGCCTTTTAAAGACTAAGCCCTGCCCACCGTCGCACCATTGGTGACGCCACCCGTGAAGCAATCAGGCGGTGCCAGGTCACCGGATCAGGTGGTTGCCAAACCACCAATCTGGTCCGCCATGTCACAGGCATGCTCAGTGCGGTGTATCTCGGACTTAGGCTGCCGGAGCCCTGACTCCCTCCGCAACCCATACTTCATATGGCTAGGCACAAACACCCAAGATACAACCTGTGCCTCATGTGCACTAGCTAGGCGTTGGGACTGACGGAAATGCTGTGCAACATCAGCCCTGGCTGGACCTGAATGGGAGACCACAGAACCCACTGGTGATTCTGAACCCATTTCAGATCCAGTAACCACCCAGCGCCTAACAGGAAGGAGTGACGTTTTGGAATGCAGACTTTGATGGAATGGTCTGCGGGTGTCATTTAGCATTTGGAGAGCTCCTGATGTGCCTAAACAGTGGAAAAGCCCAACAAGTGGCCCCATTTTGGAAACTGCACCCCTCAAGGATTTTATCCATGGGTATAGTGAGCATTTTGAGCACACAGGTACTACACATAGTTTGATAACATTAGGTCGTCATTTGGAAAATTGTAATTTTTTTTACGAAAATATTGTTTTAGCCCCAAATCTGTAATTTCCACGATGGATAATAGGTGAAAATGGATCCCATAATTTGTTACATAATTTATTCCGAACGCGATGATACAACACTGAAACATGAGAATGACATTTTAGTGGTAAAAATATAATGTATTTGCTGCAAATTTTCAAGCACACAAGGGTTAATAGGTGAAACTGGACCCTATAATTTATTGCACAATTTCGTCCGAACACGGTGATGCCCCATATGTCATCAGAAATACTTTAAGGCCACACGTCAGGGCTGAGAAGGCAGGAGCGCCATTTGGCTTTTGTAGCACAGATTTTGGTAGAATAGTTTACAGACGACATTTGCAGAGCCCTGAAGGTGTCAGAACAGCAGAAAAACCCCAAAAGTAACCTCATTGTAGAAACTGTACCTCTCAATGAATTCATCTACGGCTGCAGCGACTATTTTGAACATCCACATCAGGCTTTTTTTGGAGAATTGCAAATCTTCCAGTTTAATGCCCACACATTGTGCCCAGCGCCCTCATATATTGTGCCCAGCTTGTGCTTCTGGCGATACGCACCCATAAACTGTTAAGTGCTCTCCCCACACTATGACAATGTCAAACATGTGGCCTCTTATTGTGGTTTAGGCACAGTGGGGCTCAGAAGGAGGGGCATTTGGATTTGGGAGAGCAGAATCCAATGGATTTTAATCGAGGGGGAAGAGAGCCATGTCGCTTTTCAGAGTTTGTTCTACCAGTAACGTGGGAACCCCCTATTAGTTCCAGTGACAGATAATGGACCTCAGTGGGGCTGGATTTGTGCGGGATAAGTTAGGGGTTTTTATTGGTAACATTTTGGGACACATAATATATTTTTTGATCGCTTCCAGAATAAGGCTGTAATCACAAACTTGTGTTCAACGCTGAGCACTTACCGCGGGGTTTCCTTGTAAATTCCACAAAAATGCGATTCAGACGAAACCCTTAATAGACGCACCCACCATAACGAGGCAGATGGAGACACTTTGCGCTCCATTTGGCATCTGCTCCGGTGGTATCCATCTTTTTAGGCGTGCACAGATCTGTGGTAGCCCACACTTGTGCGCTAAAAAGAAGCTTAAAATAATGGGAGACCACTGGTACAGAGACCAGTCCAAAGTGACTTCATCAGTCTCATAAGTGAGTGGTTCCGTCCGGGGTTTTGTCTGAATCTCGGTTTTGGGTAATTTACATGGAAATCCCGAAGTAAGGTCTCAGTGGAGAGCGCAGGATAAATGTGAGTTGAGCCTTATTCCGATTTTTGTAAGGTAGAATGAACAAACAGACAGCAGTACAAAAATAGTTCTTATGTTAGAGAAAACGGTGCAAAAATAAAACTAGTTTTTTTTTTTTTTTTAATGTTGAAGGAAGACTACGTCGATCTAGTTCAACCCATAGCCTAACATGTTGATCCAGAGAAAAAACCTGTGAGTCTGAACTGAAAAGTAAATTGATGTGCATGCAAAATGTAAATGCATGTTCACATAAGGCCACTAGACAGAGAAAAACCAAAAACAAGCAAAATACCCAAATAACTGAAAGTAAATGGATAAATCGCACAGTGCAAAAAATAATAAATAATAAAGGGTATTTAGTTAACATAATTTTGATCAAAATAATGTAAAAGCTATCCCACCACGTCACGGCAGCCTTTATGGGACAGTCCTAGCTAATATTAAAACCTTAACACTTGTCAAGTGACATACATATGGATAAGGGCAGAGAGACTGAACCCCTAGTAGAAGCATAAGACTAAGTCCATATAGTTCAACCCATAGCCTAACATGTTGATCCAGAGGAAGGCAAAAAAAAAAACATGTGGCAAACTCTAAGCTCCACATTGGGGAAAAAAATTCCTTCCCGACTCCATACGACAATCAGACTAGATCCCTGGATCAATGCCCTATCATGGAATCTAGTATATATAACCTGTAATATTATACTTTTCAAGAAAGGAATCCATGCCCTTCTTAAATTTTATTAGTGAATCACTCATTACAACATCATGTGGCAGAGAGTTCCATAGTCTCACTGTTCTTACAGTAAAGAATCCCCATCTGTGATTATGATTAAACCTTCTTTCCTCCAGACGTAGAAGATGCCCCCTTGTCCCCGTCTCAGGCCTCAGAGTAAACAGATCAGTAGAAAGGTCTTTGTACTGTCCCTTCATATATTTGTACATAGTAATAAGATCATCCCTAAGCCTTCGTTTTTCCAAACTAAATAACCCCAAGTGTAATAACCTGTCTTGGTATTGCAGACCCCCCAGTCCTCTAATAACCTTGGTCGCTCTTCTCTGCACCCTCTCTAGTTCAGCTATGTCTTTCTTATACACCGGAGACCAGAACTGTACACAGTATTCTAAGTGTGGTCGCACTAATGACTTGTATAGAGGTAAAATTATGTTCTCCTCATGAGCATCTATTGCCTCTTTTAATGCATCCCATTATTTTATTTGCCTTTGCAGCAGCTGCCTGACACTGGCCACCAAACGTGAGCTTGTCGTCCACCAATACACCCAGGTCTTTTTCAGTTACAGTTTTGCCCAATGTTTTACAATTAAGCATATAATTATACATTTTATTTCCTCTGCCCAAGTGCATTACCTTACATTTATCCCCATTAAAGCTCATTTGCCATTTATCAGCCCAAGCTTCTAGTTTACATAGATCCTCCTGTAATATAAAATTGTCCTCCTCTGTATTGATTACCCTGCAGAGTTTAGTGTCATCTGCAAATATTTAAATATTACTCTGTATGCCCCCTACGCGGTCATTAATAAATATGTTAAAAAGAAGGGGGCCTAATACTGACCCCTGTGGTACCCCACTGTTAACTGAGACCCAGTCTGAGTGTGTTCCATTAATAACCACCCTTTGTTTCCTATCACTGAGCCAGTTCTTAAGCCACATACATATATTTTCCCCTATCCCCATTGTTCTCATTTTATGTATCAACCTTTGGTGTGGAAACGTATCAAAAGCTTTTGAAAAGTCCATATACACAACATCCACTACATTTCCTTGGTCCAGTACAGAACTTGCCTCCTCATAAAAGCTGATCAGATTAGTTTAACAGAAACGGTCCCTCGTAAACCCATGTTGATATTGGGTCATGAGGTTATTCTTCTTCAGATACTCTATTATAGCATCTCTTCGGAAACCCTCCAGGATTTTACCCACAGTAGAGGTTAAGCTTACTGGCCTATAATTTCCAAATTCAGTTTTTTGTCCCCTTTTTGAATATTGGCACCACATTTGCTATACGCCAGTCCTATGGTACAGACCCTGTTATTATAGAATCTTTAACGATTAAAAATAATGGTCTATCTATGATGTTACTTAATTCCTGCAGTACTCGCGGGTGTATCCCATCCGGGCCCGGGGATTTGTCAACTTTAGTGATTTTTAGACGCCGCCGTACTTCCTGCTGGGTTATGCAAGTGACATTTAATGGAGAATTTTTGTCATCACTAATCATGTTTTCTGTCATGCGATTTTCTTGTGTAAATACGGTTGAAAAAAAATCATTTCGCATATGGGCTTTTTCCTCATCCTCATCCACCATTTCACCCAGACTATTTTGAAGCGGACCAAACACTATCATTTTTTAGTTTTTT
Source organism: Phyllobates terribilis (assembly GCF_046119375.1). Taxonomy (NCBI): domain Eukaryota; kingdom Metazoa; phylum Chordata; class Amphibia; order Anura; family Dendrobatidae; genus Phyllobates; species Phyllobates terribilis. The sequence continues at coordinate 2,104,723 of NW_027362943.1, forward strand.
ACTATTTATGTAGTTAAAGAATATTTTGGGATTATTTTTACTTTCTCTGGCAATGATTCTCTCTGTCTCAATCTTTGCTGCCTTGATTTGTTTTCTTACAGAATTTATTTAATTTTCTGTATTTAATGCCTCATCACTACTTACTTGCTTTAGTTCTCTAAATGCTTTCTTTTCGTCACTTATTGCGCCCCTTACAGCTCTATTTAGCCATAGTGGTTTCCTCCTATTTCTAGCATGTTTATTCCCATAGGGTATATATTGTGCACAGGTCCTATTCAGGATGCTAATAAATGTCTCCCATTTGCTTTGTGTAGTTTTATGTCTCAGGATATCGTCCCAGTTTATTGCACTAAGATCATCTCTCAACCGTTGGAAATTTGCCTTCCTGAAGTTTAGTGTCCTTGTAACCCCTCTACTACACATCTTATCAAAGGATACATGAAAGCTTATTATTTTGTGTTCACTATTACCCAAGTGTCCGCCAACTCGTATATTTGATATGCGGTCTGGCCTGTTGGTTAATATTAGGTCTAGCAGTGCTCCCCTTCTTGTTGGGTCCTGAACCAGTTGTGAAAGGTAATTGTCTCTCATAGTTGTCAAAAACCTATTACCTTTGCTTGAACTACATGTTTCTGTCCCCCAATGTATTTCAGGTTAGTTGAAGTCCCCCATAAAAATTACTTCTCCTTGATTCGCTGCTTCATCTATTTGCTTTATGAGGATATTCTCCGCTGCTTCCATTATTTTTGGAGACTTATAACAAACCCCTATCAGTAATTTATTATTTTTTCCCCCTCACCTTATCTCCACCCACAGGGACTCTACATTTTCATTAGATTCACATATATTCTCATGCAAGATGGGTTTTAAGGATGATTTTACATATAAACACCCCTCCCCCCCCCCGATTGTTTGTACGGTTATTTCTGAACAGACTATAGCCCTGTAAATTAACTGCCCAGTCATGGTTCTCGTCCAGCCACGTCTCAGATATCCCCACCATGTCATAATTATTTTCCAACAAAATTAATTCTAATTCCTCCGTTTTGTTGGTGAGGCTTCTGGCATTAGTGTACATGCATTTTATGTATCTCTCTGTACCTCTATTCCTTCTTACTTTATTGACTGTTCTAACCCCACCCCTAATTTCTTTATTTGTGCCCAGGTCACTATCTGCACTATCTTCCCCACCTATAAAATAATCAACATGGAAAAATTGAGGTGAATAATAGTTGGAATCAATACCACCCCATGGTATAACTTATTCTTTAATACGGTAGGGACTACTGAAGTAATATAAAGTTCAAAGACAAGAGAGCAAAGAAAAACTTCGAAAAACGTTACAGTTTATGAAAGCATAAACTCTTTATTGACAAGAAAAAGTTTTAGGGAAACATATATGGATCACTCAGAGACATGAGATTAAAAACAGTGGAAGAGCTAGGAAGCAAAGACAACATTGCATGTATGGCCCCATAGAAATTGATCATATGTGAATATGATAAGAGCACTTACAGCATAGATCATAAAGAGATAGCTCACGCATCCATTACATAATATAAACCCCACAGTGGGAGCAGATTAAATATAATGCCTCGTAAATAACAATTATGTATACGTACTATAGGAGCACAAACAAAAATGAAACATAAAAAAATGGCTCACGTAAAGTAATCCCTGTGCTCAGTATGGATATCACAAGTGCAGGACATATGCCTGGAGTTATAGGTGACTATTAGAGAACACTTCAATCACATATATATAGTGGTGGCCAAAAGTATTGGCACTCCTGCAATTCTGTCAGATAATACTCAGTTTCTTCCTGAAAATGATTGCAATCACAAATTCTTTGGTATTATTATCTTCATTTAATTTGCTTGCAAGGAAAAAACACAAAAGAGAATGAAGCAAAAATCAAATCATTGATCATTTCACACAAAACTCCAAAAATGGGCCAGACAAAAGTATTGGCACCCTCAGCCTAATACTTGGTTGCACAACCTTTAGCCAAAATAACTGCCAACAACCGCTTCCGGTAACCATCAATGAGTTTCTTACAATGCTCTGCTGGAATTGTAGACCATTCTTCTTTGGCAAACTGCTCCAGGTCCCTGATATTTGAAGGGTGCCTTCTCCAAACTGCCATTTTGAGATCTCTCCACAGGTGTTCTATGGGATTCAGGTCTGGCTCATTGCTGGCCACCTTAGAAGTCTCCAGTGCTTTCACTCAAACCATTTTATAGTGGTTTTGGAAGTGTGTTTTGGGTCATTGTCTTGCTGGAAGACCCATGACCTCTGAGGGAGACCCAGCTTTCTCACACTGGGTCCTACATTATGCTGCAAAATTTGTTGGTAGTCTTCAGACTTCATAATTCCATGCACACAGTCAAGCAGTCCAGTGCCAGAGGCAGCAAAGCAACCCCAAAACATCAGGGAACCTCAGCCATGTTTGACTGTAGGGACCGTGTTCTTTTCTTTGAATGCCTCTTTTTTTTTCCCTATACACTTTATGTTGATGCTTTTTGCCAAAAAGGTCTACTTTTGTCTCATCTGACCAGAGAACATTCTTCCAAAACGTTTTAGGCTTTCTCACGTAAGTTTTGGCAAACTCCAGCCTGGCTTTTTTATGTCTCGGGGTAAGAAGTGGGGTCTTCCTGGGAATCCTACCATACAGTCCCTTTTCATTCAGACGCCGACGGATAGTACGGGTTGACACTGTTGTACCCTCGGTCTGCAGGGCAGATGAACCTGTTTGGATGTCAGTCGAGGTTCTTTATCCACCATCCGCACAATCTTGCGTTGAAATCTCTCGTCAATTTTTCTTTTCCGTCCACATCTAGGGAGGTTAGCCACAGTGCCATGGGCTTTAAACTTCTTGATGACACTGCGCACGGAAGACACAGGAACATTCAGGTCTTTGGAGATAGACTTGTAGCCTTGAGATTGCTCATGCTTCCTCGCAATTTGGTTTCTCAAGTCTTCAGACAGTTCTTTGGTCTTCTTTCTTTTCTCCATGCTCAATGTGGTACACACAAGGACACAGGTTGAGTCAACTTTAATCCATGTTAACTGGCTGCAAGTGTGATTTAGTTATTGCCAACACCTGTTAGGTGCCACAGGTAAGTTACAGGTGCTGTTAATTACACGAATTAGAGAAGCATCACATGATTTTTCGAACAGTGCCAATACTTTTGTCCACCCACTTTTTTAGGTTTGGTGTGGAATTATATCCAATTTGGCTTTAGGACAATTCTTTTTGTGTTTTTTCATTGAAGACAAATTAAATGAAGATAATAATACCAAAGAATTTGTGATTGCAATCATTTTCAGGAAGAAACAGAGTATTATCTGACAGAATTGCAGGGGTGCCAATACTTTTGGCCACCACTGTAGATGCTCGCCCATAGGGAAAATAGCGGTATCTATCACCTAAAGTAATCCCTGTGCTCAGTATGGATATCACAAGTGCAGGACATATGCCTGGGGTTATAGATGACTATTAGAGAACACTTCAATCACATGTATAGATGCTCGCCCATAGGGAAAATAGCGAGATAATTCACCCATCCATTTATACTGTATAGGAGGATCGCATACTTGCAGTGACTATAGCGGGGACACAAGACTTTGCTCCGGCTCTGCCCTACGCGCATTTCGGCTGGACTTGCCCCTGACGAAGTCCAGCATCTATATATGTGATTGAAGAGTTCGCTGATAGTCATCTATAACCCCAGCATATGTCCTGCATTTGTGATATCCATACTGAGCACAGGGATTACTCTAGGTGATAGACACCGCTATTTTCCCTATGGGCGAGCATCTATACATGCGATTGTAGTGTTCTTCAATAGTCACCTATACAATTATATGAAAAAGTTTGGGCACCCCTATTAATCTTAAGCTTAATGTTTTATAAAAATTGGTGTTTTTGCAACAGCTATTTCAGTTTGATATATGTAATAACTGTTGGACACAGTAATGTTTCTGCCTTGAAATGAGGTTTATTGTACTAACAGAAAATGTGCAATCTGCATTCAAACAAAATTTGACAGGTGCATAAGTATGGGCACCTCACCAGAAAAGTGACATTAATATTTAGTAGATCCTCCTTTTGCAAAAATAACAGCCTCTAGTCACTTCCTGTAGCTTTTAATGATTTCTTGGATCCTGGATGAAGGTATTTTTGACCATTCCTCTTTACAAAACAATTCCAGTTCAGTTAATTTTGATGGTCACCGAGCATGGACAGCCCTCTTCAAATGATCCCACAGATGTTCAATGATATTCAGGTCTGGGGACTGGGATGGCCATTCCAGAACATTGTAATTGTTCCTCAGCATGAATGCCTGAGTAGATTTGGAGCGGTGTTTTGGATCATTGTCTTGCTGAAAGATCCATCCCCTGCGTAACTTCAACTTTGTCACTGATTCTTGAACATTATTAAGAATCTGCTGATACTGAGTGGAATCCATGCGTCCCTCAACTTTAACAAGATTCCCGGTGCCGGCATTGGCAACACAGCCCCAAAGCATGATGGAACCGCCACCAAATTTTACTGTGGGTAGCAAGTGTTTTTCTTGGAATGCTGTGTTTTTTTGCCGCCATGCATAATGCCTTTTTGTATGACCAAACAACTCAATCTTGGTTTCAGCAGTCCACAGGACCTTCTTCCAAAAAGAAATTGGCTTCTCCAAATGTGCTTTTGCATACCTCAGCCGACTCTGTTTGTGGCGTGCTTGCAGAAACGGCTTCTTTCGCATCACTCTCCCATACAGCTTCTCCTTGTGCAAAGTGCGTTGTATAGTTGACCGATGCACAGTGACATCTGCAGTAAGTTGATGCTGCAGCTCTCTGGAGGTGGTCTGAGGATTGTCCTTGACTGATCTCACCATTCTTCTTCTCTCCCTTTCTGATGTTTTTCTTGGCCTGCCACTTCTGGCCTTAATAAGAACTGTCCCTGTGTTCTTCCATTTCCTTACTATGTTCCTCACAGTGGAAACTGACAGGTTAAATCTCTGAGACAGCTTTTTGTATCCTTCCCCTGAACAACTATGTTGAATAATCTTTGTTTTCAGATCATTTGACAGTTGTTTTGAGGAGCCCATGATTGGCTCTTCAGATGAGATTCAAACAGGAGAACAACTTGCAAGTGGCCACTTTAAGTAGCTTTTCTCATGATTGCATACACCTGGCTATGAAGTTCAAAGCTCAATGAGGTTACAAAACCAAAAAAAGTGCTTTAGTAAGTCAGTAAAAAGTAGGTAGGAGTATTTAAAACAAGAAAATGATAAGGGTGCCCATACTTATGCACCTGTCAAATTTTGTTTGAATGCAGATTGCACATTTTCTGTTAGTACAATAAACCTCATTTCAAGGCAGAAACATTACTGTGTCCAACAGTTATTACATATATCAAACTGAAATAGCTGTTGCAAAAACACCAATTTTTATAAAACATTAAGCTTAAGATTAATAGGGGTGCCCAAACTTTTTCATATAACTGTAACTCCAGGCATATGTCCTGCACTTGTGATATCCATACTGAGCACAGGGATTACTTTACGTGAGCCATTTTTTTATGTTTCATTTATGTTTGTGCTCCTATAGTACGTATACATAATTGTTATTTACGAGGCATTATATTTAATCTGCTCCCACTGTTGGGTTTATATTATGTAATGGATGCGTGAGCTATCTCTTTATGATCTATGCTGTAAATGCTCTTATCATATTCACATATGATCAATTTCTATGGGGCCATACATGCAATGTTGTCTTTGCTTCCTAGCTCTTCCACTGTTTTTAATCTCATGTCTCTGAGTGATCCATATGTTTCCCTAAAACTTTTTCTTGTCAATAAAGAGTTTATACTTTCATAAGCTGGGACGTTTTTCGAAGTTTTTCTTATCCCACCTATAAAATGAACACCCCCCAATCCCTAGTTTAAACACTCCTCCAACCATCTAGCCATTTTCTCCCCCAGCACAGCTGCACCCTCCTCATTGAGGTGCAGCCCATCCCTAGCGTAGAACCTGTAGCCAACTGAGAAGTTGGCCCAGTTATCCATGAACCCAATGGGGGCATAATGGGGGCATTACACTGTGTGGGGGCATCATACATACTGTATAAGGGGCATAATGGGGGCATTACACTGTGTGGGGCATCATACATACTACATAAGGGGCAGAATGGGGGCATTACACTGTGTGGGGCACCATACATACTGCATAAGGGGCATAATGGGGGCATTACACTGTGGGGGCATCATAAATCCTGCATAATGGGGGCATTACACTGGGTGGGGCCATCATACATCCTGCATAAGGGGCATAATGGGGGCATTACACTGTGGGGGGGAATCATACATCCTGCATAAGGGGCGTAATGGGGGCATTACACTGTGTGGGGGCATCATACATACTGCATAAGGGGCATAATGGGGGCATTACACTGTGTGGGGGCATCATACATACTGTATAAGGGGCATAATGGGGGCATTACACTGTGTGGGGCATCATACATACTACATAAGGGGCAGAATGGGGGCATTACACTGTGTGGGGCACCATACATACTGCATAAGGGGCAGAATGGGGGCATTACACTGTGTGGGGCACCATACATACTGCATAAGGGGCATAATGGGGGCATTACACTGTGGGGGCATCATAAATCCTGCATAATGGGGGCATTACACTGGGTGGGGCCATCATAAATCCTGCATAAGGGGCATAATGGGGGCATTACACTGTGTGGGGGCATCATACATCCTGCATAAGGGGCATAATGGGGGCATTACACTGTGGGGCATCATACATCCTGCATAAGGGGCATAATGGGGGCATTACACTGTGGGGGCATCATACTGCATAAGGGGCATAATGGGGGCATCATACATACTGCATAAGGGGCATAATGGGGGCATTACACTGTGTGGGGGCATCATACATACTGCATAAGGGGCATAATGGGGGCATTACACTGTGTGGGGGCATCATACATCCTGCATAAGGGGCATAATGGGGGCATTACATTGTGGGGGGCATCATACATCCTGCATAAGGGGCATTACACTGTGGGGGGCATCATACACCCTGCATAAGGGGCATAATGGGGGCATTACACTGTGGGGGGCATCATACATCCTGCATAAGGGGCATAATGGGGGCATTACACTGTGGGGGGCATCATACATCCTGCATAAGGGGCATAATGGGGGCATTACACTGTGGGGGGCATCATACACCCTGCATAAGGGGCATAATGGGGGCATTACACTGTGGGGGGCATCATACATCCTGCATAAGGGCCATAATGGGGGCATTACACTGTGGGGTCAGTAAAGGGGTCCTGTACTATGAGAACAATACGTTTCCTCCCTTCCTGTCTCCATAGTTGGGTCGTATGTATCTATTACAGGAAACAGAACAAAAACCTTATGATTCGTATAAAGGGGCAACACAAGACCCCAAAAGAGTCTCCGTGCTGAAGGGGTTAATGCCCCCTGCGCCCAGTAATGGGGGTCTCCACATACCTCCACCTGCAGAGCCGCCACCACATATATGGCTGCTCTGTGCGCACAGGAGCTGTGATGAGGTCACAGGAGGGGAGGAGTCAGGGGTCACATGATCAGGGGCCTCAGTGGATGCAGGACTCTGCTGTGCTGGTTGTCATGGTGCTGGATGAGCTGCAGTTTATGTGTGGGGTCAGGAGGGGTTTACAGTGTGGATGTAGCAGAGCCGCGTGTGTACGGAGCAGAGCCGCGTGTGTACGAGGTGTACGGAGCAGCGCCGCGTGTGTACGAGGTGTACGGAGCAGAGCCGCGTGTGTACGAGGTGTACGGAGCAGAGCCGCGTGTGTACGAGGTGTACGGAGCGGAGCCGCGTGTGTACGAGGCGTACGGAGCGGAGCCGCGTGTGTACGAGGTGTACGGAGCTGAGCCGCGTGTGTACGAGGTGTACGGAGCAGAGCCGCGTGTGTACGAGGTGTACGGAGCAGAGCCGCGCATGTACGAGGTGTACGGAGCAGAGCCGCGCATGTACGAGGTGTACGGAGCAGAGCCGCGCGTGTACGAGGTGTACGGAGCGGAGCCGCGCGTGTACGAGGTGTACGGAGCGGAGCCGCGCGTGTACGAGGTGTACGGAGCAGAGCCGCGTGTGTACGAGGTGTACGGAGCAGAGCCGCATGTGTACGAGGTGTACGTAGCAGAGCCGTGTGTAGGCCTACGGAGCGGAGCCGCGTGTGTACGAGGTGTACGGAGCAGAGCCGCGTGTGTACGAGGTGTACGGAGCAGAGCCGCGTGTGTACGGAGCGGAGCCGCGCGTGTACGAGGTGTACGGAGCAGAGCCGTGTGTGTACGAGGTGTACAGAGCAGAGCCGCGTGTGTACGAGGTGTACGGAGCAGAGCCGCGTGTGTACGAGGTGTACGGAGCGGAGCCGCGTGTGTACGAGGTGTACGGAGCAGAGCCGCGTGTGTACGAGGTGTACGGAGCAGAGCCGCGTGTGTACGGAGCGGAGCCGCGCGTGTACGAGGTGTACGGAGCAGAGCCGCGTGTGTACGAGGTGTACGGAGCAGAGCCGCGTGTGTACGGAGCGGAGCCGCGCGTGTACGAGGTGTACGGAGCAGAGCCGTGTGTGTACGAGGTGTACAGAGCAGAGCCGCGTGTGTACGAGGTGTACGGAGCAGAGCCGCGTGTGTACGAGGTGTACGGAGCAGAGCCGCGTGTGTACGAGGTGTACGGAGCAGAGCCGCGTGTGTACGAGGTGTACGGAGCGGAGCCGCGCGTGTACGAGGTGTACGGAGCAGAGCCGTGTGTGTACGAGGTGTACGGAGCAGAGCCGCGTGTGTACGAGGTGTACGGAGCAGAGCCGCGTGTGTACGAGGTGTACGGAGCAGAGCCGCGTGTGTACGAGGTGTACGGAGCAGAGCCGCGTGTGTACGAGGTGTACGGAGCGGAGCCGCGCGTGTACGAGGCGTACGGAGCGGAGCCGCGTGTGTACGAGGCGTACGGAGCGGAGCCGCGTGTGTACGAGGCGTACGGAGCAGAGCCGCGTGTGTACGAGGCGTACGGAGCAGAGCCGCGTGTGTACGAGGCGTACGGAGCAGAGCCGCGCGTGTACGAGGCGTACGGAGCAGAGCCGCGCGTGTACGAGGCGTACGGAGCAGAGCCGCGCGTGTACGAGGCGTACGGAGCAGAGCCGCGCGTGTACGAGGCGTACGGAGCAGAGCCGCGCGTGTACGAGGCGTACGGAGCAGAGCCGCGCGTGTACGAGGCGTACGGAGCAGAGCCGCGCGTGTACGAGGCGTACGGAGCAGAGCCGCGCGTGTACGAGGCGTACGGAGCAGAGCCGCGCGTGTACGAGGCGTACGGAGCAGAGCCGCGCGTGTACGAGGTGTACGGAGCAGAGCCGCGCGTGTACGAGGTGTACGGAGCAGAGCCGCGCGTGTACGAGGTGTACGGAGCAGAGCCGCGCGTGTACGAGGTGTACGGAGCAGAGCCGCGTGTACGAGGTGTACGGAGCATAGCCGCGCGTGTACGGAGCGGAGCCGCGCGTGTACGAGGCGTACGGAGCGGAGCCGCGCGTGTACGAGGCGTACGGAGCGGAGCCGCGCGTGTACGAGGCGTACGGAGCGGAGCCGCGCGTGTACGAGGTGTACGGAGCGGAGCCGCGCGTGTACGAGGTGTACGGAGCAGAGCCGCGCGTGTACGAGGTGTACGGAGCAGAGCCGCGTGTACGAGGTGTACGGAGCATAGCCGTGCATGTACAAGTCGTGCGGAGCAGAGCCGTGTGTGTACGAGGTGTACGGAGCAGAGCCGCGCGTGTACGAGGAGTACGGAGCGGAGCCGCGTGTGTATGAGGTGTACGGAGCGGAGCCGTGCATGAGCGGAGCTGTATGTGTCTACGGAGCCCTGTATGTACGGAGCAGTGTGTGTACGCTATATACAGCTGTATACTCCCCAGGTTCGGTGGGAGACACCGCGGCTCTTTATCAGACTGTAGAAGAACTGACTCTGGACACTCGGTAAAACTGCGCTCGGACGTCTCTTGTTTCTCGCACAGATATTGATAACATAAGATGGAGTCAGACGAACCCTCCTACAAAACCTGATAACAAAGTCATTACTACAGGACTGGATGAGAAAGGGATTTATTCTACAAGAAACGCTGGGGCCACAGATGAGAGAATCCGGGCCCCCAGCGTGTTAGGAGCAGACGGGGTCTTTGTCCCTGGAGCTTCTCTGCTCGGTATAATGAGACTCTGATCTTGTTGTTATAAAGAGGGTTGGGGTAAAATAGAAGCTGCCTGAATATGAGGACCTTGTCTGATCGCTATGTCCTTGTGTACAGAGCTATGGAGATAGCGCTATTCTCTGTATAATAGATGTGATATCGCTGGAGCCCTAATATTCCTGTACAGGGATCTCTGTAGAGATAATCTTAATAAACCAGACATTTAGATTTGTTAAGTCAAGAGAAATACACTATTGTGTTTAAATTGTCTTGTACATGTTTGTGTATTTCTGAAGGTCATAGTATTTGTATAACCCTGAATGCTGAATTCTATTCATTTGGAAACAATCATGTTTACTATGCTAATGACAAATTGTACTAAAGCCCCTGTCTCACATAGCGAGATCGCTAGCGAGATTGCTGCTGAGTCATGGTTTTGGTGACGCAACAGCGACCTCACCAGCGATGTCGATATGTGTGACACTTTACAGCGATCAGGCCCCTGCTGTGAGGTCGCTGATCGCTGCAAAGTGTCCTGGACCATTTTTTTGGTCCTTGCCCTCCCGCTGGTCATCACACATCGCTGTGTGTGACCAGCGGGACCAGCGATCAGGCTGGTAACCATGATAAACAGCGGGTTACTAGGGGCACACGCTCACTTAGTAACCCGCTGTTTATCATGGTTACCAGCCTGATCGCTGGTCACACACAGCGATGTGTGCTGACCAGCGGGAGGGCAAGGACCAAAAAAATGGTCCAGGACACTTTGCAGCGATCAGCGACCTCACAGCAGGGGCCTGATCGCTGCAAAGTGTCACACATAATGACATCGCTGGTGAGGTCGCTGTTGCATCACCAAAACCGTGACTCCCGCTTACCGTAGCAGAGTGGTAACCATGATAAACAGCGGGTTACTAAGCGTGTGCCCCTAGTAACCCGCTGTTTATCATGGTTACCAGCCTGCTCCTGCTTCAGCAACAGGCTGGTAACCAGGAGCAGGACATCGTGGAAAGATTCTTTCCACGATGTCGCTGCTCCCCTGATCGCTGGTGAGCCTGCCTGTTTGATAGCTCACCAGCGATCACTTAGCAACGCACCAGCGATACTGGCCAGGTCACATCGTTGTCGGTATTGCTGGTGCGTCGTTATGTGAGACGGTACCTTAAGTCAACTGAAAGTTTATTTACAACAGCCCCTGTGATACCAACTATGTAAATAGATTATTGCTGTGTGCCCACTATGCGTTTTTCAAGTGTTTTTGCCGCTGAATTTCCGCAGCGAAAACACTTAAAAAACGATTGGTAATACGTGCACCATTGTCTCCAATGATAATCCGCATGTGCTGTGCACATGCTGCGGAAATTTCCGCTGTGGATTATCATTGCGTAAAAATACGCAGAATGTCCATTAATTTTGTGGACACGCAGCGTAATTGCCGCCATTGACTTGCATTGAAACGCTCAATATCCATGTCAGCACATTTGCACACACGGATATTAAGCGATTCTATGTCCGGATGGTACCCGGGTCTGGAGAAGAGGAGACTCTCCTCCTGACTCGGGTTCCATAGAACCTGTTAAAAAAAGAATTTAAAATATAAAAAATAAAGATTATACTTACCTTCTGATGGCCCCCGGTATCCTCAGCGATGCGTCCAGTCTGTTGTATGGGTCGCGGTGTGACAGGTCACGCGACCGCTGATGTCGGCGATCGTGTGACCTGTCACATGACTCAATGACGTCATCGCAGGTCCTTCACACCACCGTGACCCATTCAACAGACCAGACGGAGCTGAGAAAATACCGGGGGCCATCAGAAGGTAAGTATAATCTTTATTTTTTATTTTTTACCATTCTTATTCCTTTCTTTTAACTATTACTTGGTCACACTATATAAATCCATGCCGGTTGCATGGATTTATATAGTGTGACCAAGTTGTCAAGCACTTTTCCAAGTGATGCTAAAATCGCTTGGAAAAGCGCTTGATAACCCGTATGCGGAAACATGCAAAAACGCTTGACAAACGCTTCTACCTGGCAGGAAAAACGCATGTAAAATCCGCATGTGTTTTTCCTGCCAGGGAGAAGCAGAAAAAATATGCAGCATTTCTGCATCATGGGCACATAGCCTATCTCACACAATGATAGCTCAGCCATGTGCTTTCCCCCACCCTGTGACTGATGACTATACATAGATGTAAATATAAACAGGGATGTCTGTAGTGCTGCAGGCAGAATCAAGGAGAAGCAGAAGGGACATGTGTTTTTTTTGTAGCAGTGAGTCTTGGGACAGAGATTCAGAAGGACTTTGGAAGGAGAATGGGAGACATCCTTCAGGAAAGTAGATGGATTGCATGGCATCTAAAGAGACACAGATTTGTATTCTACATGATTCTAGTCTAAGGGTACCGGCCCTGACTGGAAAGATTCGGATCTGCTCCATTAACAATCAGAGAGACCATGGATTCTTTTGGGGAGTCGAGGAGACAATGAAGAAGTCACCTGGCCCCATGGATATGTTGTTTTGGGGTTGCTAGGAGGGACCCACCAGTCGCCTAGAACCCATAGAGACATTTGGAGTTGCCAGTAGGGACCCACCGGCCGCCTGGCAAAATGGAAACTCTCGGAGAGGCCAGATTTGGACCCTTGGGTCACCTGGTCTTGTACCTCGATGAACTACTAGCTTCCTAAGCTTGCCGCTACCTCCTCTCTGTGGGGGCCCACCAGAAGCGGAAGGCCACTGGTTGAGGAAGTCGGTCCTGGAAGTTTCCAAAGTCGCAGCTATTCTATCCCAGGCGGGCGGAGAAGGATGGGTGAGACTGTGTAATGTTTTACCATCTTGGGCATTTGCTGGGACTGTTCTGTGTGATTATTGCCTGTTTTGTGGTTCAATAAAGTATTGCCACGCTATTTTACCCTCACCCTGCGTTGTCTGAGTAGCGTTACGCCTGCGGGAGACCCCGGGTCACAGGGACATTTTATTGTAATTTCCTTTAAAAAAACTATTAAAAAATAACCGAGTAAAAAAAAGTGTTTCGTTTTCCCGCCATGTTGTCTGTAGGAAAAGTAAAAAGCCGAGGCTAAAGATGCTTTATCTCCAGAAGTCTACAGAAGGCCCCGGCCCCACTATCAGTATTTGGTCAGTATTTGATCAGTGTTTTTTCTCAGGAGTAGGAGCCAAAACCAGGAGTGGGTGATGAATGCAGAATTGGTGACTTGTTTCTATTATACCTTTTCTCTGATTGTTCCTCACCTGGTTTTGTCTCCCACTCCTGAGAAAAAATACTGACGAATACTGACCAAATTCTGATAGTGGGGCCGTGGCCAAAGAGGGAGGATTGGCAGCTCCAAATGTCCTTGTCTGTTTTTGTATTGGGAATTAGGAAAAGGGGCAGGAGAACATTTTGGGTTTTGTTTCCGGGGGTGGGGACAGGAGATGCAATATTTGTACGTATAGTGTAAATATATGAATACAGTTCGGTCCAGAAATATTTGGACATTGAATCTTTGTGATTTCAGCTCTGCAGGCCACTAATCTGTATTAAAAAAGGAACAACTGAGATGCAATTGAAGTGGAGACTTTCTGGTTTAATTAAAGGGATTAAACAAAAATATCCTGTAGATCGTTTAGGAATTGCAACCATTTTTCTACAAAGCCTCCTCATTTCAGGGGCTCAAAAGTAATTGGACAAATTAACTTCACCGTAAATAAAATGTTCATGTTTAATACTTTGTAGAGAATCCTTTGCAACAATGATGGCCTGAAGTCTGGAAGCCATGGACGTCACTAAACACCGGGTCTCCTCCTTTGTGAGGCTTTGCCACCTTTCCTGCCGTGACTTCGGTTGTTGCTTGTTTGTGGGTCTTTCTCCCTTACCTTTTGTCATCAGTCTGTGAAGTGTAGCTCGATGAGATTGAGATCTGGCATTGTCCATCAGTATCGTGAAGCGCCGATCATGTGACTGCCGTCCATGTGATCTTCTTCTCCGCCCAGCCACATGACCATGAGTATAGTGATGTGATTGTGCATCACTTCCCATTCTGCCACCACATTACTCATTATCATGTGATTTTTTTTTATGTGCCGATTATGTCAGCACTTCCAGTATTGATGCGTCAGCGGTGAGATTACTGCTTCCTCTGATGTGTTGGTCGCATCTCTGGCCACATGAAAACGGCATCATCGGTCATGCACATTGGCACCTTGTTTCAGTGGGTGGGCCATCTGAAGATAGCGTCTGAAGTCACTACCGCTTCTTGGATGATGTTCCATTCATTTGGTATGTACAGGAATCCACATGCGTTACAACTGTTTTGATTGGCTCATACATGTGTAAATAGCCTGGTTGTTCAGTTCACCATCTCCCCATGACAAAGCCAAGTACAAAACGCGCGTCGGGTGCGTTTTTTCCTTTTGACTGGTGAGGTTACTTTACGCCACTGTGCATTTCTTACACTTTAATATTAATATAATGATGGTCTGTTTCACCTCCATTGAGAGCTCTTTTCCATGTTATTGGTTCACAGCAACAAACAGTTTCTAAGTACAAATGCCACACCTGGAATCAGCTCCTGACCTTTTACCTGCTTAATTGATGATGGATTAATGAGGGAAGAGCCCATGCAGTCAATGAAAGAGCATTTGAGATAATTTTCCAATTACCTTTGGTCCCTTGAGAAAGATACTGCTCCATATTAAAGTGCTGTAATTCCTAAACCCTTACTCCATTTAGGATGTGAACACCCTCAAAGCTGAGAGTCAGCACTTTAACCCCATAACGACATATGCTGTACATGTACGGCACATGGCATGTCTCTCTCTTTGGTGATGAGACCGCACCTTTCTGGCGATATGACAGCTGATCTGATCAGCTGTCATGTGCCCCTAACAGCCACGGGTGGAATCGCGATCCACACGCGGCTGTTAACATGTTAAATGCCGCTGTCAATCTCTAAGAGCGGCATTTAACATGGCCATGGTGGAAGGACATCATAAGTCTCGCCCATCGGTGCCCGTGTCACATGACCGCGAATCGCCAATGGGTAGGCAGGACAACCCGGGGACTGCAGGAGACCCCTGTGGTTGTCATTGCCAGGATGCTATGAACGCCAAATGAGACCCCGTAGCCTCCCCATGTCCAGCATGAGATTCCCATATCTTCCCCATTGTTACGGGTCCGGGTGGTGGAACCTCTGTGCTTCGGTGTAAGGAGGGACCAGAGCGGCGTGACTAAGTGCCTACTCGGCCTGACCCAGGTCACATCGCGGCTTAGTCGACTCCGTGAACTAGGGAGGGACCGGGCAGATGAACCAGGTGCCACTCTGGGACTGACCTTGTGTGAGAGCAGGTGACTCCCATGGGTCAGATGACAGGAACTGACCGATACAGCGGATGAGCACGAAAGGCAGGCAGACCGGTGGTCCGGGTAGATCAGCAGGCAGGTGTGACAGATGGTCAGACAGGTTACTTGGCAGGTGCTCAGGGTAGTCAAGCTGGTGGGCACGACAGGTTACTTGGCAGGTGCTCCTGGTAGGCAAGCTGGGGGGCACGACAGGTAACTGGTAGGTGTTCCAGGTAGACAGGCTGGCGAGCACGGCAGGTAACTGGCAGGTGCTCCAGGTAGGCAGGCTGGCGGACAGAGCTGTAAGACAGACTGGCGGGCTGGACTGTTAAACAGACTGGCGGGCTGGACTGACAGGTAGCGGAACCTGAGGGCTGAAGCAAGTGTTAGCACATGGAACAACAACCTTGCACAGGCACCTCCATTTTGGAGGAGGTGCCTTATATAGGAGAAGTCCTCTGGCCATTGGCCAGGGACTCTTTAGGATGGCGCACGCGGCCCCTTTAAGAGGGAGCCCTAAGCACAGTGCCTGGGAAGCTGTGCGCGGTGCGCGCCACAGCAGAAGGGGAGCAGGAAGACGCCGGACCAGGACTGCGGTGGTGAGGGGAACGGCGTCTCTGTCCGGCAGGAGGCAGAAACGCCGATGCTACACCCATATTCAGCATGAGATCCCCATATTTTCCCCATGTTCAGCACGAGACTCCCATAGCCTCCTTATGTCCAGCATGAGACCCTATAGCCTCCCCATGTCCAGCATGAGATCCCCATATCTTCCCCATGTCCAGCATGAGACCCCGTAGCCTCCCCATGTCCAGCATGAGATCACCATATCTTCCCCATGTCCAGCACAAGACCCCCATAGCCTCCCCATGTCCAGGATGAGACCCTCATAGCCTCCCCGTGTCCAGCATGAGACCCCCATAACCTCCCCATGTCCAGCCAAACATCCGATACACAAAAAAAAACCACAACATACTCACCTCGCTTCCGTCCCCCTGGCGCTCTGCTCTTGTTTCCAATGCACTAACTCTCCGCAGTGCACAGCTGACGCGATGAAATGACGTCATCGTGTCAGCTGTTTCTCATGCTGATTGGTGGAAGAAGGGTCTGGCGGCCCCTCCTCCACCAGTGCATTCAGCGCGGATGGAGACTGCGCTTGGGCGGAAGAGGGCACGGTGCAGCCCGTGGACCACTGTTATCAGTCCCTTGCCTGTCTTGGGCCGGACCGGAACAACCAGAGGGCTGGATGTGGCCTGCAGGCCACACTTTGCACAGGTCTGCATTATAATATTAACCTGCAGGTAATTGATAGATAGATAATTGATTGAGAGATAATACATAGATAATAGATATATAGATACTATGATGGGATAGATAGATAGATAGTAGATATATAATAGAGAGAGAATAGAAAGATAATAGATATATGATAAATAAATAGATGATAGATAGATAATAGATAGTTGATAGGTAATAGATAGACGATAGATAGATAAACAATAGATAGATAATAGATAGATAATAGATCAGTGAGAGCATACAGTTGAATATATGCGCAGAGCAGCACATAAAGCCCCGCCCACAGCCCCGCCCTGAAGTATTAGAATATAATCATCCCAGTAGAATAGAAGGCCTTTGTTATGGTGTTCGCCAGTTGGAAATAGATTGCTCTCAGTGGGAAACAAGATGGTCCTGGAGGAATATCCTGATAGAGAGTAATGGGGAATCTCCACATACCTCCACCTGCAGAGCCGCCACCACATATATGGCTGCTCTGTGTGCACAGGACCTGTGATGAGGTCACAGGAGGGGAGGAGTCAGGGGTCACATGATCAGGGGCCTCAGTGGATGCAGGACTCTGCTGTGCTGGATTATGGGTGGGGTCTGTGTCCCCCAGTTTGGAGATAATTACAGATTGCTGTCGGTGGGAAACAAGATGGTCCTGGAGCTCTGATGCCTTTAATGGCTGACGGAGATAAATAATGATGTCACCAGCGAGCTGCTGTCAGACATCTCCGGTCTCTTCCTCATGGACTGGTGACACCTAAGACGTCTGACAGCAGCTCGCTGGTGACATCATTATTTATCTCCGTCAGCCATTAAAGGCATCAGGACTCCAGGACCATCTTGTTTCCCACCGACAGCAATCTGTAATTATCTCCAAACTGGGGGACACAGACCCCACCCATAATCCAGCACAGCAGAGTCCTGCATCCACTGAGGCCCCTGATCATGTGACCCCTGACTCCTCCCCTCCTGTGACCTCATCACAGGTCCTGTGCACACAGAGCAGCCATATATGTGGTGGCGGCTCTGCAGGTGGAGGTATGTGGAGATTCCCCATTACTCTCTATCAGGATATTCCTCTTCCTGCTATATCGCCTCCATACTCCGCATCGCTGTACACACATTAGTATCACCGTTGAGCTTGAGGAAGCGAGAGGAGAAGGAGGAGGATATGGCTGATGAACTCTCCGGGACTCTGGACAGCAGAGTTTTGAAGTCTGGGCCAGAGAGGTAGATCTGGGTGTCATCAGCGTACAGATGGTGCTGGAAGCCATGGGGATTTATGAGCTGTCCCAGGCCAAGGGTATAGATGGAGAAGAGTAGGGGTCCTAGGACAGAGCCTTGTGGGACCCCAACAGAGAGGGGGTGGGCTGAGGAGGTAGTGTGGGAGTGGGAGACGCTGAATGTGCGGGTGGAAAGGTATGAGGAGATCCAGGATGGGGCAAGGTCTTTGACGCCAAAGAAGAGAGGATCTGTAGTAGGAGGCAGTGGTCAACTGTGTCGCAGTCAGAGGACAGGTCTAGAAGCAGGAGTATGGAGAATTGTCTGTTAGCTTTGGCTGTAAGTCATTAGTAATTTTGGTAGGGCAGTTTCAGTGGAATGAAGGGGGCTGAAGCCGGATTGTAGGATGTCGAAGAGCAAGTTAGATGAGAGATGGGAAGAAAGTTTAGCGTGAACATGTTGCTGAAGGAGTTTGGAAGCAAATGGGAGCAGCGATGTGGGGCGATAGCTTGACATAGCGGTCGGATCGAGGGATGGCTATTTGAGGACAGTCGTGATTGTGGCATGTTTGAAAGCCGAAGGGAAGGTACCAGAGGTTAGTGATAGGTTGAAGAGGTGGGTTAGGGCCGGGATAAATGGGGTAGTGGGGTTGGGGAGGAGGTGGGATGGGATGGGGTCGAGTGCACAAGTGGTGAGGTGTGATTTGGAGAGGAGGCGAGTCAGCTCTCCTTCAGTGATGTTGGAGAGGGAGGTAATAGGGGAAGGGAATTGGTCTGGTACACAAAGGGGTTGTGGTGGTGGGAAAATAAAGACTTGCCTTAATTGGTAGATCTTTTTTTTGAAGTGTGTGGCAAAGTCCTCAGCATGATGTGGCCATCTCATCATTATTCCTGTCTGAGGCTCATTACAACTTTGAACACCACAATGTGCCCTGGACCAACAGCAGAGAGGAGTGTCATAGAAGAGGTTTCCCCTTTCAGTGTTCTGTACACAATCTACGAGCCTGTGTAACAAATACTATAATCAGCATCACTCACCTTCCCCTGCTCCAGCCCTGGTTTCATGGATTTACTCAACGTCATAAATTACATTATGTTTTCAATCCTCAGGAATTCAGATTACTGCACAATCTCTCCTGAAATGGGGGCACTAATACTTTCTCTACTCTTCTGCTCAGGACTCATAGTAGCTCCAATGGTCCATCATAAATGAGTGCGACTCCGGTTTAGGTTTGAAGTTCTCTCCCCTGATACATACATTGTTGTTGGGGATGTAACATATCTTATATTCTGTCTTTTTTTACAGGTTCATCTTGTATGATAGCTTTATTGTGGTGGGATCGGCCTGACTCACTTTTGTGTCTCTGTAACTCTCTGGTAGTCTTTAAAAGAAGGTCTCCATTATGTCTTCCCAATGCCTGAGGTCTAAATTTAAGACCCCTCAGCTCTGCACTACTATAAAAAGTTCTCTTTGAATGTCTAATATTTCTTCTTGAAACTCATCTGATTGAAAATATTGTCCCTTACGATAGTTTAGATTGCCAAGAGCCACCGAGCCCCATACTCCAATTACCCCAGAGAGGTTTCACCACTAGTTACTCACTACTTACTGATGGAGACTGTTGAGATTGATTATTTCAGTAGATGTGTTGTTGTCTATACTCACAGTTTTTGACTACAGTGGTTAGCGCCCCAAATTCTCTGATTTAACCCCTTCCTGCAGACAGTTTTGTGTTCCTAATTAGGCCCCATTTTTGAAATCTGACGTGTGTCACTTTATGTGGCGATAATTTTGGAATTCTTCAAAAAGGATAATAGGAAACAAATGGACCTTACAAATTATTTTCCAACTACTCTTGAATGTGACAATCCCCTATATACAGTTGTACACTACTGTCTGGGCACATGGCAGGTTAAGAAGGGAAGGAGCGCCATTTAGCTATATGAATGCAGATCTTGCTGGAATAGTTTGCAGACACAATGTATTGGGGACACTGTTCATGGTCACCTGGAAGATCAAAACACTATATACTCCATTTTCCAGATACCAGGGTTTGCCTTGCTCATCACCCTTTAACCCCAAGAAGAATAGTCAGGTAACCGGGTCAGAACCAGGAGGGCAGAGAAAATACCAATCAGAAGACACAAGAGTAGTTAGTAAACGGGCCGGGGTCACAACAAGAAACAAATACACAAGCCGGGAGCTGAGCACAGAGGACTGAACCAGAGGAGAACAAGGCTGTATCTGGCTGCTTCCGGCAATATGCTTCCAGCTTTAGTAGGGTGCGGTGCTTTCCAAATGGCTGAAGCAGGGAGCAGATTACTCCAGCTGGACAGCACACACACCCATACTGCCAGACTGGATGGTACTACAGGTACCAGCAACCCTAATCTTAGTGGCTGGACAGAGCCTGCGCCACCCAGAGCTTCTAGTTCCAACGTCTCCTCCATCACCAGTGCCGCCTGCAGAATGATTAAGGCGGCGCCTGGTGAGAGCCGCAGACGTTGGGGGAGCAGATCCCAGAGGAGATGCGACACACTATTTACAGAGGCGTTAAAGAAGTTGTCCACTTTTTACAATTGCCCCAATGTCCCCCAATATACTGTATTTACCCTGTGCCCATAAGTCTTTTTGTAATTACCTTCTGCTGTCCTTCTTGCCTGTGAGTGACGCTATCACTGGCCGCCTACAGGCATCACGTGAGGCGTGACATCAGTGACGTGGTCCCCGCGGTGAATGCTGGGCTGTGGGTGGGACTACCCCATGCGTCACACCCGGCATCCACCGCGCACTTTCCTCAATCATTGGGAAAGCGCGCGGTGGATGCTGGGTGTGATGCGCGGGGTAACTCCACCCACAGCCCAGCATCCACCGTGGGCACTTGATGTGACATCAGCGGAAGAAAGAGCCGGCTGCAGCCGGGGGTCACGTAATGCCTGTAGGCGGCCAGCGATATTGCCGCTCACAGGCAAGAAGGACAGCAGAAGGTAATTACAAAAAGATTTATGGGCACAGTAAATACATTGGGGCAATTGAAAAAAGTACTGGACTACTTCTTTAATATAACAAAATGGCAGAAAACCAGAGTAGTAGAAATCACCATAAAGTGTCTCCATTTTGGAAATTATAACCCGCAGTGAATTAACGTATAGACGTAGCGATTATTTTGACTCCACATGCGCTTTCCGTAAATTAGCACGCAATGCATGTTGGAGAGTGAAAATTGCACATTCGCCATTTTATTACCCAACACATAGTGCCCAGATTGTGCTCCAGGAGACACACACCATAAATTAAGTGAGTTCCTCTCACTATAGTAATGCCAAATACATGGAGGCTAAATGTGGTTTGGGCACACTGCAAGGCTCAGAAGCGAGGGGGAGATTTAACTTTGGGAGAGCGGATTTTGCTGCATTGGTTTATTGGTATCATTTTTGCCTACATAACATTTTTTGATGGCTTCTTATTCCATATTTTGGAGGCAGAATGAACAAACAGTTGAACACCATGCTCCACTGGTTCATCCTATGAGGTTTTCTATTAGACTATGAACTGTCATTCTGTCAATAACTTGTCATTTCTACAGACGTTTTAAGTAGAAATGTTCAAAAATATAAATTTCAAGGATTTTTTATTCAAAATTAATAATTGTTTTTTTCTTGGCAGATGACTGTACCAGGAGATCAGAGGGACAGCTGACATCTTCAATTTTTAAATCACATGAGGTTAAGATCCCACAGGATACAATTGAAGTGAATGCTATTACTCCAGATATACCATCATCCCTTCACAGCAAAGATCTGTCATCTGATCCTATGAAACAGATCCTGCCTTCTGATTCATTACCGACTACTAAGGAAAATAAAAATAGCATTACAAAACGAACTGCTCGTAAAGGAAAGAAGTCATTTTCACGTTCAGAAAATGGAAATAGTTTTACCCTCGAAAAGTCTATTCTTAAGCAACAAAAAATACACACAGCGGACAATAGATTTTTTTGTTCAAAATGTGGGAAATGTTTTAACCAGAAATCAGATTTTGTCAAGAACCAGAGACTTCACATAGGGGAGAAGCCTTTTTCATGTTCAGAATGTGAAAAATGTTTCAACCAGAAAGCACATCTTAATATCCACCAGAGAACCCACACAGGAGAGAAGCCGTTTTCATGTTCAGAATGTGGGAAATGTTTTAACGATAAATGTGCTTTGATTAAGCACCAGAGAATTCACACAGGGGAGAAGCCTTTTTCATGTTCCGAATGTGGGAAATGTTTTAACACTAAATCTGTTTTGGTTAGGCACCAGAGAATTCACACAAGGGAGAAGCCTTTTTCATGTTCAGAATGTGGCAAATGTTTTAACCGTAAATCATTTTTGGTTAACCACCAGAGAATTCACACAGGGGTGAAGCCTTTTTCATGTTCAGAATGTGGGAAATGTTTTAACCATAAATCAACTTTGGTTAAGCACCAGAGAACTCACACAGGGGAGAAACCTTTTTCATGTTCAGAATGTGGGAAATGTTTTAATGATAAATCAGCTTTGGTTACGCATCAGAGAAGTCACACAGTGGAGAAGCCTTTTTCATGTTCAGAATGTGGGAAATGTTTTTTATGGAAATCACTTCTTGTTAGACACCAGAGAAGTCACACAGGGGAAAAGCCATTTTCATGTTCAGAATGTGGGAAATGTTTTAACGATAAATCAGCTTTGGCTACACATCAGAGAACTCACACAGTGAAGAAGCCTTTTTCATGTTCAGAATGTGGGAAATGTTTTTTATGGAAATCACTTCTTGTTAGACACCAGAGAAGTCACACAGGGGAAAAGCCATTTTCATGTTCAGAATGTGGGAAATGTTTTAACGATAAATCAGCTTTGGTTACGCATCAGAGAACTCACACAGTGGAGAAGCCTTTTTCATGTTCAGAATGTGGGAAATGTTTTTTATGGAAATCACTTCTTGTTAGACACCAGAGAAGTCACACAGGGGAGAAGGCATTTTCATGTTCAGAATCTGGGAAATGTTTTAACGATAAATCAGCTTTGGTTACGCATCAGAGAACTCACACAGTGGAGAAGCCTTTTTCATGTTCAGAATGTGGGAAATGTTTTTTATGGAAATCACTTCTTGTTAGACACCAGAGAAGTCACACAGGGGAAAAGCCATTTTCATGTTCAGAATGTGGGAAATGTTTTAACGATAAATCAGCTTTGGTTACGCATCAGAGAATTCACACGGGGAGAAGCCATTTTCATGTTCAGAATGTGGGAAATGTTTTAACCATAAATCAACTTTAGTTAAGCACCAGAGAACTCACACAGGGGAGAAACCTTTTTCATGTTCAGAATGTGGGAAATGTTTTCGTGATAAATCAGCTTTGGTTGAGCACCAGAGAACCCACACAGTGGAGAAGCCTTTTTCCTAATCTTTTTTTTTTTAATCCAATAC
Organism: Phyllobates terribilis; assembly: GCF_046119375.1. Taxonomy (NCBI): domain Eukaryota; kingdom Metazoa; phylum Chordata; class Amphibia; order Anura; family Dendrobatidae; genus Phyllobates; species Phyllobates terribilis. Next base: position 2,128,256 of record NW_027362943.1, read on the forward strand.
ATTTTTGAGATTTTTTACATTAGCTTTTTTTTACAAACAAGAAACCAGTACATACAATAATAAAATAACATACCATAGGGATCACATACATGCATCTCTCCTATATATCCTTTCAGCTTGCCCATTACCGTCTGATAACTTGCAGTTACTATATCTTACAATTAACATTCCACATTCTTGAAATCTCTTATATAACCATAATATTGTAATAAACTTTATAATCCTATACACATATAGGTGTGCTATATTACCCATACTACATGTTAAGGAATTCCAATACACATTACAATGAAACATTAGACCTCGCCAATACTGCCCTTCTCCCATAAGTCATTGTCTCTCCAACAATAACCCCCTTGATGGCATTCCAGGTGTATCCAACCATAAGCCCCATATTTTCTCAAACGTATTCATTGAGTTTTGTTTTTTATATACCCCTTTTCTAATCTGATAATATTATTTATCCTATTTTTGAGTTCACTAATTTCTGGAGGTGAGAGGTTAATCCATTTGGATGCAATATGTTTCCTAGCTTGAAATAAAATATGTGAACTCCCTATTGAAATTGGGTCAAATTCCATATCATCCTTCAATACAGGGGTCCTCAAACTACGGCCCGGGGGCCACATGCGGCCCGCCGAGGATGTTTATCCGGCCCGCCGGGTGTTTTATCAGACGACAGTTCAATGCCGGCGGGCCCTGTAATTGTGGGCGGAACGACGAGGCGGCAAGTAAAGGTGATGCGCTGCCACTCTGGAAGACTTGCGGCCCTCCGTATACAGCACAGACGACGTGATGACGTTACGCGCCTGTACCAGAAGTAGACAGAATCGAGCGGGCGCCTATTCAGAGCAGTGGAATACATAGGTGAATACTGGTATTTTTTTTATTTTTAACACTGGGTCTGGTCTAACATGCTTATTGGGGACATTTACCTGCCTATTGGGGACCTATGCTGCCTATTGGGGATATTTACCTGCCTATTGGGGACCTATGCTGCCTATTGGGGATATTTACCTGCCTATTGTGGACATTTACCTACCTATTGGGGACCTATGCTGCCTATTGGGGACATTTACCTGCCTATTGGGGATATTTACCTGCCTATTGGGGACATTTACCTGCCTGTTGGGGACCTATGCTGCCTATTGGGGACATTTACCTGCCTATTGTGGACATATGCTGCCTATTGGGGACATTTACCTGCCTATTGGGGACCGATGCTGCCTATTGGGGACATTTACCTGCCTATTGGGGACATTTACCTGCCTGTTGGGGACCTATGCTGCCTATTGGGGACATTTACCTGCCTATTGTGGACATATGCTGCCTATTGGGGACATTTACCTGCCTATTGGGGACCGATGCTGCCTATTGGGGACATTTACCTGCCTATTGGGGACATTTACCTGCCTATTGGGGACCTATGCTGCCTATTGGGGACATTTACCTGCCTATTGTGGACATTTACCTACCTATTGGGGACCTATGCTGCCTATTGGGGATATTTACCTGCCTATTGGGGACCTATGCTGCCTATTGGGGACATTTACCTGCCTATTGTGGACATTTACCTACCTATTGGGGACCTATGCTGCCTATTGGGGATATATACCTGCCTATTGGGGACATATAACCTGCCCATTGGGGACCTGTGCTGCCTATTGGGGACATTTACCTGCCTATTGGGGACCTATGCTGCCTATTGGGGACATTTACCTGCCTATTGGGGACCTATGCTGCCTATTGGGGATATTTACCTGCCTATTGGGGACCTATGCTGCCTATTGGGGACATTTACCTGCCTATTGGGGACCTATGCTGCCTATTGGGGACATATACCTGCCTATTGGGGACCTATGCTGCCTATTGGGGACATATAACCTGCCTATTGGGGACCTATGCTGCCTATTGGGGACCTATGCTGCCTATTGGGGACATTTACCTGCCTATTGGGGACCTATGCTGCCTATTGGGGACACTTACCTGCCTATTGGGAACATTTACCTGCCTATTGGGGACCTATGCTGCCTATTGGAGACATTTACCTGCCTATTGGGGACCTATGCTGCCTATTGGGGACCTATGCTGCCTATTGGGTACATTTACCTGCCTATTGGGGACCTATGCTGCCTATTGGGGACACTTACCTGCCTATTGGGAACATTTACCTGCCTATTGGGGACCTATGCTGCCTATTGGGGACATTTACCTGCCTATTGTGGACATTTACCTACCTATTGGGGACTTACGCTGCCTATTGGGGATATTTACCTGCCTATTGGGGACCTATGCTGCCTATTGGGGACATTTACCTGCCTATTGTGTGTTATGCACACGCCCGGGCTGAGCAGCGTGTGCGTGTGATTGTAGTGATCCCACTGGACCGTGCCGGAGAGTGAATGCCTGGAGGGGCTTAACTAGGTATTCACCCGATCCGACCAGGGTCGCACGACGGCATACGACGCCAGTGCACCAAGGAGGAACCGAGCAAAGGGACCAGGTGCTACTCCAGGACAGACCCCGGACACGGCTGTTGACCCACACAGGGGAATACAGGAACAGACTGGTAGGCTGGCACACAGACTGGTGGGTATAGGCAGGCACGACTGGTATGCAGGCAGGCGGGTAAGCAGGCAGGGGGGTACAGGCAAGCACAGCTAGAGTGCAGACAGGGAGGCACTAGCAGGTAGGAACACAGGCGGGATAGGACCCAGTACACACTGGGACTCAGGAACAATACAGGTAGAGGGGTACAGGCAAGCACAGCTAGAGTGCAGACAAGGCTGAGCAGGGAGGACAGGGCTCTGTTCACACAGAACAGACAGGAAGGGAAAGACAGAGCCAGATACTCACACAGTACTTGCAGAGACAACAAGCAGGAGTTAGGTACGAGTTCAGACTCTGCAGAAAAAGGAAGGGAACGGACATAGAGGCAAAACAGGTAAAGGACAGGAGAGAGTTCAGACTGGAACTGAGTGTACGGAGGAGACCGACACTGCAGAGGGATACAGGAGCGGGTCTGGGAATACGGCCCCCAGAGAGGCGGGACGAACAGGCAAGGAGCGTGTTCAGACAGGACAGACCAGACACAGGAGCGGGTCTAGGAAATCGGCCACTAGAAGGCGGAACGAACAGGCAAGGAGCGTGTTCAGACAGGACAGACCAGACACAGGAGCGGGTCTAGGAAATCGGCCACTAGAAGGCGAGAGGAACAGGCTAGGAGCGAGTACAGACAGGTCAGACAAGATACAGGAACGGGTCTAGGTAATCGGCCCCTAGAAGGCAGGAGGAACAGGCTAGGAGCGTGTTCAGACAGGACAGACAAGAGAACACAGAAAGGACTCAGTTCAGACACGGGAGCTGATACCGCAAAGCAGGAGACATACAGGACTCAGTTCAGACACGGGAACTGATACAAAAAGCAGGAGACAAGAGACGGGACCTGGCACCTTCAGAGTGCAAGCACACACTGAAGGAAACACTAAGCTCAGGCAGGGATAGAAGGGAGCTGCTGAGCTATATACCAAGTGACAGACAGCAATAGGCTGAGGACGCACAAGGGGTGTGACCCACAGCAGGTACAAAAGGCAGGAAGTGATCGGGCGCCGCCCTTAAGCAGCAGAAACAGACACAAACAGACAGCATGGAGGGAAGCCAGAGAGACATTCTGGACAGGAGATCAAGTGCGCCCTCTTGCACAGTGGGAGATGGACCACCATGCAAGGACGCCGCCAGGTATGTTACATTGTGGACATTTACCTACCTATTGGGGACCTATGCTGCCTATTGGGGACATTTACCTGCCTATTGGGGACCTATGCTGCCTATTGGGGATATTTACCTGCCTATTGGGGACATATAGTAAAATCTCGGCACACCAATGGTTAGAATTTAATTGAATTTATTATTAGAGCAGTCCACATATACGTTTCGGTCCGATAATTGGACCTTCATCAGTGTACTGCAGAAAAAAGGATCAAAAAGAGAAATTGTCGCTTATACAAATGAAAATCAAAATACAAGTGTAACAACATAGGTCAAAATTGTGCTACAATTAGTTAAATGCATTAGCAGATTCTGTCAACAATATCAAAGCTGTACAATATATAGCCAATGAACACTTACTGAGTGTGGAATGGGGGAAGAGAAAATAGAATAGAAGAACGCTGTGTTCTTAGTGTGGAACCTGTGGACACAAGGGACATAGGTGGTTTAAGTGAAATAGCCTGAATAGTGGAAGACGCTAAGTTGGTCAGTAATACCTGGAAGATCCTGCTATACCTGGGCGCAGATGGAGTGGGAGTTGTGGCATGCGGTATCCACCGCTAATGACCGGCATAGTGCTATGAGAAAACGCGCCGTGTGTAACTAGAGGGTGGGCGGGATCGGAAAGAAGCGATGGCCAATCAGCAAACGGGAGTTTGATAGACATGTTGGCCATATCCGGTAACAATACCGGAAGTGACGTTAGCGGTTACGGGGAACGCTAGTGATTGGTGGAAGTACGCGCATGCGCTAATGCGTGCGTGTCAGCCGATGGCAGAGTGCGTTCCACAATGTAGGAAGAGGAGATAACAGCTGATCTGTGCATTCCACCTTAGGGGAGTCGTAGATGACGTGATGGGTGTGGAGGGAAGAGGCAGGAGGAGGGCGGATAATGGAATACAGGGAAATCTGAAATGGAAGGAGATAATAGTTAGTACTGATGTAGGTAGACATATTGAGAACAAAATGTTTAAGAGAGGAGGACTTCAATGATAATATCTGATGAGACAAAACTCAGTAAAAAATAAAATAAAATAAACAAATGATATGAAACAAAGCACTATAAGATGATCACGGTCTTGATCAGGTGTCACATGAAAGCAAGGGGGTCATAGTCTCTGTTAAGCCCTCTAGGGGCTAAGGATTGTAATTCATGTATCCAGTAAGCCTCTCTTTGTTTCAGTTTCTGAATGCGGTTGCCACCGCGTCGAGGCTGCTGGATATGCTCAATTACCTGGAATCTAAGTTGTGTGACACTATGTCCTGTTGTGACGAAATGATGGGGGATAGGTAGCAGCAGATTTTTGCACCTGATCGTAGATTTATGCTTTGATATCCTATCCTTGATGGGTTGAGTTGTCTCCCCAACGTATATTAAACCACAGGGGCATTTTATGAGGTATATCACAAAGCTGGTATCACATGTGAAGAAACCTTTAACTGGGTATTGTTTACCGGTTTGGGGATGATGGATGTTATTACCTTTGAGAATGTTATTGCACTGATGGCATTGGAGACAAGGGAATGTACCCTTCTTAGGAGTTTGGAGAAATCTCTGTCGTGGGCCTAGTGTGGTGGATCCTATGTCCGTTCGTATCAGAGAGTCTTTTAAATTCGGTGCCCTTTTGAAACATGGTAAAAATGGATGTTGAAATTCAGTGATGGTTGGGTATCCTGTGCTTAATATGTTCCAATGCTTACGTATAGTTCTATGTAATATATAAGCTGAAGGGTGGAACGTGTGTACAAAGGGAATACGGTTAGAGTTATTGGTCCGTGGGCGATTCTGTTCGCTCAATTGTTCATCTAACAATGGCTGTGGATATCCCCTTTCTTGAAATTTGAGGGACATCTCTAGTAGTCGCTGTTGACGAAGAGATGTATTAGAAACAATACGTCTAACTCTCTGGAACTGAGACTTAGGAATGGCGCGTTTGATGGAGGTAGGGTGATTGCTGGAGTAATGTAGTAGAGTATTACGGTCAGTGGGTTTCCGGTAAAGGTCAGTGTAGAGAAGGCCTGATTCATCTTTGATGACTAGTGTGTCCAGGAAACTGATTTGGTTTGGATGTGAGTCCATGGTGAAATTTAGATTGGGCCATGCTGAGTTCATCTGATTGAAGAACTCAGTGAGGGATTCTTGGGAGCCCCCCCATATGCAAAAGATGTCGTCTATATAGCGTTTCCAGAGAATAGAATGTCTCTGGAAGAGTGAGTTAGAGTAGACGTTCTGAGCTTCAAAAGCGGCCATATAGCAATTTGCATAAGGGGGGGCTACATTTGAGCCCATTGCGGTCCCTGTGGTCTGCAGATAGAAGGTATCCTGAAATAGGAAATAGTTCTGTGTTAATACTAAAGTCAGAAGTGCTGTGGAGAGGTCAATGATAGATGGATCTGTTTGTGAATTCCTGAGCATAAGTTCGACCATGTCGATACCTTGGGTATGGGGAATAGATGTATACAAACTTGATACATCAAAGGAAACTAGTATTGCTCCAGAGGGGACTTGTTTTAATTCTGTCAGGATATTAAGGAAGGCCCCAGTGTCAAGTAGATATGACGGACTTTTTTGAGTTAAAGGAGTTAATATTTTTTCAAGAAAAATAGATAGCGGTGATAAGACGGAGTCAGTGGATGCTACTATGGGGCGGCCCGGTGGTTTTGTAAGATGTTTATGAATTTTAGGTAAAATGTAAAACACTGGGATAATCGGGTGTTTGCTTGTCAAATAATCCCGTGTTTTCGTATCAATCACTCCAGCCATCAGGAACCGCTGTAAGACTGAGGCTATTTGGTTTTGAATGGAGGATGTGGGGTCTTTAGGAAGTTTCCGGTAGGTGGTCTCATCCTGTAACTGCCTTAACGCTTCCGCAATATAGTCACACTTGTTCATGACCACGATTGCACCGCCTTTATCGGCTGGTTTTATGATTAGATCCCTATCTTCCTGTAAGCTGCGGAGGGCTTGTTGATCTAGATGGGTTAGATTTTTATGATAGTGTATTCTGCCTTTGTCGATGTTACCGCGTAGTTCCTGAAACGTGTTCTCAACAAAGGAGATGAAAGTCTCCAATGCAGGTGTACCCCGGGGGGGTCTGTAGGTGCTTACGGATCTAAGGCCCAGGCTTTGAGACGTAATACATACTGGTGGTTCTGGTGGTGGAATGGTAGGTGGTTTGTTAGCGAAATGTGTTTTGAGGCGCAAAGTTCGAAAGAAACGTTGTAATTCCATGTCGAGTTTGAAAGTACTGTATTTATATGTGGGGCTAAATGATAGACCTTTTTGTAATACTGAGGTTTGGGCAATGCTCAGGGTTTTGGAGGAGATATTTACCACCAGTGATGTGTCTGGGACCTGGTGATCCTGGTGAAGTCCATATTTCTTCTTCCGCCGGCCGCCTCGCCTCGTCTTCTTCGGGGTTGACGGCGTCTGGGTAGGTCTAAAAAAGAAGCAGACTGTGTAAGAGGTTCTCTGTGTTCGGCCTCGGATCCGGAGGTAGAGAAGTCTGTGGATGATTTCGCTGATCGGTGGGTGTTCCTGTCGGAAAAGGAGTAGTCCCGCCATTTATAGACTCGTTTTCGTTCGTAGTCTTCGCAATCCCTGGCGAACTTGTTCCTCTTTCTGGTCTCCGTATCGCGTTTATGTAGATCAATATTAGCTTGAATCTTACTTTGTAGTTCCTGGAAATCTTCTGTGCTGATTGAGGATATTAGTTGCGTCTCTATGTTCTTGATTTGTTCCTTAGTAGTGGAGATTGCCTTGTGTAAGAAATCAACCGTTAGTAACATAAGATCAAAGGAACATTTGTTAAGGATAAGTTCAAATTTAGTGCAATAGTCTGGGATGTCCGAAAAGAGAGTGGGGCGTAGTGCTACCCGTAGTCCCCTGGGGATCCTATGGACCCTCAGATACTCAGTGAGAGTTGCACAGTGTAACTCAATATTCGTTAAATGCCTACGTTCCTTCTCGAGATCTCGTCCACGTAACTCCCTGGGTGGAACCCTCAGAAAATCACTTGAGAGATTGGTCTGGGCAATGATATTGGATGCTTCATCTGCGTTGTATGAGAATGTTGGTGCTGTCATGGCACAACAGTGTGCATGCGGAAAGGCGTAGATAATGTAGAGAAGAACGCAGCACAACTGGACCAGGGTGCACGAGTAGGATCCAACACCGTAGTAACAATAGTAAAATCTCGGCACACCAATGGTTAGAATTTAATTGAATTTATTATTAGAGCAGTCCACATATACGTTTCGGTCCGATAATTGGACCTTCATCAGTGTACTGCAGAAAAAAGGATCAAAAAGAGAAATTGTCGCTTATACAAATGAAAATCAAAATACAAGTGTAACAACATAGGTCAAAATTGTGCTACAATTAGTTAAATGCATTAGCAGATTCTGTCAACAATATCAAAGCTGTACAATATATAGCCAATGAACACTTACTGAGTGTGGAATGGGGGAAGAGAAAATAGAATAGAAGAACGCTGTGTTCTTAGTGTGGAACCTGTGGACACAAGGGACATAGGTGGTTTAAGTGAAATAGCCTGAATAGTGGAAGACGCTAAGTTGGTCAGTAATACCTGGAAGATCCTGCTATACCTGGGCGCAGATGGAGTGGGAGTTGTGGCATGCGGTATCCACCGCTAATGACCGGCATAGTGCTATGAGAAAACGCGCCGTGTGTAACTAGAGGGTGGGCGGGATCGGAAAGAAGCGATGGCCAATCAGCAAACGGGAGTTTGATAGACATGTTGGCCATATCCGGTAACAATACCGGAAGTGACGTTAGCGGTTACGGGGAACGCTAGTGATTGGTGGAAGTACGCGCATGCGCTAATGCGTGCGTGTCAGCCGATGGCAGAGTGCGTTCCACAATGTAGGAAGAGGAGATAACAGCTGATCTGTGCATTCCACCTTAGGGGAGTCGTAGATGACGTGATGGGTGTGGAGGGAAGAGGCAGGAGGAGGGCGGATAATGGAATACAGGGAAATCTGAAATGGAAGGAGATAATAGTTAGTACTGATGTAGGTAGACATATTGAGAACAAAATGTTTAAGAGAGGAGGACTTCAATGATAATATCTGATGAGACAAAACTCAGTAAAAAATAAAATAAAATAAACAAATGATATGAAACAAAGCACTATAAGATGATCACGGTCTTGATCAGGTGTCACATGAAAGCAAGGGGGTCATAGTCTCTGTTAAGCCCTCTAGGGGCTAAGGATTGTAATTCATGTATCCAGTAAGCCTCTCTTTGTTTCAGTTTCTGAATGCGGTTGCCACCGCGTCGAGGCTGCTGGATATGCTCAATTACCTGGAATCTAAGTTGTGTGACACTATGTCCTGTTGTGACGAAATGATGGGGGATAGGTAGCAGCAGATTTTTGCACCTGATCGTAGATTTATGCTTTGATATCCTATCCTTGATGGGTTGAGTTGTCTCCCCAACGTATATTAAACCACAGGGGCATTTTATGAGGTATATCACAAAGCTGGTATCACATGTGAAGAAACCTTTAACTGGGTATTGTTTACCGGTTTGGGGATGATGGATGTTATTACCTTTGAGAATGTTATTGCACTGATGGCATTGGAGACAAGGGAATGTACCCTTCTTAGGAGTTTGGAGAAATCTCTGTCGTGGGCCTAGTGTGGTGGATCCTATGTCCGTTCGTATCAGAGAGTCTTTTAAATTCGGTGCCCTTTTGAAACATGGTAAAAATGGATGTTGAAATTCAGTGATGGTTGGGTATCCTGTGCTTAATATGTTCCAATGCTTACGTATAGTTCTATGTAATATATAAGCTGAAGGGTGGAACGTGTGTACAAAGGGAATACGGTTAGAGTTATTGGTCCGTGGGCGATTCTGTTCGCTCAATTGTTCATCTAACAATGGCTGTGGATATCCCCTTTCTTGAAATTTGAGGGACATCTCTAGTAGTCGCTGTTGACGAAGAGATGTATTAGAAACAATACGTCTAACTCTCTGGAACTGAGACTTAGGAATGGCGCGTTTGATGGAGGTAGGGTGATTGCTGGAGTAATGTAGTAGAGTATTACGGTCAGTGGGTTTCCGGTAAAGGTCAGTGTAGAGAAGGCCTGATTCATCTTTGATGACTAGTGTGTCCAGGAAACTGATTTGGTTTGGATGTGAGTCCATGGTGAAATTTAGATTGGGCCATGCTGAGTTCATCTGATTGAAGAACTCAGTGAGGGATTCTTGGGAGCCCCCCCATATGCAAAAGATGTCGTCTATATAACGTTTCCAGAGAATAGAATGTCTCTGGAAGAGTGAGTTAGAGTAGACGTTCTGAGCTTCAAAAGCGGCCATATAGCAATTTGCATAAGGGGGGGCTACATTTGAGCCCATTGCGGTCCCTGTGGTCTGCAGATAGAAGGTATCCTGAAATAGGAAATAGTTCTGTGTTAATACTAAAGTCAGAAGTGCTGTGGAGAGGTCAATGATAGATGGATCTGTTTGTGAATTCCTGAGCATAAGTTCGACCATGTCGATACCTTGGGTATGGGGAATAGATGTATACAAACTTGATACATCAAAGGAAACTAGTATTGCTCCAGAGGGGACTTGTTTTAATTCTGTCAGGATATTAAGGAAGGCCCCAGTGTCAAGTAGATATGACGGACTTTTTTGAGTTAAAGGAGTTAATATTTTTTCAAGAAAAATAGATAGCGGTGATAAGACGGAGTCAGTGGATGCTACTATGGGGCGGCCCGGTGGTTTTGTAAGATGTTTATGAATTTTAGGTAAAATGTAAAACACTGGGATAATCGGGTGTTTGCTTGTCAAATAATCCCGTGTTTTCGTATCAATCACTCCAGCCATCAGGAACCGCTGTAAGACTGAGGCTATTTGGTTTTGAATGGAGGATGTGGGGTCTTTAGGAAGTTTCCGGTAGGTGGTCTCATCCTGTAACTGCCTTAACGCTTCCGCAATATAGTCACACTTGTTCATGACCACGATTGCACCGCCTTTATCGGCTGGTTTTTTCAGGATACCTTCTATCTGCAGACCACAGGGACCGCAATGGGCTCAAATGTAGCCCCCCCTTATGCAAATTGCTATATGGCCGCTTTTGAAGCTCAGAACGTCTACTCTAACTCACTCTTCCAGAGACATTCTATTCTCTGGAAACGCTATATAGACGACATCTTTTGCATATGGGGGGGCTCCCAAGAATCCCTCACTGAGTTCTTCAATCAGATGAACTCAGCATGGCCCAATCTAAATTTCACCATGGACTCACATCCAAACCAAATCAGTTTCCTGGACACACTAGTCATCAAAGATGAATCAGGCCTTCTCTACACTGACCTTTACCGGAAACCCACTGACCGTAATACTCTACTACATTACTCCAGCAATCACCCTACCTCCATCAAACGCGCCATTCCTAAGTCTCAGTTCCAGAGAGTTAGACGTATTGTTTCTAATACATCTCTTCGTCAACAGCGACTACTAGAGATGTCCCTCAAATTTCAAGAAAGGGGATATCCACAGCCATTGTTAGATGAACAATTGAGCGAACAGAATCGCCCACGGACCAATAACTCTAACCGTATTCCCTTTGTACACACGTTCCACCCTTCAGCTTATATATTACATAGAACTATACGTAAGCATTGGAACATATTAAGCACAGGATACCCAACCATCACTGAATTTCAACATCCATTTTTACCATGTTTCAAAAGGGCACCGAATTTAAAAGACTCTCTGATACGAACGGACATAGGATCCACCACACTAGGCCCACGACAGAGATTTCTCCAAACTCCTAAGAAGGGTACATTCCCTTGTCTCCAATGCCATCAGTGCAATAACATTCTCAAAGGTAATAACATCCATCATCCCCAAACCGGTAAACAATACCCAGTTAAAGGTTTCTTCACATGTGATACCAGCTTTGTGATATACCTCATAAAATGCCCCTGTGGTTTAATATACGTTGGGGAGACAACTCAACCCATCAAGGATAGGATATCAAAGCATAAATCTACGATCAGGTGCAAAAATCTGCTGCTACCTATCCCCCATCATTTCGTCACAACAGGACATAGTGTCACACAACTTAGATTCCAGGTAATTGAGCATATCCAGCAGCCTCGACGCGGTGGCAACCGCATTCAGAAACTGAAACAAAGAGAGGCTTACTGGATACATGAATTACAATCCTTAGCCCCTAGAGGGCTTAACAGAGACTATGACCCCCTTGCTTTCATGTGACACCTGATCAAGACCGTGATCATCTTATAGTGCTTTGTTTCATATCATTTGTTTATTTTATTTTATTTTTTACTGAGTTTTGTCTCATCAGATATTATCATTGAAGTCCTCCTCTCTTAAACATTTTGTTCTCAATATGTCTACCTACATCAGTACTAACTATTATCTCCTTCCATTTCAGATTTCCCTGTATTCCATTATCCGCCCTCCTCCTGCCTCTTCCCTCCACACCCATCACGTCATCTACGACTCCCCTAAGGTGGAATGCACAGATCAGCTGTTATCTCCTCTTCCTACATTGTGGAACGCACTCTGCCATCGGCTGACACGCACGCATTAGCGCATGCGCGTACTTCCACCAATCACTAGCGTTCCCCGTAACCGCTAACGTCACTTCCGGTATTGTTACCGGATATGGCCAACATGTCTATCAAACTCCCGTTTGCTGATTGGCCATCGCTTCTTTCCGATCCCGCCCACCCTCTAGTTACACACGGCGCGTTTTCTCATAGCACTATGCCGGTCATTAGCGGTGGATACCGCATGCCACAACTCCCACTCCATCTGCGCCCAGGTATAGCAGGATCTTCCAGGTATTACTGACCAACTTAGCGTCTTCCACTATTCAGGCTATTTCACTTAAACCACCTATGTCCCTTGTGTCCACAGGTTCCACACTAAGAACACAGCGTTCTTCTATTCTATTTTCTCTTCCCCCATTCCACACTCAGTAAGTGTTCATTGGCTATATATTGTACAGCTTTGATATTGTTGACAGAATCTGCTAATGCATTTAACTAATTGTAGCACAATTTTGACCTATGTTGTTACACTTGTATTTTGATTTTCATTTGTATAAGCGACAATTTCTCTTTTTGATCCTTTTTTCTGCAGTACACTGATGAAGGTCCAATTATCGGAACGAAACGTATATGTGGACTGCTCTAATAATAAATTCAATTAAATTCTAACCATTGGTGTGCCGAAATTTTACTATTGTTACTACGGTGTTGGATCCTACTCGTGCACCCTGGTCCAGTTGTGCTGCGTTCTTCTCTACATTATTGGGGACATATAACCTGCCCATTGGGGACCTGTGCTGCCTATTGGGGACATTTACCTGCCTATTGGGGACCTATGCTGCCTATTGGGGACATTTACCTGCCTATTGGGGACCTATGCTGCCTATTGGGGATATTTACCTGCCTATTGGGGACCTATGCTGCCTATTGGGGACATTTACCTGCCTATTGGGGACCTATGCTGCCTATTGGGGACCTATGCTGCCTATTGGGGACATATAACCTGCCTATTGGGGACCTATGCTGCCTATTGGGGACCTATGCTGCCTATTGGGGACATTTACCTGCCTATTGGGGACCTATGCTGCCTATTGGGTACATTTACCTGCCTATTGGGGACCTATGCTGCCTATTGGGGACACTTACCTGCCTATTGGGGACCTATGCTGCCTATTGGAGACATTTATCTGCCTATTGATGACCTATGCTGCCTATTGGGGACATTTACCTGCCTATTGGGGACCTATGCTGCCTATTGGGGACATTTACCTGCCTATTGTGGACATTTACCTACCTATTGGGGACTTACGCTGCCTATTGGGGATATTTACCTGCCTATTGGGGACCTATGCTGCCTATTGGGGACATTTACCTGCCTATTGTGGACATTTACCTACCTATTGGGGACCTATGCTGCCTATTGGGGACATTTACCTGCCTATTGGGGACCTATGCTGCCTATTGGGGATATTTACCTGCCTATTGGGGACATATAACCTGCCCATTGGGGACCTGTGCTGCCTATTGGGGACATTTACCTGCCTATTGGGGACCTATGCTGCCTATTGGGGACATTTACCTGCCTATTGGGGACCTATGCTGCCTATTGGGGATATTTACCTGCCTATTGGGGACCTATGCTGCCTATTGGGGACCTATGCTGCCTATTGGGGACCTATGCTGCCTATTGGGGACATATAACCTGCCTATTGGGGACCTATGCTGCCTATTGGGGACCTATGCTGCCTATTGGGGACATTTACCTGCCTATTGGGGACCTATGCTGCCTATTGGGTACATTTACCTGCCTATTGGGGACCTATGCTGCCTATTGGGGACACTTACCTGCCTATTGGGAACATTTACCTGCCTATTGGGGACCTATGCTGCCTATTGGAGACATTTACCTGCCTATTGAGGACCTATGCTGCCTATTGGGGACATTTACCTGCCTATTGGGGACCTATGCTGCCTATTGGAGACATTTACCTGCCTATTGGGGACCTATGCTGCCTATTGGGTACATTTACCTGCCTATTGGGGACATTTACCTGCCTACTGGGGACCTATGCTGCCTATTGGGGACACTTACCTGCCTATTGGGAACATTTACCTAGCTATTGGGGACATATAACCTGCCTATTGGGGACATTTACCTGCCTACTGGGGACCTATGCTGCCTATTAGGGACATTTACCTGCCTATTTGGGACACTTACCTGCCTATTGGGAACATTTACTTGCCTATTGGGGACCTATGCTGCCTATGGGAACATTTACCTGCCTATTGGGGACCTATGCTGCCTATTGGGGACACTTACCTGCCTATTGGGAACATTTACCTGCCTATTGGGGACCTATGCTGCCTATTGGAGACATTTACCTGCCTATTGAGGACCTATGCTGACTATTGGGGACATTTACCTGCCTATTGGGGACCTATGCTGCCTATTGGAGACATTTACCTGCCTATTGGGGACCTATGCTACCTATTGGGTACATTTACCTGCCTATTGGGGACATTTACCTGCCTACTGGGGACCTATGCTGCCTATTGGGGACACTTACCTGCCTATTGGGAACATTTACCTAGCTATTGGGGACATATAACCTGCCTATTGGGGACATTTACCTGCCTACTGGGGACCTATGCTGCCTATTGGGGACATTTACCTGCCTATTTGGGACACTTACCTGCCTATTGGGAACATTTACTTGCCTATTGGGGACCTATGCTGCCTATGGGAACATTTACCTGCCTATTAGGGACATTTACCTGCCTGTTGGGGACCTATGCTGCCTATTGGGGACATTTACCTGCCTATTAGGGACATTTACCTGCCTATTGGGAACCTATGCTGCCTATTGGGGACATATGCTGCCTATTGGGGACATTTACCTGCCTATTGGGGACATTTACTTGCCTATTGGGGACCTATGCTGCCTATTGGGGACATTTACCTGCCTATTGGGGACGTTTACCTGCCTATTAGGAACCTATGCTGCCTATTGGGGATATTTACTTGCCTATTGGGGACATTTACCTGCCTATTAGGAACCTATACTGCCTATAGGGGATATTTACCTGCCTACTGGGGACCTATGCTGCCTATTGAGGACATTTACCTGCCTATTGGGGACCTTTGCTGCCTATTGGGAACATTTACCTTCCTATTAGGAACCTATGCTGCCGATTGGGGACATTTACCTGCCCATTGGGGACTTTTACTTGCCTATTAGAAACCTATGCTGCCTATTGGGGATATTTACCTGCCTATTGGGTACATTTACCTGACTATTTGGGACCTATGCTGCCTATTGGGGACATTTACCTGCCTATTGGGGACCGATGCTGCCTATTGGGGACATTTACCTGCCTATTGGGAACATTTACCTAGCTATTGGGGACATTTACCTGCCTATTGGGGACGTATGCTTCCTATTGGGGACATTTACCTGCCTATTTGGGACACTTACCTGCCTATTGGGGACCTATGCTGCCTATTGGGGACCTATGCTGCCTATGGGAACATTTACCTGCCTTTTGGGGACATTTACCTGCCTGTTGGGGACCTATGCTGCCTATTGGGGACATTTACCTGCCTATTGGGGACCTATGCTGCCTATTGGTGACATTTACCTGTATATTGGGGACATTTACTTGCCTATTGGGGACCTATGCTGCCTATTGGGGACATTTACCTGCCTATTGGGGACGTTTACCTGCCTATTAGGAACCTATGCTGCCTATTGGGGACATTTACCTGCCTATTGGGGACATTTACCTGCCTATTAGGAACCTATGCTGCCTATTGGGGATATTTACCTGCCTATTGGGGACATTTACCTGCCTATTGGGGACCTATGCTGCCTATTGGGGACATTTACCTGCCTGTTGGGGACCTATGCTGCCTATTGGGGACATTTACTTGCCTATTGGGGACCTATGCTGCCTATTGGGGACATTTACCTGCCTATTGGGAACATTTACCTAGGTATTGGGGACATAAAACCTGCCTATTGGGGACATTTACCTGCCTATTGAGGAGCTATGCTGCCTATTGGGGACATTTACCTGCCTATTGGGAACATTTACCTGCCTATTGGGGACCTATGCTGCCTATGGGAACATTTACCTGCCTATTGGGGACATTTACCTGCCTATTTGGAACATTTATCTGCCTATTGGGAACATTTACCTGCCTATTGGGGACATTTACCTGCCTATTGGGGACATTTACCTGCCTATTGGAGACATTTACCTGCCTATTGGGGACCTATGCTGCCTATTGGGGACATTTACCTGCCTATTGGGGACCTATGCTGCCTATTGGGAACATTTACCTGCCTATTAGGAACCTATGCTGCCTATAGGGGACATTTACCTGCCTATTAGGGACCTATGCTGCCTATTGGGGACATTTACCTGCCTATTGGGGACCTATGCTGCCTATTGGGGACATTTACCTGCCTATTGGGAACATTTACCTGCCTATTGGGGAACTATGCTGCCTATGGGAACATTTACCTGCCTATTGGGGACATTTACCTGCCTATTGGGAACATTTATCTGCCTATTGGGAACATTTACCTGCCTATTGGGGACATTTACCTGCCTGTTGGGGACCTACGCTGCCTATTGGGGACATTTACCTTCCTATTGGGGACCTATAATGCCTATTGGGGACATTTACCTGCCTATTGGGGACATTTACTTGCCTATTGGGGACCTATGCTGCCTATTGGGGACATTTACCTGCCTATTGGGGACGTTTACCTGCCTATTAGGAGCCTATGCTGCCTATTGGGGATATTTACCTGCCTATTGGGGACCTATGCTGCCTATTGGGGACATTTACCTGCCTATTGGGGACCTATGCTGCCTATTGGGGACATTTACCTGCCTATTGGGGACGTATGCTGCCTATTGGGAACATTTACCTGCCTATTAGGGACCTATGCTGCCTATTGGGGACATTTACCTGCCTATTGGGGACCTATGCTGCCTATAGGCGACATTTACCTGCCTATTAGGGACCTATGCTGCCTATTGGGGACATTTACCTGCCTATTAGGGACCTATGCTGCCTATTGGGGACATTTACCTGCCTATTGGGGACCTATGCTGCCTATAGGGGACATTTACCTGCCTATTAGGGACCTATGCTGCCTATTGGGGACATTTACCTGCCTATTAGGAACCTATGCTGCCTATAGGGGACATTTACCTGCCTATTAGGGACCTATGCTGCCTATTGGGGACATTTACCTGCCTATTGGGGACCTATGCTGCCTATTGGGGACATTTACCTGCCTATTGGGAACATTTACCTGCCTATTGGGGACCTATGCTGCCTATGGGAACATTTACCTGCCTATTGGGGACATTTACCTGCCTATTGGGAACATTTACCTGCCTATTGGGGTCATTTACCTGCCTGTTGGGGACCTACGCTGCCTATTGGGGACATTTACCTGCCTATTGGGGACATTTACTTGCCTATTGGGGACCTATGATGCCTATTGGGGACATTTACCTGCCTATTGGGGACATTTACTTGCCTATTGGGGACCTATGCTGCCTATTGGGGACATTTACCTGCCTATTGGGGACGTTTACCTGCCTATTAGGAACATTTACCTGCCTATTAGGGACCTATGCTGCCTATTGGGGACATTTACCTGCCTATTGGGGACGTTTACCTGCCTATTAGGAACCTAAGCTGCCTATTGGGGACATTTACCTGCCTATAGGGGACATTTACCTGCCTATTAGGAACCTATGCTGCCTATTGGGGACAATTGTTTGCCTATTAGAAACCTATGCTGCCTATTGGGGACATTTACTTGCCTATTGGGGACCTATGCTGCCTATAGGGGACATTTATCTGCCTACTGGGGACCTATGCTGCCTATTGAGGACATTTACCTGCCTATTGGGGACCTTTGCTGCCTATTGGGAACATTTACCTTCCTATTAGGAACCTATGCTGCCGATTGGGGACATTTACCTGCCCATTGGGGACTTTTACTTGCCTATTAGAAACCTATGCTGCCTATTGGGGATATTTACCTGCCTATTGGGTACATTTACCTGACTATTTGGGACCTATGCTGCCTATTGGGGACATTTACCTGCCTATTGGGGACCGATGCTGCCTATTGGGGATATTTACCTGCCTATTGGGGACCTATGCTGCCTATTGGAGACATTTACCTGCCTATTGAGGACCTATGCTGCCTATTGGGGACATTTACCTGCCTATTGGGGACCTATGCTGCCTATTGGAGACATTTACCTGCCTATTGGGGACCTATGCTGCCTATTGGGTACATTTACCTGCCTATTGGTGACATTTACCTGCCTACTGGGGACCTATGCTGCCTATTGGGGACACTTACCTGCCTATTGGGAACATTTACCTAGCTATTGGGGACATATAACCTGCCTATTGGGGACATTTACCTGCCTACTGGGGACCTATGCTGCCTATTGGGGACATTTACCTGCCTATTTGGGACACTTACCTGCCTATTGGGAACATTTACTTGCCTATTGGGGACCTATGCTGCCTATGGGAACATTTACCTGCCTATTGGGGACCTATGCTGCCTATTGGGGACACTTACCTGCCTATTGGGAACATTTACCTGCCTATTGGGGACCTATGCTGCCTATTGGAGACATTTACCTGCCTATTGAGGACCTATGCTGACTATTGGGGACATTTACCTGCCTATTGGGGACCTATGCTGCCTATTGGAGACATTTACCTGCCTATTGGGGACCTATGCTGCCTATTGGGTACATTTACCTGCCTATTGGGGACATTTACCTGCCTACTGGGGACCTATGCTGCCTATTGGGGACACTTACCTGCCTATTGGGAACATTTACCTAGCTATTGGGGACATATAACCTGCCTATTGGGGACATTTACCTGCCTACTGGGGACCTATGCTGCCTATTGGGGACATTTACCTGCCTATTTGGGACACTTACCTGCCTATTGGGAACATTTACTTGCCTATTGGGGACCTATGCTGCCTATGGGAACATTTACCTGCCTATTAGGGACATTTACCTGCCTGTTGGGGACCTATGCTGCCTATTGGGGACATTTACCTGCCTATTAGGGACATTTACCTGCCTATTGGGAACCTATGCTGCCTATTGGGGACATATACTGCCTATTGGGGACATTTACCTGCCTATTGGGGACCTATGCTGCCTATTGGGGACATTTACCTGCCTATTGGGGACGTTTACCTGCCTATTAGGAACCTATGCTGCCTATTGGGGATATTTACTTGCCTATTGGGGACATTTACCTGCCTATTAGGAACCTATACTGCCTATAGGGGATATTTACCTGCCTACTGGGGACCTATGCTGCCTATTGAGGACATTTACCTGCCTATTGGGGACCTTTGCTGCCTATTGGGAACATTTACCTTCCTATTAGGAACCTATGCTGCCGATTGGGGACATTTACCTGCCCATTGGGGACTTTTACTTGCCTATTAGAAACCTATGCTGCCTATTGGGGATATTTACCTGCCTATTGGGTACATTTACCTGACTATTTGGGACCTATGCTGCCTATTGGGGACATTTACCTGCCTATTGGGGACCGATGCTGCCTATTGGGGACATTTACCTGCCTATTGGGAACATTTACCTAGCTATTGGGGACATTTACCTGCCTATTGGGGACGTATGCTTCCTATTGGGGACATTTACCTGCCTATTTGGGACACTTACCTGCCTATTGGGGACCTATGCTGCCTATTGGGGACCTATGCTGCCTATGGGAACATTTACCTGCCTTTTGGGGACATTTACCTGCCTGTTGGGGACCTATGCTGCCTATTGGGGACATTTACCTGCCTATTGGGGACCTATGCTGCCTATTGGTGACATTTACCTGTATATTGGGGACATTTACTTGCCTATTGGGGACCTATGCTGCCTATTGGGGACATTTACCTGCCTATTGGGGACGTTTACCTGCCTATTAGGAACCTATGCTGCCTATTGGGGATATTTACCTGCCTATTGGGGACATTTACCTGCCTATTAGGAACCTATGCTGCCTATTGGGGATATTTACCTGCCTATTGGGGACATTTACCTGCCTATTGGGGACCTATGCTGCCTATTGGGGACATTTACCTGCCTGTTGGGGACCTATGCTGCCTATTGGGAACATTTACCTGCCTATTAGGAACCTATGCTGCCTATTGGGGACATTTACCTGCCTATTGGGGATGTTTACTTGCCTATTAGGAACCTATGCTGCCTATTGGGGACATTTACTTGTCTATTAGGAACCTATGCTGCCTATTGGGGACATTTACCTGCCTATTGGGAACATTTACCTGCCTGTTGGGGACCTATGCTGCCTATTGGGGACATTTACTTGCCTATTGGGGACCTATGCTGCCTATTGGGGACATTTACCTGCCTATTAGGAACCTATGCTGCCTATTGGGGACATTTACCTGCCTATTGGGGATGTTTACTTGCCTATTAGGAACCTACGCTGCCTATTGGGGATATTTACCTGCCTATAGGGGACATTTACCTGCCTATTGGGGACATTTACCTGCCTATTAGGGACCTATGCTGCCTATTGGGGACATTTACCTGCCTATTGGGGACCTATGCTGCCTATTGGGGACATTTACCTGCCTATTGGGAACATTTACCTAGGTATTGGGGACATAAAACCTGCCTATTGGGGACATTTACCTGCCTATTGAGGAGCTATGCTGCCTATTGGGGACATTTACCTGCCTATTGGGAACATTTACCTGCCTATTGGGGACCTATGCTGCCTATGGGAACATTTACCTGCCTATTGGGGACATTTACCTGCCTATTGGGAACATTTATCTGCCTATTGGGAACATTTACCTGCCTACTGGGGACATTTACCTGCCTGTTGGGGACCTACGCTGCCTATTGGGGACATTTACCTGCCTATTGGGGAACTATGCTGACTATTGGGGACATTTACCTGCCTATTGGGGACATTTACCTGCCTATTGGGGACCTATGCTGCCTATTGGGGACATTTACCTGCCTATTGGGGACCTATGCTGCCTATTGGGAACATTTACCTGCCTATTATGAACCTATGCTGCCTATAGGGGACATTTACCTGCCTATTAGGGACCTATGCTGCCTATTGGGGACATTTACCTGCCTATTGGGGACCTATGCTGCCTATTGGGGACATTTACCTGCCTATTGGGAACATTTACCTGCCTATTGGGGAACTATGCTGCCTATGGGAACATTTACCTGCCTATTGGGGACCTATGCTGCCTATTGGGGACATTTACCTGCCTATTAGGGACATTTACCTGCCTATTGGGAACCTATGCTGCCTATTGGGGACATATACTGCCTATTGGGGACATTTACCTGCCTATTGGGGACCTATGCTGCCTATTGGGGACATTTACCTGCCTATTGGGGACGTTTACCTGCCTATTAGGAACCTATGCTGCCTATTGGGGATATTTACTTGCCTATTGGGGACATTTACCTGCCTATTAGGAACCTATACTGCCTATAGGGGATATTTACCTGCCTACTGGGGACCTATGCTGCCTATTGAGGACATTTACCTGCCTATTGGGGACCTTTGCTGCCTATTGGGAACATTTACCTTCCTATTAGGAACCTATGCTGCCGATTGGGGACATTTACCTGCCCATTGGGGACTTTTACTTGCCTATTAGAAACCTATGCTGCCTATTGGGGATATTTACCTGCCTATTGGGTACATTTACCTGACTATTTGGGACCTATGCTGCCTATTGGGGACATTTACCTGCCTATTGGGGACCGATGCTGCCTATTGGGGACATTTACCTGCCTATTGGGGACATTTACCTGCCTATTGGGGACCTATGCTGCCTATTGGGGACATTTACCTGCCTATTGGGGACCTATGCTGCCTATTGGGAACATTTACCTGCCTATTATGAACCTATGCTGCCTATAGGGGACATTTACCTGCCTATTAGGGACCTATGCTGCCTATTGGGGACATTTACCTGCCTATTGGGGACCTATGCTGCCTATTGGGGACATTTACCTGCCTATTGGGAACATTTACCTGCCTATTGGGGAACTATGCTGCCTATGGGAACATTTACCTGCCTATTGGGGACCTATGCTGCCTATTGGGGACATTTACCTGCCTATTAGGGACATTTACCTGCCTATTGGGAACCTATGCTGCCTATTGGGGACATATACTGCCTATTGGGGACATTTACCTGCCTATTGGGGACCTATGCTGCCTATTGGGGACATTTACCTGCCTATTGGGGACGATTACCTGCCTATTAGGAACCTATGCTGCCTATTGGGGATATTTACTTGCCTATTGGGGACATTTACCTGCCTATTAGGAACCTATACTGCCTATAGGGGATATTTACCTGCCTACTGGGGACCTATGCTGCCTATTGAGGACATTTACCTGCCTATTGGGGACCTTTGCTGCCTATTGGGAACATTTACCTTCCTATTAGGAACCTATGCTGCCGATTGGGGACATTTACCTGCCCATTGGGGACTTTTACTTGCCTATTAGAAACCTATGCTGCCTATTGGGGATATTTACCTGCCTATTGGGTACATTTACCTGACTATTTGGGACCTATGCTGCCTATTGGGGACATTTACCTGCCTATTGGGGACCGATGCTGCCTATTGGGGACATTTACCTGCCTATTGGGAACATTTACCTAGCTATTGGGGACATTTACCTGCCTATTGGGGACGTATGCTTCCTATTGGGGACATTTACCTGCCTATTTGGGACACTTACCTGCCTATTGGGGACCTATGCTGCCTATTGGGGACCTATGCTGCCTATGGGAACATTTACCTGCCTTTTGGGGACATTTACCTGCCTGTTGGGGACCTATGCTGCCTATTGGGGACATTTACCTGCCTATTGGGGACCTATGCTGCCTATTGGTGACATTTACCTGTATATTGGGGACATTTACTTGCCTATTGGGGACCTATGCTGCCTATTGGGGACATTTACCTGCCTATTGGGGACGTTTACCTGCCTATTAGGAACCTATGCTGCCTATTGGGGATATTTACCTGCCTATTGGGGACATTTACCTGCCTATTAGGAACCTATGCTGCCTATTGGGGATATTTACCTGCCTATTGGGGACATTTACCTGCCTATTGGGGACCTATGCTGCCTATTGGGGACATTTACCTGCCTGTTGGGGACCTATGCTGCCTATTGGGAACATTTACCTGCCTATTAGGAACCTATGCTGCCTATTGGGGACATTTACCTGCCTATTGGGGATGTTTACTTGCCTATTAGGAACCTATGCTGCCTATTGGGGACATTTACTTGTCTATTAGGAACCTATGCTGCCTATTGGGGACATTTACCTGCCTATTGGGAACATTTACCTGCCTGTTGGGGACCTATGCTGCCTATTGGGGACATTTACTTGCCTATTGGGGACCTATGCTGCCTATTGGGGACATTTACCTGCCTATTAGGAACCTATGCTGCCTATTGGGGACATTTACCTGCCTATTGGGGATGTTTACTTGCCTATTAGGAACCTACGCTGCCTATTGGGGATATTTACCTGCCTATAGGGGACATTTACCTGCCTATTGGGGACATTTACCTGCCTATTAGGGACCTATGCTGCCTATTGGGGACATTTACCTGCCTATTGGGGACCTATGCTGCCTATTGGGGACATTTACCTGCCTATTGGGAACATTTACCTAGGTATTGGGGACATAAAACCTGCCTATTGGGGACATTTACCTGCCTATTGAGGAGCTATGCTGCCTATTGGGGACATTTACCTGCCTATTGGGAACATTTACCTGCCTATTGGGGACCTATGCTGCCTATGGGAACATTTACCTGCCTATTGGGGACATTTACCTGCCTATTGGGAACATTTATCTGCCTATTGGGAACATTTACCTGCCTATTGGGGACATTTACCTGCCTGTTGGGGACCTACGCTGCCTATTGGGGACATTTACCTGCCTATTGGGGAACTATGCTGACTATTGGGGACATTTACCTGCCTATTGGGGACATTTACCTGCCTATTGGGGACCTATGCTGCCTATTGGGGACATTTACCTGCCTATTGGGGACCTATGCTGCCTATTGGGAACATTTACCTGCCTATTATGAACCTATGCTGCCTATAGGGGACATTTACCTGCCTATTAGGGACCTATGCTGCCTATTGGGGACATTTACCTGCCTATTGGGGACCTATGCTGCCTATTGGGGACATTTACCTGCCTATTGGGAACATTTACCTGCCTATTGGGGAACTACGCTGCCTATGGGAACATTTACCTGCCTATTGGGGACATTTACCTGCCTATTGGGAACATTTATCTGCCTATTGGGAACATTTACCTGCCTATTGGGGACATGTACCTGCCTGTTGGGGACCTACGCTGCCTATTGGGGACATTTACCTTCCTATTGGGGACCTATGATGCCTATTGGGGACATTTACCTGCCTATTGGGGACATTTACTTGCCTATTGGGGACCTATGCTGCCTATTGGGGACATTTACCTGCCTATTGGGGACGTTTACCTGCCTATTAGGAGACTATGCTGCCTATTGGGGATATTTACCTGCCTATTGGGGACCTATGCTGCCTATTGGGGACATTTACCTGCCTATTGGGGACCTATGCTGCCTATTGGGAACATTTACCTGCCTATTGGGGACGTATGCTGCCTATTGGGAACATTTACCTGCCTATTAGGAACCTATGCTGCCTATAGGGGACATTTACCTGCCTATTAGGGACCTATGCTGCCTATTGGGGACATTTACCTGCCTATTGGGGACCTATGCTGCCTATTGGGGACATTTACCTGCCTATTGGGAACATTTACCTGCCTATTGGGGACCTATGCTGCCTATGGGAACATTTACCTGCCTATTGGGGACATTTACCTGCCTATTGGGAACATTTATCTGCCTATTGGGAACATTTACCTGCCTATTGGGGTCATTTACCTGCCTATTGGGGACATTTACTTGCCTATTGGGGACCTATGATGCCTATTGGGGACATTTACCTGCCTATTGGGGACATTTACTTGCCTATTGGGGACCTATGCTGCCTATTGGGGACATTTACCTGACTATTGGGGACGTTTACCTGCCTATTAGGAGCCTATGCTGCCTATTGATGATATTTACCTGCCTATTGGGGACCTATGCTGCCTATTGGGGACATTTACCCGCCTATTGGGGACCTATGCTGCCTATTAGGAACATTTACCTGCCTATTAGGGACCTATGCTGCCTATTGGGGACATTTACCTGCCTATTGGGGACGTTTACCTGCCTATTAGGAACCTATGCTGCCTATTGGGGACATTTACCTGCCTATAGGGGACATTTACCTGCCTATTAGGAACCTATGCTGCCTATTGGGGACAATTGCTTGCCTATTAGAAACCTATGCTGCCTATTGGGGACATTTACTTGCCTATTGGGGACCTATGCTGCCTATAGGGGACATTTACCTGCCTACTGGGGACCTATGCTGCCTATTGAGGACATTTACCTGCCTATTGGGGACCTTTGCTGCCTATTGGGAACATTTACCTTCCTATTAGGAACCTATGCTGCCGATTGGGGACATTTACCTGCCCATTGGGGACTTTTACTTGCCTATTAGAAACCTATGCTGCCTATTGGGGATATTTACCTGCCTATTGGGTACATTTACCTGACTATTTGGGACCTATGCTGCCTATTGGGGACATTTACCTGCCTATTGGGGACCGATGCTGCCTATTGGGGACATTTACCTGCCTATTGGGAACATTTACCTAGCTATTGGGGACATTTACCTGCCTATTGGGGACGTTTACCTGCCTATTAGGAACCTATGCTGCCTATTGGGGATATTTACTTGCCTATTGGGGACATTTACCTGCCTATTAGGAACCTATACTGCCTATAGGGGATATTTACCTGCCTACTGGGGACCTATGCTGCCTATTGAGGACATTTACCTGCCTATTGGGGACCTTTGCTGCCTATTGGGAACATTTACCTTCCTATTAGGAACCTATGCTGCCGATTGGGGACATTTACCTGCCCATTGGGGACTTTTACTTGCCTATTAGAAACCTATGCTGCCTATTGGGGATATTTACCTGCCTATTGGGTACATTTACCTGACTATTTGGGACCTATGCTGCCTATTGGGGACATTTACCTGCCTATTGGGGGCCGATGCTGCCTATTGGGGACATTTACCTGCCTATTGGGAACATTTACCTAGCTATTGGGGACATTTACCTGCCTATTGGGGACGTATGCTTCCTATTGGGGACATTTACCTGCCTATTTGGGACACTTACCTGCCTATTGGGGACCTATGCTGCCTATTGGGGACCTATGCTGCCTATGGGAACATTTACCTGCCTTTTGGGGACATTTACCTGCCTGTTGGGGACCTATGCTGCCTATTGGGGACATTTACCTGCCTATTGGGGACCTATGCTGCCTATTGGTGACATTTACCTGCCTATTCGGGACATTTACTTGCCTATTGGGGACCTATGCTGCCTATTGGGGACATTTACCTGCCTATTGGGGACGTTTACCTGCCTATTAGGAACCTATGCTGCCTATTGGGGATATTTACCTGCCTATTGGGGACATTTACCTGCCTATTGGGGACATTTACCTGCCTATTAGGAACCTATGCTGCCTATTGGGGATATTTACCTGCCTATTGGGGACATTTACCTGCCTATTGGGGACCTATGCTGCCTATTGGGGACGTTTACCTGCCTATTGGGGACCTATGCTGCCTATTGGGGATGTTTACTTGCCTATTAGGAACCTATGCTGCCTATTGGGGACATTTACTTGTCTATTAGGAACCTATGCTGCCTATTGGGGACATTTACCTGCCTATTGGGAACATTTACCTGCCTGTTGGGGACCTATGCTGCCTATTGGGGACATTTACTTGCCTATTGGGGACCTATGCTGCCTATTGGGGACATTTACCTGCCTATTAGGAACCTATGCTGCCTATTGGGGACATTTACCTGCCTATTGGGGATGTTTACTTGCCTATTAGGAACCTACGCTGCCTATTGGGGATCTCTACCTGCCTATAGGGGACATTTACCTGCCTATTAGGGACCTATGCTGCCTATTGGGGACATTTACCTGCCTATTGGGGACCTATGCTGCCTATTGGGGACATTTACCTGCCTATTGGGAACATTTACCTAGGTATTGGGGACATAAAACCTGCCTATTGGGGACATTTACCTGCCTATTGAGGAGCTATGCTGCCTATTGGGGACATTTACCTGCCTATTGGGAACATTTACCTGCCTATTGGGGACCTATGCTGCCTATGGGAACATTTACCTGCCTATTGGGGACATTTACCTGCCTATTGGGAACATTTATCTGCCTATTGGGAACATTTACCTGCCTATTGGGGACATTTACCTGCCTGTTGGGGACCTACGCTGCCTATTGGGGACATTTACCTGCCTATTGGGGACCTATGCTGCCTATTGGGGACATTTACCTGCCTATTGGGGACCTATGCTGCCTATTGGGGACATTTACCTGCCTATTGGGGACCTATGCTGCCTATTGGGAACATTTACCTGCCTATTAGGAACCTATGCTGCCTATAGGGGACATTTACCTGCCTATTAGGGACCTATGCTGCCTATTGGGGACATTTACCTGCCTATTGGGGACCTATGCTGCCTATTGGGGACATTTACCTGCCTATTGGGAACATTTACCTGCCTATTGGGGAACTATGCTGCCTATGGGAACATTTACCTGCCTATTGGGGACATTTACCTGCCTATTGGGAACATTTATCTGCCTATTGGGAACATTTACCTGCCTATTGGGGACATTTACCTGCCTGTTGGGGACCTACGCTGCCTATTGGGGACATTTACCTGCCTATTGGGGACCTATGCTGCCTATTGGGGACATTTACCTGCCTATTGGGGACATTTACCTGCCTATTGGGGACATATGCTGCCTATTGGGGACATTTACCTGCCTATTGGGGACCTATGCTGCCTATTGGGAACATTTACCTGCCTATTAGGAACCTATGCTGCCTATAGGGGACATTTACCTGCCTATTAGGGACCTATGCTGCCTATTGGGGACATTTACCTGCCTATTGGGGACCTATGCTGCCTATTGGGGACATTTACCTGCCTATTGGGAACATTTACCTGCCTATTGGGGAACTATGCTGCCTATGGGAACATTTACCTGCCTATTGGGGACATTTACCTGCCTATTGGGAACATTTATCTGCCTATGGGAACATTTACCTGCCTATTGGGGACATTTACCTGCCTGTTGGGGACCTACGCTGCCTATTGGGGACATTTACCTGCCTATTGGGGACCTATGATGCCTATTGGGGACATTTACCTGCCTATTGGGGACATTTACTTGCCTATTGGGGACCTATGCTGCCTATTGGGGACATTTACCTGCCTATTGGGGACGTTTACCTGCCTATTAGGAGCCTATGCTGCCTATTGGGGATATTTACCTGCCTATTGGGGACCTATGCTGCCTATTGGGGACATTTACCTGCCTATTGGGGACCTATGCTGCCTATTGGGGACATTTACCTGCCTATTGGGGACGTATGCTGCCTATTGGGAACATTTACCTGCCTATTAGGAACCTATGCTGCCTATAGGGGACATTTACCTGCCTATTAGGGACCTATGCTGCCTATTGGGGACATTTACCTGCCTATTGGGGACCTATGCTGCCTATTGGGGACATTTACCTGCCTATTGGGAACATTTACCTGCCTATTGGGGACCTATGCTGCCTATGGGAACATTTACCTGCCTATTGGGGACATTTACCTGCCTATTGGGAACATTTATCTGCCTATTGGGAACATTTACCTGCCTATTGGGGTCATTTACCTGCCTGTTGGGAACCTATGCTGCCTATTGGGGACATTTACCTGCCTATTGGGGACATTTACTTGCCTATTGGGGACCTATGATGCCTATTGGGGACATTTACCTGCCTATTGGGGACATTTACTAGCCTATTGGGGACCTATGCTGCCTATTGGGGACATTTACCTGCCTATTGGGGACTGGGGACGTTTACCTGCCTATTGATGATATTTACCTGCCTATTGGGGACCTATGCTGCCTATTGGGGACATTTACCCGCCTTTTGGGGACCTATGCTGCCTATTAGGAACATTTACCTGCCTATTAGGGACCTATGCTGCCTATTGGGGACATTTACCTGCCTATTGGGGACGTTTACCTGCCTATTAGGAACCTATGCTGCCTATTGGGGACATTTACCTGCCTATAGGGGACATTTACCTGCCTATTAGGAACCTATGCTGCCTATTGGGGACAATTGCTTGCCTATTAGAAACCTATGCTGCCTATTGGGGACATTTACTTGCCTATTGGGGACCTATGCTGCCTATAGGGGACATTTACCTGCCTATTAGGGACCTATGCTGCCTATTGGGGACATTTACCTGCCTATTGGGGACCTATGCTGCCTATTGGGGACATTTACCTGCCTATTGGGAACATTTACCTGCCTATTGGGGACATTTACCTGCCTATTGGGAATATTTATCTGCCTATTAGGAACATTTACCTGCCTATTGGGGACATTTACCTGCCTGTTGGGGACCTACGCTGCCTATTGGGGACATTTACCTGCCTATTGGGGACCTATGATGCCTATTGGGGATATTTACCTGCCTATTGGGGACATTTACTTGCCTATTGGGGACCTATGCTGCCTATTGGGGACATTTACCTGCCTATTAGGAGCCTATGCTGCCTATTGGGGATATTTACCTGCCTATTGGGGACCTATGCTGCCTATTGGGGACATTTAGCCGCCTATTTGGGACCTATGCTGCCTATTGGGAACATTTACCTGCCTATTAGGAACCTATGCTGCCTATTGGGGACATTTACCTGCCTATTGGGGACATTTACTTGCCTATTTTGGACCTATGCTGCCTATTGGGGACATTTACCTGCCTATTGGGGACGTTTACCTGCCTATTAGGAACCTATGCTGCCTATTGGGGACATTTACCTGCCTATAGGGGACATTTACCTGCCTATTAGGAACCTATGCTACCTATTGGGGACAATTACTTGCCCATTAGAAACCTATGCTGCCTATTGGGAACATTTACTTGCCTATTGGGGACCTATGCTGCCTATTGGGGACATTTACCTGCCTATTGGGGACGTTTACCTGCCTATTAGGAACCTATGCTGCCTACTGGGGATATTTATCTGCCTATAGGTGACATTTACCTGCCTATTAGGAACCTATGCTGCCTATTGGGGACAATTACTTGCCTATTAGAAACCTATGCTGCCTATTGGGGACATTTACTTGCCTATTGGGGACCTATGCTGCCAATTGGGGACATTTACCTGCCTATTGGGGACATTTACTTGCCTATTGGGGACCTATGCTGCCTATGGGAACATTTACCTGCCTATTGGGGACATTTACCTGCCTATTGGGAACATTTATCTGCCTATTGGGAACATTTACCTGCCTATTGGGGACATTTACCTGCCTATTGGGGACCTATGCTGCCTATTGGGAACATTTACCTTCTTATTAGGAACCTATGCTGCCGATTGGGGACATTTACCTGCCCATTGGGGACGTTTACTTGCCTATTAGGAACCTATGCTGCCTATTGGGGATATTTACCTGCCTATTGGGTACATTTACCTGACTATTGGGGACCTATGCTGCCTATTGGGGACATTTACCTGCCTATTGGGGACATTTACTTGCCTATTGGGGACCTATGCTGCCTATTGGGGACATTTACCTGCCTATTGGGGACGTTTACCTGCCTATTAGGAACCTATGCTGCCTATTGGGGACATTTACCTGCCTATAGGGGACATTTACCTGCCTATTAGGAACCTATGCTACCTATTGGGGACAATTACTTGCCTATTAGAAACCTATGCTGCCTATTGGGAATATTTACTTGCCTATTGGGGAGCTATGCTGCCTATTGGGGACATTTACCTGCCTATTGGGGACGTTTACCTGCCTATTAGGAACCTATGCTGCCTATTGGGGATATTTATCTGCCTATAGGTGACATTTACCTGCCTATTAGGAACCTATGCTGCCTATTGGGGACAATTACTTGCCTATTAGAAACCTATGCTGCCTATTGGGGACATTTACTTGCCTATTGGGGACCTATGCTGCCAATTGGGGACATTTACCTGCCTATTGGGGACATTTGCTTGCCTATTGGGGACCTATGCTGCCTATGGGAACATTTACCTGCCTATTGGGGACATTTACCTGCCTATTGGGAACATTTATCTGCCTATTGGGAACATTTACCTGCCTATTGGGGACATTTACCTGCCTATTGGGGACCTATGCTGCCTATTGGGAACATTTACCTTCCTATTAGGAACCTATGCTGCCGATTGGGGACATTTACCTGCCCATTGGGGACGTTTACTTGCCTATTAGGAACCTATGCTGCCTATTGGGGATATTTACCTGCCTATTGGGTACATTTACCTTACTATTGGGGACCTATGCTGCCTATTGGGGACATTTACCTGCCTATTGGGAACATTTACCTAGCTATTGGGGACATTTACCTGCCTATTGGGGACCTATGCTTCCTATTGGGGACATTTACCTGCCTATTTGGGACACTTACCTGCCTATTGGGAACATTTACCTGCCTATTGGGGACCTATGCTGCCTATTGGGGACCTATGCTGCCTATGGGAACATTTACCTGCCTTTTGGGGACATTTACCTGCCTATTGGGAACATTTACCTGCCTATTGGGGACATTTACCTGCCTGTTGGGGACCTATGCTGCCTATTGAGGACATTTACCTGCCTATTGGGGACCTATGCTGCCTATTGGTGACATTTACCTGCCTATTGGGGACATTTACTTGCCTATTGGGGACCTATGCTGCCTATTGGGGACGTTTACCTGCCTATTAGGTACCTATGCTGCCTATTGGGGATATTTACCTGCCTATTGGGGACATTTACCTGCCTATTAGGAACCTATGCTGCCTATTGGGGATATTTACCTGCCTATTGGGGACATTTACCTGCCTATTGGGGACCTATGCTGCCTATTGGGGACATTTACCTGCCTATTGGGGACCTATGCTGCCTATTGGGAACATTTACCTGCCAATTGGGGATCTATGCTGCCTATTTGGGACGTTTACCTGCCTATTAGGTACCTATGCTGCCTATTGGGGATATTTACCTGCCTATTGGGGACATTTACCTGCCTATTGGGAACATTTACCTAGCTATTGGGGACATTTACCTGCCTATTGGGGACCTATGCTTCCTATTGGGGACATTTACCTGCCTATTTGGGACACTTACCTGCCTATTGGGAACATTTACCTGCCTATTGGGGACCTATGCTGCCTATTGGGGACCTATGCTGCCTATGGGAACATTTACCTGCCTTTTGGGGACATTTACCTGCCTATTGTGAACATTTACCTGCCTATTGGGGACATTTACCTGCCTGTTGGGGACCTATGCTGCCTATTGGGGACATTTACCTGCCTATTGGGGACCTATGCTGCCTATTGGTGACATTTACCTGCCTATTGGGGACATTTACTTGCCTATTGGGGACCTATGCTGCCTATTGGGGACGTTTACCTGCCTATTAGGTACCTATGCTGCCTATTGGGGATATTTACCTGCCTATTGGGGACATTTACCTGCCTATTAGGAACCTATGCTGCCTATTGGGGATATTTACCTGCCTATTGGGACATTTACCTGCCTATTGGGGACCTATGCTGCCAATTGGGGACATTTACCTGCCTATTGGGGACATTTACTTGCCTATTGGGGACCTATGCTGCCTATGGGAACATTTACCTGCCTATTGGGGACATTTACCTGCCTATTGGGAACATTTATTTGCCTATTGGGAACATTTACCTGCCTATTGGGGACATTTACCTGCCTATTGGGGACCTATGCTGCCTATTGGGAACATTTACCTTCCTATTAGGAACCTATGCTGCCTATTGGGGACATTTATTGTCTATTAGGAGCCTATGCTGCCTATTGGGGACATTTACCTGGCTATTGGGAACATTTACCTGCCTGTTGGGGACCTATGCTGCCTATTGGGGACATTTACTTGCCTATTGGGGACCTATGCTGCCTATTGGGGACATTTACCTGCCTATTAGGAACCTATGCTGCCTATTGGGGACATTTACCTGCCTATTAGGAACCTATGCTGCCTATTGGGGATGTTTACTTGCCTATTAGGAACCTACGCTGCCTATTGGGGATATTTACCTGCCTATAGGGGACATTTACCTGCCTATTGGGGACATTTACCTGCCTATTAGGGACCTATGCTGCCTATTGGGGACATTTACCTGCCTATTGGGGACCTATGCTGCCTATTGGGGACATTTACCTGCCTATTGGGAACATTTACCTAGGTATTGGGGACATATAACCTGCCTATTGAGGACATTTACCTGCCTATTGAGGAGCTATGCTGCCTATTGGGGACATTTACCTGCCTATTAGGAACATATGCTGCCTATTGGGGACATTTACCTGCCTATTGGGAACATTTATCTGCCTATTGGGAACATTTACCTGCCTATTGGGGACATTTACCTGCCTGTTGGGGACCTATGCTGCCTATGGGGACATTTACCTGCCTATTGGGAACATTTATCTGCCTATTGGGAACATTTACCTGCCTATTGGGGACATTTACCTGCCTATTGGGGACCTATGCTGCCTACTGGGGACATTTACCTGCCTATTGGGGACATTTACCTGCCTATTGGGGACCTATGCTGCCTATTGGGGACATTTACCTGCCTATTGGGGACCTATGCTGCCTAATGGGAACATTTACCTGCCTATTAGGAACCTATGCTGCCTATTGGGGACATTTACCTGCCTATTGGGGATGTTTACTTGCCTATTAGGAACCTATGCTGCCTATTGGGGACATTTACTTGCCTATTAGGAACCTATGCTGCCTATTGGGGACATTTACCTGCCTCTTGGGAACATTTACCTGCCTATTGGGGACATTTACCTGCCTGTTGGGGACCTATGTTGCCTATTGGGGACATTTACTGTACCTGCCTATTGGGGACCTATGCTGCCTATTGGTGACATTTACCTGCCTATTGGGGACATATGCTGCCTATTGGTGACATTTACCTGCCTATTGGGGACATATGCTGCCTATTGGGGATATTTACCTGCCTATTGGGGACATTTACCTGCCTATGAGGAACCTATGCTCCCTATTGGGGATATTTACCTGCCTATTGGGGACATTTACCTGCCTATTGGGGACCTATGCTGCCTATTGGGGACATTTACCTGCCTATTGGGAACATTTACCTGCCTATTGGGGACCTATGCTGCCTATTGGGGACATTTACTTGTCTATTAGGAGCCTATGCTGCCTATTGGGTCATTTACCTGCCTATTATTAACCTATGCTGCCTATTGGGGACATTTACCTGCCTATTGGGGATGTTTACTTGCCTATTAGGAACCTACGCTGCCTATTGGGGATATTTACATGCCTATAGGGGACATTTACCTGCCTATTGGGGACATTTACCTGCCTATTAGGGACCTATGCTGCCTATTGGGGACATTTACCTGCCTATTGGGGACCTATGCTGCCTATTGGGAACATTTACCTGCCTATTGGGGACATTTACCTGCCTGTTGGGGACCTACGCTGCCTATTGGGGACATTTACCTGCCTATTGGGGACCTATGCTGCCTATTGGGGACATTTACCTGCCTATTGGGGACATTTACCTGCCTATTGGGGACCTATGCTGCCTATTGGGGACATTTACCTGCCTATTGGGGACCTATGCTGCCTATTGGGAACATTTACCTGCCTATTAGGAACTTATGTTGCCTATTGGGGACATTTACCTGCCTATTGGGGATGTTTACTTGCCTATTAGGAACCTATGCTGCCTATTGGGGACATTTACTTGCCTATTAGGAACCTATGCTGCCTATTGGGAACATTTACCTGCCTATTGGGAACATTTACCTGCCTATTGGGAACATTTACCTGCCTATTGGGAACATTTACCTGCCTATTGGGGACATTTACCTGCCTATTGGGAACATTTACCTGCCTATTGGGGACATTTACCTGCCTATTGGGAACATTTACCTGCCTATTGGGGACATTTACCTGCCTATTGGGAACATTTACCTGCCTATTGGGAACATTTACCTGCCTATTGGGGACATTTACCTGCCTGTTGGGGACCTATGCTGCCTATTGGGGACATTTACTGTACCTGCCTATTGGGGACCTATGCTGCCTATTGGTGACATTTACCTGCCTATTGGGGACATATGCTGCCTATTGGTGACATTTACCTGCCTATTGGGGACATATGCTGCCTATTGGGGATATTTACCTGCCTATTGGGGACATTTACCTGCCTGTTGGGGACCTACGCTGCCTATTGGGGACATTTACCTGCCTATTGGGGACCTATGATGCCTATTGGGGACATTTACCTGCCTATTGGGGACATTTACTTGCCTATTGGGGACCTATGCTGCCTATTGGGAACATTTACCTGCCTATTGGGGACGTTTACCTGCCTATTAGGAGCCTATGCTGCCTATTGGGGATATTTACCTGCCTATTGGGGACCTATGCTGCCTATTGGGGACATTTACCTGCCTATTGGGGACCTATGCTGCCTATTGGGAACATTTACCTGCCTATTAGGAACTTATGTTGCCTATTGGGGACATTTACCTGCCTATTGGGGATGTTTACTTGCCTATTAGGAACCTATGCTGCCTATTGGGGACATTTACTTGCCTATTAGGAACCTATGCTGCCTATTGGGAACATTTACCTGCCTATTGGGAACATTTACCTGCCTATTGGGAACATTTACCTGCCTATTGGGGACATTTACCTGCCTATTGGGAACATTTACCTGCCTATTGGGGACATTTACCTGCCTATTGGGAACATTTACCTGCCTATTGGGAACATTTACCTGCCTATTGGGGACATTTACCTGCCTATTGGGAACATTTACCTGCCTATTGGGAACATTTACCTGCCTATTGGGGACATTTACCTGCCTGTTGGGGACCTATGCTGCCTATTGGGGACATTTACTGTACCTGCCTATTGGGGACCTATGCTGCCTATTGGTGACATTTACCTGCCTATTGGGGACATATGCTGCCTATTGGTGACATTTACCTGCCTATTGGGGACATATGCTGCCTATTGGGGATATTTACCTGCCTATTGGGGACATTTACCTGCCTGTTGGGGACCTACGCTGCCTATTGGGGACATTTACCTGCCTATTGGGGACCTATGATGCCTATTGGGGACATTTACCTGCCTATTGGGGACATTTACTTGCCTATTGGGGACCTATGCTGCCTATTGGGAACATTTACCTGCCTATTGGGGACGTTTACCTGCCTATTAGGAGCCTATGCTGCCTATTGGGGATATTTACCTGCCTATTGGGGACCTATGCTGCCTATTGGGGACATTTACCCGCCTATTGGGGACCTATGCTGCCTATTGGGAACATTTACCTGCCTATTAGGAACTTATGTTGCCTATTGGGGACATTTACCTGCCTATTGGGGATGTTTACTTGCCTATTAGGAACCTTTGCTGCCTATTGGGGACATTTACTTGCCTATTAGGAACCTATGCTGCCTATTGGGGACATTTACCTGCCTATTGGGAACATTTACCTGCCTATTGGGGACATTTACCTGCCTATTGGGGACATTTACCTGCCTGTTGGGGACCTATGCTGCCTATTGGGGACATTTACTGTACCTGACTATTGGGGACCTATGCTGCCTATTGGTGACATTTACCTGCCTATTGGGGACATATGCTGCCTATTGGTGACATTTACCTGCCTATTGGGGACATATGCTGCCTATTGGGGATATTTACCTGCCTATTGGGGACATTTACCTGCCAGTTGGGGACCTACGCTGCCTATTGGGGACATTTACCTGCCTATTGGGGACCTATGATGCCTATTGGGGACATTTACCTGCCTATTGGGGACATTTACTTGCCTATTGGGGACATTTACTTGCCTATTGGGAACATTTACCTGCCTATTGGGGACGTTTACCTGCCTATTAGGAGCCTATGCTGCCTATTGGGGATATTTACCTGCCTATTGGGGACCTATGCTGCCTATTGGGGACATTTACCCGCCTATTGGGGACCTATGCTGCCTATTGGGGACATTTACCTGCCTATTAGGAACCTATGCTGCCGATTGGGAACATTTACCTGCCTATTGGGGACATTTACTTGCCTATTGGGGACCTATGCTGCCTATTGGGGACAATTACTTGCCTATTAGAAACCTATGCTGCCTATTGGGGACATTTACTTGCCTATTGGGGACCTATGCTGCCTATTGGGGACATTTACCTGCCTATTGGGGACGTTTACCTGCCTATTAGGAACCTATGCTGCCTATTGGGGATATTTATCTGCCTATAGGGGACATTTACCTGCCTATTAACAACCTATGCTGCCTATTGGGGACAATTACTTTCCTATTAGAAACCTATGCTGCCTATTGGGGACATTTACTGTACCTGCCTATTGGGGACCTATGCTGCCTATTGGGGACATTTACCTGCCTATTGGGGACCTATGCTGCCAATTGGGGACATTTACCTGCCTATTGGGGACATTTACTTGCCTATTGGGGACCTATGCTGCCTATTGGGAACATTTACCTGCCTATTGGGGACGTTTACCTGCCTATTAGGAGCCTATGCTGCCTATTGGGGATATTTACCTGCCTATTGGGGACATTTACCTGCCTATTGGGGACCTATGCTGCCTATTAGGGACATTTACCCGCCTATTGGGGACCTATGCTGCCTATTGGGAACATTTACCTGCCTATTGGGGACATTTACCTGCCTATTGGGGACATTTACCTGCCTATTGGGGACCTATGCTGCCTATTAGGGACATTTACCCGCCTATTGGGGACCTATGCTGCCTATTGGGAACACTTACCTGCCTATTAGGAACCTATGCTGCCTATTGGGGACATTTACCTGCCTATTGGGGACAAGAGCCTGAGGTAAAAGCGGAGTTCCACCAATATGGGCACTGGTGAGGCTGAAATGATATAGACTGGCAAGGCTTCATTGATGGGCACTGATCAGACTGCGTTATTGGGCTGTGCACTCTGTATGTCTCTATGTGGGCAATTTTATTGTTGGTATATTGTTTTTGTAGTGCTGTATATCCAGTATATTGCTATTTTACTAATAGCAATTTGGAATCCCTAGGAAACAATGATATCAAGAAAAAGAAAAATTGACGCGGAGTGTAGGATATTCAAAGAACAGTGGACTTATGATTACTTTTTCATGGAGTACAAGGAAAGAGCCGTGAGTTTGATGTGCCAGAATATAGTGTCTGGGTTCAAAGAATACAAGTTGCGTTGACTCTATCAAACTCAATATAAAGATAAATATGATTGTTTGGTCGTAGAAAGGATAAAATATTAAAACTGAAAAATACATTGACAACTCAGCAAAATACTTCTGTGAAGCAGAAGCAGCTAAATATTTCATCACTGCGAGCAAGTTTTCACGTTGCCAAGCTAATAGCGGGCACTGGCCGACCATTCCTTGGGGGAGGATTTGTTACAGAATGCCTTCTTTCAGTTACCAAAGAGATGTGTCCAGAGAAACTCGATTTATTTAGTACAGTGACTCTTTCAGGACCTACAATTACACGAAGGATTGAAGAAATGGGAGACAATTTACATCAGCATTTGCAAAACTCCGCAAAAAAACTTTCCTATTTTTCCTTGGCACTCGACGAAAGTAATGATATTCGTGATTCTGCACAACTTCTAATTTTTATTCGTGGGACGAATGACTGTTTCGAAGTCACAGAAGAGCTCGCTGCACTGCAAGGCATGAAAGGAAGAACTACAGGAGAGGATATCTATGAAAAGGTTTGCCAAACTGTAAATGGTGTGGAGCTGGACTGGGCTAAACTAGCCAGTGTGACAACTGATGGTGCTCCTAGCATGGTGGGGTCTAAGGAAGGAGTAATTGCTCGCATTAACCAAGAGATGGACAAACATGACCATTCTCATCCAATACTGCCTCATCCACCAACAGGCGCTGTGTAGTAAATCACTGGAGTGGGACTCTGTTAGGAAAATTGTGGTATCTTGTGTTAATTTCTTTAGAGCTAATGCATTAAACCACTGACAATTTCAGGAATTTCTGTCTGGGCTAAATGTTGCCTATGAAGATGTTCTGCACCACACAGAAGTGCGTTGGCTGAGTCGAGGGAGAGTTTTGAGACATTTCTATGACTTACTTCCACAGATTACAGCTTCTCTGCTTTCAAAAACAAAGAAGTACCGGAGCTCAATGATGCGGAATGGAAATGGCACCTTGCCTTTCTGACCGATGTAACAGAGTTACTTAACAGTTTCAATGTACAACTTCAAGAAAAGGGGCAGCTCCTCTGTGATATGCAATCACATGTGAAAGCATTTGAAGTAAAATTAGGCCTCCTCATCAAAGAAGTGAAGGAGGAAAATCTCTGCCATCTCCCCACAACTCAAAATCTGTTAGTGGAAAAACCATTGGTTGCATTCCCAAACAAAACATGTGTGGATTCACTGGAAAAGTTCCAAAAGGAGTTCCAATGTAGATTTAAAGATTCATCTCCATGAACAGGACATGCAGCTTTTCCGTAACCCATTTTTTTATTGACATTGAAAATGTGGATACAATTTACCAAATGGAACTGGCTGAAATGCATAATTGTGACTCTGAAAGATGCATTCAAGTCAAGCAGCCTTCCTAATTTCTATGCATCTCTCCCCTCTGAGACATATCCTAATCTCAGGAACCTTGCACTCAAAATGGCAACCATCTTTGGCAGCACTTATGTCTGTGAACAGACTTTTTCCAGAATGAAACATGTGAAATCTCCAACCAGATCCAGACTAACTGATGCACACTTGCATCACTTGTTACGACTAGCAGTGACAAATATGGAACCGGACATTGACCATCTCATTAGCCAAAAGCTGGCCCATAGTTCCCATTGACATACCGGTAAGTTTGTTGATTTAACTTTACTTGTTCTTCATTTTAAATATTGTATTTATTCCCGTTTTGTTTTTTTTTACTTTAAAATAAGATATGTGCAGTGTGCATAGGAATTTGTTCATAGTTTTTTTTTAAACTATATTCCGGCCCTCCAATGGTCCAAGGGACAGTGAACTGGCCCCCTGTTTAAAAAGTTTGAGAACCCCTGCTCTAATATACCTAATAGGCATTTTTTGGGGTCTGGTTGAATATCTATTTTATATACCCTCTTTATAATAGACAGAACTCCTTTCCAGTATTTTCCTAACTCCCAGCATTCCCATAGCGGATGTAATAGGCCCGCAGCATCCATGTTACATCTTGGACATTCAGCAGCAGTCCGGTATCCTATGTTGCATAGGAATCTAGGCGTCTTATATTTCCTATGTATTAATATGATCTGGGAAAATCTCTGTGTCTCATATAAAGATAATTGGGGTACCAGTTCTAATACCGCTCTCCATTGATCCTCAGAAATTGGACCTATATCTCCATCCATTTTTGTCTAGCTGGAGAAGGAAATATTGTTAAATAAGAATTAAAAGGACTCAGTAAATATCAGAAATATGACCCTTAGGATTTCCCTTCTCTAATACCAACTTAACAAAAGTATTATTTTCTACCCAAAAGGGCGTCCATCTTGATTTGCATTTAAGAGTGTTCCATAAGGACCAATGAATATCCTACTTATTCATTGTGTTATTTCTCATGGCAGCCGCTAGTTCAAAAGTATTATTTGTGGTTACTCTGTCAATTACGGCTGATATCAAAGGCACATTAGTTTGAAACCAGAAGTTTACATACACTATATAAAAAGACACATCAGCATGTTTTTCTCAATATCTGAGATGAAATCAGAATAAACCTTTCCCGTGTTAGGTCAATTAGGATTACCATAATTTTTAATATTTTCCAAATGCCAGAATAATGAGAGAGAGGAAATGTTTTAAGGCATTTTTATTACTTACTCCAAAGTCAAAAGTTTACATATATTTCATTAGTATTTGGTACCATTGCCCTTAAACTGAATGACTTGGGTCAAACGTTTGGGATATCCTTCCACAAGCTTTTCAGAATAGTTGTTCGGAATTTGGGCCGATTCCTCCTGACAAAACTGGTGTAACTGATCCAGGATTGTAGGTCGCCTTGCTCGCATCTGCCTTTTCAATAGGACTGAGATCAGGGCTTTGTGTCGGCCACTCCAAAACATTGACTTTGTTATCCTTAAGCCACTTTCTTACCATTTTGGCAGTATGCTTCAGGTCATTGTCTATTTGGAAGACCCATTTCCGCCCAAGCTTTAACTTCCTGGCTAATGTCTTGAGATGTTGCTTCAGTATTGCCACATAATCTTCTTTTCTCATGATGCCATCTATTTTGTGAAGTGCATCAGTCCCTCCTGCAGCAAAACAACTCAACAACAAGATGCTGTCACCCCCGTGTTTCACAGTTGGGATGGTGTTCTTAGGCTTCCAAGCTTCTCCCTTTTTCCTCAAAAGGTAACGATGGTCAGTATGCCCAAAAAGTTCAATTTTAGTTTCATCAGACCACAGAATATGTCTCCAAAAATTAAGCTCTTTGTTCCTGTGTGCATGTGCAAACATTAATCTGGCTTTTTTATGTTTTTTTTTTGAGTAATGGTTTCTTCCTTTTCTTGAGTAATGGCAGAGTAGCCTTTCGGCCCATGTTGATACAGTACTCATTTCACTGTGGATATTTACACAATCTTATCAGCTTCCGCCATCATCTTCACAAGGTCTCTTGCTTTTGTCCTTGGGTTGATATGCACATGTCGGACCAATGCACGTTCATCTCTGGTACACAGAACCCATCTCCTTCCTGAGTGGTATGAAGGCTTGACATTCCAATTTTGTTTGTACTTGCGTATAATTGTTTGTACAGATGAACGAGGCAGCTTCAGGTATCATGAAATTGTACCCACAATTTGTAATCCACAATTCTCTTCCTGATATCTTGGCTGATTTCTTTAGACTTTTCCATGATGGTACACAAAGAAGCAGTGTGTTTCAGGTGTGCATTAAAATACATCCACAGGTGTGTTTCTAATTAACACAGATGCTGCCAAAAAGCTCAGAAAAAAAATCAGAAGCTTCAAAACACATGACATCATCATATGGGCAGTCCAAAATTATTTAAAGGTATAGTAATCGTAGTGTATGGAAACTTTTGCAGTAAGCAATAAAAATGCCTTAAAACATTCTCTCTCTCATTGTTCTGGCATTTGGCAAATTTAAACTAATTGACCTAAAACGGGAAATGTTTATTCTGATTTCATCTCAGATATTGAGAAAAACATGCAGATGTGTCTTTTTATATAGTGTATGTAAACTTCTGGTTTCAACTGTGTCTGTGTGTGTGTGTGTATATATATATATATATATATATATATATATATATATATATATATATATATATACACAGTACAGACCAAAAGTTTGGACACACTTTCTCATTTAAAGATTTTTCTTTATTTTCATGACTATGAAAATTGTACATTCACACTGAAGGCATCAAAACTATGAATTAACACATGTGGAA
The DNA here is from genome assembly GCF_046119375.1 of Phyllobates terribilis. NCBI lineage: Eukaryota > Metazoa > Chordata > Amphibia > Anura > Dendrobatidae > Phyllobates > Phyllobates terribilis. The sequence goes on from NW_027362943.1 coordinate 2,171,499, forward strand.
TTATATACTTAACAAAAAAGTGTGAAACAACTGAAAATATGTCTTATATTCTAGGTTCTTCAAAGTAGCCACCTTTTGCTTTGAAAACTGCTTTGAATACTCTTGGCATTCTCTTGATGAGCTTGAAGAGGTAGTCACCGGAAATGGTTTTCACTTCACAGGTGTGCCTTGTCACGTTTAATAAGTGGGATTTCTTGCCTTATAAATGGGGTTGGGACCATCAGTTGTGTTCTGCAGAAGTCAGGTGGATACACAGCTGATAGTCCTACTGAATAGACTCTTAGCTGCTTTTTTCTTGCTATAATACAAATTCTAAGTAAAGAAAAATGAGTGGCCATCATTACTTTAAGAAATGAAGGTCAGTCAGTCCGAAAAATTGAGCAAACTTTGAAAGTGTCCCCAAGTGCAGTTGCAAAAACCAGCAAGCGCTACAAAGAAACTGGCTCACATGAGGACCGCTCCAGGAAAGGAAGACCAAGAGTCACCTCTGCTTCTGAGGATAAGTTTATCCGAGTCAACAGCCTCAGAAATCTCAGGTTAACAGCAGCTCAGATTAGAGACCAAGTCAATGCCACACAGAGTTCTAGCAGCAGACACATCTAGTCACCGGAAATGGTCTTCCAACAATCTTGAAGGAGTTCCCAGAGATGCTTAGCACTTGTTGGCCCTTTTGCCTTCACTCTGCGGTCCAGCTCACCCCAAACCATCTCGATTGGGTTCAGGTCTGGTGACTGTGGAGGCCAGGTCATCTGGCGTAGCACCCCATCACTCTCCTTCTAGGTTAAATAGCCCTTACACAGCCTGGAGGTGTGTTTGGGGTCATTGTCCTGTTGAAAAATAAATGATGGTTCAACTAAACACAAACCAGATGGAATAGCATGCCGCTGCAAGATGCTGTGGTAGCCATGCTGGTTCAGTATGCCTTAAATTTTGAATAAATACCCAACAGTGTCACCAGCAAAGCACCCCCACACCATCACACCTCGTCCTCCATGCTTCACGGTGGGGACCAGGCATGTAGAGTCCATCCGTTCACCTTTTCTGCGTCGCACAAAGACACGGTGGTTAGAACCAAAGATCTCAAATTTGGACTCATCAGACCAAAGCACAGATTTCCACTGGTCTAATGTCCATTCCTTGTGTTCTTTAGCCCAAACAAGTCTCTTCTGCTTGTTGCCTGTCCTTAGCAGTGGTTTCCTAGCAGCTATTTTACTATGAAGGCCTGCTGCACAAAGTCTCCTCTTAACAGTTGTTGAAGAGATGTGTCTGCTGCTAGAATTCTGGGTGCCATTGACCTGGTCTCTAATCTGAGCTGCTGTTAACCTGCGATTTCTGAGGCTGATGACTCGGATAAACTTATCCTCAGAAGCAGAGGTGACTCTTTGTTTTCCTTTCCTGGGGCGGTCCTCATGTGAGCCAGTTTCTTTGTAGCGCTTGATGGTTTTTGTAACTGCACTTGGGGACACTTTCAAAGTTTACCCAATTTTTCAGACTGACTGACCTTCATTTCTTAAAGTAATGATGGTCACTCGTTTTTCTTTACTTAGCTGCTTTTTTCTTGCCATAATACAAATTCTAACAGTCTATTCAGGAGGACTATCAGCTGTGTATCCACCAGACTTCTGCACAACACAAGTGATGGTCCCAACCCCATTTATAAGGCGAGAAATCCCACTTATTAAACGTGACAGGGCACACCTGTGAAGTGAAAACCATTTCCGGTGACTACCTCTTGAAGCTCATCAAGAGAATGCAAAGAGTGTGCAAAGCAGTCAACAAAGCAAAAGGTGGCTACTTTTGAAGAACCTAGAATATAAGACATATTTTCAGTTGTTTCACACTTTTTTGTTAAGTATATAATTCCACATGTGTTAATTCATAGTTTTGATGCCTTCAGTGTGAATGTACAATTTGGTCTGTACTGTGTGTGTATATATATATATATGTATATATATATATGTATATATATATATATATATATATATATATATATATATATATATATATATATATGTGTGTGTGTGTGTGTGTGTGTGTGTGTGTGTGTGTGTGTGTGTGTATATACAGTGTATATATATATATATATATATAAGTAAATCGTCATCATTAGGATACCATATTTATAGCCTACAATATCCGGACTAGCAATCAACATACAGGCCAAAGGTTCAATGGCTATCGCGAGAAGGAGGGGAGACAGGGGGCATCCCTGCCGAGTGCCCCTCCCCAACGCGATTGAAGCCGATAAGAGACCATTAGTTCTTATTTTAGCCTGAGGTCCAGAGTACAAAACCTGTATGTATGATAGGAATTTGGGACCCACCCCAAACCTTTTAAGAACCTCCCACAGATATTTCCATTCTACGCCATCGAATGCTTTAGCCGCATCGAGAGAGAGAAAGAAAGAATAGCCTTATGTCCCATTATTACATCTGATCTTTGAAGAAAAAGCCTTCGTAAATTCATTGCTGTGGACCAGTTTGGAATAAAGCCTGATTGATCCTTATGAATAATCTCCGTAATAATGTGAAATAATCTATTTGCCAGGCCTTTGCAATATGTCTATCGATAGAAGAGAAATGGGACGATATGACTTGGGGTGTGTAATGTATAATGTTTAGATCTGTCTCTTTAAGAAAAGGAAGTCTTGTGACCGGAGAGTTAGAGACTGGAAGTGAGTTTTAGATAAAATCTACTCTCTTGAATTTCTTGTACTGTGAGGACATTACAACTTATATAGCGCCATTAATTCCACAGCGCTTTACAGACATTATCGTCGCTGTCCCCATTGGGGCTCACAATCTACATTCCATATCAGTATGTCTTTGGAGTGTGGGAGGAAACCGGAGAACCCGGAGAAAACCCACGCAAACACGAGGGGAACATACAAACTCCTTGTAGATGTTGTCCTTGGTGGGATTTGAGCCCAGAGCCGCAGCGCTGCAGTGCTAACCACTGAGCCACCATGCTGCCCCCCATGTTATGCTTGATTTACTTTTATCAGTCACCATTTTTATCATATACATATATATTGTATATATTTCTTAAATATTTTAATACTGTATATATATCTTAAATATTTTTAATAATTATATTTTTGTGTATGGTATAATTTCTTAATATTTGCACAGTTTACCTCAATTTGTTATTTCGGGTGGGAATTGAACTCACTCCCGCTTCATTTTTTGTTTTGCCATTCATTTTGCTCGAAGATCTCTTCTTTATTCCTCTTTCATGGCTTCTCTGGAAGATTGTACTAACATTTTCCCACGTTACGTCACGATTTCACCCAGCCTCTCACTCTAACAGCTGGGTTATCACCGAATGCTGAGTTCATCTAAGTTCAGCGGAGGGACTTTCCCAGCAGCATAGATTTTTTCCCACGCTATTCTCTTAGCGATTTCTTTGGCCAGTATCTTTAGTTTAGTATCTTATTTCTCTTATACATTAACATTAAAAATGTGTTTTATATGTCCATATAATGTCTAATAATTAATATTCTAACATTCCAATGTGACAAACACTTTTATTCACTACAATCCACTTCTTAATAAATTTATGGTTTTATACACCCCAATCGCCCCTTTTTAATCCTCTGGTTCATTCACTCTTCTCCATTACATCGCTCACGCCAATGTCGATACTTTGGTTCTGTGACTTCTTGCCCAACCTACATAACTATATTTTTACATCACGCTATATTTATATTTAGATTAAATTTATCACCAGAAATGTGTATTTTATTATTGTTTACAAGATAAATGAAATTGAGAAAATAAAAATATGTAATTTTGAAAGCTTTTATCATCATTTCTTCTTAAATTATTTACATTATTAAACTTTGACATATCATGTGTTCTTTTTTGGCGCCACATTTTTTCAAATTCACCAGTGTATATACTGTATATGGCTGTGTTCTGTCATTTGTCATATGTTTTTTGCCCTGAGGAGGAAGTATATTACTTTGACACGGATAGACAATAAAATAAAGCATGTTTTTCTAGTGTGGACCTGGATTAACTGTCATCTTCCAGCAGCGCGGATTTTCCACTTTTCGTTCCTTTCCACATACTACTGTTTCAGGAAACCAACTGCACGTCAGCAGGTACCACAGTTATAACTACAGTCGGTAGCGGAGAGCTTTGGGAAGCACTCATAGTACTAGAAAACTGACCCTGCAGCTGGGACTGTGAAGATCCTAGCTTGTAGTATTTCCTGGCCAGATCCTGGATCATCTGGGTCAGATTCGCTGCCTGATCACAGAGTGTAGGAATTGGATCCATTATTGGATATAATGTGATGCTAGTCACCACTCATGGACAGGCTGTGAGGCAGATTAGTCAAACATACCGGGGTCAGATACCAAGAGAGCACTTAGAAAACAAAAGAGAAAAGACAGGCGAAGTCAAGGTCAAGTCATGATCTGAGGTCATAATACCAGGAAGATAGCAGATCAGAGCAAAGGGGTTAGGCAAATGGATGGTCAGAACGAGGTTTAAAGTCATACAGCAAAGGACCAACAAACAGAGTACAGAATTACAAGGCAAACAACCGAGCAGATGCTATGTCTAGCAGAGGTCTGAGACTCAGCTAAGTTACTGGGTAATCACCTGGAACAGGGAACATCTGAAAGAAGCTCAACACCTCTCAAGACTCGGATTGGATGGCTGAGCTGTCCATCAAAACACCGACAACTCAGCACACCCCTGCACCACATGGCATGACTGAGCTGTCAGTCACAGCATCCGAGACACACTAAGCAGAGAAATTGTGACACTCTGATGTTTATTAGGCTGATATTTATTTAGAGTTGATTTCCGTATAAATTATTTCTCACATTAAGAACATGAAAAAGACTTCTGCCTGTGTGACTGCTCTGATGACTAAGAAAAGATGATTTCTTCACAAAACATTTTCAACATTCTGAACGTGAAAAAGGCTTCTCCCCTGTGTGGGTTCTCTTGTGTCTAACAAAATATGATTTCTGGTTAAAACATATCCTACATTCTGAACAAAAAAAAGGCTTCTCCCCTGTGTGAGTTCTTTGGTGTTTAATGAGATTACATTTATGATTAAAATATTTCCCACATTCTGAACAGGAAAAAAGACTTCTCCCCTGTGTGAATTTTCTGGTGCGTGACAAGATTTGATTTCTGTGAAAAATATTTCCCACATTCTGAACAGAAAAAAGGCTTTTCCCCTGTGTGAGTTCTCTGGTGCTTAACAAAAACTGATTTCCGGTTAAAACATTTCCCACATTCTGAACAAGAAAAAGGCTTCTCCCCAGTGTGAGTTCTCTGGTGTGTAACAAGATCTGCTTTGTGATGAAAACTTTTCCCACATTCTGAACAGGAAAAAGGCTTCTCCCCTGTGTGACTTCTCCGGTGATTAACAAGATTTGATTTCCATAGAAAACATTTCCCACATTCTGAACAGGAAAAAGGCTTCTCTCCTGTGTGTATTCTCTGATGTCTGATAAGACTTGATTTCTCTGCAAAACATTTCCCACATTCTGAACATGAAAATGGCTTCTCCCCTGTGTGAGTTCTCTGGTGATTAACAAGACCTGATTTCTGGTTAAAACATTTCCCACATTTGAAACAAAAAAATCTATTCCCTGCTGGGTGAATTTTTTGATGTTTAAGAATATACTTTTCAACGGAAACACTATTTCCATTTTCTGAATGTGAAAATGGCTTCTTTGCATTAGGAGCAGTTCGTTTTTTAATGCTTATTTTGTGACTTTGATTTTCCATAGTGGTCGGTAATGAATCAGAAGACAGGACCTGTTTGATAGGATCAGATGACAGATCTTTGCTGTGAAGGGATGATGGTATATCTGGAGTAATGGCATTCACTTCAATTACATCTGGGATCTCAAGACCATTTGATTTCAAAACTGGAGATGTCAGCTGTCCCTCTGATCTCCTGGTACAGTCATTTGACAAGAATAAAAAAAACTAATTATTATTTTTGAATAAAATATCCTTGAATTTTATATTTTTGAACATTTCTACTTAAACTGTCTGTAAAAATGGAAATTTATGTAAAAAAATTTAATTATTCACCAAGACAATGACAGTTCACAGTCTAATAGAAAACCTCATAGCATGAAGCAGTTGACCGTGGTGTTCAACTGATTCTGCCTCCCAAATATGGAATAAAAGCCACCAAACAGTGTTATATAGGTGAAAATAATAACAAGAAAAGCTTCTACTCATCTCACGAAAAAACAAGTCCCCACTCAGGTCCATCATCTGTCAGTGGAAAAACAAAGGTTTCCACATTATTAGTGGCTCAGATACTCTACAAATACACCCTAGGGCGTGGAGAGCAATGAATATTCATCTTCCTTAATAGCGCGAACACTGTAGCCACAGCACAGCTCCTGCTGTGCTCGGCGGTCAGTGTGCCTACTATTAAAGACCATGAATATTCACTACTACCCACTCTCCTGGATTGTAGTGAATAATCATGGTTTTTAATAGTGGGCACACAGACCTCCGAGCACAGCAGGAGCCGCACTGCAGCTACAGTGTGTGCGCTGTTATGGAGAGTGAATGGTCACTGCTCTCAACACACACAGTCCCAGCATGGGGAGCAGTGACTATTCCGGCACAGCATCTCAGTGTGAGGGTACATGACAGGGACGCCATGCGCCCCCTGCCATGAGAGGCGCACACAGTGAGTGTCGGCAGCAGAGCGGGACGCCATGTTTTACCAGTATGGGGACCAGAGGTGGCCATGCATTACCAGGGCAGGGATCAGGGGGGGCATGCATTACCAGGATGGGGATCAGGGAGGGCATGCATTACCAGAATGGAGATGAGGGGGGCCAGGCATTACCAGCATGGGGATCAGGGGGTGCCATGCATATCAGGATGGGGATCAGGGAGGGGGTGCCAAGCATACCAGGATGGGGATCGGGGGGTGCCAAGCATACCAGGATAGGGATCAGGGGGTGCCATGCATACCAGGATTGGGGATCAGGGGATGCCAAGCATACCAGGATGGGGATCAGGAGGTGCCTTGCATACCAGGATGGGGATCAAGGAGTGCCATTCATACCAGGATGGGGATCAGGAGGTGCCTTGCATACCAGGATGGGGATCAAGGAGTGCCATTCATACCAGGATGGGGATGAGGGGTGCCATGCATATGGGGATGGGGGCCACATATAACAGGAAGGAGGGGGGCATATATACCAGGATGGGGATATTAAAAGAATTGGGGGACATTACCCCTTTAACAGTGTCAGCAGCAGACCCCCTTCCCCTAAAATAATGCATCATGACCACAATTTTTGCTTAATTTTTTTTTCTATTTTGCTACTCTAAAACCTAGGTGCGTCCTATGGTCTGGTGCGTCTTTTAGTCTGAAAAATACGATAAGTGTAGCAGCCAATAATCTATATAAAATATAAATAAATAAATTGGTCCCCTTGGGAGGTTGTGGGGCCTTGACCATATGGTATTTATCCTTACTTATATGTTATATTTATTTTTGCATATAATGTATCTAGTATAGAACTTTTATTTATATATCTACTGGGATTTAATTAAGAATTTATTTATATTTTATATAGATTATTGGTTGCTACATTTATTTATTATATCTATGCACTTTATCATATATTTAGGATTAACCATTCATTGTCATCTACATGCTATACCCCATATATATAGTTTTCTCCTTGTAATCTCTTCCTTTTTTGGTTTTATCATTTATATTAATAAAAATTAAAAAATGTTATATTTTAAATACATTTTTCTGTTTAGTCATTATTTATTTGAGTAGGTTTAGTGCATGAAATAAGTATTTGATCATCTACTAACCAGCAAGAATTCTGTCTCTCATAGACCTGTTGGTTTTTCTTTAAGAAGCCCTCCTACTCTGCACTCCTACCTTTTCTAATTGCACTTGTTTGAACTCATTACCTCTATACAAGACACCTATCCACACATAATCAATATCACTCCAACCTCTCCACCATGGCCAAGACCAAACAGATGTCTAAGGACACCAAGGACAAAATTTTAGACCTACACAAGGTAGGGATAGGCTCCGCGACAATAGGCAAGCAGCTTGTTGAGAAGACAACTGTTAGTGCAATTAATAGGAAATGGAAGAAACACAAGATGACCGTCAATCTTCTTGTCTGAGGCTCTGTGACGACACAGCTTATCTTAATCAGCCATACGTCTAGATTTGTTAAGCCAAGAGAAATGCACTATTGTGTTTGTGTTGACTTTAAAACTTGTGTGTGTTTCTTTGGTAGGTCAAGAAGAACAGACCAGTATTTGTATAACTCTGAATGTTGTCTTCTCTTGGTTCTGAAACAATGACGTTTGTTATTATACTAATTGCATATTATACTAAAGCCAGCTAGATGTTGATTTAAAGAACCACCCCCCCCTGCTATGTCGGCTGTGTGGGTGATTGAATGCTGAAACAATGAGACCTGATCCCTGTGGAATAATACCCTCCCTAACCCTTGCCCTGTGGATGTGTACTTGAAAGAACAAATGTGAACTATTTAAAGAACCCATGCCTCTGTAGCAGGCAGAATTGAAAGAGACTTTACAAGTAGAATCAAAGATCAGACTCTCTTCAGACCATCAGCTTGGTAGCATCAGTTTATTCAAAGAGACACAGATTTGTATTCTACAAGATTCCAGCCTAAGGGTATATGGCCCTGACTGGAAAGATACGTATCTGCTCCATTGACCATCAGAGAGCCCATGGAAACATTTGGAGAGACCAGGTTGGGACGATGAAGTCACCTGGCCCCTTGGATATGTTGTTTGGGGTTGTCAGGTGGGACCCTCCGGTAGCCTGGAACCCATGGAGACATTCTATCTGAGAAGCCAGATTGAGACCAGCTGGTCATCTGGCCCCATGGAAACTCTCGGAGAGGCCAGGGTGGGACCCTTGGGTCTCCTGGCCTTGTACCTCGATGGACTGTCAGCTTCCTAAGCTTGTCGATACCTTCTCTCTGTGGGGGCCCGCCAAAAGCGGGGAGCCTCTGGTTGAGGTAATTAGCCTTGGAAGTCCAAAAGTTGCAGCTGTTCTATCCCAGGCGGGCCAGCAGAAGGGTGAGACTGTGTAATGTTGTACCATCTTAGGTATTTGCTGGGACTGTTCTATGGGTTTATTGTCCATTTGGTGGTTCAATAAAGTATTGCCACACTGTTTTACCCTCACCCTGTGTTGTCTGAGTAGATTTATGCCCACGAAAGACCCTGTTTCTTCACAGGCTCCATGCAGGCTTCATCTCGCCTCGTGCGGTAAGGATGATTCTGAGAGACGTCATAATCAGCCCAGAACTACACAGGAGGATCTGGTCAATGACCTGAAGAGAGCTGGGACCAGAGTCTCAAACATTACCGTTAGTAACACCTCGCCGTCATGGATTAAAATCCTGAAGCACTCCCAAGGTCCCACTGCTCACGCCAGCACATGTCCAGGCCAGTTTGAAGTTCGCCAATGACCATTTGGATGATCCAGAGGAGGCATGGGAGAAGGTCATGTGGTCAGATGAAACCAAAATAGAACTTTTTGGTATCAACTCCACTCTCAATGTTTGGAGGAAGAAGAATGAGTACAACCCCCAGAACACCGTCCCAACTGTGAAGCATGGTAGGGGAAACATCATACTTTGGGAATGCTTTTCTGCAAAGGGTCATGTATTGCGAGATTTTGGCCAATAACCTTCCCTCAGTAAGAGCATTGAAGATGGGTCATGGCTGGGTCTTCGAGCATGACAAAGACCCGAAACACACAGTCAGGGCAACTAAGGAGTGGCTCCGTAAGAAACATTTCAGGTCCTGGAGGGCCTAGCCAGTCTCCAAACCTGAACCCAATAGAAAATCTTTGGAGGGAGCTGAAACTCAATGTTGCCCAGCGACAGCCCCGAACCTGAAACATCTGGAGAAGATCTGTATGGAGGAGTTGACCAAAATCCCGGCTGCAGTGTGTGCAAACCTGGTCAAGAACTACAGGAAACATCTGACCTCTGTAATTGTAACAAAGGTTTCTGGACCAAATATTAAGATCTGTTTGTTTATTGTTTCAAATATTTATTTCATGCAATAAAATGAAAATTAATTATGTAAAAACCATACAATGTGATTTTCTGGATTTTTTTTTGATTCTGTCTCGCACAGGTGAAGTGTACCTACGATAAAAATTATTGATCTCTCCATTCTTTGTAGGTGGGAAAACTTGCAAAATCGGCAGCGTATCAAATACTTATTTTCCTAACTGTTATGTGTTGCGCAATAAAATGGCAAATGTGCAATTTTCACTTTGCAACATCGTCTGTGTGCTAATTTCCAGTAAGTGGATGTGGAGTCAAAATCGTCACTAGTCCTATAGATTAATTCACTGAGGGTTATAATTTCCAAAATGGAGTCACTTTATGGGGATTTCTACTGCTCTGGTTTTCTGACATTTTGTCATATTAAGGTTTCTGGTGGGTCCCATCTCCTCTGGGATCTGCTCCTGCGATGTCTGCTTCTCTCGCCAGAAGCCGCCTTATTCATCCTGCAGGTGGCGCTGGTGATGGAGGAGACGTCAGAACCAGAAGCTCTGGGCGGCGCAGGCTCTGTTCAGCCACTAAGATTAGGGTTGCTGGGACCAGTAGTACCACCCAGTCTGGCAGTATGGGTGTGTGTGCTGTCCACCTGGAGTAATCTGCTCCCTGCTTCAGCCATTTGGAAAGCACCACACCCTACTAAAGCTGGAAGCATATTGCTGGAAGCTGCCAGATACAGCCTTGTCCTCCTCTGGTTCAGTCCTCTGTGATCAGCTCCCGGCTTGTGTATTTGTCTCCTGTTGTGATCTCGGCCCGTTTACTGACTACTCTTGTGTCTTCTGATTTTGTATTGTCTCTGCCCTCCTGTTCTGACCCGGCTAACGGACTATTCTTCTTCCCATCTCACACTACAGAACAACAGGTAATACTGTGGCCCTACAGATACACTAGAACTTAGTGATGTTTTTTTACATAGGGGTCTCTGTCTAAGTCCAAATCTATTTAGAGGAGTTAACCCCTTTACCCCCCAAGGCTGTTTGTACCTTCATGACCAGGCCAAATTTTACAGTTTTACAGTGTCACTTTATGAGGTAATAACTCTGGAACGCTTCAACGGATCCCACTGATTATGAGCTTTTTCGTGACATATAGAACTTTATGTTAGTGGTAACATTTCTTTGATATTACTTGTGTTTATTTGTAAAAATAATCAAAATTTGGCAAAAACTTAATTTTATGAACTTAAATCAGTTATATCACACAAATTAGTTAATAAATAACATTTCTCACATGTCTACTTTATATCAGCACAATTTTTTAAACAATTTTCTTGTTTGTTAGGAAATTAAAAGGGTTAAAATTTGACCAGAGATTTCTCATTTTTCCAACAAAATTTACAAAACCATTTTTTTAGGGACCACATCACATTTGAAGTGACTTCAGGGGCCTATATGACAGATGACATATACTCAAAAGTGACACCATTCTAAAAACTGCACCCCTCAATGTGCTGAAAACCACATTCAAGTAGTTTATTAACCCTTCAGATGCTTCACAGGAATTTTTGTACTGTGGAAGGAAAAATGAACATTTAACTTTGTCACAAAAATTTTACTTTAGACTCAAATTTTTTTTATTTTCGCAAGGGTAACAGGAAAAAATGGACCCAAAATTTGTTGTGCAATTTCTCCTGAGCACGCCGATATACCATATGTAGAGGAAAACTACTGTTTGGGCGTGCAGCAGGACTTGAAAGGAACACCATTTGACTTTTTGAATGCAAAATTTTCTGGAATAATTAGCGGGCGCCATGTCGCGTTTGGAGAGCTTTTAATGTGTCTAAACAGTGCAACCACAAGTGACACCATTTTGGAAACCTCTCAGGGAACTTATTTAGATGTGCGGTGAGCACCTTGAATCCCCAGATGCTTCACAGAAGTTTATAACATTGAATCGTGTAAATAAAAATCACATTTTTCCAAAAACAATGTTATTTTAGCCCCAATTTTTTTATTTTCACAAGGATTGCAGGAGAGAATGGACACCAAAATTTGTTGTGCAATTTCTCCTGAGTGCGCAGATACCCCTTATGTGGTCGAAAACTACTTTTGAGGCACAGTGCCAATCTCAGAAAAGAAGAGGTGCCATATTGGAGTTCACATTTTGCTGGACTGGTTTGAGGGTACCATGTCACATTGGCAGAGCCCCTGAGGTGTCAGAAGAGCAGAACCCCCCATATGAGACCTCATTTTACAAACTACACCTCTCAAGGAATTCATCTAGGGGTGCAGTGATCACAACAGGTGGGTCACCGAATTTTATACTATTGGGCAATTAAAAAAATAATTCCATTTTTACCACTAAAATTTTGTTTTAGACCCAGATTTTACATTTTTACAATGGGAAATGGGTAAAAATTGCATCAAAATTTGTCCCACAATTTCTGCTGACTGTATACCCCACATATGTGGTTGCACAGTACTGCTGGCATGACTCTGTTGTCGGGTATCCCGGGGGCAGGAGCTCCTTCCTGTCCCTAACATTAGGGGCACCCTAGCTGGTCCTGCTCCCCGGATTACTTCTGAAGGTAAAGACACCGGGCGCCACGTACCTTGTCTGAGTTCCTCAATCCGCCCACAGTCTGTTCCCTTCCACCACCCAGGGAAGAGGGGAGTAGTAATGTATGGCTGAACCCCAACCAGACTAACAAGGTAATACAAATAGGGCTAAAGGAAAATACCAATCATACAAATAAATGCACACAAACAACAGAGGTTAACACTGGGAAGTGGAGGATGGGGGACAAACCTAAATAGAAGAAGAAGAGGATAACACACAAACTAAACCACGCAACAGTCTTAGCTTAATCCTCCAAACGCCTTCTCAAACAACAACAGTCCAGCACACTCCTAGAACCATGCAGCATAAGCTAGCTCTGGTAGGATAGCCTGCCAAAGCCCAGTATATATAGGAGCGGGGAGTGGCTAACAGCAAACAGGTGAGAGCCTAAATGATGGTAAGCTTCTAGGAGCTTACAACTGAGCAGATTAACCCCCGGCAGAAACCTGCACTGTTTAATATGAAGGTGAAAGGCTTTTAATGAGTGGGAGGAATTAGAAGCTGCAGTCTTCTGGCTCCTCTCCGTCACAGTAAATCCATGTCAACTGCTTAGCCATACGGTGAGACTCGGGAGGGACAGAGCGCTATTGGTTTTAGCAGAAACCCAGTATAGTAATACAGTAGGCATCCTGGAGCACAGAATTTTCTGTATTAGTTTACGGACTCCATATACAGAACCCCTAAGTGCTACAAGAGCACAATCACCGCTCAAGTTACCCCATTTTGGAAATTATACCCTTTGGGAATTTATCTACAGGTGTTGTGACGATTTTGACTCCTTGGGTTTTCCAGAAACAAGCAGCAGTGGATGTTGCTGAGTGAAAATTGCAAACTTCCGTTGTAGTGACCAGTACGCTGTAGTGACCAGTAGATTATTCCCGGCTTATGCTTCTGGAGACATGCACCCATACAGTAAGAGGGCTCTCAGCACTACAGAAATGCCAAACATGTGGACACTAACTGCGGTTTAGGCTTACTGGTGCTCAGAAGGGAGGGGGCATTTAGTTTTAGGAGCACAGAATTTGCTGAATTTATTTTGGGGTGCAAGGGCCATTTCGATTTTCCAGAGCCTTTGTGCCATCAGTAACATGGAAGCCCCCTATATTTCCGCTAACAGATGACGAACCCGAGTGGGAACTTGCTTTTTTTGTGGATTGAGTTGAAGCTGGGAACATTTTGGGAACATTTTACATAACATTTTGGATCACATTTATCCTGCACTCTATGCTGAGCACTTACATAAGGGTTTCCTTTTAAATCTCAGAGTGACGTAATTCAGATGAAACCCCGAGGCAGCAGAGTTACTCTCGACTGTCTGGCCTCTGTTCAGTGATGTCCTTTTTTCCCAGAGGTGCACAGAACTGTGGCCGATGACACTTTTATGCAAACCTAAAAAGACGGACACCGCCAGATCAAAGGCCAGACAGCATCCATGGTGCCTCCACCTGCCTCATTATAGGGAATATTCAGAGCGCAGGATAAATGTGAGCTGAGCCTTACAGCGATATTTGGGAGTTAGAATCAACAAATCAACAGCAGGTGAAGAATTGGTTTTATTTATTTTTTACGCTGCTCCTGTGCGGTATAGGTGATTAGACTACTTTATTCTTCGGGTCGGTGCAATTACAGCGATAGATTTATAGCGGGTTTTTATGTTTGGCTGCTATCACATACTAAAATGCGCTTTTTTTCCCCAAAAAAAATAGTTTTTGCATAACCAGATTTTGTGAGCTATAATTTTTCCATATTTCTACTGAAAAAGTCATGTGAGGGCTTGTTTTTTGCAGGATGAGTTGACGTTTTTATTGGTACCATATTTGGGCAGATTACATTTTTTGATCGCTTTCTATTCTGATTTTTGAGAGGCAGAATAAACAAAAAACAACAATTCAAGAATTGTTTTTTTTTTTGTTTTTTTTATGCCGTTCCACGTATGGTAAAATTGATAAGGCAGCTTTATTTTTCTAGTCAGTACGATTACCACGATACAACATTATGTAGTTTTTTTATGTTTTGACGCTATTACAGAATAAAAACAATTTTATCGAAAAAAAAATATTTTTGCATTGCTTCATTCTGAGAGCTATAATTTTTTGATTTTTCCCCTGATGGAGCTGTATGGCGGCTTGTTTTTTTGCAGGACAATGTGACGTTTTCATAGATACCATTTTTATGTACAGTACATTCATCTTTTTGATCGCATTTTATTCCACTTTTTGTTCTGTGGTATGATGATAAAGCATTGTTTTTTGCCTAGATTTTTACTTTTTTATGGTGTTTACTAATTGTATTAACTAGTGGGATGGTTTAATATGGTTGGGTCGCTCTAGACACGGCGATACCAAATATGTCTACTTTTATTGTTTATTTATCCATTTGATTTATAATAATATTTATTTATGGGTACAATATATTTTTTATTTTTTTAATTAGTATTTTGTGATTTTTTTTAAAAATATTGTTACAACATTTCTCCACTTTTTTACTTAGTCCCACTGTGGAACTTCCCAGCTTTAAAGGGGATACCCACCAGGCTAGGGAGCCTTTTAAGTCTGGAGTTAAGGGCATCTTTTTGTCCAGGCCTGACGGACGTTTGTCCCAAGCGGAGCTGATTTCATTCTGAAGAATTCTGGAATGTGCCTGACACCACTTTACACAGGGGATGCACAATGTCATGGTCCCCAGAACACTCATAGCTTCCCTGACCGTTACTTCCCTCTTTCTGCAAAAGGAACTGAATTTTTTTACTATGTCCCGAGCTTTCTTTTGAGGGAGTTTGGACAAGCCCCGGTGCGAATCTAATAGCACTCCCAAGAATATCTTCTGGTTGCTTGGAGCTAGGTCTGATTTTCCTAAATTTAGAACTCACCCCAAGTCTGACAATACTCGCATTACCCGACGCTGATGAAGAATTAACTGCGCGTCTGAATCTGCTACTAGAAGAAAGTCGTCTAGGTAGGGAATTATGACTATGCCCTCTCTCCTTAGACGGGAGACTACTTCCGTCACTATTTTGGTGAAAATACGGGGTGCCGATGACAGGCCGAACGGAAGACATTGGAACTGATAGTGGCTTACGCCACCTTTCCCTCTTGTTGCAAACCTGAGGTATCTCTGTCTTGAAGGGTGTATGGGAATATGGTAATATGCCTGCTTCAAATCCAAGGTACACATCACCGCGTCTTTGGGTACCAGAAGTATCACCGATTTTATTGACTCCATTTTGAACCTCTTGTACTTTACCCACTGGTTCAGGGGTCTGAGGTTTATAATTGTCCTGTACTCTCCCGATGGTTTTTTTATGGAGAACAGTCTGGAATAATGGCACCTGTATCTCTCTGAACGAGGGACCGGTGTTATTGCTCCGTCCTGGAGAAGCTGCCTGATGTCTACTTCCAGCCTTCTGAGGGCCGCTGTTGAACTGGCTTCCGTGATCTGAAATCGTCGGGGGGGGAATTGAGAAAACTCGATCTTGTACCCGTGTTCTATAGGTTGTAAAATCCACTGATTTTGGGTTATTCTCTGCCAACTTCCTAGGAAATGCTGCAGCCGAATGCTGTCCAGTACAGGTCCAAAAACCTGTAGGCCGGAAAATGGGATAGCACAAAGTTTGTTTTTGGACTGCATATCGCCTGTCCAAGACCTCAGCCGGAGTGCCCTACGGGCCGAATTCATCAGCGCATCATTACTTGCCGCGAACCGGACAGATTCTGCTGACGCATCTGCCATGAAATTTACTGCCATCCTGACCATGTATAAAGCCTCGGCTATATCCTCCCTGGAAGCACTCTTTCTCAGTTTGGCTTCCAGGTCCTCCAACCATAAGCCTGCTGATCTGGCCATGGACGTGGCCGCAATATTGGTCTTGATGATTGCAGCTGAAGCCTCCCAGGCACTTCCTCTTTAATCATAGCCTTTACTTCGGCTCTAAATGTGGCCTGCTCCTCCGCCATAACTTTTGCTATACAGTCCTTGCACAGCTGTTTGTTATATGTGTCCAGAAGCCTGGTAGTACAAGTTGGGCATCGCCTAGCCCTCTTCTTAGGAACTGATCCCTTTGGGGTCCCTTTATTCTATGGACAGTATCAGACACAGGCAGTTTGTCAGGATAAATCACCATAGCTCAGCTACAAAAAAAGGGGGCCCATAGATGCTCACTTACATGACCCAGGGAGATGGCCGTGGAATCCGTGTGCTGCGCGGGGCTACCCTCCATAGCTCACTATAGGTGCAGTGCCTAACCGACAGACACACATGGACAGATTTTACCTGTCTGCTGTCTTCGCCGCCATCTTCCCCAGGCTTCTCCTTCCTGCTGACCTCCTAACCGGAAGTGCGTTCCAGGGTGGAACTCATGCCGCAGCCGCGTCACTGGAATTGCGCTGGCCGGCAGAGGCAGCACGCCCAGAGCCCTCCGAGGAGGGAAGCGGCGCCTTCCAGGAGCTCCGCTCCACTGGGCTGGCTGAGGGACCAGGACGGGTTTCAGCCGGCAGCCTGTCTTGACAGCGGGAGGAGACAGGTATGGCAACCCCTCCGTCCCCTGGGCTGCTCCTATGCTTTCAGCGCTGCTGCGCCCTCTCATGTGCCTGTCCGACTAGGGACAGGAAAAACACAGGCGATGGAGGGTGGGGAGGGGCCTTTAACCTCTCGTGTGTTCCTGCCCCTAGTCGGACATGAAGGACTACCTCCTGGTGTGCTGTCAGGAGGGACGTCCTGGAAAAAAACATTACACTCACCTTCCGATGGCCCCCGGTCTCCTTCTCCGATGCGTCCGGTCTCCTCGGTGTCTCGCAGTGGTGTAAAAGGACCTTCCATGACGTCATTTAGCCATGTGACAGGTCACTCGACCGCCGACGTCAGCACTGACACCCACCCACAGCGCTGATACACACCCACAGCGCTGACACACACCCACAGCGCTGACACACTGAGCTTCCTAGTTTTGATTCCTACGATACCACAGTGTCTATCGACTCCTGTAAAACATGATATTAGACCTTCCTAGCTAGCACTAAGCCGAAGTTCAAGCCTTACGTGTTTCATCATTTTTTTATAACTGCCATGATCATCAGGGGCTAGCAGTCTGTTTAATATCTAAATAGAATTCGTTACTATGATAGTTTCTTGATAAACATATCGGCATGGTTGCTGGCCATGTTCGGCGGCCAAGCAAGCATGTCTTTATAGGTAGGAACATCCCACCTCCTTCCTCCCTATTCTCAACTTGACCAATCCTTGGACGGAAGTGTGAAAAACTTATTGCATCATTCCCTAGAAGACTCATGGCTGTACTAGCTCAAAGGGGGCTTCTACTCAATACTGAGTAAAGGGTCTGAATACTTATGACCATGTGATATTTCAGTTTTTCTTTTTTAATAAATTTTCAAAAATTTCTACATTTCTGTTTTTTTTCAGTCAAGATGGGGTGCAGAGTGTACTTTACTGAGAAAAAAATTAACTTTTTAGAATTTACCAAATGGCTGCAATGAAACAAAGAGTGAAAAATGTAAAGGGGACTGAATACTTTCCATACACACTGTACTTTCTATCTGTGCAGCATTATTCATAATCTTACATCTACCAGAAATATATGCTTTGATCCAGGGTGGGCACCTTATTACATGTAATATTTCATAAATTTATGTATATTTATGTATGTGCCTTTTATAAGGTGGTTTACATCTAATGCTTTTTCTGCCTTTTTAATTATGTTTTAACTTTTTGGTGCTTGTGTGTGGTATTTAATAAAATTTATAATTCTTCTTAAAATTATTATTTATTGTTATTGACTTACTTATTCAGAATGTCTGGTGCCCATTTTTACACCCTTTTATTGTTCTTCTCTATATATTTCCTTGGATGCTGGGGCACAGCGTTCCTTTATAAATGTGTTGTGCCAGGTCTTCTTGTCTCTATACCCAGCTCTCTTCAGTGAATTGACCAGGTCCTCCCATGTAGTTCTGGGCTGATTCTTGACCTTTCTCAGAATCATCGCTGCCCCACCAGGCGAGATCTTGTATGGAGCCCCAGCCAGAGGAAGATTGACAGTCATCTTGTGTTTCGTCCATTTTCTAATATTGTGCCAACAGTTGTTGCCTTCTCTATTGTCCTGTAGCCCATCTGAGCCCTGTACAGGTCTACAATTTTCTTCCTGGTGTCCTTATACAGCTCTTTGGTCTTGGCCATGGGGGAGAGATTTGAGTGTGATTGATTGAGTGTGTGGACAGGTGTCTTTTATACAGGTAACGAGTTCAAACAGCAGCAGTTAATACAGGTAGTGAGTGCAGAGTAGGAGGGCTTCTTAAAGAAAAACTAACAGGTCCGTGAGAGCCAGAATTCTTGCTGGTTGGTAGGTGATCAAATACTTATTTCATGCAATAAAATGCAATTTAATTATTTAAAAATCATACAATGTGATTTTCTGGATTTTTTTTTACATTCTGTCTCTCACAGGTGAAGTGTACCTACGATAAACTTGAAAAATCAGCAGTGTATCAAATACTTATTTTCCCCATTCTTTTGCCTCTTGAGAAAGCCCATAATATAGGGGCAAAACGCGCGTCGAGGTTCTCTTCTGGTCACTTGGCACCTTAAGTTCATCCTGTTCCCGGTCTGCCTGTCACTTTTTCTCTACTGGCCCCCCCTACTAGCGATTGGTAAGGGATACTTGAATTTTTCTTGATATCTTATATATACCTGCACACTTGTGCGGCTACCCCTCATCTATGGTATATCTTACATGCTATTTGCTTGCCTTTCCCCTTCCCCCTTTTTTGTTTGGGGGGGCCTTTGATATACACATTTTCTATATATGTTACCATGTACTGTATTTTGTAATCTGCTATTTACTCTGTGTTGCCACTGCTGGGGCCTTTTTACTATTTTGTATCCAATAAAGCTATATTGATTTTATGCCTATATATACTCTGTTTCTCCTGTTATATCTGCATTCAATATTGAGTAGGCTTGTGGCTATTAGAAGCTATGTATTTCCTAGTTGTCTTTTCGCCACGACTTTAAAAAATGAAGGCCGTCTTGCATATACTTATTTTCCCCACTGTAGCAGCAGCTAGGGACATCCATCACGATAGCTTCATCCTCATCGCTAATGCTATAATATGAGAAGTTCAGCTAACAGGCTCTTGTGATTGGCATTATGTAGGAGACAGTGTATTGTACTATATGATTGCTGAAAAGATTAGGGATAAAGCAAGAGAATCTCTCAATATCCTATAACTGCTGCTATAAGCACAAGATAAGAGAAACTGCCAATGTGTCGGCTTCATGAATTTTAAAGCTTACCACGGTGAATTTATTCACAGTTCTTCTGAATAAATTGTTCTGTTAGATACAAACGGTAGGAAGATCTGTTATCCTGATTAAATAAATATAATTGATATACAGTACAACAATGAGGCAGATTCACTCACGGAAAAATTCTTGGAAAAAGGATATAATGCTCAGTTTCTTAAAAATACTAAAGAAAAAATAGCTGCAATACCAAGACAAAACCTCTTAACTGATACAAACACCACAAAATCAACACGAACCAATCCCAATCCCAATATAATCATGCCCATCATCACCCCTTACTCCGCCAATACGCACATTTTTAAAAAAATTGTGGAAAAACACTGGCATATACTAAAGGATGACAAAATCATTGGCGATCAAATACCCAATAGGCCCAGGCTCATATTCAGGAAAGCACGGAACCTAGGATCACTCATAGCCCCCACCGTAAAAAATAATATCATCACAAAAAAACCAGTCACACCTTTTCAACAAAAAATTACAGGGTTCTTTCCATGCCAAAAATGCAAAATATGCAAAACCCTGAAATCAGCCAAATCACACACTGTCAATTACCGCAAAGAGTCATATCCCATCACAGACTTTGTCACATGTACCACTACGGGGGTTATCTATGGACTAATGTGCCCTTGTGAAAAAATGTATATAGGCCGGACTAAAAGAGCAATGGGCACTAGAATTAATGAACATCTGAGGAATATTAAAAATAAATACATGGGCCACCCCCTGTCAAAGCATTTTGCGGACAAACATAAAGGATCCATCAAAGGAATTAAAGTGATAGGCATACAAACAGTTCACAAACATTGGAGACAGGGTGATTTTATCAAACATATGTCAAGAAAAGAAAGCGAGTGGATTTTTAAATTAAACACCTTGAGACCATGGGGTCTTAACAGCGAAATTGAGCTATTTGCTTTCAACGACTGATAGTTACCATGACAACGTCACCAACAGCGGACCGTTGCCATGACGTCATTATAGACAGGTATATAAAGGACTCCACCTACTGGGCCAGACTATCCCTGATGAAGACAGCCGTCAGCTGTTGAAACGCGTTGGAATTGACTGACCCAGCAGAGAAGGCGCCCACAGGCATCCGTCCTCAATACACGCTGCACACCACGTGTCAGCGCGTCTCTCTGCCTCTCGCGCGCTTCCAATAGAACGCGCCCCCTCACCTTCTCCGCCCCTCCTCTCCTGCTCCACTTACCCGGAAGCCCGCGAGTAGCGGCGGTCACCGGCCGGGACCCCGCTCTCGCCCCGGGCCCCACAACTCCTTGACATCTCCGCAGGACTACGGACCGTAAGTACTCTGGGCCACGGCCCCCACCGCTTATGACACACGCCACCACAAGGACCAAAACCACACACACTCACCTCTTTATTACCGACAGGATTCCAGGAACGCGGCCTGCCTGACTCCACACGAGTAGGGACCGTGCCTGAAAACCGGACTCCACAACCATAGACCTTGCCCGGATATCTACTACTCAGCCTGCCACCAAAGCCTTCCACCTACTTGAATATACTTATCCAGACCAGGCCTCCTGCCACATTTGCAGCCGGTCCCCTGCTGCACCTCAGCGTCCAGGGACAAGACCCACTGCTACTTAGCCAGTAAATTACTCAGCCAGAGCCTCCTGCTGCACCTACCACTAGGCTGAACCCTCTTGCAGAACCTCCTGAACACCTTCCCTTGATTTAGGCCTTCAGCCACAGATAAAGAAGGTGACTGACCATTTCACACCTGGACCCTAAACAAGGTAATCAACCGGGCTTACTTATATTGTGGCTTATTGTTTGTATACCTCAGCTCCTAACTCTCCCTCCCCATCTATATACAGGACATCAATTATCCTTGAGTGCCACAACGCCCCCTATCACCCGGCAACCAGTAGCCTCCTACTACATCTCTGCTCAGAGACAGATACAATCCAGAGCCTCCTGTTGCACCCCTGGATTACTGATAATCACGCACAGGTAAACATCTAGGTTTACCACACTGTGGACTATTCCTGTATTCCTCAGTTCCTAACCCTTCCTCCATATCTATATACAGGACATTGAGTATCCTCAAGCGTTACTACGCCTACTGGCAATCAAAAAGCCCCCCCTGTCACATCTCTGCAACAAAGTGAGATACAATCCAGAGCCTCCTGCTGCACCCCCCACTGAGGGAGTGCTAACAAGCAATCTCCAAAAGCAGAACAGCTCCTCCGTGGGTAAGTCGCTAACCCCACTATCTACCTACCCAGAGCTAACAGCACTAACCCCATATCATTAAATCTCCAGGAGCATAACAAAGCGTTCAGGACCACGCCCCACCCAAAGAATCCTGACGGACCACAGTCCTAGTGCACACCTGCACTTTACCCACTCTGATACCTGGTGAGTAACAGATCCACAGCCAGCTAAGCATATTCATTACTAGAGAACAATAGCCCTAACCAAACTCCTCTTCTTTCCAGGTACCAAGCCACCACAGGCATTTTACCACACCAGATTAACCGCTGGATTTTACTATTTATTACACCTTGTATATCATTAGTTCTTTTACCCCAATCGAAATATTGTTGTCTACACTCGTCTTTTAAATCCTGTATTAAATCCTGTATTTTATTAAGTTTTTATTGCTAGCATCCAAACAAATAAATCTTATTTTTATAAAATAATAGTACTCTTCTCCTGATCTCTTTTTCACTACCGATAGCGCGATTTTTACTATAGAACTGATATACAGTACAGACCAAAAGTTTGGACACACCTTCTCATTTAAAGATTTTTCTGTATTATCATGACTATGAAAATTGTACATTCACACTGAAGGCATCAAAACTATGAATTAACACATGTGGAATTATATACTTAACAAAAAAGTGTGAAAGAACTGAAAATATGTCTTATATTCTAGGTTCTTCTAAGTAGCCACCTTTTGCTTTGATGACTGCTTTGCACACTCTTGGCATTCTCTTGATGAGCTTCAAGAGGTAGTCACCGGAAATGGTCTTCCAACAATCTTGAAGGAGTTCCCAGAAATGCTTAGCACTTGTTGGCCCTTTTGCCTTCACTCTGCGGTCCAGCTCACCCCAAACCATCTCGATTGGGTTCAGATCTGGTGACTGTGGAGGCCAAGTCATCTGGCGTAGCACCCCATCACTCTCCTTCTTGGTCAAATAGCCCTTACACAGCCTGGAGGTGTGTTTGGGGTCATTGTCCTGTAGAAAAATAAATGCAAACCGGATGGAATAGCATGCCGCTGCAAGTTGCTGTTGTAGCCATGCTGGTTCAGTATGCCTTCAATTTTGAATAAATCCCCAACAGTGTCACCAGCAAAGCACCCCCACACCATCACACCTCCTCCTCCATGCTTCACGGTGGGAACCAGGCATGTAGAGTCAATCCGTTCACCTTTTCTGCGTCGAACAAAGACACGGTGGTTGGAACCAAAGATCTCAAATTTGGACTCATCAGACCAAAGCACAGATTTCCACTGGTCTAATGTCCATTCCTTGTGTTCTTTAGCCCAAACAAGTCTCTTCTTCTTGTTGCCTGTCCTTAGCAGTGGTTTCCTAGCAGCTATTTTACCATGAAGGCCAGCTGCACAAAGTCTCCTCTTAACAGTTGTTGTAGAGATGTGTCTGTGTAGCACCCTGAGGATTCGGCTGCTACAGGGGTATTGCACCTCAGCCAGAGGTGTGATATTCCACTCCCGGGTAAGGATGGAGTGTGGAACTGAGCTCAGTTAGCTGCATGCACTACACACATCCCATTTCCGGAGGACAGACCAATGGTACTCCCACTTAATAATGTGCAGGTACGACCGAGTCTGTCCTGGCTGGAGTGGGAGGGGGGTGGAACATCCCAGTAGTGTAGGGGCAGATAGGGGGAGCAGCCTGGGTAAAGCTAGGAGCTCATTGGGTGCTGGTCACCTGAGCTCACACATAGAGGGAGTATATAAGGTGGGCACCATCTTAGATCAGGGTCAGTCAGTGAGACGTCAGTCTTTGCAGAGGAGTCTTTTGCAGAAGGCTGGTCAGTCTGTCAGTCTTTTGCAGAGCAGTGGAGGAAAGCAGAGGAGCAGAGCAGCCCCAAGGCCAAGAGGGAGAGAGGAGAAAGAAAGACCCAGAGGGGGAGAAAGGAGGAACTCCAAGAGCCCAAATTAGACCAGAGGGTGAAGAGTTGGCAACAGGGTACCGGATCCCAAGCTGGCAGAGGCTACAGCACACCTTAGCCAGGAACCGGAGGCCGTGGGCAGAATCTGCCACGGCCACCCACTATATCCACCCGGAAGGCAGACCACGCATAGGGTCAGGGAACCCAGAGACAAGGGTTCACCAACAAGAGGCCCGAGGGAGCCGGACTTAGGTGGATCCCTGGTGGGGAAGGCCAGAGACGAGGACAGGACAGAAAGGGAGCTCAGAACCACGCTCCAGAACTACTTGGGGGTTGGCCGAGTCCAGGACCTGGTGGACGCAGCGCGGCTCGGGTGGTCACTCAAGGCCGGAGTGACCGGTACAAGAACAGCAGTAAGTAAAGAACCCTGAACTGCACAACCCGACTCTGACTCTCATTACCATCTTCACTGCACTTCCACAACCACCATCCTCTGCACCTGACCCCCTGAGGCTATACCCCTCCCGTTGGGGGTTATACTACCTGGGCTGCACAAACACCATCAGCCTCAGCGGACCCTGCTGCAGCGGCGGCCGTAGTGACCGCAAATCAACGGGTGGCGTAGTCGACATAAAGAACTTTAGTAACATCAGTAAGGACTGCCACACACTGAGCTTGACACCCTGGGCACGGACCGGGTCACAGCCACTCGGAGACTACAACCCTCATCTGATCCGGCTCCGGGTATCCCCAACAACACTGGCCCAGGGGGCGCGTCAACTTTGGCGTAGTCGGCAGGATTACGTGCCCGCAACAACCGGGTACTGCGTGCCTGAAGAAAAGTTCATCGTTACCTTAAAAAGAAGTCTCCTGCCGGTTCCGGAGGGTCCCCGCCATTGGGCCCCATCACAGGTCGTTTCCCGCCGGTTGTCCGCCATTTGCAGCTTTTTCCCGCCATCCATGGAGTTTCCCGCCACTGGGAGACGATTCCCGCCATTTCCGAAGATTTCCCGCCTTGGAAGAGCGGACGCCATTATGGGCGTGCCAGAGGGTGGCAAGAGGCCACCTCCCATCGTGGGCCAGGTCGAAGAATGGCGCCAAAAGCGGAAACCGCGGTCACCAACAGAGGCTGTGATGCTGGAAGTGTCCATCAGCGTAAGAGAACTGCCCCTGGAACTGAAGTTGCCCCGGGACCACCCTCGATGTGGGCGGAGACAGAACAAGAGAACAAAGATGGGTGTCGCCTGGAGCAGTCTGGAGAGAGCGCACCCGGAGACAAGACGTCTGGAAGAGAGTCCAGAGAAAGCACACCCGGAGATGGAGGGAGAGCCAGGCAGCACCGACCCAGTGGTCAGGAGCCTGATGCGGGCCGCCACTCCAGGCAGCACCGACCCAGTGGTCAGGAGCCTGTTGCAGGTCGCCACTCCAGAAGGCCTGCTGGAGATCCTAACACAGCTCCCCCGAGATCGGGAGTGTGCACAGACTGCGCTGGAGGGCCTCGCACGGAGGATGGCCCGGGTGCAACGAGAGACGTTGGCGGAGTGGAGCCGAGAGATGGCCCAGCAGATCGAGACTCGTCAGCGGAGCACGCCACCCGAGACGAGGAGACAGACCGCCTCTGAGGATGGCGCAGGAGGACTGAAGGCCGGAGACGGCGCCGAGAAGGGAGCCGAACGAATGGAGGCAGGTAAAGGGGACGTCACTACCCCGAGCCGGGAAACCGCGTGCTTGCCCCAGCTCCCCGTCGCAGAGCCCGAAGTACCCCCTGCCGTGCCCGTCGCTGCAACGTCACCGCCGCAGACTAGGCCTCAAACGGAAGCCGCGACCCCTGTGACGTCACACGCCTCGACCCCGAGCGTGGCCAAGCAGGAAGTACCATCGGCCTGGTCGCAAGGCCTAGTACCCCCGGGCGCCGCAATACCAACAGCGCCCCCTACCTCCGCGGAGCCCCCGGCCTGGTCGCAGGGCCAAGTAACACAGGGCGCCGCCGTTCTTACGGTGCCCTTTACCTTCAAGGTGCCCCAGGCCTGGTCGCAAGGCCTGGTTAACCCGGGCGCCGCTACCACCACGGCGCCCATAACACCTAAAGTACCGCACCTGGGTGAGGACTTGTTCGCCCAGCATACGTGCCCGGATGGGCAGCCCTTCGTATGGCCCCAGGAATACATCCAGCTGGAGCTGCAAAAGGCAAGGGCCATGTGCGAACCCCTGATCCCGGCTCCAAAGCCCATAAAGAGGATCTCGCCCCCGCTAGAAGAGACCCAGTTTGAGTGGGATCCCACCGGAGAAGACCTCATGGGGTTCACTCAGGAGACTCGGGCAGCCGCAGCGGAGAGTGCAGAGTGCTGCCGCCAGCAGCTCGAGGTCTTTGAGAGGGAGCGGAGAGAGAGGCGGGTCCGGGAACAACAAGCCCAAATAAGGAGCGCGGAGCAGAAGAGCCGGACCAGGAGAAACCCCCGTGCAGCGCATGGTCCCCGTACCATCGGGACTGTGATAAAGTTCAATCTGCAGCATGGGTGGGGTTTCATCAGGGATCACCGCACCCCAGGCGACGTCTTCGTGACCAGGAGAGACGTTGAGTCCCACCTACCGGAGGGACACAGAGGTCGTGACCTGTATTTAGGGGACGAGGTCACCTTCACCCGGCACAAGTGTGCCAAAGGACCCTACGCCCTCCATGTGCATCGCCTGACGGAGGAGGAGCTGCGGTGTGGGGAGGAGCAAGAGGACCCGGACGGGTCTGAAACTGAAACTGTCCACAAAGAAAGAGCAGGAGGACGCCGTCGTTGAGTACGGTAGTGAAGAGACTGTATAAAGTTACCCGTTAGGGTATATGCCATGCTGCTAATTTAAATATGGTCCCCGTTGGGACAAGTGTGAACTGTTCCAGTGTGTCCCATTTCCCCACTGACCGAGGACTGAGAGCGGTCATCCCTTTCCTAATACCTGGCCGAGGACTGAGAGCGGCCATATTTCCCTTGTATATAGTTGCGCTTCCTAAAGCGCCCCCTACTGGTTTTATAGGAAACCGTGTTTCTTCAAGAGACTGTCGCACTTTACCCGGTCACAAGTTGCACCGTGACCGGAGGTACCAGAAGACAAGAATGTTTATATGAAAAGTTTATGCTGATAATATATGATGTTTTATATGTTTTATATGTTTATGTTTATGAAAAAAATTGTATGTTTTGGTGTTTTTTATATCTTACAGCCCGAGGACGTGCTGTGATTTACCAGGGGGGAATGTAGCACCCTGAGGATTCGGCTGCTACAGGGGTATTGCACCTCAGCCAGAGGTGTGATATTCCACTCCCGGGTAAGGATGGAGTGTGGAACTGAGCTCAGTTAGCTGCATGCACTACACACATCCCATTTCCGGAGGACAGACCAATGGTACTCCCACTTAATAATGTGCAGGTACGACCGAGTCTGTCCTGGCTGGAGTGGGAGGGGGGTGGAACATCCCAGTAGTGTAGGGGCAGATAGGGGGAGCAGCCTGGGTAAAGCTAGGAGCTCATTGGGTGCTGGTCACCTGAGCTCACACATAGAGGGAGTATATAAGGTGGGCACCATCTTAGATCAGGGTCAGTCAGTGAGACGTCAGTCTTTGCAGAGGAGTCTTTTGCAGAAGGCTGGTCAGTCTGTCAGTCTTTTGCAGAGCAGTGGAGGAAAGCAGAGGAGCAGAGCAGCCCCAAGGCCAAGAGGGAGAGAGGAGAAAGAAAGACCCAGAGGGGGAGAAAGGAGGAACTCCAAGAGCCCAAATTAGACCAGAGGGTGAAGAGTTGGCAACAGGGTACCGGATCCCAAGCTGGCAGAGGCTACAGCACACCTTAGCCAGGAACCGGAGGCCGTGGGCAGAATCTGCCACGGCCACCCACTATATCCACCCGGAAGGCAGACCACGCATAGGGTCAGGGAACCCAGAGACAAGGGTTCACCAACAAGAGGCCCGAGGGAGCCGGACTTAGGTGGATCCCTGGTGGGGAAGGCCAGAGACGAGGACAGGACAGAAAGGGAGCTCAGAACCACGCTCCAGAACTACTTGGGGGTTGGCCGAGTCCAGGACCTGGTGGACGCAGCGCGGCTCGGGTGGTCACTCAAGGCCGGAGTGACCGGTACAAGAACAGCAGTAAGTAAAGAACCCTGAACTGCACAACCCGACTCTGACTCTCATTACCATCTTCACTGCACTTCCACAACCACCATCCTCTGCACCTGACCCCCTGAGGCTATACCCCTCCCGTTGGGGGTTATACTACCTGGGCTGCACAAACACCATCAGCCTCAGCGGACCCTGCTGCAGCGGCGGCCGTAGTGACCGCAAATCAACGGGTGGCGTAGTCGACATAAAGAACTTTAGTAACATCAGTAAGGACTGCCACACACTGAGCTTGACACCCTGGGCACGGACCGGGTCACAGCCACTCGGAGACTACAACCCTCATCTGATCCGGCTCCGGGTATCCCCAACAACACTGGCCCAGGGGGCGCGTCAACTTTGGCGTAGTCGGCAGGATTACGTGCCCGCAACAACCGGGTACTGCGTGCCTGAAGAAAAGTTCATCGTTACCTTAAAAAGAAGTCTCCTGCCGGTTCCGGAGGGTCCCCGCCATTGGGCCCCATCACAGGTCGTTTCCCGCCGGTTGTCCGCCATTTGCAGCTTTTTCCCGCCATCCATGGAGTTTCCCGCCACTGGGAGACGATTCCCGCCATTTCCGAAGATTTCCCGCCTTGGAAGAGCGGACGCCATTATGGGCGTGCCAGAGGGTGGCAAGAGGCCACCTCCCATCGTGGGCCAGGTCGAAGAATGGCGCCAAAAGCGGAAACCGCGGTCACCAACAGAGGCTGTGATGCTGGAAGTGTCCATCAGCGTAAGAGAACTGCCCCTGGAACTGAAGTTGCCCCGGGACCACCCTCGATGTGGGCGGAGACAGAACAAGAGAACAAAGATGGGTGTCGCCTGGAGCAGTCTGGAGAGAGCGCACCCGGAGACAAGACGTCTGGAAGAGAGTCCAGAGAAAGCACACCCGGAGATGGAGGGAGAGCCAGGCAGCACCGACCCAGTGGTCAGGAGCCTGATGCGGGCCGCCACTCCAGGCAGCACCGACCCAGTGGTCAGGAGCCTGTTGCAGGTCGCCACTCCAGAAGGCCTGCTGGAGATCCTAACACAGCTCCCCCGAGATCGGGAGTGTGCACAGACTGCGCTGGAGGGCCTCGCACGGAGGATGGCCCGGGTGCAACGAGAGACGTTGGCGGAGTGGAGCCGAGAGATGGCCCAGCAGATCGAGACTCGTCAGCGGAGCACGCCACCCGAGACGAGGAGACAGACCGCCTCTGAGGATGGCGCAGGAGGACTGAAGGCCGGAGACGGCGCCGAGAAGGGAGCCGAACGAATGGAGGCAGGTAAAGGGGACGTCACTACCCCGAGCCGGGAAACCGCGTGCTTGCCCCAGCTCCCCGTCGCAGAGCCCGAAGTACCCCCTGCCGTGCCCGTCGCTGCAACGTCACCGCCGCAGACTAGGCCTCAAACGGAAGCCGCGACCCCTGTGACGTCACACGCCTCGACCCCGAGCGTGGCCAAGCAGGAAGTACCATCGGCCTGGTCGCAAGGCCTAGTACCCCCGGGCGCCGCAATACCAACAGCGCCCCTTACCTCCGCGGAGCCCCCGGCCTGGTCGCAGGGCCAAGTAACACAGGGCGCCGCCGTTCTTACGGTGCCCTTTACCTTCAAGGTGCCCCAGGCCTGGTCGCAAGGCCTGGTTAACCCGGGCGCCGCTACCACCACGGCGCCCATAACACCTAAAGTACCGCACCTGGGTGAGGACTTGTTCGCCCAGCATACGTGCCCGGATGGGCAGCCCTTCGTATGGCCCCAGGAATACATCCAGCTGGAGCTGCAAAAGGCAAGGGCCATGTGCGAACCCCTGATCCCGGCTCCAAAGCCCATAAAGAGGATCTCGCCCCCGCTAGAAGAGACCCAGTTTGAGTGGGATCCCACCGGAGAAGACCTCATGGGGTTCACTCAGGAGACTCGGGCAGCCGCAGCGGAGAGTGCAGAGTGCTGCCGCCAGCAGCTCGAGGTCTTTGAGAGGGAGCGGAGAGAGAGGCGGGTCCGGGAACAACAAGCCCAAATAAGGAGCGCGGAGCAGAAGAGCCGGACCAGGAGAAACCCCCGTGCAGCGCATGGTCCCCGTACCATCGGGACTGTGATAAAGTTCAATCTGCAGCATGGGTGGGGTTTCATCAGGGATCACCGCACCCCAGGCGACGTCTTCGTGACCAGGAGAGACGTTGAGTCCCACCTACCGGAGGGACACAGAGGTCGTGACCTGTATTTAGGGGACGAGGTCACCTTCACCCGGCACAAGTGTGCCAAAGGACCCTACGCCCTCCATGTGCATCGCCTGACGGAGGAGGAGCTGCGGTGTGGGGAGGAGCAAGAGGACCCGGACGGGTCTGAAACTGAAACTGTCCACAAAGAAAGAGCAGGAGGACGCCGTCGTTGAGTACGGTAGTGAAGAGACTGTATAAAGTTACCCGTTAGGGTATATGCCATGCTGCTAATTTAAATATGGTCCCCGTTGGGACAAGTGTGAACTGTTCCAGTGTGTCCCATTTCCCCACTGACCGAGGACTGAGAGCGGTCATCCCTTTCCTAATACCTGGCCGAGGACTGAGAGCGGCCATATTTCCCTTGTATATAGTTGCGCTTCCTAAAGCGCCCCCTACTGGTTTTATAGGAAACCGTGTTTCTTCAAGAGACTGTCGCACTTTACCCGGTCACAAGTTGCACCGTGACCGGAGGTACCAGAAGACAAGAATGTTTATATGAAAAGTTTATGCTGATAATATATGATGTTTTATATGTTTTATATGTTTATGTTTATGAAAAAAATTGTATGTTTTGGTGTTTTTTATATCTTACAGCCCGAGGACGTGCTGTGATTTACCAGGGGGGAATGTAGCACCCTGAGGATTCGGCTGCTACAGGGGTATTGCACCTCAGCCAGAGGTGTGATATTCCACTCCCGGGTAAGGATGGAGTGTGGAACTGAGCTCAGTTAGCTGCATGCACTACACACATCCCATTTCCGGAGGACAGACCAATGGTACTCCCACTTAATAATGTGCAGGTACGACCGAGTCTGTCCTGGCTGGAGTGGGAGGGGGGTGGAACATCCCAGTAGTGTAGGGGCAGATAGGGGGAGCAGCCTGGGTAAAGCTAGGAGCTCATTGGGTGCTGGTCACCTGAGCTCACACATAGAGGGAGTATATAAGGTGGGCACCATCTTAGATCAGGGTCAGTCAGTGAGACGTCAGTCTTTGCAGAGGAGTCTTTTGCAGAAGGCTGGTCAGTCTGTCAGTCTTTTGCAGAGCAGTGGAGGAAAGCAGAGGAGCAGAGCAGCCCCAAGGCCAAGAGGGAGAGAGGAGAAAGAAAGACCCAGAGGGGGAGAAAGAAGGAACTCCAAGAGCCCAAATTAGACCAGAGGGTGAAGAGTTGGCAACAGGGTACCGGATCCCAAGCTGGCAGAGGCTACAGCACACCTTAGCCAGGAACCGGAGGCCGTGGGCAGAATCTGCCACGGCCACCCACTATATCCACCCGGAAGGCAGACCACGCATAGGGTCAGGGAACCCAGAGACAAGGGTTCACCAACAAGAGGCCCGAGGGAGCCGGACTTAGGTGGATCCCTGGTGGGGAAGGCCAGAGACGAGGACAGGACAGAAAGGGAGCTCAGAACCACGCTCCAGAACTACTTGGGGGTTGGCCGAGTCCAGGACCTGGTGGACGCAGCGCGGCTCGGGTGGTCACTCAAGGCCGGAGTGACCGGTACAAGAACAGCAGTAAGTAAAGAACCCTGAACTGCACAACCCGACTCTGACTCTCATTACCATCTTCACTGCACTTCCACAACCACCATCCTCTGCACCTGACCCCCTGAGGCTATACCCCTCCCGTTGGGGGTTATACTACCTGGGCTGCACAAACACCATCAGCCTCAGCGGACCCTGCTGCAGCGGCGGCCGTAGTGACCGCAAATCAACGGGTGGCGTAGTCGACATAAAGAACTTTAGTAACATCAGTAAGGACTGCCACACACTGAGCTTGACACCCTGGGCACGGACCGGGTCACAGCCACTCGGAGACTACAACCCTCATCTGATCCGGCTCCGGGTATCCCCAACAACACTGGCCCAGGGGGCGCGTCATCTGCTGCTAGAACTCTGTGTGGCATTGACCTGGTCTCTAATCTGAGCTGCTGTTAACCTGCGATTTCTGAGGCTGGTGACTCGGATAAACTTATCCTCAGAAGCAGAGGTGACTCTTAGTCTTCCTTTTCTGGGGCGGTCCTCATGTGAGACAGTTTCTTTGTAGCGCTTGATGGTTTTTGCAACTGCACTTGGGGACACTTTCAAAGTTTGCCCAATTTTTTGGACTGACTGACCTTCATTTCTTAAAGTAATGATGGCCACTCGTTTTTCTTTACTTAGCTGCTTTTTTCTTGCCATAATACAAATTCTAACAATCTATTCAGTAGGACTATCAGCTGTGTATCCACCTGACTTCTGCACAGCACAACTGATGGTCCCAACCCCATTTATAAGGCAAGAAATCCCACTTATTAAACCTGACCGGGCACACCTGTGAAGTGAAAACCATTTCCGGTGACTACCTCTTGAAGGTCATCAAGAGAATGCAAAGAGTGTGCAAAGCAGTCATCAAAGCAAAAGGTGGCTACTTTGAAGAACCTAGAATATAAGACATATTTTCAGTTGTTTCACACTTTTTTGTTAAGTATATAATTCCACATGTGTTAATTCATAGTTTTGATGCCTTCAGTGTGAATGTACAATTTTAAAAGTCATGAAAATGCAGAAAAATCTTTAAATGAGAAGGTGTGTCCAAACTTTTGGTCTGTACTGTATATTGCAATAATTTTGAGTGACAAACTCTTTACTACTAATATCCTAGCTGACTTTCAGTTCAGGGACCACTGAGTCAATCATTTTTACATTTTGCTACTATATTTCTAGTTTTAATCGTGAAAAAATAAAAGTTAATTTTTACCCTTTACTCCAATTGGATTAGTCTGTGAATTTTGGAAATATAAGTTTTGGAGATATATAATAATTTGTCAGAGCAATGAGTGGATTTACAGATCTGGGCAGTTAACAGTCAGCATCTACTAATCCCAGGGGGTAGGTGGATCCTCCAGGTTGTAAATTCTATAGAAAAGGACTTTCACAATTTCACAAAGTCATTTGAACAGTTTTAGGTGGAGGACAATGTTGTACTTTAACGGCAAAATGGTGATCACATGACCAATAAAGCAGCCACAGCCGGTGTCTGAGAAGAATCTGTGATTTCTCTGCATTTAGTGGTTAGTACTCACCTGGGTAGTCATATGTAGGAATCTCCTCTTTACACCACTCGTCATCCCTCACATATGTCTCTGTAGTATTAATATGGGTCAGATCTTCACCCTGAAACAAATATTGTAAAAGTCACAGACAGATGGAGAAGTCCCATCTATGATCAGCTCTAATCCTGCCATCTCCACCATTCTCATTACACAAGTATAAAACATATAATACTGGTGGATAAAACAAGACTGAACACAAGACCTTCACAGCCGTCTACACATCATAGGGGAGATCTCATGACACCTTCTCTCCATCTACCTGATGATCCTGAGGAACATTGGGATCTTCTTATTTACAGTCCAGTGGAAGAAGAGGACGGGGACATCTCTCTGGTGTTGTCCTCTTACTGGATAGATCTGGAGGAAACACATACAGGGGCTGAATTCATTCTTTACATACAGATAATTATAGGCCATGTGTATTTAGTCCTGTCTATTACCTGGTGATGTGAGGGGCTGGGGAACCTCCATCATGACGTTCTTGTACAGATCTTTGTGTCTTAAATACTCCCACTCCTCCATGGAGAAATAGACGGCGATATCGTGACACCTTATAGGAACCTGACACATACAATGATACTGTCATCCCTCGATCCCTTCATAGCGTTACTGTATAATGCCCCAGCATTCCCAGCAGTGTCACCTCTCCAGTCAGCAGCTCAATCATCTTGTAGGTGAGTTCTAGGATCTTCTGGTCATTGACGTCATCATGTATCAGGGGGTGAGATGGAGGTCCGGTTTTTGGGCTCAGGGGTCTTCCCCATCCCTCAGACACAGGGTCCTGACAGCGCTCTCTAGAGGTCTTCTTCACTACTGTGTAATCCTGGTTATGGAGAGACACATTAATAAATCTCACTACAGACATTTCCAGAGTCCTCACCTCTCCAGTTCTGTCCATCTGTTATTCCCATAGATAAGAATGATGTAATGTGACGTCATCAGAATCTCTCACCTCTCCAGTAACCCGGAAGAGGATCTCTAGGGTGAGGTATAATATCCTCTCCGCCATCTAGTCTCTATCCATATCCATCCTTGATGGGTAAATCAGAAAAATTTGCTTATATAGAAGATATTCACTGAGAGGATCTGATATTGTAGAGACCTGAATGAGAAGATGATGAGCAGATGTAACGTCATAAAAATCCTGTTTAATAATACAATTACTGGAGATAATAAGGGAAACATATGAGGAGATTTATTATTTTACAGTATTTAGTTTTCTTATATACATATACTAATAAAACATATATAATTTAAGCCACAAACAACAAGCAGTTTCTTCCTTGGAGTCTGTAGCTGAATACGTTTCTCATAGACTCATCTTCCATAAAGCTAATTCTCGCCTCATTTACAGACACCGGAATCGGCATTAGTAATACTGCAGGAGATATTACACGTGACATGAGAAATAACTACTTCATGATGAGGACATCTTCATCTTCTACTTTGGTTCTAGAAACATATTTGGCCAAAGTCCGTCACTGACTACATCACCACCGGCCGTCTATATGAATGTTTCCCGTCTTCGAACTGTAATGTTCTATCACATTGGATCTAATGTCTGATTCAGACATAGAAATTTGAGACATTTATAAAAGCTTGTTTGTAAGAACACCAAGACAAGAGATATTTAATGCCAAATACTCCATGTACAGTGTATTTTTCTCTCTGGATATGATGGGATTTTTTTTTAGCATTTTCGCATAGGTTTCCATATGATACATGAAAAACACCCCAAAAAAATAAAATTGGGGATGGAGGTACCGTCGAAATATTATACAGTGTGTGGGTGGATGGCGATACTAGGGGAACAGTATACTGTGTGTGGGGGCCAAGAAAGGGGCACTGTACTATGGGAGCAATACATGATTCCTTCACAAAAACACCCTAAATGTAACATTTTTAAAACAACCCCACAATTTGTGAATCTTCAGGGTAAATCGCTATCTAACCATTTGATTAGAGCTGATACTATTACGCTAAAGTGTCTAAACAGACTTTCTTTCAGATCCATAAAGGGGCACTTTCCCGTGTTTGTCATGTCAGAACTGTTGGAGGATTATTACAGGTGACAGTTTTCCCACCAATTAGAAGGGACACCTG
This sequence comes from Phyllobates terribilis, assembly GCF_046119375.1. Taxonomy (NCBI): domain Eukaryota; kingdom Metazoa; phylum Chordata; class Amphibia; order Anura; family Dendrobatidae; genus Phyllobates; species Phyllobates terribilis. The sequence continues at coordinate 2,207,112 of NW_027362943.1, forward strand.
TGGAAATTGGTGTTTTTTTACCAGCTACAGTTCTGATGTGATTTACTCTGTAAAGTGCCTTGTGGTAAAGTGGACAAAAGTCATGATCAATTACAATCAGACTGAAGGAACATCGCTCCTCTATTCAGCTCTATGAACCTAGGATGAAATCCACTGTGGCCACTGCAAGAAAAAGAATGAAGAAGAGCAGAAGTTTGGTGAGACCACCGTGGCCAGACATTTCTTGGATGGTGATAAAAGTTCTGATCTCCGATGGTCGGTGTTAGAAGAGACGACCCCCGCGGATTCACAATCACAACGCAGTAAACTTCTACAGAGACGTGTTCTGAATTTACTCCCTGGAATCACTTTCTCCCAAAGGGTTAAATGACGTCTGTAACTTCATTGTCTTTCTATGAAGCTTCTTCTCTGAACTTTATTGCTCTGTTTTCTGAAGTATTTATATTACTCTCCAGAATCAGGAATGTATTAAGTCCTATATAAACTTCTGAGAAATAATTCTCTCTAATTCTGTGTTTCCAGGATTATTCTTGTGGGAATTGGCTGCGATATCCCCTGAGCAATATATTTCTAGTATTAACCCCTTTACGACCTTGCCTGTAATATTACGTAGCTGCGCCCTGGGCTTTATTGACCAGCTATGTACTATTACGCGTGCGGCGATGGGGCCCGCACACAAGCGGTGCGGGGCGATCGCCGCCTGGTGTCAGCTCATGGTCACAGCTGACACCCGGTGCTATGTGCAAGGAGCGGTCCCGCACCGCTCCCGGCACATTAGCTCCCACAATGCTGCAATCGAAGTTGATCGCAGCATTGCGGAAGTAAGAATCGGTACTCACCTCCTCTCCCGGCATCCCGTGGCATCTGAGTCTGGTCTCGGATGTTGTCATGACGGCTCGATGTCGTCATGACAACATCCGGGTCAACAGGAGGCAGGAAGTTACTTTGGTCATGCGCAGTGCATGACCAAAGTAACCTCCCTGTGTGCAGCGCTGACAGGCTGCATAGCATAGGGAGCTGCTGCTGTTCTCTATGCTATACAGCCGATCAGGCTGCAAAAAGTGAAAGTCCCATAATGGGACAATGTAAAAGCAAAAAAAGTGTAAGAAAGTTTAAAATAAAAAATTAAAAGAAAAAAAATTGTAAAAATATTAAAAAAAAAATGAAAAAAATAATACCCAAAAAATAAAAATATAATATACCCATCAATAAGTATTATTATGAAAAAAACAAAACAATAAAAAGTACACTTATTTAGTATCGCCGCGTCTAGAATGACCTGACCTATAAAACTGTCCCACTAATTAACCCCTTTAGTGAACACTGTAAAAAAAATTAAAAAAACTAAGCAAAAAATGATGCTTTATCATCATACCGCCAAACAAAAAATGGAATAAAACGCGATAAAAAAAACGAATGTAAATAAAAATGGTACCGCTGAAAACGTCATCTTGTCCCGCAAAAAAACAAGGCGCCACACAGCTCCATCAGCCGAAAAATAAAAAAAGTTATAGCTCTCAGAATAAAGCGATACAAAAAAATTATTTTTTTTATAAAATAGTTTTTATTGTGTAAAAGCGCCAAAACATAAAAAAAACTATATAAATGTGATACCGCTGTAAACGTACTGACCCGAATAATAAAGCTGCCTTATGAATTTCACCATACGCGGAACGGCATAAAAAAACAAACCAAAAAACAATTCCTGAATTGTTGGTTTTTGTTTATTCTGCCTCCCAAAAATCAGAATAGAAAGCGATCAAAAAATGTCACGTGCCTGAAAATGGTACCAATAAAAACATCAACTTGTTCCGCAAAAAACAAGATGTCACATGACTCTGTCGGCCAAAATATGTAAAAATTATAGCTCTCAAAGTATGGCGATGCAAAAAATAGTCTTTGCAAAAAAATGCATCTTTAGTGTGTGACACCTGTCAATCATAAAAACCCGATATAAATCTGGTATCGCTGTAATCGCACCGACCCGAAGAATAAAGTCGTCTAATCACTTATACCGCACAAGGAACGGTGTAAAAAATAAACTCTAGGGTTAGGGTTGTGCTAGGGTTAGGGTTCCGCTAGGGTTGGGATTTTTTCAAAAGTAAAAAAAAAAGAAAAAAAAAATTATGACGATATGGCGACTAGTGTTGAGTGCCAGGTGCTTCGGTATGCACTGAGTATCGCAGGTGCTTGACTAACATGCTCGAGTTTCCGCCTCATATGCTTCGTGGCCAAAAAAAACTCGCGGGGATTGCCTGCCATGCATGAGCGAACCCCGCGTGTTTTTTTTTGGGTGTCTAATAACCATGAAACATGCGGGGCGGGGACTCGAGCATGTTACTGCATACCTGGTGCAAACTCAAGTAGCGAGCACTTGCGCTCAAGACTGATGACAACTTATTCAATATGATGACTTAATGTTATCAAATTCTGTGTCGTACCTCTGGGTTCAAAATGTTCACTACACCCCTTGATAAAATCCTTGAGGGGTTTAGTTTCCAAAATGGGGTCACTTGTGGGGGGTTTCCACTATTTAGGCACATCAGGGGCTCTCCAAACGCGACATGGCGTCCGCACTCAATTCCAGCCAATTTTGCGTTCAAAAAGTCACACAATGCTCCTTCCCTTCTGAACTCTGCCGTGCGCCCAAACACTGTATTTTCCCCACATATGGGGTATTGGCGTACTCAGGAGAAATTGCACAAAAGTTTTTGGGGTCCATTTTCTCCTCTTGCCCTTGTAAAAATATAAAAATTAGAGCTAAAACATAATTTTTGTGGAAAAAGTTTGATTTTTTTATTTTCACAGCTCCGTGTTATAAACTTCTGTGAAGCACCTGGGGGTTCAGGGTGCTCACCACACATCTAGATAAGTTCCCTGGGGGGTCTAGTTTCCAAAATGGTGTCACTTGTGGGGGGTTTCCACTGTTTAGGCACATCAGGGGCTCCCCAAACGCGACATGGCATCTGCTAATTATTCAAGTAAATTTTACATTCAAAAAGTCAAATGGCGTTCCTTCCGTCCAAACCCTGCCGTGCGCCCAAACAGTGGTTTTTCCCCACATATGGGGTATCTGCGTGCTCAGGAGAAATTGCATAACAAATTTTGTCCATTTTTTCCTGTTACTCTTGCGAAAATAAAAAAATTGGGGTGTAAAGTAACATTTTTGTGAAACAAGTTAAATGTTCATTTTTTTTCTTCCCCATTCCAAAAATTCCTGTGAAGCATCTGAAGGGTTAATAAAGTTCTTGAATGTGGTTTTGAGCACCTTGAGGGGTGCAGTTTTTAGAATGGTGTCACTTTTGGATATTTTCTGTCACAAAGACCCCTCAAAGTGACTCCAAATGTGATGTGGTCACTAAAAAAATGGTTTTGTAAATTTTGTTGGAAAAATGAGAAATCGCTGGTGAAATTTTAACCCTTATAGCTCCCTAATAAAAAAAAAATTTTGGTTCCAATATTGTGCTGATGGAAAGTAGACATATGGGAAATGTTATTTATTAACTATTTTGTGTGACATATCTCTCTGATTTAGGGGCATAAAAATTAAAATTTTGAAAATTGCAAAATTTTCACCAAATTTCCGTTTTTTTCACAAATAAACGCAAGTGATATCGAAGAAATTTTTCCACAATCATTAAGTACAATATGTCACGAAAAAACAATCTCAAAATCAGGGGGATCCGTTGAAGCGTTCCAGAGTAATTACCTCATAAAGTGACAGTGGTCAGAATTGTAAAAATTGGCCCGGTCATTAACGTGCAAACCACCCTCGGGGTGAAGGGTTTAATGCGCCAATAATGGGGGATCTCCACATACCTCCACCTGCAGAGCCGCCACCACATATATGGCTGCTCTGTGCGCACAGGAGCTGTGATGAGGTCACAGGAGGGGAGGAGTCAGGGGTCACATGATCAGGGGCCTCAGTGGATGCAGGACTCTGCTGTGCTGGTTGTCATGGTGCTGGATGAGCTGAAGTTTATGTGTGGGGTCAGGAGGGGTTTACAGTGTGGATGTAGCAGAGCCCCGTGTGTACGAGGCGTACGGAGCAGAGCCGCGTGTGTACGAGGTGTACGGAGCGGAGCCGTGTGTGTACGAGGTGTACGGAGCGGAGCCGCGCGTGTACGAGGTGTACGGAGCAGAGCAGCGCGTGTACGAGGTGTACGGAGCAGAGCCGTGTGTGAACGAGGTGTACGGAGCGGAGCCGCGCGTGTACGAGGTGTACGGAGCAGAGCCATGTGTGTACGAGGTGTACGGAGCAGAGCCGCGTGTGTACGAGGTGTACGGAGCAGAGCCGTGTGTGTACAAGGTGTACGGAGCGGAGCCGTGTGTGTACGGAGCGGAGCCGTGTGTGTACGAGGTGTACGGAGCGGAGCCGTGTGTGTACGAGGTGTACGGAGCGGAGCCGTGTGTGTACGAGGTGTACGGAGCGGAGCCATGTGTGTACGAGGTGTACGGAGCGGAGCCACATGTGTACTAAGTGTAGGGAGCAGAGCCGTGTGTGTACAATGTGTAGGGAGCAGAGCCGTGTGTGTACGAGGTGTACATAGCGGAGCCGTGTACGAAGTGTACAGAGCGGAGCCGTGTGTATACGAGGGTTATGGAGCGGAGCCGGGTGTGTGCGAGGTTTTTGGAGCGGAGCCATGTGTGTACAAGGCGTGCGGAGTGTAGCCATGTGTATAAGACGTGTACGGAGCAGAGCTTTGTGTATAAGACATGCACGGAGCGGACCCATGTGTGTACGCGGTTTACGGAGCAGAGCCGTGTGTGTATGAGGTGTGCGGAGCGGAGCCGTGTGTGTATGAGGTGTGCGGAGCGGAGCCGTGTGTGTACGAAGTGTACAGAGCGGAGCCGTGTGTATACGAGGTTTATGGAGCGGAGCCGGGTGTGTGCGAGGTTTTTTGAGCGGAGCCATGTGTGTACGAGGCGTGCGGAGCGTAGCCATGTGTATAAGACGTGTACGGAGCAGAGCTTTGTGTATAAGACATGCACGGAGCGGACCCATGTGTGTACGCGGTTTACAGAGCAGAGCCGTGTATGTACGAGGTGTACAGAGCGGTGCCGCGTGTGTACGAGGTGTACGGAGAGGAGCCGCGTGTGTACGAGGTGTACGGAGAGGAGCCGCGTGTGTACGAGGTGTACGGAGCAGAGCCGTGTGTGTATGAGGTGTACGGAGAGGATCCGTGTGTGTATGAAGTGTACGGAGCGGAGCCGCGTGTGTACGAGGTGTACGGAGCGAAGCCGCGTGTGTACGAGGTGTACGGAGAGGAGCCGCATGTGTACGAGCTGTACGGAGAGGAGCCGTGTGTGTACGAGGTGTATGGAGCGGAGCCGCATGTGTACGAGGTGTACGAAGCGGAGCCGCATGTGTACGAGGTGTATGGAGCGGAGCCGTGTGTGTACGAGGTGTACGGAGAGGAGCCGTGTGTGTACGAGGTGTATGGAGCGGAGCCGTGTGTGTGCGGAGTGAAGCCGTGACTATAATCAGCTTTTGGGGGCTAAATGGTTTTCTAACCTTGAGGGGCTTACTACAGTTTGATTTGCACCAAGAACGGTGATGAATGGAAAATAGAGTTTTTAACGTCTGAGGGTTTACTCGATAATCTCGTTCTGCTATTTGGATTCTCCAATGCACCAACAGGATTTCACAGCTTTCTGAATAATATTTCTCTGATTACATTGGGAGATTTCTTGTGATTTTCCTTGATTATATATAATTTTTTCTCGTGATTTGGATTCTCATCAGGAACATGTCCGTGTTTCTTCTCCAGAACCTACATCCTCCAGTCTACCTAAAGGCACTGCGGTTTTCTGTGGTATCCTTGGAGTTGGAAGCTGAGATCCGTAAAGTCCAGTCATTGGCCCCTTCCGCCACTTCTGGGTCCAAATTATTTGTAGCTTTGTACCTAAGATTGCGTCTGTTGCAGGAGTTTCATGATTCCATCTTGAATGGTCATCCTGAGGTCACAGCTATGCAGAAAGCTATTGCTAGGCTTTTTGGTGGCTATCTATGAATAATGATATTAAAGGTTTTGCATCCACTTGTGAAGTTTGTGCACACGATAAAGTCTGTCATAACTGACCGGCCGGTAATTGGCTCCATTGCTAATTCCTGAAAGACAGTGGACTCATCTGTCCATGGATTTCATCATGGATTTGCCTCAGTGTGGTGAGAAGACTGTTATTTGGGTTGTGGTTGACTGATTCAGTAAACAGGCTCATTTTGTTCCTTTGTCAGGGTTACCTAATGCTGAGACACTCTCCAGGTTGTTTATTCGTCATGTTGTGAGATTGCATGGAATTCCTCTTAACACTGTGTCTGATAGGGGAGTGCAATTTGCTTCCAAATTCTGGAGAGCGTTTTGTAAAACACTGGGGATTGACTTGTCATGTTCCTGTGCCTACCACCCTGAAACCAACGGTCAGACAGAAAGGATAAATCAATCTTTGGAACAAATTTTAAGGTGTTTTGTTGCGGCTCAGCAGGAGGACTGATCTTCATTCTTACCTATTGCTGATTTTGCCTTTAAGAGTCAGATCAATCAGTCCACTGGAACCTCACTGTTTTTTTCAATTATGGTTTTCATCCCCATTTTGGTGTATTTTATAAGATAAGCTCTGAATGTCCTGGGGTGGAGAACGCTATACAGAAAGTTGGGGATGTTACCTATGTTGAAAAAAGACCTAAGTCCATCAAGTTCAAGCTTTCTCCACCAATTATACATTTGTTGTCACTAAATTATCTATAATCCACAATGTTATGTTTACTGAGGAAATCATCCAGCTCTTTTTTAAAAGTTGTTATAGTGTCTGCCATTACTACCTCTTATAGTAAAGCGTTCCACAGTCTGACTGCTCTAACTGTAAAAAGCCCTTTCCTGTTTGCCGAAATGATCATTCTGCCACCTGTAATGAGTGCCCACTAGTCCTTAGCATCTTTGGAAGAAATAAGTCCGCTAGAGACTTATTCCTTATACCATTGTGCTGTCCAGAGACCCCCGAGCATACCCTAGGTATAAGAGTAAACGGCATACAATGGGTCTCATATTTAAATAAATTTATCTAATTACTGCAGCAAGAACTTCAATTGCTATTGCAAACAGTAAGGAAGACAGGGGGCATCCTTGTCTTGTACCTCTGTGCAATAAAAATCGATTAGTGATAGAGCCATTCGCTCTTATTTTAGTCTTTGGGTCTGAATAAAGCAATTGCACCCATTTTATAAATTTGTCACCAAAGCCAATCTGCCTCAACGTAGCCCACAAGTATTGCCATTCTACACTGTCAAAGGCCTTAGTGGCGTCCAAAGACAGGATCACCCTTTGACCAATATTATCAGCCCTTGCTTGCATATTAATATAAAGCTTTCCGAGATTGATCGTGGTGGACATATTGGGCATAAACCCAGACTGACCCAGATGTATTATTGAGATCACTTTTCAGAGTCTGTTTTCTAGCACCAGGGTCGGCTCCAGGTTTTCGTGGGCCCCGGGACGAAAGAGTGGGCCCCTTTAATACTTACCACAATTCATGATGCACAGATAAGAAATATAAATAGTACAATGCCAAAGATTGTACTATTTGTCGCACAGTGTGTGCCCTGGGGGGAGTCAAACGTTTTCATTTTAGACCGGACAATATAGTCCTCCATACAGTATAATGGACCCCAAATATTGCTCCATACAGAATAATGGACCCCATATAATGCTCCATACAGTATAATGAGCCCCATATAGTACTCCATACAGAATAATGGACCACATATAATGCTCCATACAGAATAACGGACTGCATATAATGCCCCATGCAGAATAATGGACCCACATAATGCTCCATACAGAATAACGGACCCCATATAATGCTCCATACAGAATAATGGACCCCATATAATGCTCCATACAGAATAATGGCCCCCATATATTGCTCCATGCAGAATAATGGACCCCATATATTGCTCCATACAGAATAATGGACCCCATATATTGCTCCATACAGAATAATGGACCCCATATAATGCTCCATAGAGAATAATGGACCCCATATATTGCTCCATACAGAATAAGGAGCCCCATATAATGCTCCATACAGAATAATGGGCCCCATATAATGCTCCATACAGAATAATGGGCCTCATATAATGCTCCATACAGAATAACGGACTCCATATAATGCACCATAAAGAATAATAGACCCACATAATGCTCCATACAGAATAACAGACCCCATATAATGCTCCATACAGAATAATGGCCCCCATATATTGCTCCATGCAGAATAATGGACCCCATATATTGCTCCATACAGAATAATGGACCCCACATATTGCTCCATGCAGAATAATGGACCCCACATATTGCTCCATACAGATTAATGGACTCCATATAATGCTCCATACAGAATAATGGACCCCATATATTGCTCCATACAGAATAATGGGCGTCATATAATGCTCCATACAGAATAATAGACCTCATATAATACTCCATACAGAATAATGGACCCCATATATTGCTCTATACAGAATAATGGACCCACATAATGCTCCATACAGAATAATGGGCCTCATATAATGCTCCATACAGAATAAAGGACCCCTTATAATGCTCTATACAGAATAATGGACCCCATATATTGCTCCATGAAGAATAATGGACCCCATATATTGCTCCATACAGAATAATGGACCCCATATATTGCTCCATACAGAATAATGGACCCCATATATTGCGCCATACAGAATAATGGGGCATCATATAATGCTCCATACAGAATAATGGACCTCATATAATGCTCCATACAGAATAATGAGCCCCATATAATGCTCCATACAGAATAATGGGCCTCATATAATGCTCCATACAGACTAATGGACCCCAAATATTGCTCCTTACAGAATAATGGACCCCATATAATGCTCCATACAGAATAATGGGCCACATATAATGCTCCAAACAGAATAATGGACCCCATATAATGCTCCATACAGAATAATGGGCCCTATATATTGCTCCATAGAGAATAATGGACCCCATATAATGCTCCATAGAGAATAATGGACCCCATGTATTGCTCCATACAGAATAATGGGCGTCATATAATGCTCCATACAGAATAATGGACCCCATATAATGCTCCATACAGAATAATGAACCCCATATAATACTAATTACAGAATAATGGGCCACATATAATGCTCCATACAGAAAAATTGGCCCCATATAATACTAAATACAGAATAATGGGCCACATATAATGCTCCATACAGAAAAATTGGCCCCATATAATGCTCCATACAGAATAGGCCCCATATAATACTCCCTACATGATGGGCCCCATATCATGCTCCATAGAAGATGGGCACAATATAATGCTCCATACATGATGGGCCCTCTATAATGCTCCATACATGATGGGCCCCATATAATGTTCCATGGAAGATGGCCCCCATATAATGCTGTGTACATGAAAAAAAATCAAATACTTCCCTCTCCTCGTTCCTTGCTGGCTGCAGCTCTGGACTCCTCAGCGTCGCCATCTTCCTACTCTCTGTGATGCTCATAGCACAGGGTGTGCTGATGTCATCGCTCCCTCTGACTTGAGAAGTCACAAGTCAGCAGACGCGGAAGAAGCTGGAGCTGTGGGGAACAGGGAGAGGTAAGTATTCCAAGTGCTGGCAGCCTGAGCAAGTGCGGCACTGGCACTGGGCTCTCCCAACTCACTGGCCCCATAGAGCGCCAATGTCCCCGACGGTGAGTGGGCCCGCCCCGCTGGCTCAGGGCTGACGCCAGCCCTGGATGGCAGCTTGGGAAGAAGTTTGACTTTACTGTTAAAAGAGGGATGGGTCTATAGGATGCCGGCAAGCTAGGGTCCTTGCCTTGTTTACGTAACACCATTATTATGGCTTCCTGCATGAATGTGGGCATTCATACAGGAAGCCATACAATTGCCTTCTACCCTCTTATCCCTCTATCCCAGTGAGAGTCCGGTATATTATTAAAGTCCTCTATTATAATATAGGGGATTTGTGAGAAGCCGGAAATAATAGTGAGAATTTTATGTATAATTCTCCTGGAATATGGTGGTGGTATGTAGATAGATTATATTAATAGAGATTTAGTAATTAATTTACAGAACAAACATATCTAGTGACCCTCTGTATCTCACTGTAAGACGCTCACATTGTGCACTAGCGTGTACTAATATACTGACTCCCCGAGAGTATGGAGAGCGCGTGGAGTGATAGTCGGCTGCCATATTTAATGTAGTAGATATGTCGTTTCCAATATCCTATCAGCAGAGCATTTCTGTTTTACATAGATAGTTAAGCGCTAATTACAAGATTGTCAACAAAATAAAACATACCCCAAAAAATAAAAAAGACCTCCACCTATAAAACCCCAACCATAATAGTCAGATATAAAACACCTTTCTCCGGGTGAGAGACTGGGCGAAGTATTTCCATTTTTAAAGTATAAAAAATGGCGGCTCAGTCACTGTTGAACATATGGGAAAATCCCCCCTAGAATTTACGTCTCCTTGGGAGATAATTCAACCCCAATTATACATAAGGACTGTGATAAAATCATAATAGAACCTGAAGAAAAAACAACATTTGTAAAGAACTGTCCAACAAGCAGGGACACTTCTTCCCATACACTCACGGATCACTGTGTTTTTGAAGAATTAGTGTTTGTACCACAGGATCTACAACTTGTAACATCCCGAATGTGATCCCGGTGTATTTCATATTTGATCCTCTCATTCATATCCAGCCAGTGAGGGTTTATGAATCTTGAATAAAGTGCACAGTACCTCGGGCTACCACCCTTAACTTGGCAGGGTAGATCATTGAATATCAGGATCTGGAGATATTTGTGGATACTTCCCAGGCTGCTGGTTTATTCAAGACGTCAATTCAGAAAGGTTTATTAAATTTCTGTTTTTATTCGAAGAGTTTCAAAGTGACAAGCACTTCTTCTTCAGGAGACAACCACATACAGACAAAATCCTGCAAGACAATGTGAAGGCTTGAGGTTTGAATTAAGACACCAAATCAACACATGACTGTCTGAGTTGTGTCAAAGTTCACTGGATTGGCAAACGATTACATCGGAAAATAACAAAATTGTGTGTATTTCAATTATACAAAGAAATTCCTCCTAAAAATGTATCACGATTCATATATTATAAACCTACTCAACATTATTTAAAAATTGTATATATATAAGTTCAAATGTTCGCTAAAATAAATGTATGTATTCACTTATTCTAATAGCAGGAGTTGGGTTAGAACCTATGTCTCTATAGGGAAAACCACTGTGTCCTGTGTTCTTTACTCGTTAAGCCGCTATGTGCATTTAGGAATTAACAGATAAAAAGAAAAGCAAATCCAAGGGTCGGAGAAAAGTGTGTAAAAAACTTGTAGCTCATTGTATGTCAATAAATTCTTGATTTATTTTATTTAATGTCTTTTTGATGAGCTAAAATGCTCTTATCCGAATTCCTCTAAATGTTATTTTAGTTTATTATATTTGTTACAGGCCATTTGTCGTGTTTCATATCTCAGAATATTATTTTGTGTCATTATACTGATATCAGTGTGTTTTATCAATTCCTGTATAATTTTATTAGAGGAAAAATAAATATCATTATAAATAATTTCCACGCTTCCTTTTTTAATTAATTAGTTTCTCATACAATGTGATGGTGAAATATGGGGAGAGAGCGTGGTTTACCTCTGTCCATGAATATGGCCGCTGGAGTAAATATATGGCCATATGCTTAACTTGGAAGGATTTCATCTGCTGAGGGGTCACCTAGGGCAGCGGTGACGTCACGGGGGAATCCGGTCAGGGAGATCTTTCTTTTTACTACAAGCCTTCGTTATCAGGGACTGTAGGTAATAGAGGACGGGGAACATCAGAGGAATCCCGTGCTTGCTACATGGATTCTCTCAGAAGGTAAAACGGTAGTGACTGGAATTACAATGAGTGGAGTTTTATACTCTGAGAAAAAAAGACAATCACTTCATGGAGATCTAAATGCTCGATGTTCCGGGAGTTTGATAAAATTGTGACATCTAAAAAATATACAGGGTGGGCCATTTATATGATACACCTAAATAAAATGGGAATGGTTGGTGATATTAACTTCCTGTTTGTGGCACATTAGTATATGGGAGGGGGAAAACTTTTCCAGATGAGTGGTGACCATGGCGGCCATTTTGAAGTCAGTCATTTTGATCCAAACTTTATTTTTTTCAATGGGAATAGGGTCATGTGACACATCAAACTTATTGAGCATTTTATAAGAAAAACAATGGTGTGCTTGGTTTTAACATAACTTTATTCTTTCATGAGTTATTTACAAGTTTATGACCACTTATAAAATGTGTTCAAAGTGCTGCCCATTGTGTTGGATTGTCAATGCAACCCTCTTCTCCCACTCTTGACACACTGATAGCAACACCGCAGAAGAAATGCTAGCACAGGCTTCCAGTATCTGTTGTTTCAAATGCTGTACATCTTGTATCTTCACAGCATAGACAATTGCCTTCAGATGACCCCAAAGATAAAAGTGTAAGGGGGTCAGATCGGGAGACCTTGGTGGCAATTCAACTGACCCACGACTACCAATCCACTTTCCAGGAAAATGTTCATGTGGGAATGCTCAGACCTGACACCCATAATGTGGTGGTGCACCATCTTGTTGGAAAAACTTAGGGAACATGCCATCTTCAGTGCATAAAGAGAGCAACACATCATCATGTAGCAATTTCAGATATCCAGTGGCATTGAGGTTTCCATTGATGAAGAATGGCCCCACTATCTTTGTACCCCATATACCACACAATACCATCAATTTTTGTGTTCCAACAGTCTTGGAGGGATCTATGAACTGTGCGCTAGTGTCAGTGTGTGGTTTTGTGTGTGGTTTTGTTCACCATTCACAAAAAAGTTTGCCTCATCATTGAACATAATGTTCTGTGTAAACTGAGGATCCTGTTCCAATTTTTGTTTTGCCCATTCTGCAAATTCAGTGCGCCGATCTGGGTCATCCTCGTTGAGATGCTGCAGCAGCTGGATTTTGTAAGGGTGTCATTTGTGAGTAGCTAATATCCATCGAAGGGATGTTTGACTGATGCCACTCTCAGGTGACATGCGACGAGTGCTACGCTGTGGGCTCTTGCTGAATGAAGCAAGGACAGCCACTGATGTTTCTTCATTAGTGACAGTTTTCTTGCATCCACATTTTGGCAAATCCAACACTGAACCTGTTTCATGAAATTTGGCAAGAATTTGCTAAATGTAGCATGGGAGATGGGTGGTCTCATAGGGTGTCTTGCATTGAAATCTGCTGCAATGACCCGGGTACTGCATTCACCAAACATCAACACAATTTCTATCCGCTCCTCACGTGTTAACCTCTGTGACATGTCAATGGCTGTAAACAAAGAGAAACTTGTAATAACTCATGAAAGAATAAAGTTACGTTAAAACCAAGCACACCATTGTTTTTCTTATGAAATTCTCAATAAGTTTAATGTGTCACATGACCCTCTTCCCATTGAAAAAAATAAAGTTGGATCCAAAATGGCCGACTTCAAAATGGCCGCCATGGTCACCACCCATCTGGAAAAGTTTTTCCCCTCCTATATACTAATGTGCCACAAACAGGAAGTTGATATCACCAACCATTCCCATTTTATTTAGGTGTATCCATATAAATGGCCCACCCTGTACATAGGATATTAAAAGATTATCATTGTACCATAGTTAAATGTCTTAATCATAGGAAATATATCTATATAAGAACTAAATATTAAAATTTGAAAGGTCGAGGGTTTTATCTAAAATAATTAATTTATTTTAATTGGTTAATAAAACCATGTCACAGATCATGGATAATATTGTAGTAAATAGATATTACAATAAAATATCTTACTAAAGATCATGTAAATTATTACAATTAATACTAATGTTAAGGGAGCTTCCACATCAGACTTTCTATCTCCAAAATGACCATATATGTAGATTTCTTACCATCTAAAGCAATGGTCTCAAACATGCGGCCCGTGGGCCACATGTGGCCCCTGAGGCAGGCATCTGCAGCCCGCGGTGCACCACAAGTCTCACCCTAGCAGAGAGGATGAGTGCGCCGCTCTGTAGTGGCTATGGCCCTGCGTTATGACATCCCTCTGGCGCTGCGTTATGACATCCCTCTGCAAGGAGGTGGGCACTGCTATAGAATAGTGAGCAAAACGGGGTGCTACAGTAACCTGATATAATAGTATAATATAGTTTGGAAGAAAAAAGACTCAGGATATACAACCGTGCACACCCAATATTAGAAAAATGAAAAAATCTTTATTACATGATTACACACTGACAACACAAGAAAAAATAAAAACATTTAAAAACAGACAAGGCATAGCAATATTCATGGGGGAAGAACAATAATAGTGTTCCAAAGCAATAAATCCCCCCTTAGGCCACAGGTATAATATATATAATTTTAATATCTCATAATTAGTGTTGAGCATTCCGATACTGAAATATCGGGTATCGGCCGATATTCACTGTATCGGAATTCCGATACTTAATTCCGATACTTTTATAATATCGAATACCGGAATCGGAAGTTCCCATAATGCCTGCGCTCTGCAGTGTCTCTGAAGGATGACAAGCTGGGTGGCAGCGCTCAGCTGCGATCCAGCTTGTCATCAGAATGCCATCCCAGCGTGGGAGAATTCTCCTGATTGTTTAAAAGCCGGCGCGCGGTAAAAAGCCGCCGGCTTTTAAACAATCACGCAGCCCCATACTGCTTCCCCGCAGCCTCCCACCCCGATCCTCCGCTCCCCTCGCCACCTCCCATCCCGATCGTAAATTAGGACCGGGCGGGGAGCGCAGCACCAAGGAGCGAAGGACCCGGGCGGGGAAGCCGGCAGTGAAAAGACTTCACCGCCGGCTTTCCCGTTCTGTGCTGCGCTTTCCCGCCGGTTATTTCAAATGAACAGCTGAGGTATCAGGTGATGCCGATCAGCTGTTCATTTGAAGTAGCCGCGGTGCCCTCAGAGGGTTCATGTGAGTTCATGCTTGACTGCATGAACTCACATCAACTTTCCCACGGCCGCACAGGTCAGCCTCACCTCCCGGACCCGTCATGATTAGTGTGTGCGGGGTGTGTGTGTGTGCGGGGTGTGTGTGCGGGTGTGTGTGCGGGGTGTCTGTGTGCGGGTGTGTGTGCGGGGTGTGTGTGTGCGGGTGTGTGTGCGGGTGTGTGTGCGGGCAGACATAGGCCGATGTGACACTACTACTCCCATCGGCCTATGTCTGTCCCCCGTCCACTCCTGCCAGCAGGATCAGCTCGATGGGAGCAGTAGTTCCCATCAGCCTGATCCTGCTATTTAAATTGCCCTACTGTGTCCCCAATAAATGTTAAATACATGTCATTGGTGGCCAGTGGTTACCTAAAAGAAATTAGTTCATACATTACCTGTCCCCGCCGATCGCCACCTAAAATAAAGTAAAAAATAAAAAACTACACCTATACTCACCAAGACACCTAATTCCCCGAAGCCATCGATCTCCTGTAATAAAATATAAAATAATAAACCACAACCTTATCCTTACCCCTCCGTAGCAGTCCACGAGTGTCCCACGAAGATCTCCAGTTCAGAGCAGCCACATAGAATGTGACCGCTCTGAACCGCTGCCGCCGCTAGAATGACGGGGCCGTAAGGGTTCACCGGAGTTCAGGCAGCGCTGCTCCGGTTAGCTCCTTTACGGCACTGCTGTATCGTGAGAAATTCCCACGGTACAGCACTGCCGTAAAGGAGGTCTCCGGAGCTGCGCTGCCTGAATGCACTCCGGTGACCTCAGTCAGTGGCTCCCGCTGCCGGGAGCGGACGTGTTCCCGGCAGCGTGAGCTTACAGCAGCCATGCACAGCTGTCACCATCTCCAGATGTGACAGCTGTGCATGGGAGATCAGCGCAGGAACGTGGACAGGTAACTATTTTTTTTTTAGTAAACTAAGAATTAAATAAAATGGTGTTTTATTTCAAATAAATTATTTTTTTCTGGGTGTAGTGTGTTTTTTCTTTTTAACACTTTGTAGGTTAGTAATGGGGGTGTCATATAGACGGCCATCATTACTAACCTGGGCTTCATGGCAGCTGGCGCTGACATGAACCCCACCACTATTACCCCCTGCCACCGCACCAGGGCAGCGTGGAAGAGCGAGGCTAAGTGCCAGAATTGGCGCATCCTATGGATGCGCCATTTCTGGGGCGGCTGACGGCTGGTGTTTCTAGCCTGGGAGGGGGCCAATATTCATGGCACCCTTCCTGAGCTATTAATATCAGCCCCCAGCTGTCTGCCTAGCCTTTGCTAGCTATTAAAATAGAGGGGACCCCACGTCATTTTTTTTTGGGGGGTCCCCCATTTTAATAGCTAGTAAAGGCTAGGTATTCAGCTGGGGGCTGATATTAGTAGCCTGGGAAGCTCCGTGGGTTTTACCCCCTTCCCAGGCTTCAAACATCTGCCCCAGCCGTCTGCTTAACCTCCGCTAGAGACTAAAATTATGGGGGATCCCACGCCATTTTTTTTTTAAATAAATCCTTTATTTTAACACTAAATGACATTTGAGGACTTAATAAAGATGCAGTCCCTAAATTATTATTTATTTTTTAATAAATTTTTCCCAAAACTTTTGACGTGGGCTTCGCCATATTTTTGTATGCCAGCCAGGTACAGCATCCAGCTTCTATGAACGCGCCATTTTCCGGGGCGGCCGCGGACTGCAATTTTCAGCGGGGGGGGGGAGGGCAAAAAGCTTGGGCCTCCCTGCGCTGCAGATTCCATCCCCCAGCTGCCTAGTTGTACCTGGCTGGACACAAAAATAGGGAGAAGCTCCACGTTTTTTTTTTTTTAATTATTTCATGAAATTCATGGAATAATTAAGAAAAAAAGGGCTTCCCTATATTGTTGTGTCCGGCTAGGTACAAATAGGCAGCTGGTGGTTGGGGGCAGCCCGTTCCTGCCTGCTGTACCTGGCTGGACACAAATATAGTGTGAAGCCCCACGTCAATTTTTTTTTAATTATTTCAGGAAATTCATGAAATAATTAAAAAAAAATTATGTGGGGCTTCGCCCTATAATTGTGTCCAGCCAGGTACAGCAGGCAGGAACGGGCTGCCCCCAACCACCAGCTGCCTATTTGTACCTAGCCGGACACAACAATATAGGGAAGCCCTTTTTTTCTTAATTATTCCATGAATTTCATGAAATAATTAAAAAAAAAAATGTGTGGCGCTTCGCCCTATTTTTGTGTCCAGCCAGGTACAACTAGGCAGCTGGGGGCTGGAATCTGCAGCGCAGGGAGACCCAAGCTTTCTGGGTCCCACCCGCTGCAAATTGCAGTCCGCAGCCGCCCCGGAAAATGGCGCGTTCATAGAAGCGCCATCTTCTGGCGCTGTACCCAACTCATCCAGGGCCCTGGTGCGGTGGCTCACTGGGTAATAAAGGGGTTAAGGCCAGCTTGGCATTATCAGCTGGCCCTAAGCCCGAAATTCATGGGGTCACGCCAATATTAGACATGACCGCCATGAATTTCTAGTAAAGTATTTTAAAAAAACACAAACACCCAGAAAAAAGTCCTTTAATTGAAATAAAGACACAATTCTTTATTGTTCTAAATTAAACCATACTTACCGCCACACCCATTCCAGCTGAAGCCAACGATCTCCTGCAATAAAAGTAAAATAATAAAGCAACCTCATCCTTACCTTTCCATGGTTCCCAGGACAGCTTCAGCTCTGCTACATCGAGATGACAGGCTGGACCGCAGCAGAACGCTGCCATCCAGCCTGTCATCCCGCGGACACTGAGAAGCGCAGGCATGCTTGCGCTCCTCAGTGTCTTTCTGTGACGTCATCCAGATGAGCCGAGGTCATGTCCAATGAACTCAGCTCACCTCATGCACGTCACTGACAGCGTGGGAAAATTCTCCTGCACTCAGCGCTTCAGCGTGAGAATTCTCCCACGCTGTCAGTGACGTGCATGAGGTGCGCCGAGTTCATGGGACATGACCTCACCTCATGCACGTCACTGACAGCGTGGGAAAATTCTCACGCTGAAGCGCTGAGTGCAGGAGAATTCTCCCACGCTGTCAGTGACGTACATGAGGTGAGCCGAGTTCATTGTCGGCTCATCTGGATGCCGTCACAGCCAGACACTGAGGAGTGGAAGTATGCCTGCGCTTCTCAGTGTCTGCGGGATGACAGGCTGGATGGCAGCGTTCTGCTGCGGTCCAGCCTGTCATCTCGATGTAGCAGAGCTGGAGCCGTCGTGGGAGCCATGGAAAGGTAAGGATGAGGTTGCTTTATTATTTTTCTTTTATTGCAGGAGATCGTTGGCTTCAGCTGGAATGGGCGTGATGGTAAGTATGGTTTAATTTAGAACAATAAAGAATTGTGTGTTTATTTCAATTAAAGGACTTTTTTCTGGGTGTTTGTGTTTTTTTTAAATACTTTACTAGAAATTCATGGTGGTCATGTCTAATATTGGCGTGACCCCATGAATTTCGGGCTTAGGGCCAGCTGATAATGCCAAGCTGGCCTTAACCCCTTTATTACCCAGTGAGCCACCGCATCAGGGCCCTGGATGAGTTGGGTACAGCGCCAGAAGATGGCGCTTCTATGAACGCGCCATTTTCCGGGGCGGCTGCGGACTGCAATTTGCAGCGGGTGGGGCCCAGAAAGCTTGGGCCTCCCTGCGCTGCAGATTCCAGCCCCCAGCTGCCTAGTTGTACCTGGCTGGACACAAAAATAGGGCGAAGCTCCACGTTTTTTTTTTTTTAAATTCATGAAATTCATGGAATAATTCAGAAAAAAAGGGCTTCCCTATATTGTTGTGTCCGGCTAGGTACAAATAGGCTGCTGGTGGTTGGGGGCAGCCCGTTCCTGCCTGCTGTACCTGACTGGACACAAATATAGGGCGAAGCCCCACATCAATTTTTTTAAATTATTTCATGAATTTCCTGAAATGATTTAAAAAAAATTGACGTGGGGCTTCGCACTATATTTGTGTCCAGCCAGGTACAGCAGGCAGGAACGGGCTGCCCCCAACCACCAGCTGCCTATTTGTACCTGGTTGGACACAACAATATAGGGAAGCCCTTTTTTTCTTAATTATTCCATGAATTTCATGAAATAATTTAAAAAAAAAATGCGTGGGGCTTCGCCCTATTTTTGTGCCCAGCCAGATACAACTAGGCAGCTGGGGGCTGGAATCCGCAGCGCAGGGAGACCCAAGCTTTCTGGGCCACCCCCGCTGCAAATTGCAGTCCGCAGCCGCCCCAGAAAATGGCGCGTTCATAGAAGCGCCATCTTCTGGCGCTGTACCCAACTCATCCAGGGCCCTGGTGCGGTGGCTCACTGGGTAATAAAGGGGTTAAGGCCAGCTTGGCATTATCAGCTGGCCCTAAGCCCAAAATTCATGGGGTCACGCCAATATTAGACATGACCACCATGAATTTCTAGTAAAGTATTTAAAAAAACACAACACCCAGAAAAAAGTCCTTTAATTGAAATAAACACACAATTCTTTATTGTTCTAAATTAAACCATACTTACCATCACGCCCATTCCAGCTGAAGCCAACGATCTCCTGCAATAAAAGTAAAATAATAAAGCAACCTCATCCTTACCTTTCCATGGCTCCCACGACAGCTTCAGCTCTGCTACATCGAGATGACAGGCTGGACCGCAGCAGAACGCTGCCATCCATCCTGTCATCCCGCAGACACTGAGAAGCGCAGGCATACTTCCACTCCTCAGTGTCTGGCTGTGACGGCATCCAGATGAGCCGAGGTCATGTCCAATGAACTCCGCTCACTTCATGTACGTCACTGACAGCGTGGGAAAATTCTCCTGCACTCAGCACTTCAGCGTGAGAATTTTCCCACGCTGTCAGTGACGTGCATGAGGTGAGCTGAGTTCATTGGACATGACCTCACCTCATGTATGTCACTGACAGCGTGGGAGAATTCTCACGCTGAAGCGCTGAGTGCAGGAGAATTTTCCCACGCTGTCAGTGACGTGCATGAGGTGAGCTGAGTTCATTGGACATGAACTCGGCTCATCTGGATGACGTCACAGAGAGACACTGAGGAGCGCAAGCATGCCTGCGCTTCTCAGTGTCTGCGGGATGACAGGCTGGATGGCAGCTTTCTGCTGCGGTCCAGCCTGTCATCTCGATGTAGCAGAGCTGGAGCTGTCCTGGGAACCATCGAAAGGTAAGGATGAGGTTGCTTTATTATTTTTCTTTTATTGCAGGAGATCGTTGGCTTCAGCTGGAATGGGCGTGATGGTAAGTATGGTTTAATTTAGAACAATAAAGAATTGTGTCTTTATTTCAATTAAAGGACTTTACTCTGGGTGTTTGTGTTTTCTTTTAACTTTGACTATGGGGTTAGTAATGGGGGTGTCTTATAGACGCCTCTCCATTACTAACCTGGGCTTGATGTCAGCTGGCATTATAAGCTGACATCAACCCCAACCCTATTACCCCCTGCCACCGCACCAGGGCAGCGTGGAAGAGCGAGGCTAAGTGCCAGAATTGGCGCATCCTATGGATGCGCCATTTCTGGGGCGGCTGACGGCTGGTGTTTCTAGCCTGGGAGGGGGCCAATATTCATGGCACCCTTCCTGGGCTATTAATATCAGCCCCCAGCTGTCTGCCTAGCCTGTGCTAGCTATTAAATTAGGGGGGACCCCACGTCATTTTTTTGGGGGGGTCCCCCATTTTAATAGCTAGTAAAGGCTAGGTATTCAGCTGGGGGCTGATATTAGTAGCCTGGGAAGCTCCGTGGGTATTACCCCCTTCCCAGGCTTCAAACATTTGCCCCAGCTGTCTGCTTAACCTCCGCTAGAGCCTAAAATTAAGGGGAACCCCACGCCAATTTTTTTTTAAATAAATCCTTTATTTTAACACTAAATGACAAGTACAGTAATCAACACTGTCACTGTACTTCATATATATGTGACTGACATGTTTCTATCTATCTAATCTATGTGTGATTCTCTATTCCTTCTATTCTAAATTGTCGGGTACAGATGCTGAATTGCCGGCCGGCTTTCTTAAAGAGACAGTGCATGAAAACACTATTATTTTTTTAAATAAATCCTTTACACTAAATGACAAGTTCTGTAAGCAACACTGTCACTGTACTTCTTATATATGTGACTGACATGTTTCTATCTATCTAATCTATGTGTGAAGCTCTATTCTGTCTGTTATAAATTGTCGGGTACAGATGCTGAATTGCCGGCCGGCTTTTTTAAAGAGACGGTGCACGAAAACACTAATATTTTTTTTAATAAATCCTTTACACTAAATGACAAGTACAGTAAGCAACACTGTCACTGTACTTCATATATATGTGACTGACATGTTTCTATCTATCTAATCTATGTGTGAAGCTCTATTCTTTCTGTTGTAAATTGTCGGGTACCGGTCAATGCCGCTGATGAATTGCCGGCTTTTCATGTCATTCTACATTATTCTTAGTTGTTTTACTTCATGTAGAATTAACCTACAAGGAAAGAAAGGGTTTATTTTCATTCCGATATTTGTGTCCCATTGACTTGCATTGGTTTCCGGTATCGGAATCGGCGATATCCGATACTTTTTGGGTATCGGCCCGATCCAATCCGATACGATATTTCCTGATATCGGAAGGTATCGCTCAACACTACTCATAATACAATAATGGTTTTTAACCAAGCTATGTCGCCCTAGTGGAGGGTAGCACAGCACCACTAGACCAAACATAGGTAATGGACCAGGCACTCCCAAATAATCAGACTATACATCATAATAGATCAAGGAATGAAGGAATGAGTGGGAGTAATAACCTGCTAGCACTAGGGGCCCGTATAGTATCAGCATTTACCAAAAAGTGTCATCCCACGTAAGGTACGGCATCGGATCATGAGTTAAATCATGTATGGCAAAACGGGCACTCCTGAGTAGTCAAGGGATAAATCAAAAATAATAAATTGACATAGTTACCTGTTGGCACCGAAGACCCTACGCGTTACGCTGCTGGACCGCAGCTTCGTCAGGGGTATGTTGTCAGTGAACACATGTGTACATTAAATAATCTATCCAATTTAGTGTGATTCCCTTCAGGTGAGTATAGATGCCCTCAGAAAGTCTCTCCAGCATCGTGGCAAATCGGACGGTAACTTCCTGTTTCCACAGCGTGCCGCCCACGTGCTGTGATGTAACGCAACCGGAACTGGATAAGACGTCATATCCGGTCGGCGAACCGCCGCCCCTTCCTATCTCTCATGCGTTCCACCCAGACGCTATGGTGGAACGCAACCGGAACTAGGTAAAAGATCATATCCGGTTTTGGAAACCGCCCCCTCAGAGATCAAGAGGGATGTAGTCCCTTGGGATGGTCACAATAGGAAAGAAGCTGGCATTCCCGGGGAAGATAGAACGCAAAAAATATATGTATACCCCCGGAAGTAGCGCGTCCGCTACAAAAAATTACCGGTACAAAGAAAAGAGGGCTGGCCCTGATCAAGGAAAGTGCCTGGCCAGGCCAAAGAGCAAGATGAAAAGTGTGATTGGAGTCAGAAAGTCACCAAATGTGCATAAAAGTGTGACCAATAATAACAATACAAACAAAAACATAAAAGACTTACCAGACAAACCAACCACAAACAAACATAGAACAAACAACAATCATGTACAAATTGTGGGCCATTACAAAGGTGGCTAATGAAGCCAAACAGCAACATATATGGATATACGTACAATTATAAATAAGGACCTGGCATTTAAGATGATAAGAATGCTGGGGATTAACTTGTTATGGGATGGAGGAAATGCACAAGCCAGCCACACGAGAAGAGATGGAAGGATAAAAAGGATAAAGAGGAAAAAGGTTGAACCAGAGAGCCCTCAATCTAAAGCGGGATTCCAATAGCAAGGATACCATGGGAGTTTAAGCCAAGTAACCAGTAAATGAAAAGTCCTCATTTATACCCCTAGGGGCCACTGTATCAAGAACAAAGATCCACCTAGATTCAGATCTCAATAGATCCTTGGTGTGATCTGAATTACGTGAATTGGGCCTCATCTTCTGGAGGCCCATGACTCGCAATTTATTGGGGCTACCAGAGTGGCATTGGAAGAAGTGCAGAGCCACCGAAGAGATGGCTTTGCCCTTCTTCAAATCCTGTTCAGCAAGATGGATGTTGGAAACATGTTGCTGTACCCGTCTACGGAGTTCCTGCGACGTTTGACCAATATAAACCTTCGGACAGGGACAGGTCAATGCATATACAACATTAGTGGACCTACAATTGATAAAGTCCCTCAAAGGGTATTGATGGTTGTCAATCGGATTAGTGAAAGTTTTACCAGAAGAGAGAAATGGACAAGCAGAACAATCGCCACAAGGGAATGAGCCCTTAAATTTACTGCCGCCCGAGGTACTACAACTGGGGCGTGTATAGTGACTATGCATAAGTTTATCCCTTAAATTTGGGGCGCGTCTAGCCGTCAACAACGGTCTCTCTGGTAAAATGCTAGAAAGACGACTATCCGTCTTAAGTATATTCCAATGTTTCCGAAATAGACTACCCACTTTATTCCATTGATTGTTAAACGTGGTGATAAATCTAATCTGTGTATCCTCCATATTGACACGTGATTGTAGCAACATCTCCCGTGGTTTGACCAAAACCTTCTGGTGAGCCTTGGAAATTACCGCTTTAGGATATCCGCGCTCCCGAAAACGTGAGGTTAAATTGCTGGCCTCGGTTTTGTAATCCTCCTGTGTTGTACAGTTCCTTTTGGCCCTTGAGAATTGTCCCACCGGTATGCTGTCTCTCAAGTTTCTAGGATGAAAACTTTGGTAGTGTAAGAGACTGTTTGTGGCAGTCGATTTCCTATGTAATTTGGATACAAGTGAGCCACCCACTTTCCTGATCTCCAGATCCAGGAAGTTAACTGCAGAGGAAGATATACAATGGGTAAGATGAATGTTAAAATCATTAACGTTCAGCCTATCAATGAAGGTAAGTGCCTCGGCTTCCGTGCCCGTCCAGATAATCAAGATATCATCTATGAAGCGTAGCCACTTGAAGACCCCCCGATTGTATGCCTGTGAGGGGTACACATGTGTGTCCTCCCACCAACCCAGAAAAAGGTTGGCAAAGGAGGGTGCACACCGTGCCCCCATGGCGGTCCCAGAGATTTGTCGATAGAAGATATGATCAAACACAAAATAATTGTGGGTAAGAATGAAGTTCAAGAGGTCCACAATGAAAGAGTCATGTAAACGATTACCTCCACTTGTAGCATTCAGAAAATAGAGGACTGCTGCTATGCCATCTTTGTGGGCTATATTTGAATATAGCGATTCAACATCAACAGTGATGAATAAGAACTGGTCAGGTAAGCAAAGAGAGTTGAGAGTCCGTATCAGATGAGATGAATCTCTG
Organism: Phyllobates terribilis; assembly: GCF_046119375.1. Classification (NCBI taxonomy): domain Eukaryota; kingdom Metazoa; phylum Chordata; class Amphibia; order Anura; family Dendrobatidae; genus Phyllobates; species Phyllobates terribilis. The sequence goes on from NW_027362943.1 coordinate 2,231,636, forward strand.
AGATAAGAGGGTAAACTGGTAACGAGGGGCTGCAAGAAAAAATCTATGTAAATACATGCCTTTTCACAAATGCTTCCTATGCCTGACACAATAGGTCGACCCGGTGGACATTCCAGATTTTTGTGGACTTTGGGCAAGACATAGAAAGTGGGTATGGTAGGTTTCCTCACTATCATAAATTCCCTCTCTTGTTTATTAATGGTTCCCATAGAGAAAGCCTTCAAAAGTAGTCGTTCAAGCTTAGCCGAGAAGACCTGTGTGGGGTCCGAGGGAAGTCTCAAATAAAATCTGGTGTTATTGAGCTGTCTATGTACTTCAGCAGTGTACATGCCACGAGGCCATAAAACAATATTTCCCCCTTTGTCTGCTTCCTTTATCAGGAATTCCTGGTTTTTCTGCAGGCAAAGGAGGGCACGCCTCTCCATCATGGTTAAATTTTGATGAGATATGTTATTGACAGGTAATCTCCTGATCTCATCTTTCATAACCTCAAAAAATGTAGAAACTGCTGGAACCAAAGACAGGGATGGTAGAATATTAGAAGGTAATCGATGCGGAAACTTTTTCCTACCTTGGTATGACTGGTTGTCCTCTAGGAGTTCAAGTAAGTCACGGAAGACCTGTTTATCAGTAGGGGAAGAGAGGTCTGAGAATGAATCAGATTTAGTGTAGATGACTTTGAGAATAATTCTTCTACAAAAAAGATACAAGTCTTTTAGCAAGATAAATTTATCGACCGGTACCATGGGAGAGAAAGAGAGACCCTTCTGTAATACAGAACTTTCAACATCATTTAATGTATAAGTAGAAAGGTTGATGATCTGAAGTTGGTCAGAGTTCTGACTTAAAATCTGTTCCTCTTCTTGTATGTCCTGGTGGCCATGGTCCTCACAGAATTTGATCCTGTTTTTTTGCTGCCGTTGCTTACGTTTCCCCCGTCTCGTCCGCCGTCGGTATCGCTTGTTTCTGAGCTTAAAAAATGATCACTATGGCCTATACTTGACAGAGATCCTCCTTCCGTATATTTTACAGATGAAGGTTTACGCAAGTTACCCCTATGTTTCCATTTATAGGCTTGGTTCCTGTCATAATCAGCTTTATCCCTGTTTAACTTGGCTCTTTTCCTCTCCATGGTATCTTTATCAAGACGATCAATGGTGTCCCTCAACTCAGTTTGGAAGGGCACTATAAATTTATTATAATCATATTTGGACATCTGTGTTTCCAATAATTTAATACGAATTTTCAATGTCTGAAAAAGATCCCTGTCATGTTGGATTAGCATATTGACTAGGACATTAGAACACGGTGATAGACCTGATTCCCATGTGGCCTTAAATTCTGGGGTAGGTTCCCAGGCTGGAAATATCTGGACTCTCAATCCACGTGGATAGATAGAGAGTCTCTGATATTTAATTGTCTCGCACGGGATTTGACGGATCTGCACAAGTCAGTCATACGAGTCTGGTGGAACATATCTAGCGTTGAGGAATATCAGAGACTCTCTATCTATCCACGTGGATTGAGAGTCCAGATATTTCCAGCCTGGGAACCTACCCCAGAATTTAAGGCCACATGGGAATCAGGTCTATCACAGTGTTCTAATGTCCTAGTCAATATGCTAATCCAACATGACAGGGATCTTTTTCAGACATTGAAAATTCGTATTAAATCATTGGAAACACAGATGTCCAAATATGATTATAAGAAATTTATAGTGCCCTTCCAAACTGAGTTGAGGGACACCATTGATCGTCTTGATAAAGATACCATGGAGAGGAAAAGAGCAAAGTTAAACAGGGATAAAGCTGATTATGACAGGAACCAAGCCTATAAATGGAAACATAGGGGTAACTTGCGTAAACCTTCATCTGTAAAATATACGGAAGGAGGATCTCTGTCAAGTATAGGCCATAGTGATCATTTTTTAAGCTCAGAAACGAGCGATACCGACGGCGGACGAGACGGGGGAAATGTAAGCAACGGCAGCAAAAAAACAGGATCAAATTCTGTGAGGACCATGGCCACCAGGACATACAAGAAGAGGAACAGATTTTAAGTCAGAACTCTGACCAACTTCAGATCATCAACCTTTCTACTTATACATTAAATGATGTTGAAAGGTCTGTATTACAGAACGGTCTCTCTTTCTCTCCCATGGTACCGGTCGATAAATTTATCTTGCTAAAAGACTTGTATCTTTTTTGTAGGAGAATTATTCTCAAAGTCATCTACACTAAATCTGATTCATTCTCAGACCTCTCTTCCCCTACTGATAAACAGGTCTTCCGTGACTTACTTGAACTCCTAGAGGACAACCAGTCACACCAAGGTAGGAAAAAGTTTCCGCATCGATTACCTTCTAATATTCTACCATCCCTGTCTTTGGTTCCAGCAGTTTCTACATTTTTTGAGGTTATGAAAGATGAGATCAGGAGATTACCTGTCAATAACATATCTCATCAAAATTTAACCATGATGGAGAGGCGTGCCCTCCTTTGCCTGCAGAAAAACCAGGAATTCCTGATAAAGGAAGCAGACAAAGGGGGAAATATTGTTTTATGGCCTCGTGGCATGTACACTGCTGAAGTACATAGACAGCTCAATAACACCAGATTTTATTTGAGACTTCCCTCGGACCCCACACAGGTCTTCTCGGCTAAGCTTGAACGACTACTTTTGAAGGCTTTCTCTATGGGAACCATTAATAAACAAGAGAGGGAATTTATGATAGTGAGGAAACCTACCATACCCACTTTCTATGTCTTGCCCAAAGTCCACAAAAATCTGGAATGTCCACCGGGTCGACCTATTGTGTCAGGCATAGGAAGCATTTGTGAAAAGGCATGTATTTACATAGATTTTTTCTTGCAGCCCCTCGTTACCAGTTTACCCTCTTATCTCAGAGATTCATCTCATCTGATACGGACTCTCAACTCTCTTTGCTTACCTGACCAGTTCTTATTCATCACTGTTGATGTTGAATCGCTATATTCAAATATAGCCCACAAAGATGGCATAGCAGCAGTCCTCTATTTTCTGAATGCTACAAGTGGAGGTAATCGTTTACATGACTCTTTCATTGTGGACCTCTTGAACTTCATTCTTACCCACAATTATTTTGTGTTTGATCATATCTTCTATCGACAAATCTCTGGGACCGCCATGCGGGCACGGTGTGCGCCCTCCTTTGCCAACCTTTTTCTGGGTTGGTGGGAGGACACACACGTGTACCCCTCACAGGCATACAATCGGGGGGTCTTCAAGTGGCTACGCTTCATAGATGATATCTTGATTATCTGGACGGGCACGGAAGCCGAGGCACTTACCTTCATTGATAGGCTGAACGTTAATGATTTTAACATTCATCTTACCCATTGTATATCTTCCTCTGCAGTTAACTTCCTGGATCTGGAGATCAGGAAAGTGGGTGGCTCACTTGTATCCAAATTACATAGGAAATCGACTGCCACAAACAGTCTCTTACACTACTAAAGTTTTCATCCTAGAAACTTGAGAGACAGCATACCGGTGGGACAATTCTCAAGGGCCAAAAGGAACTGTACAACACAGGAGGATTACAAAACCGAGGCCAGCAATTTAACCTCACGTTTTCGGGAGCGCGGATATCCTAAAGCGGTAATTTCCAAGGCTCACCAGAAGGTTTTGGTCAAACCACGGGAGATGTTGCTACAATCACGTGTCAATATGGAGGATACACAGATTAGATTTATCACCACGTTTAACAATCAATGGAATAAAGTGGGTAGTCTATTTCGGAAACATTGGAATATACTTAAGACGGATAGTCGTCTTTCTAGCATTTTACCAGAGAGACCGTTGTTGACGGCTAGACGCGCCCCAAATTTAAGGGATAAACTTATGCATAGTCACTATACACGCCCCAGTTGTAGTACCTCGGGCGGCAGTAAATTTAAGGGCTCATTCCCTTGTGGCGATTGTTCTGCTTGTCCATTTCTCTCTTCTGGTAAAACTTTCACTAATCCGATTGACAACCATCAATACCCTTTGAGGGACTTTATCAATTGTAGGTCCACTAATGTTGTATATGCATTGACCTGTCCCTGTCCGAAGGTTTATATTGGTCAAACGTCGCAGGAACTCCGTAGACGGGTACAGCAACATGTTTCCAACATCCATCTTGCTGAACAGGATTTGAAGAAGGGCAAAGCCATCTCTTCGGTGGCTCTGCTCTTCTTCCAATGCCACGCTGGTAGCCCCAATAAATTGCGAGTCATGGGCCTCCAGAAGATGAGGCCCAATTCACGTAATTCAGATCACACCAAGGATCTATTGAGATCTGAATCTAGGTGGATCTTTGTTCTTGATACAGTGGCCCCTAGGGGTATAAATGAGGACTTTTCATTTACTGGTTACTTGGCTTAAACTCCCATGGTATCCTTGCTATTGGAATCCCGCTTTAGATTGAGGGCTCTCTGGTTCAACCTTTTTCCTCTTTATCCTTTTTATCCTTCCATCTCTTCTCGTGTGGCTGGCTTGTGCATTTCCTCCATCCCATAACAAGTTAATCCCCAGCATTCTTATCATCTTAAATGCCAGGTCCTTATTTATAATTGTACGTATATCCATATATGTTGCTGTTTGGCTTCATTAGCCACCTTTGTAATGGCCCACAATTTGTACATGATTGTTTTGTTCTATGTTTGTTTGTGGTTGGTTTGTCTGGTAAGTCTTTTATGTTTATGTTTGTATTGTTATTATTGGTCACACTTTTATGCACATTTGGTGACTTTCTGACTCCAATCACACTTTTCATCTTGCTCTTTGGCCTGGCCAGGCACTTTCCTTGATCAGGGCCAGCCCTCTTTTCTTTGTACCGGTAATTTTTTGTAGCGGACGCGCTACTTCCGGGGGTATACATATATTTTTTGCGTTCTATCTTCCCCGGGAATGCCAACTTCTTTCCTATTGTGACCATCCCAAGGGACTACATCCCTCTTGATCTCTGAGGGGGCGGTTTCCAAAACCGGATATGATCTTTTACCTAGTTCCGGTTGCGTTCCACCATAGCGTCTGGGTGGAACGCATGAGAGATAGGAAGGGGCGGCGGTTCGCCGACCGGATATGACGTCTTATCCAGTTCCGGTTGCGTTACATCACAGCACGTGGGCGGCACGCTGTGGAAACAGGAAGTTACCGTCCGATTTGCCACGATGCTGGAGAGACTTTCTGAGGGCATCTATACTCACCTGAAGGGAATCACACTAAATTGATTAGATTATTTAATGTACACATGTGTTCACTGACAACATACCCCTGACGAAGCTGCGGTCCAGCAGCGTAACGCGTAGGGTCTTCGGTGCCAACAGGTAACTATGTCAATTTATTATTTTTGATTTATCCCTTGACTACTCAGGAGTGCCCGTTTTGCCATACATGATTTAACTCATGATCCGATGTCGTACCTTACGTGGGATGACACTTTTTGGTAAATGCTGATACTATACGGGCCCCTAGTGCTAGCAGGTTATTACTCCCACTCATTCCTTCATTCCTTGATCTATTATGATGTATAGTCTGATTATTTGGGAGTGGCTGGTCCATTACCTATGTTTGGTCTAGTGGTGCTGTGCTACCCTCCACTAGGGCGACATAGCTTGGTTAAAAACCATTATTGTATTATGAGATATTAAAATTATATATATTATACCTGTGGCCTAAGGGGGGATTTATTGCTTTGGAACACTATTATTGTTCTTCCCCCATGAATATTGTTATGCCTTGTCTGTTTTTAAATGTTTTTATTTTTTCTTGTGTTGTCAGTGTGTAATCATGTAATAAAGATTTTTTCATTTTTCTAATATTGGGTGTGCACGGTTGTATATCCTGAGTCTTTTTTCTTCCAAACTATATTATGACATCCCTCTGGCGCTGCGTGATGACATCCCTCTGGTGCTGGGTGATGACATCACGCCAGTGCACAGAGAGCGGAGGCGTGACTTTCCCCCCCATTGCTGGATTTTGTAGGTGACATATGCTGTGGCTGTACATGTACAGCAAGATGATAGCGCCGGCTCACATGCAGAGCCGACCCTATCATCCGCTGAGGTAAGCTGTACATCACAGCTGACAACCTACTTTAATGGCCACGATTGGGATTAACACCGATCGCAGCCGTTTAACCCTTTAGATACCGCCATCAATTGTGACAGCGGCATCTAGATGGCTATTTCAGGGCAGGGGCTTACTCTTAAGCCTATGGTAACCTGAGGCCAAGTAATGGCCTTTGGGTTAGCCATCTTTGGGGCCTGGAATATGCAGGGTCCTACATGTGAACTGTCAATATAAGACAGACAGACAGACCTAATATTCTGCAGTGCAGAAGTATTGCAGGATATTAGATCAGTGACTGTAAAGTAAAAGTTAAAAGCTACATAAAAAAATCTAAATAAAATATGAAATAAAAGTATTCTGCTACTAATCTTGAAAGTGAAAAAAAAAAGTACACATTTGTGGTATAAATCTGTACCATATCCCTGGCTTACTGTGCCTTCACATTACGCTCAATGTCCCCATCGGGGCATACGTCCGGACCCCCCCACAAAACGGGATTCAGACATATGTTCCTATGGGGCCATATACTGTAATGGTGCCGACAGAGCGAACGTGCGTTCTGCCGGCATCATTTTCAGAAGTGTACACATACTGGAAGCAGACATTCAGATGCAGTCTATTATGTCTGACTGTCCACCTCCTGTAGGCGTGCACTCCAGAAAATTATGCAGAGCACACGTTTGCTCTGCCGGCATCATTACAGTCTATGGCCCTGTAGGCACAAATATCCGTATCCCGTTTTCTTGTAGGGTTCGAACGTATGCCCCAATGGGGACATTGAACAAAAGCGTTTTTGCAGCGTTTTTCACCCATAGCAATAAGAAAGTGGGAAAACACTGATTTTGCAGGTTTTTTGGTGAATAAAACTGACTTTATTAAACGTACTGTAGATTCCTATAATCTCCACCAAAAAACGCCACAAAACCTGTTTTTTAGGCCGGTTTCGCATATATTTCCGTTACCGGAGATATCCGTTTTACATGTTGCATCCGTGTGCGGCCCATGTGCTGCATCAGGATCACACATACCGGCACCAGGGAATCAGCGTACAGCTAACGCTGTTCCCAAGCGCCGGGTGCTGAATGCTGCACTCATCATGATTCCTTGCCTGCGCTGCAATCAGCACCAGCAGGGACAAGGATGAGGGTAGTAGTAGTGTCTGCTCCCGCTGTGTCCCTGTGTAAAACAAAGAATAAAACAATAAAATCCATATACTCACCTCTTCTAGGTGTCCCCCGCTGTAATCCTCTGATACCAAGGAGCCAGGGAGAATGAGTGGCTCCGGAGCTGAGCTCAGGAGCCGTGTCCTGTCACTCACTGAGCGCAGCTCCAAAGCCGCTCATTCTCCCCGTGGAGCGCACTGACACATGGTCTGTGGAAACACATTGAGATGTGCACAGACCAATTCATTCATCGTGTATCGATGTCTCCAGCACGTGTGGAAACTGTCTCCACTCGTACTGGAGATACTGACGTGTGAAAGAGCCCTTATAAGCAAGAGCAAATTTTGGTTGCAGAGAAAACACTGCAAAAACGTAATGTGTGATCATAGCCTCATGATGAATAAAAAATAATAAACGCACCAAAAATGTAGCTTTTCCATCATACTGACAGAAAATAGAATAAAAACTGATCAAAAACCCATATACCAAAAATGGTATAGCTGAAAACGTCAGATACAGGAATAATCTGCAGGTAAATAGTGTTACAACGTTTCCTGGCAGCTTTACTAAATGTTCAGCTACTGGGAAACTGAACTATATTTCTTTCAAGAGCCATTTGCTTTCAGTCATGCAAGGAGTTGCTTAAGCCGGCTTACTACACTATGAGTAGTTGCTGTAAGCACGCTCCAGCACTTGGGTTGCCAGCTCAGTGTGCAGCACATCTGTGCGGAGAAAATCAAAAGTTCTGGGGCGTGCTTACAGTATAGTGAGCAGTGCTGTGAGCCATGAATGTAACTTCTATGACTGAAAGCCCATAGCTCCCGGGAGGAAATAAGTTAATTCTTTCCTGGTAGCTGCACTTACAGTAAGACGGCCATGTAGCATTGTAAAGATATTTACCTGCAGATTGACTCTATATCACCAGGTAAATAGCGTTTTCTGACATTACAGGTTCTCTTTAATATTGACATTTATGGCATTGCTATGGTGAGAAACTACATAAAGAGATTCTGCAGGACTTAAAGGGATTGTTCATTGCTTTTATATTGATGGGCTATCCTTTATAATGGCTGCAACTGGGTAATGCAAATCTACGCCTCAATAAGAGTGGATATGAAGGGCCCAGCCGTGCCCACTATGCAGTTGATAGAGCTGTGTCGTTCCGCTCCGCAAGTGAGCACATACCACGGGCACCAGGAACTGCTGATCAATGGGGGGAGCTGGATGTTGCATCCCACCGATCAGATATCGATCACCTGTCCTAATGATAGGCCATCAAAATAAAATTGTCTGACAACCCCTTTAATGATTAAAAGGCCACTTCATTGAATAAATCAGTGATATGAGATCAGTGGGGTGCGGGCGCCCGGCACACCCCTTTATCAGTTGAAAACTGCTCTGGCAGTGAACTAAGCGATGTATGGGCAGAGCACAGCAGCCTCATATATTGCTGACGCCCCTTTCACATTGTGTTCTTGCCCATGTGTGTTGGTCCCGTCGGGGCTTATGTCCGAACCAATAAAAAATGGGATTTGGACATATGTGCCAACGAGGATCATAGAATATATAATGGTGCTGACAGAGTCAATGTGTGCTCTGTCGTGCATCATTTTCGGGCGTATACACCTACTGGACGCAGTCTACTATGTCCGAGTGTCGGCCTCAAGTAGGCGATGCACGACAGAGCACATGTTCGCTCTGCCAGCACCATTATAGTCCATACTCGCCCGCAGACTATGATGCATTTCTATGGGAGCAGGACGGAGTTGCTAACAGACATATTTTTCAATACACAGAGCACCAGTTTAACATCATAAATGGCATCGTCATCAAAAAAGTGCAAGATTGCTGATGAAAAACGAATATTTCAGGAAAAGTGGGAAAACTTATATTTTGTCACAGAGGTCGGAGAGAGAGCCCGGAGTCTGATTTGTCTTCATTTGTCGCAGCTTAAGGACTACAATGTGCGTGGACATTACATGACGCAGCATGGAGGACAGTATGGAGCAATGTCTGGCAAACAGAGAGGAAAAGCTTCAGCAGATGAAAGCGCCTCTTCAAAAACAGCGAAACTTCTTCCCAAGTATTAACAGGTCAAGTGAAGCTTCTGGAAAAGCGAGTTTTGTACTCAGTAACATGAGAGCAAATCATTCACGACCATTTACTGAAGGTAACAGATACTCCATACTGTGCTGTGTTCATTCGTGGGGTTGATGAAAACCTAAACATAACCGAGGAATTATTGGATTTATCACCAATGAAAGGCACAACGACCGGTCGGGACATTTTTAAAGAGCTTGAAGGTTGTATTAACCCAGCAGGACCGCCATGGGATAAACTGGTGTCTGTGGTAGCGGATGGGGCACCAGCAATGTGTCCTGAAAACATTGGTGTTGTGGGATTATTGAAAGCAAAACGAAGCCAGCGTTCATTGTCAGGTCCTTTCAGTGCTATACACTGCATTCTGCATCAGGGGGCGCTGTGCGGAAAAAGTGTACAAATGTAAGACGTTATGGACTTTGTGCTTAAGACTGGTAACTTTATACGGGCAAGAGGTCTTAACCATAGGCCGTTCACTTCATTCCTGTCTGATATGGACAGTGAATATGGAGACTTGCTGTAGCATACCGAGGTCAGATGGTTGAGTCGGTGAAGAGGGTTGGAAAGATTTTTTGCTTTGAGACAGGAGATAGATTTTTATGGCGCTGAAAGATAAAGACGCTTTCCAACTTTCCTTCCCAGCTTTTCTATCTGACTTAGTGTTTCTAACAGATGTCACAGAACACCTCAACGCACTCAACTTGAAGCTCCAGGGCCCAAAGCAGATGATTACAATGATGATTGCTGGTATAAAAGCAATCAGATGTAGCTGTCTATGTGGCCCAGCAGCTGCAGTCTGGCAATTTGGCTCATTTCTCAGTTGTGCAGTCGCTGGTACGAGCGGAACCCGAACGCTTGAACTACTCTTCCAATATAATTTCTCAGTTACTACAAGAGTTTGATAGACGTTTTCATGGGTTTCAGGATCTTGAAGCTGAATTTACACTCTTTGCCACTCCGTTTGCGGTAGACATTGCTTGTGTTTCAGAAGATCTGCAGATGGAGATTGTGGACTTGCAATGCGACGCTGTTCTTAAACAGAAGTATATGGAAATTGCTGTTCCAGATCTCTATAGGTTTGTCGCACGAGAAAAATTTCCAAATCTTCTTAAAGCCGCTGCCAGGATCATGGCCATGTTCAGAAGTACATACGTACAGTACAGACGAAAAGTTTGGACACACCTTCTCATTTAAAGATTTTTCTGTATTTTCATGACTTTGAAAATTGTACATTCACTCTGAATTCATCAAAACTATGAATTAACACATGTGGAATTATATACTTAACAAAAAAGTGTGAAACAACTGAAAATATGTCTTATATTCTAGGTTCTTCAAAGTAGCCACCTTTTGCTTTGATGACTGCTTTGCACACTCTTGGCATTCTCTTGATGAGCTTCAAGAGGTAGTCACCGGAAATGGTCTTCCAACAATCTTGAAGGAGTTCCCAGAGATGCTTAGCACTTGTTGGCCCTTTTGCCTTCACTCTGTGGTCCAGCTCACCCCAAACCATCTCAATTGGGTTCAGGTCTGGTGACTGTGGAGGCCAGGTGATCTGACGTAGCACCCCATCACTCTCCTTCTTGGTCAAATAGCCCTTACACAGCCTGGAGGTGTGTTTGGGGTCATTGTCCTGTTGAAAAATAAATGATGGTCCAACTAAACGCAAACTGCATGGAATAGCATGCCGCTGCAAGATGCTGTCGTAGCCATGCTGGTTCAGTATGCCTTCAATTTTGAATAAATCCCCAACAGTCTCACCAGCAAAGCACCCCCACACCATCACACCTCCTCCTCCATGCTTCACGGTGGGAACCAAGCATGTAGAGTCCATCCGTTCACCTTTTCTGAGTCGCACAAAGATACGGTGGTTGGAACCAAAGATCTCAAATTTGGACTCATCAGACCAAAGCACAGATTTCTACTGGTCTAATGTCCATTCCTTGTGTACTTTAGCCCAAACAAGTCTCTTCTGCTTGTTGCCTGTCCTTAGCAGTGGGTTCCTAGCAGCTATTTTACCATGAAGGCCTACTGCACAAAGTCTGCTCTTAACAGTTGTTGTAGAGATGTGTCTGCTGCTAGAACTCTGTGTGGCATTGACCTGGTCTCTAATCTGAGCTGCTGTTAACCTGCGATTTCTGAGGCTGGTGACTCGGATAAACTTATCCTCAGAAGCAGAGGTAACTCTTGGTCTTCCTTTCCTGGGGCGGTCCTCATGTGAGCCAGTTTCTTTGTAGCGCTTGATGGTTTTAGCAACTGCACTCGGAGACACTTTCAAAGTTTTCCCAATTTTTCGGACTGTCTGATCTTCATTTCTTAAAGTAATGATGGCCACTCGTTTTTCTTTACTTAGCTGCTTTTTTCTTGCCATAATACAAATTCTAACAGTTTATTCAGTAGGACTATCAGCTGTGTATCCACCAGACTTCTGCACAACACAACTGATGGTCCCAACCCCATTTATAAGACAAGAAATCCCACTTATTAAACCTGACAGGGCACACCTGTGAAGTGAAAACCATTTCCGGTGACTACCTCTAGAAGCTCATCAAGAGAATGCCAAGAGTGTGCAAAGCAGTCATCAAAGCAAAAGGTGGCTACTTAGAAGAACCTAGAATATAAGACATATTTTCAGTTGTTTCACACTTTTTTGTTAAGTATATAATTCCACATGTGTTAATTCATAGTTTAGATGCCTTCAGTGTGAATGTACAATTTTCATAGTCATGAAAATATAGAAAAATCTTTAAATGAGAAGGTGTGTCCAAACTTTTGGTCTGTACTGTATAAGAACAGTTTTTCTCTTCAATGAACTTAACAAATCAGCATTATGGTCAAGACTTACAGATGAACATCTTCGTGCAACATTGCGATTGGCCGACACTCATGATTTCAAGCCCAATCTTGACATTCTCGTATCTGGCAAATGCTGCCAACTGAGCAGCCAGATTGAATTCTGCGACACTTGAAGTGGAAAACTGGATTGTTAAAATAAGCAGGTGGAGTAAGCCGGCAAATTTCCGTTAAGTTTAAACCTAGCAGTATTATAGTAACGTAATGGAGAATTGTTATAGTAATTCAAATAGATAATTGTTTAACAATAATTTTGTACTGTATTAAATTTGAAAGGAATGCGGCCCGCCAGCTTACATTTTTTTTAAGTGCGGCCCATTTACTCTATCGAGTTTGAGACCCATGTACTAGTGGAAGTCACGAGTGCAAGGGTTCATGGGCGCCAGTAGTGGAAGACATAGTGCGCGAAACCGAAGAACAAGTAAGCAGACCTGCTGATCAGCACTGCAGTGCCGAGGCCGAGTTATGGCGAAATAGGGAGCGACAGTGCGCCTCACCAGTCCTGGAGTATATTACAGAGGAAGGATACTGTGTGGAAAATGCTTCATACTGTAAAGGAAACGGCCAGAACACTTTGTGCCCCCCGATATCCCTTGTATGCCGGGACGTTGCTAGGGTCCTAAAAGATCAGGGGCCAAAGCCCCAAAGTAGGTGTTTCCCCATACAACCTCCCCGCCACTTAAAAGAGGACCTATACATATATAATTACAGTACACCATTGATGCTAACCTAAAATACACAACTGAAAGACCAATATTCCTAAAATTACTTCTATACAAGGCAATAATAATCCCGCTACACAATGCCCTCTACCATCAACACTACACAGTGAGTACATAGTATTATGATATGACCATTGCCTCTACATAAAAAACACCCTGTACAAAGACCATCTGACTTCTCACATTTCCAGCACCGTCCCCATCTATTACCACCCTGCACAACCTCCCCATGCTGCCTGCTCTTCCGACGTGGAATAGGAACCTCAATACTTCAAAAATTATGTCATTACTATGATTACCCTCCACCAATTAATGCTACAAAGACTGTGTGCCAGATAGAGGGGACCTATAAAAATAATAGCATCCCATAGAAAGTAGTAAAGACCCCACTGTGCTGCCTAGCAAGTAATAATGCCAGATATGCTCTTATGAAAGTTTCAATATCTGAAGTGTTCCCTCCAAGCAACAAATACCGTTGAGTATCCCCTTTAAGTAATAATGCCCCCTTAAATCCACAATCAAACTACACCCAACTACAAAGTTCTTCTTCAAGTCTATGGATGATGATTTCTGGGAGGTGAAAGAAGAAATTTCTGATGATGCACCCATTTAAAATAAATGATGTCCTTAGTGCCCCCATAGCACCCTGTATATTGTATGATAGTCCAACAGCTCACTACACACTGTATGATGGTCCCCACAGCTCCCTATGCACTGTATGATGGTCCCCACAGCTCCCTACGCACTGTATGATGGTCCCCACAGCTCCGTATGCACTGCATAATGGTCCCCACAGCTCCGTATGCACTGCATAATGGTCCCCACAGCTCCCTATGCCCTGTATGATGGTACCCACAGTTCCATATGCACTGTATCATGGTCCCCACAGCTCCCTATACCCTGTATGATGGTCCCCACAGCTCCGTATGCACTGCATAATGGTCCCCACAGCTCCCTATGCCCTGTATGATGGTACCCACAGTTCCATATGCACTGTATCATGGTCCCCACAGCTCCCTACGCTCTGTATGATGGTCCCCACAGCTCCCTATGCACTGTATGATGGTCCCCACAGCTCCCTATGCACTGTATGATGGTACCCACAGCTCCATATGCACTGGTATCATGGTCCCCACAGCTCCCTACGCTCTGTATGATGGTCCCCACAGCTCCCTATACACTGTATGATGGTCCCCACAGCTCCCTAGACACTGTATGATGGTCCCCACAGCTCCTTAGACACTGTACGATGGTCCCCACAGCTCCCTAGACACTGTATGATGATCCCCACAGCTCCCCCATGCACTGTATGATGGTCCCCACAGCTCCCTATGCATTGCATAATGGTCCCCACAGCTCTCTATGCTCTGTATGAGGGTCCCCACAGCTCCCTATGCTCTGTATGATGGAACCCACAGCTCCCTATGCACTGTATGATGGTCCCCACAGCTATCTAAGCTCTGTATTATGGAACCCACAGCTCCCTATGTACTGTATGATGGTCCCCACAGCTATCTACGCTCTGTATGATGGTCCCCACAGCTCACTATGCACTGTATGATGGTCCCCACAGCTTCTTGCTCCTTAGATACTGTATGATGGTCCTCATACTTCCCTATACACTGTATGATGGTCCCCACAGCTCCCTACACACTGTATGATGGTCCCCACAGCTCCTTAGATACTGTATGAGTGTCCCCACAGCTCCCTAGACACTGTATGATGGTCCCCACAGCTCCCTATGCTCTGTATGATGGTCCCCACAGCTCCCTATGCTCTGTATGATGGTCCCCACAGCTCCCTATTCTCTGTATGATGGTCCCCACAGTGCCCTATGCACTGTATGATGGTCTTCACAGCTCCCTATGCATTGTATGATGGTCTCCACAGCTCCCTATGCATTGTATGATTGTCCTCATAGCTCTCTACGCACTGTATGATGGTCCCCGCAGCTCCTCATGCACTGAATGATGGTCCCCATGGCTCCTTATACACTGTATGATGGTCCCCATGGCTCCTTATGTACTGTATGATGGTCCCTGCAGCTCCCTACGCTCGGTATGATGGTCCCATCTCCCTATGCACTGTATGATGGTCCCCACAGCTCCTCAGGCACTGTATGATGGTTTCCACAGCTCCCTATGCATTTTCTGATGGTCCCCACAGCTCTCTACGCATTGTATGATGGTCCCTGCAGCTCCTTATGCACTGTATGATGGTCCTCACGGCTCCTTATACACTGTATGATGGTCCCCACGGCTCCTTATACACTGTATGATGGTCCCCACGGCTCCTTATACACTGTATGATGGTCCCCACGGCTCCTTATACACTGTATGATGGTCCCCATGGCTCCTTATGTACTGTATGATGGTCCCTGCAGCTCCCTACGCTCTGTATGATGGTCCCTACAACTCCCTATGCACTGCATAATGGTCCCCACAGCTCCATATGCACTGCATAATGGTCCCCACAGCTGCCTACGCACTGCATAATGGTCCCCACAGCTCCCTATGCACTGCATAATGGTCCCCACAGCTCCCTATGCACTGCATAATGGTCCCCACAGCTCCCTATGCACTGCATAATGGTCCCCACAGCTCCCTATGCACTGCATAATGGTCCCCACGCTCCCTATGCACTGCATAATGGTCCCCAAAGCTCCCTATGCACTGTATGATGGTCTCCACAGCTCCCCATGCATTGTCTGATGGTCCCCACAGCTCCCTATGCACTGTATGACGGTCTCCACAGCTCCCTATGCATTGTCTGATGGTCCCCACAGCTCCCTATGCACTGTATGATGGTCTCTACAACTCCTTATAACTGGCATGATTGTCCCTACAACTACCTATATCCTGTATAATGGCCCTCACAGCCCCATATATACAGTACTGTATGATGGCCCCCGCAGCCCAATATATACTGTATGATGACCCCCACACCCACTTGTACACTATATTATGGCCCTTACAGCTCCCTTTATACTGTATGATGGCCCCACGGCCCCTTATAAACTGTATTCTGGCACCCACTCCCCATTTTATATAATATGATGGCCCCACTGCCCCTTATATATAGCATGATGACTCTCATAGCCCCTTATAGTATGATGACACTCACACCCCTTATATATACAGGTGCATCTCACTAAATTAGAATATCATTAAAAAGTTTATTTATTTTAGTTCTTCAATGGTGAAAATGAAACTCATATATTCTATAAAGTCATTACAATCAAAGTGATCTATTTCAAGTGTTTATTTCTGTTAATGTTGATGATTATGGCCAGGGGCGCACATAGAAATCATGAGGCCCCATAGCAGAAGCTCTAATTGGACCCCCCCACCAAAAAAATAAAGAAATATTTGTCTGTGTCACAGAAGAGCCGATCTCACAACTTTCCAGCCTTTACTTCGTTTTTCTAATGTTCCTCCTACTGAAGTCCTAGATCCCTCTTTCATTGCCCCCATGAAGTATGATGCCAATAAAAGTGCCCCCCAAACACAGTATGATACCCCATGGTGCATTCCTCCACATTAGCCTCTACATGAACAGTATAATGACCTTATTGTACCCCACTTCAACTCCCAAGGCAAAGTATGGTGACCCTAACACAGTATGATTCCCCCAACTGTGACTCCCACACAGTCCTCCATACAGTATAATGGGCCTACATACAGTATAATGGCCCACACTAGCCCTCCAAACAGTATGATGGACCCCACACAAACCTTCACACCGTATAATTGCTTTCATACAGTATAACGGCCCCCCACATAGCCCTCAAAATATCATAATGACCCCACATAGACTTCCATATAGTATAATATGCCACCCATAATCCTCCATATAGTATAATGCACCCTCCAAAATCCTCCATATAGTATAATGCACCCCCCATAATCCTCCATATAGTATAATGCACTCCCCTTAGTCCTCCATACAGTATATTTCACACCCCAAAGGGTAAAATGCAGCCCTCATATAGTATAATGCACCACACAGTCCTGCAGTATTATGGGCACCACATACTCAATGATTTTAAAATACCATATGTTTTAAATAAGACGACCCGAGTATAAGCCGAGGCCCCTAATTTTACCACAAAAAAACTGGGAAAACGTATTGAGTTGAGTATAAGCCTAGGGTAGGAAATGCAGCAGCTACTGTAAAATGTCACCATCCTGGTATGTATGGCTCCATCATCACCAATCCTGGTATGTATGGCACCCCTCATCCCTCAATCCTGGTACATATGGTACCCCTCATCCCCCAATCCTGTTATGTGTGGCCCCCTCATCCCCCAATCCTGGTATGTATGGCTCCCTCATCACCAATCCTGGTGTGTATGGCACCCCTCATCCCCCAATCCTGGTACATATGGCACCCCTCATTCCTGAAAACCCCTTTAATCTGACTTTATAGAAAAAGTCTATATCCGGCTACTGTCCTCCCCTCATGAATCACAAAATATGCCAAGTGTGAACAACTTCTGTCCCCAAATGAGGACTTGCAGGCGATCAGTTGATAGTCGGGGATCTGGCAGTGAACACCCTCAGGCCACACCACTGCTATGTAGCACGTGAGCCTCGGGGGAGCGAGGAGGATAGGTGAGTATTGGGGGGTGGGAGGTTGCGGCGGCGGAGGAGCGGGCACACTCAGTAGCGGCTGCTGTAGCTACCACGTGTGCCCGCTGCTAAAGGGACATGAATATTACCTCTTCTCCACTTCCATGGGCGTGGAGAAGAGGGAATATTCATTCTCTTTAGTAGCGGGCACGGAGGAGCGCTGAGCCGTGGCTCCTGCTTACAGTGCCTGCTACTAAAGAGAATGCATATTCACGCTTGTCAATGCTCATAGTCCCGGCGTGGAGAGGAGTGAATATGCCAACAGGTGAACGGCTCAGCGCTCCTCCGTGCCCGCTACTAAAGAGAATGAATATTCCCTCTTCTCCACGCCCATGGCGGTACGCCACTCATTATGGCTTATAGCCAATGAAATCGCAAAAGTCATTATCTCAGTAAATTAAAATACTTTATAACATCAGCTTGAAAAATGTTTTTAAAATCCGAAATGTTGGCCTACTGAAATGTGTGTTCAGTAAATGCACTCAATACTTGGTCAGGCTCCTTTTGC
Source organism: Phyllobates terribilis (assembly GCF_046119375.1). NCBI lineage: Eukaryota > Metazoa > Chordata > Amphibia > Anura > Dendrobatidae > Phyllobates > Phyllobates terribilis. Next base: position 2,249,709 of record NW_027362943.1, read on the forward strand.
ATCAATTACTGCATCAATGCGGCGTGGCATGGAGGCGATCAGCCTGTGGCACTGCTGAGGTGTTATGGAAGCCCAGGTTGTTTTGATGGCAGCCTTCAGCTTGTCTGCTTTGTTGGTTTGGTGTCTCTTATCTTCCTCTTGACAATACCCCATAGATTCTCTATAATAGATTCTCTATGGGGTTAAGGTCATGTGAGTTTGCTGACCAATCAAGCACAGTGATACTGTTGTGTAAACCAGGTATTGGTACTTTTGGCAGTGTGGACAGGTGCCAAGTCCTGCTGGAGAATGAAATTTCCATCTACATAAAGCTTGTCGTCAGAGGGAAGCATGAAGTGCTGTAAAATTTCCTGGTAGACAGCTGCGCTGACTTTGGTGTTGATAAAACACAGTGGACCTACACCAGCAGATGACATGGCCCCCCAAACCATCAGTGATTGTGGAAACTTCACCCTAGACCTCAAGCAGCTTGGATTGTGGCCTCTCCACTCTTCCTCCAGACTCTGGGACCTTGATTTCCAAAGGAAAATTGGAACTCTGGGACCTTGTGGATGGTGTCAATGACTGCCTTCTTGGCATTTGTCAAGTCAGCAGTTTTCCCCATGATTGTGGAGCCTACTGAAACAGACTATGGGACATTTTTAAACACTTAGGAAGCAGTTGCAGGTGTTTTATGTTAATTATTCTAATTTACTGAGATAATGACTTTTGTGTTTTCATTGGCTGTAAGCCATAATCGTCAACATTAAAAGAAATAAACACTTGAAATAGATCTCTCTGTCTGTAATGACTCTATATAATATAGGAGTTTCACTTTTTGTATTGAAGAACTCAAATAAATTAACTTTTTGATGATATTCTAATTTAGTGAGATGCACCTGCATATGATGACTGTTGCTCCCAGTGGAATATGTGCGGTGTCTATTTTGGGATATTTTAGTATACCCATGATGATACTATAGACAGCCATTATGCCTGGAATGGCCCCTTCCTTGCGTGCCTTGCTTTTTTTGGCTTACATGTCTAACAATCACATATGTGTTGTGTCCCTTCCCCCATCATCCTATTCTTCTATTGCTGAATAAATATGATAGATTTTATACTCCCTGGACTCCTTTGATGGTCTTTTACCCTGCGGGGTTTTCTTTCATATATGGACTCACTGTGTGGTGGTGATGGTAGAGGACATTGTGTAGCAGGATCATTTTGGCCTTGTATAGTAGTAATTTTGGGAATATTGATCTTTGTATAGTGTATTTTAGATTAGTAACAGTGGTATACTGTAATTATATATGTATAAATCCTCTTTTAAGTGGCAGGGAGGTTATATGGGGAAACATGTACTTTGGGGCTGGGGTCCCTGATCTCTTAGGACCCCAGCAACGCTCCTGCACTGGGGAAAAGCAGGGTCTGGAGGCCACTTTAATATCATCATTTTATGGATATGACGCCAAAGAAACTAATGAAGTGCTTTGCAAAGTGCCATAATTAAAAAAATAAAATGGCGCAATTTTACAAGACCCGTAGCGTCTCCATTTTTCGGGATCTGGGACCGGGTTTATTTTTTGCACACCGAGCTGAAGTTTTTATTGATACCATTTTGGGGTAGATCCGATGTTTTGATCACCCGTTATTGCATTTTATTGCAATGTTGCGGCGACCAAAAAACATAATTCTGGCGTTTAGAATTTTTTTCTCGTTACGCCGTTTACCGATCGGATTAATTCTTTTTTATATTGATAGATCGGGCGATTCTGAACACGGCGATACCAAATATGTGTATGTGGGTGGTATTTTTAGAATTTTATTTTGAATGGGACGAAAGGGGGCTGATTTAAAGTTTTATATATTTTTTATTTTTTTTTAATATTTTCAAAAACATTTTTTTTGTACACTTTTTGCTTGCTTCTATAGTCTCATTAGGAGACTAGAAGCAGCAACTGTCCAATCACCTCTGCTACATAGAGGTGATGAGCAGATCAGCTCTATGTAGCAGAAATGCTCCTGTGCTATGAGCGCCGACCACTAGGTGGCGCTCATAGCGTCAGTACATGACAATCACTGGGGTCTGCTGCAGACCCAGAGTTGTCATGCCCACCCATCAGTGACCCGCGATTACGTGACGGGGTCACCGATGGGCGGGGTAAGTGATGCGCTTCCGGCGCAGCGCTGTTAAATGCCGCTGTCAGAGATTGACAGCGGCATTTAACATGTTAACAGCCGCGGGTGGATTGCGATTCCACCCGCGGCTGTTGGGGGCACATGTCAGCTGTATAAATCAGTCGACATGTGCCCGGTTCAGTGGGGGCTCAGCGCTGGAGCCCTCACTGAACCGGGGGTGATAGCCTAGTGCGTACTATTACGCCCCATGCTTTAAAGGGGTTAAATGGAGTATAATATTTGACAGTTCCCAAAAATTTCAGGATGTTTACGGCAGTAATATGGGATCACGTCTGATGACCACGGTTTTAGGCACTGGCCTTGTAGTGTGGTATTGGTCTGCGACCAAGTGTGAATAGGTTCAAGAAAACACAGCTGGCAGACTTTAAATGGAGAGTAGTATTTGGCACGCTCCACAAAATGTCACGGTTATTAGGTAAGGTGTGTATAGGAAAATGTTATTTAAGGAAATAAAATGTACATTTTATTGGGGATTCCACCGCAGTCAGTGATTTTAGTCCAGTGTTTTCCTGTAACTCACATAGCAGTAGAAGACAAAGACAGAAACACAATACACAAATCCCCTGCAGTAAAATAAACCGCAATAGTGCATGAAAATAACAAAGGGGACTTAGTTAACAGAATTGTGATCAAAATAATGTGAAAGCCATCGGTAAAGTTTTAAATATTAGAGTTAGGACTGTCCCATAAGGGTCGCCGTGACGATGCGGGATGGCTTTCGCATTATTTCAATCAAAATTATGTTAACTAAGTACGCTTTATTATTTTCATGCACTATTGCGATTTATTTATTTACTGCAGGGTGTTTGTGTATTGTATTTCTGTCTTCGTTTTTTTTCTGGCTAGTGGCCATGTGTGAACATGCTCTTACATGCTGCATGCACGACAATTAAAATTCCAGTTCAGGTCTCGAGTGTTTTTCATATAGCAGTAGATTATATGGATTAAAATAAAGGTTCATTTAAATAGCTGTCATGAATTATAACATGGGGCTGTGGGATATTTGCAGTCTGTGACTTTTTTGTTTAGTAATTTATTTCCTGAAGTGTAAACTTGATACATAAAACAGCAGTGTCCGTTATGATGACATCACAAAGCACATGACAGCACCGAGAACATGACATCATAGACCTCACATGACATCATAACTGCTACAGAATGTACAAAGTTCTATTCCTGAGCCATCTTGTGTCACAGCTTGACGAGGACCAGTCCAGGTAAGTAGCTTATCACTGAACGCTGGGGATCGGGTCACATCGGAAAGGGAGGAGGACTGGCTGCACAGCATTGTGTCACAGCACAAACAGCAGAGTAGGATCAGGAAGAGATCTGCAGTGTGTGCTGTATGGACTGTGTCCTCATCCCCATGATATTTCCAGATGATTATCAGCTGCATTGTTTTCTTTCTTCCTGACCTTCCTCAAGGCTGTTCTGAGATCTGTGGAGTAACTATCATACGTCTGGCAATTATCAAGTGGGTAGACTTTTTGGGATTCAGCAAGAAGGTAGGTGTGCGTGCATGTGACTGTGTGTGTAGGCACAGCATTGAAGGTTTGTGTGACCCCAGATCTAAAGGGAAGTGTGTCTGTGACCCCAGCACTAAAAGGATGTGTGTCTGTGATCCCACCAATAAAGGGATGTGTGTCTCTGACCCCACCAATAAAGGGATGTGTGCCTATGACCCCACCAATAAAGGGGTGGCTGTGTGATGGTTTGTGTGTCCCTGCACTAATGGGGTGTGTGTTTGTTTTCTCAACACCGTAGCACTAAAGGGGTGTGTGCACGTGTGTTTGGCACATGTGTACATGTCCCTGAAATGCAGCACTGAAGGGATGTGTGTGTGGCCCCAGCACTGAAGGTGTGTGACTGTGTCTGTTTGTGTGACCTCAGCACCAAAGGGATGTGTGTCTGTGACCCCAGCAATAAAGATGTGTGTCTCTATGGCCCCATCAATAACGGGGAGGCTGTGTGATGGTTTGCGTGTCCCTGCACTAATGGGGTGTGTGCTTGTTTCCTCAACACTGCAGCACTGAAGGGGTGTGTGCACGTGTGTTTGGCACACGTGTATATTTCCCCTGAAATGCAGCACTGAAGGGCTGTGTGGGTGGCCCCAGCACTGAAGGTGTGTGTCTGATTGTGTGACCTCAGCACCAAAGGGATGTGTGTTTGTGACCCCAGCAATGAAGGGGTTGTGTCTCTATGGCCCCATTAATAAAGGTGTGGCTGTGTGATGGTTTGTGTGTCCCTGCACTAATGGGGTGTGTGTTTGTGTCCTCAACACTGCAGCACTGAAGGGGTGTGTGCACGTGTGTTTGGCACATGTGTACATCTCCCCTGAAATGCAGCACTGAAGGGCTGTGTGTGTGGCCCAGCACTGAAGGTGTGTGTCTGTGTCTGTTTGTTTGACCTCAGCACTAAAGGGATGTGTGTCTGTGACCCCAGCAATAAAGATGTGCGTCTCTAGGGCCCCATCAATAACGGGGAGGCTGTGTGATGGTTTGCGTGTCCCTGCACTAATGGGGTGTGTGCTTGTTTCCTCAACACTGCAACACTGAAGGGGTGTGTGCACGTGTGTTTGGCACACGTGTACATCTCCCCTGAAATGCAGCACTGAAGGGCTGTGTGTGTGGCTCCAGCACTGAAGGTGTGTGTCTGTGTCTGTTTGTGTGACCTCAGCACCAAAGGGATGTGTGTCTGTGACCCCAGAAATGAAGGGGTGTCTCTGTGACCCCATCAATAAAGGGGTGCATGTGTGATGGTTTGTGTGTCCCTGCACTAATGGGGTGTGTGTTTGCGTCCTCAACACTGCAACACTGAAGGGGTGTGTGCAAGTGTGTTTGGCACACGTGTACATCTCCCCTGAAATGCAGCACTGAAGGGCTGTGTGTGTGGCTCCAGCACTGAAGGTGTGTGTCTGTGTCTGTTTGTGTGACCTCAGCACCAAAGGGATGTGTGTCTGTGACCCCAGCAATGAAGGGCTGTGTCTCTATGGCCCCATTAATAAAGGGGTGGCTGTGTGATGGTTTGTGTGTCCCTGCACTAATGGGGTGTGTGCTTGTTTCCTCAACACTGCAGCACTGAAGGGGTGTGTGCACGTGTGTTTGGCACACGTGTATATTTCCCCTGAAATGCAGCACTGAAGGGCTGTGTGGGTGGCCCCAGCACTGAAGGTGTGTGTCTGTTTGTGTGACCTCAGCACCAAAGGGATGTGTGTCTGTGACCCCAGCAATGAAGCGGTTGTGTCTCTATGGCCCCATCAATAAAGGGGTGGCTGTGTGATGGTTTGTGTGTCCCTGCACTAATGGGGTGTGTGTTTGTGTCCTCAACACTGCAGCACTGAAAGGGTGTGTGCACGTGTGTTTGGCACACGTGTACATTTCCCCTGAAATGCAGCACTGAAGGGCTGTGTATGTGGCCCCAGCACTGAAGGTGTGTGTCTGTGTCTGTTTGTGTGACCTCAGCACCAAAGAGATGTGTGTCTGTGACCCCAGCAATAAAGATGTGTGTCTCTATGGCCCCATCAATAACGGGGAGGCTGTGTGATGGTTTGCGTGTCCCTGCACTAATGGGGTGTGTGCTTGTTTCCTCAACACTGCAGCACTGAAGGGGTGTGTGCAGGTGTGTTTGGCACACGTGTATATTTCCCCTGAAATGCAGCACTGAAGGGCTGTGTGGGTGGCCCCAGCACTGAAGGTGTGTGTCTGTCTGTGTGACCTCAGCACCAAAGGGATGTGTGTCTGTGACCCCAGAAATGAAGGGCTGTGTCTCTATGGCCCCATTAATAAAGGGGTGGCTGTGTGATGGTTTGTGTGTCCCTGCACTAATGGGGTGTGTGTTTGTGTCCTCAACACTGCAGCACTGAAGGGGAATGTGCACGTGTGTTTGGCACACATGTACATCTCCCCTGAAATGCAGCACTGAAGGGCTGTGTGTGTGGCTCCAGCACTGAAGGTGTGTGTCTGTGTCTGTTTGTGTGACCTCAGCACCAAAGGGATGTGTGTCTGTGACCCCAGAAATGAAGGGGTGTCTCTGTGACCCCATCAATAAAGGGGTGCATGTGTGATGGTTTGTGTGTCCCTGCACTAATGGGGTGTGTGTTTGTGTCCTCAACACTGCAACACTGAAGGGGTGTGTGCACGTGTGTTTGGCACACGTGTACATCTCCCCTGAAATGCAGCACTGAAGGGCTGTGTGTGTGGCTCCACCACTGAAGGTGTGTGTCTGTGTCTGTTTGTGTGACCTCAGCACCAAACGGATGTGTGTCTGTGACCCCAGCAATGAAGGGCTGTGTCTCTATGGCCCCATTAATAAAGGGGTGGCTGTGTGATGGTTTATGTGTCCCTGCACTAATGGGGTGTGTGTTTGTGTCCTCAACACTGCAGCACTGAAGGGGAGTGTGCACGTGTGTTTGGCACACATGTACATGTCTCCAGAAATGTAGCACTGAAGGGCTGTGTGTGTGGCCCCAGCACTGAAGGTGTGTGTCTGTTTGTGTGACCTCAGCACCAAAGGGATGTGTGTCTGTGACCCCAGCAATAAAGATGTGTGTCTCTATGGCCCCATCAATAACGGGGTGGCTGTGTGATGGTTTGTGTGTCCCTGCACTAATGGGGTGTGTGCTTGTTTCCTCATCACTGCAACAAGGGGTGTGTGCACGTGTGTTTGGCACACGTGTACATGTTACCTGAAATGCAGCACTGAAGGGCTGTGTGTGTGGCCCCAGCACTGAAGGTGTGTGTCTGTGTCTGTTTGTGTGACCTCAATACCAAAGGGATGTGTGTCTGTGACCCCAGAAATGAAGGGGTGTCTCTGTGACCCCATCAATAAAGGGGTGCATGTGTGATGGTTTGTGTGTCCCTGCACTAATGGGGTGTGTGTTTGTGTCCTCAACACTGCAGCACTGAAAGGGAGTGTGCACGTGTGTTTGGCACACATGTACATGTCTCCAGAAATGTAGCACTGAAGGGCTGTGTGTGTGGCCCCAGCACTGATGGTGTGTGTCTGTTTGTGTGACCTCAGCACCAAAGGGATGTGTGTCTGTGACCCCAGCAATAAAGATGTGTGTCTCTATGGCCCCATCAATAACGGGGAGGCTGTGTGATGGTTTGCGTGTCCCTGCACTAATGAGGTGTGTGCTTGTTTCCTCAACACCGCAGCACTAAAGGGGTGTGTGCACGTGTGTTTGGCACACGTGTACATATCCCCTGAAATGCAGCACTGAAGGACTGTGTGGGTGGCCCCAGCACTGAAGGTGTGTGTCTGTTTGTGTGACCTCCGCACCAAAGGGATGTGTGTCTGTGACCCCAGCAATGGAGGGGTTGTGTCTCTATGGCCCCATCAATAAAGGGGTGGCTGTGTGATGGTTTGTGTGTCCCTGCACTAATGGGGTGTGTGTTTGTGTCTTCAGCACTGCAGCACTGAAGGGGTGTGTGCACGTGTGTTTGGCACACATGTACATGTCTCCAGAAATGCAGCACTTAAGGGCTGTGTGTGTGGCCCCAGCACGGAAAGTGTGTGTCTGTGTCTGTTTGTGTGACCTCAGCACCAAAGGGATGTGTGTCTGTGACCCCAGAAATGAAGGGGTGTCTCTGTGACCCCATCAATAAAGGGGTGGCTGTGTGATGGTTTGTGTGTCCCTGCACTAATGGGGTGTGTGTTTGTGTCCTCAACACTGCAGCACTGAAGGGTTGTGTGCATGTGTGTTTGGCACACATGTACATGTCTCCAGAAATACGGCACTTAAGGGCTGTGTGTGTGGCCCCAGAAACTGAAAGTGTGTGTCTGTGTCTGTTTGTGTGACCTCAGCACCAAAGGGATGTGTGTCTGTGACCCCAGCAATAAAGATGTGTGTCTCTATGGCCCCATCAATAACGGGGTGGCTGTGCGATGGTTTGTGTGTCCCTGCACTAATGGGGTGTGTGCTTGTTTCCTCATCACTGCAACACTGAAGGGGTGTGTGCACGTGTGTTTGGCACACGTGTACATGTTCCCTAAAATGCAGCACTGAAGGGCTGTGTGTGTGGCCCCAGCACTGAAGGTGTGTGTCTGTGTCTGTTTGTGTGACCTCAGCACCAAAGGGATGTGTGTCTGTGACCCCAGCAATGAAGGGCTGTGTCTCTATGGCCCCATTAATAAAGGGGTGGCTGTGTGATGGTTTGTGTGTCCCTGCACTAATGGGGTGTGTGTTTGTGTCCTCAACACTGCAGCACTGAAGGGGAGTGTGCACGTGTGTTTGGCACACATGTATATTTCTCCAGAAATGTAGCACTGAAGGGCTGTGTGTGTGGCCCCAGCACTGAAGGTGTGTGTTTGTGTCTGTTTGTGTGACCTCAGCACCAAAGGGATGTGTGTCTGTGACCCCAGAAATGAAGGGGTGTCTCTGTCACCCCATCAATAAAGGGGTGGATGTGTGATGGTTTGTGTGTCCCTGCACTAATGGGGTGTGTGTTTGTGTCCTCAACACTGCAGCACTGAAGGGGTGTGTGCACGTGTGTTTGGCACACGTGTACATGTTCCCTGAAATGCAGCACTGAAGGGCTGTGCATGTGGCCCCAGCACTGAAGGTGTGTGTCTGTGTCTCTTTGTGTGACCTCAGCACCAAAGGGATGTGTGTCTGTGACCCCAGCAATAAAGATGTGTGTCTCTATAGCCCCATCAATAACGGGGAGGCTGTGTGATGGTTTGCGTGTCCCTGCACTAAGGAGGTGTGTGCTTGTTTCCTCAACACCGCAGCACTAAAGGGGTGTGTGCACGTGTGTTTGGCACACGTGTACATGTCCCCTGAAATGCAGCACTGAAGGACTGTGTGGGTGGCCCCAGCACTGAAGGTGTGTGTCTGTTTGTGTGACCTCAGCACCAAAGGGATGTGTGTCTGTGACCCCAGCAATGAAGGGGTTGTGTCTCTATGGCCCCATCAATAAAGGGGTGGCTGTGTGATGGTTTGTGTGTCCCTGCACTAATGGGGTGTGTGTTTGTGTCCTCAACACTGCAGCACTGAAGGGGTGTGTGCATGTGTGTTTGGCACACATGTACATGTCTCCAGAAATGCGGCACTTAAGGGCTGTGTGTGTGGCCCCAGCACTGAAAGTGCGTGTCTGTGTCTGTTTGTGTGACCTCAGCACCAAAGGGATGTGTGTCTGTGACCCCAGCAATAAAGATGTGTGTCTCTATGACCGCATCAATAACGGGGTGGCTGTGCGATGGTTTGTGTGTCCCTGCACTAATGGGGTGTGTGCTTGTTTCCTCATCACTGCAACACTGAAGGGGTGTGTGCACGTGTGTTTGGCACACGTGTACATGTTCCCTGAAATTCAGCACTGAAGGGCTGTGTGTGTGGCCCCAGCACTGAAGGTGTGTGTCTGTGTCTGTTTGTGTGACCTCAGCACCAAAGGGATGTGTGTCTGTGACCCCAGCAATGAAGGGCTGTGTCTCTATGGCCCCATTAATAAAGGGGTGGCTGTGTGATGGTTTGTGTGTCCCTGCACTAATGGGGTGTGTGTTTGTGTCCTCAACACTGCAGCACTGAATGGGAGTGTGCACGTGTGTTTGGCACACATGTACATGTCTCCAGAAATGCAGCACTGAAGGGCTGTGTGTGTGGCCCCAGCACTGAAGGTGTGTGTCTGTGTCTGTTTGTGTGACCTCAGCACCAAAGGGATGTGTGTCTGTGACCCCAGCAATGAAGGGCTGTGTCTCTATGGCCCCATTAATAAAGGGGTGGCTGTGTGATGGTTTGTGTGTCCCTGCACTAATGGGGTGTGTGTTTGTGTCCTCAACACTGCAGCACTGAAGGGGAGTGTGCACGTGTGTTTGGCACACATGTATATGTCTCCAGAAATGTAGCACTGAAGGGCTGTGTGTGTGGCCCCAGCACTGAAGGTGTGTGTTTGTGTCTGTTTGTGTGACCTCAGCACCAAAGGGATGTGTGTCTGTGACCCCAGAAATGAAGGGGTGTCTCTGTGACCTCATCAATAAAGGGGTGGATGTGTGATGGTTTGTGTGTCCCTGCACTAATGGGGTGTGTGTTTGTGTCCTCAACACTGCAGCACTGAAGGGGTGTGTGCACGTGTGTTTGGCACACGTGTACATGTTCCCTGAAATGCAGCACTGAAGGGCTGTGCATGTGGCTCCAGCACTGAAGGTGTGTGTCTGTGTCTGTTTGTGTGACCTCAGCACCAAAGGGATGTGTGTCTGTGACCCCAGCAATAAAGATGTGTGTCTCTATAGCCCCATCAATAACGGGGAGGCTGTGTGATGGTTTGCGTGTCCCTGCACTAAGGAGGTGTGTGCTTGTTTCCTCAACACCGCAGCACTAAAGGGGTGTGTGCACGTGTGTTTGGCACACGTGTACATGTCCCCTGAAATGCAGCACTGAAGGACTGTGTGGGTGGCCCCAGCACTGAAGGTGTGTGTCTGTTTGTGTGACCTCAGCACCAAAGGGATGTGTGTCTGTGACCCCAGCAATGAAGGGGTTGTGTCTCTATGGCCCCATCAATAAAGGGGTGGCTGTGTGATGGTTTGTGTGTCCCTGCACTAATGGGGTGTGTGTTTGTGTCCTCAACACTGCAGCACTGAAGGGGTGTGTGCATGTGTGTTTGGCACACATGTACATGTCTCCAGAAATGCGGCACTTAAGGGCTGTGTGTGTGGCCCCAGCACTGAAAGTGCGTGTCTGTGTCTGTTTGTGTGACCTCAGCACCAAAGGGATGTGTGTCTGTGACCCCAGCAATAAAGATGTGTGTCTCTATGACCGCATCAATAACGGGATGGCTGTGCGATGGTTTGTGTGTCCCTGCACTAATGGGGTGTGTGCTTGTTTCCTCATCACTGCAACACTGAAGGGGTGTGTGCACGTGTGTTTGGCACACTTGTACATGTTCCCTGAAATTCAGCACTGAAGGGCTGTGTGTGTGGCCCCAGCACTGAAGGTGTGTGTCTGTGTCTGTTTGTGTGACCTCAGCACCAAAGGGATGTGTGTTTGTGACCCCAGCAATGAAGGGCTGTGTCTCTATGGCCCCATTAATAAAGGGGTGGCTGTGTGATGGTTTGTGTGTCCCTGCACTAATGGGGTGTGTGTTTGTGTCCTCAACACTGCAGCACTGAAGGGGAGTGTGCACGTGTGTTTGGCACACATGTACATGTCTCCAGAAATGTAGCACTGAAGGGCTGTGTGTGTGACCTCAGCACCAAAAGGGATGTGTGTCTGTGACCCCAGAAATGAAGGGGTGTCTCTGTCACCCCATCAATAAAGGGGTGGATATGTGATGGTTTGTGTGTCCCTGCACTAATGGGGTGTGTGCTTGTGTCCTCAACACTGCAGCACTGAAGGGGTGTGTGCACGTGTGTTTGGCACACGTGTACATGTCCCCTGAAATGCAGCACTGAAGGGCTGTGTATGTGGCCCCAGCACTGAAGGTGTGTGTCTGTGTCTGTTTGTGTGACCTCAGCACCAAAGGGATGTGTGTCTGTGAACCCAGCAATGAAGGGGTGTGTCTCTATGGCCCCATCAATAAAGGGGTGGCTGTGTGATGGTTTGTGTGTCCCTGCTCTAATGGGGAGTGTGTTTCTGTCTTCAACACTGCAGCACTGAAGGTGTGTGTGCACGTGTGTTAGGCACATGTGTACATGTCCCCTGAAATGCAGCACTGAAGGGCTGTGTGTGTGGCTCCAGCACTGAAGGTGTGTGTTGGTGTCTGTTTGTGTGACCTCAGTACCAAAGGGATGTGTGTCTGTGACCCCAGCACTGAAGGGGTGTGTATCTGTGACCCCTTCAATAAAGGGGTGGCTGTGTGATGGTTTGTGTGTCCCTGGACTAACGGTCTGTGTGTTTGTGTACTGAGCACTGCAGCACTGAAGGGGTGTGTGCACGTGTGTTTATTGTATGTGTATAGAGGTGAGTGTGTATTTGTGTCTGTGTGTTTGTGTGTGTATGTATGTGTGTGTTGAAGTGAGTGTGTATGTGTGTGAATGTTCATGTATGTATTAAAGGTAACCCATCACTTCATTTCAGGCCCCTAAACCACCACCATTGTGAAATACCACTGTGTAATGAGTTTATAAAGATGCCCCTGTATAAATCATTCATTTCTACATTGTGTAGAAAACGAGCTTATAATGAACCAACAGTTTATACAAGGACATATTTATTATTCTGTTGGTGCCTTGGTGGTGATTTCATTCCCAGTCCCCTTAAAGGGTTATTTGGGACTTAAGAATTGATGACCTATCTGTAAGATAGCTGATCAGTATGAGATCGGGGGGTCTGACACCTGGCGCCCCCACGATCAGCTGAAATCTGCTCCGGCAGGTGCCAGACACATGATAAGCATACTTGATAGGACGCTGCTTCTGGTCTATAGGACGCACACAATACTGAGCAAGATTTTTTGTTGTTAAAAAGTGCGTCATATAGTCTAGAAAATACAGTTAATGACGGTCACTCTTTAACTAAGAAATGCATCTTAACTTATGAAGGACTATATCCGTCATAATTCTGCTCCCCGCATTTCTTGCAGGCTCACACGCCGAGTCTGCATCTTTCTCGGCAGATGATGGCTGTGTTATTCAGCAATCATATGCCTCTAACAGTCGCAGGTTGAGCGGAGCTCTGCCCACGACAGTTAGCCTATTAAATCTTGCTATCAGTATGTGACAGCGGCATTTAATGTGCGCCAGCAGGGGGTGCACCATTCCATCTCTTCATTGGCGCACCTGTGACTTGATCACTGAAGATGCCTGTGTCTGTCATCACTGGATTCCTGTGACAGCCAGCCTGGTGCTAGTGTTCATAGGAGACCGTGATTTCTGCTATATATAGCAATGCTGTATATAGCACAAGCAATCAGATGATCGCAGGTTCAAGCCCCCTAAAGAGACGAACAAATACAGTGAAAAGTAAAAAAAAAATGAAAAAAGTATAAAAGTTCAAATCATCCCAGTTTTCCCCCCATTAAAAATTAAGAAATATAAAACATTTAAAAAATACACATATTTGGTATCGCTGCGTTTGTAAAAGTCAGATCCATCAAAATATAAAATAAATTAATCCATTTAGTAAACGGCGTAACTAGAACATTACATAAAATGCCAGAATTACAGATTTTCAGTCATTGCAACAAGAAAAAAATATATAATAACAGACAATCAAAACATTGTATATACCCCAAAATGATATCAATATAACCATCAGTTTGTGGTGCAAAAAACTAGCCCTCACGCAGCCCCATTCCCGAAACATGGAAACGCCGCGGCTTTCGGATCTCGGAAAGTGGCGACACAAGCAAATTATTTTTCATCACTTAAATATAAATCCTATAAATCGTCACTTAAGTAGAAGAGATGAAGCTTTACTACCTCCTGCTCCAGCTCCAGCACTTCACCGCTGCCACTGATCTTTAGTCACTGGCTTCAAGGGGGACATCATGACTGCAGCTCTGCAGCCAATCACTTGGCTCAGTGGGCCATGCTGACAGAGCTTCTAAGCTCAGTGATTGGCTGCAGCAATGATGTGTGCTGAAGCTGAGCCATCACCGCTGCAGCCTGTCACAATAGAGCACAGGAAGCGCTGAAGATCCAGAGCTGGAGCAGCAGGAGAAAGTAAAGCTCTGTGTGTTTTCTCTACCACTGGGAACCTCCTATATATTACATAAAAACATTCCTGAAAACCCCTTTAATCTGACTTTATAGAAAAAGTCTATATCCGGCTACTGTCCTCCCCTCATGAATCACAAAATATGCCAAGTGTGAACCACTTCTGTCCCCAAATGAGGACTTGCAGACGATCAGTTGATAGTTGGGGGTCTGGCAGTGAACCCCCTCAGCAATCAGCTGTGTTTTGCTGGACGTAGCGGCCTCTCCAGGACACATGTGGTATTACATGGAGCTCTTTCAGAATAATATGTAATATGTAATACATGATATCTTGAAGCCTTCCAGAAGAAGATATTGGCAGACAGGTAATGACTTATTACCTACCAGCCATTGTCTCCTTTATCACTCGCTAGTTCTTATACACATTTGGATGATGTCTCATCTTCGTTGGAAGCCGTATTAGGAACCTCCATCGCAGATTTTATCATACAGGACGAGTTCTCGCTATTTGGCCATTGTTCACATGACGTAAGCCTATGTTATATACAGCAATATGCAGCAGGATACACGAGATCCAGGGAAATATCCGATCGCCAGAAATGGGGTCAGGAAGGAATTTTTTTCCCCCCTGAATCAGAATTCTTTTGGGGGGGTTTCTTTGCCTTCTTCTGGATCTTTGGGTCCCAATGACTCTCAGGTGGTCCCCAATGACCGCAGCTCGTTTTGTGGTCTCCACCGGGGCCAATCTGAGAGTGACTGTGACCATAGTTTAATTTCTTAAAGGACCAGTAATATTTTCATTACAATGTTGCTTATTGCTATTTCAATAAAAAAATTTATTATATATATATTGTTTTGTGTGTTTTTTTTCCTGGATTTCACCTTACACAGTGAGAATGATAAGAGTAATCACAAAATATGGGGGCTCCATACACAGAGAGAACTCTGGTACCAAATTCCATGACAATTGTTCTGGGGTTCAGTCTGTGATGGAGCAGTAACATTGTATCCAGGACGTCGTACACACCATGCTACAGAAAGAAGACTGAAGAACGGGACGCAGCCGCAGAATACAGGAGACACAGGGTCTTGTGTAACAGTAAAAAACAGGAAAGATGTTCAACAAGTGGCCGGGGGGCTCCAGGACCAAACCAGGAGGGAGGCCTCAGTCATCAGTGGCCAATATTCCCATGATGTGGCCACATTTACCAACCGTTCTGCAGCCACTCGTTTACCTTTCTCCAACACCTCCGTCGCTCCTTGCAGTTATTAGGCCACGACTGAAATGCTTTTCTGACTACACACAGACACGTACATAGAAACCGTGCATGCCGCCATCACCGGACACAACCAGAGTCCTGGTCCAGACCAGTGGCCTTTCCAATTCAAGTCTACTTGGGGTTAAACAAGGGTCCTGTCTGTAAGAGAACCATGTGCTTGCCACTTGGAACAGCAGTAATACAGTAACACCAGGTTAATATTCTTCAGGCACAGAGATGCACAGACAGTGAACCCTCTTAAAAAGAAGAATTGGACTGACATTCCCTAAGCAATAAGTACCCACACAATTGGAGGGACAGATCGCTAGCCCTTGCTGCACCATGGTGTACGCCCAGTGGTGGCCACTCTTAGTCTAAGTTGGCTCTTCAGATTGCATGGTGATAAAGAACCTGAGGGCCATATACCTTCAAGAAAAAGATCTCATAAGGACACGTTGCCTTGAATTGTGAAGAACACAATAATGTTTTCCATACAATTCTATTGTGTTCTATTCAGGATATATTAAAAAAAGTCTGGTCCTTAGAAGTTATAAAATGAGGTCAATACAACCTCAGGTGAACAACAACACATCACAAATTACACCAGGTCACCGAATATTTACCAAAAAATAGACTTAAATGCAGAAACAGTGTGTGAAAAATTAAAGGGGTTGTCCAATGAAAACAAGCTCCAATCTACAGGAACCCTCATCCCCTTTAGATTGGAACGGTGGTCCGCATGCTAAAATGCTGCTCCATTCATTCTATATGAGGCGGCCATGAAGTGCGCCCGACTTTTTTGTACCGATGAGACAGAGTGGCCTTACAGAGAAGGGTCCTTGGATTGGACGCCGAGTTACGGACCCCAAAGCAGCACTGAATATGATGTACTAGTGGGAGTCACGAGTGCAAGGGTTCAAGGGAGCCAGTAGTGGAAGACATAGTGCGCGAAACCGAAGAACAAGTAAGCAGACCTGCTGATCAGCACTGCAGTGCTGAGGCCGAGTTATGGAGAAATAGGGAGCGACAGTGCGCCTCACCAGTCCTGGAGTATATTACAGAGGAAGGATACTGTGTGGAAAATGCTTCATACTGTAAAGGAAACGTACAGAACACTTTGTGCCCCCCGATATCCCTTGTATGCCGGGACGTTGCTAGGGTCCTAAAAGATCAGGGGCCAAAGCCCCAAAGTAGGTGTTTCCCCATACAACCTCCCCGCCACTTAAAAGAGGACCTATACATATATAATTACAGTACACCATTGTTGCTAACCTAAAATACACAACTGAAAGACCAATATTCCCAAAATTACTTCTATACAAGGCAATAATAATCCCGCTACACAATGCCCTCTACCATCAACACTACACAGTGAGTACATAGTATTATGATATGACCATTGCCTCTACATAAAAAACATCCTGTACAAAGACCATCTGACTTCTCACATTTCCAGCACCGTCCCCACCTATTCCCACCCTGCACAACCTCCCCATGCTGCCTGCTCTTCCGACGTGGAATAGGAACCTCAATACTTCAAAAATTATGTCATTACTATGATTACCCTCCACCAATTAATGCTACAAAGACTGTGTGCCAGATAGAGGGGACCTATAAAAATAATAGCGTCCCGTAGAAAGTAGTAAAGACCCCACTGTGCTACCTAGCAAGTAATAATGCCAGATATGCTCTTATGAAAGTTTCAATATCTGAAGAGTTCCCTCCAAGCAACAAATACCGTTGAGTATCCCCTTTAAGTAATAATGCCCCCTTAAAGCCACAATCAAACTACACCCAACTACAAAGTTCTTCTTCAAGTCTATGGACGATGATTTCGGGGTGGTGAAAGAAGAAATTTCTGATGATGCACCCATTTAAAAGAAATAATGTCATGAGTGCACCCATAGCACCCTGTATATTGTATGATAGTCCCACAGCTCACTACACACTGTATGATGGTCCCCACAGCTCCCTATGCACTATATGATGGTCCCCACAGATCCCTATACACTGCATGATGGTCCCCACAGCTCCCTAGACACTGTAGGATGGTCCCCACTGTTAGAACTCTCCTGTTAGGTTTTTTTTAGTTTGCTGGTCACATGACCATTTTTGCCTATTTAATCCAGCTCCGCCCTCCTGGTCTTGCTGGACTTTATTGTATTTACTACTCTTGAGCTAGCTTGGTGCTCTGTTGCCGTTCTCCGTTAGTTTTGCTAGGTCTTCTGACCTCTATGCTTTTTGTTGTGTGTTTGTCTTTGACTGCTACTATTTCTGCTAGGAGGTGTCCAACTTATCCCAGTCCCTAGTTCTTGTAGGGATCCCTCCCTCACATCTATAGGTCTTCGTTCAGACTAGCCGAGGACTTTAGCGGGTCTGATCGCAGGATCAGGTTCCCCGTTACATCGTAGGGATCTAGTTTAGTTCTATTGTAGGGACAGTTCTCCTGTCTTTCCTTAGTCCCTGTAGCAAATCATAACAGTAAGTCCAGCCTAAAAAAAAAAAAAAAAATTTTCTCTAAGGAAAGACCTCCAGTTTTCCATCATGGTCTCGGTTCAAGATTTGGCTCAACGCTTGCAGGGACTCTCTCTGGAGGTGGCCAAGCTCCAACAACACGTGAGTAGCTGTTCTGGAGCACATTTTGTGGAACCAAAGGTACGTCTGCCTGATTTACAACAAGATTTTTTTTCTTTTAAAAATGCTTGTTTGATCCTCTGGTGATGAATCACAGCGCATAGGGTTCATAATGTCACTTTTGCGCAAAGATCCTCAGGGATGGGCCTTCTCTCTCCAACCTAGTGATCCATGCTTTAGATCAGTGCATAGTTTTTTTTCTGCTTTGGGTTTGTTGTATGATGATCCTGATCGTGTCTCATCTGCTGAGTCTGAATTGAGACGTTTGAGGCAGGGATCAGGTAATGTGGAAAAATATTGTTCTCACTTCCGTCGGTGGTCTGCCCAGGTGGGGTGGAACGATTCAGCTTTGAAAAGCTTGTTTCTTGCAGGGCTAGGTGAAAGGGTTAAGGATTTACTGATTGCTTATCCCACACCTGGAAACTTGCAGGAGGCTATGCAATTAGCTATACGGGTGGACAGGAGACTGCGTGCAAGGGTTAATGAGAGCAAATCCTCTGCTATGTCAGCTCCAAGTCTTGAGAGGGTCTGTGCTGACAATGGAGAGCTGATGGAGATTGGGGCGATGCCACCCCGCTCTCAGGAAAAAGATCGCAGGCTTTCTGAAGGCTTGTGCTTCTATTGCGGAAATTCTGGTCATTTTATTAAGAACTGTGAGCTTCGTTTGAAGAAAGAAAAAAAAATGGTCAGTTATGCCCGTATTGCCTGTTTAAATTCTAAGGGAGTATTCCTATCTGCCACTACTGCTGCTCAGGATGAATTAATTGAATTTCGGGTATTTGTGGATTGTGGTTCTACTCTGAATGTGATTGATGGGGGATTCTTGGAAAAACTTAGATTAGAACCTAAAACTTTGTCATCCCCTATTGCTGTGGTTTCTGTTGATGGCTCTCCCTTGAAGAGTGTTACTCATAAGGTCTGTGAATTTCCCCTCACTATTAATGGTATTCACCAAGAAAATTTGGATTTGGTGGTATTCGATAATTTGCCTTCTCCAGTAATATTGGGGTTACCCTGGTTAAAATTGCACAATCCTGTACTGGATTGGTCTACCAATGAAATTAAGTCCTGGAGCCCTAAGTGTTATGACAAGTGTTGTAACGGACGTATTGCTGCTGTGGATAAAGGGGAATTGCCTGTACCTATTCAGGATTTTTGGAGAGTTTTTTCTGAGGAGGAGTCACAAATTTTGCCTCCCCATAGAGACTATGATTGTACCATTGAATTTGTCCCTGGAGCGACTCTTCCTAAAAGTCGTTTATTTAATCTTACTATTCCTGAGAGAAAGGCTTTGGAGGAATACATACAGACAAGCTTGGCCGCCGGTCACATTAGGCCTTCCAAGTCTCCTGTGGCTGTTGGATTTTTTTTGTAAAAAAAAAAGATGGCGGTTTACGTCCTTGTCTGGACTTTCGTGAGATTAATAAAATTACTGTACGCAATCCTTACCCACTGCCATTGATTCCTGATTTATTTAACCAGTTAGTGGGGGCCAATTGGTTCTCTAAAATTGATCTCCGGGGGGCATACAATTTGTTGCACATGAAGGAGGGTGATGAATGGAAGACTGCTTTTAACACTCCTGTGGGTAATTTTGAGAATCTGGTTATGCCTTTTGGTCTTACCAATGCTCCAGCATTTTTTCAGAATCTTATTAATGACATCCTTAGACCTTTAATCTGCAAAAATGTGGTTGTGTATTTGGATGACATTCTGATTTATTCGCCTGATCTGGAGTCTCATTGGCGGAGCGTACGTGAGGTATTACAGTTATTAATGGACAATTCGCTTTTTGCTAAGCTGGAGAAATGTGAGTTCGCTGTACAGAGAATTAGTTTTTTGGGCTACATTATCTCCAGTGAAGGTTTTGAGATGGACCCGGTTAAAGTTCAAGCTGTGCAGGAATGGCCTAGGCCTATTGGTTTGAAATCGATACAGAGGTTTTTGGGTTTCGCCAATTAATACAGAAAATTCATAAAAAATTTTTCTATTATTGTCAAACCGCTGACCGATCTCACCAGGAAAGGTGCTAATGCGGTTCAGTGGACTTCTGAGGCCATTGAAGCTTTTGTGTTTCTAAAGGAGAGGTTCACCTCTGCTCCCATCCTTATGCAGCCTGATGTGACTAAGCCGTTTTTGGTTGAGGTTGATGCTTCTTCGGTGGGGGTCGGTGCGGTGTTGTCTCAGGAAAACAAGGATGGAGTACATCCCTGTGCCTTTTTTTCAAAAAAATTTTCTGAGACTGAACTTAATTACGATATTGGTAATCGGGAATTGCTGGCGATTAAACTCGCATTTGAACACTGGCGTCACCTCTTGGAAGGTGCTAAATTTCCCATTCAGGTTTTCACTGATCATAAAAATCTGATCTATCTTGATGCTGCCAAGCGCTTGAATGCCCGTCAGGCTAGGTGGGCACTTTTTTTCTCGCGGTTTAATTTTTCCGTTACTTAGATCCTGGGTATCAAGAATGTTAAAGCGGATGCTTTGTCTCGCAGCTTTTCTCCCATGGTCGGTGTTGAGGAGGAAGAGGAGAGCATTTTACAAGAAGGTGTTGTGATTGCTGCTTTGGACTCCGTTTTGGAGGATGAGATTCTTAAAGCTCAGGAGAATGCCCCATCTAACACTCCCCATGGGAGGTTGTTTGTGCCTAGGACCTTTAGGAGAGATTTGTTTGTTGAGTGTCATGAGTCTCGGTTGGCAGGTCATCCAGGAATTTCTGAGACCAAGAGACTTGTGGGTCGCAGTTTTTGGTGGCCTGGATGGCAGAAGGAAGTCATTAAGTGGGTGCGCCAATGTACTGTGTGTGCTAGATCCAAGTCTTCGCATGCTCCTGCTGCGGGGTTGCTTTGCCCTCTGGAGGTTCCTAGTGCACCTTGGACACATCTGGCTATGGACTTTATTACTGACCTTCCCCCCTCTGAAGGTTTCACGGTCATCTGGGTGGTCGTGGACCGTTTTAGCAAGATGTGTCACTTGGTTCCCTTCATCAAACTGCCTTGCGCTAAGACACTCGCTAAGGCCTTTGTCAAGGAAATTGTCAGACTACATGGTGTTCCTACTGACATTGTTTCTGATAGGGGACCTCAGTTCGTGGCTCGTTTTTGGCGTGCCTTTTGTGACAGGTTGGGAGTTCATTTGTCGTTTTCATCTGGATATCATCCTGAGTCTAATGGCCAGACAGAAAGGAAGAACCAGGATGTTGAGCAGTTCTTGCGTTGTTTTGTGGCAGACAATCAAGAGGGGTGGTCTGAATTTCTGCCACTTGCTGAATTTGCTCTTAACAACCATACATCCTCTTCTGCTGGGTGTTCGCCTTTTTTTTGTTGTTCTGGGAGACATCCGTCTTTTGGGTCATTCTCCAAATTGGTTTCGGCTGTGCCTGAGGAGGAGAGTTTTTCCGGTGATTTGGAGAGAGTTTGGACGGATGTGCGTGGTAATCTTCAGGAGGCTAACAAAAAATCTAAGAGGTACTTTGATAGGAAACGACAAGAGGTTTTGTTTGCTGTTGGTGACATGGTTTGGTTGTCCTCTAAGAATCTGCGATTGAGGATTCCTTCTAAAAAATTGGGTCCCAAGTTCGTAGGGCCCTTTAAGGAGCTTCAGATAGTTAACCAATCTGCTGTTAGGTTGGAGGTTCCTACGTCCTGGAAGATTAACCCGGTGTTTCATGTTTCTCTGTTGAAAAAAGCTGATGTGTCTGATGGTGACGCTTCTGCCACTGTTCCTCCGGTGGTGGAGGACGGGGAATATGAAATTTCCCGCATCCTAAATTCTAGACGGTATAGAGGGAGTTTGCAGTATCTCGTCGCTTGGAAGGGTTTCGGACCTGAGGATAACTCATGGGTGAGGGCGGATGATGTTTCTGCTTCCAGACTTGTAAGAGCGTTTCACAGGAGGTTTCCTGGTAAGCCTGGGCCTAGGGAATCCGGAGGATCCTCTTAGAAGAGGGGGTACTGTTAGAACTCTCCTGTTAGGTTTTTTTTCGTTTGCTGGTCACATGACCATTTTTGCCTATTTAATCCGGCTCCGCCCTCCTGGTCTTGCTGGACTTCATTGTATTTACTACTCTTGAGATAGCTTGGTGCTCTGTTGCCGTTCTCCGTTAGTTTTGCTAGGTCTTCTGACCTCTATGCTTTTTGTTGTGTGTTTGTCTTTGACTGCTACTATTTCTGCTAGGAGGTGTCCAACTTATCCCAGTCCCTAGTTCTTGTAGGGATCCCTCCCTCACATCTATAGGTCTTCGTTCAGACTAGCCGAGGACTTTAGCGGGTCTGATCGCAGGATCAGGTTCCCCGTTACATCGTAGGGATCTAGTTTAGTTCTATTGTAGGGACAGTTCTCCTGTCTTTCCTTAGTCCCTGTAGCAGATCATAACACACACAGCTCCCTACGCACTGTATGATGATCCCCACAGCTCCCTACACACTGTATGATGATCTCTGTAGCTCCCTATACCCTGTATGATGGTCCCCACAGCTCCGTATGCACTGCATAATGGTCCCCACAGCTCCCTACGCTCTGTATGATGGTCCCCACAGCTCCCTATGCACTGTATGATGGTCTCCACAGCTCCCTATGCACTGTATGATGGTACCCACATCTCCATATGCACTGGTATCATGGTCCCCACAGCTCCCTACGCTCTGTATGATGGTCCCCACAGCTCCCTATACACTGTATGATGGTCCCCACAGCTCCCTACACACTGTATGATGGTCCCCACAGCTCCTTAGATACTGTATGAGGGTCCCCACAGCTCCCTAGACACTGTATGATAATCCCCACAGTGCCCTATGCACTGTATGATGGTCTTCACAGCTCCCTATGCATTGTATGATGGTCTCCACAGCTCCCTATGCATTGTATGATGGTCCTCATAGCTCTCTACGCACTGTATGATGGTCCCCGCAGCTCCTTATGCACTGAATGATGGTCCCCACGGCTCCTTATACACTGTATGATGGTCCCCAAGGCTCCTTATGTACTGTATGATGGTCCCCACAGCTCCCTACGCTCGGTATGATGGTCCCCACAGCTCCCTATGCACTGCATAATGGTCCCCACAGCTCCCTATGCCCTGTATGATGGTCCCCACATCTCCCTATGCACTGTATGATGGTCTCCACAGCTCCCTATGCATTGTCTGATGGTCTCCACAGCTGTATACGCACTGTATGATGGTCTCCACAGCTCCCTTTGCCCTGCATGATGGTCCCCACATCTCCCTATGCACTGTATGATGGTCTCCACAGCTCCCTATGCATTGTCTGATGGTCCCCACAGCTGTATACGCACTGTATGATGGTCCCTGCAGCTCCCTATGCACTGTATGATGGTCCCCACGGCACCTTTTACACTGTATGATGGTCCCCACGGCTCCTTGTACACTGTATGATGGTCCTCACAGCTCCTTATGTACTGTATGATAGTCCCCACAGCTCCCTACGCTCTGTATGATGGTCCCCACAACTCCCTATGCACTGCAAAATGGTCCCCACAGCTCCCTATGCACTGCATAATGGTCCCCACAGCTCCCTATGCCCTGTATGATGGTCCCCACATTTCCCTATGCACTGCATAATGGTCCCCACAGCTCCCTATGCACTGTATGATGGTCCCCACAGCTCCCTATGCACTGTATGATGGTCCCCACAGCTCCCTATGCATTGTCTGATGGTCCCCACAGCTCCCTATGCATTGTATGATGGTCCCCACAGCTCCCTATGCACTGTATGATGGTCCCCACAGCTCCCTATGCACTGTATGATGGTCCCCACATCTCCCTATGCATTGTCTGATGGTCCCCACAGCTCCCTATGCACTGTATGATGGTCCACAACAACTCCTTATAACTGGCATGATGGTCCCTACAACTCCCTATATCCTGTATAATGGCCCTCACAGCCCCATATATACAGTACTGTATGATGGCCCCCGCAGCCCAATATATATTGTATGATGGCCCCCACACCCACTTGTACACTATATTATGGCCCCTACAGCTCCCTTTATACTGTATGATGGCCCCCGCAGCCCAATATATACTGTATGATGGCCCCCACACCCACTTGTACACTATATTATGGCCCCTACAGCTCCCTTTATACTGAATGATGGCCCCACAGCCCCTTATAAACTATTTTCTGGCACCCACTCCCCATTTTATATAATATGATGGCTCCACTGCCCCTTATATGTAGCATGATGAATCCCATAGCCCCTTATAGTATGATGGCACCCACACCCCTTATATATACAGGTGCATCTCACTAAATTAGAATATCATCAAAAAGTTTATTTATTTTAGTTTTTCAATGCTGAAAATGAAACTCATATATTATATAAAATCATTACAATCAAAGTGATCTATTTCAAGTGTTTATTTCTGTTAATGTTGATGATTATGGCCAGGGGCGCACATAGAAATCATGAGGCCCCATAGCAGAAGCTCTAATTGGACCCCCCCACCAAAAAAATAAAGAAATATTTGTCTGTGTCACAGAAGAGCCGATCTCACAACTTTCCAGCCTTTACTTCGCTTTTCTAATGTTCCTCCTACTGAAGTCCTAGATCCCTCTTTCATTGCCCCCATGAAGTATGATGCCAATCAAAGTGCCCCCCAAACACAGTATGATACCCCCATGGTGCATTCCTCCACATTAGTCTCTACATGAACAGTATAATGACCTTATTGTACCCCACTTCAACTCCCAAGGCAAAGTATGGTGACCCTAACACAGTATGATTCCCCCAACTGTGACTCCCACACAGCCCTCCATACAGTATAATGGGCCTACATACAGTATAATGGCCCACACTAGCCCTCCAAACAGTATAATGGCCCCACACAAACCTTCATACCGTATAATTGCTTTCATACATTATAACGGCCCCCCACAAAGCCCTCAAAATATCATAATGGCCCCACATAGACTTCCATATAGTATAATATGCCACCCATAATCCTCCATATAGTATAATGCACCCTCCAAAATCCTCCATATAGTATAATGCACCCCCCATAATCCTCCATATAGTATAATGAACTTCCCATGGTCCTCGATAGAATATAATGCACTCCCCATAGTCCTTCATACAGTATATTTCACACCCCAAAGGGTAAAATGCAGCCCCCATATAGTATAATGCACCCCACACTCCTGCAATATTATGGGCACCACGTACTCACTGATTTTAAAATACTGTATGTTTTATATAAGACGACCCGAGTATAAGCCGAGGCCCCTAATTGTACCACAAAAAAACTGGGAAAACGTATTGAGTTGAGTATAAGCCTAGGGTGGGAAATGCAGCAGCTACTGGAAAATTTCACCATCCTGGTATGTATGGCTCCATCATCACTAATCCTGGTATGTATGGCACCCCTCATCCCCCAATCCTGGTACATATGGCTCCCCTCATCCCCCAATCCTGGTATGCATGGACCCCCTCATCCCCCAATCCTGGTATGCATGGCCCCCTCATCCCCCAATCCTGGCATGTGGGGCCTCCTCACCCCCCAATCCTGGTATGTGTGGCCCCATCACTGCACACTGTCTGTTATCACTGGATTCCTGTGACAGCCAGCCTGTTGCTAGTGTTCATACGAGACCGTGATTTCTGCTATATATAGCAATGCTGTATATAGCACAAGCAATCAGGTGATTGCAGGTTCAAGCCCCCTAAAGAGACTAACAAATACAGTGAAAAGTAAGAAAAAAAATGAAAAAAGTATAAAAGTTGAAATCATCCCAGTTTTCCCCCCATTAAAAATTAAGAAATATAAAACATTTAAAAAATACACATATTTGGTATCGCTGCGTTTGTAAAAGTCAGATCCATCAAAATATAAAATAAATTAATCCATTTAGTAAACGGCGTAACTAGAACATTAAATAAAATGCCAGAATTACAGATTTTCAGTCGTTGCAACAAGGAAAAAATATATAATAACAGACAATCAAAACATTGTATATACCCCAAAATGATATCAATATAACCATCAGTTTGTGGTGCAAAAAACTCGCCCTCACGCAGCCCCATTCCCGAAACATGAAAACACCGCGGCTTTCAGATCTCGGAAAGTGGCGACACAAGCAAATTATTTTTATTATTTTTTTTACAAATTTCTGAATTTTTTTTCATCACTTAAATATAAATCCTATAAATCGTCACTTAAGTAGAAGAGATGAAGCTTTACTACCTCCTGCTCCAGCTCCAGCACTTCACCGCTGCCGCTGATCTTTACTCACTGGCTTCAAGGGTGACATCATGACAGCAGCTCTGCAGCCAATCACTTGGCTCAGTGGCCCATGCTGACAGAGCTTCTAAGCTCAGTGATTGGCTGCAGCAGTGATGTATGCTGAAGTTGAGCCATCACCGCTGCAGCCTGTCACAATAGAGCACAGGAAGCGCTGAAGATCCAGAGCTGGAGCAGCAGGAGAAAGTAAAGCTCTGTGTGTTTTCTCTACCACTGGGAACCTCCTATATATTACATAAAAACATTCCTGAAAACCCCTTTAATCTGACTTTATAGAAAAAGTCTATATCCGGCTACTGTCCTCCCCTCATGAATCACAAAATATGCCAAGTGTGAACAACTCCTGTCCCCAAATGAGGACTTGCAGGCGATCAGTTGATAGTCGGGGGTCCGGCAGTGAACACCCTCAGCAATCAGCTGTGTTTTGCTGGACGTAGTGGCCTCTACAGGACACATGTGGTATTACATGGTTCGCTTTCAGAATAATATGTAATATGTAATAGATGATATCTTGAAGTCTTCCAGAAGAAGATATTGGCAGACAGGTAATGACTTATTACCTACCAGCCATTGTCTCCTTTATCACTCGCTAGTTCTTATACACATTTGGATGATTTCACATCTTCGTTGGAAGCCGTATTAGGAACCTCCATCGCAGATTTTATCATACAGGACGAGTTCTCAGCCAACAGCTATTTGGCCATTGTTCACATGACGTAAGCCTATGTTATATACAGCAATATGCAGCAGGATACACGAGATCCAGGGAAACATCCGATCGCCAGAAATGGGGTCAGGAAGGAATTTTTTTCCCCCTTGAATCAGAATTCTTTTGGGGGGGTTTCTTTGCCTTCTTCTGGATCTTTGGGTCCCAATGACTCTCAGGTGGTCCCCAATGACCGCAGCTCGTTTTGTGGTCTCCACCGGGGCCAATCTGAGAGTGACTGTGACCATAGTTTAATTTCTTAAAGGACCAGTAATATTTTCATTACAATGTTGCTTATTGCTATTTCAATAAAAAAATTAATTATATATATATATTGTTTTGTGTGTTTTTTTCCTGGATTTCACCTTCCACAGTGAGAATGATAAGAGTAATCACAAAATATGGGGGCTCCATACACAGAGAGAACTCTGGTACCAAATTCCATGACAATTGTTCTGGGGTTCAGTCTGTGATGGAGCAGTAACATTGTATCCAGGACGTCGTACACACCATGCTACAGAAAGAAGACTGAAGAGCGGGACGCAGCTGCAGAATACAGGAGACACAGGGTCTTGTGTAACAGTAAAAAACAGGAAAGATGTTCAACAAGTGGCCGGGGGGCTCCAGGACCAAACCAGGAGGGAGGCCTCAGTCATCAGTGGCCAATATTCCCCTGAAGTGGCCACATTTACCAACCATTCTGCAGCCACTCGTTTACCTTTCTCCAACACCTCCGTCGCTCCTTGCAGTTATTAGGCCACCACTGAAATGCTTTTCTGACTACACACAGACACGTACATAGACACCGTGCATGCCGCCATCACCGTCCACAACCAGAGTCCTGGTCCAGACCAGTGGCCTTTCCAATTCAAGTCTACTTGGGTTTAAACAAGGGTCCTGTCTCTAAGAGAACCATGTGCTTGCCACTTGGAACAGCAGTAATACAGTAACACCAGGTTAATATTCTTCGGGCACAGAGATGCACAGACAGTGAACCCTCTTAAAAAGAAGAATTGGACTGACATTCCCTAAGCAATAAGTACCCACACAATTGGAGGGACAGATTGCTAGCCCTTGCTGCACCATGGTGTACGCCCAGTGGTGGCCACTCTTAGTCTAAGTTGGCTCTTCAGATTGCATGGTGATAAAGAACCTGAGGGCCATATACCTTCAAGAAAAAGATCTCATAAGGACACGTTGCCTTGAATTGTGAAGAACACAATAATGTTTTCCATACAATTCTATTGTGTTCTATTCAGGATATATTAAAAAAAAGTCTGGTCCTCAGAAGTTATAAAATGAGGTCAATACAACCTCAGGTGAACAACAACACATCACAAATTACACCAGGTCATCGAATATTTACCAAAAAATAGACTGAAATGCAGAAACAGGGTGTGACAAATTAAAGGGGTTGTCCAATGAAAACAAGCTCCAATCTACAGGAACCTTCATCCCCTTTAGATTGGAACGGTGGTCCGCATGCTAAAATGCTGCTCCATTCATTCTATATGAGGCGGCCATGAAGTGCGCCCGACTTTTTTGGACCGATGAGACAGAGTGGCCTTACAGAGAAGGGTCCTTGGATTGGACGCCGAGTTACGGATCCCAAAGCAGCACTGAATATGATGTACTAGTGGGAGTCACGAGTGCAAGGGTTCAAGGGCGCCAGTAGTGGAAGACATAGTGCGCGAAACCGAAGAACAAGTAAGCAGACCTGCTGATCAGCACTGCAGTGCCAAGGCCGAGTTATGGCGAAATAGGGAGCGACAGTGCGCCTCACCAGTCCTGGAGTATATTACAGAGGAAGGATACTGTGTGGAAAATGCTTCATACTGTAAAGGAAACCTCCAGAACACTTTGTGCCCCCCGATATCCCTTGTATGCCGGGACGTTGCTAGGGTCCTAAAAGATCAGGGGCCAAAGCCCCAAAGTAGGAGTTTCCCCATACAACCTCCCCGCCACTTAAAAGAGGACCTATACATATATAATTACAGTGCACCATTGTTACTAACCTAAAATACACAACTGAAAGACCAATATTCCCAAAATTACTTCTATACAAGGCAATAATAATCCCGCTACACAATGCCCTCTACCATCAACACTACACAGTGAGTACATAGTATTATGATATGACCATTGCCTCTACATAAAAAAACACACTGTACAAAGACCATCTGACTTCTCACATTTCCAGCACCGTCCCCATCTATTCCCACCCTGCATAACCTCCCCATGCTGCCTGCTCCTCCGACGTGGAATAGGAACCTCAATACTTCAAAAATTATGTCATTACTATGATTACCCTCCACCAATTAATGCTACAAAGACTGTGTGCCAGATAGAGGGGACCTATAAAAATAATAGCGCCCCATAGAAAGTAATAAAGACCCCACTGTGCTACCTAGCAAGTAATAATGCCAGATATGCTCTTATGAAAGTTTCAATATCCGAAGTGTTCCCTCCAAGCAACAAATACCGTTGAGTATCCCCTTTAAGTAATAATGCCCCCTTAAAGCCACAATCAAACTACACCCAACTACAAAGTTCTTCTTCAAGTCTATGGACGATGATTTCGGGGTGGTGAAAGAAGAAATTTCTGATGATGCACCCATTTAAAAGAAATAATGTCCTGAGTGCTCCCATAGCACCCTGTATATTGTATGATAGTCCCAGAGCTCACTACACACTGTATGATGGTCCCCACAGCTCCCTATGCACTGTATGATGGTCCCCACAGCTCCCTATGCACTGTAAGATGGTCCCGAGAGATCCCTATACACTGCATGATGGTCCCCACAGCTCCCTATACACTGTATGATGGTCCCCACAGCTCCCTACGCACTGTATGATGATCCCCACAGCTCCCTACGCACTGAATGATGATCCCCGTAGCTCCCTATACCCTGTATGATGGTCCCCACAGCTCCCTATGCCCTGTATGATGGTACCCACAGTTCCATATGCACTGTATCATGGTCCCCACAGCTCCCTACGCTCTGTATGACGGTCCCCACAACTACCTATGCACCGTATGATGGTCCCCACAGCTCCCTATGCACTGTATGATGGTACCCACAGCTCCATATGCACTGGTATCATGGTCCCCACAGCTCCCTATGCTCTGTATGATGGTCCCCACAGCTCCCTATACACTGTATGATGGTCCCCACAGCTCCCTATACACTGCATGATGGTCCCCACAGCTCCCTATACACTGCATGATGGTCCCCACAGCTCCCTAGACACTGTGTGATGGTCCCCACAGCTCCCTACGCACTGTATGATAATAATATAATAATAATAATCTTTATTTTTATATAGCGCTAACATATTCCGTAGCGCTTTACATACATTATCGTCGCTGTCCCCATCTGGGCTCACAATCTAGATTCCCTTTCAGTATGTCTTTAGAGTGTGGGAGGAAACCGGACAACCCGGAGGAAACCCACGCAAACACGGGGAGAACATACAAACTCCTTGCAGATGTTGTCCTTGGTGGCATGATCCTCATAGCTCCCTATACCCTGTATGATGGTCTCCACAGCTCCGTATGCACTGCATAATGGTCCCCACAGCTCCCTATGCCATGTATGATGGTCCCCACAGCTCCCTATGCACTGTATGATGGTCCCCACAGCTCCCTATGCACTGTATGATGTTGCCCACAGCTCCATATGCACTGGTATCATGGTCCCCACAGCTCCCTATGCTCTGTATGATGGTCCCCACAGCTCCCTATACACTGTATGATGGTCCCCACAGCTCCCTATGCACTGTATGATGTTACCCACAGCTCCATATGCACTGGTATCATGGTCCCCACAGCTCCCTACGCTCTGTATGATGGTCACCACAGCTCCCTATACACTGTATGATGGTCCCCACATCTCCCTACACACTGTATGATGGTCCCCACAGCTCCTTAGATACTATACGATGGTATCCACAACAACCTAGACACTGTATGATGGTCCCCACAGCTTCCTACACACTGTATGATTGTCCCCACAGCTCCTTAGATACCGTATGAGGGTCCCCACAGCTCCCTAGACACTGTATGATGATCCCCACAGCTCCCCCATGCACTGTATGATGGTCCCCATAGCTCCATATGCATTGCATAATGGTCGCTACAGCTCTCTATGCTCTGTATGATGGCCCCCACAGCTCCCTATGCACTGTATGATGGTACCCACAGCTCCATATGCACTGGTATCATGGTCCCCACAACTCCCTACGCTCTGTATGATGGTCCCCACAGCTCCCTATACACTGTATGATGGTCCCCACAGCTCCCTACACACTGCATGATGGTCCCCACAGCTCCTTAGATACTGTACGATGGTCCCCACAGCTCCCTAGACACTGTATGATGGTCCCCACAGCTCCCTACACACTGTATGATTGTCCCCACAGCTCCTTAGATACTGTATGAGGGTCCCCACAGCTCCCTAGACACTGTATGATGATCCCCACAGCTCCCTCATGCACTGTATGATGCCACAGCTCCATATGCATTGCATAATGGTCCCCACAGCTCTCTATGCTCTGTATGATGGTCCCCACACCTCCCTATGCCCTGTATAATGGAACCCACAGCTCCCTATGCACTGTATGATGGTCCCCACAGCTATCTACGCTCTGCATGATGGAACCCACAGCTCCCTATGCACTGTATGATGGTCCCCACAGCTATCTACGCTCTGTATGATGGTCCCCACAGCTCACTATGCACTGTATGATGGTCCCCACAGCTCCTTAGATACTGTATGATGGTCCTCATACTTCCCCATACACTGTATGATGGTCCCCACAGTTCCCTACACACTGCATGATGGTCCCCACAGCTCCTTAGATACTGTATGATGGTCCCCACAGCTCCCTAGACACTGTATGATGGTCCCCACAGCTCCCTATGCTCTGCATGATGGTCTCCACAGCTTCCTATGCTCTGCATGATGGCCCCCACAGCTCCCTAGACACTGCATGATGGTCCCCACAGCTCCCTATGCACTGTATGATGGTCCCCACAGCTCCCTATGCACTGCATAATGGTCCCCACAGCTCCCTATGCACTGTATGATGGTCTCCACAGCTCCCTATGCATTGTCTGATGGTCCCCACAGCTCCCTATGCACTGTATGATGGTCTCCACAGCTCCCTATGCACTGTATGATGGTCTCTACAACTCCTTATAACTGGCATGATGGTCCCTACAACTCCCTATATTCTGTATAATGGCCCTCACAGCCCCATATATACAGTACTGTATGATGGCCCCCGCAGCCCAATATATACTGTATGATGGCCCCCACACCCACTTGCACACTATATTATGGCCCCTACAGCTCCCTTTATACTGTATGATGGCCCCACAGCCCCTTATAAACTGTATTCTGGCACCCACTCCCCATTTTATATAATATGATGGCCCCACTGCCCCTTATATATAGCATGATGACTCCCATAGCCCCTTATAGTATGATGGCACCCACACCCCTTATATATACAGGTGCATCTCACTAAATTAGAATATCATCAAAAAGTTTATTTATTTTAGTTCTTCAATGCTGAAAATGAAACTCCTATATTATATAAAGTCATTACAATCAAAGTGATCTATTTCACGTGTTTATTTCTGTTAATGTTGATGATTATGGCCAGGGGCGCACATAGAAATCATGAGGCCCCATAGCAGAAGCTCCAATTGGACCCCCCCCACCAAAAAAATAAATGAATATTTGTCTGTGTCACAGAAGAGCCGATCTCACAACTTTCCAGCCTTTACTTCGTTTTTCTAATTTTCCTCCTACTGAAGTCCTAGATCCCTCTTTCATTGCCCCCATGAAGTATGATGCCAATAAAAGTGCCCCCCAAACACAGTATGATACCCCCATAGTGCACTCCTCCACATTAGCCTCTACATGAACAGTATAATGACCTTATTGTACCCCACTTCAACTCCCAAGGCAAAGTATGGTGACCCTAACACAGTATGATTCCCCCAACTGTGACTCCCACACAGCCCTCCATACAGTATAATGGGCCTACATACAGTATAATGGCCCACACTAGCCCTCCAAACAGTATAATGGCCCCACACAGGCCTCCAAACAGTATGATGGACCCCACACAAACCTTCACACCATATAATTGCTTTCATACAGTATAACGGCCCCCCATATAGCCCTCAAAATATCATAATGGCCCCACATAGACTTCCATATAGTATAATATGCCAACCACAATCCTCCATATAGTATAATGCAGCCTCCAAAATCCTCCATATAGTATAATGCACCCCCCATAATCCTCCATATAGTATAATGAACCCCCCATAATCCTCCATATAGTATAATGAACTTCCCATGGTCCTCAATAGAATATAATGCACTCCCCATAGTCCTCCATACAGTATATTTCACACCCCAAAGGGTAAAATGCAGCCCCCATATAGTATAATGCACCACACAGTCCTGCAGTATTATGGGCACCACGTACTCACTGATTTTAAAATAACGTATGTTTTAAATGAGACGACCCGAGTATAAGCCGAGGCCCCTAATTTTACCACAAAAAAACTGGGAAAACGTATTGAGTTCAGTATAAGCCTAGGGTGGGAAATGCAGCAGCTACTGGAAAATGTCACCATCCTGGTATGTATGGCTCCCTTATCACCAATCCTGGTATCTATGGCACCCCTCACCCCCCAATCCTGGTACATATGGCACCCCTCATCCCCCAATCCTGGTATGAATGGCCCCCCACTCATCCCCCAATCCTGGTATGCATGGCTACCCCTCATCCACCAATCCTGGTATGCATAGCACCCCTCATCCCCCAATCCTGACATGCATGGCCCCCCTCATCCCCAAATCCTGGTATGCATGGTCTCCTCATCCCCCAATCCTAATATGAATGGTCTCCGCATCCCGCAATCCTGGTATGTATGGCCTCTTCATCCCCCAATCCTGGTATGCATGGCCTCTTCATCCCCCATTCCTGGTATATATGGCCCCCCTTATCCCCAATCCTGGTATGCATGGCACCCCTCATCCCCCAATCCTGGTATGTGTGGCCTCCTCATCCCCCAATCCTGGTATCTGTGGCCTCCTCATCCCCCAATCCTGGTATGTGTGGCCTTCTAATTCCCCAATCCTGGTATGTGTGGCCCCGTCAACCCCCAATCCTGGTATGCATGGCCCCCTCATCCCCCAATCCTGGTATGTGTGGCCTCCTCATCCCCCAATCCTCGTATGTGTGGCCTCCTCACCCCCCAATCCTGGTATGTATGGCCTCCTCACCCCCCAATCCTGGTATGTGTGGCCCCATCACTGCACACACAAAAAATAAACACTTATACTCACCTTCCTTCCTCACCTCTGCTCCAGAGCTGCTGTGTTCTGTCTGCCAGCAGCTCATGTTGGCATCTGAGCAGCATGAGCTCTCAGTTGTCGAGGTGAGCTGCTGCTGCTGCCGGCATATTCACTCCTCTCCATGCCGGGACTATGGGCGTTGACAAGCGTGAATATGCATTCTCTTTAGTAGCAGGCACTGTAAGCAGGAGCCACGGCTCAGCGCTCCTCTGTGCCCGCTACTAAAGAGAATGAATATTCCCTCTTCTCCACGCCCATGGAAGTGGAGAAAAGAGAACATTTCCCTTTAGCAGCGGGCACACGTGGTAGCTACAGCAGCCGCTACTGCGTGTGCCCGCTCCTCCGCCGCCGCAACCTCACACCCCCCCCCAATACTCACCTATCCTCCTCGCTCCCCCGTGGCTCACGGGCCCCATAGCAGTGGTGTGGCCTGCCACCATTGGTGGTACGCCACTGATTATGGCTTATAGTCAATGAAATCACAAAAGTCATTATCTCAGTAAATTAAAATACTTTATAACATCAGCTTGAAAAATGTTTTTAAAATCCGAAATGTTGGCCTACTGAAATGTATGTTCAGTAAATGCCCTCAATACTTGGTCAGGGCTCCTTTTGCATCAATTACTGCATCAATGCGGTGTGGCATGGAGGCGATCAGCCTGTGGCACTGCTGAGGGGTTATGGAAGCCCAGGTTGTTTTGATGGCAGCCTTCAGCTCGTCTGCTTTGTTGGGTTTGGTGTCTCTTATCTTCGTCTTGACAATACCCCATAGATTCTCTATAATAGATTCTCTATGGGGTTAAGGTCATGTGAGTTTGCTGACCAATTAAGCAGAGTGATACTGTTGTTTTTAAACCAGTTATTGGTACTTCTGGCAGTGTGGACAGGAGCCAAGTCCTGCTGGAGAATGACATTTCCATCTCCAAAAAGCTTGTGGGCAGAGGGAAGCATGAAGTGCTGTAAAATGTCCTGGTAGACGGCTGCGCTGACTTTGGTCTTGATAAAACACAGTGGACCTACACCAGCAGATGACATGGCTCATCTTCACACTAGACCTCAAGCAGCTTGGATTGTGGCCTCTCCACTCTTCCTCCAGACTCTGGGACCTTGATTTCCAAAGGAAAATTGTAACTCTGGGACCTTGTGGATGGTGTCAATGACTGCCTTCTTGGCATTTGTCAAGTCAGCAGTCTTCCCCATGATTGTGGAGCCTACTGAAACAGACTATGGGACATTTTTAAACACTTAGGAAGCAGTTGCAGGTGTTTTTTGTTAATTATTCTAATTTACTGAGATAATGACTTTAGTGTTTTCATTGGCTGTAAGCCATAATTGTCAACATTAACAGAAATAAACACTTGAAATAGATCTCTCTGTGTGTAATGACTCTATATAATACAGGAGTTTCACTTTTTGTATTGAAGAACTCAAATAAATTATCTTTTTGATGATATTGTAATTTAGTGAGATGCACCTGCATATGATGACTGTTGCCCCCAGTGGAATATGTGCGGTGTCTATTTTGGGATATTTTAGTATACCCATGATGATCCTATAGACAGCCATTATACCTGGAATGGCCCCTTCCTTGCGTGCCTTGCTTTTTTTGGCTTACATGTCTAACAATCACATATGTGTTGTGTCCCTTCCCCCATCATCCTATTCTTCTATTGCTGAATAAATATGATAGATTTTATACTCCCTGGACTCCTTTGATGGTCTTTTACCCTGCGGGGTTTTCTCTCATATATGGACTCACTGTGTGGTGGTGATGGTAGAGGACATTGTGTAGCAGGATCATTTTGGCCTTGTATAGTAGTAATTTTGGGAATATTGGTCTTTGTATAGTGTATTTTAGATTAGCAGCAGTGGTATACTGTAATTATATATGTATAAATCCTCTTTTAAGTGGCAGGGAGGTTACATGGGGAAACATGTACTTTGGGGCTGGGGTCCCTGATCTCTTAGGACCCCAGCAACGCTCCTGCACTGGGGAAAAGCAGGGTCTGGAGGCCACTTTAATATCATCATTTTATGGATATGACGCCAAAGAAACTAATGAAGTGCTTTGCAAAGTGCCATAATTTTCACAATTCTGAAAAAAAATTGTAAGTTTAGTTCCACTATAAGTGATATTAATTCTGTTATGAGAGCTAACCTTCTGAGACAATGTATCAATGCGGTGTGTGAATTGTCACATTAAGCTTTGCTACATCTATACATAGTGAAGTTCAGGATCAAAATGCTGCAGGTCCCATCTCTTCTACAGAACGATCCCATGGAAATAAAGCTGATCATTTTATCAGATGGGATCATTAGAACTTACCTGGTTGGATCCTTTGTTTCTGGTGGTTTCTTTCCCAGGTCGTCATTAAGGCCCTTTACAATAAGCTCCAAAAACTCATCGGACTTTCTGAATCTTTCAAGCGTTTTCTCCATCACAGAAAGGACAGAAAGGAGGCGCTTATCCTGGCAGAAGAGAATCACAGATATATTGTTCTACATCTTCCAGATGTTTGGATTTATCTACAGACTAATGATTAATCTCGCATGAAGAATGATAATATTATAACAGATCACAAGTTTGGGGTAAAATTATTCAATTTTAAAAAAAATATATATATATATCTATAGCAATTACATTATTCTGACAAGACCAATTTTTTGTTTTTTTCTTCCCTTTTTCCCCAAAAATATAACTTTGTTTTTTCATTCACATAGACGGAGGGTTGTGTTTTGTGGGACTAGTTGTTGTCTGGAACGACAATATTCAATTTACCACATAAAGTATTGAAAAATGGGGAAAAAATCAAAGTAAGGTTATTATGTTTGTTTGTTTCGTTTTTTTTTCTGAACATTTAAAACAAATGTGGTTTGTGAGACCATTTTCATCTTACGAAGACCTAATTTTATAAAATGATCCCATTGATGGAGTTGTCGGCTTCTTCTTGTGGAGAGATCAGTAGTTACAAGTTTCTGATTGCATTTTTGGGAGGGAAGTAGAGACCCAAAAACCACAACCATGGCGCTTTACTGTCCTTTACAGCATTGACCCGACGTGTAATAGATTTATATGTAATGAAAGATTGTACTTATGTCAATGCAGCAGAAACAAATATTGTTTTACACTTTTTCTTTTTTATAGTTGGCCAGAAAACCGCAGAACCTTCAGCAGAAAATGACATGAATGAGAACATCTGCCCGGCTTGTACCGGATCCGGGGGTGTTACGTACAAGGCGAAGCTCCCAGAATAAGGATTTGCTTCATTTTGGTGCAGAGTTTCTAGTAGTTTCTGGTTACTACTGTTACAGGCAGATGCCGTCTGCATAATACAGCCAGCACCGCCTCAACCCCTCCATGCATGTGGACCCCGGCACAAACACTCAGGTCCATCCTTTTATGCTGAGACATTAATAATTCTACAATTATCACACACAACTTATATACAGAAACCCCCCAACCGTCACCGATCCAATGGGACTGTCCGGCTGTCGCTGGAGGTCGGGGCCATGTCCTGACGAGCTGTGTTCTGTCAGGACGGTCAGTGTAGTACAAGAATGTCTCATGCCGAGCTGCTGTGATCGCTCCTGGAGAGGGGCAGCATCCGCTCCGCACGCCTCGTACACTCCCGGCTCCGATCCGCACGCCTCGTACACGCCCGGCTCCGCTCCGCACGCCTCGTACATGCCCGGCTCCGCTCCGCACGCCTCGTACAAGCCCGGCTCCGCTCCGTACGCCTCGTACACGCGCGGCTCCGCTCCGCACGCCTCGTACACGCGTGGCTCCGCTCCGTACGCGTCGTACACGCCCGGCTCCGCTCCGTACGCCTCGTACACGCGCGGCTCCGCTCCGTACGCCTCGTACACGCGCGGCTCCGCTCCGCACGCCTCGTACACGCGCGGCTCCGCTCCGCACGCGTCGTACACGCGCGGCTCCGCTCCGTACGCGTCGTACACGCCCGACTCCGCTCCGTACGCCTCGTACACGCGCGGCTCCGCTCCGTACGCCTCGTACACGCGCGGCTCCGCTCCGCACGCCTCGTACACGCGCGGCTCTGCTCCGTACACCTCGTACACACGCGGCTCTGCTCCGTACACCTCGTACACATGGCTCCGCTCCGTACGCCTCGTACACACGCGGCTCTGCTCCGTACACCTCGTACACACGCGGCTCTGCTCCGTACACCTCGTACACATGGCTCCGCTCCGTACGCCTCGTACACACGCGTCTCTGCTCCGTACACCTCGTACACACGCGGCTCTGCTCCGTACACCTCGTACACATGGCTCCGCTCCGTACGCCTCGTACACGCGCGGCTCCGCTCCGTACACCTATTACACGCGCGGCTCCGCTCCGTACACCTCGTACACGCGCGGCTACGCTCCGCACACCTCGTACACGCGCGGCTCCGCTCCGTACACCTCGTACACACGCGGCTCCGCTCCGTACACCTCGTACACACGCGGCTCCACTCCGTACACCTCGTACACGCGCGGCTCCGCTCCGTACACCTCGTACACGCGCGGCTCCGCTCCGTACGCCTATTACACGCGCGGCTCCGCTCCGCACGCCTCGTACACGCGCGGCTCCGCTCCGCACGCCTCGTACACGCGCGGCTCCGCTCCGTACGCCTCGTACACGCGCGGCTCCGCTCCGTACGCCTATTACACGCGCGGCTCCGCTCCGTACACCTCGTACACGTGCGGCTCTGCTCCGTACACCTCGTACACACGCAGCTCCGCTCCGTACACCTCGTACACACGCGGCTCTGCTCCGTACACCTCGTACACACGCGGCTCTGCTCCGTACACCTCGTACACACGCGGCTCTGCTCCGTACACCTCGTACACATGGCTCCGCTCCGTACGCCTCGTACACACGCGGCTCTGCTCCGTACACCTCGTACACACGCGGCTCTGCTCCGTACGCCTCGTACACATGGCTTCGCTCCGTACGCCTCGTACACGCGCGGCTCCGCTCCGTACGCCTATTACACGCGCGGCTCCGCTCCGTACACCTCGTACACGCGCGGCTACGCTCCGCACACCTCGTACACGCGCGGCTCCGCTCCGTACACCTCGTACACACGCGGCTCCGCTCCGTACACCTCGTACACACGCGGCTCCGCTCCGTACACCTCGTACACGCGCGGCTCCGCTCCGTACACCTCGTACACGCGCGGCTCCGCTCCGTACGCCTATTACACGCGCGGCTCCGCTCCGCACGCCTCGTACACGCGCGGCTCCGCTCCGCACGCCTCGTACACGCGCGGCTCCGCTCCGTACGCCTCGTACACGCGCGGCTCCGCTCCGTACGCCTCGTACACGCGCGGCTCCGCTCCGTACGCCTCGTACACGCGCGGCTCCGCTCCGTACGCCTCGTACACGCGCGGCTCCGCACCGTACGCCTCGTACACGCGCGGCTCCGCTCCGTACGCCTCGTACACGCGCGGCTCCGCTCAGTACGCCTCGTACACGCGCGGCTCCGCTCCGTACGCCTCGTACACGCGCGGCTCCGCTCCGTACGCCTCGTACACGCGCGGCTCCGCTCCGTCCCCCATCGTACACACAGGGCTCCGCTCCGTACGCCTCGTACACGCGAAGCTCCGCTCCGTACGCCCCGTACACGCGCGGCTCCGCTCCGTACGCCTCGTACACGCGCGGCTCCGCTCAGTACGCCTCGTACACGCGCGGCTCCGCTCAGTACGCCTCGTACACGCGCGGCTCCGCTCCGTACGCCTCGTACACGCGCGGCTCCGCTCCGTACGCCTCGTACACGCACAGCTCCGCTCCGTAAGCCTCGTACACGCGCGGCTCCGCTCCGTACGCCTCGTACACACGCGGCTCCGCTCCGTACGCCTCGTACACACGCGGCTCCGCTCCGTACGCCTCGTTTCACGCGGCTCCGCTCCGTACGCCTCGTACACGCGCGGCTCCGCTCCGTACGCCTATTACACGCGCGGCTCCGCTCCGTACACCTCGTACACGCGCGGCTACGCTCCGTACACCTCGTACACGCGCGGCTCCGCTCCGTACACCTCGTACACGCGCGGCTCCGCTCCGTACGCCTATTACACGCGCGGCTCCGCTCCGCACGCCTCGTACACGCGCGGCTCCGCTCCGAACGCCTCGTACACGCGCGGCTCCGCTCCGTACGCCTATTACACGCGCGGCTCCGCTCCGCACGCCTCGTACACGCGCGGCTCCGCTCCGCACGCCTCGTACACGCGCGGCTCCGCTCCGCACGCCTCGTACACGCGCGGCTCCGCTCCGTACGCCTCGTACACGCGCGGCTCCGCTCCGTACGACTCGTACACGCGAGGCTCCGCTCCGTACGCCTATTACACGCGCGGCTCCGCTCCGTACACCTCGTACACGCGCGGCTCTGCTCCGTACACCTCGTACACACGCGGCTCCGCTCCGTACACCTCGTACACACGCGGCTCTGCTCCGTACACCTCGTACACACGCGGCTCTGCTCCGTACACCTCGTACACACGCGGCTCTGCTCCGTACACCTCGTACACATGGCTCCGCTCCGTACGCCTCGTACACACGCGGCTCTGCTCCGTACACCTCGTACACACGCTGCTCTGCTCCGTACGCCTCGTACACATGGCTCCGCTCCGTACGCCTCGTACACGCGCGGCTCCGCTCCGTACGCCTATTACACGCGCGGCTCCGCTCCGTACACCTCGTACACGCGCGGCTACGCTCCGCACACCTCGTACACGCGCGGCTCCGCTCCGTACACCTCGTACACACGCGGCTCCGCTCCGTACACCTCGTACACACGCGGCTCCGCTCCGTACACCTCGTACACGCGCGGCTCCGCTCCGTACACCTCGTACACGCGCGGCTCCGCTCCGTACGCCTATTACACGCGCGGCTCCGCTCCGCACGCCTCGTACACGCGCGGCTCCGCTCCGTACGCCTCGTACACGCGCGGCTCCGCTCCGTACACCTCGTACACGCGCGGCTCCGCTCCGTACACCTCGTACACACACGGCTCCGCTCCGTACACCTCGTACACACGCGGCTCTGCTCCGTACACCTCGTACACACGCGGCTCTGCTCCGTACACCTCGTACACACGCGGCTCTGCTCCGTACACCTCGTACACATGGCTCCGCTCCGTACGCCTCGTACACACGCGGCTCTGCTCCGTACGCCTCGTACACACGCGGCTCTGCTCCGTACGCCTCGTACACATGGCTCCGCTCCGTACGCCTCGTACACGCGCGGCTCCGCTCCGTACGCCTATTACACGCGCGGCTCCGCTCCGTACACCTCGTACACGCGCGGCTACGCTCCGCACACCTCGTACACGCGCGGCTCCGCTCTGTACACCTCGTACACACGCGGCTCCGCTCTGTACACCTCGTACACACGCGGCTCCGCTCCGTACACCTCGTACACGCGCGGCTCCGCTCCGTACACCTCATACACGCGCGGCTCCGCTCCGTACGCCTATTACACGCGCGGCTCCGCTCCGCACGCCTCGTGAACGCGCGGCTCCGCTCCGCACGCCTCGTACACGCGCGGCTCCACTCCGTACGCCTCGTACACGCGCGGCTCCGCTCCGTACGCCTCGTACACGCGCGGCTCCGCTCCGTACGCCTCGTACACGCGCGGCTCCGCTCCGTACGCCTCGTACACGCGCGGCTCCGCTCAGTACGCCTCGTACACGCGCGGCTCCGCTCAGTACGCCTCGTACACGCGCGGCTCCGCTCCGTACGCCTCGTACACGCGCGGCTCCGCTCCGTCCCCCATCGTACACACAGGGCTCCGCTCCGTACGCCTCGTACACGCGAAGCTCCGCTCCGTACGCCTCGTACACGCGCGGCTCCGCTCCGTACGCCTCGTACACACGCGGCTCCGCTCCGTACCCCTCGTACACACGCGGCTCCGCTCCGTACGCCTCGTTTCACGCGGCTCCGCTCCGTACCCCTCGTACACACGCGGCTCCGCTCCGTACGCCTATTACACGCGCGGCTCCGCTCCGTACACCTCGTACACGCGCGGCTACGCTCCGCACACCTCGT
This sequence comes from Phyllobates terribilis, assembly GCF_046119375.1. Taxonomy (NCBI): domain Eukaryota; kingdom Metazoa; phylum Chordata; class Amphibia; order Anura; family Dendrobatidae; genus Phyllobates; species Phyllobates terribilis. The sequence goes on from NW_027362943.1 coordinate 2,291,768, forward strand.
ACACGCGCGGCTCCGCTCCGTACACCTCGTACACGCGCGGCTCCGCTCCGTACGCCTATTACACGCGCGGCTCCGCTCCGTACGCCTCGTACACGCGCGGCTCCGCTCCGTACGCCTCGTACACGCGCGGCTCCGCTCCGTACGCCTCGTACACGCGCGGCTCCGCTCCGTACGCCTCGTACACGCGCGGCTCCGCTCCGTACGCCTCGTACACGCGCGGCTCCGCTCCGTTCGCCTCGTACACGCGCGGCTCCGCTCCGTACGCCTCGTACACGCGCGGCTCCGCTCAGTACGCCTCGTACACGCGCGGCTCCGCTCAGTACGCCTCGTACACGCGCGGCTCCGCTCCGTACACCTCGTACACGCGCGGCTCTGCTCCGTACACCTCGTACACGCGCGGCTCCGCTCCGTACGCCTCGTACACGCGCGGCTCCGCTCCGTACACCTCGTACACGCGCGGCTCTGCTCCGTACACCTCGTACACACGCGGCTCCGCTCCGTACACCTCGTACACACGCGGCTCTGCTCCGTACACCTCGTACACACGCGGCTCTGCTCCGTACACCTCGTACACATGGCTCCGCTCCGTACGCCTCGTACACGCGCGGCTCCGCTCCGTACACCTATTACACGCGCGGCTCCGCTCCGTACACCTCGTACACGCGCGGCTACGCTCCGCACACCTCGTACACGCGCGGCTCCGCTCCGTACACCTCGTACACACGCGGCTCCGCTCCGTACACCTCGTACACACGCGGCTCCACTCCGTACACCTCGTACACGCGCGGCTCCGCTCCGTACACCTCGTACACGCGCGGCTCCGCTCCGTACGCCTATTACACGCGCGGCTCCGCTCCGCACGCCTCGTACACGCGCGGCTCCGCTCCGCACGCCTCGTACACGCGCGGCTCCGCTCCGTACGCCTCGTACACGCGCGGCTCCGCTCCGTACGCCTATTACACGCGCGGCTCCGCTCCGTACACCTCGTACACGTGCGGCTCTGCTCCGTACACCTCGTACACACGCAGCTCCGCTCCGTACACCTCGTACACACGCGGCTCTGCTCCGTACACCTCGTACACACGCGGCTCTGCTCCGTACACCTCGTACACACGCGGCTCTGCTCCGTACACCTCGTACACATGGCTCCGCTCCGTACGCCTCGTACACACGCGGCTCTGCTCCGTACACCTCGTACACACGCGGCTCTGCTCCGTACGCCTCGTACACATGGCTTCGCTCCGTACGCCTCGTACACGCGCGGCTCCGCTCCGTACGCCTATTACACGCGCGGCTCCGCTCCGTACACCTCGTACACGCGCGGCTACGCTCCGCACACCTCGTACACGCGCGGCTCCGCTCCGTACACCTCGTACACACGCGGCTCCGCTCCGTACACCTCGTACACACGCGGCTCCGCTCCGTACACCTCGTACACGCGCGGCTCCGCTCCGTACACCTCGTACACGCGCGGCTCCGCTCCGTACGCCTATTACACGCGCGGCTCCGCTCCGCACGCCTCGTACACGCGCGGCTCTGCTCCGTACACCTCGTACACACGCGGCTCTGCTCCGTACACCTCGTACACATGGCTCCGCTCCGTACGCCTCGTACACACGCGGCTCTGCTCCGTACACCTCGTACACACGCGGCTCTGCTCCGTACGCCTCGTACACATGGCTTCGCTCCGTACGCCTCGTACACGCGCGGCTCCGCTCCGTACGCCTATTACACGCGCGGCTCCGCTCCGTACACCTCGTACACGCGCGGCTACGCTCCGCACACCTCGTACACGCGCGGCTCCGCTCCGTACACCTCGTACACACGCGGCTCCGCTCCGTACACCTCGTACACACGCGGCTCCGCTCCGTACACCTCGTACACGCGCGGCTCCGCTCCGTACACCTCGTACACGCGCGGCTCCGCTCCGTACGCCTATTACACGCGCGGCTCCGCTCCGCACGCCTCGTACACGCGCGGCTCCGCTCCGCACGCCTCGTACACGCGCGGCTCCGCTCCGTACGCCTCGTACACGCGCGGCTCCGCTCCGTACGCCTCGTACACGCGCGGCTCCGCTCCGTACGCCTCGTACACGCGCGGCTCCGCTCCGTACGCCTCGTACACGCGCGGCTCCGCACCGTACGCCTCGTACACGCGCGGCTCCGCTCCGTACGCCTCGTACACGCGCGGCTCCGCTCAGTACGCCTCGTACACGCGCGGCTCCGCTCCGTACGCCTCGTACACGCGCGGCTCCGCTCCGTACGCCTCGTACACGCGCGGCTCCGCTCCGTCCCCCATCGTACACACAGGGCTCCGCTCCGTACGCCTCGTACACGCGAAGCTCCGCTCCGTACGCCCCGTACACGCGCGGCTCCGCTCCGTACGCCTCGTACACGCGCGGCTCCGCTCAGTACGCCTCGTACACGCGCGGCTCCGCTCAGTACGCCTCGTACACGCGCGGCTCCGCTCCGTACGCCTCGTACACGCGCGGCTCCGCTCCGTACGCCTCGTACACGCACAGCTCCGCTCCGTAAGCCTCGTACACGCGCGGCTCCGCTCCGTACGCCTCGTACACACGCGGCTCCGCTCCGTACGCCTCGTACACACGCGGCTCCGCTCCGTACGCCTCGTTTCACGCGGCTCCGCTCCGTACGCCTCGTACACGCGCGGCTCCGCTCCGTACGCCTATTACACGCGCGGCTCCGCTCCGTACACCTCGTACACGCGCGGCTACGCTCCGTACACCTCGTACACGCGCGGCTCCGCTCCGTACACCTCGTACACGCGCGGCTCCGCTCCGTACGCCTATTACACGCGCGGCTCCGCTCCGCACGCCTCGTACACGCGCGGCTCCGCTCCGAACGCCTCGTACACGCGCGGCTCCGCTCCGTACGCCTATTACACGCGCGGCTCCGCTCCGCACGCCTCGTACACGCGCGGCTCCGCTCCGCACGCCTCGTACACGCGCGGCTCCGCTCCGCACGCCTCGTACACGCGCGGCTCCGCTCCGTACGCCTCGTACACGCGCGGCTCCGCTCCGTACGACTCGTACACGCGAGGCTCCGCTCCGTACGCCTATTACACGCGCGGCTCCGCTCCGTACACCTCGTACACGCGCGGCTCTGCTCCGTACACCTCGTACACACGCGGCTCCGCTCCGTACACCTCGTACACACGCGGCTCTGCTCCGTACACCTCGTACACACGCGGCTCTGCTCCGTACACCTCGTACACACGCGGCTCTGCTCCGTACACCTCGTACACATGGCTCCGCTCCGTACGCCTCGTACACACGCGGCTCTGCTCCGTACACCTCGTACACACGCTGCTCTGCTCCGTACGCCTCGTACACATGGCTCCGCTCCGTACGCCTCGTACACGCGCGGCTCCGCTCCGTACGCCTATTACACGCGCGGCTCCGCTCCGTACACCTCGTACACGCGCGGCTACGCTCCGCACACCTCGTACACGCGCGGCTCCGCTCCGTACACCTCGTACACACGCGGCTCCGCTCCGTACACCTCGTACACACGCGGCTCCGCTCCGTACACCTCGTACACGCGCGGCTCCGCTCCGTACACCTCGTACACGCGCGGCTCCGCTCCGTACGCCTATTACACGCGCGGCTCCGCTCCGCACGCCTCGTACACGCGCGGCTCCGCTCCGTACGCCTCGTACACGCGCGGCTCCGCTCCGTACACCTCGTACACGCGCGGCTCCGCTCCGTACACCTCGTACACACACGGCTCCGCTCCGTACACCTCGTACACACGCGGCTCTGCTCCGTACACCTCGTACACACGCGGCTCTGCTCCGTACACCTCGTACACACGCGGCTCTGCTCCGTACACCTCGTACACATGGCTCCGCTCCGTACGCCTCGTACACACGCGGCTCTGCTCCGTACGCCTCGTACACACGCGGCTCTGCTCCGTACGCCTCGTACACATGGCTCCGCTCCGTACGCCTCGTACACGCGCGGCTCCGCTCCGTACGCCTATTACACGCGCGGCTCCGCTCCGTACACCTCGTACACGCGCGGCTACGCTCCGCACACCTCGTACACGCGCGGCTCCGCTCTGTACACCTCGTACACACGCGGCTCCGCTCTGTACACCTCGTACACACGCGGCTCCGCTCCGTACACCTCGTACACGCGCGGCTCCGCTCCGTACACCTCATACACGCGCGGCTCCGCTCCGTACGCCTATTACACGCGCGGCTCCGCTCCGCACGCCTCGTGAACGCGCGGCTCCGCTCCGCACGCCTCGTACACGCGCGGCTCCACTCCGTACGCCTCGTACACGCGCGGCTCCGCTCCGTACGCCTCGTACACGCGCGGCTCCGCTCCGTACGCCTCGTACACGCGCGGCTCCGCTCCGTACGCCTCGTACACGCGCGGCTCCGCTCAGTACGCCTCGTACACGCGCGGCTCCGCTCAGTACGCCTCGTACACGCGCGGCTCCGCTCCGTACGCCTCGTACACGCGCGGCTCCGCTCCGTCCCCCATCGTACACACAGGGCTCCGCTCCGTACGCCTCGTACACGCGAAGCTCCGCTCCGTACGCCTCGTACACGCGCGGCTCCGCTCCGTACGCCTCGTACACACGCGGCTCCGCTCCGTACCCCTCGTACACACGCGGCTCCGCTCCGTACGCCTCGTTTCACGCGGCTCCGCTCCGTACCCCTCGTACACACGCGGCTCCGCTCCGTACGCCTATTACACGCGCGGCTCCGCTCCGTACACCTCGTACACGCGCGGCTACGCTCCGCACACCTCGTACACGCGCGGCTCCGCTCCGTACACCTCGTACACGCGCGGCTCCGCTCCGTACGCCTATTACACGCGCGGCTCCGCTCCGTACGCCTCGTACACGCGCGGCTCCGCTCCGTACGCCTCGTACACGCGCGGCTCCGCTCCGTACGCCTCGTACACGCGCGGCTCCGCTCCGTACGCCTCGTACACGCGCGGCTCCGCTCCGTACGCCTCGTACACGCGCGGCTCCGCTCCGTTCGCCTCGTACACGCGCGGCTCCGCTCCGTACGCCTCGTACACGCGCGGCTCCGCTCAGTACGCCTCGTACACGCGCGGCTCCGCTCAGTACGCCTCGTACACGCGCGGCTCCGCTCCGTACACCTCGTACACGCGCGGCTCTGCTCCGTACACCTCGTACACGCGCGGCTCCGCTCCGTACGCCTCGTACACGCGCGGCTCCGCTCCGTACACCTCGTACACGCGCGGCTCTGCTCCGTACACCTCGTACACACGCGGCTCCGCTCCGTACACCTCGTACACACGCGGCTCTGCTCCGTACACCTCGTACACACGCGGCTCTGCTCCGTACACCTCGTACACATGGCTCCGCTCCGTACGCCTCGTACACGCGCGGCTCCGCTCCGTACACCTATTACACGCGCGGCTCCGCTCCGTACACCTCGTACACGCGCGGCTACGCTCCGCACACCTCGTACACGCGCGGCTCCGCTCCGTACACCTCGTACACACGCGGCTCCGCTCCGTACACCTCGTACACACGCGGCTCCACTCCGTACACCTCGTACACGCGCGGCTCCGCTCCGTACACCTCGTACACGCGCGGCTCCGCTCCGTACGCCTATTACACGCGCGGCTCCGCTCCGCACGCCTCGTACACGCGCGGCTCCGCTCCGCACGCCTCGTACACGCGCGGCTCCGCTCCGTACGCCTCGTACACGCGCGGCTCCGCTCCGTACGCCTATTACACGCGCGGCTCCGCTCCGTACACCTCGTACACGTGCGGCTCTGCTCCGTACACCTCGTACACACGCAGCTCCGCTCCGTACACCTCGTACACACGCGGCTCTGCTCCGTACACCTCGTACACACGCGGCTCTGCTCCGTACACCTCGTACACACGCGGCTCTGCTCCGTACACCTCGTACACATGGCTCCGCTCCGTACGCCTCGTACACACGCGGCTCTGCTCCGTACACCTCGTACACACGCGGCTCTGCTCCGTACGCCTCGTACACATGGCTTCGCTCCGTACGCCTCGTACACGCGCGGCTCCGCTCCGTACGCCTATTACACGCGCGGCTCCGCTCCGTACACCTCGTACACGCGCGGCTACGCTCCGCACACCTCGTACACGCGCGGCTCCGCTCCGTACACCTCGTACACACGCGGCTCCGCTCCGTACACCTCGTACACACGCGGCTCCGCTCCGTACACCTCGTACACGCGCGGCTCCGCTCCGTACACCTCGTACACGCGCGGCTCCGCTCCGTACGCCTATTACACGCGCGGCTCCGCTCCGCACGCCTCGTACACGCGCGGCTCCGCTCCGCACGCCTCGTACACGCGCGGCTCCGCTCCGTACGCCTCGTACACGCGCGGCTCCGCTCCGTACGCCTCGTACACGCGCGGCTCCGCTCCGTACGCCTCGTACACGCGCGGCTCCGCTCCGTACGCCTCGTACACGCGCGGCTCCGCACCGTACGCCTCGTACACGCGCGGCTCCGCTCCGTACGCCTCGTACACGCGCGGCTCCGCTCAGTACGCCTCGTACACGCGCGGCTCCGCTCCGTACGCCTCGTACACGCGCGGCTCCGCTCCGTACGCCTCGTACACGCGCGGCTCCGCTCCGTCCCCCATCGTACACACAGGGCTCCGCTCCGTACGCCTCGTACACGCGAAGCTCCGCTCCGTACGCCCCGTACACGCGCGGCTCCGCTCCGTACGCCTCGTACACGCGCGGCTCCGCTCAGTACGCCTCGTACACGCGCGGCTCCGCTCAGTACGCCTCGTACACGCGCGGCTCCGCTCCGTACGCCTCGTACACGCGCGGCTCCGCTCCGTACGCCTCGTACACGCACAGCTCCGCTCCGTAAGCCTCGTACACGCGCGGCTCCGCTCCGTACGCCTCGTACACACGCGGCTCCGCTCCGTACGCCTCGTACACACGCGGCTCCGCTCCGTACGCCTCGTTTCACGCGGCTCCGCTCCGTACGCCTCGTACACGCGCGGCTCCGCTCCGTACGCCTATTACACGCGCGGCTCCGCTCCGTACACCTCGTACACGCGCGGCTACGCTCCGTACACCTCGTACACGCGCGGCTCCGCTCCGTACACCTCGTACACGCGCGGCTCCGCTCCGTACGCCTATTACACGCGCGGCTCCGCTCCGCACGCCTCGTACACGCGCGGCTCCGCTCCGAACGCCTCGTACACGCGCGGCTCCGCTCCGTACGCCTATTACACGCGCGGCTCCGCTCCGCACGCCTCGTACACGCGCGGCTCCGCTCCGCACGCCTCGTACACGCGCGGCTCCGCTCCGCACGCCTCGTACACGCGCGGCTCCGCTCCGTACGCCTCGTACACGCGCGGCTCCGCTCCGTACGACTCGTACACGCGAGGCTCCGCTCCGTACGCCTATTACACGCGCGGCTCCGCTCCGTACACCTCGTACACGCGCGGCTCTGCTCCGTACACCTCGTACACACGCGGCTCCGCTCCGTACACCTCGTACACACGCGGCTCTGCTCCGTACACCTCGTACACACGCGGCTCTGCTCCGTACACCTCGTACACACGCGGCTCTGCTCCGTACACCTCGTACACATGGCTCCGCTCCGTACGCCTCGTACACACGCGGCTCTGCTCCGTACACCTCGTACACACGCTGCTCTGCTCCGTACGCCTCGTACACATGGCTCCGCTCCGTACGCCTCGTACACGCGCGGCTCCGCTCCGTACGCCTATTACACGCGCGGCTCCGCTCCGTACACCTCGTACACGCGCGGCTACGCTCCGCACACCTCGTACACGCGCGGCTCCGCTCCGTACACCTCGTACACACGCGGCTCCGCTCCGTACACCTCGTACACACGCGGCTCCGCTCCGTACACCTCGTACACGCGCGGCTCCGCTCCGTACACCTCGTACACGCGCGGCTCCGCTCCGTACGCCTATTACACGCGCGGCTCCGCTCCGCACGCCTCGTACACGTGCGGCTCCGCTCCGTACGCCTCGTACACGCGCGGCTCCGCTCCGTACACCTCGTACACGCGCGGCTCCGCTCCGTACACCTCGTACACACACGGCTCCGCTCCGTACACCTCGTACACACGCGGCTCTGCTCCGTACACCTCGTACACACGCGGCTCTGCTCCGTACACCTCGTACACACGCGGCTCTGCTCCGTACACCTCGTACACATGGCTCCGCTCCGTACGCCTCGTACACACGCGGCTCTGCTCCGTACGCCTCGTACACACGCGGCTCTGCTCCGTACGCCTCGTACACATGGCTCCGCTCCGTACGCCTCGTACACGCGCGGCTCCGCTCCGTACGCCTATTACACGCGCGGCTCCGCTCCGTACACCTCGTACACGCGCGGCTACGCTCCGCACACCTCGTACACGCGCGGCTCCGCTCTGTACACCTCGTACACACGCGGCTCCGCTCTGTACACCTCGTACACACGCGGCTCCGCTCCGTACACCTCGTACACGCGCGGCTCCGCTCCGTACACCTCATACACGCGCGGCTCCGCTCCGTACGCCTATTACACGCGCGGCTCCGCTCCGCACGCCTCGTGAACGCGCGGCTCCGCTCCGCACGCCTCGTACACGCGCGGCTCCACTCCGTACGCCTCGTACACGCGCGGCTCCGCTCCGTACGCCTCGTACACGCGCGGCTCCGCTCCGTACGCCTCGTACACGCGCGGCTCCGCTCCGTACGCCTCGTACACGCGCGGCTCCGCTCAGTACGCCTCGTACACGCGCGGCTCCGCTCAGTACGCCTCGTACACGCGCGGCTCCGCTCCGTACGCCTCGTACACGCGCGGCTCCGCTCCGTCCCCCATCGTACACACAGGGCTCCGCTCCGTACGCCTCGTACACGCGAAGCTCCGCTCCGTACGCCTCGTACACGCGCGGCTCCGCTCCGTACGCCTCGTACACACGCGGCTCCGCTCCGTACCCCTCGTACACACGCGGCTCCGCTCCGTACGCCTCGTTTCACGCGGCTCCGCTCCGTACCCCTCGTACACACGCGGCTCCGCTCCGTACGCCTATTACACGCGCGGCTCCGCTCCGTACACCTCGTACACGCGCGGCTACGCTCCGCACACCTCGTACACGCGTGGCTCCGCTCCGTACACCTCGTACACGCGCGGCTCCGCTCCGTACGCCTATTACACGCGCGGCTCCGCTCCGTACGCCTCGTACACGCGCGGCTCCGCTCCGTACGCCTCGTACACGCGCGGCTCCGCTCCGTACGCCTCGTACACGCGCGGCTCCGCTCCGTACGCCTCGTACACGCGCGGCTCCGCTCCGTACGCCTCGTACACGCGCGGCTCCGCTCCGTTCGCCTCGTACACGCGCGGCTCCGCTCCGTACGCCTCGTACACGCGCGGCTCCGCTCAGTACGCCTCGTACACGCGCGGCTCCGCTCAGTACGCCTCGTACACGCGCGGCTCCGCTCCGTACACCTCGTACACGCGCGGCTCTGCTCCGTACACCTCGTACACGCGCGGCTCCGCTCCGTACGCCTCGTACACGCGCGGCTCCGCTCCGTACACCTCGTACACGCGCGGCTCTGCTCCGTACACCTCGTACACACGCGGCTCCGCTCCGTACACCTCGTACACACGCGGCTCTGCTCCGTACACCTCGTACACACGCGGCTCTGCTCCGTACACCTCGTACACACGCGGCTCTGCTCCGTACACCTCGTACACATGGCTCCGCTCCGTACGCCTCGTACACACGCGGCTCTGCTCCGTACGCCTCGTACACACGCGGCTCTGCTCCGTACGCCTCGTACACATGGCTCCGCTCCGTACGCCTCGTACACGCGCGGCTCCGCTCCGTACGCCTATTACACGCGCGGCTCCGCTCCGTACACCTCGTACACGCGCGGCTACGCTCCGCACACCTCGTACACGCGCGGCTCCGCTCCGTACACCTCGTACACACGCGGCTCCGCTCCGTACACCTCGTACACACGCGGCTCCGCTCCGTACACCTCGTACACGCGCGGCTCCGCTCCGTACACCTCGTACACGCGCGGCTCCGCTCCGTACGCCTATTACACGCACGGCTCCACTCCGCACGCCTCGTACACGCGCGGCTCCGCTCCGCACGCCTCGTACACGCGCGGCTCCGCTCCGCACGCCTCGTACACGCGCGGCTCCGCTCCGTACGCCTCGTACACGCGCGGCTCCGCTCCGTACGCCTCGTACACGCGCGGCTCCGCTCCGTACGCCTCGTACACGCGCGGCTCCGCTCCGTACGCCTCGTACACGCGCGGCTCCGCTCCGTACGCCTCGTACACGCGCGGCTCCGCTCAGTACGCCTCGTACACGCGCGGCTCCGCTCAGTACGCCTCGTACACGCGCGGCTCCGCTCCGTCCCCCATCGTACACACAGGGCTCCGCTCCGTACACCTCGTACACACGCGGCTCCGCTCCGTACCCCTCGTACACACGCGGCTCCGCTCCGTACGCCTCGTTTCACGCGGCTCCGCTCCGTACGCCTCGTACACGCGCGGCTCCGCTCCGTACGCCTATTACACGCGCGGCTCCGCTCCGTACACCTCGTACACGCGCGGCTACGCTCCGCACACCTCGTACACGCGCGGCTCCGCTCCGCACACCTCGTTCACGCGCGGCTCCGCTCCGTACGCCTATTACACGCGCGGCTCCGCACGCCTCGTACACGCGCGGCTCCGCTCCGCACGCCTCGTACACGCGCGGCTCCGCTCCGCACGCCTCGTACACGCGCGGCTCCGCTCCGTACGCCTCGTACACGCGCGGCTCCGCTCCGTACGCCTCGTACACGCGCGGCTCCGCTCCGTACGCCTCGTACACGCGCGGCTCCGCTCCGTACGCCTCGTACACGCGCGGCTCCGCTCCGTTCGCCTCGTACACGCGCGGCTCCGCTCCGTACGCCTCGTACACGCGCGGCTCCGCTCAGTACGCCTCGTACACGCGCGGCTCCGCTCAGTACGCCTCGTACACGCGCGGCTCCGCTCAGTACGCCTCGTACACGCGCGGCTCCGCTCCGTACACCTCGTACACGCGCGGCTCTGCTCCGTACACCTCGTACACGCGCGGCTCCGCTCCGTACACCTCGTACACACGCGGCTCCGCTCCGTACACCTCGTACACACGCGGCTCTGCTCCGTACACCTCGTACACACGCGGCTCTGCTCCGTACACCTCGTACACATGGCTCCGCTCCGTACGCCTCGTACACACGCGGCTCTGCTCCGTACACCTCGTACACACGCGGCTCTGCTCCGTACACCTCGTACACATGGCTCCGCTCCGTACGCCTCGTACACGCGCGGCTCCGCTCCGTACGCCTATTACACGCGCGGCTCCGCTCCGTACACCTCGTACACGCGCGGCTACGCTCCGCACACCTCGTACACGCGCGGCTCCGCTCCGTACACCTCGTACACACGCGGCTCCGCTCCGTACACCTCGTACACACGCGGCTCCGCTCCGTACACCTCGTACACGCGCCGCTCCGCTCCGTACACCTCGTACACGCGCGGCTCCGCTTCGTACGCCTATTACACGCGCGGCTCAGCTCCGCACGCCTCGTACACGCGCGGCTCCGCTCCGCACGCCTCGTACACGCGCGGCTCCGCTCCGTACGCCTATTACACGCGCGGCTCCGCTCCGTACACCTCGTACACGCGCGGCTCTGCTCCGTACACCTCGTACACACGCGGCTCCGCTCCGTACACCTCGTACACACGCGGCTCCGCTCCGTACACCTCGTACACACGCGGCTCTGCTCCGTACACCTCGTACACACGCGGCTCTGCTCCGTACACCTCGTACACATGGCTCCGCTCCGTACGCCTCGTACACGCGGCTCTGCTCCGTACACCTCGTACACACGCGGCTCTGCTCCGTACGCCTCGTACACATGGCTCCGCTCCGTACGCCTCGTACACGCGCGGCTCCGCTCCGTACGCCTATTACACGCGCGGCTCCGCTCCGTACACCTCGTACACGCGCGGCTACGCTCCGCACACCTCGTACACGCGCGGCTCCGCTCCGTACACCTCGTACACGCGCGGCTCCGCTCCGTACACCTCGTACACGCGCGGCTCCGCTCCGTACACCTCGTACACGCGCGGCTCCGCTCCGTACACCTCGTACACGCGCGGCTCCGCTCCGTACGCCTATTACACGCGCGGCTCCACTCCGCACGCCTCGTACACGCGCGGCTCCGCTCCGCACGCCTCGTACACGCGCGGCTCCGCTCCGCACGCCTCGTACACGCGCGGCTCCGCTCCGTACGCCTCGTACACGCGCGGCTCCGCTCCGTACGCCTCGTACACGCGCGGCTCCGCTCCGTACGCCTCGTACACGCGCGGCTCCGCTCCGTACACCTCGTACACGCGCGGCTACGCTCCGCACACCTCGTACACGCGCGGCTCCGCTCCGCACACCTCGTACACGCGCGGCTCCGCTCCGTACGCCTATTACACGCGCGGCTCCGCACGCCTCGTACACGCGCGGCTTCGCTCCGCACGCCTCGTACACGCGCGGCTCCGCTCCGTACGCCTCGTACACGCGCGGCTCCGCTCCGTACGCCTCGTACACGCGCGGCTCCGCTCCGTACGCCTCGTACACGCGCGGCTCCGCTCCGTACGCCTCGTACACACGCGGCTCCGCTCCGTTCGCCTCGTACACATGGCTCCGCTCCGTACGCCTCGTACACGCGCGGCTCCGCTCCGTACGCCTATTACACGCGCGGCTCCGCTCCGTACACCTCGTACACGCGCGGCTACGCTCCGCACACCTCGTACACGCGCGGCTCCGCTCCGTACACCTCGTACACACGCGGCTCCGCTCCGTACACCTCGTACACACGCGGCTCCGCTCCGTACACCTCGTACACGCGCCGCTCCGCTCCGTACACCTCGTACACGCGCGGCTCCGCTCCGTACGCCTATTACACGCGCGGCTCAGCTCCGCACGCCTCGTACACGCGCGGCTCCGCTCCGCACGCCTCGTACACGCGCGGCTCCGCTCCGTACGCCTATTACACGCGCGGCTCCGCTCCGTACACCTCGTACACGCGCGGCTCTGCTCCGTACACCTCGTACACACGCGTCTCCGCTCCGTACACCTCGTACACACGCGGCTCCGCTCCGTACACCTCGTACACACGCGGCTCTGCTCCGTACACCTCGTACACACGCGGCTCTGCTCCGTACACCTCGTACACATGGCTCCGCTCCGTACGCCTCGTACACGCGGCTCTGCTCCGTACACCTCGTACACACGCGGCTCTGCTCCGTACGCCTCGTACACATGGCTCCGCTCCGTACGCCTCGTACACGCGCGGCTCCGCTCCGTACGCCTATTACACGCGCGGCTCCGCTCCGTACACCTCGTACACGCGCGGCTACGCTCCGCACACCTCGTACACGCGCGGCTCCGCTCCGTACACCTCGTACACGCGCGGCTCCGCTCCGTACGCCTCGTACACACGCGGCTCTGCTCCGTACACCTCGTACACACGCGGCTCTGCTCCGTACACCTCGTACACATGGCTCCGCTCCGTACGCCTCGTACACACGCGGCTCTGCTCCGTACACCATGACATTGACCTTATGTGTCTTATTTCATGGAATGTTTTCACAGTTTTTGCTCTATGGCAGGATGCATTGTCATCTTGAAAAATGATGTCATCATCCGCAAACATCCTTTCAATTGATGGGATTAGAAAACTGTCCAAAATATCAATGTAAACTTGGGCATTTATTAAAGATGTAATGACAGCCATCTCCCCAGTGCCTTTACCTGACATGCAGCCCCATATCATCAATGACTGTGGAAATTTGCATGTTCTCTTCATGCAGTCATCTTTATAAATCTCATTAGAACGGCACCAAACAAAAGTTCCAGCATCATCACCTTGCCCAATGCAGATTCGCGATTCATCACTGAATATCACTTTCATCCAGTCATCCACAGTCCACGATTGCTTTTCCTTAGCCCATTGTAACCTTGTTTTTTTCTGTTTAGGTGTTAATGATGGCTTTTGTTTAGCTTTTCTTTATGTAAATCCTATTTCCTTTAGGCGGTTTCTTACAGTTCGGTCACAGACATTGACTCCAGTTTCCTCCCACACGTTCCTCATTTGTTTTGTTGTGCATTTCCTGTTTTGGAGACATAGTGCTTTAACTTTCCGGTCTTGACGCTTTGATGTCTTCCTTGGTCTACCAGTATGTTTGCCTTTAACAACCTTTCCATGTTGTTTGTATTTGGTCCAGATTTTAGACACAGCTGACTGTGAACAACCAACATCTTTTGCAACATTGCGTGATGATTTACCTTCTTTTAAGAGTTTGATAATCCTCTTATTTGTTTCAATTGACATCTCTCATGTTGGAGCCATGATTCATGTCAGTCCACTTGGTGCAACAGCTCTCCAAGGTGTGATCACTCCTTTTTAGATGCAGACTAATGAGCAGATCTAATTTGATGTAGGTTTTAGTTTTGGAAATGAAAATTTACAGGGTGATTCCATAATTTTTTCCCTCTGCTTGCTGTGAAAAAAATTACCCTTACTGAGTACCACATTTTTTATCTTGATTTCTTTTAGTGTTTCTTAAAGCCCTAAAGTTGCCATTTAAAATGACTTTAGTTTTGTGCCATGTCTGTGATCTGCTTTTTTTCAACAACATTAAACAACTGAATGAACATACTCCGAGCCCGGTGATTCCATAATTTTTGCCAGGGGCTGTATGTAAATAGTGTGCTATTACAAATTATTTACTTACTATAGGCTCAACTTGTTTTTTTTTTTATTGAGATTTGTCTCACTACAGAGATGACTAGATTGGAGTTGCTGCACTGAGGTTCAAGATTTCTGGCACACAGAACAGAATAAGGATGTCCATTGTAGCGTTCTCACTACAGAGATGACTAGTTCAGAGTTTCTGCACTGAGGTTCATGATTTGTGTGCACACAGTACTGTCTATCATGGCTCATTCAGACATCCATACACATCTCGAAATGCAATGCATGTACTGGCCTCGGGTCTCCTGACCCAAGCATGAGGCTTCATGTATTTCTATGAGGCTGTCACACTCTGGGTGGCAGAGCCTTGGCAAGTCCATGCATTGCATTCTGAGGTCAGACCGAGATGCATGGACGTCTGAATCAGTCCTTATACAGATTACACTAAGGCTTCCATACACATAAAGCTAAAGTTGGCAGAATCAGCCAACAATCTGACGGGTATTGGGGCTTCCCGCCTCTTCCTTGATAATTGATGTCAGGGGAGAGAAAGATCCGGCGCGTTGGAATTCCAGTAGTTGAACTTCTTGTTCTCTCTGAAGATAAGCTGCCACCAGTGGAACTCGACACCTGCTCTCTAATAGAGAGCACAAGAACATTTGGCTAAGCACTCCTTATGATAGTCATGAGACAGCTTTCAACCATAGGATTGTAGGAATTGGGTGTTTATGGGCCTTAAACAGTTTGTGTAGTGAAAACAAGTTATCACCGATCCAAGAGACAGGTGATAACTTGCTGATCAGTGAATGTCCGACTCACACTGCTTGGAAAAATGGGGAATTTTTATCTCTGTTACAGAATTAGGCCTCTTTCACACGTCCGGATTAGTGATGAATGAGCACTAAAATGCTCGGGTCGAGCAAATTGGAATGCTCGAGCTTTCGGTCCGAGTAACGAGCCCAATGTAAGTCTATGGGAAACTTGAGCATTTTTCCGGCGCCCCTCCCCCCTTCCTGGAGGTCTGCAGAGGGCCTAAAAAGTGCTGAAATGACATGAGAATAGCATGGGGAAGACCCCTGGAAGCATCTCTGACTCCTAGGTCACTGCTGTGAACAATTTTGTCAGAATATTAATGCCACTTTTGCGGGCTCACAATAAAACATACAAAAACGAAGCCAAAATGGATTTTCTTGGGAAAAATGTTAAAGAACATCTTTTCCAGGGTAATGACTTGTATATAAGGTAAAATAAATAACCAAAACCAAAAATGCTCTTCCACTCCTTTGGCTATGTTCACACGTAGCGTTTTTGCACTTTTGCATTGCTTTCAACTGTGAAAAATACATTTACTGGTAAATGTTATTGTGAAGAAACGGCAGCAGGGAGACCCCACAGAATCTCGCTGTTGCCACCACTTATAATGGATCCGCCACCCGCCTGATGTCACACTACGCCAGATGGAGCACGTCATACGGATCTACCCGTTGCACCTACATGACGTTCTGCACCCCCCTCAAGGATGCTTAAGGTCAGATTGGTACAGTTCTATACAGTCACCCCCTGTACACATGGGTACAGAGAGGCACCAGGGAGTGAGAAAAGGTGTTCCACTCAGCCACTGACATGGCACCACACTCGCTCAAGCCCCTGAGAGGCTCTTTCACTACTCCAGTGAAGTAGAGCCTTGTCGGCCTGGTAGAGCTGCCACAAGTTTCTATTTGATATTCTGTAACAAACTTATATCTGTCTAGAAACCAGCCCGGTAGCATGTTCATTGGACCGAACAACAGACGTAAGGTTCGTGGATCGAGATAAAAGAACAGCCCAAGTACAAAAGTATGGTACAACAAGTATAAGCAGAACTTGAGTCAATTACCAGTTTAGATGGAATGGCCTGGCTTGTGTGGGAGGGCTGCCACATGGAAGGCTGTGTGCCCTCGCTTAGTGGATGGACTTTTCCCACATGTCATGTCAGGGTTCCTGGAGTACTTAACCCCTCTGGCTGACTCCCAATCCGGCTTTGTGGCTACGCCCAAATCTCCTCCCCTGGTTGCTCTTAGCGAAGAGACTCCCAAAACCTCTTTACTGGATGGTCTTAAGGAATCGCTTCTGCTACTCGTGGAGACCAAACAAAGTGGTCCTAGGGGCTTCTGAAAGGCTGTGCTGCATATCTCCCTTTCCTTGCTTGCTGGGCGGTGAAGAAAGGAATGGTGAGATTCTCCATTCTTTTAGGTTTCCAAAAATCCATTTTGTGTATCACTCGGATGTATCGTCTTCCCATAATTCGCTGTTGATTTATGTTTCTTGAACAAAGAAGCACATGGCGTGGGGGGAAGGGCCCGCCTCCTGCAGTTGCTGGGGGATTTCTCACGCTTGTCAGCCCCCTCCTTTGCAAGCTGCAGTGTCAAATTTCACTGTACATGGAGATCTCTGTAATCCTGCCAACAGTGCACAGTGATTGACATGGGATTACCTTGAATATCTTCAGTCATTTTAACATTTTACTACCTTATCTGGCCTTGTGGTTTGTGACACATGATCAGACACATCCTGTTTCATTTATGAAGGAGGGATTCTGAAAGTCACAAAGCCTATTTTTTATAGGGCCATCAGGCGGCCCTTACTATTGTTAAAGGGCCAGCAGTCAGCCCTCACTAATGTTAGAGGGCCAGCATCTGCCTATGCTTTGTTGTTCCCATTATTAAGGAGCGGTTCTCCTATACTGTTATAGCAAATGCAGTGACTTCAAGGGCTGCCAAAAATTAAGACACACTCCAATACCCCTTTGAAAAGACATAGAGGAAGACCTCAGTAACAAAATGTTCCCATTACAAAGGAGCGGTTCTGCTCTAAAGTTATTGCGTATGCAGTGACTGCAACGGCTGCATAAATTTTGGAAAAACCCCAATACCAATTTAGAGACACATAGAGGAGGGCCTCAGTAAAAAAAAAATGTTCCTATTATTAGGAAGTGTGTTTCCTATACTGTTATTGCCTATGCAGTGACTGCAAGAGCTGAAAAAAAATTTGAACGCATCCCAATACCCATTTGAAGAGTCATAGAGGAGGGCCTCAGTAAAAAAAAATGTTCCCATTATTAGGAAGCGTGACAAAAACGCTAGCGGCAGGGCAGGCCAGGACCTCCAAGGCGTAGAGAGCCAGTTCATACCACGTGTCCAGCTTGGATAATAATTATAATTATAAGGCACAGAGGAATAACGGAGGACGTTGGTACGGTTGTCAAGTTACTCCTTCAGCATCTTCGAAAAATTATCCCTCATTGTGAGAGTACCCCGCGCATCAGGGCCTGTGAGATGAGTGGGTCTGAGAAAACTCTTCCAGACCTTCGACGGTGTTCCCCTGCCTCTGCTGAATCGTATTTACAGTGGGTACGGAAAGTATTCAGACCCCTTTAAATTTTTCACTCTTTGTTTCATTGCAGCCAGTTGGTAAATTCTAAAAAGTTAATTTTTTTCTCATTAAAGTCCACTCTGCACCCCATCTTGACTGAAAGAAAACAGAAATGTAGAAATTTTTGCAAATATATTAAAAAAGGAAAACTGAAATATCACATTATTATAAGTATTCAGACCCTTTCCTCAGGCACTCATATTTAAGTCGGTTATAGGAAGTTTTGCCCCCAGCAGTTCGCCCCATCTGTTCGCCCCAGGTACATTTCGCCCTCGTACATTTCGCCCCCAGGAATATTCGCCCCCGCACATTTCGCCCCCCATGTTTCGCCCTCGGACGTTTTCAAACTGTTTTATTAAAACACTTGTATAAATAATTCTAACAAAAAGGAGACAGAT
Source organism: Phyllobates terribilis (assembly GCF_046119375.1). Lineage (NCBI taxonomy): Eukaryota > Metazoa > Chordata > Amphibia > Anura > Dendrobatidae > Phyllobates > Phyllobates terribilis. Next base: position 2,310,334 of record NW_027362943.1, read on the forward strand.
ATAAATATGTTTATACAAACAAATGTAGAACAATGAACTTTACTAAACAATACGTAGAATAAAGCCAAGTTGTACATTAGGGGCAATGAAAACAAAAACCTTTTGTGCCCAAGTCCACAGCACTTTAGTTGTAAAAATTGTTGAAAAATGTGATTTCTGTATTTACCATAAAATTCCTTTCTGGTTGGATATATTAGCCGACACAAGAGCGTGAGTATAGACCCGGCCACTAGAGGGCATTCCATCTTGTAACCCCGAGATATACCAGGATCAGGGCGGTGGTGTCCATATGAGCCATCCAGATCTCCCTGAAGGAGAGACGTCCCCCCCCCCCTAAGCTAAAATGACCACAGGAGGCTGCCTGTGGGGCTCTCTGCAAGATGACAGGGTGCCTGGAAAATCTGAAAATAGGCCCAGGAGGGCGCATATTGCTAACCAGAAAAGATTCTGGAGCTGTGAAACCACACGGCGTCCCCAAATGGCAATGGCGACAGAAGGCACCTGGGTCTTCTGTCTGGATGTTTGCAGAGGAAAGGAATAGTGCAAGGATAGGAGACAAGAGACTGCGAGGGAGCCCGCAGCAATGCCAACACCGGCAGGAGCCCAGGAAAATAAACACTGTGAAAACTGCTTGAGGGGAGATAAATCCCACTCTCCAACCCCCATCACCCACTGACCCCAAGCTGGGTGGGGTAGGTTGGAGTATCATGGCACCCTATAGGCAGAACAAAATTTGCAATCTACAGGGTGGGCCATTTAAATGGATACACCTAAATTAGATGGGAATGGTTGGTGATATCAACTTCCTGTTTGTGGCACATTAGTATATGGGAGGGGGAAAACTTCCAGATGGGTGGTGACCATGGTGGCCATTTTGAAGTAGGCCATTTTGGATCCAACTTTATTTTTTTTAATGGGAAGAGGGTCATGTGACACATAAAACTTATTGAGAATTTCATAAGAACAACAATGGTGTGCTTGGCTTTCCTTATTTTTTTTTACAAGTTTATGATCACTTATAAAATGTGTTCAAAGTGCTGCCCATTGTGTTGGATTGTCAATGCAACCCTTTTCTCCCACTCTTGACACAATGATAGTAACAGCGCAGAAGAAATGCTAGCACAGGCTTCCAGTATCCGTTGCATATCGTATCCTCACAGCATAGATAATTGCCCTCAGATGACCCCAAAGATAAGTCTAAGTTGGTCAGATCAGGAGACCTTGGTGGCCATTCAACTGGCCCACGATGACCAATCCACTTTCTAGGAAACTGTTCATCTAGGAATGCTCGGACCTGACACCAATAATGTGGTGGTGGCACCATCTTGTTGGAAAAACTCAGGGAACGTGCCATCTTCAGTGCATAAAGAGGGCAACACATCATCATGTAGCAATTTCAGATATCCAGTGGCATTGAGGTTTCGATTGATGAAGAATGGCCCCACTATCTTTGTACCCCATATACCACACCATATCATCAAGATACGAGATGTGCAGCATCTGAAACAACAGATACTGGAAGCCTGTGCTAGCATTTCTTCTGCGGTGTTGCTATCAGTGTGTCAAGAGTGGGAGAAGAGGGTTGCATTGACAATCCAACACAACAGGAAGTTGATATAACCAACCATTCCCATTTAATTTAGGTGTATCCATATAAATGGCCCACCCTGTAGTTGCGATAAAAGCCTTATTTTGAGAGACTACCTGGAAACTACCTGCACCCCTGGAGCAGAAGCCAGTGGAGGTTGATCAGAGCCTAGAAAAAAAAAGGCAACTGGTCAGAAGTAAGGGAACGTGAGTGGGCCCCATAACACAGATAACGCCTCCTAGGATGGCGCAGAAAAAATCAATAGAGAAGCATCAAGAGAGTACAGAAAGAGAGGGGGGGAGACATGGCAAAGAAGGGGGGGAGACACGGCAAAGAAGGGGGGGGACACGGCAAAGAAGGGGGGGACACGGCAAAGAAGAGGGGGGAAGACACGGCAAAGAAGAGGGGGGAAGACACAGCAAAGAAGGGGGGGAGACACGGCAAAGAAGGGGGGAGAGACACAGAAAAGAAGGGGAGGAAGACACGGCAAAGAAGGGGGGTGACACGGCAAAGAAGGGGGGGAAGACTCGGCAAACAAGGGGGGCAGACACGGCAGAGAAGGGGGAGAAGACACAGCAAAGAAGGGGGGGGAGACACGGCAAAGAAGGGGTGGAAACATGGCAAAGAAGGGGGGGGAGACACGGCAAAGGGGGAGGGGGAAGACACGGGACCCCGAGCACCAAGCAAGTAACAGCGCTTCCTCCTTCCCCACACAGACCCCCAGCACGCAGCCCCATGCAAATAAAAGGATCCCCTCCTTTCCCAGGCAGATCCAAACCTACAAAATCCTCCTACAATGGAGCATGAGGCCCCGCCCCTTCTGGTGACATCATCAGATTGCATGCTCACATGGGTATGACGTCAGCAGAAGTCCTTTAGCCGACTTGGCTTTACTGTCTATCCTGCCTGTTTCCCAGGTGGCTCCTTCTGTCCCGGTGTGCGGCTCAGCAGGTGCAGGTCTGTGCAGACTCTGCGCTATTCTCTGTGGATTATTCCTCTTCCTTCTATATCGCCGCCATACTCCACAGCGCTGTACACATTATTATCGCTCTCACTATAGTCCTTATTCACACCTGCGATTCCTATCTGTGTCTGTCCAGTGATTGCTGTTTCCTCTTTGCCTCCAGACAGTAATGTCCTACCCTCTGTACCGGCCACTGTAATAATTCTCCCTTCTCCCCCTGTGACCCCACAAGATAATATTCCCCTATTCACCTGCAGCGGCCAGAACTCCTTCTATGTGTCCGAAATAGTATTACTGCCCCCTGTGTGCCCCCATATATTAGTAATGTCGCCTGTGTGCCCCCATATATTAGTAATGTCCCCTGTGTGCCCCCATATATTAGTAATGTAGCCTGTGTGCCCCCATATATTAATAATGTTGCCTGTGTGCCCCCATATATTATTGTCCCCTGTGTGCCCCATATATTAATAATGTCGCCTGTGTGCCCCCATATATTAGTAATGTTCCCTGTGTGCCCCATATAATAGTAATGTTCCCTGTGTGCCCCCATATATTAGTAATGTCCCCTGTGTGTCCCCATATATTAGTAATGTCCCCTGTGTGCCCCCATATATTTGTAATGTCACGGGCCATATACCAGGATGCACTATTTGGGACCATTATACTGTGGGTACTGTATGTGGCCATTATACTGTGGTGCACTATATGGGACCATTATGCTGGGTTGCTGCACTATATGGGGGGGGCATTATACTGTGGGGCATTATATGGGGCCATTAGACTGTGGGGCACTGTATGGGGGGCCATTAGACAGTGGGGCACTATATGGGGGGCCATTAGACAGTGGGGCACTGTATGGGGGGGCATTAGACACTGGGGCACTGTATGGGGGGCCATTAGACACTGGGGCACTGTATGGGGTCATAATACTGTGGGGCACATAATAGTGTGGAGCACTGTATCGGGGGACCATTACACTGTGGGGCACTGTATCGGGGGGCCATTACACTGTGGGGCACATTATAGTGTGGGACACTGTATGGCGCCATTATACTGAGGACTCGGTGACTCTGAAGAGCGGTGTAGTTACTGAGGTCACTGCTCATCAGAGCCGCCAGGTCTTGTGGAACGCAGTGGGCTCCAGAGTGGCTGCTGCTACGGCCTATGGAGCGTCGTCCTCTGAACAAGGCTCCATAGCCTTTGGATGTTGGATTCAGGGATCAGTGTGGGAACGCCATGGACTACGTCGGACCTGCATTGTTTTTTTGTTTTTTTTTAAAAATAAATTGGTGAACCAGGAAGAGTGTCGGGGAGTCTTTCTTCAAATGCATTTTTTTTTTCTGTATGGGTATTTTTTTCTCCATTACTAACCCCAGGGCTTTTATGCCAAATGTGTTTTTTGACAATTCACAGCTGTCATCAACCTCAACTATTATTACCCCAATTGCCACCGCACCAGGGCAATAGAGAAGAGGTGGGCAAAGCGCGTATTTTCAGGCTGGAAAGGGTCAATAACCAGTATCGTTCTGAGCCTGATATCAGCCCGCAGCTGTCTGCTTCACCTTGCCTGGTTACGAAAAATAGTGGGGGACCCCACGTGGTTTTTGTTTTCATTTATTTATTAGGGTAAACATCCTTTAGTGCCACATGAAAGGCACTTAAGTTTATTATATGTAGGGGCTTGTGAAATTATATATAAAAGCCTCAAACTTCTGTGTGTGAATGAGACATGAGATCTAGCGTGATGGAAGATTACAGTGCAGGGAAGACGGGAAACATTCATATAGACGGCCGGTGGAGATGTAGTCAGTGACGAACTCTGGCTAAATATGTTTGTAGAGCTGTAGTAGAAGATGAAGATGTCGTCCTCCTCATGAAGTAGTTATTTCTCATGTCACGTGTAATGAATATCTCCTGCAGTATTACTAATGCCGATTCCAGTGTCAGTAAATGTAATGAGGACGGTAGAGATGGCAGGATTAGAGCTGATCATAGATGGGACTTCTCCATCTGTCTGTGACTTTTACAATATTTGTTTCAGGGTGAAGATCTGACCCATATTAATACTACAGAGACATATGTGAGGGGTGATGAGCGGTGTAAAGAGGAGATTCCTACATATGACTACCCAGGTGAGTAGTGACCACTAGATACAGAGAAGTCACAGATTCTTCTCAGTCACCGGCTGTGGCTGCTTTATCAGTGGTGTAGTCCGGCCGTATCACAATCGTGTGATCACCATTTTGCCTCTAGACCAAAACATTCTCCTCCATCTAAAACTGTTCAAATGATTTTGGGCATTGAAAGCCCTTTTCTATAGAACTTACAACCTGCAGGATCCACCTACCCCCTGTTGGCTTCCTAGATCCCTGATATCTTATAGGATGAATCTACCTTCCCTCCCTTCTGTGTTGCTGAATGTGCTCATATGGTCCCTACAAGACCAGGTCCAGTCTTTCTGGCCAAACTTCACTTTTATGATCGATAACATTAAATGTGCAGTGAGGGCCAAGTGTGAATTTCTGTGCAATAACAGCAGAGTTTCCCTTTATCCTGACTTTTCAATTTCTTTTAAAACCAACTAACTTCAAACAGGATTGTGATAAACTATACAGAAAACATTACACCTGTGCCATGATATATCTCTAAGCTGTGCGTGTCTGATGGCTGTAATATACATTTATTCACGCCTGCTGGAGATGTGTTGGCTTCAGCCCTGGTTTCATGGATTCACTCCACGTCATAAAATCCATTATGTTTTCATCCTAAGGAATTCAGATTACTGAACAATCTCTCCTGAAAAGGGGCCGCTAATACTTTCTCTTTTCTTCTGGTCAGGACTCATAGTAGCTCCAATGGTTTAGTGTTGGCGTTCTCCCCCCCATACAAAAGATTTTGTTGGGGATGTAACATTTTTTTATTCCATATCTCTTTTTACAGGTTAATTCTGTGTGATGGTTTGATTGTGGTGGGATCTGCCTGCCTCACTTTAAAAAAGAAAAAGGTCTCCATTTTCTCTTCCAAATGCCCTTACGATACGTTAGATTGCTAAGACCCACCGAGCCCCATACTCTAATTACCCCCGAGAGGTTTCACCGCTAGTTACTATTACTGATGGAGACTGTTGAGTTTGATCATTTCAATAGATGTGTCATTGTCTATACTCACAATTTTTGACTGCACTAGTTAGTGTCCAAAATAGGGATTGCCTTGCCCATCACCCTTTTACCCCTCTACATGGATCTGGACTTGCACCCCTAGGCTTGGGCCACGGTGTTACCTGCTGTTCTTTGATGTGAGATAGGAAGAAGAATAGTCAGGTAGCCGGGTCAGAACCCGGAGAGCAGAGAAAATACTAAATCAGAAGACACAAGAGTAGTCAGTAAACGGGCCGGGATCATAACAGAAAGCAAATACACAAGCAGGGAGCCAAGGGCTGGACAGAACCTGCATCAACCAGAGCTTCTGGTTCTGATGTCTCCTCCATTACCAGCGCCGCAAAGGCACAGCAGAGCAAGACCGCCTGGAGCGGCGAGCAAAGGCACAGCAGAGCGAGACCGCCTGGAGCGGCGAGCAAAGGCACAGCAGAGCGAGACCGCCTGGAGCGGCGAGCAAGGCACAGCAGGCAAGAACCGCCGGAGCGGCGAGCAAGGCACAGCAGGCAAGAACCGCCGGAGCGGTGAGCAAGGCACAGCAGGCAAGAACCGCCGGAGCGGTGAGCAAGGCACAGCAGGCAAGAACCGCCGGAGCGGTGAGCAAGGCACAGCAGGCAAGAACCGCCGGAGCGGTGAGCAAGGCAGAGCAGGCAAGAACCGCCGGAGCGGTGAGCAAGGCAGAGCAGGCAAGAACCGCCGGAGCAGTGAGCAAGGCAGAGCAGAGGGGACAGGCCTCTGTTCACACGGAACAGACTGGAAGAGAAAGGAAGAACCAGATACACACAAGATACTTGCAATGAAGTAGTGAGTGGACTCTAAACTCACAAACGGAAGTACAGCGACAACGAGTAGGAGTTAGGTGCAGGTTCAGACTCTGCAGAAAAAGGGAAGGTACGGACATAGAGAAAAACAGGAAGCAGGTTAGGAGACGGTTCAGACAGGAACTGTTACTGCAACAAAATACAGGAACGAGCCTAAGCTGGAGGCCAAGGTAAAGCCAAGTGCTGGTTCAGACAATGCAGGAGAAAGGGAAGGTACGGACATAGAGAAAGACAGGTAACAGGTAGGAGACAGTTCAGACAGGAACTGAGTGTTCAGACAGAAACTGACACTGCAGCGAGATACAGGAGCGAGTCAGGGTATGCGGCCCCCAGAAAAGGCGGAACGAACAGGCTAGGAGCGTGTTCAGACTGGCCTGGAAATACAGCCTCCAGGAAGGCAGACAGACAGGCAAGAAAACACAGACAACAGGTCTAGGTATGCGGCCCCTAGAAAGCAGAACGAACAGGCTAGGATACAGTTCAGACAGGAACTGCTACTGAAGGAGATACAGGAGCCAGTCTGGGAATACAGTCCCCAGAGTGGTGGAAACAGACAAGAACAGAACAGGACCTGGCACATTCAGAGTAAGGCAGCACACTGAATGAAAGCGTTGCTCAGGCATCAGCTACCAGGTGAAGATGGTTTAAATATCCAGTGACTAACAGCAATAGGCTGAGGACGCATAAGGGGTGTGCCCACAGCAGCTACAAGAAACAGGAAGTGACCGGGCCGCCGCCCTAAGCAGTTAGAACAGAGACAAACAGACAGCATGGAAAGAAGCCAGGCTAGCAGACTGGACTGATGAACAAGTTTGCGATCTTGCATAGTGAGAGATGGTGCCCTATGCAAGAAAGCCACCAGGTATGCTACATATTTATTTTGACATTGAAATATTCTAATAAGTTCCTCCACAATTTGCAGTAAATTTCATATTTTGAACATTAATTTAATTCAGATAAGGAACAAAAGAAAAAAAAACTGTGCATTAGTGCCCGCCCATCCAATAAACACATCATCTACATACTGGAGATACGCACGAATGTGTCTAATACAGTGTTTCCGGCCCCCCACAGGTCATGTTTTCAGGATCTCCTTAGTATTACACAAGTGATTGAAGTATCATCAAGGCATCAGGAATTCTCTCACCTGTGTAATACTAAGGAGATCCTGAAAACATGACCTGTGGGGGGCCGTGAGCAGGGCCGGCGTCAGCACCCGAGCAAGTGCCGGGGCCCTGAGCAGGCAAGGGGGCCCACTGGCGGTCGTGCACCCCGCTGGGCTATGGGCGGAGGAGAGCGGTGTCAGCACCTGCCCTTCTCCACCGCTTGCTCAGGGCCCCGGCAGCCGGATACTTACCTCTCCCCGTGCCTCCGCAGATCCGCTGTCTTCCTGCTCTGCGCTCCCTGTGACGTGTCAGGTCAGAGGGCGCCGTGACTTCTTTCCACCGCGCGCTCCCCTGAGCCGTCACAGGGAGCGCAGTGCGGGACGACGCCGGCAACGCTGGAGTCCGGACCCAAGTAGCGGGCAGCAGGTGAGGAGGAGGGAGGTGAGTATTTTATTTTTTATTTTTTTTTAATGTATGGAGGCATGGGGCATAATATGGGTGGGTAACATCCTGCATGGGGCATTATAAAGAGAGGGGGGGGTGACATCCTTCATGGGGCATTATAAAGAGAGGGGGGTGACATCCTGCATGGGGCATTATATAGAGAGGGGGGGGGTGACATCCTGCATGGGGCATTATAAAGAGAGGGGGGGTGACATCCTGCATGGGGCATTATAAAGAGAGGGGGGTGACATCCTGCATGGGGCATTATAAAGAGAGGGGGGGTGACATCCTGCATGGGGCATTATAAAGAGAGGGGGAGTGACATCCTGCATGGGGCATTATAAAGAGAGGGGGGGTGACATCCTGTATGGGGCATTATAGAGAGAGGGGGGTACATCCTGCATGTGGCATTATAAAGAGAGGGTGGTGACATCCTGCATGGGGCATTATAAAGAGAGGGGGGGTGACATCCTGCATGGGGTATTATAGAGAGAGGGGGTGATATCCTGCATGAGGCCTTATAAAGAGGGGGGTACATCCTGCATGAGGCCTTATAAAGAGGGGGGGTACATCCTGCATGGGGCATTATAAAGAGAGGGGGTGACATCCTGCATGGGGCATTATAAAGAGAGGGGGTGACATCCTGCATGGGGCATTATAAAGAGGGGGGGTGACATCCTACATGGGGCCTTATAAAGAGGGGGGGTACATCCGGCATGAGGCATTATAAAGAGGAGGGGTGACAGCCTGCATGGGGCATTATAAGGTGGGGAACAGTCTGCATGGGGCATTATAAGGGGGGGGACAGCCTGCATAGTGCATTATGTGGGGGGAACAGCCTGCATGGAGCATTATAAGGGGGGGGGGACAGCCTGTATGGGGCATTATGTGGGGGGTAACAGCCTGCATGGAGCATTATAAGGGGGGGGACAGCCTGTATGGGGCATTATGTGGGGGGTAACAGCCTGCATGCAGCATTATATGGGGGCCAGTATCCTGTATGGAGCGTTATAAGGTGACCAGTATCCTGTATGGAGCTTTATATGGGGGCCAGTATCCTGTATGGAGCTTTATAAGGGGACCAGTATCCTGTATGCAGCGTTATATGGGGGCCAGTATTCTGTATGGAGCCTTATATGGGGGCCAGTATTCCGTATGGAGCCTTATATGGGGGCCAGTATTCCGTATGGAGCCTTATATGGGGGCCAGTATTCTGTGTGGAGCGATTTGCTGGTTTCTGAGCTATTGTGGAATTTACAATAGATATCGCTCATGTAATGTAAGAAGTGAAATCTTTGCATTGTACTATATATATATATATATATATATATATATATATATATATATTTCTCTGCGGTATCTGTGCATCATGAATCGTGGTATGTATTAAAGGGGCCCACTGAGACTCTTTCGCCCAGGGCCCAGAAAAACCTGGAGCCGGCCCTGGCCGTGAGGATGGGGTTTGGGAAACACTGGTCTAATACACTGGTCTAATACATCTTAGACCTCAGTTCACATTGCTTGGTTTTTTGTCTTGTTTGCATTCTGTGCAATTTAAGGGTGTGGCATCCCCTTTGTTGAGCTGATTAGTATATATGTAGCTTACCACGGGCCTAGGTGGTCTGGAGTTGGGACCCGATCCTATTTGTCTACCCTTTTATATGCATTACTTCAACTTTGATATACAGTAAGGTTTTTAATATAGACAGTATAGGTACCGTCCCAATTTAGGGTCACCTTGCCGCTGGTGGGACGGCTTGTATACTTTTTTTGATCAAAAATAGTTCACTAAGTACCCTATATTTATTATGCAACTTTGCTTTACATTTATATATAATGATGGCACTGCAAGGCTCAGAAGTGAGGGGGAGATCTGACTTTGGGAGAGCGGATATTGCTGGATTGGTTTATGGAAGCCATGTTACCTTTCAAGAGCCTTTGAGCCACTAATAATGTGGAAACCTCTGTTTTTCCATTGACAGATGATGGACCTGAGTGGGGGCTTGTTTTTTGTGAGATGAGTAGAAGTTTTTATTGGTATTATTTTCGCCTACATAACATTGTTTGGTGGCTTTTTATTCCATATTTGGGAGGCAGAATGAACAAACAGTTGGACACAACACTCCACTGGTTCATGCTATGGGGTTTTCTATTAGACTGTGAACTGTCATTGTCTTGATGAATAATTCAATATTTTATATAACTTGCCATTTTTACAGACAGTTTAAGTAGAAATGTTCAAAAATATAAAATTCAAGGATATTTTATTCTAAAATAATAATTGGTTTTATTCTTGGCAGATGACTGTACCAGGAGATCAGAGGGACAGCTGACATCTTCAATTTTGAAATCAGATGATCTTGAGATCCCACAGGATACAATTGAAGTGAATGCCATTACTCCAGATTTACCATCATCCCTTCACAGCAAAGATCTGTCATCTGATCCTTTGAAACAGATCCTGTCTTCTGATTTATTACCGACTACTAAGGAAAATCAAAGTCACAAAATAAGCATTAAAAAACAAACTGCTCCTAAAGCAAAGAAGCCATTTTCACATTCAGAATATGGAAATAGTTTTCCCCTCAAAAAGTCTATTCTTAAACATCAAAAAATTCACACGACAGAGAATAGCTTTGCATGTTCCAAGTGTGGGAGATGTTTTAACCAGAAATCAGATTTCGTTAAGCACCAGAAAACGCACACAGGGGAGAAGCCTTTTTCCTGTTCAGAATGTGGGAAATATTTTAACCATAAATCAAGTCTTGTTACACACCAGAGACTTCACACAGGGGAGAAGCCTTTTTGCTGTTCAGAATGTGGGAAATGTTTTAACCAGACAGCACATCTTAATAGACACCAGAGAATTCACACAGGGGAGAAGCCTTTTTCCTGTTCAGAATGTGGGAAATATTTTAACCTGAAAGCACATCGTAATAGACACCAAATAACTCACACAGGAGAGAAGCCATTTTCATGTTCAGAATGTGGGAAATATTTTACAGCGAAATCAAATCTTATCGCACATCAGCGAACTCACACAGGGGAGAAGCCATTTTCCTGTTCAGAATGTGGGAAATGTTTTAACCATAAATCAAATCTTCTTACACACCAGAAAAGTCACACAGGGGAGAAGCCTTTTTCTTGTTCAGAATGTGGAAAATGTTTTAAACTGAAAGCGCATCTTAATAGACACCAGAGAATTCACACAGGGGAGAAGCCATTTTCATGTTCATAATGTGGAAAATGTTTTGTGAAGAAAACATGCCTTCTTAGTCACCAGAGAAGTCACACTAGGGAGAAGCCTTTTTCACGTTCAGAATGTTAGAAATGTTTTAACTGAAAATTGTATCTTCTTAAAGGAGTTGTCCACTACTACTGCCAACTCCAGAACCAAGGCAGTAAGAACTAACACTTGCATTACCTAAGTGTCAGAGGTGAGCTTATATATCAGAGGGGAGGGCCAACACTGAACAGCTGAGACAGTCCAGGTAGGAAAGCTCCGGGTGCTTCAACTGAACAGATTAACCCTTGCACTGCTAGCAAGGAAAAAAATGCACTTTTGAATATGATGGTGAAGTACTTTTAACCAGTGCAGAAGTACATGAAACCAGACACCGCAGTCTTCTGGCCCCTCTCTGTCGCGGTAACCCAGGGACTCTAACTCTGAAATTGCAATCACTATTAAGCTTCAGCCCTAAAGTACACCACATATTTAAGTTCTGCTGGTATTTTTTTGGGGAAAAGGTAACAATTTTAATGGAAGTGGTCATCAGAACATGATACCTGACCAACCTAGGCGGCGGAATGGGTTAGGGGTCCTATTACCTTACCCTGGGCTGCAGAATTAAGAATCCACCTTGCTTCTTGTTTTAATAATAACACATGAAGATTTCCAAATTGTGGAGGGACCTTGACCTTTTCTATTCCTGCAAAACACTTCGGATCAGCATTATGATAATCATGCATGTGTCGTCTAAGTGGAGGAGCTCCCTTTCCAGTAATTATAGAGCGATAATGTTCTCTAGATCAGATAAACAGAGCTCATATAGTTTTACCTTTGTTATAGAATTTACATGGGAAGATGACGTATACCACATGCTTAGTTCTACATGACACAAAGTCCTTCACATGTCAGGTCAATGGTCCTAAGCGGAAGCTTTTATCTGTGATCTGCAGGTGGCAGAACGAGCAGCTGCCGCATCTGAAGTGTCCCTAGCCAGTTAACTGTATTGTGTTCAGTTCTGTTTCTGACTATTAAATCTCCCAATTTACTACTTCTACATGAAAATAGGAGTTTATTATTGGCTTTCTCGTTTAGCTCTTTGTCACTTTCGATCAGGTGTCCGTTTTGTCTTATAGCTGTATGGATCACCTTATCCATTGCTTTGTGTTTGACAGTTAAAGTTAACCTCTCTACTGTGCTCTGCTTTTTCTTATCTTTCTGTCTTAATAAATCTTTTTGAGTTTTTTTACAGACTCTGTCTGTTCATTTAGTAGGGGTAATGGATAACCTCGACTAAGAAAATTATTTTTGAGTTCATTTGCTTGTCTGGAAAATGTGTCATCATTGTTATTGATCTTTCTTAATCTCAGGAATTGACTGTAAGGAGCCATCTCTTTGTGTGCTGTGGATGTGCACTGTTATAATGTAACAGCAAATTTGTTACAGTGTTTTTTTATGCATTTCTGTAACTATTTTTCCTTCCTGTATGTTTTGTTATGCACACGCCCGGACTAACTGGCGTGTGCGTGTTTAGTGATTCCTCAGGGCCATGAACCGGAGAGTGCCTGGAGGGGCGTAACTAAGTATCTACCCGATCCGACCAAGGTCGCACGACGGCATACGATGCCTGTGCACCAGGGAGGAACCGAGCAGAGGGACCAGGTGCTATACCAGGTCAGACCCCGGACACGGCTGTTGACCCACACCGGAGAATCCAGGAACAGGCAGGTTAGGCTGGCACACTGACTGGTGGGTATAGGCAGGCACGTCTGGTATGCAGACAGGCAGGCACTGGTAAGCACGACTGGTATGCAGGCAGGGGGTACTGGCAAGCACGGCTGGAGTGCCGACAGGGAGGCACTAGCAGGTTGGAGCACAGGCTGGATAAGGTCCAGTACAGACTGGGACCCAGGAACAGAACCGCAGATGCGGTAGACAAGCAGAGCAGAGCGAGACCGCCGGAGCGGTGAACAAGAGTAGAGCAGAGCGAGACCACCTGGAGCGGTGTGCAAAGGCAGAGCAGAGTGAGACCGCCTGGAGCGGTGAGCAAAGGCAGAGCAGAGCGAGACCGCCTGGAGCGGTGCGCAAAGGCAGAGCAGAGCGAGACTGCCTGGAGCGGCGAGCAAAGGCAGAGCAGAGCGAGACCGCCTGGAGCGGCGAGCTAAGGCACAGCAGAGCGAGACCGCCTGGAGCGGCGAGCAAAGGCACAGCAGAGAGAGACCGCCTGGAGCGGCGAGCAAAGGCACAGCAGAGCGAGACCGCCTGGAGCGGCGAGCAAAGGCACAGCAGAGCGAGACCGCCTGGAGCGGCGAGCAAAGGCACAGCAGAGCGAGACCGCCTGGAGCGGCGAGCAAAGGCACAGCAGAGCGAGACCGCCTGGAGCGGCGAGCAAAGGCACAGCAGAGCGAGACCGCCTGGAGCGGCGAGCAAAGGCACAGCAGGCAAGAACCGCCGGAGCAGTGAGCAAGGCAGAGCAGGCAAGAACCGCCGGAGCGGTGAGCAAGGCAGAGCAGGCAAGAACCGCCGGAGCGGTGAGCAAGGCAGAGCAGACAAGAACCGCCGGAGCGGTGAGCAAGGCAGAGCAGGCAAGAACCGCCGGAGCGGTGAGCAAGGCAGAGCAGGCAAGAACCGCCGGAGCGGTGAGCAAGGCAGAGCAGGCAAGAACCGCCGGAGCGGTGAGCAAGGCAGAGCAGGTAAGAACCGCCGGAGCGGTGAGCAAGGCAGAGCAGGCAAGAACCGCCGGAGCAGTGAGCAAGGCAGAGCAGGCAAGAACCGCCGGAGCGGTGAGCAAGGCAGAGCAGGCAAGAACCGCCGGAGTGGTGAGCAAGGCAGAGCAGGCAAGAACCGCCGGAGCGGTGAGCAAGGCAGAGCAGGCAAGAACCGCCGGAGCGGTGAGCAAGGCAGAGCAGAGGGGACAGGCCTCTGTTCACACGGAACAGACTGGAAGGGAAAGGAAGAACCAGATACACACAAGATACTTGCAATGAAGTAGTGAGTGGACTCTAAACTCACAAACGGAAGTACAGCGACAACGAGTAGGAGTTAGGTGCAGGTTCAGACTCTGCAGAAAAAGGGAAGGTACGGACATAGAGAAAAACAGGAAGCAGGTTAGGAGACGGTTCAGACAGGAACTGTTACTGCAACAAAATACAGGAAGGAGCCAAGGTAAAGCCAAGTGCTGGTTCAGACAATGCAGGAGAAAGGGAAGGTACGGACATAGAGAAAGGTAACAGGTAGGAGACAGTTCAGACAGGAACTGAGTGTTCAGACAGAAACTGACACTGCAGCGAGATACAGGAGCGAGTCAGGGTATGCGGCCCCCAGAAAAGGCGGAACGAACAGGCTAGGAGCGTGTTCAGACTGGCCTGGAAATACAGCCTCCAGGAAGGCGGACAGACAGGCAAGAAAACACAGACAACAGGTCTAGGTATGCGGCCCCTAGAAAGCGGAAGGAACAGGCTAGGATACAGTTCAGACAGGAACTGCTACTGAAGGAGATACAGGAGCCAGTCTGGGAATACAGTCCCCAGAGTGGTGGAAACAGACAAGAACAGAACAGGACCTGGCACATTCAGAGTAAGGCAGCACACTGAATGAAAGCGTTGCCCAGGCATCAGCTACCAGGTGAAGATGGTTTAAATATCCAGTGACTAACAGCAATAGGCTGAGGACGCATAAGTGGTGTGCCCACAGCAGCTACAAGAAACAGGAAGTGACCGGGCCGCCGCCCTAAGCAGTTAGAACAGAGACAAACAGACAGCATGGAAAGAAGCCAGGCTAGCAGACTGGACTGATGAACAAGTTTGCGATCTTGCATAGTGAGAGATGGTGCCCTATGCAAGAAAGCCACCAGGTATGCTACATATTTATTTTGACATTGAAATATTCTAATGAGTTCCTCCACAATTTGCAGTAAATTTCATATTTTGAACATTAATTTAATTCAGATAAGGAACAAAAGAAAAAAAAACTGTGCATTAGTGCCCGCCCATCCAATAAACACATCATCTACATACTGGAGATAAGCACGAATGTGTCTAATACAGTGTTTCCGGCCCCCCACAGGTCATGTTTTCAGGATCTCCTTAGTATTACACAAGTGATTGAAGTATCATCAAGGCATCAGGAATTCTCTCACCTGTGTAATACTAAGGAGATCCTGAAAACATGACCTGTGGGGGGCCGTGAGCAGGGCCGGCGTCAGCACTCGGCGCACCCGAGCAAGTGCCGGGGCCCTGAGCAGGCAGGGGGGCCCACTGGCGGTCGTGCACCCCGCTGGGCTATGGGCGGAGGAGAGCGGTGTCAGCACCTGCCCTTCTCCACCGCTTGCTCAGGGACCGGCAGCCGGATACTTACCTCTCCCCGTGCCTCCGCAGATCCGCTGTCTTCCTGCTCTGCGCTCCCTGTGACATGTCAGGTCAGAGGGCGCCGTGACTTCTTTCCACCGCGCGCTCCCCTGAGCCGTCACAGGGAGCGCAGTGCGGGACGACGCCGGCAACGCTGGAGTCCGGACCCAAGTAGCGGGCAGCAGGTGAGGAGGAGGGAGGTGAGTATTTGATTTTTTATTTTTTTTTAATGTATGGAGGCATGGGGCATAATATGGGTAGGTGACATCCTGCATGGGGCATTATAAAGAGAGGGGGGGGTGACATCCTTCATGGGGCATTATAAAAAGAGGGGGGGTGACATCCTGCATGGGGCATTATAAAGAGAGGGGGGGTGACATCCTGCATGGGGCATTATAAAGAGAGGGGGGGTGACATCCTTCATGGGGCATTATAAAGAGAGGGGGGGTGACATCCTGCATGGGGCATTATAAAGAGAGGGGGGTGACATCCTGCATGGGGCATTATAAAGAGAGGGGCGGTGACATCCTGCATGGGGCATTATAAAGAGAGGGGGAGTGACATCCTGCATGGGGCATTATAAAGAGAGGGGGGGTGACATCCTGTATGGGGCATTATAGAGAGAGGGGGGTACATCCTGCATGGGGCATTATAAAGAGAGGGGGGTGACATCCTGCATGGGGCATTATAAAGAGAGGGGGGGTGACATCCTGCATGGGGTATTATAGAGAGAGGGGGTGATATCCTGCATGAGGCCTTATAAAGAGGGGGGTACATCCTGCATGAGGCCTTATAAAGAGGGGGGGTACATCCTGCATGGGGCATTATAAAGAGAGGGGGTGACATCCTGCATGGGGCATTATAAAGAGAGGGGGTGACATCCTGCATGGGGCATTATAAAGAGGGGGGGTGACATCTCACATGGGGCCTTATAAAGAGGGGGGGTACATCCGGCATGAGGCATTATAAAGAGGAGGGGTGACAGCCTGCATGGGGCATTATAAGGTGGGGAACAGTCTGCATGGGGCATTATAAGGGGGGGGGGACAGCCTGCATAGTGCATTATGTGGGGAGAACAGCCTGCATGGAGCATTATAAGGGGGGGGGACAGCCTGTATGGGGCGTTATGTGGGGGGTAACAGCCTGCATGCAGCATTATATGGGGGCCAGTATCCTGTATGGAGCGTTATAAGGTGACCAGTATCCTGTATGGAGCTTTATATGGGGGCCAGTATCCTGTATGGAGCTTTATAAGGGGACCAGTATCCTGTATGGAGCGTTATATGGGGGCCAGTATTCTGTATGGAGCCTTATATGGGGCCCAGTATTCCGTATGGAGCCTTATATGGGGGCCAGTATTCCGTATGGAGCCTTATATGGGGGCCAGTATTCTGTGTGGAGTGATTTGCTGGTTTCTGAGCTATTGTGGAATTTACAATAGATATCGCTCATGTAATGTAAGAAGTGAAATCTTTGCATTGTACTATATATATATATATATATATTTCTCTGCGGTATCTGTGCATCATGAATCGTGGTATGTATTAAAGGGGCCCACTGAGACTCTTTCGCCCAGGGCCCAGAAAAACCTGGAGCCGGCCCTGGCCGTGAGGATGGGGTTTGGGAAACACTGGTCTAATATATGGGTTTGAGGTAGTGGTGACATATTTATCTTCAAAAAAAGCCAAGAATAAGTTGGCAAAAACACATGCCACAGGGGTACCCATTGCTGTTCCAGCCTTCTGAAGGAACCACTTGTCCAGAAATTTAAACGTGTTATGGGATAAAACAAAACCCAAAGCTTCAGTTATAAAGTCATTATAGTCCTTATTTTCACCTGCATTGTTTAACCCCTTTACCCCCGAGGGCGGTTTGCACGTTAATGACCGGGCCAATTTTTACAATTCTGACCACTGTCACTTTATGAGGTAATTACTCTAGAATGCTTCAACGGATCCCCCTGATTCTGAGATTGTTTTTTTCTTGACATATTGTACTTCATGATAGTGGTAAAACTTCAATATGACTTGCGTTTATTTGTAAAAAAAATCGGAAATTTGGCGAAAATTTTAAAAATTACACAATTTTCAAAATTTGAATTTTTATGCTTTTAAATCAGAGAGATATGTATACATAGTTACATAGTTTATAAGGCTGAAAAAAGACAAGCGTCCATCCAGTTCAGCCTATTTCTTGTGCACTGCAGCTATTCCGCAGCATTGATCCAGGGAAAGGCAAAAAAAAACCATGCGGTATAGGCCAATTTACATCATTGAGGAAAAATTCACTTCCCGACTCCAATCTGGCAGTCAGATTAAATCCCTGGATTAATTAACTATCACTAAGCATAAGATGTAATTTTATTGTTCTCAAGAAAGGCGTCCAGGCCTCTCTTGAACTCATTAAGTGAGTTGGACATCACCACTTCCTCTCCCAGAGAGTTCCAGAGTCTCACGGCTCTGACCGTAAAGAATCCCCTTCTATGCTGGTGCAGGAACCTCCTTTCCTCCAGACGCATAGTGTGCCCCCTCATCTTTGTCACCATCCTTGGTATAAACAGGTCATGGGAGAGATCTCTGTACTGCCCCCTGATGTATTTATACATGTTTATGAGGTCTCCCCTAAGCCTTCTCTTTTCCAACGTAAATAGGCCTAATTTTGACAACTCTCTGGGTATTCTAGTCCCTCCATTCCCTTTATTACCTTAGTCGCCCTCCTTTGTGCCCTCTCTATCTCCAATATGTCTTTCCTGAGCATCGGAGCCCAGAACTGTGCACAATATTCTAAGTGCGGCCTTACCAGCGCTTTATACAGAGGAAGAACAATGTTCTCATCATATGCCCCTATTCCTCTTCTGATGCATGCCATGACTCTATTTGCCTTCGCAGCTGCTGCCTGACACTGGGCACTCCAATTTAATTTGCTGTTAACCAAGACGCCCAGGTCCTTCTCCATGTCAGATTTCCCCAACAGTTTCCCATTTAATATGTATGGGTGACTGCTGTTTTTCTTTCCCATGTGCATGACCTTACATTTATCGGCATTGAACCCCATTTGCCATTTTTTGGCCCAACTCCCCAATTTATCCAAATCCTCCTGTAGCTGTGCCCTATCCTCATCTGTATTAACTACTTTACAAAGTTTAGTATCATCTGCAAATATTGCTATTTTACTATGCAACCCTTCCACTAGATCATTAATAAATATATTAAATAATATAGGGCCCAAGACAGACCCTTGAGGCACCCCGCTAGTAACCCTGACACCCCCTGAGCTTACTCCATTGATAACCACCCTCTGCTTTCTATCACTCAGCCAGCTATTTACCCACTTGCACACATTATCCCCCAGACCAAGCATTCTCATTTTATATACCAACCTTTTGTGTGGCATGGTATCAAACGCTTTGAAGAAGTCAAGGTATACAACATCCACTGACTCTCCCCGGTCCAGCTGTGAGCTCACCTCCTCGTAGAAGGCCATCAGGTTTGTTTGGCAGGAGCGATCCCTCATGAATCCATGTTGATATGGAGTTAGATAGTTATTATCATTAAGATATTCTACAATAGCATCTCTAAGAAATCCTTCAAACAATTTACCCACAACAGACGTTAAGCTGACTGGTCTATAGTTCCCAGGGTCACTTTTAGACCCCTTTTTGAATATTGGTACCACATTTGCTTGGCGCCAGTCTAGTGGGACAGTCCCTGTCCATAAAGAGTGCTTGAATATAAGATACAGCGGTCTGTCTATCACATTACTTAATTCTTTTAGTACCCGGGGGTGTATGCCATCTGGGCCTGGTGACTTGTCTATTTTGATATTATTTAGGCGTTTCTGAACTTCCTCTTGGGTTAGGTGGGTGATATTTAGCGAAGGGTTTACTTTATCACTCTGCATTTCCTCCGATAAATTGTTTTCTTTTGTGAAAACAGTGGAGAAGAAGCTATTGAGTAGGTTTGCTTTACCCTCATCGCCCTCTATGATTTTACCCAGGTTATTTTTCAATGGGCCAACTCCATCAGTTTTAATCCTTTTACTGTTTATATAGTTAAAGAACAGTTTGGGATTCGTTTTACTTTCCTTGGCAATTAGTCTCTCTGTCTCCTCTTTTGCTTTTCTTATTTGTTTCTTACAGATTTTGTTTTTTTCCCTATAAGATATTAGCGCTTCCTCGCTGCCTTCTTGTTTAAGTTTACCGAAAGCCCTTTTTTTGTTTTCATTGCCCTCTTGACTTCCTTATTTAGCCACATTGGCTTCCTCCTATTCCTAGCCCTTTTATTCCCATAAGGCATGTACCTTCTACAGTGACTATGTAGGACTCTTTTGAAAATTTCCCATTTTCTATCCGTGCTCCTATTACTAAAGATACTATCCCAGTCTATAAGGTGAAGGGCATCTCTTAGCTGATCAAACTTTGCCCTCCTGAAGTTCAGTGTTTTTGTGACTCCCTTGCTGGGCACCCTACTGAAGCACATGTGGAATTGTATAATGTTGTGGTCACTATTTCCCAGGTGCCCCCCGACCTGCACCTCAGTTATTCTGTCTGGCCTGTTAGTTAATATTAAGTCTAAAAGGGCCGTCCCTCTAGTTGGTTCCTGCACAAGTTGTGACAAATAATTGTCTTTGATAATTGACAGAAACCTGTTTCCTTTCTGAGATCTACAGCTTTCGGTTTCCCAGTCTATATCGGGGTAGTTGAAGTCCCCCATAATAATCACCTCGTTATTTTTTGCTACTTCGTCTATTTGTCTCATTAATAGACTTTCCGTGGCTTCTGCTCTATTTGGTGGTTTATAACAGACTCCTATGATAATTTTATTATTGTTTTTTGCCCCATGTATCTCCACCCATAAGGACTCGACCTCCTCATTTCCCTCCCATACATCCTCCCGTATTGTAGGCTTTAGACACGTCTTTACATATAGACAGACTCCACCCCCTTTCCGACTTCTTCGATCCCTTCTAAACAGACTGTAACCCTGTAAGTTAACTGCCCAGTCATAGCTTTCATCTAACCATGTCTCGGTTATTCCCACTATGTCATAGTTACCTGTAGATATTTCTGCTTCCAGTTCATCCATCTTGTTTGTCAGGCTTCTGGCATTTGCTAGCACGCAGTTTACACGATTTTGTTTTGTTTCAATCTTCTCCCTGTGGATTGTATTAGAAATTTTCTTACCTCCCTTCCAAGTATCTTGTCTTGGACCTTCTTTGTCGCACTTCATATCTTTCATTAGTATGTTCTCTGGTTGCATGTTCCTGTTCTGCGTTTTTCTTCCCATCCCCTCTTCTTCTATTTTAACGCCCTCCTGATGAGTGTTGCGAGTCTCCTGGCGAATGTGTGTTTCCCGGGTTTGTTGAGGTGTAGTCCGTCTCTGGCAAGGAGTCCGTCATAGAGGTAATTCACACCGTGGTCCAGGAATCCAAATCCTTGTTGTCTGCACCATCGTCTCAGCCAGTTGTTCACATCAAGGATCCTGTTCCATCTCCTGAGGCCATGCCCGTCTACTGGAAGGATAGAAGAAAAAACTACCTGCGCATCCAGTTCTTTTACTTTCTTCCCCAATGCTTCAAAGTCCTTGCAGATTGTCGGTAGGTCCTTCTTTGCCGTGTCATTGGTGCCAACATGTATCAGAAGAAATGGATGGACATCCTTGGAACTGATGAGCTTCGGTATCCTATCGGTAACATCCTTGATCTTCGCCCCTGGGAGGCAGCATACTTCTCTTGCGGTTATGTCCGGTCTGCAGATAGCTGCTTCTGTTCCTCTCAGTAGTGAGTCTCCCACCACCACCACTCTTCTTCCCTTCTTGGCTGTCCTTTTTCTTGTCGCTTCTGGGTGTTTCTGGGTACTCTTTTCTTTTTTGCTTGCTGGTAGTTCCTCATCCTTAGGTGTGCCATCTTCGTCCTCCACAAGTCCTTGGAATCTGTTTCTCAGTTGTGTGGTTGGTGGTGTCTCCATGGTCTTCTTGCTTCTTTTGGTCACTCGCCTCCACTTGTCTGCCTCTGGAGGTTCTCTGACACTTCCATCACTTTCCGTGACCAGTAGTGACGCTTCTGTTCTGTCCAGGAAGTCTTAATTTTCCTTGATGAGTTTTAATGTCACAATTCTTTCTTCCAGTCCCCGCACCTTTTCTTCTAAAAGAGCCAGTAGTCTACACTTCTGGCAGGTGAAGTTGGTTTCAGCTTCTGGTCGATCTGTGAACATGTAGCACATGTTGCAGCTCACCATGTAGGTTGTCACATCTGCCATGCTGCTCCTTGTCCCTGCTAACTTGATGTCTGTCTTCTTTCTTGTGATACCCTAGGATAAACAAATTAAACAAATTCGCGCCCCGGCTGTACCCAACGATCTTCTAGCTGAAGGAGACTCTTCGCTTTTCCCAGAAGGCACCTGGAATATGCAAATTGTCCTCTTCAAGCTTCAATCCCTGGTTTGGCGATGCTTTCCAAGCAGCTGGCCCCAGCTGTACCCAACGATCTTCTAGCTGAAGGAGACTCTTCGCTTTTCCCAGAAGGCACCTGGAATATGCAAATTGTCCTCTTCAAGCTTCAATCCCTGGTTTGGCGATGCTTTCCAAGCAGCTGGCCCCGGCTGTACCCAACGATCTTCTAGCTGAAGGAGACTCTTTGCTTTTCCCAGAAGGCACCTGGAATATGCAAATTGTCCTCTTCAAGCTTCAATCCCTGGTATTGATCCCTTTATACCTTTCTTACAAGGCTTTTTTGGGCTTATTAATTGCTGCCTATGCATAAAATCAGTTTTATAACATGGCTTGCAATTTGCTAAGTAGTGGGGGACTAGTTGTGGGGGTGTTGTTTTCCCAGACTAATTGTCGCACTAGTCACGTTATACCCCTGTGAGCATGAGTCAGATTATTTACAAGAGCATTGTTACCACTGGCTCTTTGACATTGCGCAGTCAGCCAGGCGTATGCACCCCAACTTTATCAGGGCACAGTGTATTAACTGCAGGCAATGATGACAGGACACAGCCAGCCTTCACAGACGGTTCTCTGCAAATTCCGCACCTGGCTCTGTCCTGCGTCCGTGCTGCATACCCGGCATGCTCAGTGTTCCAATGAAGCCAAGGTAGACACCTGGCTTACTGTGCATTATCAGTGATGCTGAAATTTACAAAGAGCTGTTAGTGGCACCGCTCTTGCAAATAATATCACTTAAACCCACAGGGCATGATAACATGATTAGTGGGACTGTGGAACAATTAGTCTAAGGAAAACAATGCCCACCAGACCAGTCACCCATTAGTTATCATATTTCAAGTCCAGTTACAAAACTGATTTCTTGGGTATGCAGCAGCAGATAAAATATATAAAGTTGTCATTGGATTTAGGTTTCAAGGACCTGCATGCCTATATATGTGGTTTGGGCCAGGTTCATATTATTAAACGATTCCCTTTAAAGAGGAACTAGTTACTTTACATTCAAGTGACTGAAGATATGAATAAAACATGGTTTCTTTTATTTCTCATCTCCATTGCAGAGATATCAACTTGTAAACTTTACGCCAATTTTCCATTCAACTAAGGGGGCGTTTACTTTTCCCCTGTATGACGTTGTCCAATAATATGCAAGAGGTGTCATGCAGAGGATAAAGAGCACACCCCCAGAGAATATCAGAAATGGCTTTCTCTATATCTGATATAATACACGTCTAACTAGTTAAAAAAATCTCACTTCCAGCGATTACTATGCTGAGATGTGAGATTCCATATACTGCTCTGCATCCGTCCCAGGCTTTGGGGAATAACTTCCCGGTACCTGGGATAAATGCTGATCGCACACTACAGCTCTAGTCTCACAGCAGCAGGACAGGGCTGAGATGAGAGCTGCAGTGTCCGATCAGCACGTGTCACATACAGCGCTCAGCGTTTACCCCAGGTCCCAGGACATTATTCCACACAGCCTGGGATAGATATGTGGCACCCCAGGGGTCTGGTTTCCACAGTAACAGCAATGTTATGTCTGAGAGCAGGTGGGATGTCTCTTTGTCAGGGATCCTGTGCATGCCACACCTCTTGCCCAGTCCTGGGAGGGGAAGAACTTCCCCTGTATAAACCTAGGGCTGAGGCAGGGTTAGTGAGTAGAGAAAAAGTAGAGACAGAGAAGAGCAGCAGATATAGGAGAAGAACATCAGGAGCTCTGTGGGAGCAGTGCTATAAGGAGTCAGGGGCTGGCAGCTGCAGAGCTCGCCCTGACTGAGAAGCTATCACCGGACCCGGAGTCCGAGGCTGTGGGGACTAATCTTTACCCAGCAGCAGAAACCGCCCGGCAGGGGATTTCAGGTCCTCTGGGCAAGAAACCCGAAGGCACGGTCACACGCGTGGGACCAGCACCGCCGTCGTGGAGCGGACGCCACTAGAAGGCCCCGAGTCACCGGCCATACGGGTGAGCACCACACGGTACACTCAGGGACGTGGGCTACTTATACCCGCCTCTAGCAAGGTAGCCAGAAGAGTACAGTCAGTTGGGAGGCCTACAACTCCGCCTGGCCAGGGGAGATCCCATCTGCTCAAGGACTGACCAGGCCCCAATCGCTAGCCAGTACTCCGGAAGGGTCTATCTTTATCACCAGTAAAGACCCTGAACTACACCGCATCGTCTCTGAGTGATTCCTGCTACCCCCATCATCCACGTCGGCTGCCCTGAGGCCATACCCCTCCCGTTGGGGGTGATACTACCACGCTGCACAATCCTACCACCGGCCTCAGCGGTCTGCCCTGCAGCGGCAGCTCCTTCGCTGCATTCAACGGGTGGCGTAGTCGTCCAACATCTACCGCTAATATAACGCCACTTAGTCTGACTCCCTGGGCACGGACCGGGTCACCGCCACGAGACTACAACCCTCAACAGATACGGCTCCGGGTAAGCTCCTGCATGCGCAATGCTGTGCGACACAGGCCCGGGGGTGCGTCAACTTTTGGCGTAGTCGGCAGGATCTCGTGCCCGCAACCACCGGGTACTGCGTGCCTGAAAAAGACTGTTCAAACTTACCAGTGGTGAAGATTCCCGCCATCCGTGGAGGTTTCCCGCCATCCGGCGCCATCTTCTACCTTCTTCCCGCCATCCGCGAAGTTTTCCCGCCATCCGGCGCCATCTTCTGCCTTCTTCCCGCCATCCGTGGAGTTTTCCCGCCGTTGGACGCCATCTTGAGGACGCCGCGCGGGAAGAAGAGGGGCGTGGACTCCGAAAGCGCGCGAGAACTGAAGCCCCGCCTCACGTCCGGACGTTGCGTAAGGTCCTGGAAGGAGCCCAGCAGACGCCGACGTCACAGGAGCGCGACGGAAGGTCCTCAACCCTGACGATCCACTGCGGAGCCGCGGCCTACGGAAGAGGATCATCGCAAGGTAGGCCACGGTCCACTAGGGGGGAGGAAGATGTCGGATACGGAGGAGAGCTTCACTGCCTCAACCCCCGCCAGCGCCACCGCTGCTGCAGTCATGCCTTTCACCATGCCCTATATCCCGGGAGCGGCCTGGCTACCCCAGTACTCAGGGGAGTCACATACCCTGCATGACTTTAGAGAAAAGCTGGATAGCCTCTTCCAGGTGTATCCCCTCACAGAAGAGCAAAAAGTGAGCATCCTGGTGGCCCAATTAACCGGGGCAGCCCAAAGGGAGGTAAAGTCCTGGCCACCTGGGGGGAGGACTGTTGCAGGGATACTAACCTGGCTGAGGGACACCTTTGATACCCGCACCTCAGCCGAGATCAAGCTTAGATTCTACGGGTGCAAGCAGCGAGCACACGAGAGTATAAGGGACTATGCCCTGAACCTACAAGAGGCCCTGAGAGCCATTAAGCAGACCGACCCTGACGGCGTGGGAGACGAGGACAGGCTGTTGACTGAACAATTTATAGAGGGTTTATATTGCAATGCCCACCGAACCCAGTTGCGGGCAATGGCCTTACAGGACCCTCATCTGGGATTTGCACAGTTCAAGGACAGAGCCATCCGGGTGCTCCGAGAACCGGCACCAGGTGGCGTTGTGACCCACAGACGCCCCACTACCACTTACCACCAGGAGGCGGCGCCCTTGTCGGCAGGGCCTGTGGGAGCTGATGCGCAGGCTTTGAACAATGACCCGGCTCCAGACCTGCACCATCAGGTCCAAGAGCTAGCTAAAAGCGTTGCCGCGCTAACCCGAACTGTGCAGTCTTTACAGGTTTCCACTCCAGGGAAGATCCAGCTGGCATCCGGACCGGAGGACATCCCGTGGCGTCGACCAAGGAGGACCCCACCGGCCAGAGGAAGACCCAGCGACCGATACAACGAGGACAGACAACCCATCTGCCGCCGCTGCAATCAACCCGGACATATGGCAAGGTACTGTCCTTTAAACTGGCACAACCTGGGGTAGAGGGCCAAACCCCAGGAAAAAGATCATCAGGCCCATCGAACTGGCGCGACAGATATGTGGGAGGACGTCCAGTCTTGCCTGTGGTACTGGATGGCATCCCTATGAGTGCCCTACTGGACACCGGGTCACAGGTTACCACTATCCCGTACGTGCTCTTCAAGCAGTACTGGAATGACTCGGATATCACCCGCTACCCTGACGACGATTTGAGTATCATCGCCAGCAATGGTCAGCCCATGCCACAGATTGGATTTAAAGAGGTGACCATTAAAATCGGTAGAGTTGAACTGGCGGCACAGGGACTGATCATTGTAGACATTGACAAGCACGAGAGTCACCCAAAGATAACTCTAGGAACTAATGTAATTGAAAATTGTCTTGCAGAGGTGATTTTCCTTTTACAGCAGGTTGCCAAGAACGCCAGCTCCGGCCAGCAGCGAGTGCTCCAGAAAGAGATCCGGGCACTGATGCGACGGCAACAGATAGAACTCTCCGGTGGTGAGATTGGTAGCGTAAGAATGTGTGACCCTTTCCCTATTGCCATGCCCCCAAAAAGTGAAATGATGATTTGGTGCCGGGCAGCTATTGGTCTGAGAGGTAGAGATTACCAGGCAATGGTAGAACCAGTTTACTCAGACAGTAGGCCCACCATTTTGACAGCACGGGGGGTGGTCAATGTACGCCATGGGAGGGTGCCCGTTCGCATAATAAATATCGGGAAGAGGGAAGTGTACCTGCCCCGGTATGCCACGCTAGCCAAATTGTATACCATCAATCGAAACTCCATACAGTCCGTAGAACCCTTGCCTCCATCTTCCCCGGAGGAAAGTAACGGCTCTAAGGAAACAATGGAGGACTGGTGTCAGCAACTACATTTGGGTACTGACTCCACTCCCTCACACCAGAGACAGGGAGTCTATCGGGTGGTTCAAGAGTACGAGAGAGTGTTTAGTAAACACCCGTTAGACTTCGGGCGAGTCAAGGGGGTAGAACACCGCATCCCCACGGGAGACCATCTTCCCATAAAAGAGAGGTATCGACCCGTACCCCCTGCACACTACCAACACGCCAAGGGGATGCTTAGGGACATGAAGGAGGCTGGGGTGATCAGGGATAGCTGTAGCCCCTGGCCAGCTCCACTAGTCTTAGTCAAAAAGAAAGACAACACCATGAGGATGTGTGTAGATTACCGGAAAATCAACCGTATCACACACAAGGATGCGTACCCCTTACCAAGGATAGAGGAGTCTTTGGCTGCTTTAAGATCTGCTAACTTCTTCTCTACCTTGGATCTCACTAGTGGGTACTGGCAGGTTCCTGTAGCAGAGGCGGACCGGGAGAAGACCGCATTCACCACCCCGATGGGACTTAGCGAGTTTACCTGCATGCCGTTCGGACTCTGTAACGCACCAGGAACCTTTCAACGATTAATGGAGTGCTGTCTGGGCCACAAAAACTTCGAGACGGTCCTGTTGTACCTGGACGATGTCATCGTATATTCCAAGACTTATGAGGACCACCTGAAACACTTGGCGGAAGTGTTCGAAGCTCTGGCAAACTACGGCCTAAAGGTAAAACCCTCCAAGTGTCACCTCCTAAAACCAAAGGTGCAGTACCTGGGACACGTGGTGAGCGCTGACGGAGTGGCTCCCGACCCTGATAAGATCACCGCAATTAAGCAATGGCCAAGTCCCTCCAGTGTAAAGGAAGTGCGGCAGTTCCTCGGGTTGGTAGGCTATTACCGCAGATTCATCCCCGGTTTCACCAAAAAGGCAGCTCCTATGCAGGACCTCCTGATAGGCCAGTCCCGGAAGGCCAAGAACCAGAAGCCGCCCTTCAAATGGGAGAAGTTAGAAGAAGAGTCCTTCCGCCAGCTGAAGATGGCCCTCACGGGAAATGAAATCCTGGCGTACCCTGATTACAGCCAGCCCTTTATCCTCTACACCGACGCAAGTAACATCGGGCTAGGAGCCGTACTGTCCCAGATCCAGCAGGGGAAAGAACGAGTAATCGCTTACGCCAGTCGAAAACTGCGACCCACCGAAAGAAACCCTGAGAATTACAGCTCATTTAAGCTAGAGTTCCTGGCAGTGGTGTGGGCAGTCACCGAACGCTTTAAGCACTACCTCGCTTCTTCCCGGTTCACCGTGTACACGGATAACAACCCGTTGACACACCTGGACACGGCAAGACTCGGTGCCTTAGAGCAGAGATGGATGGCCCGTCTGTCCAACTATGAGTTCACAATCAAATACCGGGCAGGACGCTCCAATACCAACGCGGACGCCCTGTCCAGGATGCCAAACCTACCGGACGTAGGAGAAGATTCAGAGGGGCTGGAAGAAGTCGAACTCCCCGCGTTCCACCGTCATGGGACTATCCAGTATTCCCATCGGGTAAGGAGTAAGCAAGCCGCTACGTTTAACCCCTTGCCTCACTACAACTGGGAGGAAACGCAAGACAGTGACCCTGCCGTCCGACTGGTGAAGGAGATGCTGACTCGGCCAGAGGCTCGCCTTGACCCAGACGCTCCGGAGGAAGCCAAACAACTGTGGGCTGAGAAGAGTCGACTGTTCCTTTACAAGGGGAAGTTGTGCCGCAGAATGGTTAACTCCCGGACGCATGAACTAATCTGGCAAGTAGTGGTGCCACGAAGAGACGCAGCCATGGTGATGGAGGCATACCACGACGGGGCTGGACACTTCGGATAGAAGAAGCTGGAGTTCCTGCTGCGCGGGCGGCTCCACTGGGTAGGCATGAGGGGAACCATCGAGAGGTGGTGCAGAGACTGTGGCCCGTGCAACCTAAGAAGGAAGGACCGTGCCAGCCAGAAGACCCCCCTTCAGTCCATCGTCACCAAGCAGCCGTTGGAACTGGTAGCCTTGGATCATGTAAAACTGACCCCAAGCAGAAGTGGCTACGTCTACGCGTTAACCATTGTGGATCATTACTCCCGGTTCTTGGTTGTCGTCCCCGTTAAGGACTTAACAGCTCAAACAGCAGCTAGAGCCTTCCAGCAGCACTTCTGCCGTCCACACGGGTACCCGGACCAAGTGCTGACGGACCAGGGACCTGCCTTTGAAGCGGAGGTCTTCCAGGAATTCTGCAATCTGCATGGCTGCCGGAAGATAAGGACGACACCCTATCATCCGCAAACTAATGGACTTTGTGAGAAAATGAACCAGGTGGTAATGGATCTTCTGAAAACGTTGCCGCTGGAAGAACGCAGTCTGTGGCCTGAGAAGCTGCCCGACCTGGTGGACCTGTACAACTACATCCCTGTAGGTTCCACCAACTGTACCCCGGCTTACCTAATGAGGGCAAGGCCTGGTAAGCTACCTGTTGACCTGGAGATGGGAGTCCTGACACCCGAGGACACTTCACCGGAAGCAGACTGGGACACAGAGAGGCAGCAGCAGTACCGGAAAGTACAGGAGAGCGTGGAGCGAAGTCTCTGTCTCGCTAGGGAAAGACAAGAGAAAACTTACAACCAGTATGCTCCCGCTGTTCCCCTGGTACCCGGAGAGCAGGTCTTGAAGAGGAAGAGACGGCTCCACAAGTTGGACGACCAGTGGGAGAAGGACCCGTACACCGTACTGCCCTCAACCACGACAACCCGAAGGTTTGTACCATCAGTAAAGACGGAGGGGAAACCACAGCCATTGTATCCCGGGATCACCTGAAGAAGTGTCCCGAACAGCTACGGAACCCAGAAGGAGAGCAAGAAGACCCTCGACCCGTAGAGGAAAGGGAAGATATGGTTAGTACTGTGCTCGGAGACTTCCCTCGGTCCTGGACTCAAGTCAATGGTGCAGTTGTGGTACCCGTCCTCACGTTCCTCCAACCAGCATCCCAAGTGCCTACGGAGCAACAGGTAGAGCTGGAAGAGCAGCCGGTCCAGGAGGCAGCAGACTCCACACAAGCAGAACAGGAGGATCAACCCTCTGCTCATAGTGAGCCTGCCGTACCCCTAGTGAGCCAAAGAGCCCGTAAACAGCTGCCCAGTTTACCCTTGACAGCTCCTACACCCTGTAGTTCAGGGCCAGACAGTCAGCTCCGTAGGTCCACTAGGGCCACTAGAGGCCAGTTACCCGCACGTTGGAGGATTTGAAGTGTTTAAATTGTTTTATTGTGGTCACCTGTCTGTTACTTGTAAATAATTATGTGTTTCTAGTTATTTTTAGGAGTCCTTGGTGGATTTACCGGGAATCCTTGTACAATTGGTTGGAGCGTAACCTAGGAATGGACTAAAGACTGTTAAGGACTCGGGGCAGGACAGACCCCTACCTGGTTACGTCTCCCTGTTTTGGTGAAATGGACACCTTGCTTTTCTTTAAAACAGCACCCGGTTGCGGACACGCCGTAACCATCTTTATGTGTTTTTCTTATTGTATTATAAATGTTTATACCTTGTTATGTTTTTCTAAAAATATGTTTAGTCCCGGAGTACTAAATTTCACTAGGGGGGAATGTGGCACCCCAGGGGTCTGGTTTCCACAGTAACAGCAATGTTATGTCTGAGAGCAGGTGGGAGGTCTCTTTGTCAGGGATCCTGTGCATGCCACACCTCCTGCCCAGTCCTGGGAGGGGAAGAACTTCCCCTGTATAAACCTAGAGCTGAGGCAAGGTTAGTGAGTAGAGAAGAAGTAGAGACAGAGAAGAGCAGCAGATATAGGAGAAGAACATCAGGAGCTCTGTGGGAGCAGTGCTATAAGGAGTCAGGGGCTGGCAGCTGCAGAGCTCGCCCTGACTGAGAAGCTATCACCGGACCCGGAGTCCGAGGCTGTGGGGACTAATCTTTACCCAGCAGCAGAAACCGCCCGGCAGGGGATTTCAGGTCCTCTGGCCAAGAAACCCGAAGGCACGGTCACACGCGTGGGACCAGCACCGCCGTCGTGGAGCGGACGCCACTAGAAGGCCCCGAGTCACCGGCCATACGGGTGAGCACCACACGGTACACTCAGGGACGTGGGCTACTTATACCCGCCTCTAGCAAGGTAGCCAGAAGAGTACAGTCAGTTTGGGAGGCCTACAACTCCGCCTGGCCAGGGGAGATCCCATCTGCTCAAGGACTGACCAGGCCCCGATCGCTAGCCAGTACTCCGGGAGGGTCTATCTTTATCACCAGTAAAGACCCTGAACTACACCGCATCGTCTCTGAGTGATTCCTGCTACCCCCATCATCCACGTCGGCTGCCCTGAGGCCATACCCCTCCCGTTGGGGGTGATACTACCACGCTGCACAATCCGACCACCGGCCTCAGCGGTCTGCCCTGCAGCGGCAGCTCCTTCGCTGCATTCAACGGGTGGCGTAGTCGTCCAACATCTACCGCTAATATAACGCCACTTAGTCTGACTCCCTGGGCACGGACCGGGTCACCGCCACGAGACTACAACCCTCAACAGATCCGGCTCCGGGTAAGCTCCTGCATGCGCAACGCTGTGAGACACAGGCCCGGGGGTGCGTCAGATACAGAGCAGTACATGGAATCACACTCCTCCGCTCTCCTCCCCTGCACAGTAATCACCGCTAGTGAGAGTTTTGTGACCTGGTTAAAGCTACGGTCTAGTGTTTTGTTTTTTATTTCAGTGCTGGAATGGTGCAACTAAACGAAGTTCCTGGAGTAGTGCTTCAAACACGAGTCTTCTATTACACAGAAAAGGTCTGGTCTTACCTAATCTGGGGGTGTTTTCTTTTTTTCTCTCCATGTTGCCTCCAGTTTATGATTGGTCAGCATCATACAGGGGAAAAGGGTAACGCTTCCAGAGACAAATCTCTACTAAGTCCCCTTGGTTGAAGGTCAAATTAACTTATAAAATGTAACAAGTAACAAACCCCAAACTATCTGCTGTGCTTGAGCTTAGGCTTAGTGAGAGGATACTTTCTACAGTTTATGGTTCTGGTGGCTTTATGAAATATATACAGTACAGACCAAAAGTTTAGACACACCTTCTCATTTAAAGATTTTTCTGTATTTTCATGACTATGAAAATTGTACATTTGAAGGCATCAAAACTATGAATTAACACATGTGGAATTATATACTTAACAAAAAAGTGTAAAACAACTGAAAATATGTCTTATATTCTAGGTTCTTCAAAGTAGCCACCTTTTGCTTTGATGACTGCTTTGCACTCTCTTGGCATTCTCTTGATGAGCTTCAAGTGGTAGTCACCGGAAATGGTCTTCCAACAATCTTGAAGGAGTTCCCAGAGATGCTTAGCACTTGTTGGCCCTTTTGCCTTCACTCTGCGGACCAGATCACCTCAAACCATCTCAATTGGGTTCACGTCTGGTGACTGTGGAGTCCAGATCATCTGGCGTAGCACCCCATCACTCTCCTTCTTAGTCAAATAGCCCTTACACAGCCTGGAGGTGTGTTTGGGGTCATTGTCCTGTTGAAAAATAAATGATAGTCCAACTAAACGCAAACCAGATGGAATAGCATGCCGCTGCAAGATGCTGTGGTAGCCATGCTGGTTCAGTATGCCTTCAATTTTGAATAAATCCCCAACAGTGTCACCAGCAATGCACCCCCACACCATCACACCTTCTCCTCCATGCTTCACGGTGGGAACCAGGCATGTAGAGTCCATCCGTTCACCTTTTCTGTGTCGCACAAAGACACGGTGGTTGGAACCAAAGATCTCAAATTTAGACTCATCAGACAAAAGCATAGATTTCCACTGGTCTAATGTCTATTCCTTGTGTTCTTTAGCCCAAACAAGTCTCTTCTGCTTGTTGCCTGTCCTTAGAAGTGGTTTCCTAGCAGCTATTTTACCATGAAGGCCTGCTGCACAAGTCTCCTCTTAACAGTTGTTGAAGAGATGTGTCTGCTGCTAGAACTCTGTGTGACATTGACCTGGTCTCTAATCTGAGCTGCTGTTAACCTGCGATTTATGAGGCTGGTGACTCGGATAAACTTATCCTCAGAAGCAGAGGTGACTCTTGGTCTTCCTTTCCTGGGGCGGTCCTCATGTGAGCCAGTTTCTTTGTAGCGCTTGCTGGTTTTTGCAACTGCCCCTGGGGACACTTTCAAAGTTTTCCCAATTTTTCGCACTGACTGACCTTCATTTCTTAAAGTAATGATGGCCACTCGTTTTTCTTTACTTAGCTGCTTTTTTCTTGCCATAATACAAATTCTAACAGTCTATTCAGTAGGACTATCAGCTGTGTATCCACCAGACTTCTGCACAACACAACTGATGGTCCCAACCCCATTTATAAGGCAAGAAATCCCACTTATTAAACCTGACAGGGCACACCTGTGAAGTGAAAACCATTTCTGGTGACTACCACTTGAAGCTCATCAAAAGAATGCCAAGAGTGTGCAAAGCAGTCATCAAAGCAAAAGGTGGCTACTTTGAAGAACCTAGAATATAAGACATATTTTCAGTTGTTTTACACTTTTTTGTTAAGTATATAATTCCACATGTGTTAATTCATAGTTTTGATGCCTTCAGTGTGAATGTACAATTTTCATAGTCATGAAAATACAGAAAAATCTTTAAATGAGAAGGTGTGTCCAAACTTTTGGTCTGTACTGTATATATATTTATTTTACATTATACATTTGACATTTTTTTATTGATATAATGACTGATGTTTCTATTGTAATGGAAATGTGATACTGTAAATGTTTTCTACAGTATTCTGTGTTTGTGTTGCACTATCGATATGAAAAGCTTGTGACAACTGGAAAAAGACTTGTTACATATTACAATTGGTCTGTTCAATACTATGGCTTAAACAATCTTTTAACTGTAGGTAAATTTTATATAAATTGATGGGGTTTTTTTGGTTATAGTTTCACTCAGCAGCTATTTTTTTCAGAAATAATCTGTTTCAGGTATATGATGACCCGTCACGTGACCCGTCGGGGGTCCACAGTCTGAACTGCCCAGGGCCTGGCTATCCTTAACCCACCTCTGGATATATACATTTGAAACCAGAAATTTACATACACTATATAAAAAGACACATCTGCATGTTTTACTCAATATCTGACATGAAATCAGAATAAACCTTTCCCATTTTAGGTCAATTAGGATTACCATAATTTTTAATATTTGCCAAATGCCAGAATAATGAGAGAGAAAGAAAGAGAGAGAGAGAATGTTTTAAGGCATTTTTATTACTGCAAAGTCAAAAGTTTACATACACTAAGATCATTATGCCTTTAAACAATTCTGGACTGCCCATATGATGATGTCAAACGTTTGGAAGCTTCTTTTTTTTTTGGCAACATCTGAGTTAGAGACACACCTATTGATGTTTTTAAATGCACACCTGAAACACACTGCTTCTTTGTGTAGCATCATGGGAAAGTGTAAAGAAATCAGCCAAGATATCAGGAAGAGAATTGTGGACTTGCACAAGTCTGGCTCATCCTTGGGTACAATTTCAAGATACCTGAAGGTGCCTCGTTCATCTGTACAAACAATTATATGCAAGTACAAAAAAGATGGGAATGTCCAGCCATTATACCGCTGAGGAAGGAGATGGGTTCTGTGTCCCAGATATGAACATGCTTTTTTCCGATAATTGCATATCAACACAAGGACAAAAGCAAAAGACATTGTGAAGATGATGGCGGAAGCTGTTAAGAGTGTGTCAATATCCACAGTGAAATGAGTAGTGTATCAACATGGGCTGAAAGGCCACTCTGCCAGGAATAAGTCATTGCTCCAAAAGAAATATAAAAAAGCCAGATTAATGTTTGCAAATGCACACAGGAACATAGACCTTAATTTTTGGAGACATGTCCTGTGGTCTGATGAAACTAAAATTTAACTTTTTGGGCATAATGACTATCGGTACGTTTGGAGGAAAAAGGGAGAAGCTTGTAAGACTAAAAACACCATCCTAACTGTGAAACATGGGGGTGGAAGCATCATGTTGTGGGGTTGTTTTGCTGTAGGAGGGACTGGTGCACTTCACAAAATAGATGGCCGTGAAGACCCGGGGTTTTCCGTGGGCGTAACACTACTCAGACAACACAGGGTGAGGGTTAAACAGTGTGGCAATACTTTATTGAACCACAAAACAGGACAATAAACACATAGAACAGTCCCAGCAAGTACCCAAGATGGTGCAAGTTACAGAGTCCTCACCCTTCTGCTGGCCCATCTAGGATAGAACAGTCGCGATTTTGGGGCTTCCAGGGCTGACTACCCCCACCAGTGGCACGCCGCTTTTTGCGGGCCCCCAAAGAGAGGAGGTAATGACAAGCTTAGGAAACTAGCCGAGGGCAGTGAGGTCTGGGGCCAGGTGACCTGTTTGTCCCAACCTGGATTCTTTAAGATGTCTCTGAGGGTTCAGCAATGGTCAATGGAGCCAATCTGTATTCCTCCATCTGGGGCCGAAGTCCCCTAAGCTGACATGCTCACCGAATAGAGACAGAGACCCCCTTTTTAAAGATCACAATTTTCCTTGCAGCCATCATTCACAAGTCAAGGGTCAGGGATGAAGGTGGAAAGAGCTCATGTTTGTGCATTTAATCAACTTGAATAGTTTGTCCTCTATTGCTCGGCAAATCAACAACTCCCTTTAGCTGGTATAATATGTAATCAGCATATTATCAAACAGTATTGCTCACCCTATCTTGCAAGATTTGCAGACAATAAGTTGTAGATCATCTTAACTCAAGTGTCAACAATCAGGATTATTCAAACAATAGTCTGTGTTAATCAACCACAGTAGATCACAGGTTAAAAAGTCAACATAAAAATAAAGGTATATTGCTCTTGCCATCAGAAAGTATGTCTGGCATAATTAAGAAGAAAAGCTGTGTTGTCTCAATGACATCATGAGAAAAAAAGATTATGTGGCAATACTGAAGCAACATCTCAACACATCAGCCAGGAAGTTAAAGCTTGGGCGGAGATGGGTCTTCCACATGAACAATGACCCAAAGCATACTGCCAAAATGTTAAAAAAGTGGCTTAAGGATAACAAAATCAATGTTTTGGAGTGGTCATCACAAAAGCCCTGATCTCAATCCTATTGAAAATGTATGGGCAAAGCTGAAAAGGCTGCGAGCAAGGTAACCTACAACCCTGGATCAGTTACACCAGTTTTGTCTGGAGGAATGGGCCCAAATTCCGACCAACTATTGTGAGAAGCTTGTGGAAGGATATCCCAAACGTTTGACCCAAGTCATTCAGTTTAAGGGCAATGGTACCAAATACTAATGAAATGTATGTAAACTTTTGACTTTGCAGTAAGTAATAAAAACGCCTTAAACATTCTCTCTCTCATTATTCTGGCATTTGACAAATATTGAAAATTATGGTAATCCTAATTAACCTGAAACGGGAAAGGCTTATTTTGATTTAATTTCAGA
Organism: Phyllobates terribilis; assembly: GCF_046119375.1. Lineage (NCBI taxonomy): Eukaryota > Metazoa > Chordata > Amphibia > Anura > Dendrobatidae > Phyllobates > Phyllobates terribilis. The sequence continues at coordinate 2,346,712 of NW_027362943.1, forward strand.
TATTGAGAAAAACATGCAGATGTGTCTTTTTATATAGTGTATGTAAACTTCTGGTTTCAACTGTATATATATTGTAACGGGACCGGGAGGTGGAACTTCTGAGCTGCAATACAAAGGGGGAAGTCCTTGTAAGGAAGCGGGTGACTCCCAGGGAAGGCAAGCAGGTAGTCACAGCAAGTGACGGGGACAGTCTCTGGGTAAGCAGGCAGGTGGTCACGACAAGTGACGGGGACAGTCTCTGGGTAGACCGGCAGGTGGTCACGGCAAGTGACGGTGACAGTCTCTGGGTAGACTGGCAGGTGGTCACGGCAAGTGACGGGGACAGTCTCTGGGTAGACAGGCAGGTGGTCTCGGCAAGTGACGGGGAAAGTCTCCGGGTAGACAGGCAGGTGGTCACGGCAAGTGACGGGGACAGTCTCTGGGTAGACGGCAGGTACCTTCAACCCAGCGGGCTGATCGACACGGCAGGTACTGGCAGGTGCTTCCGGGTAAGCTGGTGGATAGCCGCGGCAGGTGCTGGCGGGTGCTTCCGGATAAGCAGGTAGATAAACTCAGCGGGTGCTGGCAGGTGCTCCCAGGTAAGCAGGAAGATAGACTCAGCGGGTGCTGGCAGGTGCTTCCAGGTAGCAGACAGGTGACAGGCAGGAATCAGGCTGGACTAGTCAGGCTAGCGGAGGGACCAGAGGGCTGAAAAAGAGAGGTGAAGACACAGTGCGACAACTGTTGCTCGGGCACCTCCATTTTGGAGGAGGTGCCTTAAATGTGGGAAGTCCTCTGGCCATTGGCCGGGGACTTTTTAGGAAGACGCGCGCAGTCCCTTTAAGAGGGGGGGAGTGCGCGTGCCCTAAGCACTCTGCTGGAGGAGAGACGCGCGCCGGCCACAGCAGGGAAAGGAGCGCAGGGAGAAGCCGCGCCAGGAGCCGGGGGGCGAGAGAGAGAAGCGCTGGAGGGACCCACGTGAGGAGCGTGGAGGTGAGAGGGACGGCGTCCCTGCCTAGCAGAGGGCAGGGACGCCGATGCTACAGTACCCCCCCTTTATGCCCCCTCTTCTTTAGGCCAGAAAGAAATTTATCAAGGAGGAGCGGGGCATGGATGTTCTCCCGGGGCTCCCACGTTCTTTCCTCAGGACCAAACCCCTTCCAATCCACTAGAAAAAAGGTCTTTCCTCTTACCCTCTTGGTGGCCAGAATGCTCTCTACCTCAAACTCGTTTTCAGCGGAAACCGGAGCAGGAGGCGTACCTGTAGTCTTGGAAAAAGAGTTAAGTACCACGGGTTTGAGCAGAGATACATGGAAGGAGTTGGGGATCCGCAAGTTGGCCGGGAGTTTCAATTTATAGGCCACCGGGTTGATTTGCTTGATAATTTCCAGTGGGCCGATGAACCGGGGCCCTAACTTGTAGGAAGGAATCTTGAGCCGGACATATTTGAACGAGAGACAGACCTTATCTCCAGGACGGAATTGGGGCGGATCCAGACGTCTCTTGTCAGCCTGTCTCTTCATCCGCTCGGAGGATTGAAGAAGTGCGGATCTGGTACTCTCCCAAATGGTGGAGAATTCGCTAACAAGAGATTCCGCGGATGGGTTGTCCACCGAGGCGGAGATGGGAAACGGGATTCGGGGATGTTGGCCGTAGACTGTAAAAAACGGGGATTTGGAAGAGGATTCGCTCTCGTGATTATTGTAGGAGAATTCGGCCCACGGTAAAAGATCCACCCAATCGGAATGATGGGCATTAACATAGTGCCGGAGGTAACTGGTTAAGATTTGGTTGATCTGCTCTACTTGACCATTGGACTGTGGGTGATAAGTAGAAGAGAAGTCCAAGGTGACCCCCAGCAGTTTACACGTGGCTCTCCAGAAGCGAGAGGTGAACTGAACCCCTCGATCGGACACGATGTGGAGAGGAAGACCATGGAGACGGAAAATATGATGAATAAAGTCCTTAGCCAACTCAGATGCAGACGGAAGAGCCGGCAGGGGAATTAAGTGAGCCATTTTAGAGAAGCGATCAGCGACCACCCAAATGACCGTACAACCAGCAGAGACAGGGAGATCCGTTATAAAGTCCGGGGCAGCAGGTACGGGAAGAGGCAGAAGGCGGCCGGCTGGCAGATGTCTAGGAACCTTGTTATGGGCGCAGGACGCACAGGCCGAGACAAAGTCTATTACCTCCTTGCGCAGCAGGGTAGGCCACCAGTAATGCCGGGCAATAAGCTGGAGGGTCTTCTTTTGGCCAGCATGGCCGGCTAGCTTAGATGAATGTCCCCAGTGCAGAACCTTCTCACGATCAGGTACTGTCACGAACGTCTTACCAGGTGGAAGACGATTCAGATCCAAGGGAGCCACCTGCATTACCTTGGTGGGGTCGATGATGTGCTTAGGCTCCTCCTCTAGATCGGAGAACAGAAAGGATTTGGACAAGGCATCGGCTTTGATATTCTTGTCTGCCGGGCGGAAATGAAGAATGAAATCAAAGTGGGCGAAGAACAAGGACCACCGGGCCTGGCGCGGGTTAAGTCTTTGGGCACTCTGGAGGTAAGCCAAGTTTTTGTGGTCCGTATAAATTATTTCTGGGTGAAGAGCCCCCTCGAACAGGTAACGCCACTCCTCCAGTGCCAATTTAAAGGCTAACAATTCTCGGTCTCCTATAGAATAATTGAACTCAGACGAAGAGAAGAGCTTGGAGAAGAAGCCGCAGGTTACCATTCTCCCGGATGGCGACTTTTGGGTGAGCACCGCTCCGGTTCCGGAGGAGGAAGCATCTACTTCTAAGAAGAATTGTTTGTTGTAGTCCGGACGGTGCAGCACAGAAGCGGAGGAGAAAGCTTGTTTCAAAGAAAGGAAGGCCTCTTCAGCCTTGGGCGGCTATTCTTTGGGACTAGCGCCCTTACGGGTGAGCGCGGAGATAGGGGCAGTCCGGGAAGAGAAGTGCGGAATGAAGAGGCGGTAGTAATTGGCGAAGCCCAGGAACCGCTGAATAGCCTTCAACCCCTCCGGTCGGGGCCACTTCAGGATGGCAGAAAGTTTCTCAGGATCCATTCGTAGGCCGGTCTGGGAGATGACGTAGCCCAGAAATGGAAGCGAGGTCTGCTCAAAGAGGCACTTCTCAAATTTTGCGTAGAGATGGTTCTGCCTGAGCCTGAGCAGGACCTGACGAATGTCCCTCCGGTGTGTGGGAAGATCCGGAGAGAAGATCAAGATGTCGTCCAGGTACACCACCACGCAGGAGTAGAGAAGGTCACGGAAGATGTCATTGACCAACTCTTGAAAGACGGCGGGAGCATTACAGAGGCCGAAGGGCATTACGAGGTATTCATAGTGGCCATCCTGGGTGTTGAATGCCGTCTTCCATTCATCCCCCTGGCGGATACAGACCAGGTTATATGCCCCACGGAGATCCTGCTTGGTGAAGATTCTGGCACCCCTCAGACGGTCAAATAATTCAGGAATGAGTGGAAGGGGGTATTTATTCTTCACCGTGATGTGGTTAAGACCTCTATAGTCTATACAAGGACGAAGTGAGCGATCCTTCTTTTTAACGAAGAAGCCTGCTCCCGCCGGGGAGGTAGATTTCCGGATAAATCCCCGGGCCAGATTTTCCTCGATATATTCAGACATGGCCCGGGTCTCGGCAGCGGACAACGGGTAAATACGCCCACGGGGTGGAGTAGCGCCGGGTACCAGGTCGATTGGGCAATCTTATGGTCTATGGGGGGGTAATGTCTCTGCTTCTTTCTTGTTGAAAACATCAGCATAAGACCAATAAGGAACCGGTAGACCGGGTAGATTGGCTGGAGTAGGAGAAGGACGAGCAGGATGAACAGGAACTAAACAAGTCTTATGACAGTCCTGCCCCCAGAGAAGGACTTCTCCGGTCTGCCAATTCAGCATGGGTGCATGTCTCTGGAGCCAAGGAAGGCCTAACAAGAGGGCATGAGAGAGTCCAGGTAGAACATGGAAGAAGATCCTCTCAGAGTGCAGCATTCCCACCTGCAGAGTTGTGGGTTCGGTGATGAGTTGGATGGTTAGCGGTAAGAGCCCTCCATCCACGGAGGCGACAGATAAGGGTTCAGCCAAAGGTTTAGTGGGAATGCGGTATTTCTCTACCAGGGACTGGGAAATGAGGTTTCCGACAGCTCCAGAATCGAGTTGAGCTAGTTCAAAGTAGCGGTTCTCCCCGCAGATGATAGAGACCGACAGCATCAGAGATGGAGAGGGTTTACTCTTGTCTAGGATGACCTCTCCGAGCGATCTTAGACACTGGCGTTTCCAGGCCTCTCCGGGCAGGAACGGATCCGGTGCTCCTTACTGCCACAATAGAAACAGCTCCCCTTGGCACGGTGTGACTCTTGACGGGTTTTGACCATCTTGGTCTGGTCGACCTGCATGGACTCTGGCGAGTGCGCCCGGGGAGTTACAGAGGAAGAGACGGGTCTCTGGAAAGTGGGAGCAAGGCGGGGAAACCTCCTCTCACGGATGACCTCTTTGGTACGCTCCTGGAACCGGATGTCAATCCAGGTGGCAAGTGTTACTGAGTCATCCAGGGAGGTTGGAATGTCCCGACCGGCGAGTTCATCTTTAATCCGGCCGGATAGGCCTTCCCAGAAGACGGACACCAGGGCCTCGTTATCCCAGGTAAGCTCGGAAGCAAGGGTACGGAACTGTATGGCATATTGGCCCACGGTGAGACTCCCTTGGCGGAGGTGTAGCAGAGAGGAGGCGCATGAGGTCTTTCGTCCTGGTTCGTAGAAGACTTTCCAGAAAGCCGTGAGAAAGGCTGGCAGGTTGGACACCAGGGGGTCTCCTCTTTCCCATAGGGGATTTAGCCAAGCCAGTGCCTCCCCAGTGAGATGGGACATGATGAAGGCCACTTTGGCCCGGTCGGTGGTGAATTGGTGTGCCAAAAGTTCGAAGTGCAGGGTGCACTGGTTAATGAAGCCTCGTGCCAGACCGGGGTCTCCACCAAAACGAGGCGGGGCGGATAGGCGGGGACCGGGAAGGGATACCATGGTATTGATGGGCAGCGACGCTGCCGGGGTAGGAGTCGTGTGACTGGAAGCAGGTCCCGATGAGGCAGTCAGTGTGTCCAGGCGGGAGTTAACATTACGCAGGTGGCTCAGGATGGACTCCTGTTGGGACCTCTGATGGGAAAGTTCATGGCATAGGTCCGAGAGCGAGGGAGCTTGGGTGCCACCGGGTTCCATGGCCCGAGCAAACTGTAACGGGACCGGGAGGTGGAACCTCTGAGCTTCAATACAAAGGGGAAGTCCTTGTAAGGAAGCGGGTGACTCCCAGGGAAGGCAAGCAGGTAGTGACAGCAAGTGACGGGGACAGTCTCTGGGTAAGCAGGCAGGTGGTCACGGCAAGTGACAGGGGACAGTCTCTGGGTAGACCGGCAGGTGGTCACGGCAAGTGACGGGGACAGTCTCTGGGTAGACAGACAGGTGGTCACGGCAAGTGACGCGGAAAGTCTCCGGGTAGACAGGCAGGTGGTCACGGCAAGTGACGGGGACAGTCTCTGAGTAGACGGCAGGTACCTTCAACCCAGCGGGCAGATCGACACGGCAGGTACTGGCAGGTGCTTCCGGGTAAGCTGGTGGATAGCCGCGGCAGGTGCTGGCGGGCGCTTCCGGATAAGCAGGTAGATAAACTCAGCGGGTGCTGGCAGGTGCTCCCAGGTAAGCAGGAAGATAGACTCAGCGGGTGCTGGCAGGTGCTTCCAGGTAGCAGACAGGTGACAGGCAGGAATCAGGCTGGACTAGTCAGGCTAGCGGAGGGACCAGAGGGCTGAAGCAGAGGTGAAGACACAGTGCGACAACTGTTGCTCGGGCACCTCCATTTTGGAGGAGGTGCCTTAAATGTGGGAAGTCCTCTGGCCATTGGCCGGGGACTTTTTAGGAAGACGCGCGCAGTCCCTTTAAGAGGGGGGGAGTGCGTGCACGCGCGCCCTAAGCACTCTGCTGGAGGAGGGATGCGCGCCGGCCACAGCAGGGAACGGAGCGCAGGGAGAAGCCGCGCCAGGAGCCGGGGGGCGAGAGAGAGAAGCGCTGGAGGGACCCACGTGAGGAGCGCGGAGGTGAGAGGGACGGCGTCCCTGCCTAGCAGAGGGCAGGGACGCCGATGCTACATATATGTTATATTAAATTAACTCACAGCTGACGTTTTCTTTCTGATGGAGTCGTTCACTTTTCCCGTCTTTTCCATCTGGGCCGGGCCGATATCACAACTTCTCCAGCAACATCTGCAGAGATTACAACAAAGAAACATTTGACTTCTCACACCTCCAGCACCGTCCCCATCTATTCCCAACCTGCACAAACTCCTCATCCCGCTGTCACCCCAATGCTGAACCACTGCTGTGTCCCTATTCCTGATCCTCTTATTGCTCACATAATAATGCCCACCAATGTGCCTCTTACAAAGTAAAATGCCTCCTTTGTACCCTTAGATGGTAAAACTGTGCCCCCGAAAACAGTGCCCACATTTTTCCCATAGAAAATAATATAAAATATATATAATAAAACTTGACAGTCACAATAGCCGCAGTGCCCATATAACAATTATGCATCTTACAGTGCCTTGTGAAAGTATTTGGCCCCCTTGAACCTTTCTACCTTTTGCCACATTTCTGGCTTCAAACATAAAGATATAAAATTCTAATTTTTTGGGGAAGAATCAACAACAAGTGGGACACAATCGTGAAGTGGAACGAAATCTATTGGATATTTTAAACTTTTTTAACAAATTAAAAACTGAAAAGTGGGGCGTGCAATATTGTTCGGCCCCCTTGAGTTAATACTTTGTAGCGCCACATTTTGCTGTGATTACAGCTGCAAGTCGCTTGGGGTATGTCTCTATCAGTTTTGCACATTGAGAGGCTGAAATTCTTGCCCATTCTTCCTTGCAAAACAGCTCAAGCTCAGTGAGGTTGGATGGAGGGCGTTTGTGAACAGCAGTTTTCAGCTGGGGAAACAGCGGGGGAATTGGGTTAAATGCTCAAGTGTGGTGTTGGATCAGTTGGTCAGAGACATAATATTTGATATGCTAGTTCTTTAATAGCAACATAATAGGATGGATAGAATGTTGTGCAATTCATGATACATTTGGTATTTGTACGTCAAGGAGGGATGACAGTCTTATGCAAAATCAGATGGGTAAGGGATGAAAAGGGGGGTTCTGGTGGGGAGGGTTGGGGGTGTTTTTTTAAATCCTGTAAATGTGATGTTTTATTATATAAATAATATTTAGGGGGCGCTGGTGGACTCACAACCGTGACCTGCTGCTGATACGCGCAGTAAACCAAAAAAGACTGCAAGGGTTTAAGTAGTAAGTGTATAGAGTACCTGCGCTGGTCCTGGTCAGCTTTAGGTACTAATAAACAGGCTATGAGCGGGTGAGGTAAAACTTATATTATTTTATTCAATGGTTAAAAAGGCTCAAATAGTAGTTTGTCTAAAAGCACATGTAGAATAAAATTGTCAGACTAGAGATGGCTGACCAAGTTCGTTTTAAAACCACATAGCAGACAAATTCCTGATGGAATTTGCTAGATGGGGTTAGTGGGTAGGAGGCTTGATGTTGGGTGAGGATCACCTGAAAGGAAAGGGAATGGCAGTTAGAGGATGCCCTAATCACTATTTGATTTTTACATAGGTTATAATATTAATGTGGAGTATTAGAGCTTGGTGTGAGAGGGCGGTTCTAGTGGTGGCTTCAGATCCGTAGGGATGCTGTAGGTCAGCTGTCTGTAGGGACAGAGGAGAAAGTAAGGAGGAGCATACTCAGGGTTGATATGTTAATAGCGGTATAACAGGGTTTTACCTGGATTTATAGAAGGAGTGAAGGCACAGGTGTAATTGGCTCCAAGGTCATTAGGTCACTGCTGGCTTTACACTGTATCTGGGTAAGGGTTAAAAGATTATAAATAGGAATTATACTAAATTCAGAATGGTAACTGGGTGGTGATGTGGTGAATTACCCTGAGTTGGTAAGTGGCGTTTCTCTCCTGGAAAGCGCAATCCTGTGAGGTCCTGGATTGGCGGATAAAATTGAGAGTTGCTAATCACTTGTATGCAGGACGAGCATGAAATGATTGTGTTCTTTCTGCTCCAAGGTGGTCTGTCAGTAGATGGCTGACAGGGATGGGCAGCCAGTACTTTAGACTAACGTTGGTTTACTGATAGTAAAAGGTGGCACGCAATGTGGTTGAGGTCGTGCGTGACAGACGCCAGCTTATCGATCACGTACCTTGTGGTAGCGGTATTAGCTGGCAGTAGTCGGTGGTCGTTCCAGGCGCCTGTCACTTTACTGACCTGCGTGTGGGAGCGTATGACGCTCTGCAGTGTGGGTGTCTCGCCGTACACGGAGTCCCGGCCAGAGGCTCCAGTGGAGGCGGGCACCCAGATATGGCGGTACCTTTTCGTCCGGGCTAGGACCCGCGTGACGTCAGGTCACGTGATGTCTCGCAATGAGGTTGGTACGGATAGCACTGAGGACTTTTGTATGGCGTCTTTGCTATATGAGCAGTTTGTTTTTTAATGCTTAGTTTGTGACTTTGATTTTCCTTAGTAGTCGGTAATGTATCAGAAGACCGGACCTGTTTCAAATGATCAGATGACAGATCTTTGCTGTGAGGGGATGATGGGATATCTGGAGTAATGGTATTCACTTCAATTGTATCCTGTGGGATCTCAAGATCATCTGATTTAAAAATTGAAGATGTCAGCTGTCCCTCTGATCTCCTGGTACAGTCATCTGCTATGATAAAAATCAATTATTATTTTTCAATAAAATATCCTTGAATTTTATATTTTTTAACATTTCTACTTAAACTCTCTGTAAAAATATGAATTATTCAGCAAGACAATGACAGTTCACAGTCTAATAGAAAACCTCATAGGATGAACCTGTTATGTTGGGGAAAATAATACCAATAAAAACTTCCACTCATCCCACAAAGAACAAGTCCCCACTCAGGCCCATCTTAGGAATATATATATTGGAGGGTGGAGTTAGGTAGTCGGAGTGTGCTGACACTTTAGATCAGTGAAGGAGCAGCACGTCTGCTGCTGTGTTGAGGGCCCCGAGTGTGGCCGAGGCAAGGAGAGGAGAGAGGAGTTAAGGGGGCAGAGGAGCATCTGAAGCTCACCCCAGGACACAAGCCGGACACCGGGTCCGCGCCTACAGGGTCCTCTACACCCAGTAGGGACAACCGGCATACCAGGAGGATTCCAGATCCCTGGTCAACCTGAAGCTACCATCATTTTACAGAACTAGGAACCACGAAGGCCCCAGCGTCCAGGGATAGTGGTAGCCGGAGAAAAGTTCTATTACCAAGCAGACAGGTGAGAGAGTGAAACAGCATAGAAGCTAGGCCTAGTTCCAGGCTGGCCAGAAGCTTTAGAGAAAGGAAGAAACGGACCAGGAGGCCTACTACCTGCTCACTGGGGAGAGTCCAGAAGTGCACCCTTCCTACTAGGTACCCTGGACCATACCTGCCGTTACACCAGTAAAGGTACTGAAGCGAATCCCCTGTGTGCGTGACCATCATTCCCCCTGACCCAACCGGGCCACCTCTCACTTGCATCCCTTCCATCAACTCTGCCCTGGGGGCCCGCTCCGCCTGTGGGGAGCAGAAACATTCCAGCTGCCATCCCATCACCCCCGGAGGTCTGCAGCAGCGCCGGTACTCATTACTGGGAACCACAGGTGGCGTCACAAGACAAAACTGTTAACAAACCCCCTTTTAAAGAGTGACCCCAGGGTACGGGCCGGGAGCCGACTGCCGTGACATCCCACAGAAGGTCAAGGCCCGGGTACCGAGCTTCCCCCATATCCCCCTGGGCAAGTCATGTGTCTCCTGGAGCACAATCTGGGCACTATGTGTTGGGTAACAAAATGGCAAATGCACAATTTTCACTCTGCAACATCCACTGAGTGCTAATTTCCGATAAAGTACCTGTAGAGTCCAAATATTCCCTACTTCTAAAGATTAATTCATTCACGGTTATAATTTCCAAAATGGGGTCACTTTATGGGGATTTCTACTGCTCTAGTTTTCTGCCTTTTGTCATAGTAAGGGCTTCTGCAAATGGTGTGACCCATCTCCACTGGGACCTGCTCCTGCGACGTCTGCTTCTGTCACCAAGCGCCACCTTATTCATTCTGCAGGCAGCGCTGGTGATGGAGGAGACGTCAGAACCAGAAGCTCTGGGCGGCACAGGCCCTGTCCAGCCACTAAGATTAGGTAGCCTGGGACCTGTAGTACCATCCAGTCTGGCAGTATGGGTGTGTATGCTGTCCAGCTGAAGTAATCTGCTCCCTACTTCAGCCAACTGGAAAGCACCACACCCTACTAAAGCTGGAAGCATATTGCCGGAAGCTGCCAAATACAGCCTTGTTCTCCTCTGGTTCAGTCCTGTGTGCTCAGCTCACGGCTTGTGTATTTGTTTCCTGTTGTGACCTCGGCCCGTTTACTGACTACTCTTGTGTCTTCTGATTTTGCATTTTCTCTGCTCTCCTGGTTCTGATCCGGCTACCTGACTATTCCTCGTCCCATCTCACACCGCAGAACAGCAGGTAACACCGTGGCCCAAGCCTAGGGGCCTCTGTGTAAGTCCAGATACGGAGAAAACAGAGTAGATAGCGCCAAGCCTGTTCATGGTGACCATCTTTTGAGCTGCCAGGTGACCATGAACAGTGCCCCCAATACATTGTGTCTGCAAACTATTCCAGCAAGATGTGCATTCAAATAGCTAAATGGCGCTCCTTCCCTTCTTAACCTGCCATGTGCCCAGATAGTAGGATACAACCGTAAAATAATTTGTAAGGTGTATCTGTTTCTTATTATCCTTTGTGAAGAATTCCAAAGATATCACCATATAATGTGACACACGTCAGATATAAAAAATGGGCACTGATAGGAACACAAAACCGTCAGCGGGAAGTGGATTAATCAGAGTATTTTGGGAACTAACTGCTGTAGTCAAAAACTGTGAGTATAGATAATTACACATTTTCTGAAATGATCAAACTCAACAGTTTTCATCAGTAATAAATGAGTAACTAGTGGTGAAACCTCTCTGGGGTAATTGGAGTATGGGGCTCGGTGGCTCTTGGCAATCTAAACTATTGTAAGGGCCAATATTTTCTGTCAGATGAGTGTCAAGAAGAAATATTAGACATTCAAAGAGAACTTTTTATAATACTGCAGAGCTGAGGTGTCTTAAATTTAGCTTAGAGATATATCATCGCACAGGTGAAATGTTTTTATGTAGTTTATCGCAATACTATTTGAAGTTAGATGCTTTTAAAATAAATTGAAAAGTCAGGATAAAGGGAAACTCTGTTGTTATTGTACAGAAATTCACACTTGTCCCTCACTGCACATTTGATGTTGTCGATTATAAAAGCAAAGTTTGGTCAGAAAGACTGGACCTGGTCTTGTAGGGACCATATGAGGACATTCAGCAGCACAGAAAGGACTTTCAATGCCCAAAGTCATTTGAACAGTTTTGTTTTGGGTGGAGGAGCACGTTTTGATCTAGAGGCAAAATGGTGATCACACGATTGTGATACGGCCGGACTACACCACCGATAAAGCAGCCACAGCCGGTGACTGAGAAGAATCTGTGACTACTCTGCATTTAGTGGTTACTACTCACCTGGGTAGTCATATGTAGGAATCTCCTCTTTACACCGCTCATCACCCCTCACATATGTCTCTGTGGTATTAATATGGGACAGATCTTCACCCTGAAACAAATATTGTAAAAGTCACAGACAGATGGAGAAGTCCCATCTATGATCAACTCTAATCCTGCCATCTCCACCGTTCTCATTACACAAGTATAAACCATATAATACTGGTGGATAAAACAAGACTGAACACAAGACCTTCACAGCCGTCTACACATCATAGGGGAGATCTCATGACACCTTCTCTCCATCTACCTGATGATCCTGAGGAACATTGGGGTCTTCTTGTTTACAGTCCTGTGGAAGAGGACGGGGACACCTGTCTGTTGTTGTCCTCTTACTGGATAGATCTGGAGGAAACACATACAGGGACTGGATTCATTCTTTACATACAGATAATTATAGGCCGTGTGTATTTAGTCCTGTCTATTACCTGGTGATGTGAGGGGCTGGGGAACCTCCACCATGACGTCCTTGTACAGATCTTTGTGTCCTTCTAAATACTCCCACTCCTCCATGGAGAAATAGACTGTGACATCCTGACACCTTATAGGAACCTGACACATACAATGATACCGTCATCCCCCAATCCCTTCATAGCATTACTGTATAATGTCCCAGCATTCCCAGCAGTGTCACCTCTCCAGTCAGCAGCTCAATCATCTTGTATGCGAGTTCTAGGATCTTGTGGTCATTGATGTCCTCATGTATGAGGGGGTGAGGTGGAGGCTCTGTGATTGGGCTCAGGGGTCTTCCCCATCCCTCAGACACAGGGGCCTGACAGCGCTCACTAGAGGTCTTCTTCACTACTGTGTAATCCTGATAATGGAGAAACGCCTTAATAAATCTCAGTACAGACATTTCCAGAGTCCTCACCTCTCCAGTTCTGCCCATCTGTTATTCCCATAGATAAGAATGATGTAATGTGACGTCATCAGAATCTCTCACCTCTCCAGTAAGCCGGAAGAGGATCTCTATGGTGAGGTGTAATATCCTCTCCACCATCTTGTCTCTGTCCATATCCATCTTTGATTGGTAAATCAGGAAAATTCTCTTCTATAGAAGATCTTCACTGAGAGGATCCGATATTGTAGAGATCTGAATGAGAAGAAGATGAGCCGATGTAACATCATAAAAATCCTGTGTAATAATACAATTACTGGAGATAATAAGTGGAAAGATATGAGATTTATTATTTTACAGTATTTAGTTTTTTCTTTACATCTAGTAATAAAACCTATATATTTTCGGCCACAGACAACAAGCAGTTTCTTCCTTGGAGTCTGTAGTTGAATACCTTTCTCACAAGATGGTTATCTGATGGTTTTACAAGATGGTTGTTTGTTCTCAGCCCCGACCCTTTCACAACTCCTGTCTCCTAGTTTAATCTCAAGAGAAACACATAACGAGAACCTGGCTTACACCTCTGGGGTTTCACAGATGCGGCATTGATAAATGTCCACCATGTAAATATGCCGAACACAAGAAATAGATTTAATCACATTAAATAAAACATTTCATTACACAATGTATCACCTGCCGCAGAGAATTTGTAGTATATTGTATTCAATGTCTGGGATGTAATGTCAGATATGTCGGCTGCTCCTCCTGTAAATAAGGCAGAGAATTAATGAGCACATAGGAGACCCCACTAATCCCGCGGCCATTAACCCTTCCAACGTTTCCACACATTTCCTAAGGGTATGTGCACACGATGCAGAAATGCTCAGGATTTTTTCCTGAGCGTTTCTGCATCTCTCTGGCAGGAAAAAACGCATGCGGATTGTACATGCGGTTTCCTGCCAGGGACATGCGGAAATGAAGCGGTCTTCACTTTCATTTCCGCATGCGGGTTGACAAGCGCTTCCCAAGCTATTTTAGCATCACTTGGAAAAGTGCTTGACAACTTGGTCACACTATATAAATCCATGCAACCGGCATGGATTTATATAGTGTGTGATGTCAAAAAATAAAAAATAAATCTATACGTTACCCTCTGATGGCCCCCGGTGTCCTGCTTCATCGGTCCCGGCTGCCGGCAGTGAAGACTGTAGGACCTTCCGACGTCAGCGTCACGTGACCCGTCACATGACTCTGACGTCAGCGAAGGTCCTTCATTCAACCGCGAAGTGCGCGGGAAGCCGGCAGGACGCAGCGCGGGCCGTCAGAAGGTGAGAATAATATGTATTTTTTATTTTATTCTTTTTTTTTTAATGGTACCTGGGTCTGGATGAGAGTCCTCTCATCCACACCCGGGTACCATCCGCACATTAGACCGCATGAAAAGCGCATCAACATATACAGTGATGCGGATTCCATGCGGTCTAATGCAAGTCAATGGCGGCAAAAGAGCAGCGTTTCCGCAAAATTAAGTGACATGCTGCGGATTTTTGACCGCAGCGTTTACGCTGCGGAAAAATCCGCATCATGGGCACAGTACATGCGGATTTCCATTGGGGAACATTGCTGCCCTTCTACCATGCGTTTTTCATGCTTTTCCGCGGCGTTTACGCAACTGCAAAAACGCCGCGGAAACGCACGAAAAACGCATTGTGTGAACTCAGCCTAAGAGAACACAATGGTGACTTCAAGAACTTTCAGTTTTGTGGCAGTGAAAGGGTAAATCGTTCAGGTGTCGGGGAGATGGCAGAGGAGCATTGCTGAACCGTGAAGCTTCCTGGACACTGAGGCCAAATCCATCGTACCGGAGGGTATAAAGAGAAGGAGGATCTGATCTTACATTACCAGACCGGTGAAGGGGCCATATTGTGATGACTGTAAGATGATTGTGTTTCTTCATTGTCTTTCTTTGTATCACATCTATTACATCTATTAATGCCGCCATTCATCCTGTGCACAGGAGCGGCTGCTCCAGAGACATTTATATCCTGCTCGGGTTTCATTCTTACCTTCGGTTCTGGGTAAGAAGTATCACTCCGAAACGCGTCACCTCCACCTTAATTCTCTCTGGATTCTTTCCTCCAATGTTCTGATGACGTCCCATCATTATTGTGACATAAGGTTATAAAATGAAGGAATAAAGGTTTTATGTTATTTGAGGTCCTGGATCGTCCTCTATGTGTGGACGGTTATCACTACTATCTACATTACTGCGCTGGAACTAGGAGAGGAATAATGGCGCTGTGTGAGGACTTCTCTGGGCTTCTGTCCTTCATCCTGCAGTCGTCTGAATGGATCTAATGTGGACGGGAACCAGCTAAGCCGCATTCTGTCCACAGCTGTTACCTCACTGTTCACATCACACAAGACCCCAAAAGAGCCTCCGTGCTGAAGGGGTTAATGCCCCCTGCGCCCAGTAATGGGGGATCTCCACATACCTCCACCTGCAGAGCCGCCACCACATATATGGCTGCTCTGTGCGCACAGGAGCTGTGATGAGGTCACAGGAGGGGAGGAGTCAGGGGTCACATGATCAGGGGCCTCAGTGAATGCACAGTGTGAACAGTGCGGCTCCTGTACAGTGATATCCGGAGTGAAGACGCTACATGGAGACGTCTCCGCAGTCAGTGACATTTCCGGCATTATTTGCCCCTCACTACGGGCACAATTACCCCGCGCCGCCTTTTCTACAGTTTTATGTGAGGATGTAACGTGGGATTTTCCTGCTTGGAGACAAATAGACGACACATGAGGTGATTATCACCAGTTACCAGACGTCTACTATATGGCGGCATATGATTGTGCTATCCACTTCATACCAGGAGCTATAAGGCAGAAATCTCGTATGTTTAACCCCTTCCAGGGAGGGCGGCTTTGAAAGACTATGTTCAGAAGAGTCCGGCTGAGGGTTCGTTCACATCAGCGGATTATAAATCGCTCCGATGTTCATCTCGAATAGTTAGACGAGTGTCATGCGAGTGCGCAATGTTTTTCTCGCCTACATCCATGTACAATGCGTTATTAACATCGTCTTTTACTGACTATAATCCTCTATGTAACGAAAAGCTGATTACAAAACTAAGAAAACAATCTTATATACAGTTATCGATAGAAAGATGTTAGAGATATGATAGATAATAGATAGATAGATGTCCTGCAGATATATCATTTCACAACCCCCTATATGTTATAAATTTGCGCCCTTTAGAGCCTTTCATCTGGAGCTAAAGGGAGTTGAGCCTTGTTTAACCTAATAAATAATTAAAAAACAACAACATGGGGTCCCTCTATTTTTTTGTAACCAGCAAAGGTAAAGCAGACAGCTGAGAGCTGATATTATCAAGTTGGGAAGGTCCCTGGTTATTGGGCCCTCCCCAGCCTAAAAATACCAGCTCATAGCTGCCCCAGAAGTGGTGCATCACATGAGATGCTCCAATTATGGCTTTTTGCCTTTGCTCTTCCCAATTGCCCAGATGCATTGACAATTGGTGTAAAGTATCTTGGGGTTAATGGCAGCTGTGGTTTGTCAAAAATCACAGCTGGCATCAAACTCTGGTGATAGTAATGGAGAGGTGTCTATCAGACAAACCCATTACTGACCCAGTAATCAAAAATAAAAACACCCACGAAAAAATACTTAATTTGAATAAACACTCCTCAACACTTTTCCTGGTTCACTATTTTATTAAACCCCCCCCCAAAAAAAGAAGCATGCAGGTCCAACGTAGTCCACCGAATCCGACGATGATGGGCATTCACACCATATATGTAACACAGACCCGTCTGCACCACCACACCGCCAGCACAAGTTCGAAGATGCTACATAGCATAGTGCGACAATGGTGCCATCTAGATAAAATCTTATCGTTTTTCTCCTGGGCACGGCAAGTAATAGATAATTTGTGGGAGAGTGTGAATGTTTTTTGCCTATCCTTCTCTGAAATTTGACGACCCAATTCCTTCTCCCAACCCCAGTAAAGGGTAGAGGGTCATTGCTGGTGTCCATTTGTGTTGCTCTGTGTATGCAAGATAGTTTAGAACAAGGACCTACTTGAGTGATTATGGGTTCAAACGGAGTGAGTTCATCCTTTATACTAGTAACATGTGAGAATTTATAAATGACCTGAGCTGAAAAAAAGTCAGGCAGGATAGACTCCTAATTGGAAAGGAGCCACGAAGTTCTATAAAGGAAGGAAAAGAGCCTGATCCCATGAGAACATGTCTCAATCTAACCCCATCAGATCAGTCCCAGATTAGAAATGAGCCCGTACCTGAAGCAGAGGGAAAATCTGGGTTGCCAAACAAGGGCATTAATGGACCCAACCTACGTGGTATAGATGAAGAGATTAAGACTTGATCCCATGTTTTCAAAATGTGTTGAATGGGTATTGGTAATTGTTTAGTTTGTACATGTATTTAGTCAATCCAAGGTAGAGATGTGAGTATCAACGGATAGACGTCCCCTTCCAGTTTCACCCATTGCTTATGTTCCACAGACGTGAACCAGTCCACTGCTCTAATAAGAATCAAAGATTGATGGTAATTTTTTTAGATCAGGCATACTAGTACCCCCTTTATTTTTGGAACATCACAATATTTTAAAACGTATCCTAGACCTCGACGTTCCCCATACTGCCTAATAGCGTTGTCGAAATGGGAGAAAAAGGTCTGAGGAACGCAGACAGGAACGATCTGGAATATATAAAGAAGTTTTGGCAAAATGTCCATTTTATCACATAAATACAACCAAACCAGGACAAGGGTCTGAATTTATAATTCATTAAATTTTGAAGAGTTTGTTCAAGGACAGGGATATAATTTAAACTATACAGATCATCCATGTTGCCTGGAATTTGTGTACTGAGGTACTTAGATGTGTCTTTCTGCCACTTAAAGGGAAAGTTAAAAATTAGCTGTTGTCTTATGTTATTGCTTCTGATTTAGAGTAGTTGACTTTAAAATCGCTTACTTGGCCAAATTCTTCAAATTCCTTTAGTATAGAAGGGAATTAGATAATTGGGTTTGAAAATAGAGCAATAGGTCATCTGCGTATAGAGCTAGTTTACAGTGATGTGAGCCTATAGTAACTCCACTAATATCTGGATTTTTTTGTAATGCTACCGAGAAATGTTCCATCACCAATGTGTATAGGAGAGGCGATAAGGGACACTCTTGCTTTGTCTCATTTTTAACAGAAAATGTGTCATAGAAGGCCGTTTACCCTATCGCTTTAGGGTCAGTGTAAAAGGATAGAATTTTAGATAATAAAAAAGAGCCTAACCCAATTTTTCGTAAGGTGCTCTTCAAGAAAGTCCAGTGCATTCTGTCAAACCCTTTTTCAGCGTCCACAGAAACAAGGCACATTGGGATCCCGTTTTTTTTGCACGTGAAACTAACAATGTTTTATTTGTATTATCACGCACTTCTCTACCCTTAACGAAGCCAACCTGAACGTTGCTAACAATTGAGGGTAAGTAGTGGGAGAGCCATGATACAATTATATTAGAGAATATGGTGACATCTACACTAATTAATGAAATTGGATGAACATTAGGGCAGGCATTTAGTTCTTTTCCAGGCTTTGGTAAAACTGTTATGTGAGCATCAAGTGATTGGGGGGCAAAGTGGAGTCTTCTGAGATATTATTGAACACTAATGGTAACAACAGAGGTGCAAACATGTTATAAAATCTATTATTGAATCCATCTGGCCCAGGGCTCTTCCCGATAGGACAGGCCATTAAATCATTCCCTACCTGTTGTTTAGTGAAAGCTTTGTCTAGTATCTCCTGCTCAGGGGTCTGTAAGGAAGGAACGGCAGTGTCCATAATATATTTGTCAATTTTTGTTTCAAGAAAATTAGGTGGCATGTCGTGGTATTTTCCATGAATATTATGAAGTGAGCTATAACAGCAATGAAATGCGTCAGCTATGTCAGTGGGGTTATGAATTTATAGCAGTCGTGCTCCTTTTGTTTTGGATACATACAGCTCTGGCAAAAATTAAGAGACCACTGCAAAATTTTCAGTTTCTCTGATTTTTCTCTTTATAGGTATATTATAGAGTAAAATGTACATTGTTGTTTTAGTCTATAAACTACTGACAACAGGTCTCCGAAATTCAAAGCTAAAAATGTTGTATTTATTTGCAGCAAATGATAAAGTGTCAAAATACTAAAAAAGAAACACAGTGCTTTCAGACCTCAAATTACTCATGTTTTAAATGTGAAATCAATATTTGGTGGACTAACCATGATTTTTAATCACAGCTTTCATTCCTCTTGCCATGCTTTCCACCAGTCTTTCCATGCTTTCCAACAGAAAACTGTTCAGTGGTCTCTTAATCTTTGCCAGAGCCGTATGTCCTTTGTATCCGTGGATGTAACTTCCTTGTCAATGAGAGACCACATTTATCTGTGAATTCATACGAGTACCTTCACATGCGATCTTGATATTTTGTATATGTTTGATCTAGTAAAGACCTTCGCTCCTTTCTTTTTTTCAATCAGATAATTTTTATTTAACAAAACAAAGAAAGACCAACATTTTGTTTTTGTCATATAAACTTTGTGACAAAAAAAATAAAAAGAAAGAAAAACCAGTAAAGAATACAACAACCGGTTTACAATGATATAAATCCCAATATCGCTCTATAGTACAAGGTTTTGGAATAGTAATTTTACATTTGTACATAAATATCTGAATACTTCCTGACGGCTTTTTTTCCCCTATTGGGACGTCAAAAGAAAAATAATCTATCTAAGAAGGGGCAATTGTGTGGACTGAGACAATTATTATTTGCTGACACCTTGGGTATAAGGATATAAATTCCTGGTTTACTGCAGGGATATGTACAAATGGTCCAGTATAGTATTTCTGAAGCAATACCTGGGGTAATTAACCATTGCTCCCATATGTGTATGGATTTCTTGAGAGCGTTCCTTTTTATATAAGCTCCACTTTCCAAGCATAGAGTGTTATTTATCCTGGATTTTAGTTCTGTTATCGTTGGGGGATAATTGTCTATCCAATGTAGGGCCAACAACTATCTGGCTTGGAATGATATTCTTGAGCTAGCTACTGCCATATGGGAGTCTGGATCTACGTCCTCTCCCAGGAGTCCTAGGATACAGATTTTAGGTTCCAACTGAAGTTGTATCCCAAATACAGATAGTACAAGAGCGATCACCCCCTTCCATTAGTCGCCAATATTCACACATTCCCACATCATATGCATCAGGTGGGTGTCCTTTTGACCACATCTAGGACATGTGTCATCCGTTTGTATTTCAATTTTAAATAAAATACTTGGGGATCTATATACCCTATGAATGAGAAGAATTCGGGACAATCTTTGTGACTCTGACAATGAAAGTTTCGGTGTCAAATCCAGTATTTCCCCCATTGCTCCTCAGATAAGGGACCCTCATCCCCATCCCATGTCTTAACTATCAAAGGATATTTATCCAAATGTAGGGCCAGTAACTGCCTATAAATAAGGGATATTAGACCTTTTGTATCTAACGATGTAGTAATGGTGTCTATTGAGTAATGTCAATCAGTATGGCGTTTATTCTAGTTGTGAACTATATGAAGATGTATTTGCAGATATTGATAAAACACCCTATGCAGAAGGTTAAAATCTGCCTTTATTTGTTCAAACATCTTGAATAATCCATCCCTCAAGAGTTGTGACACCAAGCATATACCCTTATCCTCCCACTCACTAACATTTTTTAGTTTATGTAGCTCTGGTAAGTTATAGCTGTGCCATAAAGGAGTATAGTTTGTGTACTTTCCAATCCCCAGAATATTTTTA
The DNA here is from genome assembly GCF_046119375.1 of Phyllobates terribilis. NCBI lineage: Eukaryota > Metazoa > Chordata > Amphibia > Anura > Dendrobatidae > Phyllobates > Phyllobates terribilis. The sequence goes on from NW_027362943.1 coordinate 2,367,128, forward strand.
CCCCTATCCCACGCCTTATATATTAACTTTAGTGTAGGACATTTTAAGTCATTTTCTCGAGGAGGCCCCATATCTAGTACTGAGAATGGAAGCTTCCACTTTGTTCCTTCCATAAGTAGGTGCCCTGAAATTACACAATATTTTCAAGTACCCCATCCATGAAACTACTTTAGCTCCCTTCTAGTGTTAAGCAGGTCTACATATACCTGGAGGGAAGCAGATCGTTTACGTTGTTTGAGCGGATTGATCTCCTTGACAAGCAAATGGGAGACTTTAGCTGTTCTCTCCTTTTTTTAGCCTTTATCTATGTTTTATTATTATCCCTCTGGGGACACATGTGAGTGCTTCCCATTTAAATGGTAAGGCAGTTTCATCATGCTCATATATTTGAAGGAGTCTATAGTCTCAAGAAGGTCTGAGACACAGAGTGAGTCTTTCAGCAGATTATCATTTAGGTTCCAACATGTGAAGCCTTGGTGGAGTCTGGCATAGTCAGATTACAATATACAGTAGCATGATCTGACCATACAGTAGTTCCTACCTGTGATGTAGGTTGCCATGTAGGCAAGTGACGGCTAATTAAGAAAAGGACTATATGGCTATGCATATTGTGTAAAGGAGAATAATAGGTATAATTCTTTACGTCTGGATGTAGTATCCTCCATACATTGCCCGGTTGAGACCGGAGCACGTTTAGCAAAGCTTTTGTTTGTGTTTTAGATTGGTGACTCCAGCCCAGGGACGCGTCTAAAGAAGGATCCAAGACAAAATTAGAGTCACCTCCAATGATGATAAGGTCCTCCGCAAAATATTTTAGCTTGTTTAAGTAATGACGACATGTCTTAATTTATTCACAATTAAGGAGACAGAAGTTTTCTAAAGTCAAAATTTTTAGTAGATGGAGATCTTAACAAACACATACCTCCCCTCCGTGTCAGACAGTGTTTCTACAATAGTACGCGGCAGTGATCTGTGGTGGCCTATACTCAACACCTTAGACTTCAAAACTGCATTTTTCTGGGACACCAAGATGAATAATATCTATTAGTAATCTGAGGTACAGTATATGATCGCCTCTAAAGTGTGACTCCTGAAGAAAGAGAAAATGTACGTGCTGTTTATGCCTGTGATAAAACACTTGAGCTCCTTTCTCTGGAACATTAAGTCCTCTGACATTCAATGAACAAGTTTTGAGTTGTGCCATAATATTATATGAAAAAAAGGGGGAATGGAAGAGAGAAAGATTAAGAGCAAAGAGGAAGTATAGACGGTAGATAGTAACGTCTACCTCTCTGTGTCTAAGAAGTATAGATTATGACTATATCAAAACAGTAGGAAATTGCGAAACAAGCAGATCCCAATGCAAGTCCCTAACTGGGGGTGATCTTTACAGGCGTAAGTCAAACTTTCAGTTCTAGGATTCCCATTAGGTGTAACCATGGAATATATAGCGAGTAAAGTAATACAGCCTGATATTACAGTAGTATCATGTGAACTCAACTTATATCCTGGTCTAAGATCTTATATGAACTTAGACATTCTATATAGTGGAAGAGTGTCACCTAATGCTCTATTTAGATATATCTTATTATATGCTTAAAGAAATAAGTAAGCATCTGCAAACTGTCTCTCATCAGGGAAGACAAGATTCATTTCAGGAGCTCATATGATTGGCTGGTTCCTTTCCCATCTGGCTGCATCACCATCAAGTTCCTGATCCATTGAACACCTTCTGTGATGTGCTGGAACTCTCTGTGGCAATGGTGGAGCAGGTGGCCAGTCAGACATATGGAATGTCCAGGGCATCACAAATAAGTCTCATGTTGCTTGGATCTTTGAAAATATACAGCTGGAATGGGTACCCCCAGGAGTACATCAGGCCAGTAGCGGTTTCAATACCCTTCTTTTAGCAAGTGTCATTCAGGATAGATATGTGAGCAATTATATGCGTTTTCCATTTAAATCACCAGGATCCAACTCCTCTGCTTTCCTCACAATGGCCTCTTCTACATTGAAAAAAATGTATGCGACAGATAATGTCCCTTGGACACTCAGGATCTGGGCCATGATTGCCTATTGTACGGTGCGCCTTATAAATCTCCAGCTTCTTATCAATAGGATCACCAAGGATATTATTGAATAATGATCGCAGTGTTGGCATAATCACTTGTGCATTGATGCTTTCAGGTATACCCCTTATCCAGATATTATTGTGATTTTCTTGATCATCAACCATATTAAACAGATGGTTTATTTACTGGCTGTGAAGATCCAGTGTTAGTTTCTGAGCATTATAATGGCCTCTAACTGGGACGATATTATCCTCTAATCTCTGTACCTTGTCAGTAAGCTGTGACAGGATAGAAGTGAGGGGACGTATTTCAGTATTGTATGTGGTCTCCAGCCTCTGAATATATTGCTCCATATCTTCTTTAGTAGGGATAGACGCAATCTGATATACAAATAAGTCATGTTGTTCCCCATATCAGAATAACCTGTGGCTGGGGGGTAAATGTCCCTGTGAAGCAAGCACTGCTCAGTATGTGCTTTGGTGAGAGTACAGGGAGATTTGTGGAGCTGTTTTTTTGTGAGGTCTACATTAAGAGAGAAGTTGGTGCAGGACTTACAGCCTGGAGCTGTCTGGCATCATGAGGGTTAAGGCTGCTTCTTTTTCCACGCTGAGGTGAGGCAGTAATAGCTCCGGAGCAAGAAGATAAGACCTTCCATAAGAAACGCTGCATACCAGACATGCTGACAGAGGTGGAGGACCTCCGATTAACCTCTGATCTCTTCTTTCTTTCCCATATCGAAAGTCATAGAATCATAGAATCATAGAATGGTAGAGTTGGAAGGGACCTCCTGGGTCATCTGGTCCAACCCCCTGCTCAAAGCAGGATTCACTAGATCATCTCAGACAGATGTCTGTCCAGCCTCTGTTTGAAGACGTCCATTGAAGGGGAACTCACCACCTCTCGTGGCAGCCTGTTCCACTCATTAATCACCCTAACTGTCAAAAAGTTTTTTCTAATATTTAATCTGTGTCTCCTCCCATTTAGTTTCATCCCATTGCTTCTAGTCTTTCCTTGTGCAAATGAGAATAAAGATGATCCTTCTACAATGTGACAGCCCTTGACATATTTGTAGACAGCTATTAAGTCTCCTCTCAGTCTTCTTTTTTGCAAGCTAAACATTCCCAAATCCTGCAACCGTTCCTCATAGGACATGGTTTGCAGACCAGTCACCATTCTGGTCGCTCTTCTCTGAACTTGCTCCAGTTTGTCTATGTCTTTTTTAAAATGTGGTGCCCAAAACTGTACACAGTATTCCAGATGAGGTCTGACCAAAGAGGAGTAAAGACCGATAATGACTTCACGTGATCTAGACTGTATGCTTCTGTTAATACATCCCAGAATTGTATTTGCCTTTTTTGCTGCTGCATCACACTGTTGACTCATGTTCAGTCTATGATCTATTAGTATACCTAAGTCTTTTTCACATGTACTGTTGCTTAGCTCTATTCCTCCCATTCTGTATATGCTTTTTTCAGTTTTATTGCCCAGATGTAGTACTTTGCATTTTTCCCTGTTAAAAACCATTCTGTTGGTTGCTGCCCACTGCTCCAGTTTATTTAGGTCTTTTTGAATCCTCTCTCTCTCTTCTCTAGTATTAGCTATCCCTCCTAGCTTTGTGTCATCAGCAAATTTAATCAGTTTACCCTCAATTCCTTCATCTAAATCATTGATAAAGATGTTGAACAATACAGGTCCCAGGACGGAGCCCTGTGGTACCCCACTTGAGACATTCATCCAGCTGGATGTGAAGCCATTTACAACCACCCTTTGAGTCCGATCACTAAGCCAGTTATGAATCCACCTAACAGTTGCCTGGTCCATTGCATACTTGGTCATTTTTTCAATAAGGATGGTGTGAGATACTTTGTCAAATGCTTTGCTGAAGTCAAGATATACTATATCTACAGCATTTCCCTGATCCACCCAGTCAGTGATTCTGTCATAGAAGGAAATTAAGTTAGTCTGACATGACTTGTTAGTTACAAACCCATGCTGACTCTGGTTAATCACTTCATTCTTATCCATGTACTTACATACATGTTGTTTAATAATTTGTTCAAAGATCTTTCCTGGTATAGAAGTCAGACTCACCGGCCTATAGTTCCCTGGGTCCACCTTCTTCCCCTTTTTGAAGATAGGAACAACATTTGCTCTTCTCCAGTCTTCTGGGACTTCTCCTGTTCTCCAAGAATTTTCAAAGATTATGGAGAGTGGTTCTAAAATTTCTTCTACGATCTCCTTCAGTACTCTGGGGTGTAATTCATCTGGACCTGGAGACTTGAACTCATTTATGTTAGCTAAAAATTCCCTCACAATCTTTCTGTTTACAGATAACTTGGATTCCTCTGTTCCTTTAAAAGGACAGTGAAGATCAGTTGATGTTACATTTTGTTTCTGAGAGAAAACAGATGCAAAATAGGAATTAAAAAGTTCGGCCTTCTCAACATCCTCTCTTACCATTTCTCCATTTTCATCCTGTAAAAATCCTATAGCATCTTTGACTTTTCTTTTACTTTTGACATACCCCCAAAATCCTTTTTTATTGCTTTTGACATCTCTTGCAAGCCTTAATTCATTGTCAGCTTTAGCTAACCTGATACGTGCCCTGCAGGATCTGCAGACTGCATTATAATCTTCTTTAGATATGCCTCCCTCTTTCCATTTAATAAACATTTCTTTCTTTCTTTTTAGCATGTGTTTAAGTTCTGTGTTCATCCATCCTGGTTTCCTTAAATGCTTCCCATTCTTCCTACTTTTCGGGATTGTTAACGATTGTGCTTTGAGAATCTCATTTTTAAAAATTTCCCATCCTTCCTGGACATTTTTGTCCTTAAGGACATCCAGCCATTGGATCCCTCCTATTCTCTTTCTGAGTCTCTTAAAATCTGCCTTTCTAAAATCTAACCTTGAAGTTTGAGTCTTCACATGTCTTCCTCCTCTAGTTATCCAAAATTCTATAATAGCATGATCGCTGCCTCCTAGGGTCCCAGCCACCTTTACCTCCTCAACCATTTCCTCCCTGTTTATAAGGATTAGATCCAAAGTAGCAGATCCCCTTGTTTTCTCCCCTACCTTTTGGAAGATAAAGTTGTCAGCAAGAGAGGATAAGAATTTGCTTGACCTGTTAGTTTTACTTGAGAGAGATTCCCAACAAATGTCTGGATAGTTGAAATCTCCCATGACCACTACGTCATATTTTTTGGAGAACTTGGTCATTTGATACATAAAGAGTTCATCCATATCTTCAGCTTGCCCAGGTGGCCTGTAGTAAATGCCTACAATGGTGTCCTTTCCGTTGTTCTCTCCTTGTATTCTTACCCAAACAGTTTCCACAGAACTCCCAGTCTCTGAAGCTTCAATCTCTGTGCAGATATACGCTTTTCTAACATACAATGCAACACCTCCTCCTCGTTTATCAAGTCTGTTTCTTGCAAATAAGTTGTATCCTTTTAGCCTTTTATTCCAATCATGTGTATCGTCCCACCAAGTTTCAGTGATTCCAATGACATCATATTCCTTTTCCTGCATTAGTAGTTCCAATTCTCCTTGTTTGTTGCCCATGCTTTGTGCATTTGTATAAAAACATTTTAGTTTGTGATTGGTTTCTCTTCCTCCCATATTTTTATTATTTAAATTGTTTTGTCTTTGTTCTTCCTTTCCACTTCCAGTAGCAGAGATCTCAATAGTATTTGTCAGTTGTATGGCTTTTTCTGGCCTTTTGCTTCCCTTCCCACATTGTTCTAGTTTAAAGCTCTTCTGATGAGTGTAGCAAGGCGACTTCCAAATACATGTTTTCCAGTCTTCGTAAGGTGCACCCCATCTCTAGCAAGTAGTCCATCGTATAGGTAATTCATTCCGTGATCCAGAAATCCAAATCCTTGTTGACGGCACCATCGACGTAGCCAGTTGTTCACCTGTAGAATCTTATTCCACCTCATTGTTCCATGGCCATCCACTGGGAGGATGGATGAGAAGACCACCTGCGCTCCCAATTCTTTCACTTTCTTGCCTAAGTCTTCAAAGTCACTGCAGATGGTTTCCAGGTCCTTTCTTGCGGTGTCATTTGTCCCCACATGTATTAGCAGGAATGGGTAGTGATCTGTAGGTCTGAAGAGTCTTGATATCCTGTCAGACACATCTTTAATTTTTGCTCCTGGAAGACAGCACATTTCTCTTGAGGTTATGTCTGGTCTGCAGATAGCGGCCTCTGTTCCTCTTAACAGGGAATCCCCCATGACCACCACTCTCCGTTTTTTCTTCACAACATTCTTCTTTCTCCATCCAGGAGGATTTTGAGGGCTTACAAGGTTATTCATTGCTGGCAAAGTCTTATTTTGCTGTATTTCTTCATGGTTCTCCTGGGTGAGAGCCTGGTACTGGTTCCTGAGCAGTATGGGTGCTGACTGCCTCTCGATCCTCCTGCTTCTGTGGGTCACATGCTTCCATTCCTCTGTTTCCTCAGGTGCAGTTCGAATTTCTTCTCTTTCTGAATCATGAAGAGATAATTCTGCTCTGTCTAAGAACTCTTCACCTTCCTTAATGATTTTCAAGGTAGTTAACCTCTCTTCTAGATTTCGCAACTTTTCCTCCAACAGGGACACAAGCTTGCATTTCTGGCATGTGAAGTTTGGCTTTTCCACTGGCAAGTCTGTGAACATGTAGCAGGATATGCAGTTCACCAAATGGCTCCTGGACTCTTCCATGTTCTTATTGTTAATGTTCTGAAAACAGTGAAAAAAGCTTAAAAAAAAAGCTTCAAAATGCGCGCGCCTACCGGCGCGCGGTTTACCGATGTCCTCTTTTCAGCTCCAACAGCCAAAATCCAGTGTTCTTTGAGCTCGCGGAGACTCTTCACTTACCCCAAAATGCAGTGGGAATATGCAAATTATCTCCTCAGGACTTCTCCCCTGGTTTGAGGCTGTAAATTGCTTATAATTCCCCCAGGAGCACGGTCTGAAGAGAGTGCTCTCAGTGTGTGCATCCTCTTGGTGCTATGTCCAGGCCATGTCCTTCCTGTTGATGTACAATACGTCTGAAGGTGGCGTTGATTGGGAGCAGGATTGTGTGATTTAACATCCTTACGGAAATGCGAGTTGTGACACCAATGGAACGGCGGCAGAACAGGAAGTGCGTATGAGTGTTTTTATTTTAAAAAGGCCAAACATGAGGAATGAGAAGAAGTTGTCCTAGTAGTGGACAACCCCTTTATGAAGATATAATTTTCGGTTAAAAATGAAAAAGACTTCTCCCCTGTGTGACTTCTCTGAAGTTTGTCAAGGGTTGATTTCCGTGTAAAACATTTCCCGCATTAAAAACATGAAAATGGCTTCTCGTCTGTGTGAGTTCTCTGGTGAATACGAAGTGATGATTTCTTCACAAAACATTTCCCACATTCTGAACAGGAAAAAGGTTTCTTCCCTGTGTGAGTTCTCTGGTGCTTAACCAACTCTGATTTATCTTTAAAACATTTCCCACATTCTGAACAGGAAAAAGGCTTCTCCCTTGTGTGATTTCTCTGGTGTATAACCAAATCTGATTTCCGGCTAAAACATTTCCCACATTCTGAACAGCAAAAAGGCTTTTCCCCTATGTGAGTTCTGTTGTGATTAACCAAACCTGATTTCCGGCTAAAACATTTCCCACATTCTGAACAGAAAAAAGGCTTCTCCCCTGTGTGAGTTCTCTTGTGCTTAAGCAACTCTGATTTCTGGATAAAACATTTCCCACATTCTGAACAGGAAAAAGGCTTCTCCCCTGTGTGAGTTCTGTTGTGATTAACCAAACCTGATTTCCAGCTAAAATATTTCCCACATTCTGAACAGAAAAAAGGCTTCTCCCCTGTGTGAGTTCTCTTGTGCTTAAGCAACTCTGATTTCTGGATAAAACATTTCTCACATTCTGAACAGGAAAAAGGCTTCTCCCCTGTGTGAGTTCTCTGGTGTATAACCAAATCTGATTTCCAGATAAAACATTTCCCACATTCTGAACAGCAAAAAGGTTTTTCCCCTGTGTGAGTTCTGTTGTGCTGAACCAAAACTGATTTCCGGCTAAAACATTTGCCACATTCTGAACAGGAAAAAGGTTTCTCCCCTGTGTGAGTTCTCTTGTGCTCAACCAAACCTGATTTCCAGCTAAAATATTTTCCACATTCTGAACAGGAAAAAGGCTTCTCCCCTGTGTGAGTTTTCTTGTGCTCAACCAAATCTGTTTTCTGGCTAAAACATTTTCCACATTCTGAACAGGAAAAAGGCTTCTCCCTTGTGTGAATTCTCTGGTGCTTAACCAAAACTGATTTCCAGCTAAAATATTTTCCACATTCTGAACAGAAAAAAGGCTTCTCCCCTGTGTGAGTTCTCTTGTGCTCAACCAAAACTGATCTCCGGCTAAAACATTTCCCACATTCTGAACAGGAAAAAGGCTTCTCTTCTGTGTGAGTTCTCTTGTGCTCAACCAAATCTGTTTTCCGGCTAAAACATTTTCCACATTCTGAACAGGAAAAAGATTTCTGGTTAAAACATTTCTGACATTCTGAACAGCAAAAAGGCTTCTCCCCTGTGTGAGTTCTCTGATATTTGATTAAACTTGATTTCTCTGTAAAACATTTTCCACTTTCTGAACAAGAAAATGGCTTCTCCTCTTTGTGACTTCTCTGGTGATTAACAAGATTTGATTTCTGGTTAAAAAATTTCCCACACTTGAAACAAAAAAATCTATTTTCTGCTGTGTGAATGCTTTGATATTTAAGAAAAGACTTTTCTAGAGAAAAACTATTTCCATATTCTGAACATGAAAATGGCTTCTTTGCTTTAGGAGCAATTTGTTTTTTAATGCTTATTTTGTGACTTTGATTTTCCTTAGTAGTCGGTAATGAATCAGAAGACAGGACCTGTTTCAAATGATCAGATGACAGATCTTTGCTGTGAAGGGATGATGGTATATCTGGAGTAATGGCATTTACTTCAATTGTATCTTGTGTAATCTCAAGATCATCTGATTTAAAAATTGAAGATGTCAGCTGTTCCTCTGATCTCCTGGTACAGTCATCTGCCAAGAATAAAACCAATTATTATTTATGAATAACATATCCTTAAAATTTGTATTGTTGATTATTTCTACTTAAACTCTCTGTAAAAATGAACTTTGTGTAAAAGTATCATTATTTAGCAAGAAAACATATCACAGAAAAAAATCAGCCTTACCAACACCAAATCAGTTAACACATGCATTAGCATTTTAGTGTTGGTTGGGTGTACTGAGGTGTCTGTCCATGTGGGGTGCACTTATATAGTGCTGGGCAGCCTTCCTGATGTAATAGTATGGGCATCATTAGGCTACGCCAGACACTGTGCATCTCACCTACCTGTGTGACTGGCGTCCTATGCAAGCTTCTTCTGTGTGCATCTTTAATACCACCCCCTCCATGAATTGGTATGATTGTGAGTGGTTGCTCCATCAGTATTTTGCACCTGCGCTGCCCCCACCTTTATCATGGGGGTCTGTGGCATCCTGCTAGTGCATTTGTTATATGATTTGGTGTTAGTAAAGCTGTATCTTTTTCTGTGATTTTTTTTTAATTTTCATGTTAGCCGTCATTATTCAAGACAATAACAGTTCACAGTCTAATAAAAAACCTCATAGGATGAACCAGTGGATCGTAGTGTTCAACTGTTTGTTAATTCTGCCTCCCAAATATGGAATAAAAAGCCACCAACCAATGTTATGTAGGTGAAATAACACCAATAAAACTACTCATCTCACAAAAAACAAGTCCCCACTCAGGTCCATCATCTGTCAATGGAAAACCAGTGGTTTCCACATTATTAGTGGCTCAAAGGCTTTTGAAAAGCAACATGGCTTCCATAAACCAATCCAGCAATATCCGCTCCCCCAAAGTCAAACCTCACCTTCACTTGAAAGCCTTGCATGTGCACAAAACACATTTAGCATCCATGTATTTTGTAATGCACACACCCGGACTGACTGGCGTGTGCGTGTTTAGTGATTCCACTGTGCCATGAACCGGAGAGTGCCTGGAGGGGCGTAACTAAGTATCTGCCAAGGTCGCACGACGGCATACGATGCCAGTGCACCAAGGAGGAACCGGGCAGAGGGACCAGGTGCTACTCCAGGTCAGACTCCGCACACCGCTGTTAACCCACACAGGGGAATACTGGAACAGGCAGGTTAGGCTGGCACACGGACTGGTGGGTATAGGCAGACAAGGCTGGAATGCAGACGGGTGGATGCTGGCGAGCATGACTGGTATGCAGGCAGGCAGGTACTGGCTGGTACGACAGGCTGGAGCACAGAGTGGATAGGACCCAGTTCAGACTGGGACTCAGGAACAGAACCGCAGATGCGGTGGACAAACACAGCAGAGTGAGACCGCCCGGAGCGGCAAGCAAGAGCAGAGCAAGACGAGACCGCCAGTAGCGGTGAGTGAGAGTAGAGCAGGACAAGGCCACCTGGAGCGGTGAGCAAAGGGTCAGAGCAGGGCGAGACTGCCGGAGCAGTGAGCAAGGAGTCAGAGCAGAGCGAGACTGCCGGAGCAGTGAGCAAAGGGTCAGAGCATAGCGAGACTGCCGGAACAGTGAGCAAAGGGTCAGAGCAGAGCGAGACTGCCGGAGCAGTGAGCAAAGGGTCAGAGCAGAGCAAGACTGCCGGAGCAGTGAGCAAAGGGTCAGAGCAGAGCGAGACTGCCGGAGCGGTGAGCAAAGGGTCAGAGCAGGCTAGAACTGCCGGAGCAGTGAGCAAAGGCAGAGCAGGCTAGAACCACCAGAACGGTGAGCAAAGGCAGAGCAAGCTAGAACCACCGGAGCGGTGAGCAAAGGCAGAGCAGGCTAGAACCGCCGGAGCGGTGAGCAAGGCAGAGCAGGCTAGAACCGCCGGAGCGGTGAGCAAGGCAGAGCAGGTTAGAACCGCCGGAGCGGTGAGCAAGGCAGAGCAGGCTAGAACCGCCGGAGCGGTGAGCAAGGCAGAGCAGGCTAGAACCGCCGGAGCGGTGAGCAAGGCAGAGCAGGCTAGAACCACCGGAGCAGTGAGCAAGGCAGAGCAGGCTAGAACCACCGGAGCGGTGAGCAAGGCAGAGCAGGCAAGAACCACCGGAACGGTGAGCAAGGCAGAGCAGGGGGGACAGGGCTCTGTTCACATGGAACAGACAGGAAGGGAATGGCAGAACCAGATACCCACAGGGTACTTGCAGTGAAGTAGCGAGTGGACCACAAACTCACAAACGGAAGTACAGTGACAACGAGCAGGAGTTAGGTACGAGTTCAGACTCTGCAGAAAAAGGGAAGGTACAGACATAGAGAAAAATAGGAAACAGGCTAGGAGAGTATTCAGACAAGAACAGACACAACAGCAAGATACAGGAGCGGGTCTAGGTATGCGGCCCCTAGAAGGCGGAAAGAACAGGCTAGGAGCGTGTTCAGACAGGAACAGGCAAGATACAGGAACGGGTCTAGGTATGCGGCCCCTAGATAGCGGAAATAACAGGCTAGGAGATAGTTCAGACAGGACACAGTTCAGACACGGGAACTGATACCGCAAGGCAGGAAACAGACAGGACCTGGCACATCAGTGATTAGAAGCCAATTGACAGAACACAATACTCAGGCGAGGATTCCAGGGAGGAGCTGGGTTAAATACCAGGTGACAGACAGCAATAGGCTGAGGACGCATTAGGGGTGTGTCTGCAGCAGCTACAAGTAACAGGAAGTTCAGCAGGCGTCGCCCTAAGCAGACAGAGCAGAGCAGAGCAGACAACATGGAAAGATGCCAAAGTCTGGACTGGAAATCAGGTACGCGCTCTTGCACAGTGGGAGATGAACCACTATGCAAGGACGCCGCCAGGTATGTTACATATTTGACATTACTATAGTGAGAAGAACCCACTTAATTGATGGTGTGTGTCTCCTGGAGCACAATCTGGGCACTATGTGTTGGGTAATGAAATTATATATTTGTAATTTTCACTCTCCAACATCCACTGCGTGCTAATTTCTGGAAAGTGCCTGTGGAGTCAAAATAGTCACTACTCCTATAGATTATTTCACTGAGGGTTATAATTTCCAAAATGGAGTCACTTTATGGGGATTTCTATTGCTCTGGTTTTCTGCAATTTGGTCACATTAGGGCTTCTGCAAATGGTGGGTCCCATCTCCTCTGGGATCTGCTCCTGCGACGTCTGCTTCTCTAACCAGAAGCCGCCTTATTCATCCTGCAGGCGGCGCTGGTGATGGAGGAGACATCAGAACCATAAACTCTGGGCGGCGCAGGCTCTGTCCAGCCACTAAGATTAGGGTGCCTGGGACCATTAGTACTATCCAGTCTGGCAGTATGGGTGTGTGTGCTGTCCAGCTGGAGTAATCGGCTTCCTGCTTCAGCCAACTGGAAGCACTGCACCATACTAAAGCTGGAAGCATATTGCCGGAAGCTGCCAGATACAGCCTTCTTCTCCTCCTCTGGTTCAGTCCTCTGTTCTCAGCTCCTGGCTTGTGTATTTGTTTCCTGTTCGGAGAATCTCTAATCCCGTTTATTTTACTTAGCATTATATATTGTTTTGAGTATATCAATAGCCAATCACCTACAGCCATACTACAGGCTTAAACCAATGTTAGTACGATTATTACGGAAACACACATATGGTCATATTATTGTTAGTTCGGCACATGATGGAAAGTTACAAGGTTATACATCCCGGCTCAGACTAGTTAGATAACAGGAGCAGGGTGTTTCATAGAATGTTCTTGAGAGAAAAGGTTCTTGTGAGAAAATTGCATGTGAAGCTGGAGAAAAGAATGAAAGAATGTATGCTATGCAAGGTGTAATAATAACATGATTTTAGAAGCAAGCACAAAATGAAGTAACTATAGCATGAATATCGATATGTCCTTTACATCAACCTTGTAACATAATAATTTGACACTCACTTGGTCAAATGTGAAGGGTCATTGCTGCCCTACCTCAACAGCTTGGTGCCGTAACTCGGATCCCTAACCAGGGAGGCCCCACCACCTCTGGACATCCACAAAGAGAGACTTGCTTTCGGCCTCCCCCACTGGAATTGGGACTGATCATCCCCCACAAAAGCCACGATAAGTGCACGAGTTCTTTACTAGTGATACTGACCATTTGGTGTGGTTTCCACGTGGTGCATGGTTGTTTGCAGTATCTCCGGATGTCTTGGTTGGATATAGTCAAAGGTGAGACTATAGGGGTGTAGTCCCATTAGGGGTCTGATATTGATAACTTTTAAAGCAGAACCACCTCGGATTGACAAGTGAATATTGTATGAATCTTCCTTAACTTCTGACAAAGATTCTTAGGAGACTGAACACTATTAGTATAAGTCGCGGCAGGTGATAGAAGATTGGGTAGGACACACACACAGATATAAGTATGTCGAGTGTCCGGACGGCTGCAGACGCGAGCTCTCCTCCTTTCACCTAGTACTGTACGTAACTTCCCCGAAGGGAGGGGTGAGTCAGTGGAACAGTTGAGGCCGGCTGGACTCATACTCTGCACAAATCAAGGATCTTTGTTAGTCGAAAGGCAGAAGTGCAGTGATTAATCAATGTTTCCGTGGAGCAGAAAGAAAGTGTCTCCCCCTCAGGAGGGAGAGGATGTGATCACTATCATGGTCGGTCGAGAGGGGAAAAGATCATTTAAGAATGCACCAAAAGTGTTTAAGGTGTTAAATTTTCCCATGGAGGGGAGACTTCAGCCTACATTGTGGGACGAAGGAATCCGGCAGAAAAGGGGAAGACTAGTTGACTGTGGATTGTTGGAAGATGCTGAAAAGTTTAGGAAAGTTGCACATGAGATTTGTGGTGATGGATATGTTCAAATAGAGGAGGAGATGAAGCCTGGTTATTTCAATTATCTTTATGTCAAGAAAGGAAAATTATCTAGCACTGTAACAAAGACTGGCTGTTTTGTGCTACAAAATGAAGCTGATGGGAAAAAGGTAGAGGAGGAAGAAGATTCCCCTTCCCAACTTATGTGTCCACAAACTGAATCAGAAGCCCCTAAAGAAGCATCCCCTACCCCCACAAATGTAGCCGTACCCCAGCCCCTGAATCCGGAAACTGAGCAGTTTATACCTAAGGAGATTAAATACCCTGCACTTCCCACTGGTGGCCAGCCACCACCATATAACCCAGATGGCTGTCTTTGTAATGTGTGTTGGGTCCACCAATCTGGGATGGCGCGAGACATAATAATAATGGAACCCGCAGACCCAGTGCTGTAGCACCAACCTTCCCATTACTTAACGCTGACGGCGGGTATTATAAACCATTGCCCCCACCTGCTCCCGCCATGGTCCACACTCCATTCGGGGAGACCCAGGGACCTCCGAACTCTACCCTATTCACCCTCTTCCGAACTGGGGAAATAGAACATGGACACGAGTACCAGGAGGTGGCGTCTGTATTACTGAATGGTCCTTCGGAATTTTCTACTATACTGAGAATAGGCATGGGGAGTATAACGCAACAGCAAGTTGGGATCATTGTAAACGCAGCAAATGCAAATCTACAGCATGGGGGGAGGGCTAGCAGAAATATTTTGTATTGGGGGATTTACAATACAAACTGCATCCAACGATTACATCCGTGACCACGGTCCATTAACAGAAGGAGAAGTGATGGCTACAAGAGCGGGACAGCTATCATGTCAGTATGTTATACATGCGGTGGTACCAAAATATGATCCTCTGGATGTACCCAGGTCACAACACCTGCTTACAGAAATAATTCAAAACACCATAGCATACGCATCACAGCTTCATGTGGTCCCAACCCTAGCCCTGCCATTTATTTCCACCGGTATTTTTTGACATCCAAAACAAGATGTGGCCAAAATAATAGTCGGGGCTATAAAGCAACATCAACACGCATCCAACTAAATTGAGAGAGATAAGACTCTTGGCCATCGACAGGGATCTCGTTGATTATGCCGCTCAACTAATCAAACCCGATATCTGGTCTCCCCCAGTGTTCCCCTACCTCCAAGATCTCCCAACAGAGAGTACTCATGCTGATTTTCTTCCACCTTCACCCCCTCTCACAAAGATGGAGGAAATGGAGGAAGCGGACCACAATACCAGCCCACCCAAATATTCCCAGTTTACCCCAGTACAGACGGATACTCTGTGTAACCGTCTCCCGGATCCCGAACATTCCCCCATGGCTTTTTAAAGGGGCATGTCTGCAAACAGAGAGATATAGTCAACAACAAGGCAAGATCCTTTACACCTGCTCCATGTAAAAGCCGGTGAAGGATATTATCCCATGGTAGAGGCTGATGTCTCATATAATAGAGCATTAGACGCCAATACGTAATGAGAGTGGGGTTGACTTCTGTCAAGCCCTAAAATATAGGCTCTGGATAAGTTGGCTGATCAATCCACTACCCTCACAGATGTCACTCAAGAGAAGGGAGAGTCGGCTGAGAAGTTTTATGGAGGCCTTATACGGGTCTATAAGGACCTTGGGTTCTCCTTACATACTAAAAGTCATTGCCAGCTGTTAGTATCCACCTTTATCCAGGGGTTACGGACTGAAATCAAGGACGTGATATTGGCTGTACGACCAGATGTTGTGTCAGCCACCCCAGGAGATGCCCTAAAGGTAGCAAAAAGCTTCCAGAAAAGTGTCGCCCGGACCGCTTCTGCGGTTAAGCCTAAATCCAAACCCGCTGCAGTGGCAGTTGATGCATCCGCAGTACCCGCAACACAGTATCCTCCCTTACAGCCCCACTATTACCCCATGGTGGTACCTGATCAGCGAGTAATGTATCCCGGGAAAAGGCCAGTAGTGAATTCCTGTCATCAGTGTTGGAGGTGTGGCCGGACGGGACATTTCCAAAGGGACTGTCACACCCCTGCTAGCCAGTGCACCGCCCAAGCCCCCCTATCTAGAAATAGGACGCACGTCCCACGAGACAATGTCCCCCAAAACCATCCAGTCTGAAATGGAGGCCAACCAGAGTCTGCCATCGTGATGCCCGTAACCACCCCCGGGCTCTGTTCATCTGTAGTTCTCCCAATAGGAGGAAATCCGGTGAAGTTCATGGTAGACATTGGGGCGGCCAACTCCATTTTAAAATCCACTGAATTGCCTCAGGGTCTCCCAGTCCAATTTTCTAACGACAATCTAATATTGATCGGTGTAGATGGCAGACCTAACAAACACACTCTCACTAAACCTATTCCGATTGGCCCATTTCCGGAAGTAATGGCACAATTTGTCATATCCCCGACCTGCCCGGTAAATCTTTTAGGAGCAAACCTAAATTCTGATCCCGAATTCAATACCAGGACAATGGTCAGATGATCCTTACTTTAAAGGATCCAAACTATGATGCACACATAGAGTAGGTCTGCATCTTACGGGCGCTACCCACGGTTATGATTAACATATCAAATACGATTGGAAATCTCCCAAAAGATCCCAGGTTAGCTCCATACACAGAGGAAATCCCTTCTCATCTGTGGTCACAAGGCCCAGACGACATTGGGAGATTGCCGGTAGAACCAATACAGGTGTACCTCAAGCCCGAAGCGCCCTTTCCCAAGGTTCGCCAGTACCCGCTCACACATGCACAAGAACAAGGTCTACACCAGCAAATTCACACCTTGTTAGAGAAAGGGGCACTAATCCCCTGTGTCTCCCCATTCAATAAGCCGTTGTTCCCCGTAAGGAAAAAATCCCAACCGGGGCTGCCGCCCGCTTATCGATTGCTGCAGGATTTGAGGGCAGTAAATGCAGCGACAGTCGTGGAAACTCCTGTGGTGCCTAACCCACATACACTTCTCTCACAAATACCATCTACCACAGCCTGGTTTACAGTAATTGATTTAGCAAACGCCTTTTTCAGCATTCCACTACATAAAGACTGTCAGTTTCTGTTTGCATTTACATATCAGGGAAGGCAATTGACTTGGACGGTGATGCCGCACGGAGCGCAGAATAGCCCTAATCAGTTTGCAAAGAACATGTCTAGCTGTCTGCTGCTGTGGCAGCTGGACAACTTTGAGGTAGTACTATTACAATACGTTGATGATCTTCTTTTGTGTCCCCCCACGGAGCAAGTGTCCATCAGGGCCAGTGTTAGCCTCCTCAAGCATCTAGCAAAACTGAATTGTCGAGTCTCAGCCTCGAAACTTCAGTTTTGCCTCGGTCAAGTGGTTTTCTTAGGCCACTGCCTTACTCAGGGTGCCAGACATCTCACAGAAGAAAGAAAGATGGCCATCTACCTAGTACCATTCCCAAAAGATCCCATAGAGGTGCAACGGGTCCTCGGACTATGTACATATTGCAGACATATTGCGTCTGGACCCGGTAGACAGGGCCTCCCCCAGCTGTCTACAAGCGGTTCATGCCACACAGCAGTTACTTGAAAAAACGACGGACATCATCCTTGGACATGAGACTCACATTTATGCTCCACACGATATTGCGGCTGTTTTGGCTTTACAGCAACCTAAACATCTGTCCACACAGAGACACCTGCAGTGTACGTTGATTTTGCCAGAAAATGTGAAATTACACCAGTGCACCACCATCAACCCGGCCACCCTGCTACCAGCACCTGAGGGAGAGGGGAAAGAGGCTCCACCACATGATTGTCTGGAAGAAAATTACTGCGGAGTCAACTCCACTTGTTTTAGTGGGGGGAAGTACCCTTGGATGACCAAGAACTTACGTTATATACGGATGGATCCAGATATGCTGACACCTCTGGCAGGTTTCATACTGGATATGCTGTCACAACTGAAGATACATTGGTAGAGGCTGCAGCCTTACCTCCCAGTATGTCAGCACATGAAGCAGAGCTCAAAGCTCGGATTGCTGCTTGTTAACAGGCCGAAGGAAAACATGTGAATATATTTACTGACTCGAGATACGCCTTTGGGATTGCACATGACTTTGGGGAGATCTGGGCAAGGAGAGGCTTTGTCACGACTGCAGGTTCTCCTGTGAAAAATGCTGAAAGCGTCAGACAATTGATGGAAGCGGTACAACTACCAAGACAGTTGGCTGTCGTAAAGGTAAAAGCTCATACCCAACCAGATGCCCCTGAAGCAAGAGGTAATGCACTTGCTGATCTCCATGCTAAGCGAGCAGCTCTTCTTCCGACATCCATGTCCATGGCTGTTACGTGGCAGCAGACCAAACAGCTAAATTCCGTGCCAACCCAGGATTAACTTGCAGAAATTCATCAACTGGTCCCTCCAATCACAAAGCTACGCTGCACATAGCAAAAAGTCTCTAAAGAAGAACGAGTCACGGAAGGAGGCGGGAGCTAAATTGATAGATGGGCTATGGAAAAAGGGACAACTGTATTGTTTGCCTCTACTCCTATATCAGGCCTTTGCAGCCTTGGCCCATGGACCGGTGCATCGAGGGAAGAATCAAGCTTTGCTACTGGTACAGAAACTCTATTGGGCCCCATGAATTTCCACCATGTTGAGCGCACAAAACAAAGTTTGCACAATATGCCAAACCTGCAACCCAGGCAGATTACAGAATGTACCGACAAAACACCTTGCTAAACCAGAGTATCCGTTCCAATGATTGCAAGTTGATCATATCACTCTCCGTAAAGCAGGACGATATGAATACTGCTTAGTGGTAGTGGATATGTTTTCCAGCTGGCCAGAAGCATTTGCTGTTCCAAATATGACTGCCAAGACTACCGCCATGAAACTGGTCTCTGAAGTTGTTTGCCGGTATGGAGTCCCAGAAGTTATTGAAAGTGATCAGGGACCAGCCTTTTCCTCATGCGTATATCAAGAAATACTTACCATGATCGGATCAACAGTGGTGCTGCATACTCCTTACCATCCACAGTCAAGCGGCAAGGTGGAGAGATTGAATGGCACACTGAAAAGGCAATTGATCAAAATGATGCAGGAGACTACGGCCCAGTGGCCTGAGCTCCTTCCCATTGCACTATATCACATACACACCACCCCCATAGGGAAACATAAACTGTCACCCTATGAGATACTATTTCGGTCACAACCAGCTATAGCTCGATTTACCCCACACCGATTATCAGAAGAAACAGATCATGTTGTGCAATATGTGATTCAGCTTGCCAAAGCCTTAACTAACACCCATGCGTTAGTATCATCTTCTATTCCAGATCCAGCTGATGCAGAAGGTTATCATAACCCTCAAGCCCGGAGATTATGTGTATGTGAAGAGGCATGTTCGGAAACACGGACTAGAACCATTGTATGACGGACCATACCAAGTGCTCCTTACAACCCAAACAGCAGTAAAACTTGAAGGGAAGTCAACATGGATCCATGCTTCACACTGCAAACGTCAACCATCCTGAGATGTTTTATGATAATATGTATGGTTAGACTAGTCAATACCTGGAATAGCCTACAACAGAGTACTGACCCTTTTAATAACAAGTTCATTACTCACCACCAGATTTTGGTACAAGAATTGAGTCAATTAGAGAACAACCCGATCAGTGACTGTTGGATATGTACTCACTCACCAGTTTCAGCCACTAGTATGCCTTTTCTGGCGGTCCCAGTCACTCTGGAAGAAATACTAAACTGGCCCAATTGTAGCGACGCCCTTGCTAATAACGCTACTAAGTTTAGTAGATTATGGAACACCACTGTATCTCCCCTGGTGGCAAGGAAATCTTACTGCTACCAGTAGACACCTACAATTTCTTGCCCTTAAAGGAAACAAATGGGTGCCCAGAAACAAGTCTTCCTTGACTAATTTAGGCTTCATACCAACTGAAGGTCTACAAATCAGTTTTAATGCTACTCCTAGTACGGCAGATGCTTTTAAACTGTCATTGTTGGAAAGATACATTCATAATCACTCATGGGTACATGCAAATCTGTTTATAAAAGGTACCAATGACACATGTTATAAAATATCTGGTAACATCCCTTGCAATGAATCTTCTGAATATAAGCCTAGTGATCCAACATGTGGCAATCCGGATATTGGATACTGTAGCCCCCTGGGACAAATGCCTTCATGGTGTATGTTATCAAATAACACCGCTTTTATCGATTTGGTACATAAATTAGTATTACAGCACTCTGCTTTATGGGATCAGCCATCAGCCACATATTGGGTCTGTGGGAATAATGCGTATAAATGGCTCCCAGTCAGAGTAGGGTGGACTTGTACGTTGGCCCGGCTTACTCCAGCCACTTATCTTATTCCCCATAGTAAAGTAGATATGAGAGCCATCCACGCCCATCAGGAAGACCTCATTTAGTACAAATGAGTATACCCAATAAGATAGCCAGTACTGTCTTCCTCTACCCTATTGTAACACAAATGTGGGACAAATTAGTGGAAGTCACTGACTACTTAGATGACCAGATTTGGAGTGTGCTGGAAGTAATTAATACTACTGTTGCAGTGCAGAATCAACATATTACAGTAGCTAATCAACATACTTTAGTGCTGGACTATTTGACAGCAGCTCAAGGAGGGATGTGTCAGGTTATAGGCCCAGCCTGTTGTCACTATATTGACCCCGACTCTACCATACGGTTAAAGACTAAAATGGAAGACATTAGGAAACTCAGGGAAGAATATAACAAACATAACGAATTGATCAAAGACAGTTGGTGGTCTGATACATTCTCCTTTTTAAATCCTGCTAATTGGTTTAAAGGGATTGGTGGGTGGATTGCTGGAATATTACAAGGAATGTTGCATATTGTTGCTTGCATCTTGTTAATATATGTCTTACTAAAACTAGTCTTTTATTGTATCCCATTTTGCATGAGGAAAACCTGCCAGTCATCAGAGAGCAAGGAGAACGCTGTTAACCGACATCCAGTGCTACTGTACACGGACCTCCCAGATGTGACCAGCATTGAGGACCTGGACGACAAGGGAATGATGACCTTCACCCGCACGCCCCGACCAAACTCACGTCTGAAGATCAGAGCTTTATGATTATATCAACCAACAAGGGGGGATGGACATGCCGCGACAGCCTCGATTGGTAACAAGGGCACTAATTGAGTGAAGACCAATGTCCCTCAGGCTCAAAGCATGACCCTGGGATAGCACCTCTAATGTTGATAATAACATAATTTTTAGGGGGGAAAATGTAAAGGACATAATGATATTCATGCTATAGCAACTCCATTTTGTCTGCTTGTTTCAAAATCATGTTATTATCACTCCTTGCACAACATACATTCTTTCCTTCTTTTCTCTCGCCTCATCTTTCCCACACTAACTTTTCTCACAATAACATTTTTTTTTTGTCAGACACTCCGCTCCTGTTATCTAACTAGTTTAGGCCAGGATGGACCTTGTAAAATTCCATCGTGCTTCGAACTACTGTGACCATATATGTGTTTCCGTAATAATTGTACTAACATTGGTCAGCCTGTAGGTGATTGGCTATTGATATGCTCAAAACAATATAAAATGCTAAGCAAAATAAACGGGATCAGAGATTCTTTGAATCCTCCCAATACAGAACATTGTTTCCGTTTGGTTTTCTGTGGATTGCAATCAACATAATAATTTGACACTCACTTGGTCAACCATGAAGGGTTATTGCCCTCAACAAATCCATGAAACCAGGGCTCGAGCCATGGCCACACATCTCCTGCAGACGTGAATAAATGTATATTACAGCCATCAGCCACACACAGCTTAGAGATATATCATGGCACAGATGTAATGTTTTCTGTATAGTTTATCACAATCTGGTTTGAAGTTAGTCGGTTTAAAAAGAAATTGAAAAGTCAGGATTAAGGGTAAAACTGCTGTTATTTTACAGAAATTCACACTTGGCCCTCACTGCACATTTAATATTTTCAATCATAAAAGTTAAGTTAGCTCAGGGAGACGGGACCTGGTCTTGAGAGAATGTTGTGGTCTAGAGGCAAAATGGTGATCACACGATTGTGATACGGCCGGACTACACCACTGATAAAGCAGCCACAGCCGGTGCCTAAGAAGAATCTGTGACTTCTCTGCATTTAGTGGTTACTACTCACCTGGGTAGTCATATGTAGGAATCTGCTCTTTACACCGCTCATCACCCCTCACATATGTCTCTGTAGTATTAATATGGGTCAGATCTTCACCCTGAAACAAATATTATAAAAGTCACAGACAGATGGAGAAGTCACATCTATGAGCAGCTCTAATCCTGTCATCTCCACCGTTCTCATTACACAAGTATAAAACATATAATACTGGTGGATAAAACAAGACTGAACACAAGACCTTCACAGCCGTCTATACATCATAGGGGAGATCACATGACACCTTCTCTCCACCTACCTGATGATCCTGAGGAACATTGGGATCTTCTTGTTCACAGTCCTGTGGAAGAAGAGGACGGGGACATCTCTCTGGTGTTGTCCTCTTACTGGATAGATCTGGAGGAAACACATACAGGGACTGAATTTATTCTTTACATACAGATAATTATAGGCTGTGTGTATTCAGTCCTGTCTATTACCTGGTGATGTGAGGGGCTGGGGAACCTCCATCATGACGTCCTTGTACAGATCTTTGTGTCCTTCTAAATACTCCCACTCCTCGATGGAGAAATAGACAGCAACATCCTGACATCTTATAGGAACCTGACACATACAATGATACAGTCACCACCTCGATCCCTCCATAGCGTTACTGTATAATGTCCCAGCATTCCCAGCAGTGTCACCTCTCCAGTCAGTAGCTCAATCATCTTGTAGATGAGTTCTAGGATCTTCTGGTCATTGATGTCCTCATGCATCAGGGGGTGAGGTGGAGGCCATGTGATTGGACTCAGGGGTCTTCCCCATAATTCAGACACAGGGTCCTGACAGCGCTCGCTAGAGGTCTTCTTCACTAGTGTGTAATCCTGATTATGGAGAGACACATTAATAAATCTCCCTCCAGACATTTACAGAGTCCTCACCTCTCCAGTTCTGTCCATCTGTTATTCCCTTAGATAAGAATGATGTAATGAGACATCATCAGAATCTCTCACCTCTCCAGTAAGTCGGAAGAGGATCTCTAGGGTGAGGTGTAATATTTTCTCAGCCATCTTGTCTCTGTCCATATCCATCTTTGATGCGTAATTCAGGAAAATTCTCTTATATAGAAGATATTCACTAAGAGGATCCGATATTGTAGAGATCAGAATGAGAAGATGATGAGCCGATGTAATATCATAAAAATCCTGTGTAATAATACAATTACTGGGAATAATAAGGGGAACATATGAGGAGATTATTGTACAGTATTTAGATTCCTTTACATCTACTAATAAAACCAACAGTGGTGTGAAAAAGTGTTCGACCCTTTCCTGATTTCTTATTCTTTCACACTTAAATGTTTCAGATCACAAAATAAATTTAAACATTAGACAAAGGTAACACAAGTAAACACAAAATGCAGTTTTTAAATGAAGGTCTTTATTATTAAGGGAAAAAGAAATCCAAACCTACAGAGCCCTGTGTGAAAAAGTGATTGCCCCCCCCCCAACTCCCCATTAAAACATAAATTAACTGTGGTTTATCACATCTTTGGGAAGCGGAGTTCAATTTCGCTAGCCATATAGAGGCCTGATTACTGCCACACCTGTTCTCAATCAAGGAATCACTTAAATAGAACCTGCCTGAAAAAGTAAAGTAGACTAAAAGATCCTCAAAAGCTAGCCATCATGCTGCGATCCAAAGAAATTCAGGAACAAATGAGAAACAAAGTAATTGGGATCTGTCAGTCTGGAAAAGGTTATAAAGCCATTTCTAAAGCTTTGACATGCCAGCGAACCACAGTGAGAGCCATTATTCACAAATAGCAAAAAACATGGAACAGTGGTGAATGTTCCCAGTAGTGGCCTGCCGATCAAAATTACCCCAAGAGTGCAGCGACGACTCATCCTAGAGCTCACAAAAGACCCCACAACAACATCCAAATAACTGCAGACCTCACGTGCCTCAGTTAAGGTCAATGTTCATGACTCCACCATAAGAAAGAGACTGGGCAAAAATGGCAACTCCCAGAACTGGAAGTTGACCCGACATCACTGATGTCCCAGTCTCAATGATTGACCGGGCTGTGGGCGAAGTTTCATCACTTCATAGCCCAGCATCTCGCGGGCTTGCGGCACTCTGTTAATGAAAGCAGTGAAGAGAGAGCGCACACGATGCTGGGCTGTGACATGTGGTGAAACGCCGCCCACAGCCCAGTCAATCAATTCCGGAACTTGACGTGAAGTCACCAGACATCAGAGGCAACTGCAGCCGGGGGTCACATGATGGTGCTAAGAGGACAACGATAGCGCTGCTCACAGGCACATTTGGAAACACAAGGTATTTGAAGAAAGCCTTATTTCCTAGGTTTAAATCCATCTGCCAACTACACATTGCAGTGGATAACCTCTTTAATGTGACCATTTCTTAATGTTTTGATACACATGTCCAACTGTTCAATGTTTCAGTACTGTAAGATGGCCGCCGGACAGGTGTGATGTGCAGAAGTAGTGCTGCTGCTTTAAAAGCATTCAGCAACTATTAGAAGTAACACAAGCACAGGAGACAGGAAGTGTTGTGCTCCAGAAGCATCCACCAACTAGAGGGGTTAACACAGTCACAGAAGAAGGGGAGTGTTTTAGCAGAGCCCCAGGGGGATTGTGGGGAAGTTGTTTACTCTCTGTCCAGAGCCGAAGAGAAAGGTGGCTTATGATCTGTATCTCATAGAAGGCAAGAAAACAGAATTCAGGTCAGGTGGGAAGCTAAACACAGGTCAGATAGACTCCCTGAACTAACAGTGTGGAGCATTGTCGACCAGGAAGATAAGGACTGGAAGTAATCCTGTCATAGGGATCGTCTCCCTCATCAAACACCCCCCCCCATCTCCATGCAGGATAAAGAATGCTGTGTACAATTGAGTCCTTGTGAAGGAAAAGCCTGTGGTTGTGTATGCATTTAAACTGTGCTACAGGATAATACACTGTGTACTGCTGAGTTGCAAAGAAGATTGTACTGTTATTACTGGAGCCTGTTGCTCAAAGAGACATGTACATTGCATTGGCCATACCTCATTAAATGTTACTGTTCTACCGTTTATGAGGACTCTTTCAAATGTGTCTGGTCAGCAACTGAATCTGTCCTGTGCCTCAGAGAAGCTGCAGCCTATGGTCGCCCGGAATAACTGTTCCCCCAGAATTCCAACGAATTCATGTAATCGGTCTCGCCCCTATCTGAGCTTAGGCGGCGTGCATGTAACACAGGTGCTTGAGGGGAGATATATATCATCGAGGTTGGTAGCTTCGGTGATGTAAGCCTTGGAAAGCAGACTCAAGGACAGATAGTGCTGAGGGTTAATAGGGCGTATCAGGGCCGAGTTTACGAGCAGTCAAAGAGTGGGGCTCACATAGTCCCAGCCGGGGGTGTGGTATGGCAGATAAAATGAAGACCAAGTGTCTCATTCAGTGTCTGTGACTGGAACTGTGGAGACCTACAGGCTATCTGCTAAAGGACACTGACCTGAGTAGGCGAACCCACAGCACTGTCTGAACTATTTACTTTCTGTTTTTCACTGTGCTGGAAAAGGGCGTTGTAATGCACACGCCCGGGCTGACTGGCGTGTGCGTGTTTAGTGGTTCCACTGTGCCATTAACCGGAGAGTGTCTGGAGGGGCGTAACTAAGTATCTGCCCGATCCGACCAAGGTCGCACGACGGCATAAGACGCCAGTGCACCAGGGAGGAACCGAGCAGAGGGACCAGGGTCTACTCCAGGTCAGACTCCGGACACGGCTGTTGACCCACACCGGGGAATACAGGAACAGGCAGACTAGAGCGCAGGCTGGGTAGGGTCCAGTACAGACTGGGAGACAAATTCGGAGCCGCACATGCGGTAAACAAACAGAGTAAAGCGAAACCGCAGGTGCGGTAGTCAAGGCAGAGCAGAGCAGAACCGCAGACGCGGTAGACAAGGCTGAGCAGAGCAGAACCGCAGACGCGGTGGACAAGGCTGAGTAAAGCGAAACCGCAGACGCTGTGGACAAGGCTGAGTAAAGCGAAACCGCAGCCGCGGTGGATAGGGCTGAGCAAAGCGAAACCACAGACGCGGTGGCAGGGCTGAGCAAAGCGAAACCGCAGACGCGGTGGACAGGGCTGAGCAAAGCGAAACCGCAGACGCGGTGGACAGGGCTGAGCAAAGCAAAACCGCAGACGCGGTGGACAGGGCTGAGCAAAGCAAAACCGCAGACGCGATGGACAGGGCTGAGCACAGCGAAACCGCAGACGTGGTGGACAGGGCTGAGCAAAGCGAAACCGCAGACGCAGTGGACAGGGCTGAGCAAAGCGAAACTGCAGACGCGGTGGACAGGGCTGAGCAAAGCGAAACCGCAGACGCGGTGGACAGGGCTGAGCAAAGCGAAACCGCAGACGCGGAGGACAGTGCTGAGCAAAGTGAAACCGCAGACGCGGTGGACAGGGCTGAGCAAAGCGAAACCGCAGACGCGGTGGACAGTGCTGAGCAAAGCGAAACCGCAGACGCGGTGGACAGGGCTGAGCAAAGCGAAACCGCAGACGCGGTGGACAGTGCTGAGCAAAGCGAAACCGCAGACGCGGTGGACAGGGCTGAGCAAAGCGAAACCGCAGACGTGATGGACAGGGCTGAGCAAAGCGAAACCGCAGACGCGGTGGACAGGGCTGAGCAAAGTGAAACCGCAGACGCGGTGGACAGGGCTGAGCAAAGCGAAACCGCAGACGCGGTGGACAGGGCTGAGCAAAGCGAAACCGCAGACGCGGTGGACAGGGCTGAGCAAAGCGAAACCGCAGACGCGGTGGACAGGGCTGAGCAAAGCGAAACCGCAGCCGTGGTGGACAGGGCTGAGCAAGGCGAAACCACAGACGCGGTGGACAGGGCTGAGCAAAGCGAAACTGCAGACGCGGTGGACAAGGCTGAGCAAAGCGAAACCGCAGACGCAGTGGACAGGGCTGAGCAAAGTGAAACCGCAGACGCGGTGGACAGGGCTGAGCAAGCAAGAACCGCCGAAGGGGCAAGCAAGGCAGAGCGGAGGGGACAGGGCTCAGTACACATGGAACAGACAGGAAGGGAAAGGCAGAACCAGATACCCACAGGGTACTTGCAGTGAAGTAGCGAGTGGACCACAAAATCACAAACGGAAGTACAGTGACAACGAGCAGGAGTTAGGTACGAGTTCAGACTCTGCAGAAAAAGGGAAGGTACGGACATAGAGAAAAACAGGAAAGGGGCTAGGAGAGTATTCAGACAAGAACAGACACAGCAGCAAGATACAGGAGCGAGTCTAGGTATGCGGCCCCTAGAAGGCGGAACGAACAGGCAAGGAGCGTGTTCACACAGGCCTGGAAATACTGCCTCCAGGATAGGCAGAAGACAACAGGCTAGAAGATAATACAGACAGGACACAGTTCAGACACGGGAACTGATACCAAAGGCAGGAAACATAAACGGGACCTGGCATATCAGTGACCAGAAGCCAACTAACTGAACACAATGCTCAGGCATGGGTTAATTGGAGCAGCTGGCTTAAATACCAGGTGACAGACAGCAATAGGCTGAGGATGCACAAGGGGTGTGCCTGCAGCAGGTACAAAAAGCAGGAAGTGATCGGGCGCCACCCTTAAGCAGCAGACACAGAGGCAAACAGACAGCATGGAGGGAAGCCAGGCTGGCAGACTGGACTGGAGATCAAGTGCACGCCCTTGTACAGTGGGAGATGGACCACTATGCAAGGACGCCGCCAGGTATGTTACAGTACCCCCCCCTTACGCCCCCTCTTCTTCAGGCCTGCCAGAATCTTCCGCAGGGAATTCGAGGGCCAATCCTTCACTTCAAGGAGATCACTTCCACTGTCCACCGGAAAAACTGGTCTCCTCTGGGTAGCTTGGATGCTTCCTCCTATCCAGCCATCCTCAGCAACAGACGAAACGGGTGGAGTACCAGGAACAGCACACAAGGAAGTCTCTCTCCACATATTTTCAGGTGGCACCCCAGAGGGTACAGAAGACAACTGGAAGTCCTCCACCGGGTTGGAGGGGGGCAGAGACTCGGGGGTAACCTCCGCTTCGGACTACACTTGTTCAGACTCACTGGATGAAGCAGGCGAGGTATCAGGTACCGAATAAGGGGAGAGTCTCTGTTCCTTCGCTATCAAGTAGCACCCCGAAGGGTTCAGGAGACACCTGGAGGTCTTCTGCCGGGTCAGACGAGTGCAGAGACTCGGGGGTAACCTCTGCTTCAGAGTACACTAGGTCGGACTCACTGGACGAAGCAGGCGAGGTATCGGGTGCCGAATATAGAAAAGTCTCTGTCCATTCACCACCAGGTGGCACCCCGAAGGGTTCTGGAGACAACTGGAGGTCCTCCGCCTGGTCGGAGGGGTGTAGAGACTTGGGAGTAAACTCTGCTTCGGAGTACACTAGGTTGGACTCACTGGACAAAGCGAGCGAGGTATCAGGTACAGAGTATAGGAGAGTCTCTGTCCTTTCGCTACCAGGTAGCACCCCGAAGGGTTCAGGAGACAACTGGAGGTCCTCCGCCAGGTCGGAAGGGTGAAGAGACTCATGGGTAACCTCTGCTTCGGAGTGCAGTAGGTCGGACTCACTGGAAGAAGCGGGCGACGTATCAGGAACCGAGTATAGGAGAGTCTCTGTCCATTCGCTATCAGGTAGCACCCCGAAGGGTTCAGGAGACAACTGGAGGTCCTCCGCCTGGTCGGAGGGGTGTAGAGACTCGGGGATAACCTCTGCTTCGGAGTACACTAGGTCGGACTCACTGGAAGAAGCGGGCGAGGTATCAGATACCGAGTATAGGAGAGTCTCTGTCCATTCGCTATCAGGTAGCACTCCGAAGGGTTCAGGAGACAACTGGAGGTCCTCCGCCTGGTCGGAGGGGTGTAGAGACTCGGGGATAACCTCTGCTTTGGAGTACACTAGGTCAGACTCACTGGACGAAGCGGGCGAGGTATCAGGTACAGAGTATAGGGAAGACTCTGTACATTTGCTACCAGGTAGCACCCCGAAGGGTTCTGGAGACAACTGGAGGTCCTCCGCCTGGTCGGAGGGGTATAGAGACTCGGGGTTAACTACCGCTTTGAGGTACCCATTGTCAGGCTCACAGGACGGAGCCGACGAAGTATCGGGTACCGGGTGTAGGGAAGTCTCTCTCCATTTGTCATCAGGTGGTATCCCGGAGGATTCTAGGTGGGCAGAAGTCTCTTCGGGCAGGAGAACAGGTGCGCTACCCATGCATATTACCCGTAGGGGCTGCTCTGGGATACAGGGAAATGAAGCTTCAGCAGGGACTTCAAGGTTGGAATCAGGAGGTCTTTGGGAGGACAGACCCAGGCGTGACGGCTTGCCTCTACGCCTAGCACGTCTGGACTGCCTCTTGAGGTTGGGAGAAGTATTCCGAAGAGCGTAGTCATCCTGTGTGGATTCTGGATGGGCAGTAGTCTCTTCGGGCAGGAGGACTAGTGCGCTACCCACACACATTACCCATCGGGGCTGCTCCGGGATATTGGAAAGTGAAGCTTCAGCAGGAGCCTCCGGGTTCGGATCATCGAAGACCATTAGAAAGGCCACCAGGAAGGCCATTATGTCCAGGACGATAGGATCCTGTGCGTCCCATAGGGGGGTAATCCATTTCAAGGCATCACCCGCTAGGTAAGACATCATGAATCCCACCTTAGCCCGATCGGTGGGAAAACAAAGAGGGTAGAACTTGAAGTGTAGCATGCATTGCTCCACAAATGTACGACTCTGTCTTGGATCCCCATAGTACCGTGGCGGATCCGCAGGAACGAGTGCAGAAAGATCCATCTGGACGGGTGCGTAATTCGCCTGGAACTCAGCTAAACAAAAAAAATATATATATATTTTTTTTTATTTATTTTTAATGCACATATTCGCTGGAAAACGTCTCAGAGAGCGAAGGCCGTGGGGCTCAACGGGAACCATGGCATGAGCATGCTGTAATGCACACGCCCGGACTGACTGGCGTGTGCGTGTTTAGTGGTTCCACTGTGCCATGAACCGGAGAGTGTCTGAAGGGGCGTAACTAAGTATCTGCCCGATCCGACCAAGGTCGCACGACGGCATACGACGCCAGTGCACCAGGGAGGAACCGAGCAGAGGGACCAGGGTCTACTCCAGGTCAGACTCCGGACACGGCTGTTGACCCACACCGGGGAATACAGGAACAGGCAGACTAGAGCGCAGGCTGGGTAGGGTCCAGTACAGACTGGGAGACAAATTCGGAGCCGCACATTTGGCAAACAAACAGAGTAAAGCGAAACCGCAGGTGCGGTAGTCAAGGCAGAGCAGAGCAGAACCACAGACGCGGTGGACAGGGCTGAGCAAAGCGAAACCGCAGACGCGGTCTACAGGGCTGAGCAAAGCGAAACCGCAGACGCGGTGGACAGGGCTGAGCAAAGCGAAACCGCAGACGCGGTGGACAGGGCTAAGCAAAGCGAAACCGCAGATGCGGTGGACAGGGCTGAGCAAAGCGAAACCGCAGACGCGGTGGACAGGGCTGAGCAAAGCGAAACCGCAGACGCGGTGGACAGGGCTGAGCAAAGCGAAACCGCAGACGCGGTGGACAGGGCTGAGCAAAGCGAAACCGCAGAAGCGGTGGACAGGGCTGAGCAAAGCGAAACCGCAGACGCGGTGGACAGGGCTGAGCAAAGCGAAACCGCAGACGCGGTGGACAGGGCTGAGCAAAGCGAAACCGCAGACGCGGTGGACAGGGCTGAGCAAAGCGAAACCGCAGACGCGGTGGACAGGGCTGAGCAAGGCGAAACCGCAGACGCGGTGGACAGGGCTGAGCAAGCAAGAACCGCCGAAGGGGCAAGCAAGGCAGAGCGGAGGGGACAGGGCTCAGTACACACGGAACAGACAGGAAGGGAAAGGCAGAACCAGATACCCACAGGGTACTTGCAGTGAAGTAGCGAGTGGACCACAAACTCACAAACGGAAGTGACAGTGACAACGAGCAGGAGTTAGGTACGAGTTCAGACTCTGCAGAAAAAGGGAAGGTACGGACATAGAGAAAAACAGGAAAGGGGCTAGGAGAGTATTCAGACAAGAACAGACACAGCAGCAAGATACAGGAGCGGGTCTAGGTATGCGGCCTCTAGAAGGCGGAACGAACAGGCAAGGAGCGTGTTCACACAGGCCTAGAAATACAGCCTCCAGGATAGGCAGAAGACAACAGGCTAGAAGATAATACAGACAGGACACAGTTCAAACACGGGAACTGATACCAGAGGCAGGAAACATAAACGGGACCTGGCATATCAGTGACCAGAAGCCAACTGACTGAACTGGAGACTGGACTGGAGATCAAGTGCGCGCCCTTGTACAGTGGGAGATGGACCACTATGCAAGGACGCCGCCAGGTATGTTACAGGCGTCTTTTTGTTAGCTTATGCTGAGTGGTTTATGAAGTTCTAATAAACTAGCCTGGACATTTTAATGAAACCGGTGCCTTGCTCAACCGCTGCTGAGTGAGTAGAAACCCTACAGTACTTTTTGCACAACTTGCTGTTCTCTAACAAGGAGCCTAATGGCAAAATTCACAACAAGTGTTTGATCCATGAATCGCCCAAAAAATGTAGGCGTTGAAATTGAAGCAGGATGTTTTCAGATGAAAGTGGTCACTGAGCTTTGAGTGTCACCGAGTGTCATCATCAGCAGGTTGCAATAGAGATACAGAGAGAGTGGAAAAGTCACAGAAAGGCAGAGAAGTGGACATCTTTTGGCCACACCCCACACTGATGACTGCTTCATTGTGAACAATGCCTTTCGGAACTGGATGATGAACGCCACACAACTGCAGGCACATTTAAGGGAGGTGAGAGGCACCCAAGTGTCATGTCAGACCATTCGAAACAGTTTACATCAGTGTGGTCTGCTAGGGTACCTGACCACACCACCAGGCACAGGCGTCATCGACTTGCATGGGCCAGGTAGCATCTACGCTGGACGAGGGAACAGTGGACTTCAGTGCTGTTCATTGGTTAAAATCGATTCACGCTGAGCAGAAATGATGGCTGTCAACGATGTTGGAGACATCAAAGAGAGTGCTATTCATCAGCGACTGTTGTTGCCAGTGAGGGTTTTGTTACAGTGTGGGCAGGTGTGTCTAGTCAATACAGAACTGCCCTACCACACCAAACTGCCAAAGAATGGGTGGAAAAGATCTATAAATGCCCTAGCGTTTCCCTCTCTATCTGCACACCTACCTAACGCGGAGGTTGGCACCCTGTCCTGCGCAATGGCACCCCCACTCATCGGTGGCTGTCCCTGACTATATGTCCCTATTACACCTCTATTTCAAAGAAAGGAGTTAAGGACATTTGCTTATTCAGGCCATTCGGGTGTACCGTTGTGAGGTTGAAAATCCAACGGGTCTCCCTCTGTAAAATCGACCTATCCCAGTTACCTCCTTTCACCGGAGATGTAATTTTCTCTACCCCCATAAATAGGATCTTCCTTACATCTCCGTGATGCAGTAGGTTGATGTGATTAGCGACCAGTGTGTCTTTTTTATTCCATATATCTCGTATGTTTCCCCACCCGCCTACGAAATTCTCTTCTTGTTTTTTCAACGTACTCCACCACATTCTCACATGTGCCCTTATAGATGATGCCCTTAGTGCGACAATTTATGAAGTGCCGAATGGAGTACCTGATACCAGTAACATTGCTTCTGAACATTGCCTGACTGGATCGATTCACACATCTTACATCTTACCCCACATGTGAAACACCCTTT